>NC_141691.1:1215972643-1217242893 GCF_964263255.1 Lissotriton vulgaris | reverse complement strand
GGGGGGGTGTTATCTCTTTTGTCGAAAATCAGCCGTTTTTGCTCGAACATTAAATGCCTCCAAATGGTATTTAATTAACTTCCCGAGCCCCTGGAAGCATGAAAATCACTTTAAACATGCTAATTTTAGCTCTAACACTGATGATCCACCTAGAAATGTGAACTGACGTTCAAAAATAAAACCTTTGAAAACGGACCATTTTCCACATTTCTGAAGCATGACGTAATGGGGGGGTGTTATCTCTTTTGTCGAAAATCAGCCGTTTTTGCTCTAACATTAAATGCCTCCAAATGGTATTTAATTAACTTCCCGGGGTGAAGAAACCCTTTTTGAGAACTCAGAGTGAGTAAATTGGTCATTTTCATGCACTTTTAACCATTCCATAAATCTTGTGTTTTGGGCCCCTGGAAGCATGAAAATCACTTTAAACATGCTAATTTTAGCCCTAACACTGATGATCCACCTACAAATGTGAACTGACGTTCAAAAATAAAACATTTGAAAACGGACCATTTTCCACATTTCTGAAGCATGACGTAATGGGGGGGTGTTATCTCTTTTGTCGAAAATCAGCCGTTTTTGCTCGAACATTAAATGCCTCCAAATGGTATTTAATTAACTTCCCGAGCCCCTGGAAGCATGAAAATCACTTTAAACATGCTAATTTTAGCTCTAACACTGATGATCCACCTACAAATGTGAACTGACGTTCAAAAATAAAACATTTGAAAACGGACCATTTTCCACATTTCTGAAGCATGACGTAATGGGGGGTGTTATCTCTTTTGTGGAAAATCAGCCTTTTTTGCTCGAACATTATATGGCTGAGATACCCGCCACCCCCTCTCAACACAATCCCCAAGGATGGGAAACCGGAAACAGTTCTGAAGTTTTTGGAGACGGGAGGGAGTGACCCTCCCGGGCCGTATTTATTAAAATATGAAACAAAATTAAAACATTAAAATAAACAGTTTCATATCATGTACAATTTCATTACCTCATTGCGATGTTTGGCTAACCTTAACATATCCTCTAGTACAAAGGTTCTCCTAGCCGAACTAACATCCTACCAAACATTTACTTAACTTTTGAAATTGTACATCCTAACGTTTAAGGGCCAACGGCAAGGTCGTAACCGGTGTCAAGATCCCTAACCCAGACATATCCCCCTCACTTGAGAGGGGCGGCACGGAGGCTTACCTCAAGTGCAACTACCAATTTCCCTTGACTTGACGGGGGCCCCAATAAAACTCGACGCCACTTAAAGGTCGTACGAGGACTCGTGTGAGGTATCTAGAAGGTAGCGTAGACCCCCCCCCAAACCCCACACAACTTACCACATCTGCCGTCGCAGACGTACTGGCCCCGGGAAATTCCCCAGGAGGGGGCTGTAACCCCTCCTACCCATGAAGGGGCCTTGACCGCCTTCCCTTTCCTTTCGGCGACCCATCCTTAGAAGGGACCGCCTCCCCGTTGAGGGGCCAATGGCCACCTCCCCCGAGCGCCCCCATCCGTAATGGGTGACGCCCACTCATAGGGATCTTCCAATTAGTGCTCACCGATCATGACCTTACCGCCCGACCAAAATAAATACGACAAAGATAACTAAATAACTAAAGACTAAATATAACAGACAGTAGCAACAACAACTTTATTCAAAGCATGCCTACTGATGAACACTAAAGCAGAATTACTTTATTTGCAAAACATAACACAAAACGATCCTTCTTTATTGCATACTCAAAATCTTCACGATAATACCGCAACCTGTAAACGAGAATCAGAATTATCAATCAAACTTTATTAAAACCACACGCTGTCTTCAGGGGCTGGTGGGTGGGTCAAAAATGGCTCTTCGTTCCGTCTCGAGCTCACGTGCAGCGAGGAGGTGCAGCTTCAGAGCACAGGAACAAGAGGATGCTTTCTGGTCTTGCTCCTCCTTTTATCCGTCTTCAGGGCGGGCGTAAACCCGCCCCTGCCTGCCCCAAGGGCGTGGCCAGCCGCGTCAGTGTCTAGGCCAACCCACTCTAGGGCGGGAAAAGGCGCGCCCCGGCTACGCCGCTTCGGGCATACCAGCCGAGACTCGCCTCCCGCCCAAGATGGCTTCCCGGGGGGATCGTGGTACTCTGCCATACGTTCGGGGGGACCGATTGGTCGCCCCTTGCCATATGGCTGAGATACCCGCCACCCCCTCTCAACACAATCCCCAAGGATGGGAAACCGGAAACAGTTCTGAAGTTTTTGGAGACGGGAGGGAGTGACCCTCCCGGGCCGTATTTATTAAAATATGAAACAAAATTAAAACATTAAAATGACCAGTTTCATATCATGTACAATTTCATTACCACATTGCGATGTTTGGCTAACCTTAACATATCCTCTAGTACAAAGGTTGTCCTAGCCGAACTAACATCCTACCAAACATTTACTTAACTTTTGAAATTGTACATCCTAACGTTTAAGGGCCAACGGCAAGGTCGTAACCGGTGTCAAGATCCCTAACCCAGACATATCCCCCTCACTTGAGAGGGGCGGCACGGAGGCTTACCTCAAGTGCAACTACCAATTTCCCTTGACTTGACGGGGGCCCCAATAAAACTCGACGCCACTTAAAGGTCGTACGAGGACTCGTGTGAGGTATCTAGAAGGTAGCGTAGACCCCCCCCAAACCCCACACAACTTACCACATCTGCCGTCGCAGACGTACTGGCCCCGGGAAATTCCCCAGGAGGGGGCTGTAACCCCTCCTACCCATGAAGGGGCCTTGACCGCCTTCCCTTTCCTTTCGGCGACCCATCCTTAGAAGGGACCGCCTCCCCGTTGAGGGGCCAATGGCCACCTCCCCCGAGCGCCCCCATCCGTAATGGGTGACGCCCACTCATAGGGATCTTCCAATTAGTGCTCACCGATCATGACCTTACCGCCACAGGTCCGGATAGTTGACCGGCTATCCGGACCCCCCACCACACTCCTACCTAAAGGTCATGTTTAACGTCTTCAGCCAAGCTATGAAGTCTCCTATGAGTAACTCACTCCCCATCCGAGACAAATGAACACCATCCCCCAAGTACATACTGTCATCATTAATACATCCATGCGCGATAGAATGCAGTGCATTGGAACAGAACAACCTACTTACTTTGTTATTAATTTTTCTCACAGAGTGATTAAGAGCAGAAACCGAAAAAGCCCCCCGCCACACTTTTCGTGGGATCATATGGGACCATGCAATCGTGCACCCTGGAACTCTCCTCGCTAACCAACTTACAGTGGAAAGCATCGCTTCCAGGAGAAGTCGTCTACCAGTGGTGACCAAATCATTGCCCCCAAGATGTACTATGACTACAGACGGCGGTGACCTCGTCCGCCCTAGCAAACCCTCGAAAAATGATTGGAACTGGTCAATACAGAGACCGCCCTTTCCGTAGAAGGACACACTGTACCCGTATTCCCCAGCCACGTGCACCATGTCACCTGCCTTGAATACGTCCGCGGCACGCCTCACGTATGAGTGGCCCACGACCCACACCTCCTTTTTAACAGCCGGTGATGTCTGACCGCTGGCCCGGTGTTGGGTCGACTGCATAGTCCGCCCCGCCTCGTAGGCTTGCGTAACTGAAAACCAAACAAAAACAAGAAGCGTGAGTACATCATTACGGCTTCACAACATGTGCAAACGCACATACCTTTTATAACAATTGGAGGACCAACGCCCCACACGTTTAACTTGTTCCACATTCAGACCCCTGGCTGTAGCCTCTGTAGCAGCCCCTATCCGAAAGGAATGGGTCCCAAATTCGCCCGGGTTCAAGCCCGCAGCTGTAATCGACATCGCAAGCACCCGCTGAAACTGAAACCTTGTCAGTGGGGTGGCGTCCGCGTGTCTCAACAAGGTCCCCCCCCATGATGCCACCCTTCGTGTTAAATAGTCCTCTAAACACTTCACTGGGCACATGGACGACCCGGGAATCCTGCGTATAATTATGCATTCACCCATCCCACTCTGGTCGGTTTTGGACCTCACAAACGAGACAGTCATCGTCTCCCCTCTGATCTGAACGTGCTCTGCGCACAGTCCTCCCGTCACATCCTGCTTGTTCCTTGCCACTAATTCGCTTACCCGCATAGCCCCATGAAATGCCAGCGTAAAAGCGGCTCGGAATAACACTGTCTCAAACTGAGACGAACATGTTGTAGGGAGTCTGGATAATAACTGGGCCAACCTATCCAAACCTATCGGGCGCCTCTCATCTATTCTGCGACCCTCAAGGCGTTGCCACCCGCGTAGCGCTTTTTGCACAACGAAAGACGCTGTCGGGTCCTGGATCCCATGAGCCCTAGCAACAAAGGAAATGGCAGCCCGATGCCTCTGGGCCGTGGCCACCGTCTTTCCTGCCAGATGTAATGACATCAGGAAGTTCACAACCCCTTCCTCCTGGCCCCAAAGCTCCTCACTAGCAGTCCCCAAAAAGGCTAAATAGGACCGGAACGCCCCTTCATATGCCTTCCTCGTCCTGGGTGCTAAACTCTCTCCCACGAGGTTACGAAGTTCGGGGCACCGAGAGACCAAAGAGCTTCGGGAAATGGTGCCGGCTCCGGGTCCGCTGTGGGCAGAAAACCCCAGAAGGCCTGCATACGAAAACGAGAAAGGGCATCAGCCGCCTGGTTCATTACCCCAGGGACATGTCTTGCTTTGAATAACACATTCAGTTGCATACACAGTAATACGATCTCCTTGAGCAGCCTCAAAACCCATTTGCATCGTGCTGCCTGACTATTGATACACTCAACCACGGTCATATTGTCAGACCAAAATACCACAGAGTGATCTCTGAACCCTTCGGGCCACGTTCTCAGGGCCACGAAAATGGGGAAAAGTTCCAGGAAAGCAATGTTACTTGTCAGTCCACTGTTATGCCACCATGCCGGCCATTTCTGTGCAGACCATCGAGCACCGAAAATGGCACCAAAACCTACACTCCCTGCCGAACCTGTCCACAGCCCCAGCTCCTCAGAGGACACGGCTGGTTTATTCCAGACGACTTGACCATTGAAATCTGCCAGAAATGCCAACCAAATGCGCATGTCCTGGCGGACCTCGGCCGAGAGCCTCGTGCGATGATGGCCCTCCTTCAATCCGACCATGGCTTGAGCGATCGAACGGGAAAAGGGGCGGGCCATAGGTATAACTCTCAGGGCAAAATTCAACTGGCCCACTAACTGCTGTAACTGATGCAGCTTAACCTTAGCTTCACTCAGACACATTTGCAGGGATGCCCTGAACTTAAACACTTTATCACTTGGTAAACGGAAACAACCTTCTCCGGAGTCTAACTCGATCCCCAGAAACTCGAGGCAAGTCGAAGGACCCACCGTCTTACCTGGTGCCAATTGCACGCCAAACTGATTCATTAAAACACAAAATGCAGCCAAAGCTTGCCCACATTCCGGATCCCCGGCTGCCCCCAGGAACAAAAAATCATCGAGATAATGCATCACATGTTGAAAACCCGTCTTCTTTGTGAAGACCCATTGTAGAAAACTACTGAATTTCTCGAAATAGGCACAAGAAATTGAGCATCCCATCGGCATACATCTATCCATATAATACTGACCCTGAAACATGAAACCCAGTAGACGCTGATCGTCTGGATGTACCGGGAGCAACCGGAACGCTGACTCGATATCAGATTTTGCCATCAGCGCCCCGGGCCCCAGGCGATTCAAAATGGCCACGGCCTCATCGAAAGATGCGTACCGTACCGAACACATTTCCGGGTCTATCGCTTCGTTTACGGAAAGACCACGAGGGGCTGACAAATTATGTATCAGCCGAAACTCACCCGGGTCCTTCTTGGGGACCACTCCTAAAGGCGAACAGACAAAGTTAGTCACCGGGGGTACACTAAACGGACCGGCGACTCGACCTCGAGTAACCTCCTTCCGGATCTTTTCCTGTACCACGGTCGTATGCTGCAAGACCGATATCTGATTTTTGCATTTTTCCACACCCTGAAAGTCCCCCACTGGGATGCGGAAACCATATGAAAACCCGTTCCGCAACACCCCAGCGGAAGCACGATCCGGGTATTCACTGAGCCAGGGAATCATTGCCAAGGTATCAATCGGGGTAGGTAAAGGCGCCCCTCGGACTATGTTAGACCTGTTTGGCACCTCCTCTACCCCCGTTATCACCCGTTTTGGCTCTGCACGTGGACTCAGGATGGGATGATTGCCCACACCCACTACATTCGTGTTTAAATTTGCACGATCCCTGGGGCCTAGTACATTTACTCCTGTTAAAATTCCAACAAACCCCCTTTTTACCCGTATTACCGGTAGGCCTCGAGTGATTGTCGGTACCCGTACCTGATCGAAAAGGCGTCCCCGCATACTGACGGGAGGATTCGCCCACATTACTCCCTACTAATGGCACTTTCAACATACCAGTCTCCTTCATTTTGGACCAGGACACAGAATCATATTCATAACAATCCCAAGTTAAGTTTTTATCATGTTCTTTTGCTTTTCTGAAAAGATTATCATAGCAAAACCAATGATTACCCTCGTGCGATACCGAGTACCCCATGATCCGTGACTGATAACTCGGCAACTCGGGTAGCAATTTGGGCCTCCGTTCTCCCAAGATCGATGTGAAAATCCCCCATGCCTTGCCCCAATTGCCAACGTTTTCATTAACCTTAAAGGCGGCCATCTTTGCGCGCCAAACACTCGGATGCATAAGATCCTTTTGACCTTTAACATGCTCCATCTCATAATGATCAGTAAGCAACGAGAAGATGTTCACATACTCCCCTGCCCATATCTTTTCTTTAATAGCTAAAGGAACATGCTGACCCAACCTCTCCCTTCGAGAGGGAGCCGACTCTTCCCTCGCAATCGGCAATGGCCGCTTACCTGAACTGGACGCTGTCTCTGCGACCAAAACCGTGCCCTGTGGCTTCTCTACGGCCGCAGCCGGCGTGGATATCTTCGCTGCTTCACGAGTTTCCCGCAGTTGCTTCATTAACACCTGCGCGTCGACAGCCGTGGCGCCCTTGCTACTTTTACCCAACCACGCTGCTACTTGTGCTGCCAGCTCGGGCGGCATGTCTTCCCCGGACACGGGGGTGACCACCTCGGGAATCAGATTCCCTTCCTCCGGCACAGGAGTGGGTGCTTCGAGCGGGGCACCGGGACCCGGGGTATCTCCCCCAGCTGCTCCTCTCCTGGGCCTCTTGCCTTTTCCTCCCGGGGCCGTTCCCTCCAAAGGACGTTTCGGGCCCCCTTCCTCATTTTTATCCATCCGCCTTTTTAGGTCGGTCATCTCCTTCATGAGAACACGCAGCATCTGTTCGGTAGTCATTCGCTTTCCCGCCTTCTTCGGCATTCTCCGACAGAGTATCTGTAAAACAAACGAGAAAGATTACAACGCTCAAAAATGGCTCTTCGTTCCGTCTCGAGCTCACGTGCAGCGAGGAGGTGCAGCTTCAGAGCACAGGAACAAGAGGATGCTTTCTGGTCTTGCTCCTCCTTTTATCCGTCTTCAGGGTGGGCGTAAACCCGCCCCTGCCTGCCCCAAGGGCGTGGCCAGCCGTGTCAGTGTCTAGGCCAACCCACTCTAGGGCGGGAAAAGGCGCGCCCCGGCTACGCCGCTTCGGGCATACCAGCCGAGACTCGCCTCCCGCCCAAGATGGCTTCCCGGGGGGATCGTGGTACTCTGCCATACGTTCGGGGGGACCGATTGGTCGCCCCTTGCCAAATGCCTCCAAATGGTATTTATTTCACTTCCCGAGCCCCTGGAAGCATGAAAATCACTTTAAACATGCTAATTTTAGCTCTAACACTGATGATCCACCTACAAATGTGAACTGACGTTCAAAAATAAAACATTTGAAAACGGACCATTTTCCACATTTCTGAAGCATGACGTAATGGGGGGGTGTTATCTCTTTTGTCGAAAATCAGCCGTTTTTGCTCGAACATTAAATGCCTCCAAATGGTATTTAATTAACTTCCCGAGCCCCTGGAAGCATGAAAATCACTTTAAACATGCTAATTTTAGCTCTAACACTGATGATCCACCTACAAATGTGAACTGACGTTCAAAAATAAAACATTTGAAAACGGACCATTTTCCACATTTCTGAAGCATGACGTAATGGGGGGGTGTTATCTCTTTTGTCGAAAATCAGCTGTTTTTGCTCGAACATTAAATGCCTCCAAATGGTATTTAATTAACTTCCCGAGCCCCTGGAAGCATGAAAATCACTTTAAACATGCTAATTTTAGCTCTAACACTGATGATCCACCTACAAATGTAAACTGACGTTCAAAAATAAAACATTTGAAAACTGACCATTTTCCACATTTCTGAAGCATGACGTAATGGGGGGGTGTTATCTCTTTTGTCGAAGATCAGCCGTTTTTGCTCGAACATTAAATGCCTCCAAATGGTATTTAATCAACTTCCCGAGCCCCTGGAAGCATGAAAATCACTTTAAACATGCTAATTTTAGCTCTAACACTGATGATCCACCTACAAATGTGAACTGACGTTCAAAAATAAAACATTTGAAAATGGACCATTTTCCACATTTCTGAAGCATAACGTAATGGGGGGGTGTTATCTCTTTTGTCGAAAATCAGCCGTTTTTGCTCGAACATTAAATGCCTCCAAATGGTATTTAATTAACTTCCCGGGGTGAAGAAACCCTTTTTGAGAACTCAGAGTGAGTAAATTGGCCATTTTCATGCACTTTTAACCATTCCATAAATCTTGTGTTTTGGGCCCCTGGAAGCATGAAAATCACTTTAAACATGCTAATTTTAGCTCTAACACTGATGATCCACCTACAAATGTGAACTGACGTTCAAAAATAAAACATTTGAAAACGGACCATTTTCCACATTTCTGAAGCATGACGTAATGGGGGGGTGTTATCTCTTTTGTGGAAAATCAGCCGTTTTTGCTCGAACATTAAATGCCTCCAAATGGTATTTAATTAACTTCCCGAGCCCCTGGAAGCATGAAAATCACTTTAAACATGCTAATTTTAGCTCTAACACTGATGATCCACCTACAAATGTAAACTGACGTTCAAAAATAAAACATTTGAAAACTGACCATTTTCCACATTTCTGAAGCATGACGTAATGGGGGGGTGTTATCTCTTTTGTCGAAAATCAGCCGTTTTTGCTCGAACATTAAATGCCTCCAAATGGTATTTAATTAACTTCCCGAGCCCCTGGAAGCATGAAAATCACTTTAAACATGCTAATTTTAGCTCTAACACTGATGATCCACCTACAAATGTGAACTGACGTTCAAAAATAAAACCTTTGAAAACGGACCATTTTCCACATTTCTGAAGCATGACGTAATGGGGGGTGTTATCTCTTTTGTCGAAAATCAGCCGTTTTTGCTCGAACATTAAATGCCTCCAAATGGTATTTAATCAACTTCCCGAGCCCCTGGAAGCATGAAAATCACTTTAAACATGCTAATTTTAGCTCTAACACTGATGATCCACCTACAAATGTGAACTGACGTTCAAAAATAAAACATTTGAAAACGGACCATTTTCCACATTTCTTAAGCATAACGTAATGGGGGGGTGTTATCTCTTTTGTCGAAAATCAGCCGTTTTTGCTCGAACATTAAATGCCTCCAAATGGTATTTAATTAACTTCCCGGGGTGAAGAAACCCTTTTTGAGAACTCAGAGTGAGTAAATTGGCCATTTTCATGCACTTTTAACCATTCCATAAATCTTGTGTTTTGGGCCCCTGGAAGCATGAAAATCACTTTAAACATGCTAATTTTAGCTCTAACACTGATGATCCACCTACAAATGTGAACTGACGTTCAAAAATAAAACATTTGAAAACGGACCATTTTCCACATTTCTGAAGCATGACGTAATGGGGGGGTGTTATCTCTTTTGTGGAAAATCAGCCGTTTTTGCTCGAACATTAAATGCCTCCAAATGGTATTTATTTCACTTCCCGAGCCCCTGGAAGCATGAAAATCAATTTAAACATGCTAATTTTAGCTCTAACACTGATGATCCACCTACAAATGTGAACTGACGTTCAAAAATAAAACATTTGAAAACGGACCATTTTCCACATTTCTGAAGCATGACGTAATGGGGGGGTGTTATCTCTTTTGTCGAAAATCAGCCGTTTTTGCTCGAACATTAAATGCCTCCAAATGGTATTTAATTAACTTCCCGAGCCCCTGGAAGCATGAAAATCACTTTAAACATGCTAATTTTAGCTCTAACACTGATGATCCAGCTACAAATGTGAACTGACGTTCAAAAATAAAACATTTGAAAACGGACCATTTTCCACATTTCTGAAGCATGACGTAATGGGGGGGTGTTATCTCTTTTGTCGAAAATCAGCCGTTTTTGCTCGAACATTAAATGCCTCCAAATGGTATTTAATTAACTTCCCGAGCCCCTGGAAGCATGAAAATCACTTTAAACATGCTAATTTTAGCTCTAACACTGATGATCCACCTACAAATGTGAACTGACGTTCAAAAATAAAACATTTGAAAACGGACCATTTTCCACATTTCTGAAGCATGACGTAATGGGGGGGTGTTATCTCTTTTGTCGAAAATCAGCCGTTTTTGCTCGAACATTAAATGCCTCCAAATGGTATTTAATTAACTTCCCGAGCCCCTGGAAGCATGAAAATCACTTTAAACATGCTAATTTTAGCTCTAACACTGATGATCCACCTACAAATGTGAACTGACGTTCAAAAATAAAACATTTGAAAACTGACCATTTTCCACATTTCTGAAGCATGACGTAATGGGGGGGTGTTATCTCTTTTGTCGAAAATCAGCCGTTTTTGCTCGAACATTAAATGCCTCCAAATGGTATTTAATTAACTTCCCGAGCCCCTGGAAGCATGAAAATCACTTTAAACATGCTAATTTTAGCTCTAACACTGATGATCTACCTACAAATGTGAACTGACGTTCAAAAATAAAACATTTGAAAACGGACCATTTTCCACATTTCTGAAGCATGACGTAATGGGGGGGTGTTATCTCTTTTGTCGAAATTCAGCCGTTTTTGCTCGAACATTAAATGCCTCCAAATGGTATTTAATTAACTTCCCGAGCCCCTGGAAGCATGAAAATCACTTTAAACATGCTAATTTTAGCTCTAACACTGATGATCCACCTACAAATGTGAACTGACGTTCAAAAATAAAACATTTGAAAACGGACCATTTTCCACATTTCTGAAGCATGACGTAATGGGGGGTGTTATCTCTTTTGTCGAAAATCAGCCGTTTTTGCTCGAACATTAAATGCCTCCAAATGGTATTTAATTAACTTCCCGAGCCCCTGGAAGCATGAAAATCACTTTAAACATGCTAATTTTAGCTCTAACACTGATGATCCACCTACAAATGTGAACTGACGTTCAAAAATAAAACATTTGAAAACGGACCATTTTCCACATTTCTGAAGCATGACGTAATGGGGGGGTGTTATCTCTTTTGTCGAAAATCAGCCGTTTTTGCTCGAACATTAAATGCCTCCAAATGGTATTTAATTAACTTCCCGAGCCCCTGGAAGCATGAAAATCACTTTAAACATGCTAATTTTAGCTCTAACACTGATGATCCACCTACAAATGTGAACTGACGTTCAAAAATAAAACATTTGAAAACAGACCATTTTCCACATTTCTGAAGCATGACGTAATGGGGGGGTGTTATCTCTTTTGTCAAAAATCAGTCGTTTTTGCTCGAACATCAAATGCCTCCAAATGGTATTTAATTAACTTCCCGGGGTAAAGAAACCCTTTTTAAGAACTCAGAGTGAGTAAATTGGCCATTTTCATGCACTTTTAACCATTCCATAAATCTTGTGTTTTGGGCCCCTGGAAGCATGAAAATCACTTTAACCTCTTCGCCGCTAATGACAAGGGTAACTCGTCATGGACTTTCCATTGATTTCAATGGAAAACAAATGAGCCTAAAAATAATGCCTTAGCAGCCAAGAGATTAAACATGCTAATTTTAGCTCTAACACTGATGATCCACCTACAAATGTGAACTGACGTTCAAAAATAAAACATTTGAAAACGGACCATTTTCCACATTTCTGAAGCATGACGTAATGGGGGGGTGTTATCTCTTTTGTCGAAAATCAGCCGTTTTTGCTTGAACATTAAATGCCTCCAAATGGTATTTAATTAACTTCCCGAGCCCCTGGAAGCATGAAAATCACTTTAAACATGCTAATTTTAGCTCTAACACTGATGATCCACCTACAAATGTGAACTGACGTTCAAAAATAAAACATTTGAAAACCGACCATTTTCCACATTTCTGAAGCATGACGTAATGGGGGGGTGTTATCTCTTTTGTCGAAAATCAGCCGTTTTTGCTCGAACATTAAATGCCTCCAAATGGTATTTAATTAACTTCCCGAGCCCCTGGAAGCATGAAAATCACTTTAAACATGCTAATTTTAGCTCTAAAACTGATGATCCACCTACAAATGTGAACTGACGTTCAAAAATAAAACATTTGAAAACGGACCATTTTCCACATTTCTGAAGCATGACGTAATGGGGGGGTGTTATCTCTTTTGTCGAAAATCAGCCGTTTTTGCTCGAACATTAAATGCCTCCAAATGGTATTTAATTAACTTCCCGAGCCCCTGGAAGCATGAAAATCACTTTAAACATGCTAATTTTAGCTCTAACACTGATGATCCACCTACAAATGTGAACTGACGTTCAAAAATAAAACATTTGAAAACGGACCATTTTCCACATTTCTGAAGCATGACGTAATGGGGGGGTGTTATCTCTTTTGTCGAAAATCAGCCGTTTTTGCTCGAACATTAAATGCCTCCAAATGGTATTTAATTAACTTCCCGAGCCCCTGGAAGCATGAAAATCACTTTAAACATGCTAATTTTAGCTCTAACACTGATGATCCACCTACAAATGTGAACTGACGTTCAAAAATAAAACATTTGAAAACGGACCATTTTCCACATTTCTGAAGCATGACGTAATGGGGGGGTGTTATCTCTTTTGTCGAAAATCAGCCGTTTTTGCTCGAACATTAAATGCCTCCAAATGGTATTTAATTACCTTCCCGAGCCCCTGGAAGCATGAAAATCACTTTAAACATGCTAATTTTAGCTCTAACACTGATGATCCACCTACAAATGTGAACTGACGTTCAAAAATAAAACATTTGAAAACGGACCATTTTCCACATTTCTGAAGCATGACGTAATGGGGGGGTGTTATCTCTTTTGTCGAAAATCAGCCGTTTTTGCTCGAACATTAAATGCCTCCAAATGGTATTTAATTAACTTCCCGAGCCCCTGGAAGCATGAAAATCACTTTAAACATGCTAATTTTAGCTCTAACACTGATGATCCACCTACAAATGTGAACTGACATTCAAAAATAAAACATTTGAAAACGGACCATTTTCCACATTTCTGAAGCATGACGTAATGGGGGGGGTGTTATCTCTTTTGTCGAAAATCAGCCGTTTTTGCTCGAACATTAAATGCCTCCAAATGGTATTTAATTAACTTCCCGAGCCCCTGGAAGCATGAAAATCACTTTAAACATGCTAATTTTAGCTCTAACACTGATGATCCACCTACAAATGTGAACTGACGTTCAAAAATAAAACATTTGAAAACGGACCATTTTCCACATTTCTGAAGCATGACGTAATGGGGGGGTGTTATCTCTTTTGTCGAAAATCAGCCGTTTTTGCTCGAACATTAAATGCCTCCAAATGGTATTTAATTAACTTCCCGAGTCCCTGGAAGCATGAAAATCACTTTAAACATGCTAATTTTAGCTCTAACACTGATGATCCACCTACAAATGTGAACTGACGTTCAAAAATAAAACATTTGAAAACGGACCATTTTCCACATTTCTGAAGCATGACGTAATGGGGGGGTGTTATCTCTTTTGTCGAAAATCAGCCGTTTTTGCTCGAACATTAAATGCCTCCAAATGGTATTTAATTAACTTCCCGGGGTAAAGAAACCCTTTTTAAGAACTCAGAGTGAGTAAATTGGCCATTTTCATGCACTTTTAACCATTCCATAAATCTTGCGTTTTGGGCCCCTGGAAGCATGAAAATCACTTTAAACATGCTAATTTTAGCTCTAACACTGATGATCCACCTACAAATGTGAACTGACGTTCAAAAATAAAACATTTGAAAACGGACCATTTTCCACATTTCTGAAGCATGACGTAATGGGGGGGTGTTATCTCTTTTGTCGAAAATCAGCCGTTTTTGCTCGAACATTAAATGCCTCCAAATGGTATTTAATTAACTTCCCGAGCCCCTGGAAGCATGAAAATCACTTTAAACATGCTAATTTTAGCTCTAACACTGATGATCCACCTACAAATGTGAACTGACGTTCAAAAATAAAACATTTGAAAACGGACCATTTTCCACATTTCTGAAGCATGACGTAATGGGGGGGTGTTATCTCTTTTGTCGAAAATCAGCCGTTTTTGCTCGAACATTAAATGCCTCCAAATGGTATTTAATTAACTTCCCGAGCCCCTGGAAGCATGAAAATCACTTTAAACATGCTAATTTTAGCTCTAACACTGATGATCCACCTACAAATGTGAACTGACGTTCAAAAATAAAACATTTGAAAACGGACCATTTTCCACATTTCTGAAGCATGACGTAATGGGGGGGTGTTATCTCTTTTGTCGAAAATCAGCCGTTTTTGCTCGAACATTAAATGCCTCCAAATGGTATTTAATTAACTTCCCGAGCCCCTGGAAGCATGAAAATCACTTTAAACATGCTAATTTTAGCTCTAACACTGATGATCTACCTACAAATGTGAACTGACGTTCAAAAATAAAACATTTGAAAACGGACCATTTTCCACATTTCTGAAGCATGACGTAATGGGGGGGTGTTATCTCTTTTGTCGAAATTCAGCCGTTTTTGCTCGAACATTAAATGCCTCCAAATGGTATTTAATTAACTTCCCGAGCCCCTGGAAGCATGAAAATCACTTTAAACATGCTAATTTTAGCTCTAACACTGATGATCCACCTACAAATGTGAACTGACGTTCAAAAATAAAACATTTGAAAACGGACCATTTTCCACATTTCTGAAGCATGACGTAATGGGGGGTGTTATCTCTTTTGTCGAAAATCAGCCGTTTTTGCTCGAACATTAAATGCCTCCAAATGGTATTTAATTAACTTCCCGAGCCCCTGGAAGCATGAAAATCACTTTAAACATGCTAATTTTAGCTCTAACACTGATGATCCACCTACAAATGTGAACTGACGTTCAAAAATAAAACATTTGAAAACGGACCATTTTCCACATTTCTGAAGCATGACGTAATGGGGGGGTGTTATCTCTTTTGTCGAAAATCAGCCGTTTTTGCTCGAACATTAAATGCCTCCAAATGGTATTTAATTAACTTCCCGAGCCCCTGGAAGCATGAAAATCACTTTAAACATGCTAATTTTAGCTCTAACACTGATGATCCACCTACAAATGTGAACTGACGTTCAAAAATAAAACATTTGAAAACAGACCATTTTCCACATTTCTGAAGCATGACGTAATGGGGGGGTGTTATCTCTTTTGTCAAAAATCAGTCGTTTTTGCTCGAACATCAAATGCCTCCAAATGGTATTTAATTAACTTCCCGGGGTAAAGAAACCCTTTTTAAGAACTCAGAGTGAGTAAATTGGCCATTTTCATGCACTTTTAACCATTCCATAAATCTTGTGTTTTGGGCCCCTGGAAGCATGAAAATCACTTTAACCTCTTCGCCGCTAATGACAAGGGTAACTCGTCATGGACTTTCCATTGATTTCAATGGAAAACAAATGAGCCTAAAAATAATGCCTTAGCAGCCAAGAGATTAAACATGCTAATTTTAGCTCTAACACTGATGATCCACCTACAAATGTGAACTGACGTTCAAAAATAAAACATTTGAAAACGGACCATTTTCCACATTTCTGAAGCATGACGTAATGGGGGGGTGTTATCTCTTTTGTCGAAAATCAGCCGTTTTTGCTTGAACATTAAATGCCTCCAAATGGTATTTAATTAACTTCCCGAGCCCCTGGAAGCATGAAAATCACTTTAAACATGCTAATTTTAGCTCTAACACTGATGATCCACCTACAAATGTGAACTGACGTTCAAAAATAAAACATTTGAAAACCGACCATTTTCCACATTTCTGAAGCATGACGTAATGGGGGGGTGTTATCTCTTTTGTCGAAAATCAGCCGTTTTTGCTCGAACATTAAATGCCTCCAAATGGTATTTAATTAACTTCCCGAGCCCCTGGAAGCATGAAAATCACTTTAAACATGCTAATTTTAGCTCTAAAACTGATGATCCACCTACAAATGTGAACTGACGTTCAAAAATAAAACATTTGAAAACGGACCATTTTCCACATTTCTGAAGCATGACGTAATGGGGGGGTGTTATCTCTTTTGTCGAAAATCAGCCGTTTTTGCTCGAACATTAAATGCCTCCAAATGGTATTTAATTAACTTCCCGAGCCCCTGGAAGCATGAAAATCACTTTAAACATGCTAATTTTAGCTCTAACACTGATGATCCACCTACAAATGTGAACTGACGTTCAAAAATAAAACATTTGAAAACGGACCATTTTCCACATTTCTGAAGCATGACGTAATGGGGGGGTGTTATCTCTTTTGTCGAAAATCAGCCGTTTTTGCTCGAACATTAAATGCCTCCAAATGGTATTTAATTAACTTCCCGAGCCCCTGGAAGCATGAAAATCACTTTAAACATGCTAATTTTAGCTCTAACACTGATGATCCACCTACAAATGTGAACTGACGTTCAAAAATAAAACATTTGAAAACGGACCATTTTCCACATTTCTGAAGCATGACGTAATGGGGGGGTGTTATCTCTTTTGTCGAAAATCAGCCGTTTTTGCTCGAACATTAAATGCCTCCAAATGGTATTTAATTACCTTCCCGAGCCCCTGGAAGCATGAAAATCACTTTAAACATGCTAATTTTAGCTCTAACACTGATGATCCACCTACAAATGTGAACTGACGTTCAAAAATAAAACATTTGAAAACGGACCATTTTCCACATTTCTGAAGCATGACGTAATGGGGGGGTGTTATCTCTTTTGTCGAAAATCAGCCGTTTTTGCTCGAACATTAAATGCCTCCAAATGGTATTTAATTAACTTCCCGAGCCCCTGGAAGCATGAAAATCACTTTAAACATGCTAATTTTAGCTCTAACACTGATGATCCACCTACAAATGTGAACTGACATTCAAAAATAAAACATTTGAAAACGGACCATTTTCCACATTTCTGAAGCATGACGTAATGGGGGGGGTGTTATCTCTTTTGTCGAAAATCAGCCGTTTTTGCTCGAACATTAAATGCCTCCAAATGGTATTTAATTAACTTCCCGAGCCCCTGGAAGCATGAAAATCACTTTAAACATGCTAATTTTAGCTCTAACACTGATGATCCACCTACAAATGTGAACTGACGTTCAAAAATAAAACATTTGAAAACGGACCATTTTCCACATTTCTGAAGCATGACGTAATGGGGGGGTGTTATCTCTTTTGTCGAAAATCAGCCGTTTTTGCTCGAACATTAAATGCCTCCAAATGGTATTTAATTAACTTCCCGAGTCCCTGGAAGCATGAAAATCACTTTAAACATGCTAATTTTAGCTCTAACACTGATGATCCACCTACAAATGTGAACTGACGTTCAAAAATAAAACATTTGAAAACGGACCATTTTCCACATTTCTGAAGCATGACGTAATGGGGGGGTGTTATCTCTTTTGTCGAAAATCAGCCGTTTTTGCTCGAACATTAAATGCCTCCAAATGGTATTTAATTAACTTCCCGGGGTAAAGAAACCCTTTTTAAGAACTCAGAGTGAGTAAATTGGCCATTTTCATGCACTTTTAACCATTCCATAAATCTTGCGTTTTGGGCCCCTGGAAGCATGAAAATCACTTTAAACATGCTAATTTTAGCTCTAACACTGATGATCCACCTACAAATGTGAACTGACGTTCAAAAATAAAACATTTGAAAACGGACCATTTTCCACATTTCTGAAGCATGACGTAATGGGGGGGTGTTATCTCTTTTGTCGAAAATCAGCCGTTTTTGCTCGAACATTAAATGCCTCCAAATGGTATTTAATTAACTTCCCGAGCCCCTGGAAGCATGAAAATCACTTTAAACATGCTAATTTTAGCTCTAACACTGATGATCCACCTACAAATGTGAACTGACGTTCAAAAATAAAACATTTGAAAACGGACCATTTTCCACATTTCTGAAGCATGACGTAATGGGGGGGTGTTATCTCTTTTGTCGAAAATCAGCCGTTTTTGCTCTAACATTAAATGCCTCCAAATGGTATTTAATTAACTTCCCGAGCCCCTGGAAGCATGAAAATCACTTTAAACATGCTAATTTTAGCTCTAACACTGATGATCCACCTACAAATGTGAACTGACGTTCAAAAATAAAACATTTGAAAACGGACCATTTTCCACATTTCTGAAGCATGACGTAATGGGGGGGTGTTATCTCTTTTGTCGAAAATCAGCCGTTTTTGCTCGAACATTAAATGCCTCCAAATTGTATTTAATTAACTTCCCGAGCCCCTGGAAGCATGAAAATCACTTTAAACATGCTAATTTTAGCTCTAACACTGATGATCCACCTACAAATGTGAACTGACGTTCAAAAAGAAAACATTTGAAAACGGACCATTTTCCACATTTCTGAAGCATGACGTAATGGGGGGGTGTTATATCTTTTGTCGAAAATCAGTCGTTTTTGCTCGAACATTAAATGCCTCCAAATGGTATTTAATTAACTTCCCGAGCCCCTGGAAGCATGAAAATCACTTTAAACATGCTAATTTTAGCTCTAACACTGATGATCCACCTACAAATGTGAACTGACGTTCAAAAATAAAACATTTGAAAACGGACCATTTTCCACATTTCTGAAGCATGACATAATGGGGTGGTGTTATCTCTTTTGTCGAAAATCAGCCGTTTTTGCTCGAACATTAAATGCCTCCAAATGGTATTTAATTAACTTCCCGAGCCCCTGGAAGCATGAAAATCACTTTAAACATGCTAATTTTAGCTCTAACACTGATGATCCACCTACAAATGTGAACTGACGTTCAAAAATAAAACATTTGAAAACGGACCATTTTCCACATTTCTGAAGCATGACGTAATGGGGGGGTGTTATCTCTTTTGTCGAAAATCAGCCGTTTTTGCTCGAACATTAAATGCCTCCAAATGGTATTTAATTAACTTCCCGGGGTGAAGAAACCCTTTTTGAGAACTCAGAGTGAGTAAATTGGCCATTTTCATGCACTTTTAACCATTCCATAAATCTTGTGTTTTGGGCCCCTGGAAGCATGAAAATCACTTTAAACATGCTAATTTTAGCTCTAACACTGATGATCCACCTACAAATGTGAACTGACGTTCAAAAATAAAACATTTGAAAACGGACCATTTTCCACATTTCTGAAGCATGACGTAATGGGGGGGTGTTATCTCTTTTGTCGAAAATCAGCCGTTTTTGCTCGAACATTAAATGCCTCCAAATGGTATTTAATTATCTTCCCGAGCCCCTGGAAGCATGAAAATCACTTTAAACATGCTAATTTTAGCTCTAACACTGATGATCCACCTACAAATGTGAACTGACGTTCAAAAATAAAACATTTGAAAACGGACCATTTTCCACATTTCTGAAGCATGACTTAATGGGGGGGTGTTATCTCTTTTGTCGAAAATCAGCCGTTTTTGCTCGAACATTAAATGCCTCCAAATGGTATTTATTTCACTTCCCGAGCCCCTGGAAGCATGAAAATCACTTTCAACATGCTAATTTTAGCTCTAACACTGATGATCCACCTACAAATGTGAACTGACGTTCAAAAATAAAACATTTGAAAACGGACCATTTTCCACATTTCTGAAGCATGACGTAATGGGGGGGTGTTATCTCTTTTGTCGAAAATCAGCCGTTTTTGCTCGAACTTTAAATGCCTCCAAATGGTATTTAATTAACTTCCCGGGGTGAAGAAACCCTTTTTGAGAACTCAGAGTGAGTAAATTGGCCATTTTCATGCACTTTTAACCATTCCATAAATCTTGTGTTTTGGGCCCCTGGAAGCATGAAAATCACTTTAAACATGCTAATTTTAGCTCTAACACTGATGATCCACCTACAAATGTGAACTGACGTTCAAAAATAAAACATTTGAAAACGGACCATTTTCCACATTTCTGAAGCATGACGTAATGGGGGGGTGTTATCTCTTTTGTCGAAAATCAGCCGTTTTTGCTCGAACATTAAATGCCTCCAAATGGTATTTAATTAACTTCCCGGGGTGAAGAAACCCTTTTTGAGAACTCAGAGTGAGTAAATTGGCCATTTTCATGCACTTTTAACCATTCCATAAATCTTGTGTTTTGGGCCCCTGGAAGCATGAAAATCACTTTAAACATGCTAATTTTAGCTCTAACACTGATGATCCACCTGCAAATGTGAACTGACGTTCAAAAATAAAACATTTGAAAACGGACCATTTTCCACATTTCTGAAGCATGACGTAATGGGGGGGTGTTATCTCTTTTGTCGAAAATCAGCCGTTTTTGCTCGAACATTAAATGCCTCCAAATGGTATTTAATTAACTTCCCGAGCCCCTGGAAGCATGAAAATCACTTTAAACATGCTAATTTTAGCTCTAACACTGATGATCCACCTACAAATGTGAACTGACGTTCAAAAATAAAACATTTGAAAACGGACCATTTTCCACATTTCTGAAGCATGACGTAATGGGGGGGTGTTATCTCTTTTGTCGAAAATCAGCCGTTTTTGCTCTAACATTAAATGCCTCCAAATGGTATTTAATTAACTTCCCGAGCCCCTGGAAGCATGAAAATCACTTTAAACATGCTAATTTTAGCTCTAACACTGATGATCCACCTACAAATGTGAACTGACGTTCAAAAATAAAACATTTGAAAACGGACCATTTTCCACATTTCTGAAGCATGACGTAATGGGGGGGTGTTATCTCTTTTGTCGAAAATCAGCCGTTTTTGCTCGAACATTAAATGCCTCCAAATTGTATTTAATTAACTTCCCGAGCCCCTGGAAGCATGAAAATCACTTTAAACATGCTAATTTTAGCTCTAACACTGATGATCCACCTACAAATGTGAACTGACGTTCAAAAAGAAAACATTTGAAAACGGACCATTTTCCACATTTCTGAAGCATGACGTAATGGGGGGGTGTTATATCTTTTGTCGAAAATCAGTCGTTTTTGCTCGAACATTAAATGCCTCCAAATGGTATTTAATTAACTTCCCGAGCCCCTGGAAGCATGAAAATCACTTTAAACATGCTAATTTTAGCTCTAACACTGATGATCCACCTACAAATGTGAACTGACGTTCAAAAATAAAACATTTGAAAACGGACCATTTTCCACATTTCTGAAGCATGACATAATGGGGTGGTGTTATCTCTTTTGTCGAAAATCAGCCGTTTTTGCTCGAACATTAAATGCCTCCAAATGGTATTTAATTAACTTCCCGAGCCCCTGGAAGCATGAAAATCACTTTAAACATGCTAATTTTAGCTCTAACACTGATGATCCACCTACAAATGTGAACTGACGTTCAAAAATAAAACATTTGAAAACGGACCATTTTCCACATTTCTGAAGCATGACGTAATGGGGGGGTGTTATCTCTTTTGTCGAAAATCAGCCGTTTTTGCTCGAACATTAAATGCCTCCAAATGGTATTTAATTAACTTCCCGGGGTGAAGAAACCCTTTTTGAGAACTCAGAGTGAGTAAATTGGCCATTTTCATGCACTTTTAACCATTCCATAAATCTTGTGTTTTGGGCCCCTGGAAGCATGAAAATCACTTTAAACATGCTAATTTTAGCTCTAACACTGATGATCCACCTACAAATGTGAACTGACGTTCAAAAATAAAACATTTGAAAACGGACCATTTTCCACATTTCTGAAGCATGACGTAATGGGGGGGTGTTATCTCTTTTGTCGAAAATCAGCCGTTTTTGCTCGAACATTAAATGCCTCCAAATGGTATTTAATTATCTTCCCGAGCCCCTGGAAGCATGAAAATCACTTTAAACATGCTAATTTTAGCTCTAACACTGATGATCCACCTACAAATGTGAACTGACGTTCAAAAATAAAACATTTGAAAACGGACCATTTTCCACATTTCTGAAGCATGACTTAATGGGGGGGTGTTATCTCTTTTGTCGAAAATCAGCCGTTTTTGCTCGAACATTAAATGCCTCCAAATGGTATTTATTTCACTTCCCGAGCCCCTGGAAGCATGAAAATCACTTTCAACATGCTAATTTTAGCTCTAACACTGATGATCCACCTACAAATGTGAACTGACGTTCAAAAATAAAACATTTGAAAACGGACCATTTTCCACATTTCTGAAGCATGACGTAATGGGGGGGTGTTATCTCTTTTGTCGAAAATCAGCCGTTTTTGCTCGAACATTAAATGCCTCCAAATGGTATTAAATTAACTTCCCGGGGTGAAGAAACCCTTTTTGAGAACTCAGAGTGAGTAAATTGGCCATTTTCATGCACTTTTAACCATTCAATAAATCTTGTGTTTTGGGCCCCTGGAAGCATGAAAATCACTTTAAACATGCTAATTTTAGCTCTAACACTGATGATCCACCTACAAATGTGAACTGACGTTCAAAAATAAAACATTTGAAAACGGACCATTTTCCACATTTCTGAAGCATGACGTAATGGGGGGGTGTTATCTCTTTTGTCGAAAATCAGCCGTTTTTGCTCGAACATTAAATGCCTCCAAATGGTATTTAATTAACTTCCCGGGGTGAAGAAACCCTTTTTGAGAACTCAGAGTGAGTAAATTGGCCATTTTCATGCACTTTTAACCATTCCATAAATCTTGTGTTTTGGGCCCCTGGAAGCATGAAAATCACTTTAAACATGCTAATTTTAGCTCTAACACTGATGATCCACCTGCAAATGTGAACTGACGTTCAAAAATAAAACATTTGAAAACGGACCATTTTCCACATTTCTGAAGCATGATGTAATGGGGGGGTGTTATCTCTTTTGTCGAAAATCAGCCGTTTTTGCTCTAACATTAAATGCCTCCAAATGGTATTTAATTAACTTCCCGGGGTGAAGAAACCCTTTTTGAGAACTCAGAGTGAGTAAATTGGCCATTTCATGCACTTTTAACCATTCCATAAATCTTGTGTTTTGGGCCCCTGGAAGCATGAAAATCACTTTAAACATGCTAATTTTAGCTCTAACACTGATGATCGACCTACAAATGTGAACTGACGTTCAAAAATAAAACATTTGAAAACGGACCATTTTCCACATTTCTGAAGCATGACGTAATGGGGGGGTGTTATCTCTTTTGTGGAAAATCAGCCGTTTTTGCTCGAACATTAAATGCCTCCAAATGGTATTTAATTATCTTCCCGAGCCCCTGGAAGCATGAAAATCACTTTAAACATGCTAATTTTAGCTCTAACACTGATGATCCACCTACAAATGTGAACTGACGTTCAAAAATAAAACATTTGAAAACGGACCATTTTCCACATTTCTGAAGCATGACGTAATGGGGGGGTGTTATCTCTTTTGTCGAAAATCAGCCGTTTTTGCTCTAACATTAAATGCCTCCAAATGGTATTTAATTAACTTCCCGAGCCCCTGGAAGCATGAAAATCACTTAAAACATGCTAATTTTAGCTCTAACACTGATGATCCACCTACAAATGTGAACTGACGTTCAAAAATAAAACATTTGAAAACGGACCATTTTCCACATTTCTGAAGCATGACGTAATGGGGGTGTTATCTCTTTTGTCGAAAATCATTCGTTTTTGCTTGAACATTAAATGCCTCCAAATGGTATTTAATTAACTTCCCGAGCCCCTGGAAGCATGAAAATCACTTTAAACATGCTAATTTTAGCTCTAACACTGATGATCCACCTACAAATGTGAACTGACGTTCAAAAATAAAACATTTGAAAACGGACCATTTTCCACATTTCTGAAGCATGACGTAATGGGGGAGTGTTATCTCTTTTGTCGAAAATCAGCCGTTTTTGCTCGAACATTAAATGCCTCCAAATGGTATTTAATTAACTTCCCGGGGTGAAGAAACCCTTTTTGAGAACTCAGAGTGAGTAAATTGGCCATTTTCATGCACTTTTAACCATTCCATAAATCTTGTGTTTTGGGCCCCTGGAAGCATGAAAATCACTTTAAACATGCTAATTTTAGCTCTAACACTGATGATCCACCTACAAATGTGAACTGACGTTCAAAAATAAAACATTTGAAAACGGACCATTTTCCACATTTCTGAAGCATGACGTAATGGGGGGGTGTTATCTCTTTTGTGGAAAATCAGCCGTTTTTGCTCGAACATTAAATGCCTCCAAATGGTATTTAATTAACTTCCCGAGCCCCTGGAAGCATGAAAATCACTTTAAACATGCTAATTTTAGCTCTAACACTGATGATCCACCTACAAATGTGAACTGACGTTCAAAAATAAAACATTTGAAAACGGACCATTTTCCACATTTCTGAAGCATGACGTAATGGGGGGGTGTTATCTCTTTTGTGGAAAATCAGCCGTTTTTGCTCGAACATTAAATGCCTCCAAATGGTATTTAATTAACTTCCCGAGCCCCTGGAAGCATGAAAATCACTTTAAACATGCTAATTTTAGCTCTAACACTGATGATCCACCTACAAATGTGAACTGACGTTCAAAAATAAAACATTTGAAAACGGACCATTTTCCACATTTCTGAAGCATGACGTAATGGGGGTGTTATCTCTTTTGTCGAAAATCAGCCGTTTTTGCTCGAACATTAAATGCCTCCAAATGGTATTTAATTAACTTCCCGAGCCCCTGGAAGCATGAAAATCACTTTCAACATGCTAATTTTAGCTCTAACACTGATGATCCACCTACAAATGTGAACTGACGTTCAAAAATAAAACATTTGAAAACGGACCATTTTCCACATTTCTGAAGCATGACGTAATGGGGGGGTGTTATCTCTTTTGTCGAAAATCAGCCGTTTTTGCTCGAACATTAAATGCCTCCAAATGGTATTTAATTAACTTCCCGAGCCCCTGGAAGCATGAAAATCACTTTAAACATGCTAATTTTAGCTCTAACACTGATGATCCACCTACAAATGTGAACTGACGTTCAAAAATAAAACATTTGAAAACAGACCATTTTCCACATTTCTGAAGCATGACGTAATGGGGGGGTGTTATCTCTTTTGTCGAAAATCAGCCGTTTTTGCTCGAACATTAAATGCCTCCAAATGGTATTTAATTATCTTCCCGAGCCCCTGGAAGCATGAAAATCACTTTAAACATGCTAATTTTAGCTCTAACACTGATGATCCACCTACAAATGTGAACTGACGTTCAAAAATAAAACATTTGAAAACGGACCATTTTCCACATTTCTGAAGCATGACTTAATGGGGGGGTGTTATCTCTTTTGTCGAAAATCAGCCGTTTTTGCTCGAACATTAAATGCCTCCAAATGGTATTTAATTAACTTCCCGGGGTGAAGAAACCCTTTTTGAGAACTCAGAGTGAGTAAATTGGCCATTTTCATGCACTTTTAACCATTCCATAAATCTTGTGTTTTGGGCCCCTGGAAGCATGAAAATCACTTTAAACATGCTAATTTTAGCTCTAACACTGATGATCCACCTACAAATGTGAACTGACGTTCAAAAATAAAACATTTGAAAACGGACCATTATCCACATTTCTGAAGCATGACGTAATGGGGGGGTGTTATCTCTTTTGTCGAAAATCAGCCGTTTTTGCTCGAACATTAAATGCCTCCAAATGGTATTTAATTAACTTCCCGGGGTGAAGAAACCCTTTTTGAGAACTCAGAGTGAGTAAATTGGCCATTTTCATGCACTTTTAACCATTCCATAAATCTTGTGTTTTGGGCCCCTGGAAGCATGAAAATCACTTTAAACATGCTAATTTTAGCTCTAACACTGATGATCCACCTGCAAATGTGAACTGACGTTCAAAAATAAAACATTTGAAAACGGACCATTTTCCACATTTCTGAAGCATGATGTAATGGGGGGGTGTTATCTCTTTTGTCGAAAATCAGCCGTTTTTGCTCTAACATTAAATGCCTCCAAATGGTATTTAATTAACTTCCCGGGGTGAAGAAACCCTTTTTGAGAACTCAGAGTGAGTAAATTGGCCATTTTCATGCACTTTTAACCATTCCATAAATCTTGTGTTTTGGGCCCCTGGAAGCATGAAAATCACTTTAAACATGCTAATTTTAGCTCGAACACTGATGATCCACCTACAAATGTGAACTGACGTTCAAAAATAAAACATTTGAAAACGGACCATTTTCCACATTTCTGAAGCATGACGTAATGGGGGGGTGTTATCTCTTTTGTGGAAAATCAGCCGTTTTTGCTCGAACATTAAATGCCTCCAAATGGTATTTAATTAACTTCCCGAGCCCCTGGAAGCATGAAAATCACTTTAAACATGCTAATTTTAGCTCTAACACTGATGATCCACCTACAAATGTGAACTGACGTTCAAAAATAAAACATTTGAAAACGGACCATTTTCCACATTTCTGAAGCATGACGTAATGGGGGGGTGTTATCTCTTTTGTGGAAAATCAGCCGTTTTTGCTCGAACATTAAATGCCTCCAAATGGTATTTAATTAACTTCCCGAGCCCCTGGAAGCATGAAAATCACTTTAAACATGCTAATTTTAGCTCTAACACTGATGATCCACCTACAAATGTGAACTGACGTTCAAAAATAAAACATTTGAAAACGGACCATTTTCCACATTTCTGAAGCATGACGTAATGGGGGTGTTATCTCTTTTGTCGAAAATCAGCCGTTTTTGCTCGAACATTAAATGCCTCCAAATGGTATTTAATTAACTTCCCGAGCCCCTGGAAGCATGAAAATCACTTTAAACATGCTAATTTTAGCTCTAACACTGATGATCCACCTACAAATGTGAACTGACGTTCAAAAATAAAACATTTGAAAACGGACCATTTTCCACATTTCTGAAGCATGACGTAATGGGGGGGTGTTATCTCTTTTGTCGAAAATCAGCCGTTTTTGCTCGAACATTAAATGCCTCCAAATGGTATTTATTTCACTTCCTGAGCCCCTGGAAGCATGAAAATCACTTTAAAAATGCTAATTTTAGCTCAACACTGATGATCCACCTACAAATGTGAACTGACGTTCAAAAATAAAACATTTGAAAACGGACCATTTTCCACATTTCTGAAGCATGACGTAATGGGGGGGTGTTATCTCTTTTGTCGAAAATCAGCCGTTTTTGCTCGAACATTAAATGCCTCCAAATGGTATTTAATTATCTTCCCGAGCCCCTGGAAGCATGAAAATCACTTTAAACATGCTAATTTTAGCTCTAACACTGATGATCCACCTACAAATGTGAACTGACGTTCAAAAATAAAACATTTGAAAACGGACCATTTTCCACATTTCTGAAGCATGACTTAATGGGGGGGTGTTATCTCTTTTGTCGAAAATCAGCCGTTTTTGCTCGAACATTAAATGCCTCCAAATGGTATTTATTTCACTTCCCGAGCCCCTGGAAGCATGAAAATCACTTTCAACATGCTAATTTTAGCTCTAACACTGATGATCCACCTACAAATGTGAACTGACGTTCAAAAATAAAACATTTGAAAACGGACCATTTTCCACATTTCTGAAGCATGACGTAATGGGGGGGTGTTATCTCTTTTGTCGAAAATCAGCCGTTTTTGCTCGAACATTAAATGCCTCCAAATGGTATTTAATTAACTTCCCGGGGTGAAGAAACCCTTTTTGAGAACTCAGAGTGAGTAAATTGGCCATTTTCATGCACTTTTAACCATTCCATAAATCTTGTGTTTTGGGCCCCTGGAAGCATGAAAATCACTTTAAACATGCTAATTTTAGCTCTAACACTGATGATCCACCTACAAATGTGAACTGACGTTCAAAAATAAAACATTTGAAAACGGACCATTATCCACATTTCTGAAGCATGACGTAATGGGGGGGTGTTATCTCTTTTGTCGAAAATCAGCCGTTTTTGCTCGAACATTAAATGCCTCCAAATGGTATTTAATTAACTTCCCGGGGTGAAGAAACCCTTTTTGAGAACTCAGAGTGAGTAAATTGGCCATTTTCATGCACTTTTAACCATTCCATAAATCTTGTGTTTTGGGCCCCTGGAAGCATGAAAATCACTTTAAACATGCTAATTTTAGCTCTAACACTGATGATCCACCTGCAAATGTGAACTGACGTTCAAAAATAAAACATTTGAAAACGGACCATTTTCCACATTTCTGAAGCATGATGTAATGGGGGGGTGTTATCTCTTTTGTCGAAAATCAGCCGTTTTTGCTCTAACATTAAATGCCTCCAAATGGTATTTAATTAACTTCCCGGGGTGAAGAAACCCTTTTTGAGAACTCAGAGTGAGTAAATTGGCCATTTTCATGCACTTTTAACCATTCCATAAATCTTGTGTTTTGGGCCCCTGGAAGCATGAAAATCACTTTAAACATGCTAATTTTAGCTCGAACACTGATGATCCACCTACAAATGTGAACTGACGTTCAAAAATAAAACATTTGAAAACGGACCATTTTCCACATTTCTGAAGCATGACGTAATGGGGGGGTGTTATCTCTTTTGTGGAAAATCAGCCGTTTTTGCTCGAACATTAAATGCCTCCAAATGGTATTTAATTAACTTCCCGAGCCCCTGGAAGCATGAAAATCACTTTAAACATGCTAATTTTAGCTCTAACACTGATGATCCACCTACAAATGTGAACTGACGTTCAAAAATAAAACATTTGAAAACGGACCATTTTCCACATTTCTGAAGCATGACGTAATGGGGGGGTGTTATCTCTTTTGTGGAAAATCAGCCGTTTTTGCTCGAACATTAAATGCCTCCAAATGGTATTTAATTAACTTCCCGAGCCCCTGGAAGCATGAAAATCACTTTAAACATGCTAATTTTAGCTCTAACACTGATGATCCACCTACAAATGTGAACTGACGTTCAAAAATAAAACATTTGAAAACGGACCATTTTCCACATTTCTGAAGCATGACGTAATGGGGGTGTTATCTCTTTTGTCGAAAATCAGCCGTTTTTGCTCGAACATTAAATGCCTCCAAATGGTATTTAATTAACTTCCCGAGCCCCTGGAAGCATGAAAATCACTTTCAACATGCTAATTTTAGCTCTAACACTGATGATCCACCTACAAATGTGAACTGACGTTCAAAAATAAAACATTTGAAAACGGACCATTTTCCACATTTCTGAAGCATGACGTAATGGGGGGGTGTTATCTCTTTTGTCGAAAATCAGCCGTTTTTGCTCGAACATTAAATGCCTCCAAATGGTATTTAATTAACTTCCCGAGCCCCTGGAAGCATGAAAATCACTTTAAACATGCTAATTTTAGCTCTAACACTGATGATCCACCTACAAATGTGAACTGACGTTCAAAAATAAAACATTTGAAAACAGACCATTTTCCACATTTCTGAAGCATGACGTAATGGGGGGGTGTTATCTCTTTTGTCGAAAATCAGCCGTTTTTGCTCGAACATTAAATGCCTCCAAATGGTATTTAATTATCTTCCCGAGCCCCTGGAAGCATGAAAATCACTTTAAACATGCTAATTTTAGCTCTAACACTGATGATCCACCTACAAATGTGAACTGACGTTCAAAAATAAAACATTTGAAAACGGACCATTTTCCACATTTCTGAAGCATGACTTAATGGGGGGGTGTTATCTCTTTTGTCGAAAATCAGCCGTTTTTGCTCGAACATTAAATGCCTCCAAATGGTATTTAATTAACTTCCCGGGGTGAAGAAACCCTTTTTGAGAACTCAGAGTGAGTAAATTGGCCATTTTCATGCACTTTTAACCATTCCATAAATCTTGTGTTTTGGGCCCCTGGAAGCATGAAAATCACTTTAAACATGCTAATTTTAGCTCTAACACTGATGATCCACCTACAAATGTGAACTGACGTTCAAAAATAAAACATTTGAAAACGGACCATTATCCACATTTCTGAAGCATGACGTAATGGGGGGGTGTTATCTCTTTTGTCGAAAATCAGCCGTTTTTGCTCGAACATTAAATGCCTCCAAATGGTATTTAATTAACTTCCCGGGGTGAAGAAACCCTTTTTGAGAACTCAGAGTGAGTAAATTGGCCATTTTCATGCACTTTTAACCATTCCATAAATCTTGTGTTTTGGGCCCCTGGAAGCATGAAAATCACTTTAAACATACTAATTTTAGCTCTAACACTGATGATCCACCTGCAAATGTGAACTGACGTTCAAAAATAAAACATTTGAAAACGGACCATTTTCCACATTTCTGAAGCATGATGTAATGGGGGGGTGTTATCTCTTTTGTCGAAAATCAGCCGTTTTTGCTCTAACATTAAATGCCTCCAAATGGTATTTAATTAACTTCCCGGGGTGAAGAAACCCTTTTTGAGAACTCAGAGTGAGTAAATTGGCCATTTTCATGCACTTTTAACCATTCCATAAATCTTGTGTTTTGGGCCCCTGGAAGCATGAAAATCACTTTAAACATGCTAATTTTAGCTCGAACACTGATGATCCACCTACAAATGTGAACTGACGTTCAAAAATAAAACATTTGAAAACGGACCATTTTCCACATTTCTGAAGCATGACGTAATGGGGGGGTGTTATCTCTTTTGTGGAAAATCAGCCGTTTTTGCTCGAACATTAAATGCCTCCAAATGGTATTTAATTAACTTCCCGAGCCCCTGGAAGCATGAAAATCACTTTAAACATGCTAATTTTAGCTCTAACACTGATGATCCACCTACAAATGTGAACTGACGTTCAAAAATAAAACATTTGAAAACGGACCATTTTCCACATTTCTGAAGCATGACGTAATGGGGGGGTGTTATCTCTTTTGTGGAAAATCAGCCGTTTTTGCTTGAACATTAAATGCCTCCAAATGGTATTTAATTAACTTCCCGAGCCCCTGGAAGCATGAAAATCACTTTAAACATGCTAATTTTAGCTCTAACACTGATGATCCACCTACAAATGTGAACTGACGTTCAAAAATAAAACATTTGAAAACGGACCATTTTCCACATTTCTGAAGCATGACGTAATGGGGGTGTTATCTCTTTTGTCGAAAATCAGCCGTTTTTGCTCGAACATTAAATGCCTCCAAATGGTATTTAATTAACTTCCCGAGCCCCTGGAAGCATGAAAATCACTTTAAACATGCTAATTTTAGCTCTAACACTGATGATCCACCTACAAATGTGAACTGACGTTCAAAAATAAAACATTTGAAAACGGACCATTTTCCACATTTCTGAAGCATGACGTAATGGGGGGGTGTTATCTCTTTTGTCGAAAATCAGCCGTTTTTGCTCGAACATTAAATGCCTCCAAATGGTATTTATTTCACTTCCTGAGCCCCTGGAAGCATGAAAATCACTTTAAAAATGCTAATTTTAGCTCAACACTGATGATCCACCTACAAATGTGAACTGACGTTCAAAAATAAAACATTTGAAAACGGACCATTTTCCACATTTCTGAAGCATGACGTAATGGGGGGGTGTTATCTCTTTTGTCGAAAATCAGCCGTTTTTGCTCGAACATTAAATGCCTCCAAATGGTATTTAATTATCTTCCCGAGCCCCTGGAAGCATGAAAATCACTTTAAACATGCTAATTTTAGCTCTAACACTGATGATCCACCTACAAATGTGAACTGACGTTCAAAAATAAAACATTTGAAAACGGACCATTTTCCACATTTCTGAAGCATGACTTAATGGGGGGGTGTTATCTCTTTTGTCGAAAATCAGCCGTTTTTGCTCGAACATTAAATGCCTCCAAATGGTATTTATTTCACTTCCCGAGCCCCTGGAAGCATGAAAATCACTTTCAACATGCTAATTTTAGCTCTAACACTGATGATCCACCTACAAATGTGAACTGACGTTCAAAAATAAAACATTTGAAAACGGACCATTTTCCACATTTCTGAAGCATGACGTAATGGGGGGGTGTTATCTCTTTTGTCGAAAATCAGCCGTTTTTGCTCGAACATTAAATGCCTCCAAATGGTATTTAATTAACTTCCCGGGGTGAAGAAACCCTTTTTGAGAACTCAGAGTGAGTAAATTGGCCATTTTCATGCACTTTTAACCATTCCATAAATCTTGTGTTTTGGGCCCCTGGAAGCATGAAAATCACTTTAAACATGCTAATTTTAGCTCTAACACTGATGATCCACCTACAAATGTGAACTGACGTTCAAAAATAAAACATTTGAAAACGGACCATTATCCACATTTCTGAAGCATGACGTAATGGGGGGGTGTTATCTCTTTTGTCGAAAATCAGCCGTTTTTGCTCGAACATTAAATGCCTCCAAATGGTATTTAATTAACTTCCCGGGGTGAAGAAACCCTTTTTGAGAACTCAGAGTGAGTAAATTGGCCATTTTCATGCACTTTTAACCATTCCATAAATCTTGTGTTTTGGGCCCCTGGAAGCATGAAAATCACTTTAAACATGCTAATTTTAGCTCTAACACTGATGATCCACCTGCAAATGTGAACTGACGTTCAAAAATAAAACATTTGAAAACGGACCATTTTCCACATTTCTGAAGCATGATGTAATGGGGGGGTGTTATCTCTTTTGTCGAAAATCAGCCGTTTTTGCTCTAACATTAAATGCCTCCAAATGGTATTTAATTAACTTCCCGGGGTGAAGAAACCCTTTTTGAGAACTCAGAGTGAGTAAATTGGCCATTTTCATGCACTTTTAACCATTCCATAAATCTTGTGTTTTGGGCCCCTGGAAGCATGAAAATCACTTTAAACATGCTAATTTTAGCTCGAACACTGATGATCCACCTACAAATGTGAACTGACGTTCAAAAATAAAACATTTGAAAACGGACCATTTTCCACATTTCTGAAGCATGACGTAATGGGGGGGTGTTATCTCTTTTGTGGAAAATCAGCCGTTTTTGCTCGAACATTAAATGCCTCCAAATGGTATTTAATTAACTTCCCGAGCCCCTGGAAGCATGAAAATCACTTTAAACATGCTAATTTTAGCTCTAACACTGATGATCCACCTACAAATGTGAACTGACGTTCAAAAATAAAACATTTGAAAACGGACCATTTTCCACATTTCTGAAGCATGACGTAATGGGGGGGTGTTATCTCTTTTGTGGAAAATCAGCCGTTTTTGCTCGAACATTAAATGCCTCCAAATGGTATTTAATTAACTTCCCGAGCCCCTGGAAGCATGAAAATCACTTTAAACATGCTAATTTTAGCTCTAACACTGATGATCCACCTACAAATGTGAACTGACGTTCAAAAATAAAACATTTGAAAACGGACCATTTTCCACATTTCTGAAGCATGACGTAATGGGGGTGTTATCTCTTTTGTCGAAAATCAGCCGTTTTTGCTCGAACATTAAATGCCTCCAAATGGTATTTAATTAACTTCCCGAGCCCCTGGAAGCATGAAAATCACTTTAAACATGCTAATTTTAGCTCTAACACTGATGATCCACCTACAAATGTGAACTGACGTTCAAAAATAAAACATTTGAAAACGGACCATTTTCCACATTTCTGAAGCATGACGTAATGGGGGGGTGTTATCTCTTTTGTCGAAAATCAGCCGTTTTTGCTCGAACATTAAATGCCTCCAAATGGTATTTAATTAACTTCCCGGGGTGAAGAAACCCTTTTTGAGAACTCAGAGTGAGTAAATTGGCCATTTTCATGCACTTTTAACCATTCCATAAATCTTGTGTTTTGGGCCCCTGGAAGCATGAAAATCACTTTAAACATGCTAATTTTAGCTCTAACACTGATGATCCACCTACAAATGTGAACTGACATTCAAAAATAAAACATTTGAAAACGGACCATTTTCCACATTTCTGAAGCATGACGTAATGGGGGGGTGTTATCTCTTTTGTCGAAAATCAGCCATTTTTGCTCGAACATTAAATGCCTCCAAATGGTATTTAATTAACTTCCCGGGGTGAAGAAACCCTTTTTGAGAACTCAGAGTGAGTAAATTGGCCATTTTCATGCACTTTTAACCATTCCATAAATCTTGTGTTTTGGGCCCCTGGAAGCATGAAAATCACTTTAAACATGCTAATTTTAGCTCTAACACTGATGATCCACCTACAAATGTGAACTGACGTTCAAAAATAAAACATTTGAAAACGGACCATTTTCCACATTTCTGAAGCATGACGTAATGGGGGGGTGTTATCTCTTTTGTCGAAAATCAGCCGTTTTTGCTCTAACATTAAATGCCTCCAAATGGTATTTAATTAACTTCCCGGGGTGAAGAAACCCTTTTTGAGAACTCAGAGTGAGTAAATTGGCCATTTTCATGCACTTTTAACCATTCCATAAATCTTGTGTTTTGGGCCCCTGGAAGCATGAAAATCACTTTAAACATGCTAATTTTAGCTCTAACACTGATGATCCACCTACAAATGTGAACTGACGTTCAAAAATAAAACATTTGAAAACGGACCATTTTCCACATTTCTGAAGCATGACGTAATGGTGGGGTGTTATCTCTTTTGTCGAAAATCAGCCGTTTTTGCTCGAACATTAAATGCCTCCAAATGGTATTTAATTATCTTCCCGAGCCCCTGGAAGCATGAAAATCACTTTAAACATGCTAATTTTAGCTCTAACACTGATGATCCACCTACAAATGTGAACTGACGTTCAAAAATAAAACATTTGAAAACGGACCATTTTCCACATTTCTGAAGCATGACTTAATGGGGGGGTGTTATCTCTTTTGTCGAAAATCAGCCGTTGTTGCTCGAACATTAAATGCCTCCAAATGGTATTTATTTCACTTCCCGAGCCCCTGGAAGCATGAAAATCACTTTCAACATGCTAATTTTAGCTCTAACACTGATGATCCACCTACAAATGTGAACTGACGTTCAAAAATAAAACATTTGAAAACGGACCATTTTCCACATTTCTGAAGCATGACGTAATGGGGGGGTGTTATCTCTTTTGTCGAAAATCAGCCGTTTTTGCTCGAACATTAAATGCCTCCAAATGGTATTTAATTAACTTCCCGGGGTGAAGAAACCCTTTTTGAGAACTCAGAGTGAGTAAATTGGCCATTTTCATGCACTTTTAACCATTCCATAAATCTTGTGTTTTGGGCCCCTGGAAGCATGAAAATCACTTTAAACATGCTAATTTTAGCTCTAACACTGATGATCCACCTACAAATGTGAACTGACGTTCAAAAATAAAACATTTGAAAACGGACCATTTTCCACATTTCTGAAGCATGACGTAATGGGGGGGTGTTATCTCTTTTGTCGAAAATCAGCCGTTTTTGCTCGAACATTAAATGCCTCCAAATGGTATTTAATTAACTTCCCGGGGTGAAGAAACCCTTTTTGAGAACTCAGAGTGAGTAAATTGGCCATTTTCATGCACTTTTAACCATTCCATAAATCTTGTGTTTTGGGCCCCTGGAAGCATGAAAATCACTTTAAACATGCTAATTTTAGCTCTAACACTGATGATCCACCTGCAAATGTGAACTGACGTTCAAAAATAAAACATTTGAAAACGGACCATTTTCCACATTTCTGAAGCATGATGTAATGGGGGGGTGTTATCTCTTTTGTCGAAAATCAGCCGTTTTTGCTCTAACATTAAATGCCTCCAAATGGTATTTAATTAACTTCCCGGGGTGAAGAAACCCTTTTTGAGAACTCAGAGTGAGTAAATTGGCCATTTTCATGCACTTTTAACCATTCCATAAATCTTGTGTTTTGGGCCCCTGGAAGCATGAAAATCACTTTAAACATGCTAATTTTAGCTCTAACACTGATGATCCACCTACAAATGTGAACTGACGTTCAAAAATAAAACATTTGAAAACGGACCATTTTCCACATTTCTGAAGCATGACGTAATGGGGGGGTGTTATCTCTTTTGTGGAAAATCAGCCGTTTTTCCTCGAACATTAAATGCCTCCAAATGGTATTTAATTAACTTCCCGAGCCCCTGGAAGCATGAAAATCACTTTAAACATGCTAATTTTAGCTCTAACACTGATGATCCACCTACAAATGTGAACTGACGTTCAAAAATAAAACATTTGAAAACGGACCATTTTCCACATTTCTGAAGCATGACGTAATGGGGGGGTGTTATCTCTTTTGTCGAAAATCAGCTGTTTTTGCTCGAACATTAAATGCCTCCAAATGGTATTTAATTAACTTCCCGAGCCCCTGGAAGCATGAAAATCACTGTAAACATGCTAATTTTAGCTCTAACACTGATGATCCACCTACAAATGTAAACTGACGTTCAAAAATAAAACATTTGAAAACTGACCATTTTCCACATTTCTGAAGCATGACGTAATGGGGGGGTGTTATCTCTTTTGTCGAAAATCAGCCGTTTTTGCTCGAACATTAAATGCCTCCAAATGGTATTTAATTAACTTCCCGAGCCCCTGGAAGCATGAAAATCACTTTAAACATGCTAATTTTAGCTCTAACACTGATGATCCACCTACAAATGTGAATTGACGTTCAAAAATAAAACCTTTGAAAACGGACCATTTTCCACATTTCTGAAGCATGACGTAATGGGGGGGTGTTATCTCTTTTGTCGAAAATCAGCCGTTTTTGCTCGAACATTAAATGCCTCCAAATGGTATTTAATCAACTTCCCGAGCCCCTGGAAGCATGAAAATCACTTTAAACATGCTAATTTTAGCTCTAACACTGATGATCCACCTACAAATGTGAACTGACGTTCAAAAATAAAACATTTGAAAACGGACCATTTTCCACATTTCTGAAGCATGACGTAATGGGGGTGTTATCTCTTTTGTCGAAAATCATTCGTTTTTGCTCGAACATTAAATGCCTCCAAATGGTATTTAATTAACTTCCCGAGCCCCTGGAAGCATGAAAATCACTTTAAACATGCTAATTTTAGCTCTAACACTGATGATCCACCTACAAATGTGAACTGACGTTCAAAAATAAAACATTTGAAAACGGACCATTTTCCACATTTCTGAAGCATGACGTAATGGGGGGGTGTTATCTCTTTTGTCGAAAATCAGCCGTTTTTGCTCTAACATTAAATGCCTCCAAATGGTATTTAATTAACTTCCCGGGGTGAAGAAACCCTTTTTGAGAACTCAGAGTGAGTAAATTGGCCATTTTCATGCACTTTTAACCATTCCATAAATCTTGTGTTTTGGGCCCCTGGAAGCATGAAAATCACTTTAAACATTCTAATTTTAGCTCTAACACTGATGATCCACCTACAAATGTGAACTGACGTTCAAAAATAAAACATTTGAAAACGGACCATTTTCCACATTTCTGAAGCATGACGTAATGGGGGGGTGTTATCTCTTTTGTCGAAAATCAGCCGTTTTTGCTCGAACATTAAATGCCTCCAAATGGTATTTAATTAACTTCCCGAGCCCCTGGAAGCATGAAAATCACTTTAAACATGCTAATTTTAGCTCTAACACTGATGATCCACCTACAAATGTGAACTGACGTTCAAAAATAAAACATTTGAAAACGGACCATTTTCCACATTTCTGAAGCATGACGTAATGGGGGGGTGTTATCTCTTTTGTCGAAAATCAGCTGTTTTTGCTCGAACATTAAATGCCTCCAAATGGTATTTAATTAACTTCCCGAGCCCCTGGAAGCATGAAAATCACTTTAAACATGCTAATTTTAGCTCTAACACTGATGATCCACCTACAAATGTAAACTGACGTTCAAAAATAAAACATTTGAAAACTGACCATTTTCCACATTTCTGAAGCATGACGTAATGGGGGGGTGTTATCTCTTTTGTCGAAAATCAGCCGTTTTTGCTCGAACATTAAATGCCTCCAAATGGTATTTAATTAACTTCCCGAGCCCCTGGAAGCATGAAAATCACTTTAAACATGCTAATTTTAGCTCTAACACTGATGATCCACCTACAAATGTGAATTGACGTTCAAAAATAAAACCTTTGAAAACGGACCATTTTCCACATTTCTGAAGCATGACGTAATGGGGGGTGTTATCTCTTTTGTCGAAAATCAGCCGTTTTTGCTCGAACATTAAATGCCTCCAAATGGTATTTAATCAACTTCCCGAGCCCCTGGAAGCATGAAAATCACTTTAAACATGCTAATTTTAGCTCTAACACTGATGATCCACCTACAAATGTGAACTGACGTTCAAAAATAAAACATTTGAAAACGGACCATTTTCCACATTTCTGAAGCATAACGTAATGGGGGGTGTTATCTCTTTTGTCGAAAATCAGCCGTTTTTGCTCGAACATTAAATGCCTCCAAATGGTATTTAATTAACTTCCCGGGGTGAAGAAACCCTTTTTGAGAACTCAGAGTGAGTAAATTGGCCATTTTCATGCACTTTTAACCATTCCATAAATCTTGTGTTTTGGGCCCCTGGAAGCATGAAAATCACTTTAAACATGCTAATTTTAGCTCTAACACTGATGATCCACCTACAAATGTGAACTGACGTTCAAAAATAAAACATTTGAAAACGGACCATTTTCCACATTTCTGAAGCATGACGTAATGGGGGGGTGTTATCTCTTTTGTGGAAAATCAGCCGTTTTTGCTCGAACATTAAATGCCTCCAAATGGTATTTAATTAACTTCCCGAGCCCCTGGAAGCATGAAAATCACTTTAAACATGCTAATTTTAGCTCTAACACTGATGATCCACCTACAAATGTAAACTGACGTTCAAAAATAAAACATTTGAAAACTGACCATTTTCCACATTTCTGAAGCATGACGTAATGGGGGGGTGTTATCTCTTTTGTCGAAAATCAGCCGTTTTTGCTCGAACATTAAATGCCTCCAAATGGTATTTAATTAACTTCCCGAGCCCCTGGAAGCATGAAAATCACTTTAAACATGCTAATTTTAGCTCTAACACTGATGATCCACCTACAAATGTGAACTGACGTTCAAAAATAAAACCTTTGAAAACGGACCATTTTCCACATTTCTGAAGCATGACGTAATGGGGGGGTGTTATCTCTTTTGTCGAAAATCAGCCGTTTTTGCTCGAACATTAAATGCCTCCAAATGGTATTTAATCAACTTCCCGAGCCCCTGGAAGCATGAAAATCACTTTAAACATGCTAATTTTAGCTCTAACACTGATGATCCACCTACAAATGTGAACTGACGTTCAAAAATAAAACATTTGAAAACGGACCATTTTCCACATTTCTGAAGCATGACGTAATGGGGGGGTGTTATCTCTTTTGTCGAAAATCAGCCGTTTTTGCTTGAACATTAAATGCCTCCAAATGGTATTTAATTAACTTCCCGAGCCCCTGGAAGCATGAAAATCACTTTAAACATGCTAATTTTAGCTCTAACACTGATGATCCACCTACAAATGTGAACTGACGTTCAAAAATAAAACATTTGAAAACGGACCATTTTCCACATTTCTGAAGCATGACATAATGGGGGGGTGTTATCTTTTGTCGAAAATCAGCCGTTTTTGCTCGAACATAAAATGCCTCCAAATGGTATTTAATTAACTTCCCGAGCCCCTGGAAGCATGAAAATCACTTTAAACATGCTAATTTTAGCTCTAACACTGATGATCCACCTACAAATGTGAACTGACGTTCAAAAATAAAACATTTGAAAACGGACCATTTTCCACATTTCTGAAGCATGACGTAATGGGGGGGGTGTTATCTCTTTTGTCGAAAATCAGCCGTTTTTGCTCGAACATTAAATGCCTCCAAATGGTATTTAATTAACTTCCCGGGGTGAAGAAACCCTTTTTGAGAACTCAGAGTGAGTAAATTGGCCATTTTCATGCACTTTTAACCATTCCATAAATCTTGTGTTTTGGGCCCCTGGAAGCATGAAAATCACTTTAAACATGCTAATTTTAGCTCTAACACTGATGATCCACCTACAAATGTGAACTGACGTTCAAAAATAAAACATTTGAAAACGGACCATTTTCCACATTTCTGAAGCATGACGTAATGGGGGTGTTATCTCTTTTGTCGAAAATCAGCCGTTTTTGCTCGAACATTAAATGCCTCCAAATGGTATTTAATTAACTTCCCGAGCCCCTGGAAGCATGAAAATCACTTTAAACATGCTAATTTTAGCTCTAACACTGATGATCCACCTACAAATGTGAACTGACGTTCAAAAATAAAACATTTGAAAACGGACCATTTTCCACATTTCTGAAGCATGACGTAATGGGGGGGTGTTATCTCTGTTGTCGAAAATCAGCCGTTTTTGCTCTAACATTAAATGCCTCCAAATGGTATTTAATTAACTTCCCGGGGTGAAGAAACCCTTTTTGAGAACTCAGAGTGAGTAAATTGGCCATTTTCATGCACTTTTAACCATTCCATAAATCTTGTGTTTTGGGCCCCTGGAAGCATGAAAATCACTTTAAACATGCTAATTTTAGCTCTAACACTGATGATCCACCTACAAATGTGAACTGACGTTCAAAAATAAAACATTTGAAAACGGACCATTTTCCACATTTCTGAAGCATGACGTAATGGGGGGGTGTTATCTCTTTTGTCGAAAATCAGCCGTTTTTGCTCGAACATTAAATGCCTCCAAATGGTATTTAATTAACTTCCCGGGGTGAAGAAACCCTTTTTGAGAACTCAGAGTGAGTAAATTGGCCATTTTCATGCACTTTTAACCATTCCATAAATCTTGTGTTTTGGGCCCCTGGAAGCATGAAAATCACTTTAAACATGCTAATTTTAGCTCTAACACTGATGATCCACCTGCAAATGTGAACTGACGCTCAAAAATAAAACATTTGAAAACGGACCATTTTCCACATTTCTGAAGCATGATGTAATGGGGGGGTGTTATCTCTTTTGTCGAAAATCAGCCGTTTTTGCTCTAACATTAAATGCCTCCAAATGGTATTTAATTAACTTCCCGGGGTGAAGAAACCCTTTTTGAGAACTCAGAGTGAGTAAATTGGCCATTTTCATGCACTTTTAACCATTCCATAAATCTTGTGTTTTGGGCCCCTGGAAGCATGAAAATCACTTTAAACATGCTAATTTTAGCACTAACACTGATGATCCACCTACAAATGTGAACTGACGTTCAAAAATAAAACATTTGAAAACGGACCATTTTCCACATTTCTGAAGCATGACGTAATGGGGGGGTGTTATCTCTTTTGTGGAAAATCAGCCGTTTTTGCTCGAACATTAAATGCCTCCAAATGGTATTTAATTAACTTCCCGAGCCCCTGGAAGCATGAAAATCACTTTAAACATGCTAATTTTAGCTCTAACACTGATGATCCACCTACAAATGTGAACTGACGTTCAAAAATAAAACATTTGAAAACGGACCATTTTCCACATTTCTGAAGCATGACTTAATGGGGGGGTGTTATCTCTTTTGTCGAAAATCAGCCGTTTTTGCTCGAACATTAAATGCCTCCAAATGGTATTTAATTAACTTCCCGAGCCCCTGGAAGCATGAAAATCACTTTAAACATGCTAATTTTAGCTCTAACACTGATGATCCACCTACAAATGTGAACTGACGTTCAAAAATAAAACATTTGAAAACGGACCATTTTCCACATTTCTGAAGCATGACGTAATGGGGGGGTGTTATCTCTTTTGTCGAAAATCAGCCGTTTTTGCTCGAACATTAAATGCCTCCAAATGGTATTTAATTAACTTCCCGAGCCCCTGGAAGCATGAAAATCACTTTAAACATGCTAATTTTAGCTCTAACACTGATGATCCACCTACAAATGTGAACTGACGTTCAAAAATAAAACATTTGAAAACGGACCATTTTCCACATTTCTGAAGCATGACGTAATGGGGGTGTTATCTCTTTTGTCGAAAATCAGCCGTTTTTGCTCGAACATTAAATGCCTCCAAATGGTATTTAATTAACTTCCCGAGCCCCTGGAAGCATGAAAATCACTTTAAACATGCTAATTTTAGCTCTAACACTGATGATCCACCTACAAATGTGAACTGAGGTTCAAAAATAAAACATTTGAAAACGGACCATTTTCCACATTTCTGAAGCATGACGTAATGGGGGGGTGTTATCTCTTTTGTCGAAAATCAGCCGTTTTTGCTCGAACATTAAATGCCTCCAAATGGTATTTAATTAACTTCCCGGGGTGAAGAAACCCTTTTTGAGAACTCAGAGTGAGTAAATTGGCCATTTTCATGCACTTTTAACCATTCCATAAATCTTGTGTTTTGGGCCCCTGGAAGCATGAAAATCACTTTAAACATGCTAATTTTAGCTCTAACACTGATGATCCACCTACAAATGTGAACTGACGTTCAAAAATAAAACATTTGAAAACGGACCATTTTCCACATTTCTGAAGCATGACGTAATGGGGGGGTGTTATCTCTTTTGTCGAAAATCAGCCGTTTTTGCTCTAACATTAAATGCCTCCAAATGGTATTTAATTAACTTCCCGGGGTGAAGAAACCCTTTTTGAGAACTCAGAGTGAGTAAATTGGCCATTTTCATGCACTTTTAACCATTCCATAAATCTTGTGTTTTGGGCCCCTGGAAGCATGAAAATCACTTTAAACATGCTAATTTTAGCTCTAACACTGATGATCCACCTGCAAATGTGAACTGACGTTCAAAAATAAAACATTTGAAAACGGACCATTTATCACATTTCTGAAGCATGATGTAATGGGGGGTGTTATCTCTTTTGTCGAAAATCAGCCGTTTTTGCTCTAACATTAAATGCCTCCAAATGGTATTTAATTAACTTCCCGGGGTGAAGAAACCCTTTTTGAGAACTCAGAGTGAGTAAATTGGCCATTTTCATGCACTTTTAACCATTCCATAAATCTTGTGTTTTGGGCCCCTGGAAGCATGAAAATCACTTTAAACATGCTAATTTTAGCTCTAACACTGATGATCCACCTACAAATGTGAACTGACGTTCAAAAATAAAACATTTGAAAACGGACCATTTTCCACATTTCTGAAGCATGACGTAATGGGGGGGTGTTATCTCTTTTGTCGAAAATCAGCCGTTTTTGCTCGAACATTAAATGCCTCCAAATGGTATTTAATTAACTTCCCGAGCCCCTGGAAGCATGAAAATCACTTTAAACATGCTAATTTTAGCTCTAACACTGATGATCCACCTACAAATGTGAACTGACGTTCAAAAATAAAACATTTGAAAACGGACCATTTTCCACATTTCTGAAGCATGACGTAATGGGGGTGTTATCTCTTTTGTCGAAAATCAGCCGTTTTTGCTCGAACATTAAATGCCTCCAAATGGTATTTAATTAACTTCCCGAGCCCCTGGAAGCATGAAAATCACTTTAAACATGCTAATTTTAGCTCTAACACTGATGATCCACCTACAAATGTGAACTGACGTTCAAAAATAAAACATTTGAAAACGGACCATTTTCCACATTTCTGAAGCATGACGTAATGGGGGTGTTATCTCTTTTGTCGAAAATCAGCCGTTTTTGCTCGAACATTAAATGCCTCCAAATGGTATTTAATTAACTTCCCGAGCCCCTGGAAGCATGAAAATCACTTTAAACATGCTAATTTTAGCTCTAACACTGATGATCCACCTACAAATGTGAACTGACGTTCAAAAATAAAACATTTGAAAACAGACCATTTTCCACATTTCTGAAGCATGACGTAATGGGGGGGTGTTATCTCTTTTGTCGAAAATCAGCCGTTTTTGCTCGAACATTAAATGCCTCCAAATGGTATTTAATTAACTTCCCTGGGTGAAGAAACCCTTTTTGAGAACTCAGAGTGAGTAAATTGGCCATTTTCATGCACTTTTAACCATTCCATAAATCTTGTGTTTTGGGCCCCTGGAAGCATGAAAATCACTTTAAACATGCTAATTTTAGCTCTAACACTGATGATCCACCTACAAATGTGAACTGACGTTCAAAAATAAAACATTTGAAAACGGACCATTTTCCACATTTCTGAAGCATGACGTAATGGGGGGGTGTTATCTCTTTTGTGGAAAATCAGCCTTTTTTGCTCGAACATTAAATGCCTCCAAATGGTATTTATTTCACTTCCCGAGCCCCTGGAAGCATGAAAATCACTTTAAACATGCTAATTTTAGCTCTAACACTGATGATCCACCTACAAATGTGAACTGACGTTCAAAAATAAAACATTTGAAAACGGACCATTTTCCACATTTCTGAAGCATGACGTAATGGGGGGGTGTTATCTCTTTTGTCGAAAATCAGCCGTTTTTGCTCGAACATTAAATGCCTCCAAATGGTATTTAATTAACTTCCCGAGCCCCTGGAAGCATGAAAATCACTTTAAACATGCTAATTTTAGCTCTAACACTGATGATCCACCTACAAATGTGAACTGACGTTCAAAAATAAAACATTTGAAAACGGACCATTTTCCACATTTCTGAAGCATGACGTAATGGGGGGTGTTATCTCTTTTGTCGAAAATCAGCCGTTTTTGCTCTAACATTAAATGCCTCCAAATGGTATTTAATTAACTTCCCGGGGTGAAGAAACCCTTTTTGAGAACTCAGAGTGAGTAAATTGGCCATTTTCATGCACTTTTAACCATTCCATAAATCTTGTGTTTTGGGCCCCTGGAAGCATGAAAATCACTTTAAACATGCTAATTTTAGCTCTAACACTGATGATCCACCTACAAATGTGAACTGACGTTCAAAAATAAAACATTTGAAAACGGACCATTTTCCACATTTCTGAAGCATGACGTAATGGGGGGGTGTTATCTCTTTTGTCGAAAATCAGCCGTTTTTGCTCGAACATTAAATGCCTCCAAATGGTATTTAATTAACTTCCCGAGCCCCTGGAAGCATGAAAATCACTTTAAACATGCTAATTTTAGCTCTAACACTGATGATCCACCTACAAATGTGAACTGATGTTCAAAAATAAAACATTTGAAAACGGACCATTTTCCACATTTCTGAAGCATGACGTAATGGGGGGGTGTTATCTCTTTTGTGGAAAATCAGCCTTTTTTGCTCGAACATTAAATGCCTCCAAATGGTATTTATTTCACTTCCCGAGCCCCTGGAAGCATGAAAATCACTTTAAACATGCTAATTTTAGCTCTAACACTGATGATCCACCTACAAATGTGAACTGACGTTCAAAAATAAAACATTTGAAAACGGACCATTTTCCACATTTCTGAAGCATGACGTAATGGGGGGTGTTATCTCTTTTGTCGAAAATCAGCCGTTTTTGCTCGAACATTAAATGCCTCCAAATGGTATTTAATTAACTTCCCGAGCCCCTGGAAGCATGAAAATCACTTTAAACATGCTAATTTTAGCTCTAACACTGATGATCCACCTACAAATGTGAACTGACGTTCAAAAATAAAACATTTGAAAACGGACCATTTTCCACATTTCTGAAGCATGACGTAATGGGGGGGTGTTATCTCTTTTGTCGAAAATCAGCTGTTTTTGCTCGAACATTAAATGCCTCCAAATGGTATTTAATTAACTTCCCGAGCCCCTGGAAGCATGAAAATCACTTTAAACATGCTAATTTTAGCTCTAACACTGATGATCCACCTACAAATGTAAACTGACGTTCAAAAATAAAACATTTGAAAACTGACCATTTTCCACATTTCTGAAGCATGACGTAATGGGGGGGTGTTATCTCTTTTGTCGAAAATCAGCCGTTTTTGCTCGAACATTAAATGCCTCCAAATGGTATTTAATCAACTTCCCGAGCCCCTGGAAGCATGAAAATCACTTTAAACATGCTAATTTTAGCTCTAACACTGATGATCCACCTACAAATGTGAACTGACGTTCAAAAATAAAACATTTGAAAACGGACCATTTTCCACATTTCTGAAGCATAACGTAATGGGGGGGTGTTATCTCTTTTGTCGAAAATCAGCCGTTTTTGCTCGAACATTAAATGCCTCCAAATGGTATTTAATTAACTTCCCGGGGTGAAGAAACCCTTTTTGAGAACTCAGAGTGAGTAAATTGGCCATTTTCATGCACTTTTAACCATTCCATAAATCTTGTGTTTTGGGCCCCTGGAAGCATGAAAATCACTTTAAACATGCTAATTTTAGCTCTAACACTGATGATCCACCTACAAATGTGAACTGACGTTCAAAAATAAAACATTTGAAAACGGACCATTTTCCACATTTCTGAAGCATGACGTAATGGGGGGGTGTTATCTCTTTTGTGGAAAATCAGCCGTTTTTGCTCGAACATTAAATGCCTCCAAATGGTATTTAATTAACTTCCCGAGCCCCTGGAAGCATGAAAATCACTTTAAACATGCTAATTTTAGCTCTAACACTGATGATCCACCTACAAATGTAAACTGACGTTCAAAAATAAAACATTTGAAAACTGACCATTTTCCACATTTCTGAAGCATGACGTAATGGGGGGGTGTTATCTCTTTTGTCGAAAATCAGCCGTTTTTGCTCGAACATTAAATGCCTCCAAATGGTATTTAATTAACTTCCCGAGCCCCTGGAAGCATGAAAATCACTTTAAACATGCTAATTTTAGCTCTAACACTGATGATCCACCTACAAATGTGAACTGACGTTCAAAAATAAAACCTTTGAAAACGGACCATTTTCCACATTTCTGAAGCATGACGTAATGGGGGGGTGTTATCTCTTTTGTCGAAAATCAGCCGTTTTTGCTCGAACATTAAATGCCTCCAAATGGTATTTAATCAACTTCCCGAGCCCCTGGAAGCATGAAAATCACTTTAAACATGCTAATTTTAGCTCTAACACTGATGATCCACCTACAAATGTGAACTGACGTTCAAAAATAAAACATTTGAAAACGGACCATTTTCCACATTTCTGAAGCATGACGTAATGGGGGGGTGTTATCTCTTTTGTCGAAAATCAGCCGTTTTTGCTTGAACATTAAATGCCTCCAAATGGTATTTAATTAACTTCCCGAGCCCCTGGAAGCATGAAAATCACTTTAAACATGCTAATTTTAGCTCTAACACTGATGATCCACCTACAAATGTGAACTGACGTTCAAAAATAAAACATTTGAAAACGGACCATTTTCCACATTTCTGAAGCATGACATAATGGGGGGGTGTTATCTCTTTTGTCGAAAATCAGCCGTTTTTGCTCGAACATTAAATGCCTCCAAATGGTATTTAATTAACTTCCCGAGCCCCTGGAAGCATGAAAATCACTTTAAACATGCTAATTTTAGCTCTAACACTGATGATCCACCTACAAATGTGAACTGACGTTCAAAAATAAAACATTTGAAAACGGACCATTTTCCACATTTCTGAAGCATGACGTAATGGGGGGGTGTTATCTCTTTTGTCGAAAATCAGCCGTTTTTGCTCGAACATTAAATGCCTCCAAATGGTATTTAATTAACTTCCCGGGTGAAGAAACCCTTTTTGAGAACTCAGAGTGAGTAAATTGGCCATTTTCATGCACTTTTAACCATTCCATAAATCTTGTGTTTTGGGCCCCTGGAAGCATGAAAATCACTTTAAACATGCTAATTTTAGCTCTAACACTGATGATCCACCTACAAATGTGAACTGACGTTCAAAAATAAAACATTTGAAAACGGACCATTTTCCACATTTCTGAAGCATGACGTAATGGGGGGGTGTTATCTCTTTTGTGGAAAATCAGCCGTTTTTGCTCGAACATTAAATGCCTCCAAATGGTATTTAATTAACTTCCCGAGCCCCTGGAAGCATGAAAATCACTTTAAACATGCTAATTTTAGCTCTAACACTGATGATCCACCTACAAATGTGAACTGACGTTCAAAAATAAAACATTTGAAAACGGACCATTTTCCACATTTCTGAAGCATGACGTAATGGGGGGGTGTTATCTCTTTTGTCGAAAATCAGCCGTTTTTGCTCGAACATTAAATGCCTCCAAATGGTATTTAATTAACTTCCCGGGGTGAAGAAACCCTTTTTGAGAACTCAGAGTGAGTAAATTGGCCATTTTCATGCACTTTTAACCATTCCATAAATCTTGTGTTTTGGGCCCCTGGAAGCATGAAAATCACTTTAAACATGCTAATTTTAGCTCTAACACTGATGATCCACCTACAAATGTGAACTGACGTTCAAAAATAAAACATTTGAAAACGGACCATTTTCCACATTTCTGAAGCATGACGTAATGGGGGGGTGTTATCTCTTTTGTGGAAAATCAGCCTTTTTTGCTCGAACATTAAATGCCTCCAAATGGTATTTATTTCACTTCCCGAGCCCCTGGAAGCATGAAAATCACTTTAAACATGCTAATTTTAGCTCTAACACTGATGATCCACCTACAAATGTGAACTGACGTTCAAAAATAAAACATTTGAAAACGGACCATTTTCCACATTTCTGAAGCATGACGTAATGGGGGGGTGTTATCTCTTTTGTCGAAAATCAGCCGTTTTTGCTCGAACATTAAATGCCTCCAAATGGTATTTAATTAACTTCCCGAGCCCCTGGAAGCATGAAAATCACTTTAAACATGCTAATTTTAGCTCTAACACTGATGATCCACCTACAAATGTGAACTGACGTTCAAAAATAAAACATTTGAAAACGGACCATTTTCCACATTTCTGAAGCATGACGTAATGGGGGGGTGTTATCTCTTTTGTCGAGAATCAGCCGTTTTTGCTCTAACATTAAATGCCTCCAAATGGTATTTAATTAACTTCCCGGGGTGAAGAAACCCTTTTTGAGAACTCAGAGTGAGTAAATTGGCCATTTTCATGCACTTTTAACCATTCCATAAATCTTGTGTTTTGGGCCCCTGGAAGCATGAAAATCACTTTAAACATGCTCATTTTAGCTCTAACACTGATGATCCACCTACAAATGTGAACTGACGTTCAAAAATAAAACATTTGAAAACTGACCATTTTCCACATTTCTGAAGCATGACGTAATGGGGGGGTGTTATCTCTTTTGTCGAAAATCAGCCGTTTTTGCTCGAACATTAAATGCCTCCAAATGGTATTTAATTAACTTCCCGAGCCCCTGGAAGCATGAAAATCACTTTAAACATGCTAATTTTAGCTCTAACACTGATGATCCACCTACAAATGTGAACTGATGTTCAAAAATAAAACATTTGAAAACGGACCATTTTCCACATTTCTGAAGCATGACGTAATGGGGGGGTGTTATCTCTTTTGTGGAAAATCAGCCTTTTTTGCTCGAACATTAAATGCCTCCAAATGGTATTTATTTCACTTCCCGAGCCCCTGGAAGCATGAAAATCACTTTAAACATGCTAATTTTAGCTCTAACACTGATGATCCACCTACAAATGTGAACTGACGTTCAAAAATAAAACATTTGAAAACGGACCATTTTCCACATTTCTGAAGCATGACGTAATGGGGGGTGTTATCTCTTTTGTCGAAAATCAGCCGTTTTTGCTCGAACATTAAATGCCTCCAAATGGTATTTAATTAACTTCCCGAGCCCCTGGAAGCATGAAAATCACTTTAAACATGCTAATTTTAGCTCTAACACTGATGATCCACCTACAAATGTGAACTGACGTTCAAAAATAAAACATTTGAAAACGGACCATTTTCCACATTTCTGAAGCATGACGTAATGGGGGGGTGTTATCTCTTTTGTCGAAAATCAGCTGTTTTTGCTCGAACATTAAATGCCTCCAAATGGTATTTAATTAACTTCCCGAGCCCCTGGAAGCATGAAAATCACTTTAAACATGCTAATTTTAGCTCTAACACTGATGATCCACCTACAAATGTAAACTGACGTTCAAAAATAAAACATTTGAAAACTGACCATTTTCCACATTTCTGAAGCATGACGTAATGGGGGGGTGTTATCTCTTTTGTCGAAAATCAGCCGTTTTTGCTCGAACATTAAATGCCTCCAAATGGTATTTAATCAACTTCCCGAGCCCCTGGAAGCATGAAAATCACTTTAAACATGCTAATTTTAGCTCTAACACTGATGATCCACCTACAAATGTGAACTGACGTTCAAAAATAAAACATTTGAAAACGGACCATTTTCCACATTTCTGAAGAATAACGTAATGGGGGGGTGTTATCTCTTTTGTCGAAAATCAGCCGTTTTTGCTCGAACATTAAATGCCTCCAAATGGTATTTAATTAACTTCCCGGGGTGAAGAAACCCTTTTTGAGAACTCAGAGTGAGTAAATTGGCCATTTTCATGCACTTTTAACCATTCCATAAATCTTGTGTTTTGGGCCCCTGGAAGCATGAAAATCACTTTAAACATGCTAATTTTAGCTCTAACACTGATGATCCACCTACAAATGTGAACTGACGTTCAAAAATAAAACATTTGAAAACGGACCATTTTCCACATTTCTGAAGCATGACGTAATGGGGGGGTGTTATCTCTTTTGTGGAAAATCAGCCGTTTTTGCTCGAACATTAAATGCCTCCAAATGGTATTTAATTAACTTCCCGAGCCCCTGGAAGCATGAAAATCACTTTAAACATGCTAATTTTAGCTCTAACACTGATGATCCACCTACAAATGTAAACTGACGTTCAAAAATAAAACATTTGAAAACTGACCATTTTCCACATTTCTGAAGCATGACGTAATGGGGGGGTGTTATCTCTTTTGTCGAAAATCAGCCGTTTTTGCTCGAACATTAAATGCTTCCAAATGGTATTTAATTAACTTCCCGAGCCCCTGGAAGCATGAAAATCACTTTAAACATGCTAATTTTAGCTCTAACACTGATGATCCACCTACAAATGTGAACTGACGTTCAAAAATAAAACCTTTGAAAACGGACCATTTTCCACATTTCTGAAGCATGACGTAATGGGGGGGTGTTATCTCTTTTGTCGAAAATCAGCCGTTTTTGCTCGAACATTAAATGCCTCCAAATGGTATTTAATCAACTTCCCGAGCCCCTGGAAGCATGAAAATCACTTTAAACATGCTAATTTTAGCTCTAACACTGATGATCCACCTACAAATGTGAACTGACGTTCAAAAATAAAACATTTGAAAACGGACCATTTTCCACATTTCTGAAGCATGACGTAATGGGGGGGTGTTATCTCTTTTGTCGAAAATCAGCCGTTTTTGCTTGAACATTAAATGCCTCCAAATGGTATTTAATTAACTTCCCGAGCCCCTGGAAGCATGAAAATCACTTTAAACATGCTAATTTTAGCTCTAACACTGATGATCCACCTACAAATGTGAACTGACGTTCAAAAATAAAACATTTGAAAACGGACCATTTTCCACATTTCTGAAGCATGACATAATGGGGGGGTGTTATCTCTTTTGTCGAAAATCAGCCGTTTTTGCTCGAACATTAAATGCCTCCAAATGGTATTTAATTAACTTCCCGAGCCCCTGGAAGCATGAAAATCACTTTAAACATGCTAATTTTAGCTCTAACACTGATGATCCACCTACAAATGTGAACTGACGTTCAAAAATAAAACATTTGAAAACGGACCATTTTCCACATTTCTGAAGCATGACGTAATGGGGGGGTGTTATCTCTTTTGTCGAAAATCAGCCGTTTTTGCTCGAACATTAAATGCCTCCAAATGGTATTTAATTAACTTCCCGGGGTGAAGAAACCCTTTTTGAGAACTCAGAGTGAGTAAATTGGCCATTTTCATGCACTTTTAACCATTCCATAAATCTTGTGTTTTGGGCCCCTGGAAGCATGAAAATCACTTTAAACATGCTAATTTTAGCTCTAACACTGATGATCCACCTACAAATGTGAACTGACGTTCAAAAATAAAACATTTGAAAACGGACCATTTTCCACATTTCTGAAGCATGACGTAATGGGGGTGTTATCTCTTTTGTCGAAAATCAGCCGTTTTTGCTCGAACATTAAATGCCTCCAAATGGTATTTAATTAACTTCCCGAGCCCCTGGAAGCATGAAAATCACTTTAAACATGCTAATTTTAGCTCTAACACTGATGATCCACCTACAAATGTGAACTGACGTTCAAAAATAAAACATTTGAAAATGGACCATTTTCCACATTTCTGAAGCATGACGTAATGGGGGGGTGTTATCTCTTTTGTCGAAAATCAGCCGTTTTTGCTCTAACATTAAATGCCTCCAAATGGTATTTAATTAACTTCCCGGGGTGAAGAAACCCTTTTTGAGAACTCAGAGTGAGTAAATTGGCCATTTTCATGCACTTTTAACCATTCCATAAATCTTGTGTTTTGGGCCCCTGGAAGCATGAAAATCACTTTAAACATGCTAATTTTAGCTCTAACACTGATGATCCACCTACAAATGTGAACTGACGTTCAAAAATAAAACATTTGAAAACGGACCATTTTCCACATTTCTGAAGCATGACGTAATGGGGGGGTGTTATCTCTTTTGTCGAAAATCAGCCGTTTTTGCTCGAACATTAAATGCCTCCAAATGGTATTTAATTAACTTCCCGGGGTGAAGAAACCCTTTTTGAGAACTCAGAGTGAGTAAATTGGCCATTTTCATGCACTTTTAACCATTCCATAAATCTTGTGTTTTGGGCCCCTGGAAGCATGAAAATCACTTTAAACATGCTAATTTTAGCTCTAACACTGATGATCCACCTGCAAATGTGAACTGACGTTCAAAAATAAAACATTTGAAAACGGACCATTTTCCACATTTCTGAAGCATGATGTAATGGGGGGGTGTTATCTCTTTTGTCGAAAATCAGCCGTTTTTGCTCTAACATTAAATGCCTCCAAATGGTATTTAATTAACTTCCCGGGGTGAAGAAACCCTTTTTGAGAACTCAGAGTGAGTAAATTGGCCATTTTCATGCACTTTTAACCATTCCATAAATCTTGTGTTTTGGGCCCCTGGAAGCATGAAAATCACTTTAAACATGCTAATTTTAGCTCTAACACTGATGATCCACCTACAAATGTGAACTGACGTTCAAAAATAAAACATTTGAAAACGGACCATTTTCCACATTTCTGAAGCATGACGTAATGGGGGGGTGTTATCTCTTTTGTGGAAAATCAGCCGTTTTTGCTCGAACATTAAATGCCTCCAAATGGTATTTAATTACCTTCCCGAGCCCCTGGAAGCATGAAAATCACTTTAAACGTGCTAATTTTAGCTCTAACACTGATGATCCACCTACAAATGTGAACTGACGTTCAAAAATAAAACATTTGAAAACGGACCATTTTCCACATTTCTGAAGCATGACGTAATGGGGGGGTGTTATCTCTTTTGTCGAAAATCAGCCGTTTTTGCTCGAACATTAAATGCCTCCAAATGGTATTTAATTAACTTCCCGGGGTGAAGAAACCCTTTTTGAGAACTCAGAGTGAGTAAATTGGCCATTTTCATGCACTTTTAACCATTCCATAAATCTTGTGTTTTGGGCCCCTGGAAGCATGAAAATCACTTTAAACATGCTAATTTTAGCTCTAACACTGATGATCCACCTACAAATGTGAACTGACGTTCAAAAATAAAACATTTGAAAACGGACCATTTTCCACATTTCTGAAGCATGACGTAATGGGGGTGTTATCTCTTTTGTCGAAAATCAGCCGTTTTTGCTCGAACATTAAATGCCTCCAAATGGTATTTAATTAACTTCCCGAGCCCCTGGAAGCATGAAAATCACTTTAAACATGCTAATTTTAGCTCTAACACTGATGATCCACCTACAAATGTGAACTGACGTTCAAAAATAAAACATTTGAAAACGGACCATTTTCCACATTTCTGAAGCATGACGTAATGGGGGGGTGTTATCTCTTTTGTCGAAAATCAGCCGTTTTTGCTCTAACATTAAATGCCTCCAAATGGTATTTAATTAACTTCCCGGGGTGAAGAAACCCTTTTTGAGAACTCAGAGTGAGTAAATTGGCCATTTTCATGCACTTTTAACCATTCCATAAATCTTGTGTTTTGGGCCCCTGGAAGCATGAAAATCACTTTAAACATGCTAATTTTAGCTCTAACACTGATGATCCACCTACAAATGTGAACTGACGTTCAAAAATAAAACATTTGAAAACGGACCATTTTCCACATTTCTGAAGCATGACGTAATGGGGGGGTTTTATCTCTTTTGTCGAAAATCAGCCGTTTTTGCTCGAACATTAAATGCCTCCAAATGGTATTTAATTATCTTCCCGAGCCCCTGGAAGCATGAAAATCACTTTAAACATGCTAATTTTAGCTCTAACACTGATGATCCACCTACAAATGTGAACTGACGTTCAAAAATAAAACATTTGAAAACGGACCATTTTCCACATTTCTGAAGCATGACTTAATGGGGGGGTGTTATCTCTTTTGTCGAAAATCAGCCGTTTTTGCTCGAACATTAAATGCCTCCAAATGGTATTTATTTCACTTCCCGAGCCCCTGGAAGCATGAAAATCACTTTCAACATGCTAATTTTAGCTCTAACACTGATGATCCACCTACAAATGTGAACTGACGTTCAAAAATAAAACATTTGAAAACGGACCATTTTCCACATTTCTGAAGCATGACGTAATGGGGGGGTGTTATCTCTTTTGTCGAAAATCAGCCGTTTTTGCTCGAACATTAAATGCCTCCAAATGGTATTTAATTAACTTCCCGGGGTGAAGAAACCCTTTTTGAGAACTCAGAGTGAGTAAATTGGCCATTTTCATGCACTTTTAACCATTCCATAAATCTTGTGTTTTGGGCCCCTGGAAGCATGAAAATCACTTTAAACATGCTAATTTTAGCTCTAACACTGATGATCCACCTACAAATGTGAACTGACGTTCAAAAATAAAACATTTGAAAACGGACCATTTTCCACATTTCTGAAGCATGACGTAATGGGGGTGTTATCTCTTTTGTCGAAAATCAGCCGTTTTTGCTCGAACATTAAATGCCTCCAAATGGTATTTAATTAACTTCCCGAGCCCCTGGAAGCATGAAAATCACTTTAAACATGCTAATTTTAGCTCTAACACTGATGATCCACCTACAAATGTGAACTGACGTTCAAAAATAAAACATTTGAAAACGGACCATTTTCCACATTTCTGAAGCATGACGTAATGGGGGGGTGTTATCTCTTTTGTCGAAAATCAGCCGTTTTTGCTCTAACATTAAATGCCTCCAAATGGTATTTAATTAACTTCCCGGGGTGAAGAAACCCTTTTTGAGAACTCAGAGTGAGTAAATTGGCCATTTTCATGCACTTTTAACCATTCCATAAATCTTGTGTTTTGGGCCCCTGGAAGCATGAAAATCACTTTAAACATGCTAATTTTAGCTCTAACACTGATGATCCACCTACAAATGTGAACTGACGTTCAAAAATAAAACATTTGAAAACGGACCATTTTCCACATTTCTGAAGCATGACGTAATGGGGGGGTTTTATCTCTTTTGTCGAAAATCAGCCGTTTTTGCTCGAACATTAAATGCCTCCAAATGGTATTTAATTATCTTCCCGAGCCCCTGGAAGCATGAAAATCACTTTAAACATGCTAATTTTAGCTCTAACACTGATGATCCACCTACAAATGTGAACTGACATTCAAAAATAAAACATTTGAAAACGGACCATTTTCCACATTTCTGAAGCATGACTTAATGGGGGGGTGTTATCTCTTTTGTCGAAAATCAGCCGTTTTTGCTCGAACATTAAATGCCTCCAAATGGTATTTATTTCACTTCCCGAGCCCCTGGAAGCATGAAAATCACTTTCAACATGCTAATTTTAGCTCTAACACTGATGATCCACCTACAAATGTGAACTGACGTTCAAAAATAAAACATTTGAAAACGGACCATTTTCCACATTTCTGAAGCATGACGTAATGGGGGGGTGTTATCTCTTTTGTCGAAAATCAGCCGTTTTTGCTCGAACATTAAATGCCTCCAAATGGTATTTAATTAACTTCCCGGGGTGAAGAAACCCTTTTTGAGAACTCAGAGTGAGTAAATTGGCCATTTTCATGCACTTTTAACCATTCCATAAATCTTGTGTTTTGGGCCCCTGGAAGCATGAAAATCACTTTAAACATGCTAATTTTAGCTCTAACACTGATGATCCACCTGCAAATGTGAACTGACGTTCAAAAATAAAACATTTGAAAACGGACCATTTTCCACATTTCTGAAGCATGATGTAATGGGGGGGTGTTATCTCTTTTGTCGAAAATCAGCCGTTTTTGCTCTAACATTAAATGCCTCCAAATGGTATTTAATTAACTTCCCGGGGTGAAGAAACCCTTTTTGAGAACTCAGAGTGAGTAAATTGGCCATTTTCATGCACTTTTAACCATTCCATAAATCTTGTGTTTTGGGCCCCTGGAAGCATGAAAATCACTTTAAACATGCTAATTTTAGCTCTAACACTGATGATCCACCTACAAATGTGAACTGACGTTCAAAAATAAAACATTTGAAAACGGACCATTTTCCACATTTCTGAAGCATGACGTAATGGGGGGGTTTTATCTCTTTTGTCGAAAATCAGCCGTTTTTGCTCGAACATTAAATGCCTCCAAATGGTATTTAATTATCTTCCCGAGCCCCTGGAAGCATGAAAATCACTTTAAACATGCTAATTTTAGCTCTAACACTGATGATCCACCTACAAATGTGAACTGACGTTCAAAAATAAAACATTTGAAAACGGACCATTTTCCACATTTCTGAAGCATGACTTAATGGGGGGGTGTTATCTCTTTTGTCGAAAATCAGCCGTTTTTGCTCGAACATTAAATGCCTCCAAATGGTATTTATTTCACTTCCCGAGCCCCTGGAAGCATGAAAATCACTTTCAACATGCTAATTTTAGCTCTAACACTGATGATCCACCTACAAATGTGAACTGACGTTCAAAAATAAAACATTTGAAAACGGACCATTTTCCACATTTCTGAAGCATGACGTAATGGGGGGGTGTTATCTCTTTTGTCGAAAATCAGCCGTTTTTGCTCGAACATTAAATGCCTCCAAATGGTATTTAATTAACTTCCCGGGGTGAAGAAACCCTTTTTGAGAACTCAGAGTGAGTAAATTGGCCATTTTCATGCACTTTTAACCATTCCATAAATCTTGTGTTTTGGGCCCCTGGAAGCATGAAAATCACTTTAAACATGCTAATTTTAGCTCTAACACTGATGATCCACCTACAAATGTGAACTGACGTTCAAAAATAAAACATTTGAAAACGGACCATTTTCCACATTTCTGAAGCATGACGTAATGGGGGGGGGTGTTATCTCTTTTGTCGAAAATCAGCCGTTTTTGCTCGAACTTTAAATGCCTCCAAATGGTATTTAATTAACTTTCCGAGCCCCTGGAAGCATGAAAATCACTTTAAACATGCTAATTTTAGCTCTAACACTGATGATCCACCTACAAATGTGAACTGACGTTCAAAAATAAAACATTTGAAAACGGACCATTTTCCACATTTCTGAAGCATGACGTAATGGGGGTGTTATCTCTTTTGTCGAAAATCAGCCGTTTTTGCTCGAACATTAAATGCCTCCAAATGGTATTTAATTAACTTCCCGAGCCCCTGGAAGCATGAAAATCACTTTAAACATGCTAATTTTAGCTCTAACACTGATGATCCACCTACAAATGTGAACTGACGTTCAAAAATAAAACATTTGAAAATGGACCATTTTCCACATTTCTGAAGCATGACGTAATGGGGGGGTGTTATCTCTTTTGTCGAAAATCAGCCGTTTTTGCTCGAACATTAAATGCCTCCAAATGGTATTTAATTAACTTCCCGGGGTGAAGAAACCCTTTTTGAGAACTCAGAGTGAGTAAATTGGCCATTTTCATGCACTTTTAACCATTCCATAAATCTTGTGTTTTGGGCCCCTGGAAGCATGAAAATCACTTTAAACATGCTAATTTTAGCTCTAACACTGATGATCCACCTGCAAATGTGAACTGACGTTCAAAAATAAAACATTTGAAAACGGACCATTTTCCACATTTCTGAAGCATGATGTAATGGGGGGGTGTTATCTCTTTTGTCGAAAATCAGCCGTTTTTGCTCTAACATTAAATGCCTCCAAATGGTATTTAATTAACTTCCCGGGGTGAAGAAACCCTTTTTGAGAACTCAGAGGGAGTAAATTGGCCATTTTCATGCACTTTTAACCATTCCATAAATCTTGTGTTTTGGGCCCCTGGAAGCATGAAAATCACTTTAAACATGCTAATTTTAGCTCTAACACTGATGATCCACCTACAAATGTGAACTGACGTTCAAAAATAAAACATTTGAAAACGGACCATTTTCCACATTTCTGAAGCATGACGTAATGGGGGGGTGTTATCTCTTTTGTGGAAAATCAGCCGTTTTTGCTCGAACATTAAATGCCTCCAAATGGTATTTAATTAACTTCCCGAGCCCCTGGAAGCATGAAAATCACTTTAAACATGCTAATTTTAGCTCTAACACTGATGATCCACCTACAAATGTGAACTGACGTTCAAAAATAAAACATTTGAAAACGGACCATTTTCCACATTTCTGAAGCATGACGTAATGGGGGGGTGTTATCTCTTTTGTCGAAAATCAGCCGTTTTTGCTCGAACATTAAATGCCTCCAAATGGTATTTAATTAACTTCCCGAGCCCCTGGAAGCATGAAAATCACTTTAAACATGCTAATTTTAGCTCTAACACTGATGATCCACCTACAAATGAGAACTGACGTTCAAAAATAAAACATTTGAAAACGGACCATTTTCCACATTTCTGAAGCATGACGTAATGGGGGTGTTATCTCTTTTGTCGAAAATCAGCCGTTTTTGCTCGAACATTAAATGCCTCCAAATGGTATTTAATTAACTTCCCGAGCCCCTGGAAGCATGAAAATCACTTTAAACATGCTAATTTTAGCTCTAACACTGATGATCCACCTACAAATGTGAACTGACGTTCAAAAATAAAACATTTGAAAACGGACCATTTTCCACATTTCTGAAGCATGACGTAATGGGGGGGTGTTATCTCTTTTGTCGAAAATCAGCCGTTTTTGCTCGAACATTAAATGCCTCCAAATGGTATTTAATTAACTTCCCGGGGTGAAGAAACCCCTTTTGAGAACTCAGAGTGAGTAAATTGGCCATTTTCATGCACTTTTAACCATTCCATAAATCTTGTGTTTTGGGCCCCTGGAAGCATGAAAATCACTTTAAACATGCTAATTTTAGCTCTAACACTGATGATCCACCTACAAATGTAAACTGACGTTCAAAAATAAAACATTTGAAAACGGACCATTTTCCACATTTCTGAAGCATGACGTAATGGGGGGGTGTTATCTCTTTTGTCGAAAATCAGCCGTTTTTGCTCTAACATTAAATGCCTCCAAATGGTATTTAATTAACTTCCCGGGGTGAAGAAACCCTTTTTGAGAACTCAGAGTGAGTAAATTGGCCATTTTCATGCACTTTTAACCATTCCATAAATCTTGTGTTTTGGGCCCCTGGAAGCATGAAAATCACTTTAAACATGCTAATTTTAGCTCTAACACTGATGATCCACCTACAAATGTGAACTGACGTTCAAAAATAAAACATTTGAAAACGGACTATTTTCCACATTTCTGAAGCATGACGTAATGGGGGGGTGTTATCTCTTTTGTCGAAAATCAGCCGTTTTTGCTCGAACATTAAATGCCTCCAAATGGTATTTAATTAACTTCCCGAGCCCCTGGAAGCATGAAAATCACTTTAAACATGCTAATTTTAGCTCTAACACTGATGATCCACCTACAAATGTGAACTGACGTTCAAAAATAAAACATTTGAAAACGGACCATTTTCCACATTTCTGGAGCATGACGTAATGGGGGGGTGTTATCTCTTTTGTGGAAAATCAGCCTTTTTTGCTCGAACATTAAATGCCTCCAAATGGTATTTATTTCACTTCCCGAGCCCCTGGAAGCATGAAAATCACTTTAAACATGCTAATTTTAGCTCTAACACTGATGATCCACCTACAAATGTGAACTGACGTTCAAAAATAAAACATTTGAAAACGGACCATTTTCCACATTTCTGAAGCATGACGTAATGGGGGGGTGTTATCTCTTTTGTCGAAAATCAGCCGTTTTTGCTCGAACATTAAATGCCTCCAAATGGTATTTAATTAACTTCCCGAGCCCCTGGAAGCATGAAAATCACTTTAAACATGCTAATTTTAGCTCTAACACTGATGATCCACCTACAAATGTGAACTGACGTTCAAAAAATAAAACATTTGAAAACGGACCATTTTCCACATTTCTGAAGCATGACGTAATGGGGGGGTGTTATCTCTTTTGTCGAAAATCAGCTGTTTTTGCTCGAACATTAAATGCCTCCAAATGGTATTTAATTAACTTCCCGAGCCCCTGGAAGCATGAAAATCACTTTAAACATGCTAATTTTAGCTCTAACACTGATGATCCACCTACAAATGTAAACTGACGTTCAAAAATAAAACATTTGAAAACTGACCATTTTCCACATTTCTGAAGCATGACGTAATGGGGGGGTGTTATCTCTTTTGTCGAAAATCAGCCGTTTTTGCTCGAACATTAAATGCCTCCAAATGGTATTTAATTAACTTCCCGAGCCCCTGGAAGCATGAAAATCACTTTAAACATGCTCATTTTAGCTCTAACACTGATGATCCACCTACAAATGTGAACTGACGTTCAAAAATAAAACCTTTGAAAACGGACCATTTTCCACATTTCTGAAGCATGACGTAATGGGGGGGTGTTATCTCTTTTGTCGAAAATCAGCCATTTTTGCTCGAACATTAAATGCCTCCAAATGGTATTTAATCAACTTCCCGAGCCCCTGGAAGCACGAAAATCACTTTAAACATGCTAATTTTAGCTCTAACACTGATGATCCACCTACAAATGTGAACTGACGTTCAAAAATAAAACATTTGAAAACGGACCATTTTCCACATTTCTGAAGCATAACGTAATGGGGGGGTGTTATCTCTTTTGTCGAAAATCAGCCGTTTTTGCTCGAACATTAAATACCTCCAAATGGTATTTAATTAACTTCCCGGGGTGAAGAAACCCTTTTTGAGAACTCAGAGTGAGTAAATTGGCCATTTTCATGCACTTTTAACCATTCCATAAATCTTGTGTTTTGGGCCCCTGAAAGCATGAAAATCACTTTAAACATGCTAATTTTAGCTCTAACACTGATGATCCACCTACAAATGTGAACTGACGTTCAAAAATAAAACATTTGAAAACGGACCATTTTCCACATTTCTGAAGCATGACGTAATGGGGGGGTGTTATCTCTTTTGTGGAAAATCAGCCGTTTTTGCTCGAACATTAAATGCCTCCAAATGGTATTTAATTAACTTCCCGAGCCCCTGGAAGGATGAAAATCACTTTAAACATGCTAATTTTAGCTCTAACACTGATGATCCACCTACAAATGTAAACTGACGTTCAAAAATAAAACATTTGAAAACTGACCATTTTCCACATTTCTGAAGCATGACGTAATGGGGGGGTGTTATCTCTTTTGTCGAAAATCAGCCGTTTTTGCTCGAACATTAAATGCCTCCAAATGGTATTTAATTAACTTCCCGAGCCCCTGGAAGCATGAAAATCACTTTAAACATGCTAATTTTAGCTCTAACACTGATGATCCACCTACAAATGTGAACTGACGTTCAAAAATAAAACCTTTGAAAACGGACCATTTTCCACATTTCTGAAGCATGACGTAATGGGGGGGTGTTATCTCTTTTGTCGAAAATCAGCCGTTTTTGCTCGAACATTACATGCCTCCAAATGGTATTTAATCAACTTCCCGAGCCCCTGGAAGCATGAAAATCACTTTAAACATGCTAATTTTAGCTCTAACACTGATGATCCACCTACAAATGTGAACTGACGTTCAAAAATAAAACATTTGAAAACGGACCATTTTCCACATTTCTGAAGCATGACGTAATGGGGGGGTGTTATCTCTTTTGTCGAAAATCAGCCGTTTTTGCTCGAACATTAAATGCCTCCAAATGGTATTTAATTATCTTCCCGAGCCCCTGGAAGCATGAAAATCACTTTAAACATGCTAATTTTAGCTCTAACACTGATGATCCACCTACAAATGTGAACTGACGTTCAAAAATAAAACATTTGAAAACGGACCATTTTCCACATTTCTGAAGCATGACTTAATGGGGGGGTGTTATCTCTTTTGTCGAAAATCAGCCGTTTTTGCTCGAACATTAAATGCCTCCAAATGGTATTTATTTCACTTCCCGAGCCCCTGGAAGCATGAAAATCACTTTCAACATGCTAATTTTAGCTCTAACACTGATGATCCACCTACAAATGTGAACTGACGTTCAAAAATAAAACATTTGAAAACGGACCATTTTCCACATTTCTGAAGCATGACGTAATGGGGGGGTGTTATCTCTTTTGTCGAAAATCAGCCGTTTTTGCTCGAACATTAAATGCCTCCAAATGGTATTTAATTAACTTCCCGGGGTGAAGAAACCCTTTTTGAGAACTCAGAGTGAGTAAATTGGCCATTTTCATGCACTTTTAACCATTCCATAAATCTTGTGTTTTGGGCCCCTGGAAGCATGAAAATCACTTTAAACATGCTAATTTTAGCTCTAACACTGATGATCCACCTGCAAATGTGAACTGACGTTCAAAAATAAAACATTTGAAAACGGACCATTTTCCACATTTCTGAAGCATGATGTAATGGGGGGGTGTTATCTCTTTTGTCGAAAATCAGCCGTTTTTGCTCTAACATTAAATGCCTCCAAATGGTATTTAATTAACTTCCCGGGGTGAAGAAACCCTTTTTGAGAACTCAGAGTGAGTAAATTGGCCATTTTCATGCACTTTTAACCATTCCATAAATCTTGTGTTTTGGGCCCCTGGAAGCATGAAAATCACTTTAAACATGCTAATTTTAGCTCTAACACTGATGATCCACCTACAAATGTGAACTGACGTTCAAAAATAAAACATTTGAAAACGGACCATTTTCCACATTTCTGAAGCATGACGTAATGGGGGGGGTGTTATCTCTTTTGTGGAAAATCAGCCGTTTTTGCTCGAACATTAAATGCCTCCAAATGGTATTTAATTAACTTCCCGAGCCCCTGGAAGCATGAAAATCACTTTAAACATGCTAATTTTAGCTCTAACACTGATGATCCACCTACAAATGTGAACTGACGTTCAAAAATAAAACATTTGAAAACGGACCATTTTCCACATTTCTGAAGCATGACGTAATGGGGGGGTGTTATCTCTTTTGTCGAAAATCAGCCGTTTTTGCTCGAACATTAAATGCCTCCAAATGGTATTTAATTAACTTCCCGAGCCCCTGGAAGCATGAAAATCACTTTAAACATGCTAATTTTAGCTCTAACACTGATGATCCACCTACAAATGAGAACTGACGTTCAAAAATAAAACATTTGAAAACGGACCATTTTCCACATTTCTGAAGCATGACGTAATGGGGGTGTTATCTCTTTTGTCGAAAATCAGCCGTTTTTGCTCGAACATTAAATGCCTCCAAATGGTATTTAATTAACTTCCCGAGCCCCTGGAAGCATGAAAATCACTTTAAACATGCTAATTTTAGCTCTAACACTGATGATCCACCTACAAATGTGAACTGACGTTCAAAAATAAAACATTTGAAAACGGACCATTTTCCACATTTCTGAAGCATGACGTAATGGGGGGGTGTTATCTCTTTTGTCGAAAATCAGCCGTTTTTGCTCGAACATTAAATGCCTCCAAATGGTATTTAATTAACTTCCCTGGGTGAAGAAACCCTTTTTGAGAACTCAGAGTGAGTAAATTGGCCATTTTCATGCACTTTTAACCATTCCATAAATCTTGTGTTTTGGGCCCCTGGAAGCATGAAAATCACTTTAAACATGCTAATTTTAGCTCTAACACTGATGATCCACCTACAAATGTGAACTGACGTTCAAAAATAAAACATTTGAAAACGGACCATTTTCCACATTTCTGAAGCATGACGTAATGGGGGGGTGTTATCTCTTTTGTGGAAAATCAGCCTTTTTTGCTCGAACATTAAATGCCTCCAAATGGTATTTATTTCACTTCCCGAGCCCCTGGAAGCATGAAAATCACTTTAAACATGCTAATTTTAGCTCTAACACTGATGATCCACCTACAAATGTGAACTGACGTTCAAAAATAAAACATTTGAAAACGGACCATTTTCCACATTTCTGAAGCATGACGTAATGGGGGGGTGTTATCTCTTTTGTCGAAAATCAGCCGTTTTTGCTCGAACATTAAATGCCTCCAAATGGTATTTAATTAACTTCCCGAGCCCCTGGAAGCATGAAAATCACTTTAAACATGCTAATTTTAGCTCTAACACTGATGATCCACCTACAAATGTGAACTGACGTTCAAAAATAAAACATTTGAAAACGGACCATTTTCCACATTTCTGAAGCATGACGTAATGGGGGGTGTTATCTCTTTTGTCGAAAATCAGCCGTTTTTGCTCTAACATTAAATGCCTCCAAATGGTATTTAATTAACTTCCCGGGGTGAAGAAACCCTTTTTGAGAACTCAGAGTGAGTAAATTGGCCATTTTCATGCACTTTTAACCATTCCATAAATCTTGTGTTTTGGGCCCCTGGAAGCATGAAAATCACTTTAAACATGCTAATTTTAGCTCTAACACTGATGATCCACCTACAAATGTGAACTGACGTTCAAAAATAAAACATTTGAAAACGGACCATTTTCCACATTTCTGAAGCATGACGTAATGGGGGGGTGTTATCTCTTTTGTCGAAAATCAGCCGTTTTTGCTCGAACATTAAATGCCTCCAAATGGTATTTAATTAACTTCCCGAGCCCCTGGAAGCATGAAAATCACTTTAAACATGCTAATTTTAGCTCTAACACTGATGATCCACCTACAAATGTGAACTGATGTTCAAAAATAAAACATTTGAAAACGGACCATTTTCCACATTTCTGAAGCATGACGTAATGGGGGGGTGTTATCTCTTTTGTGGAAAATCAGCCTTTTTTGCTCGAACATTAAATGCCTCCAAATGGTATTTATTTCACTTCCCGAGCCCCTGGAAGCATGAAAATCACTTTAAACATGCTAATTTTAGCTCTAACACTGATGATCCACCTACAAATGTGAACTGACGTTCAAAAATAAAACATTTGAAAACGGACCATTTTCCACATTTCTGAAGCATGACGTAATGGGGGGGTGTTATCTCTTTTGTCGAAAATCAGCCGTTTTTGCTCGAACATTAAATGCCTCCAAATGGTATTTAATTAACTTCCCGAGCCCCTGGAAGCATGAAAATCACTTTAAACATGCTAATTTTAGCTCTAACACTGATGATCCACCTACAAATGTGAACTGACGTTCAAAAATAAAACATTTGAAAACGGACCATTTTCCACATTTCTGGAGCATGACGTAATGGGGGGGTGTTATCTCTTTTGTGGAAAATCAGCCTTTTTTGCTCGAACATTAAATGCCTCCAAATGGTATTTATTTCACTTCCCGAGCCCCTGGAAGCATGAAAATCACTTTAAACATGCTAATTTTAGCTCTAACACTGATGATCCACCTACAAATGTGAACTGACGTTCAAAAATAAAACATTTGAAAACGGACCATTTTCCACATTTCTGAAGCATGACGTAATGGGGGGGTGTTATCTCTTTTGTCGAAAATCAGCTGTTTTTGCTCGAACATTAAATGCCTCCAAATGGTATTTAATTAACTTCCCGAGCCCCTGGAAGCATGAAAATCACTTTAAACATGCTAATTTTAGCTCTAACACTGATGATCCACCTACAAATGTAAACTGACGTTCAAAAATAAAACATTTGAAAACTGACCATTTTCCACATTTCTGAAGCATGACGTAATGGGGGGGTGTTATCTCTTTTGTCGAAAATCAGCCGTTTTTGCTCGAACATTAAATGCCTCCAAATGGTATTTAATTAACTTCCCGAGCCCCTGGAAGCATGAAAATCACTTTAAACATGCTCATTTTAGCTCTAACACTGATGATCCACCTACAAATGTGAACTGACGTTCAAAAATAAAACCTTTGAAAACGGACCATTTTCCACATTTCTGAAGCATGACGTAATGGGGGGGTGTTATCTCTTTTGTCGAAAATCAGCCGTTTTTGCTCGAACATTAAATGCCTCCAAATGGTATTTAATCAACTTCCCTAACCCCTGGAAGCATGAAAATCACTTTAAACATGCTAATTTTAGCTCTAACACTGATGATCCACCTACAAATGTGAACTGACGTTCAAAAATAAAACATTTGAAAACGGACCATTTTCCACATTTCTGAAGCATAACGTAATGGGGGGGTGTTATCTCTTTTGTCGAAAATCAGCCGTTTTTGCTCGAACATTAAATACCTCCAAATGGTATTTAATTAACTTCCCGGGGTGAAGAAACCCTTTTTGAGAACTCAGAGTGAGTAAATTGGCCATTTTCATGCACTTTTAACCATTCCATAAATCTTGTGTTTTGGGCCCCTGAAAGCATGAAAATCACTTTAAACATGCTAATTTTAGCTCTAACACTGATGATCCACCTACAAATGTGAACTGACGTTCAAAAATAAAACATTTGAAAACGGACCATTTTCCACATTTCTGAAGCATGACGTAATGGGGGGGTGTTATCTCTTTTGTGGAAAATCAGCCGTTTTTGCTCGAACATTAAATGCCTCCAAATGGTATTTAATTAACTTCCCGAGCCCCTGGAAGGATGAAAATCACTTTAAACATGCTAATTTTAGCTCTAACACTGATGATCCACCTACAAATGTAAACTGACGTTCAAAAATAAAACATTTGAAAACTGACCATTTTCCACATTTCTGAAGCATGACGTAATGGGGGGGTGTTATCTCTTTTGTCGAAAATCAGCCGTTTTTGCTCGAACATTAAATGCCTCCAAATGGTATTTAATTAACTTCCCGAGCCCCTGGAAGCATGAAAATCACTTTAAACATGCTAATTTTAGCTCTAACACTGATGATCCACCTACAAATGTGAACTGACGTTCAAAAATAAAACCTTTGAAAACGGACCATTTTCCACATTTCTGAAGCATGACGTAATGGGGGGGTGTTATCTCTTTTGTCGAAAATCAGCCGTTTTTGCTCGAACATTACATGCCTCCAAATGGTATTTAATCAACTTCCCGAGCCCCTGGAAGCATGAAAATCACTTTAAACATGCTAATTTTAGCTCTAACACTGATGATCCACCTACAAATGTGAACTGACGTTCAAAAATAAAACATTTGAAAACGGACCATTTTCCACATTTCTGAAGCATGACGTAATGGGGGGGTGTTATCTCTTTTGTCGAAAATCAGCCGTTTTTGCTTGAACATTAAATGCCTCCAAATGGTATTTAATTAACTTCCCGAGCCCCTGGAAGCATGAAAATCACTTTAAACATGCTAATTTTAGCTCTAACACTGATGATCCACCTACAAATGTGAACTGACGTTCAAAAATAAAACATTTGAAAACGGACCATTTTCCACATTTCTGAAGCATGACATAATGGGGGGGTGTTATCTCTTTTGTCGAAAATCAGCCGTTTTTGCTCGAACATTAAATGCCTCCAAATGGTATTTAATTAACTTCCCGGGTGAAGAAACCCTTTTTGAGAACTCAGAGTGAGTAAATTGGCCATTTTCATGCACTTTTAACCATTCCATAAATCTTGTGTTTTGGGCCCCTGGAAGCATGAAAATCACTTTAAACATGCTAATTTTAGCTCTAACACTGATGATCCACCTACAAATGTGAACTGACGTTCAAAAATAAAACATTTGAAAACAGACCATTTTCCACATTTCTGAAGCATGACGTAATGGGGGGGTGTTATCTCTTTTGTGGAAAATCAGCCGTTTTTGCTCGAACATTAAATGCCTCCAAATGGTATTTAATTAACTTCCCGAGCCCCTGGAAGCATGAAAATCACTTTAAACATGCTAATTTTAGCTCTAACACTGATGATCCACCTACAAATGTGAACTGACGTTCAAAAATAAAACATTTGAAAACGGACCATTTTCCACATTTCTGAAGCATGACGTAATGGGGGGGTGTTATCTCTTTTGTCGAAAATCAGCCGTTTTTTGCTCGAACATTAAATGCCTCCAAATGGTATTTAATTAACTTCCCGAGCCCCTGGAAGCATGAAAATCACTTTAAACATGCTAATTTTAGCTCTAACACTGATGATCCACCTACAAATGTGAACTGACGTTCAAAAATAAAACATTTGAAAACGGACCATTTTCCACATTTCTGAAGCATGACGTAATGGGGGTGTTATCTCTTTTGTCGAAAATCAGCCGTTTTTGCTCGAACATTAAATGCCTCCAAATGGTATTTAATTAACTTCCCGAGCCCCTGGAAGCATGAAAATCACTTTAAACATGCTAATTTTAGCTCTAACACTGATGATCCACCTACAAATGTGAACTGACGTTCAAAAATAAAACATTTGAAAACGGACCATTTTCCACATTTCTGAAGCATGACGTAATGGGGGGGTGTTATCTCTTTTGTCGAAAATCAGCCGTTTTTGCTCGAACATTAAATGCCTCCAAATGGTATTTAATTAACTTCCCGGGGTGAAGAAACCCTTTTTGAGAACTCAGAGTGAGTAAATTGGCCATTTTCATGCACTTTTAACCATTCCATAAATCTTGTGTTTTGGGCCCCTGGAAGCATGAAAATCACTTTAAACATGCTAATTTTAGCTCTAACACTGATGATCCACCTACAAATGTGAACTGACGTTCAAAAATAAAACATTTGAAAACGGACCATTTTCCACATTTCTGAAGCATGACGTAATGGGGGGGTGTTATCTCTTTTGTCGAAAATCAGCCGTTTTTGCTCTAACATTAAATGCCTCCAAATGGTATTTAATTAACTTCCCGGGGTGAAGAAACCCTTTTTGAGAACTCAGAGTGAGTAAATTGGCCATTTTCATGCACTTTTAACCATTCCATAAATCTTGTGTTTTGGGCCCCTGGAAGCATGAAAATCACTTTAAACATGCTAATTTTAGCTCTAACACTGATGATCCACCTACAAATGTGAACTGACGTTCAAAAATAAAACATTTGAAAACGGACCATTTTCCACATTTCTGAAGCATGACGTAATGGGGGGGTGTTATCTCTTTTGTCGAAAATCAGCCGTTTTTGCTCGAACATTAAATGCCTCCAAATGGTATTTAATTAACTTCCCGAGCCCCTGGAAGCATGAAAATCACTTTAAACATGCTAATTTTAGCTCTAACACTGATGATCCACCTACAAATGTGAACTGACGTTCAAAAATAAAACATTTGAAAACGGACCATTTTCCACATTTCTGAAGCATGACGTAATGGGGGGGTGTTATCTCTTTTGTGGAAAATCAGCCTTTTTTGCTCGAACATTAAATGCCTCCAAATGGTATTTATTTCACTTCCCGAGCCCCTGGAAGCATGAAAATCACTTTAAACATGCTAATTTTAGCTCTAACACTGATGATCCACCTACAAATGTGAACTGACGTTCAAAAATAAAACATTTGAAAACGGACCATTTTCCACATTTCTGAAGCATGACGTAATGGGGGGGTGTTATCTCTTTTGTCGAAAATCAGCCGTTTTTGCTCGAACATTAAATGCCTCCAAATGGTATTTAATTAACTTCCCGAGCCCCTGGAAGCATGAAAATCACTTTAAACATGCTAATTTTAGCTCTAACACTGATGATCCACCTACAAATGTGAACTGACGTTCAAAAAATAAAACATTTGAAAACGGACCATTTTCCACATTTCTGAAGCATGACGTAATGGGGGGGTGTTATCTCTTTTGTCGAAAATCAGCTGTTTTTGCTCGAACATTAAATGCCTCCAAATGGTATTTAATTAACTTCCCGAGCCCCTGGAAGCATGAAAATCACTTTAAACATGCTAATTTTAGCTCTAACACTGATGATCCACCTACAAATGTAAACTGACGTTCAAAAATAAAACATTTGAAAACTGACCATTTTCCACATTTCTGAAGCATGACGTAATGGGGGGGTGTTATCTCTTTTGTCGAAAATCAGCCGTTTTTGCTCGAACATTAAATGCCTCCAAATGGTATTTAATTAACTTCCCGAGCCCCTGGAAGCATGAAAATCACTTTAAACATGCTAATTTTAGCTCTAACACTGATGATCCACCTACAAATGTGAACTGACGTTCAAAAATAAAACCTTTGAAAACGGACCATTTTCCACATTTCTGAAGCATGACGTAATGGGGGGGTGTTATCTCTTTTGTCGAAAATCAGCCGTTTTTGCTCGAACATTAAATGCCTCCAAATGGTATTTAATCAACTTCCCGAGCCCCTGGAAGCATGAAAATCACTTTAAACATGCTAATTTTAGCTCTAACACTGATGATCCACCTACAAATGTGAACTGACGTTCAAAAATAAAACATTTGAAAACGGACCATTTTCCACATTTCTGAAGCATAACGTAATGGGGGGGTGTTATCTCTTTTGTCGAAAATCAGCCGTTTTTGCTCGAACATTAAATGCCTCCAAATGGTATTTAATTAACTTCCCGGGGTGAAGAAACCCTTTTTGAGAACTCAGAGTGAGTAAATTGGCCATTTTCATGCACTTTTAACCATTCCATAAATCTTGTGTTTTGGGCCCCTGAAAGCATGAAAATCACTTTAAACATGCTAATTTTAGCTCTAACACTGATGATCCACCTACAAATGTGAACTGACGTTCAAAAATAAAACATTTGAAAACGGACCATTTTCCACATTTCTGAAGCATGACGTAATGGGGGGGTGTTATCTCTTTTGTGGAAAATCAGCCGTTTTTGCTCGAACATTAAATGCCTCCAAATGGTATTTAATTACCTTCCCGAGCCCCTGGAAGCATGAAAATCACTTTAAACATGCTAATTTTAGCTCTAACACTGATGATCCACCTACAAATGTAAACTGACGTTCAAAAATAAAACATTTGAAAACTGACCATTTTCCACATTTCTGAAGCATGACGTAATGGGGGGGTGTTATCTCTTTTGTCGAAAATCAGCTGTTTTTGCTCGAACATTAAATGCCTCCAAATGGTATTTAATTAACTTCCCGAGCCCCTGGAAGCATGAAAATCACTTTAAACATGCTAATTTTAGCTCTAACACTGATGATCCACCTACAAATGTGAACTGACGTTCAAAAATAAAACCTTTGAAAACGGACCATTTTCCACATTTCTGAAGCATGACGTAATGGGGGGGTGTTATCTCTTTTGTCGAAAATCAGCCGTTTTTGCTCGAACATTAAATGCCTCCAAATGGTATTTAATCAACTTCCCGAGCCCCTGGAAGCATGAAAATCACTTTAAACATGCTAATTTTAGCTCTAACACTGATGATCCACCTACAAATGTGAACTGACGTTCAAAAATAAAACATTTGAAAACGGACCATTTTCCACATTTCTGAAGCATGACGTAATGGGGGGGTGTTATCTCTTTTGTCGAAAATCAGCCGTTTTTGCTTGAACATTAAATGCCTCCAAATGGTATTTAATTAACTTCCCGAGCCCCTGGAAGCATGAAAATCACTTTAAACATGCTAATTTTAGCTCTAACACTGATGATCCACCTACAAATGTGAACTGACGTTCAAAAATAAAACATTTGAAAACGGACCATTTTCCACATTTCTGAAGCATGACATAATGGGGGGGTGTTATCTCTTTTGTCGAAAATCAGCCGTTTTTGCTCGAACATTAAATGCCTCCAAATGGTATTTAATTAACTTCCCGAGCCCCTGGAAGCATGAAAATCACTTTAAACATGCTAATTTTAGCTCTAACACTGATGATCCACCTACAAATGTGAACTGACGTTCAAAAATAAAACATTTGAAAACGGACCATTTTCCACATTTCTGAAGCATGACGTAATGGGGAGGTGTTATCTCTTTTGTCGAAAATCAGCCGTTTTTGCTCGAACATTAAATGCCTCCAAATGGTATTTAATTAACTTCCCGGGGTGAAGAAACCCTTTTTGAGAACTCAGAGTGAGTAAATTGGCCATTTTCATGCACTTTTAACCATTCCATAAATCTTGTGTTTTGGGCCCCTGGAAGCATGAAAATCACTTTAAACATGCTAATTTTAGCTCTAACACTGATGATCCACCTACAAATGTGAACTGACGTTCAAAAATAAAACATTTGAAAACGGACCATTTTCCACATTTCTGAAGCATGACGTAATGGGGGTGTTATCTCTTTTGTCGAAAATCAGCCGTTTTTGCTCGAACATTAAATGCCTCCAAATGGTATTTAATTAACTTCCCGAGCCCCTGGAAGCATGAAAATCACTTTAAACATGCTAATTTTAGCTCTAACACTGATGATCCACCTACAAATGTGAACTGACGTTCAAAAATAAAACATTTGAAAACGGACCATTTTCCACATTTCTGAAGCATGACGTAATGGGGGGGTGTTATCTCTTTTGTCGAAAATCAGCCGTTTTTGCTCTAACATTAAATGCCTCCAAATGGTATTTAATTAACTTCCCGGGGTGAAGAAACCCTTTTTGAGAACTCAGAGTGAGTAAATTGGCCATTTTCATGCACTTTTAACCATTCCATAAATCTTGTGTTTTGGGCCCCTGGAAGCATGAAAATCACTTTAAACATGCTAATTTTAGCTCTAACACTGATGATCCACCTACAAATGTGAACTGACGTTCAAAAATAAAACATTTGAAAACGGACCATTTTCCACATTTCTGAAGCATGACGTAATGGGGGGGTTTTATCTCTTTTGTCGAAAATCAGCCGTTTTTGCTCGAACATTAAATGCCTCCAAATGGTATTTAATTATCTTCCCGAGCCCCTGGAAGCATGAAAATCACTTTAAACATGCTAATTTTAGCTCTAACACTGATGATCCACCTACAAATGTGAACGGACGTTCAAAAATAAAACATTTGAAAACGGACCATTTTCCACATTTCTGAAGCATGACTTAATGGGGGGGTGTTATCTCTTTTGTCGAAAATCAGCCGTTTTTGCTCGAACATTAAATGCCTCCAAATGGTATTTATTTCACTTCCCGAGCCCCTGGAAGCATGAAAATCACTTTCAACATGCTAATTTTAGCTCTAACACTGATGATCCACCTACAAATGTGAACTGACGTTCAAAAATAAAACATTTGAAAACGGACCATTTTCCACATTTCTGAAGCATGACGTAATGGGGGGGTGTTATCTCTTTTGTCGAAAATCAGCCGTTTTTGCTCGAACATTAAATGCCTCCAAATGGTATTTAATTAACTTCCCGAGCCCCTGGAAGCATGAAAATCACTTTAAACATGCTAATTTTAGCTCTAACACTGATGATCCACCTACAAATGTGAACTGACGTTCAAAAAATAAAACATTTGAAAACGGACCATTTTCCACATTTCTGAAGCATGACGTAATGGGGGGGTGTTATCTCTTTTGTCGAAAATCAGCTGTTTTTGCTCGAACATTAAATGCCTCCAAATGGTATTTAATTAACTTCCCGAGCCCCTGGAAGCATGAAAATCACTTTAAACATGCTAATTTTAGCTCTAACACTGATGATCCACCTACAAATGTAAACTGACGTTCAAAAATAAAACATTTGAAAACTGACCATTTTCCACATTTCTGAAGCATGACGTAATGGGGGGGTGTTATCTCTTTTGTCGAAAATCAGCCGTTTTTGCTCGAACATTAAATGCCTCCAAATGGTATTTAATTAACTTCCCGAGCCCCTGGAAGCATGAAAATCACTTTAAACATGCTAATTTTAGCTCTAACACTGATGATCCACCTACAAATGTGAACTGACGTTCAAAAATAAAACCTTTGAAAACGGACCATTTTCCACATTTCTGAAGCATGACGTAATGGGGGGGTGTTATCTCTTTTGTCGAAAATCAGCCGTTTTTGCTCGAACATTAAATGCCTCCAAATGGTATTTAATCAACTTCCCGAGCCCCTGGAAGCATGAAAATCACTTTAAACATGCTAATTTTAGCTCTAACACTGATGATCCACCTACAAATGTGAACTGACGTTCAAAAATAAAACATTTGAAAACGGACCATTTTCCACATTTCTGAAGCATAACGTAATGGGGGGGTGTTATCTCTTTTGTCGAAAATCAGCCGTTTTTGCTCGAACATTAAAAACCTCCAAATGGTATTTAATTAACTTCCCGGGGTGAAGAAACCCTTTTTGAGAACTCAGAGTGAGTAAATTGGCCATTTTCATGCACTTTTAACCATTCCATAAATCTTGTGTTTTGGGCCCCTGAAAGCATGAAAATCACTTTAAACATGCTAATTTTAGCTCTAACACTGATGATCCACCTACAAATGTGAACTGACGTTCAAAAATAAAACATTTGAAAACGGACCATTTTCCACATTTCTGAAGCATGACGTAATGGGGGGGTGTTATCTCTTTTGTGGAAAATCAGCCGTTTTTGCTCGAACATTAAATGCCTCCAAATGGTATTTAATTAACTTCCCGAGCCCCTGGAAGGATGAAAATCACTTTAAACATGCTAATTTTAGCTCTAACACTGATGATCCACCTACAAATGTAAACTGACGTTCAAAAATAAAACATTTGAAAACTGACCATTTTCCACATTTCTGAAGCATGACGTAATGGGGGGGTGTTATCTCTTTTGTCGAAAATCAGCCGTTTTTGCTCGAACATTAAATGCCTCCAAATGGTATTTAATTAACTTCCCGAGCCCCTGGAAGCATGAAAATCACTTTAAACATGCTAATTTTAGCTCTAACACTGATGATCCACCTACAAATGTGAACTGACGTTCAAAAATAAAACCTTTGAAAACGGACCATTTTCCACATTTCTGAAGCATTACGTAATGGGGGGGTGTTATCTCTTTTGTCGAAAATCAGCCGTTTTTGCTCGAACATTACATGCCTCCAAATGGTATTTAATCAACTTCCCGAGCCCCTGGAAGCATGAAAATCACTTTAAACATGCTAATTTTAGCTCTAACACTGATGATCCACCTACAAATGTGAACTGACGTTCAAAAATAAAACATTTGAAAACGGACCATTTTCCACATTTCTGAAGCATGACGTAATGGGGGGGTGTTATCTCTTTTGTCGAAAATCAGCCGTTTTTGCTTGAACATTAAATGCCTCCAAATGGTATTTAATTAACTTCCCGAGCCCCTGGAAGCATGAAAATCACTTTAAACATGCTAATTTTAGCTCTAACACTGATGATCCACCTACAAATGTGAACTGACGTTCAAAAATAAAACATTTGAAAACGGACCATTTTCCACATTTCTGAAGCATGACATAATGGGGGGGTGTTATCTCTTTTGTCGAAAATCAGCCGTTTTTGCTCGAACATTAAATGCCTCCAAATGGTATTTAATTAACTTCCCGGGTGAAGAAACCCTTTTTGAGAACTCAGAGTGAGTAAATTGGCCATTTTCATGCACTTTTAACCATTCCATAAATCTTGTGTTTTGGGCCCCTGGAAGCATGAAAATCACTTTAAACATGCTAATTTTAGCTCTAACACTGATGATCCACCTACAAATGTGAACTGACGTTCAAAAATAAAACATTTGAAAACGGACCATTTTCCACATTTCTGAAGCATGACGTAATGGGGGGGGTGTTATCTCTTTTGTGGAAAATCAGCCGTTTTTGCTCGAACATTAAATGCCTCCAAATGGTATTTAATTAACTTCCCGAGCCCCTGGAAGCATGAAAATCACTTTAAACATGCTAATTTTAGCTCTAACACTGATGATCCACCTACAAATGTGAACTGACGTTCAAAAATAAAACATTTGAAAACGGACCATTTTCCACATTTCTGAAGCATGACGTAATGGGGGGGTGTTATCTCTTTTGTCGAAAATCAGCCGTTTTTTGCTCGAACATTAAATGCCTCCAAATGGTATTTAATTAACTTCCCGAGCCCCTGGAAGCATGAAAATCACTTTAAACATGCTAATTTTAGCTCTAACACTGATGATCCACCTACAAATGTGAACTGACGTTCAAAAATAAAACATTTGAAAACGGACCATTTTCCACATTTCTGAAGCATGACGTAATGGGGGGGTGTTATCTCTTTTGTCGAAAATCAGCCGTTTTTGCTCGAACATTAAATGCCTCCAAATGGTATTTAATTAACTTCCCGGGGTGAAGAAACCCTTTTTGAGAACTCAGAGTGAGTAAATTGGCCATTTTCATGCACTTTTAACCATTCCATAAATCTTGTGTTTTGGGCCCCTGGAAGCATAAAAATCACTTTAAACATGCTAATTTTAGCTCTAACACTGATGATCCACCTACAAATGTGAACTGACGTTCAAAAATAAAACATTTGAAAACGGACCATTTTCCACATTTCTGAAGCATGACGTAATGGGGGGGTGTTATCTCTTTTGTCGAAAATCAGCCGTTTTTGCTCTAACATTAAATGCCTCCAAATGGTATTTAATTAACTTCCCGGGGTGAAGAAACCCTTTTTGAGAACTCAGAGTGAGTAAATTGGCCATTTTCATGCACTTTTAACCATTCCATAAATCTTGTGTTTTGGGCCCCTGGAAGCATGAAAATCACTTTAAACATGCTAATTTTAGCTCTAACACTGATGATCCACCTACAAATGTGAACTGACGTTCAAAAATAAAACATTTGAAAACGGACCATTTTCCACATTTCTGAAGCATGACGTAATGGGGGGGTGTTATCTCTTTTGTCGAAAATCAGCCGTTTTTGCTCGAACATTAAATGCCTCCAAATGGTATTTAATTAACTTCCCGAGCCCCTGGAAGCATGAAAATCACTTTAAACATGCTAATTTTAGCTCTAACACTGATGATCCACCTACAAATGTGAACTGACGTTCAAAAATAAAACATTTGAAAACGGACCATTTTCCACATTTCTGAAGCATGACGTAATGGGGGGGTGTTATCTCTTTTGTGGAAAATCAGCCTTTTTTGCTCGAACATTAAATGCCTCCAAATGGTATTTATTTCACTTCCCGAGCCCCTGGAAGCATGAAAATCACTTTAAACATGCTAATTTTAGCTCTAACACTGATGATCCACCTACAAATGTGAACTGACGTTCAAAAATAAAACATTTGAAAACGGACCATTTTCCACATTTCTGAAGCATGACGTAATGGGGGGGTGTTATCTCTTTTGTCGAAAATCAGCCGTTTTTGCTCGAACATTAAATGCCTCCAAATGGTATTTAATTAACTTCCCGAGCCCCTGGAAGCATGAAAATCACTTTAAACATGCTAATTTTAGCTCTAACACTGATGATCCACCTACAAATGTGAACTGACGTTCAAAAAATAAAACATTTGAAAACGGACCATTTTCCACATTTCTGAAGCATGACGTAATGGGGGGGTGTTATCTCTTTTGTCGAAAATCAGCCGTTTTTGCTCGAACATTAAATGCCTCCAAATGGTATTTAATTAACTTCCCGAGCCCCTGGAAGCATGAAAATCACTTTAAACATGCTAATTTTAGCTCTAACACTGATGATCCACCTACAAATGTAAACTGACGTTCAAAAATAAAACATTTGAAAACTGACCATTTTCCACATTTCTGAAGCATGACGTAATGGGGGGGTGTTATCTCTTTTGTCGAAAATCAGCCGTTTTTGCTCGAACATTAAATGCCTCCAAATGGTATTTAATTAACTTCCCGAGCCCCTGGAAGCATGAAAATCACTTTAAACATGCTAATTTTAGCTCTAACACTGATGATCCACCTACAAATGTGAACTGACGTTCAAAAATAAAACCTTTGAAAACGGACCATTTTCCACATTTCTGAAGCATGACGTAATGGGGGGGTGTTATCTCTTTTGTCGAAAATCAGCCGTTTTTGCTCGAACATTAAATGCCTCCAAATGGTATTTAATCAACTTCCCGAGCCCCTGGAAGCATGAAAATCACTTTAAACATGCTAATTTTAGCTCTAACACTGATGATCCACCTACAAATGTGAACTGACGTTCAAAAATAAAACATTTGAAAACGGACCATTTTCCACATTTCTGAAGCATAACGTAATGGGGGGGTGTTATCTCTTTTGTCGAAAATCAGCCGTTTTTGCTCGAACATTAAATGCCTCCAAATGGTATTTAATTAACTTCCCGGGGTGAAGAAACCCTTTTTGAGAACTCAGAGTGAGTAAATTGGCCATTTTCATGCACTTTTAACCATTCCATAAATCTTGTGTTTTGGGCCCCTGAAAGCATGAAAATCACTTTAAACATGCTAATTTTAGCTCTAACACTGATGATCCACCTACAAATGTGAACTGACGTTCAAAAATAAAACATTTGAAAACGGACCATTTTCCACATTTCTGAAGCATGACGTCATGGGGGGGTGTTATCTCTTTTGTCGAAAATCAGCTGTTTTTGCTCGAACATTAAATGCCTCCAAATGGTATTTAATTAACTTCCCGAGCCCCTGGAAGCATGAAAATCACTTTAAACATGCTAATTTTAGCTCTAACACTGATGATCCACCTACAAATGTAAACTGACGTTCAAAAATAAAACATTTGAAAACTGACCATTTTCCACATTTCTGAAGCATGACGTAATGGGGGGGTGTTATCTCTTTTGTCGAAAATCAGCCGTTTTTGCTCGAACATTAAATGCCTCCAAATGGTATTTAATTAACTTCCCGAGCCCCTGGAAGCATGAAAATCACTTTAAACATGCTAATTTTAGCTCTAACACTGATGATCCACCTACAAATGTGAACTGACGTTCAAAAATAAAACCTTTGAAAACGGACCATTTTCCACATTTCTGAAGCATGACGTAATGGGGGGGTGTTATCTCTTTTGTCGAAAATCAGCCGTTTTTGCTCGAACATTAAATGCCTCCAAATGGTATTTAATCAACTTCCCGAGCCCCTGGAAGCATGAAAATCACTTTAAACATGCTAATTTTAGCTCTAACACTGATGATCCACCTACAAATGTGAACTGACGTTCAAAAATAAAACATTTGAAAACTGACCATTTTCCACATTTCTGAAGCATAACGTAATGGGGGGGTGTTATCTCTTTTGTCGAAAATCAGCCGTTTTTGCTCGAACATTAAATGCCTCCAAATGGTATTTAATTAACTTCCCGGGGTGAAGAAACCCTTTTTGAGAACTCAGAGTGAGTAAATTGGCCATTTTCATGCACTTTTAACCATTCCATAAATCTTGTGTTTTGGGCCCCTGAAAGCATGAAAATCACTTTAAACATGCTAATTTTAGCTCTAACACTGATGATCCACCTACAAATGTGAACTGACGTTCAAAAATAAAACATTTGAAAACGGACCATTTTCCACTTTTCTGAAGCATGACGTAATGGGGGGGTGTTATCTCTTTTGTCGAAAATCAGCTGTTTTTGCTCGAACATTAAATGCCTCCAAATGGTATTTAATTAACTTCCCGAGCCCCTGGAAGCATGAAAATCACTTTAAACATGCTAATTTTAGCTCTAACACTGATGATCCACCTACAAATGTAAACTGACGTTCAAAAATAAAACATTTGAAAACTGACCATTTTCCACATTTCTGAAGCATGACGTAATGGGGGGGTGTTATCTCTTTTGTCGAAAATCAGCCGTTTTTGCTCGAACATTAAATGCCTCCAAATGGTATTTAATTAACTTCCCGAGCCCCTGGAAGCATGAAAATCACTTTAAACATGCTAATTTTAGCTCTAACACTGATGATCCACCTACAAATGTGAACTGACGTTCAAAAATAAAACCTTTGAAAACGGACCATTTTCCACATTTCTGAAGCATGACGTAATGGGGGGGTGTTATCTCTTTTGTCGAAAATCAGCCGTTTTTGCTCGAACATTAAATGCCTCCAAATGGTATTTAATTAACTTCCCGGGGTGAAGAAACCCTTTTTGAGAACTCAGAGTGAGTAAATTGGCCATTTTCATGCACTTTTAACCATTCCATAAATCTTGTGTTTTGGGCCCCTGAAAGCATGAAAATCACTTTAAACATGCTAATTTTAGCTCTAACACTGATGATCCACCTACAAATGTGAACTGACGTTCAAAAATAAAACATTTGAAAACGGACCATTTTCCACATTTCTGAAGCATGACGTAATTGGGGGGTGTTATCTCTTTTGTGGAAAATCAGCCGTTTTTGCTCGAACATTAAATGCCTCCAAATGGTATTTAATTAACTTCCCGAGCCCCTGGAAGCATGAAAATCACTTTAAACATGCTAATTTTAGCTCTAACACTGATGATCCACCTACAAATGTAAACTGACGTTCAAAAATAAAACATTTGAAAACTGACCATTTTCCACATTTCTGAAGCATGACGTAATGGGGGGGTGTTATCTCTTTTGTCGAAAATCAGCCGTTTTTGCTCGAACATTAAATGCCTCCAAATGGTATTTAATTAACTTCCCGAGCCCCTGGAAGCATGAAAATCACTTTAAACATGCTAATTTTAGCTCTAACACTGATGATCCACCTACAAATGTGAACTGACGTTCAAAAATAAAACCTTTGAAAACGGACCATTTTCCACATTTCTGAAGCATGACGTAATGGGGGGGTGTTATCTCTTTTGTCGAAAATCAGCCGTTTTTGCTCGAACATTAAATGCCTCCAAATGGTATTTAATCAACTTCCCGAGCCCCTGGAAGCATGAAAATCACTTTAAACATGCTAATTTTAGCTCTAACACTGATGATCCACCTACAAATGTGAACTGACGTTCAAAAATAAAACATTTGAAAACGGACCATTTTCCACATTTCTGAAGCATGACGTAATGGGGGGGTGTTATCTCTTTTGTCGAAAATCAGCCGTTTTTGCTTGAACATTAAATGCCTCCAAATGGTATTTAATTAACTTCCCGAGCCCCTGGAAGCATGAAAATCACTTTAAACATGCTAATTTTAGCTCTAACACTGATGATCCACCTACAAATGTGAACTGACGTTCAAAAATAAAACATTTGAAAACGGACCATTTTCCACATTTCTGAAGCATGACATAATGGGGGGGTGTTATCTCTTTTGTCGAAAATCAGCCGTTTTTGCTCGAACATTAAATGCCTCCAAATGGTATTTAATTAACTTCCCGAGCCCCTGGAAGCATGAAAATCACTTTAAACATGCTAATTTTAGCTCTAACACTGATGATCCACCTACAAATGTGAACTGACGTTCAAAAATAAAACATTTGAAAACGGACCATTTTCCACATTTCTGAAGCATGACGTAATGGGGAGGTGTTATCTCTTTTGTCGAAAATCAGCCGTTTTTGCTCGAACATTAAATGCCTCCAAATGGTATTTAATTAACTTCCCGAGCCCCTGGAAGCATGAAAATCACTTTAAACATGCTAATTTTAGCTCTAACACTGATGATCCACCTACAAATGTGAACTGACGTTCAAAAATAAAACATTTGAAAAAGGACCATTTTCCACATTTCTGAAGCATGACGTAATGGGGGGGTGTTATCTCTTTTGTCGAAAATCAGCCGTTTTTGCTCTAACATTAAATGCCTCCAAATGGTATTTAATTAACTTCCCGGGGTGAAGAAACCCTTTTTGAGAACTCAGAGTGAGTAAATTGGCCATTTTCATGCACTTTTAACCATTCCATAAATCTTGTGTTTTGGGCCCCTGGAAGCATGAAAATCACTTTAAACATGCTAATTTTAGCTCTAACACTGATGATCCACCTACAAATGTGAACTGACGTTCAAAAATAAAACATTTGAAAACGGACCATTTTCCACATTTCTGAAGCATGACGTAATGGGGGGGTTTTATCTCTTTTGTCGAAAATCAGCCGTTTTTGCTCGAACATTAAATGCCTCCAAATGGTATTTAATTATCTTCCCGAGCCCCTGGAAGCATGAAAATCACTTTAAACATGCTAATTTTAGCTCTAACACTGATGATCCACCTACAAATGTGAACTGACGTTCAAAAATAAAACATTTGAAAACGGACCATTTTCCACATTTCTGAAGCATGACTTAATGGGGGGGTGTTATCTCTTTTGTCGAAAATCAGCCGTTTTTGCTCGAACATTAAATGCCTCCAAATGGTATTTATTTCACTTCCCGAGCCCCTGGAAGCATGAAAATCACTTTCAACATGCTAATTTTAGCTCTAACACTGATGATCCACCTACAAATGTGAACTGACGTTCAAAAATAAAACATTTGAAAACGGACCATTTTCCACATTTCTGAAGCATGACGTAATGGGGGGGTGTTATCTCTTTTGTCGAAAATCAGCCGTTTTTGCTCGAACATTAAATGCCTCCAAATGGTATTTAATTAACTTCCCGGGGTGAAGAAACCCTTTTTGAGAACTCAGAGTGAGTAAATTGGCCATTTTCATGCACTTTTAACCATTCCATAAATCTTGTGTTTTGGGCCCCTGGAAGCATGAAAATCACTTTAAACATGCTAATTTTAGCTCTAACACTGATGATCCACCTACAAATGTGAACTGACGTTCAAAAATAAAACATTTGAAAACGGACCATTTTCCACATTTCTGAAGCATGACGTAATGGGGGGGTGTTATCTCTTTTGTCGAAAATCAGCCGTTTTTGCTCGAACATTAAATGCCTCCAAATGGTATTTAATTAACTTCCCGGGGTGAAGAAACCCTTTTTGAGAACTCAGAGTGAGTAAATTGGCCATTTTCATGCACTTTTAACCATTCCATAAATCTTGTGTTTTGGGCCCCTGGAAGCATGAAAATCACTTTAAACATGCTAATTTTAGCTCTAACACTGATGATCCACCTGCAAATGTGAACTGACGTTCAAAAATAAAACATTTGAAAACGGACCATTTTCCACATTTCTGAAGCATGATGTAATGGGGGGGTGTTATCTCTTTTGTCGAAAATCAGCCGTTTTTGCTCTAACATTAAATGCCTCCAAATGGTATTTAATTAACTTCCCGGGGTGAAGAAACCCTTTTTGAGAACTCAGAGTGAGTAAATTGGCCATTTTCATGCACTTTTAACCATTCCATAAATCTTGTGTTTTGGGCCCCTGGAAGCATGAAAATCACTTTAAACATGCTAATTTTAGCTCTAACACTGATGATCCACCTACAAATGTGAACTGACGTTCAAAAATAAAACATTTGAAAACGGACCATTTTCCACATTTCTGAAGCATGACGTAATGGGGGGGTGTTATCTCTTTTGTCGAAAATCAGCCGTTTTTGCTCGAACATTAAATGCCTCCAAATGGTATTTAATTACCTTCCCGAGCCCCTGGAAGCATGAAAATCACTTTAAACATGCTAATTTTAGCTCTAACACTTATGATCCACCTACAAATGTGAACTGACGTTCAAAAATAAAACATTTGAAAACGGACCATTTTCCACATTTCTGAAGCATGACGTAATGGGGGGGTGTTATCTCTTTTGTCGAAAATCAGCCGTTTTTGCTCGAACATTAAATGCCTCCAAATGGTATTTAATTAACTTCCCGAGCCCCTGGAAGCATGAAAATCACTTTAAACATGCTAATTTTAGCTCTAACACTGATGATCCACCTACAAATGTGAACTGACGTTCAAAAATAAAACATTTGAAAACGGACCATTTTCCACATTTCTGAAGCATGACGTAATGGGGGTGTTATCTCTTTTGTCGAAAATCAGCCGTTTTTGCTCGAACATTAAATGCCTCCAAATGGTATTTAATTAACTTCCCGAGCCCCTGGAAGCATGAAAATCACTTTAAACATGCTAATTTTAGCTCTAACACTGATGATCCACCTACAAATGTGAACTGACGTTCAAAAATAAAACATTTGAAAACGGACCATTTTCCACATTTCTGAAGCATGACGTAATGGGGGGGTGTTATCTCTTTTGTCGAAAATCAGCCGTTTTTGCTCGAACATTAAATGCCTCCAAATGGTATTTAATTAACTTCCCGGGGTGAAGAAACCCTTTTTGAGAACTCAGAGTGAGTAAATTGGCCATTTTCATGCACTTTTAACCATTCCATAAATCTTGTGTTTTGGGCCCCTGGAAGCATGAAAATCACTTTAAACATGCTAATTTTAGCTCTAACACTGATGATCCACCTACAAATGTGAACTGACGTTCAAAAATAAAACATTTGAAAACGGACCATTTTCCACATTTCTGAAGCATGACGTAATGGGGGGGTTTTATCTCTTTTGTCGAAAATCAGCCGTTTTTGCTCGAACATTAAATGCCTCCAAATGGTATTTAATTATCTTCCCGAGCCCCTGGAAGCATGAAAATCACTTTAAACATGCTAATTTTAGCTCTAACACTGATGATCCACCTACAAATGTGAACTGACGTTCAAAAATAAAACATTTGAAAACGGACCATTTTCCACATTTCTGAAGCATGACTTAATGGGGGGGTGTTATCTCTTTTGTCGAAAATCAGCCGTTTTTGCTCGAACATTAAATGCCTCCAAATGGTATTTATTTTACTTCCCGAGCCCCTGGAAGCATGAAAATCACTTTCAACATGCTAATTTTAGCTCTAACACTGATGATCCACCTACAAATGTGAACTGACGTCCAAAAATAAAACATTTGAAAACGGACCATTTTCCACATTTCTGAAGCATGACGTAATGGGGGGGTGTTATCTCTTTTGTCGAAAATCAGTCGTTTTTGCTCGAACATTAAATGCCTCCAAATGGTATTTAATTAACTTCCCGGGGTGAAGAAACCCTTTTTGAGAACTCAGAGTGAGTAAATTGGCCATTTTCATGCACTTTTAACCATTCCATAAATCTTGTGTTTTGGGCCCCTGGAAGCATGAAAATCACTTTAAACATGCTAATTTTAGCTCTAACACTGATGATCCACCTGCAAATGTGAACTGACGTTCAAAAATAAAACATTTGAAAACGGACCATTTTCCACATTTCTGAAGCATGATGTAATGGGGGGGTGTTATCTCTTTTGTCGAAAATCAGCCGTTTTTGCTCTAACATTAAATGCCTCCAAATGGTATTTAATTAACTTCCCGGGGTGAAGAAACCCTTTTTGAGAACTCAGAGTGAGTAAATTGGCCATTTTCATGCACTTTTAACCATTCCATAAATCTTGTGTTTTGGGCCCCTGGAAGCATGAAAATCACTTTAAACATGCTAATTTTAGCTCTAACACTGATGATCCACCTACAAATGTGAACTGACGTTCAAAAATAAAACATTTGAAAACGGACCATTTTCCACATTTCTGAAGCATGACGTAATGGGGGGGTGTTATCTCTTTTGTGGAAAATCAGCCGTTTTTGCTCGAACATTAAATGCCTCCAAATGGTATTTAATTACCTTCCCGAGCCCCTGGAAGCATGAAAATCACTTTAAACATGCTAATTTTAGCTCTAACACTTATGATCCACCTACAAATGTGAACTGACGTTCAAAAATAAAACATTTGAAAACGGACCATTTTCCACATTTCTGAAGCATGACGTAATGGGGGGGTGTTATCTCTTTTGTCGAAAATCAGCCGTTTTTGCTCGAACATTAAATGCCTCCAAATGGTATTTAATTAACTTCCCGAGCCCCTGGAAGCATGAAAATCACTTTAAACATGCTAATTTTAGCTCTAACACTGATGATCCACCTACAAATGTGAACTGACGTTCAAAAATAAAACATTTGAAAACGGACCATTTTCCACATTTCTGAAGCATGACGTAATGGGGGTGTTATCTCTTTTGTCGAAAATCAGCCGTTTTTGCTCGAACATTAAATGCCTCCAAATGGTATTTAATTAACTTCCCGAGCCCCTGGAAGCATGAAAATCACTTTAAACATGCTAATTTTAGCTCTAACACTGATGATCCACCTACAAATGTGAACTGACGTTCAAAAATAAAACATTTGAAAACGGACCATTTTCCACATTTCTGAAGCATGACGTAATGGGGGGGTGTTATCTCTTTTGTCGAAAATCAGCCGTTTTTGCTCGAACATTAAATGCCTCCAAATGGTATTTAATTAACTTCCCGGGGTGAAGAAACCCTTTTTGAGAACTCAGAGTGAGTAAATTGGCCATTTTCATGCACTTTTAACCATTCCATAAATCTTGTGTTTTGGGCCCCTGGAAGCATGAAAATCACTTTAAACATGCTAATTTTAGCTCTAACACTGATGATCCACCTACAAATGTGAACTGACGTTCAAAAATAAAACATTTGAAAACGGACCATTTTCCACATTTCTGAAGCATGACGTAATGGGGGGGTGTTATCTCTTTTGTCGAAAATCAGCCGTTTTTGCTCGAACATTAAATGCCTCCAAATGGTATTTAATTAACTTCCCGGGGTGAAGAAACCCTTTTTGAGAACTCAGAGTGAGTAAATTGGCCATTTTCATGCACTTTTAACCATTCCATAAATCTTGTGTTTTGGGCCCCTGGAAGCATGAAAATCACTTTAAACATGCTAATTTTAGCTCTAACACTGATGACCCACCTACAAATGTGAACTGACGTTCAAAAATAAAACATTTGAAAACGGACCATTTTCCACATTTCTGAAGCATGACGTAATGGGGGGGTGTTATCTCTTTTGTCGAAAATCAGCCGTTTTTGCTCTAACATTAAATGCCTCCAAATGGTATTTAATTAACTTCCCGGGGTGAAGAAACCCTTTTTGAGAACTCAGAGTGAGTAAATTGGCCATTTTCATGCACTTTTAACCATTCCATAAATCTTGTGTTTTGGGCCCCTGGAAGCATGAAAATCACTTTAAACATGCTAATTTTAGCTCTAACACTGATGATCCACCTACAAATGTGAACTGACGTTCAAAAATAAAACATTTGAAAACGGACCATTTTCCACATTTCTGAAGCATGACGTAATGGGGGGGTGTTATCTCTTTTGTCGAAAATCAGCCGTTTTTGCTCGAACATTAAATGCCTCCAAATGGTATTTAATTATCTTCCCGAGCCCCTGGAAGCATGAAAATCACTTTAAACATGCTAATTTTAGCTCTAACACTGATGATCCACCTACAAATGTGAACTGACGTTCAAAAATAAAACATTTGAAAACGGACCATTTTCCACATTTCTGAAGCATGACTTATTGGGGGGTGTTATCTCTTTTGTCGAAAATCAGCCGTTTTTGCTCGAACATTAAATGCCTCCAAATGGTATTTATTTCACTTCCCGAGCCCCTGGAAGCATGAAAATCACTTTCAACATGCTAATTTTAGCTCTAACACTGATGATCCACCTACAAATGTGAACTGACGTTCAAAAATAAAACATTTGAAAACGGACCATTTTCCACATTTCTGAAGCATGACGTAATGGGGGGGTGTTATCTCTTTTGTCGAAAATCAGCCTTTTTTGCTCGAACATTAAATGCCTCCAAATGGTATTTAATAACTTCCCGGGGTGAAGAAACCCTTTTTGAGAACTCAGAGTGAGTAAATTGGCCATTTTCATGCACTTTTAACCATTCCATAAATCTTGTGTTTTGGGCCCCTGGAAGCATGAAAATCACTTTAAACATGCTAATTTTAGCTCTAACACTGATGATCCACCTACAAATGTGAACTGACGTTCAAAAATAAAACATTTGAAAACGGACCATTTTCCACATTTCTGAAGCATGACGTAATGGGGGGGTGTTATCTCTTTTGTCGAAAATCAGCCGTTTTTGCTCGAACATTAAATGCCTCCAAATGGTATTTAATTACCTTCCCGGGGTGAAGAAACCCTTTTTGAGAACTCAGAGTGAGTAAATTGGCCATTTTCATGCACTTTTAACCATTCCATAAATCTTGTGTTTTGGGCCCCTGGAAGCATGAAAATCACTTTAAACATGCTAATTTTAGCTCTAACACTGATGATCCACCTACAAATGTGAACTGACGTTCAAAAATAAAACATTTGAAAACGGACCATTTTCCACATTTCTGAAGCATGACGTAATGGGGGGGTGTTATCTCTTTTGTGGAAAATCAGCCGTTTTTGCTCGAACATTAAATGCCTCCAAATGGTATTTAATTAACTTCCCGAGCCCCTGGAAGCATGAAAATCACTTTAAACATGCTAATTTTAGCTCTAACACTGATGATCCACCTACAAATGTGAACTGACGTTCAAAAATAAAACATTTGAAAACGGACCATTTTCCACATTTCTGAAGCATGACGTAATGGGGGGGTGTTATCTCTTTTGTCGAAAATCAGCCGTTTTTGCTCTAACATTAAATGCCTCCAAATGGTATTTAATTAACTTCCCGAGCCCCTGGAAGCATGAAAATCACTTTAAACATGCTAATTTTAGCTCTAACACTGATGATCCACCTACAAATGTGAACTGACGTTCAAAAATAAAACATTTGAAAACGGACCATTTTCCACATTTCTGAAGCATGACGTAATGGGGGGGTGTTATCTCTTTTGTCGAAAATCAGCCGTTTTTGCTCGAACATTAAATGCCTCCAAATGGTATTTAATTAACTTCCCGAGCCCCTGGAAGCATGAAAATCACTTTAAACATGCTAATTTTAGCTCTAACACTGATGATCCACCTACAAATGTGAACTGACGTTCAAAAATAAAACATTTGAAAACGGACCATTTTCCACATTTCTGAAGCATGACGTAATGGGGGTGTTATCTCTTTTGTCGAAAATCAGCCGTTTTTGCTCGAACATTAAATGCCTCCAAATGGTATTTAATTAACTTCCCGAGCCCCTGGAAGCATGAAAATCACTTTAAACATGCTAATTTTAGCTCTAACACTGATGATCCACCTACAAATGTGAACTGACGTTCAAAAATAAAACATTTGAAAACGGACCATTTTCCACATTTCTGAAGCATGACGTAATGGGGGGGTGTTATCTCTTTTGTCGAAAATCAGCCGTTTTTGCCCGAACATTAAATGCCTCCAAATGCTATTTAATTAACTTCCCGGGGTGAAGAAACCCTTTTTGAGAACTCAGAGTGAGTAAATTGGCCATTTTCATGCACTTTTAACCATTCCATAAATCTTGTGTTTTGGGCCCCTGGAAGCATGAAAATCACTTTAAACATGCTAATTTTAGCTCTAACACTGATGATCCACCTACAAATGTGAACTGACGTTCAAAAATAAAACTTTTGAAAACGGACCATTTTCCACATTTCTGAAGCATGACGTAATGGGGGGGTGTTATCTCTTTTGTGGAAAATCAGCCGTTTTTGCTCGAACATTAAATGCCTCCAAATGGTATTTAATTACCTTCCCGAGCCCCTGGAAGCATGAAAATCACTTTAAACATGCTAATTTTAGCTCTAACACTTATGATCCACCTACAAATGTGAACTGACGTTCAAAAATAAAACATTTGAAAACGGACCATTTTCCACATTTCTGAAGCATGACGTAATGGGGGGGTGTTATCTCTTTTGTCGAAAATCAGCCGTTTTTGCTCGAACATTAAATGCCTCCAAATGGTATTTAATTAACTTCCCGAGCCCCTGGAAGCATGAAAATCACTTTAAACATGCTAATTTTAGCTCTAACACTGATGATCCACCTACAAATGTGAACTGACGTTCAAAAATAAAACATTTGAAAACGGACCATTTTCCACATTTCTGAAGCATGACGTAATGGGGGTGTTATCTCTTTTGTCGAAAATCAGCCGTTTTGGCTCGAACATTAAATGCCTCCAAATGGTATTTAATTAACTTCCCGAGCCCCTGGAAGCATGAAAATCACTTTAAACATGCTAATTTTAGCTCTAACACTGATGATCCACCTACAAATGTGAACTGACGTTCAAAAATAAAACATTTGAAAACGGACCATTTTCCACATTTCTGAAGCATGACGTAATGGGGGGGTGTTATCTCTTTTGTCGAAAATCAGCCGTTTTTGCTCGAACATTAAATGCCTCCAAATGGTATTTAATTAACTTCCCGGGGTGAAGAAACCCTTTTTGAGAACTCAGAGTGAGTAAATTGGCCATTTTCATGCACTTTTAACCATTCCATAAATCTTGTGTTTTGGGCCCCTGGAAGCATGAAAATCACTTTAAACATGCTAATTTTAGCTCTAACACTTATGATCCACCTACAAATGTGAACTGACGTTCAAAAATAAAACATTTGAAAACGGACCATTTTCCACATTTCTGAAGCATGACGTAATGGGGGGGTGTTATCTCTTTTGTCGAAAATCAGCCGTTTTTGCTCGAACATTAAATGCCTCCAAATGGTATTTAATTAACTTCCCGAGCCCCTGGAAGCATGAAAATCACTTTAAACATGCTAATTTTAGCTCTAACACTGATGATCCACCTACAAATGTGAACTGACGTTCAAAAATAAAACATTTGAAAACGGACCATTTTCCACATTTCTGAAGCATGACGTAATGGGGGTGTTATCTCTTTTGTCGAAAATCAGCCGTTTTGGCTCGAACATTAAATGCCTCCAAATGGTATTTAATTAACTTCCCGAGCCCCTGGAAGCATGAAAATCACTTTAAACATGCTAATTTTAGCTCTAACACTGATGATCCACCTACAAATGTGAACTGACGTTCAAAAATAAAACATTTGAAAACGGACCATTTTCCACATTTCTGAAGCATGACGTAATGGGGGGGTGTTATCTCTTTTGTCGAAAATCAGCCGTTTTTGCTCGAACATTAAATGCCTCCAAATGGTATTTAATTAACTTCCCGGGGTGAAGAAACCCTTTTTGAGAACTCAGAGTGAGTAAATTGGCCATTTTCATGCACTTTTAACCATTCCATAAATCTTGTGTTTTGGGCCCCTGGAAGCATGAAAATCACTTTAAACATGCTAATTTTAGCTCTAACACTGATGACCCACCTACAAATGTGAACTGACGTTCAAAAATAAAACATTTGAAAACGGACCATTTTCCACATTTCTGAAGCATGACGTAATGGGGGGGTGTTATCTCTTTTGTCGAAAATCAGCCGTTTTTGCTCTAACATTAAATGCCTCCAAATGGTATTTAATTAACTTCCCGGGGTGAAGAAACCCTTTTTGAGAACTCAGAGTGAGTAAATTGGCCATTTTCATGCACTTTTAACCATTCCATAAATCTTGTGTTTTGGGCCCCTGGAAGCATGAAAATCACTTTAAACATGCTAATTTTAGCTCTAACACTGATGATCCACCTACAAATGTGAACTGACGTTCAAAAATAAAACATTTGAAAACGGACCATTTTCCACATTTCTGAAGCATGACTTATTGGGGGGTGTTATCTCTTTTGTCGAAAATCAGCCGTTTTTGCTCGAACATTAAATGCCTCCAAATGGTATTTATTTCACTTCCCGAGCCCCTGGAAGCATGAAAATCACTTTAAACATGCTAATTTTAGCTCTAACACTGATGACCCACCTACAAATGTGAACTGACGTTCAAAAATAAAACATTTGAAAACGGACCATTTTCCACATTTCTGAAGCATGACGTAATGGGGGGGTGTTATCTCTTTTGTCGAAAATCAGCCGTTTTTGCTCTAACATTAAATGCCTCCAAATGGTATTTAATTAACTTCCCGGGGTGAAGAAACCCTTTTTGAGAACTCAGAGTGAGTAAATTGGCCATTTTCATGCACTTTTAACCATTCCATAAATCTTGTGTTTTGGGCCCCTGGAAGCATGAAAATCACTTTAAACATGCTAATTTTAGCTCTAACACTGATGATCCACCTACAAATGTGAACTGACGTTCAAAAATAAAACATTTGAAAATGGACCATTTTCCACATTTCTGAAGCATGACTTATTGGGGGGTGTTATCTCTTTTGTCGAAAATCAGCCGTTTTTGCTCGAACATTAAATGCCTCCAAATGGTATTTATTTCACTTCCCGAGCCCCTGGAAGCATGAAAATCACTTTCAACATGCTAATTTTAGCTCTAACACTGATGATCCACCTACAAATGTGAACTGACGTTCAAAAATAAAACATTTGAAAACGGACCATTTTCCACATTTCTGAAGCATGACGTAATGGGGGGGTGTTATCTCTTTTGTCGAAAATCAGCCTTTTTTGCTCGAACATTAAATGCCTCCAAATGGTATTTAATAACTTCCCGGGTGAAGAAACCCTTTTTGAGAACTCAGAGTGAGTAAATTGGCCATTTTCATGCACTTTTAACCATTCCATAAATCTTGTGTTTTGGGCCCCTGGAAGCATGAAAATCACTTTAAACATGCTAATTTTAGCTCTAACACTGATGATCCACCTACAAATGTGAACTGACGTTCAAAAATAAAACATTTGAAAACGGACCATTTTCCACATTTCTGAAGCATGACGTAATGGGGGGGTGTTATCTCTTTTGTCGAAAATCAGCCGTTTTTGCTCGAACATTAAATGCCTCCAAATGGTATTTAATTACCTTCCCGGGGTGAAGAAACTTTTTTTGATAACTCAGAGTGAGTAAATTGGCCATTTTCATGCACTTTTAACCATTCCATAAATCTTGTGTTTTGGGCCCCTGGAAGCATGAAAATCACTTTAAACATGCTAATTTTAGCTCTAACACTGATGATCCACCTGCAAATGTGAACTGACGTTCAAAAATAAAACATTTGAAAACGGACCATTTTCCACATTTCTGAAGCATGATGTAATGGGGGGGTGTTATCTCTTTTGTCGAAAATCAGCCGTTTTTGCTCGAACATTAAATGCCTCCAAATGGTATTTAATTAACTTCCCGAGCCCCTGGAAGCATGAAAATCACTTTAAACATGCTAATTTTAGCTCTAACACTGATGATCCACCTACAAATGTGAACTGACGTTCAAAAATAAAACATTTGAAAACGGACCATTTTCCACATTTCTGAAGCATGACGTAATGGGGGGGTGTTATCTCTTTTGTCGAAAATCAGCCGTTTTTGCTCTAACATTAAATGCCTCCAAATGGTATTTAATTAACTTCCCGAGCCCCTGGAAGCATGAAAATCACTTTAAACATGCTAATTTTAGCTCTAACACTGATGATCCACCTACAAATGTGAACTGGCGTTCAAAAATAAAACATTTGAAAACGGACCATTTTCCACATTTCTGAAGCATGACGTAATGGGGGGGTGTTATCTCTTTTGTCGAAAATCAGCCGTTTTTGCTCGAACATTAAATGCCTCCAAATGGTATTTAATTAACTTCCCGAGCCCCTGGAAGCATGAAAATCACTTTAAACATGCTAATTTTAGCTCTAACACTGATGATCCACCTACAAATGTGAACTGACGTTCAAAAATAAAACATTTGAAAACGGACCATTTTCCACATTTCTGAAGCATGACGTAATGGGGGTGTTATCTCTTTTGTCGAAAATCAGCCGTTTTTGCTCGAACATTAAATGCCTCCAAATGGTATTTAATTAACTTCCCGAGCCCCTGGAAGCATGAAAATCACTTTAAACATGCTAATTTTAGCTCTAACACTGATGATCCACCTACAAATGTGAACTGACGTTCAAAAATAAAACATTTGAAAACGGACCATTTTCCACATTTCTGAAGCATGACGTAATGGGGGGGTGTTATCTCTTTTGTCGAAAATCAGCCGTTTTTGCCCGAACATTAAATGCCTCCAAATGCTATTTAATTAACTTCCCGGGGTGAAGAAACCCTTTTTGAGAACTCAGAGTGAGTAAATTGGCCATTTTCATGCACTTTTAACCATTCCATAAATCTTGTGTTTTGGGCCCCTGGAAGCATGAAAATCACTTTAAACATGCTAATTTTAGCTCTAACACTGATGATCCACCTACAAATGTGAACTGACGTTCAAAAATAAAACTTTTGAAAACGGACCATTTTCCACATTTCTGAAGCATGACGTAATGGGGGGGTGTTATCTCTTTTGTGGAAAATCAGCCGTTTTTGCTCGAACATTAAATGCCTCCAAATGGTATTTAATTACCTTCCCGAGCCCCTGGAAGCATGAAAATCACTTTAAACATGCTAATTTTAGCTCTAACACTTATGATCCACCTACAAATGTGAACTGACGTTCAAAAATAAAACATTTGAAAACGGACCATTTTCCACATTTCTGAAGCATGACGTAATGGGGGGGTGTTATCTCTTTTGTCGAAAATCAGCCGTTTTTGCTCGAACATTAAATGCCTCCAAATGGTATTTAATTAACTTCCCGAGCCCCTGGAAGCATGAAAATCACTTTAAACATGCTAATTTTAGCTCTAACACTGATGATCCACCTACAAATGTGAACTGACGTTCAAAAATAAAACATTTGAAAACGGACCATTTTCCACATTTCTGAAGCATGACGTAATGGGGGTGTTATCTCTTTTGTCGAAAATCAGCCGTTTTGGCTCGAACATTAAATGCCTCCAAATGGTATTTAATTAACTTCCCGAGCCCCTGGAAGCATGAAAATCACTTTAAACATGCTAATTTTAGCTCTAACACTGATGATCCACCTACAAATGTGAACTGACGTTCAAAAATAAAACATTTGAAAACGGACCATTTTCCACATTTCTGAAGCATGACGTAATGGGGGGGTGTTATCTCTTTTGTCGAAAATCAGCCGTTTTTGCTCGAACATTAAATGCCTCCAAATGGTATTTAATTAACTTCCCGGGGTGAAGAAACCCTTTTTGAGAACTCAGAGTGAGTAAATTGGCCATTTTCATGCACTTTTAACCATTCCATAAATCTTGTGTTTTGGGCCCCTGGAAGCATGAAAATCACTTTAAACATGCTAATTTTAGCTCTAACACTTATGATCCACCTACAAATGTGAACTGACGTTCAAAAATAAAACATTTGAAAACGGACCATTTTCCACATTTCTGAAGCATGACGTAATGGGGGGGTGTTATCTCTTTTGTCGAAAATCAGCCGTTTTTGCTCGAACATTAAATGCCTCCAAATGGTATTTAATTAACTTCCCGAGCCCCTGGAAGCATGAAAATCACTTTAAACATGCTAATTTTAGCTCTAACACTGATGATCCACCTACAAATGTGAACTGACGTTCAAAAATAAAACATTTGAAAACGGACCATTTTCCACATTTCTGAAGCATGACGTAATGGGGGTGTTATCTCTTTTGTCGAAAATCAGCCGTTTTGGCTCGAACATTAAATGCCTCCAAATGGTATTTAATTAACTTCCCGAGCCCCTGGAAGCATGAAAATCACTTTAAACATGCTAATTTTAGCTCTAACACTGATGATCCACCTACAAATGTGAACTGACGTTCAAAAATAAAACATTTGAAAACGGACCATTTTCCACATTTCTGAAGCATGACGTAATGGGGGGGTGTTATCTCTTTTGTCGAAAATCAGCCGTTTTTGCTCGAACATTAAATGCCTCCAAATGGTATTTAATTAACTTCCCGGGGTGAAGAAACCCTTTTTGAGAACTCAGAGTGAGTAAATTGGCCATTTTCATGCACTTTTAACCATTCCATAAATCTTGTGTTTTGGGCCCCTGGAAGCATGAAAATCACTTTAAACATGCTAATTTTAGCTCTAACACTGATGACCCACCTACAAATGTGAACTGACGTTCAAAAATAAAACATTTGAAAACGGACCATTTTCCACATTTCTGAAGCATGACGTAATGGGGGGGTGTTATCTCTTTTGTCGAAAATCAGCCGTTTTTGCTCTAACATTAAATGCCTCCAAATGGTATTTAATTAACTTCCCGGGGTGAAGAAACCCTTTTTGAGAACTCAGAGTGAGTAAATTGGCCATTTTCATGCACTTTTAACCATTCCATAAATCTTGTGTTTTGGGCCCCTGGAAGCATGAAAATCACTTTAAACATGCTAATTTTAGCTCTAACACTGATGATCCACCTACAAATGTGAACTGACGTTCAAAAATAAAACATTTGAAAACGGACCATTTTCCACATTTCTGAAGCATGACTTATTGGGGGGTGTTATCTCTTTTGTCGAAAATCAGCCGTTTTTGCTCGAACATTAAATGCCTCCAAATGGTATTTATTTCACTTCCCGAGCCCCTGGAAGCATGAAAATCACTTTAAACATGCTAATTTTAGCTCTAACACTGATGACCCACCTACAAATGTGAACTGACGTTCAAAAATAAAACATTTGAAAACGGACCATTTTCCACATTTCTGAAGCATGACGTAATGGGGGGGTGTTATCTCTTTTGTCGAAAATCAGCCGTTTTTGCTCTAACATTAAATGCCTCCAAATGGTATTTAATTAACTTCCCGGGGTGAAGAAACCCTTTTTGAGAACTCAGAGTGAGTAAATTGGCCATTTTCATGCACTTTTAACCATTCCATAAATCTTGTGTTTTGGGCCCCTGGAAGCATGAAAATCACTTTAAACATGCTAATTTTAGCTCTAACACTGATGATCCACCTACAAATGTGAACTGACGTTCAAAAATAAAACATTTGAAAATGGACCATTTTCCACATTTCTGAAGCATGACTTATTGGGGGGTGTTATCTCTTTTGTCGAAAATCAGCCGTTTTTGCTCGAACATTAAATGCCTCCAAATGGTATTTATTTCACTTCCCGAGCCCCTGGAAGCATGAAAATCACTTTCAACATGCTAATTTTAGCTCTAACACTGATGATCCACCTACAAATGTGAACTGACGTTCAAAAATAAAACATTTGAAAACGGACCATTTTCCACATTTCTGAAGCATGACGTAATGGGGGGGTGTTATCTCTTTTGTCGAAAATCAGCCTTTTTTGCTCGAACATTAAATGCCTCCAAATGGTATTTAATAACTTCCCGGGTGAAGAAACCCTTTTTGAGAACTCAGAGTGAGTAAATTGGCCATTTTCATGCACTTTTAACCATTCCATAAATCTTGTGTTTTGGGCCCCTGGAAGCATGAAAATCACTTTAAACATGCTAATTTTAGCTCTAACACTGATGATCCACCTACAAATGTGAACTGACGTTCAAAAATAAAACATTTGAAAACGGACCATTTTCCACATTTCTGAAGCATGACGTAATGGGGGGGTGTTATCTCTTTTGTCGAAAATCAGCCGTTTTTGCTCGAACATTAAATGCCTCCAAATGGTATTTAATTACCTTCCCGGGGTGAAGAAACTTTTTTTGATAACTCAGAGTGAGTAAATTGGCCATTTTCATGCACTTTTAACCATTCCATAAATCTTGTGTTTTGGGCCCCTGGAAGCATGAAAATCACTTTAAACATGCTAATTTTAGCTCTAACACTGATGATCCACCTGCAAATGTGAACTGACGTTCAAAAATAAAACATTTGAAAACGGACCATTTTCCACATTTCTGAAGCATGATGTAATGGGGGGGTGTTATCTCTTTTGTCGAAAATCAGCCGTTTTTGCTCGAACATTAAATGCCTCCAAATGGTATTTAATTAACTTCCCGAGCCCCTGGAAGCATGAAAATCACTTTAAACATGCTAATTTTAGCTCTAACACTGATGATCCACCTACAAATGTGAACTGACGTTCAAAAATAAAACATTTGAAAACGGACCATTTTCCACATTTCTGAAGCATGACGTAATGGGGGGGTGTTATCTCTTTTGTCGAAAATCAGCCGTTTTTGCTCTAACATTAAATGCCTCCAAATGGTATTTAATTAACTTCCCGAGCCCCTGGAAGCATGAAAATCACTTTAAACATGCTAATTTTAGCTCTAACACTGATGATCCACCTACAAATGTGAACTGGCGTTCAAAAATAAAACATTTGAAAACGGACCATTTTCCACATTTCTGAAGCATGACGTAATGGGGGGGTGTTATCTCTTTTGTCGAAAATCAGCCGTTTTTGCTCGAACATTAAATGCCTCCAAATGGTATTTAATTAACTTCCCGAGCCCCTGGAAGCATGAAAATCACTTTAAACATGCTAATTTTAGCTCTAACACTGATGATCCACCTACAAATGTGAACTGACGTTCAAAAATAAAACATTTGAAAACGGACCATTTTCCACATTTCTGAAGCATGACGTAATGGGGGTGTTATCTCTTTTGTCGAAAATCAGCCGTTTTTGCTCGAACATTAAATGCCTCCAAATGGTATTTAATTAACTTCCCGAGCCCCTGGAAGCATGAAAATCACTTTAAACATGCTAATTTTAGCTCTAACACTGATGATCCACCTACAAATGTGAACTGACGTTCAAAAATAAAACATTTGAAAACGGACCATTTTCCACATTTCTGAAGCATGACGTAATGGGGGGGTGTTATCTCTTTTGTCGAAAATCAGCCGTTTTTGCCCGAACATTAAATGCCTCCAAATGCTATTTAATTAACTTCCCGGGGTGAAGAAACCCTTTTTGAGAACTCAGAGTGAGTAAATTGGCCATTTTCATGCACTTTTAACCATTCCATAAATCTTGTGTTTTGGGCCCCTGGAAGCATGAAAATCACTTTAAACATGCTAATTTTAGCTCTAACACTGATGATCCACCTACAAATGTGAACTGACGTTCAAAAATAAAACATTTGAAAACGGACCATTTTCCACATTTCTGAAGCATGACGTAATGGGGGGGTGTTATCTCTTTTGTCGAAAATCAGCCGTTTTTGCTCGAACATTAAATGCCTCCAAATGGTATTTAATTAACTTCCCGGGGTGAAGAAACCCTTTTTGAGAACTCAGAGTGAGTAAATTGGCCATTTTCATGCACTTTTAACCATTCCATAAATCTTGTGTTTTGGGCCCCTGGAAGCATGAAAATCACTTTAAACATGCTAATTTTAGCTCTAACACTGATGATCCACCTACAAATGTGAACTGACGTTCAAAAATAAAACATTTGAAAACGGACCATTTTCCACATTTCTGAAGCATGACGTAATGGGGGGGTGTTATCTCTTTTGTCGAAAATCAGCCGTTTTTGCTCTAACATTAAATGCCTCCAAATGGTATTTAATTAACTTCCCGGGGTGAAGAAACCCTTTTTGAGAACTCAGAGTGAGTAAATTGGCCATTTTCATGCACTTTTAACCATTCCATAAATCTTGTGTTTTGGGCCCCTGGAAGCATGAAAATCACTTTAAACATGCTAATTTTAGCTCTAACACTGATGATCCACCTACAAATGTGAACTGACGTTCAAAAATAAAACATTTGAAAACGGACCATTTTCCACATTTCTGAAGCATGACGTAATGGGGGGGTGTTATCTCTTTTGTCGAAAATCAGCCGTTTTTGCTCGAACATTAAATGCCTCCAAATGGTATTTAATTATCTTCCCGAGCCCCTGGAAGCATGAAAATCACTTTAAACATGCTAATTTTAGCTCTAACACTGATGATCCACCTACAAATGTGAACTGACGTTCAAAAATAAAACATTTGAAAACGGACCATTTTCCACATTTCTGAAGCATGACTTAATGGGGGGGTGTTATCTCTTTTGTCGAAAATCAGCCGTTTTTGCTCGAACATTAAATGCCTCCAAATGGTATTTATTTCACTTCCCGAGCCCCTGGAAGCATGAAAATCACTTTCAACATGCTAATTTTAGCTCTAACACTGATGATCCACCTACAAATGTGAACTGACGTTCAAAAATAAAACATTTGAAAACGGACCATTTTCCACATTTCTGAAGCATGACGTAATGGGGGGGTGTTATCTCTTTTGTCGAAAATCAGCCGTTTTTGCTCGAACATTAAATGCCTCCAAATGGTATTTAATAACTTCCCGGGGTGAAGAAACCCTTTTTGAGAACTCAGAGTGAGTAAATTGGCCATTTTCATGCACTTTTAACCATTCCATAAATCTTGTGTTTTGGGCCCCTGGAAGCATGAAAATCACTTTAAACATGCTAATTTTAGCTCTAACACTGATGATCCACCTACAAATGTGAACTGACGTTCAAAAATAAAACATTTGAAAACGGACCATTTTCCACATTTCTGAAGCATGACGTAATGGGGGGGTGTTATCTCTTTTGTCGAAAATCAGCCGTTTTTGCTCGAACATTAAATGCCTCCAAATGGTATTTAATTACCTTCCCGGGGTGAAGAAACCCTTTTTGAGAACTCAGAGTGAGTAAATTGGCCATTTTCATGCACTTTTAACCATTCCATAAATCTTGTGTTTTGGGCCCCTGGAAGCATGAAAATCACTTTAAACATGCTAATTTTAGCTCTAACACTGATGATCCACCTGCAAATGTGAACTGACGTTCAAAAATAAAACATTTGAAAACGGACCATTTTCCACATTTCTGAAGCATGATGTAATGGGGGGGTGTTATCTCTTTTGTCGAAAATCAGCCGTTTTTGCTCTAACATTAAATGCCTCCAAATGGTATTTAATTAACTTCCCGGGGTGAAGAAACCCTTTTTGAGAACTCAGAGTGAGTAAATTGGCCATTTTCATGCACTTTTAACCATTCCATAAATCTTGTGTTTTGGGCCCCTGGAAGCATGAAAATCACTTTAAACATGCTAATTTTAGCTCTAACACTGATGATCCACCTACAAATGTGAACTGACGTTCAAAAATAAAACATTTGAAAACGGACCATTTTCCACATTTCTGAAGCATGACGTAATGGGGGGGTGTTATCTCTTTTGTGGAAAATCAGCCGTTTTTGCTCGAACATTAAATGCCTCCAAATGGTATTTAATTAACTTCCCGAGCCCCTGGAAGCATGAAAATCACTTTAAACATGCTAATTTTAGCTCTAACACTGATGATCCACCTACAAATGTGAACTGACGTTCAAAAATAAAACATTTGAAAACGGACCATTTTCCACATTTCTGAAGCATGACGTAATGGGGGGGTGTTATCTCTTTTGTCGAAAATCAGCCGTTTTTGCTCTAACATTAAATGCCTCCAAATGGTATTTAATTAACTTCCCGAGCCCCTGGAAGCATGAAAATCACTTTAAACATGCTAATTTTAGCTCTAACACTGATGATCCACCTACAAATGTGAACTGACGTTCAAAAATAAAACATTTGAAAACGGACCATTTTCCACATTTCTGAAGCATGACGTAATGGGGGGGTGTTATCTCTTTTGTCGAAAATCAGCCGTTTTTGCTCGAACATTAAATGCCTCCAAATGGTATTTAATTAACTTCCCGAGCCCCTGGAAGCATGAAAATCACTTTAAACATGCTAATTTTAGCTCTAACACTGATGATCCACCTACAAATGTGAACTGACGTTCAAAAATAAAACATTTGAAAACGGACCATTTTCCACATTTCTGAAGCATGACGTAATGGGGGTGTTATCTCTTTTGTCGAAAATCAGCCGTTTTTGCTCGAACATTAAATGCCTCCAAATGGTATTTAATTAACTTCCCGAGCCCCTGGAAGCATGAAAATCACTTTAAACATGCTAATTTTAGCTCTAACACTGATGATCCACCTACAAATGTGAACTGACGTTCAAAAATAAAACATTTGAAAACGGACCATTTTCCACATTTCTGAAGCATGACGTAATGGGGGGGTGTTCTCTTTTGTCGAAAATCAGCCGTTTTTGCCCGAACATTAAATGCCTCCAAATGCTATTTAATTAACTTCCCGGGGTGAAGAAACCCTTTTTGAGAACTCAGAGTGAGTAAATTGGCCATTTTCATGCACTTTTAACCATTCCATAAATCTTGTGTTTTGGGCCCCTGGAAGCATGAAAATCACTTTAAACATGCTAATTTTAGCTCTAACACTGATGATCCACCTACAAATGTGAACTGACGTTCAAAAATAAAACTTTTGAAAACGGACCATTTTCCACATTTCTGAAGCATGACGTAATGGGGGGGTGTTATCTCTTTTGTGGAAAATCAGCCGTTTTTGCTCGAACATTAAATGCCTCCAAATGGTATTTAATTACCTTCCCGAGCCCCTGGAAGCATGAAAATCACTTTAAACATGCTAATTTTAGCTCTAACACTTATGATCCACCTACAAATGTGAACTGACGTTCAAAAATAAAACATTTGAAAACGGACCATTTTCCACATTTCTGAAGCATGACGTAATGGGGGGGGGTTATCTCTTTTGTCGAAAATCAGCCGTTTTTGCTCGAACATTAAATGCCTCCAAATGGTATTTAATTAACTTCCCGAGCCCCTGGAAGCATGAAAATCACTTTAAACATGCTAATTTTAGCTCTAACACTGATGATCCACCTACAAATGTGAACTGACGTTCAAAAATAAAACATTTGAAAACGGACCATTTTCCACATTTCTGAAGCATGACGTAATGGGGGTGTTATCTCTTTTGTCGAAAATCAGCCGTTTTGGCTCGAACATTAAATGCCTCCAAATGGTATTTAATTAACTTCCCGAGCCCCTGGAAGCATGAAAATCACTTTAAACATGCTAATTTTAGCTCTAACACTGATGATCCACCTACAAATGTGAACTGACGTTCAAAAATAAAACATTTGAAAACGGACCATTTTCCACATTTCTGAAGCATGACGTAATGGGGGGGTGTTATCTCTTTTGTCGAAAATCAGCCGTTTTTGCTCGAACATTAAATGCCTCCAAATGGTATTTAATTAACTTCCCGGGGTGAAGAAACCCTTTTTGAGAACTCAGAGTGAGTAAATTGGCCATTTTCATGCACTTTTAACCATTCCATAAATCTTGTGTTTTGGGCCCCTGGAAGCATGAAAATCACTTTAAACATGCTAATTTTAGCTCTAACACTTATGATCCACCTACAAATGTGAACTGACGTTCAAAAATAAAACATTTGAAAACGGACCATTTTCCACATTTCTGAAGCATGACGTAATGGGGGGGTGTTATCTCTTTTGTCGAAAATCAGCCGTTTTTGCTCGAACATTAAATGCCTCCAAATGGTATTTAATTAACTTCCCGAGCCCCTGGAAGCATGAAAATCACTTTAAACATGCTAATTTTAGCTCTAACACTGATGATCCACCTACAAATGTGAACTGACGTTCAAAAATAAAACATTTGAAAACGGACCATTTTCCACATTTCTGAAGCATGACGTAATGGGGGTGTTATCTCTTTTGTCGAAAATCAGCCGTTTTGGCTCGAACATTAAATGCCTCCAAATGGTATTTAATTAACTTCCCGAGCCCCTGGAAGCATGAAAATCACTTTAAACATGCTAATTTTAGCTCTAACACTGATGATCCACCTACAAATGTGAACTGACGTTCAAAAATAAAACATTTGAAAACGGACCATTTTCCACATTTCTGAAGCATGACGTAATGGGGGGGTGTTATCTCTTTTGTCGAAAATCAGCCGTTTTTGCTCGAACATTAAATGCCTCCAAATGGTATTTAATTAACTTCCCGGGGTGAAGAAACCCTTTTTGAGAACTCAGAGTGAGTAAATTGGCCATTTTCATGCACTTTTAACCATTCCATAAATCTTGTGTTTTGGGCCCCTGGAAGCATGAAAATCACTTTAAACATGCTAATTTTAGCTCTAACACTGATGATCCACCTACAAATGTGAACTGACGTTCAAAAATAAAACATTTGAAAACGGACCATTTTCCACATTTCTGAAGCATGACGTAATGGGGGGGTGTTATCTCTTTTGTCGAAAATCAGCCGTTTTTGCTCGAACATTAATTGCCTCCAAATGGTATTTAATTAACTTCCCGGGGTGAAGAAACCCTTTTTGAGAACTCAGAGTGAGTAAATTGGCCATTTTCATGCACTTTTAACCATTCCATAAATCTTGTGTTTTGGGCCCCTGGAAGCATGAAAATCACTTTAAACATGCTAATTTTAGCTCTAACACTGATGACCCACCTACAAATGTGAACTGACGTTCAAAAATAAAACATTTGAAAACGGACCATTTTCCACATTTCTGAAGCATGACGTAATGGGGGGGTGTTATCTCTTTTGTCGAAAATCAGCCGTTTTTGCTCTAACATTAAATGCCTCCAAATGGTATTTAATTAACTTCCCGGGGTGAAGAAACCCTTTTTGAGAACTCAGAGTGAGTAAATTGGCCATTTTCATGCACTTTTAACCATTCCATAAATCTTGTGTTTTGGGCCCCTGGAAGCATGAAATCACTTTAAACATGCTAATTTTAGCTCTAACACTGATGATCCACCTACAAATGTGAACTGACGTTCAAAAATAAAACATTTGAAAACGGACCATTTTCCACATTTCTGAAGCATGACTTATTGGGGGGTGTTATCTCTTTTGTCGAAAATCAGCCGTTTTTGCTCGAACATTAAATGCCTCCAAATGGTATTTATTTCACTTCCCGAGCCCCTGGAAGCATGAAAATCACTTTAAACATGCTAATTTTAGCTCTAACACTGATGACCCACCTACAAATGTGAACTGACGTTCAAAAATAAAACATTTGAAAACGGACCATTTTCCACATTTCTGAAGCATGACGTAATGGGGGGGTGTTATCTCTTTTGTCGAAAATCAGCCGTTTTTGCTCTAACATTAAATGCCTCCAAATGGTATTTAATTAACTTCCCGGGGTGAAGAAACCCTTTTTGAGAACTCAGAGTGAGTAAATTGGCCATTTTCATGCACTTTTAACCATTCCATAAATCTTGTGTTTTGGGCCCCTGGAAGCATGAAAATCACTTTAAACATGCTAATTTTAGCTCTAACACTGATGATCCACCTACAAATGTGAACTGACGTTCAAAAATAAAACATTTGAAAATGGACCATTTTCCACATTTCTGAAGCATGACTTATTGGGGGGTGTTATCTCTTTTGTCGAAAATCAGCCGTTTTTGCTCGAACATTAAATGCCTCCAAATGGTATTTATTTCACTTCCCGAGCCCCTGGAAGCATGAAAATCACTTTCAACATGCTAATTTTAGCTCTAACACTGATGATCCACCTACAAATGTGAACTGACGTTCAAAAATAAAACATTTGAAAACGGACCATTTTCCACATTTCTGAAGCATGACGTAATGGGGGGGTGTTATCTCTTTTGTCGAAAATCAGCCTTTTTTGCTCGAACATTAAATGCCTCCAAATGGTATTTAATAACTTCCCGGGTGAAGAAACCCTTTTTGAGAACTCAGAGTGAGTAAATTGGCCATTTTCATGCACTTTTAACCATTCCATAAATCTTGTGTTTTGGGCCCCTGGAAGCATGAAAATCACTTTAAACATGCTAATTTTAGCTCTAACACTGATGATCCACCTACAAATGTGAACTGACGTTCAAAAATAAAACATTTGAAAACGGACCATTTTCCACATTTCTGAAGCATGACGTAATGGGGGGGTGTTATCTCTTTTGTCGAAAATCAGCCGTTTTTGCTCGAACATTAAATGCCTCCAAATGGTATTTAATTACCTTCCCGGGGTGAAGAAACCCTTTTTGAGAACTCAGAGTGAGTAAATTGGCCATTTTCATGCACTTTTAACCATTCCATAAATCTTGTGTTTTGGGCCCCTGGAAGCATGAAAATCACTTTAAACATGCTAATTTTAGCTCTAACACTGATGATCCACCTGCAAATGTGAACTGACGTTCAAAAATAAAACATTTGAAAACGGACCATTTTCCACATTTCTGAAGCATGATGTAATGGGGGGGTGTTATCTCTTTTGTCGAAAATCAGCCGTTTTTGCTCGAACATTAAATGCCTCCAAATGGTATTTAATTAACTTCCCGAGCCCCTGGAAGCATGAAAATCACTTTAAACATGCTAATTTTAGCTCTAACACTGATGATCCACCTACAAATGTGAACTGACGTTCAAAAATAAAACATTTGAAAACGGACCATTTTCCACATTTCTGAAGCATGACGTAATGGGGGGGTGTTATCTCTTTTGTCGAAAATCAGCCGTTTTTGCTCTAACATTAAATGCCTCCAAATGGTATTTAATTAACTTCCCGAGCCCCTGGAAGCATGAAAATCACTTTAAACATGCTAATTTTAGCTCTAACACTGATGATCCACCTACAAATGTGAACTGACGTTCAAAAATAAAACATTTGAAAACGGACCATTTTCCACATTTCTGAAGCATGACGTAATGGGGGGGTGTTATCTCTTTTGTCGAAAATCAGCCGTTTTTGCTCGAACATTAAATGCCTCCAAATGGTATTTAATTAACTTCCCGAGCCCCTGGAAGCATGAAAATCACTTTAAACATGCTAATTTTAGCTCTAACACTGATGATCCACCTACAAATGTGAACTGACGTTCAAAAATAAAACATTTGAAAACGGACCATTTTCCACATTTCTGAAGCATGACGTAATGGGGGTGTTATCTCTTTTGTCGAAAATCAGCCGTTTTTGCTCGAACATTAAATGCCTCCAAATGGTATTTAATTAACTTCCCGAGCCCCTGGAAGCATGAAAATCACTTTAAACATGCTAATTTTAGCTCTAACACTGATGATCCACCTACAAATGTGAACTGACGTTCAAAAATAAAACATTTGAAAACGGACCATTTTCCACATTTCTGAAGCATGACGTAATGGGGGGGTGTTATCTCTTTTGTCGAAAATCAGCCGTTTTTGCCCGAACATTAAATGCCTCCAAATGCTATTTAATTAACTTCCCGGGGTGAAGAAACCCTTTTTGAGAACTCAGAGTGAGTAAATTGGCCATTTTCATGCACTTTTAACCATTCCATAAATCTTGTGTTTTGGGCCCCTGGAAGCATGAAAATCACTTTAAACATGCTAATTTTAGCTCTAACACTGATGATCCACCTACAAATGTGAACTGACGTTCAAAAATAAAACATTTGAAAACGGACCATTTTCCACATTTCTGAAGCATGACGTAATGGGGGGGTGTTATCTCTTTTGTCAAAAATCAGCCGTTTTTGCTCGAACATTAAATGCCTCCAAATGGTATTTAATTAACTTCCCGGGGTGAAGAAACCCTTTTTGAGAACTCAGAGTGAGTAAATTGGCCATTTTCATGCACTTTTAACCATTCCATAAATCTTGTGTTTTGGGCCCCTGGAAGCATGAAAATCACTTTAAACATGCTAATTTTAGCTCTAACGCTGATGATCCACCTACAAATGTGAACTGACGTTCAAAAATAAAACATTTGAAAACGGACCATTTTCCACATTTCTGAAGCATGACGTAATGGGGGGGTGTTATCTCTTTTGTCGAAAATCAGCCGTTTTTGCTCTAACATTAAATGCCTCCAAATGGTATTTAATTAACTTCCCGGGGTGAAGAAACCCTTTTTGAGAACTCAGAGTGAGTAAATTGGCCATTTTCATGCACTTTTAACCATTCCATAAATCTTGTGTTTTGGGCCCCTGGAAGCATGAAAATCACTTTAAACATGCTAATTTTAGCTCTAACACTGATGATCCACCTACAAATGTGAACTGACGTTCAAAAATAAAACATTTGAAAACGGACCATTTTCCACATTTCTGAAGCATGACGTAATGGGGGGGTGTTATCTCTTTTGTCGAAAATCAGCCGTTTTTGCTCGAACATTAAATGCCTCCAAATGGTATTTAATTATCTTCCCGAGCCCCTGGAAGCATGAAAATCACTTTAAACATGCTAATTTTAGCTCTAACACTGATGATCCACCTACAAATGTGAACTGACGTTCAAAAATAAAACATTTGAAAACGGACCATTTTCCACATTTCTGAAGCATGACTTAATGGGGGGGTGTTATCTCTTTTGTCGAAAATCAGCCGTTTTTGCTCGAACATTAAATGCCTCCAAATGGTATTTATTTCACTTCCCGAGCCCCTGGAAGCATGAAAATCACTTTCAACATGCTAATTTTAGCTCTAACACTGATGATCCACCTACAAATGTGAACTGACGTTCAAAAATAAAACATTTGAAAACGGACCATTTTCCACATTTCTGAAGCATGACGTAATGGGGGGGTGTTATCTCTTTTGTCGAAAATCAGCCGTTTTTGCTCGAACATTAAATGCCTCCAAATGGTATTTAATAACTTCCCGGGGTGAAGAAACCCTTTTTGAGAACTCAGAGTGAGTAAATTGGCCATTTTCATGCACTTTTAACCATTCCATAAATCTTGTGTTTTGGGCCCCTGGAAGCATGAAAATCACTTTAAACATGCTAATTTTAGCTCTAACACTGATGATCCACCTACAAATGTGAACTGACGTTCAAAAATAAAACATTTGAAAACGGACCATTTTCCACATTTCTGAAGCATGACGTAATGGGGGGGTGTTATCTCTTTTGTCGAAAATCAGCCGTTTTTGCTCGAACATTAAATGCCTCCAAATGGTATTTAATTACCTTCCCGGGGTGAAGAAACCCTTTTTGAGAACTCAGAGTGAGTAAATTGGCCATTTTCATGCACTTTTAACCATTCCATAAATCTTGTGTTTTGGGCCCCTGGAAGCATGAAAATCACTTTAAACATGCTAATTTTAGCTCTAACACTGATGATCCACCTGCAAATGTGAACTGACGTTCAAAAATAAAACATTTGAAAACGGACCATTTTCCACATTTCTGAAGCATGATGTAATGGGGGGGTGTTATCTCTTTTGTCGAAAATCAGCCGTTTTTGCTCTAACATTAAATGCCTCCAAATGGTATTTAATTAACTTCCCGGGGTGAAGAAACCCTTTTTGAGAACTCAGAGTGAGTAAATTGGCCATTTTCATGCACTTTTAACCATTCCATAAATCTTGTGTTTTGGGCCCCTGGAAGCATGAAAATCACTTTAAACATGCTAATTTTAGCTCTAACACTGATGATCCACCTACAAATGTGAACTGACGTTCAAAAATAAAACATTTGAAAACGGACCATTTTCCACATTTCTGAAGCATGACGTAATGGGGGGGTGTTATCTCTTTTGTGGAAAATCAGCCGTTTTTGCTCGAACATTAAATGCCTCCAAATGGTATTTAATTAACTTCCCGAGCCCCTGGAAGCATGAAAATCACTTTAAACATGCTAATTTTAGCTCTAACACTGATGATCCACCTACAAATGTGAACTGACGTTCAAAAATAAAACATTTGAAAACGGACCATTTTCCACATTTCTGAAGCATGACGTAATGGGGGGGTGTTATCTCTTTTGTCGAAAATCAGCCGTTTTTGCTCTAACATTAAATGCCTCCAAATGGTATTTAATTAACTTCCCGAGCCCCTGGAAGCATGAAAATCACTTTAAACATGCTAATTTTAGCTCTAACACTGATGATCCACCTACAAATGTGAACTGACGTTCAAAAATAAAACATTTGAAAACGGACCATTTTCCACATTTCTGAAGCATGACGTAATGGGGGTGTTATCTCTTTTGTCGAAAATCATTCGTTTTAGCTCGAACATTAAATGCCTCCAAATGGTATTTAATTAACTTCCCGAGCCCCTGGAAGCATGAAAATCACTTTAAACATGCTAATTTTAGCTCTAACACTGATGATCCACCTACAAATGTGAACTGACGTTCAAAAATAAAACATTTGAAAACGGACCATTTTCCACATTTCTGAAGCATGACGTAATGGGGGAGTGTTATCTCTTTTGTCGAAAATCAGCCGTTTTTGCTCGAACATTAAATGCCTCCAAATGGTATTTAATTAACTTCCCGGGGTGAAGAAACCCTTTTTGAGAACTCAGAGTGAGTAAATTGGCCATTTTCATGCACTTTTAACCATTCCATAAATCTTGTGTTTTGGGCCCCTGGAAGCATGAAAATCACTTTAAACATGCTAATTTTAGCTCTAACACTGATGATCCACCTACAAATGTGAACTGACGTTCAAAAATAAAACATTTGAAAACGGACCATTTTCCACATTTCTGAAGCATGACGTAATGGGGGGGTGTTATCTCTTTTGTCGAAAATCAGCCGTTTTTGCTCGAACATTAAATGCCTCCAAATGGTATTTAATTAACTTCCCGAGCCCCTGGAAGCATGAAAATCACTTTAAACATGCTAATTTTAGCTCTAACACTGATGATCCACCTACAAATGTGAACTGACGTTCAAAAATAAAACATTTGAAAACGGACCATTTTCCACATTTCTGAAGCATGACGTAATGGGGGGGTGTTATCTCTTTTGTGGAAAATCAGCCGTTTTTGCTCGAACATTAAATGCCTCCAAATGGTATTTAATTACCTTCCCGAGCCCCTGGAAGCATGAAAATCACTTTAAACATGCTAATTTTAGCTCTAACACTTATGATCCACCTACAAATGTGAACTGACGTTCAAAAATAAAACATTTGAAAACGGACCATTTTCCACATTTCTGAAGCATGACGTAATGGGGGGGGGTTATCTCTTTTGTCGAAAATCAGCCGTTTTTGCTCGAACATTAAATGCCTCCAAATGGTATTTAATTAACTTCCCGAGCCCCTGGAAGCATGAAAATCACTTTAAACATGCTAATTTTAGCTCTAACACTGATGATCCACCTACAAATGTGAACTGACGTTCAAAAATAAAACATTTGAAAACGGACCATTTTCCACATTTCTGAAGCATGACGTAATGGGGGTGTTATCTCTTTTGTCGAAAATCAGCCGTTTTGGCTCGAACATTAAATGCCTCCAAATGGTATTTAATTAACTTCCCGAGCCCCTGGAAGCATGAAAATCACTTTAAACATGCTAATTTTAGCTCTAACACTGATGATCCACCTACAAATGTGAACTGACGTTCAAAAATAAAACATTTGAAAACGGACCATTTTCCACATTTCTGAAGCATGACGTAATGGGGGGGTGTTATCTCTTTTGTCGAAAATCAGCCGTTTTTGCTCGAACATTAAATGCCTCCAAATGGTATTTAATTAACTTCCCGGGGTGAAGAAACCCTTTTTGAGAACTCAGAGTGAGTAAATTGGCCATTTTCATGCACTTTTAACCATTCCATAAATCTTGTGTTTTGGGCCCCTGGAAGCATGAAAATCACTTTAAACATGCTAATTTTAGCTCTAACACTTATGATCCACCTACAAATGTGAACTGACGTTCAAAAATAAAACATTTGAAAACGGACCATTTTCCACATTTCTGAAGCATGACGTAATGGGGGGGTGTTATCTCTTTTGTCGAAAATCAGCCGTTTTTGCTCGAACATTAAATGCCTCCAAATGGTATTTAATTAACTTCCCGAGCCCCTGGAAGCATGAAAATCACTTTAAACATGCTAATTTTAGCTCTAACACTGATGATCCACCTACAAATGTGAACTGACGTTCAAAAATAAAACATTTGAAAACGGACCATTTTCCACATTTCTGAAGCATGACGTAATGGGGGTGTTATCTCTTTTGTCGAAAATCAGCCGTTTTGGCTCGAACATTAAATGCCTCCAAATGGTATTTAATTAACTTCCCGAGCCCCTGGAAGCATGAAAATCACTTTAAACATGCTAATTTTAGCTCTAACACTGATGATCCACCTACAAATGTGAACTGACGTTCAAAAATAAAACATTTGAAAACGGACCATTTTCCACATTTCTGAAGCATGACGTAATGGGGGGGTGTTATCTCTTTTGTCGAAAATCAGCCGTTTTTGCTCGAACATTAAATGCCTCCAAATGGTATTTAATTAACTTCCCGGGGTGAAGAAACCCTTTTTGAGAACTCAGAGTGAGTAAATTGGCCATTTTCATGCACTTTTAACCATTCCATAAATCTTGTGTTTTGGGCCCCTGGAAGCATGAAAATCACTTTAAACATGCTAATTTTAGCTCTAACACTGATGATCCACCTACAAATGTGAACTGACGTTCAAAAATAAAACATTTGAAAACGGACCATTTTCCACATTTCTGAAGCATGACGTAATGGGGGGGTGTTATCTCTTTTGTCGAAAATCAGCCGTTTTTGCTCGAACATTAATTGCCTCCAAATGGTATTTAATTAACTTCCCGGGGTGAAGAAACCCTTTTTGAGAACTCAGAGTGAGTAAATTGGCCATTTTCATGCACTTTTAACCATTCCATAAATCTTGTGTTTTGGGCCCCTGGAAGCATGAAAATCACTTTAAACATGCTAATTTTAGCTCTAACACTGATGACCCACCTACAAATGTGAACTGACGTTCAAAAATAAAACATTTGAAAACGGACCATTTTCCACATTTCTGAAGCATGACGTAATGGGGGGGTGTTATCTCTTTTGTCGAAAATCAGCCGTTTTTGCTCTAACATTAAATGCCTCCAAATGGTATTTAATTAACTTCCCGGGGTGAAGAAACCCTTTTTGAGAACTCAGAGTGAGTAAATTGGCCATTTTCATGCACTTTTAACCATTCCATAAATCTTGTGTTTTGGGCCCCTGGAAGCATGAAATCACTTTAAACATGCTAATTTTAGCTCTAACACTGATGATCCACCTACAAATGTGAACTGACGTTCAAAAATAAAACATTTGAAAACGGACCATTTTCCACATTTCTGAAGCATGACTTATTGGGGGGTGTTATCTCTTTTGTCGAAAATCAGCCGTTTTTGCTCGAACATTAAATGCCTCCAAATGGTATTTATTTCACTTCCCGAGCCCCTGGAAGCATGAAAATCACTTTAAACATGCTAATTTTAGCTCTAACACTGATGACCCACCTACAAATGTGAACTGACGTTCAAAAATAAAACATTTGAAAACGGACCATTTTCCACATTTCTGAAGCATGACGTAATGGGGGGGTGTTATCTCTTTTGTCGAAAATCAGCCGTTTTTGCTCTAACATTAAATGCCTCCAAATGGTATTTAATTAACTTCCCGGGGTGAAGAAACCCTTTTTGAGAACTCAGAGTGAGTAAATTGGCCATTTTCATGCACTTTTAACCATTCCATAAATCTTGTGTTTTGGGCCCCTGGAAGCATGAAAATCACTTTAAACATGCTAATTTTAGCTCTAACACTGATGATCCACCTACAAATGTGAACTGACGTTCAAAAATAAAACATTTGAAAATGGACCATTTTCCACATTTCTGAAGCATGACTTATTGGGGGGTGTTATCTCTTTTGTCGAAAATCAGCCGTTTTTGCTCGAACATTAAATGCCTCCAAATGGTATTTATTTCACTTCCCGAGCCCCTGGAAGCATGAAAATCACTTTCAACATGCTAATTTTAGCTCTAACACTGATGATCCACCTACAAATGTGAACTGACGTTCAAAAATAAAACATTTGAAAACGGACCATTTTCCACATTTCTGAAGCATGACGTAATGGGGGGGTGTTATCTCTTTTGTCGAAAATCAGCCTTTTTTGCTCGAACATTAAATGCCTCCAAATGGTATTTAATAACTTCCCGGGTGAAGAAACCCTTTTTGAGAACTCAGAGTGAGTAAATTGGCCATTTTCATGCACTTTTAACCATTCCATAAATCTTGTGTTTTGGGCCCCTGGAAGCATGAAAATCACTTTAAACATGCTAATTTTAGCTCTAACACTGATGATCCACCTACAAATGTGAACTGACGTTCAAAAATAAAACATTTGAAAACGGACCATTTTCCACATTTCTGAAGCATGACGTAATGGGGGGGTGTTATCTCTTTTGTCGAAAATCAGCCGTTTTTGCTCGAACATTAAATGCCTCCAAATGGTATTTAATTACCTTCCCGGGGTGAAGAAACCCTTTTTGAGAACTCAGAGTGAGTAAATTGGCCATTTTCATGCACTTTTAACCATTCCATAAATCTTGTGTTTTGGGCCCCTGGAAGCATGAAAATCACTTTAAACATGCTAATTTTAGCTCTAACACTGATGATCCACCTGCAAATGTGAACTGACGTTCAAAAATAAAACATTTGAAAACGGACCATTTTCCACATTTCTGAAGCATGATGTAATGGGGGGGTGTTATCTCTTTTGTCGAAAATCAGCCGTTTTTGCTCGAACATTAAATGCCTCCAAATGGTATTTAATTAACTTCCCGAGCCCCTGGAAGCATGAAAATCACTTTAAACATGCTAATTTTAGCTCTAACACTGATGATCCACCTACAAATGTGAACTGACGTTCAAAAATAAAACATTTGAAAACGGACCATTTTCCACATTTCTGAAGCATGACGTAATGGGGGGGTGTTATCTCTTTTGTCGAAAATCAGCCGTTTTTGCTCTAACATTAAATGCCTCCAAATGGTATTTAATTAACTTCCCGAGCCCCTGGAAGCATGAAAATCACTTTAAACATGCTAATTTTAGCTCTAACACTGATGATCCACCTACAAATGTGAACTGACGTTCAAAAATAAAACATTTGAAAACGGACCATTTTCCACATTTCTGAAGCATGACGTAATGGGGGGGTGTTATCTCTTTTGTCGAAAATCAGCCGTTTTTGCTCGAACATTAAATGCCTCCAAATGGTATTTAATTAACTTCCCGAGCCCCTGGAAGCATGAAAATCACTTTAAACATGCTAATTTTAGCTCTAACACTGATGATCCACCTACAAATGTGAACTGACGTTCAAAAATAAAACATTTGAAAACGGACCATTTTCCACATTTCTGAAGCATGACGTAATGGGGGTGTTATCTCTTTTGTCGAAAATCAGCCGTTTTTGCTCGAACATTAAATGCCTCCAAATGGTATTTAATTAACTTCCCGAGCCCCTGGAAGCATGAAAATCACTTTAAACATGCTAATTTTAGCTCTAACACTGATGATCCACCTACAAATGTGAACTGACGTTCAAAAATAAAACATTTGAAAACGGACCATTTTCCACATTTCTGAAGCATGACGTAATGGGGGGGTGTTATCTCTTTTGTCGAAAATCAGCCGTTTTTGCCCGAACATTAAATGCCTCCAAATGCTATTTAATTAACTTCCCGGGGTGAAGAAACCCTTTTTGAGAACTCAGAGTGAGTAAATTGGCCATTTTCATGCACTTTTAACCATTCCATAAATCTTGTGTTTTGGGCCCCTGGAAGCATGAAAATCACTTTAAACATGCTAATTTTAGCTCTAACACTGATGATCCACCTACAAATGTGAACTGACGTTCAAAAATAAAACATTTGAAAACGGACCATTTTCCACATTTCTGAAGCATGACGTAATGGGGGGGTGTTATCTCTTTTGTCAAAAATCAGCCGTTTTTGCTCGAACATTAAATGCCTCCAAATGGTATTTAATTAACTTCCCGGGGTGAAGAAACCCTTTTTGAGAACTCAGAGTGAGTAAATTGGCCATTTTCATGCACTTTTAACCATTCCATAAATCTTGTGTTTTGGGCCCCTGGAAGCATGAAAATCACTTTAAACATGCTAATTTTAGCTCTAACGCTGATGATCCACCTACAAATGTGAACTGACGTTCAAAAATAAAACATTTGAAAACGGACCATTTTCCACATTTCTGAAGCATGACGTAATGGGGGGGTGTTATCTCTTTTGTCGAAAATCAGCCGTTTTTGCTCTAACATTAAATGCCTCCAAATGGTATTTAATTAACTTCCCGGGGTGAAGAAACCCTTTTTGAGAACTCAGAGTGAGTAAATTGGCCATTTTCATGCACTTTTAACCATTCCATAAATCTTGTGTTTTGGGCCCCTGGAAGCATGAAAATCACTTTAAACATGCTAATTTTAGCTCTAACACTGATGATCCACCTACAAATGTGAACTGACGTTCAAAAATAAAACATTTGAAAACGGACCATTTTCCACATTTCTGAAGCATGACGTAATGGGGGGGTGTTATCTCTTTTGTCGAAAATCAGCCGTTTTTGCTCGAACATTAAATGCCTCCAAATGGTATTTAATTATCTTCCCGAGCCCCTGGAAGCATGAAAATCACTTTAAACATGCTAATTTTAGCTCTAACACTGATGATCCACCTACAAATGTGAACTGACGTTCAAAAATAAAACATTTGAAAACGGACCATTTTCCACATTTCTGAAGCATGACTTAATGGGGGGGTGTTATCTCTTTTGTCGAAAATCAGCCGTTTTTGCTCGAACATTAAATGCCTCCAAATGGTATTTATTTCACTTCCCGAGCCCCTGGAAGCATGAAAATCACTTTCAACATGCTAATTTTAGCTCTAACACTGATGATCCACCTACAAATGTGAACTGACGTTCAAAAATAAAACATTTGAAAACGGACCATTTTCCACATTTCTGAAGCATGACGTAATGGGGGGGTGTTATCTCTTTTGTCGAAAATCAGCCGTTTTTGCTCGAACATTAAATGCCTCCAAATGGTATTTAATAACTTCCCGGGGTGAAGAAACCCTTTTTGAGAACTCAGAGTGAGTAAATTGGCCATTTTCATGCACTTTTAACCATTCCATAAATCTTGTGTTTTGGGCCCCTGGAAGCATGAAAATCACTTTAAACATGCTAATTTTAGCTCTAACACTGATGATCCACCTACAAATGTGAACTGACGTTCAAAAATAAAACATTTGAAAACGGACCATTTTCCACATTTCTGAAGCATGACGTAATGGGGGGGTGTTATCTCTTTTGTCGAAAATCAGCCGTTTTTGCTCGAACATTAAATGCCTCCAAATGGTATTTAATTACCTTCCCGGGGTGAAGAAACCCTTTTTGAGAACTCAGAGTGAGTAAATTGGCCATTTTCATGCACTTTTAACCATTCCATAAATCTTGTGTTTTGGGCCCCTGGAAGCATGAAAATCACTTTAAACATGCTAATTTTAGCTCTAACACTGATGATCCACCTGCAAATGTGAACTGACGTTCAAAAATAAAACATTTGAAAACGGACCATTTTCCACATTTCTGAAGCATGATGTAATGGGGGGGTGTTATCTCTTTTGTCGAAAATCAGCCGTTTTTGCTCTAACATTAAATGCCTCCAAATGGTATTTAATTAACTTCCCGGGGTGAAGAAACCCTTTTTGAGAACTCAGAGTGAGTAAATTGGCCATTTTCATGCACTTTTAACCATTCCATAAATCTTGTGTTTTGGGCCCCTGGAAGCATGAAAATCACTTTAAACATGCTAATTTTAGCTCTAACACTGATGATCCACCTACAAATGTGAACTGACGTTCAAAAATAAAACATTTGAAAACGGACCATTTTCCACATTTCTGAAGCATGACGTAATGGGGGGGTGTTATCTCTTTTGTGGAAAATCAGCCGTTTTTGCTCGAACATTAAATGCCTCCAAATGGTATTTAATTAACTTCCCGAGCCCCTGGAAGCATGAAAATCACTTTAAACATGCTAATTTTAGCTCTAACACTGATGATCCACCTACAAATGTGAACTGACGTTCAAAAATAAAACATTTGAAAACGGACCATTTTCCACATTTCTGAAGCATGACGTAATGGGGGGGTGTTATCTCTTTTGTCGAAAATCAGCCGTTTTTGCTCTAACATTAAATGCCTCCAAATGGTATTTAATTAACTTCCCGAGCCCCTGGAAGCATGAAAATCACTTTAAACATGCTAATTTTAGCTCTAACACTGATGATCCACCTACAAATGTGAACTGACGTTCAAAAATAAAACATTTGAAAACGGACCATTTTCCACATTTCTGAAGCATGACGTAATGGGGGTGTTATCTCTTTTGTCGAAAATCATTCGTTTTAGCTCGAACATTAAATGCCTCCAAATGGTATTTAATTAACTTCCCGAGCCCCTGGAAGCATGAAAATCACTTTAAACATGCTAATTTTAGCTCTAACACTGATGATCCACCTACAAATGTGAACTGACGTTCAAAAATAAAACATTTGAAAACGGACCATTTTCCACATTTCTGAAGCATGACGTAATGGGGGAGTGTTATCTCTTTTGTCGAAAATCAGCCGTTTTTGCTCGAACATTAAATGCCTCCAAATGGTATTTAATTAACTTCCCGGGGTGAAGAAACCCTTTTTGAGAACTCAGAGTGAGTAAATTGGCCATTTTCATGCACTTTTAACCATTCCATAAATCTTGTGTTTTGGGCCCCTGGAAGCATGAAAATCACTTTAAACATGCTAATTTTAGCTCTAACACTGATGATCCACCTACAAATGTGAACTGACGTTCAAAAATAAAACATTTGAAAACGGACCATTTTCCACATTTCTGAAGCATGACGTAATGGGGGGGTGTTATCTCTTTTGTCGAAAATCAGCCGTTTTTGCTCGAACATTAAATGCCTCCAAATGGTATTTAATTAACTTCCCGAGCCCCTGGAAGCATGAAAATCACTTTAAACATGCTAATTTTAGCTCTAACACTGATGATCCACCTACAAATGTGAACTGACGTTCAAAAATAAAACATTTGAAAACGGACCATTTTCCACATTTCTGAAGCATGACGTAATGGGGGGGTGTTATCTCTTTTGTCGAAAATCAGCCGTTTTTGCTCGAACATTAAATGCCTCCAAATGGTATTTAATTATCTTCCCGAGCCCCTGGAAGCATGAAAATCACTTTAAACATGCTAATTTTAGCTCTAACACTGATGATCCACCTACAAATGTGAACTGACGTTCAAAAATAAAACATTTGAAAACGGACCATTTTCCACATTTCTGAAGCATGACTTAATGGGGGGGTGTTATCTCTTTTGTCGAAAATCAGCCGTTTTTGCTCGAACATTAAATGCCTCCAAATGGTATTTATTTCACTTCCCGAGCCCCTGGAAGCATGAAAATCACTTTCAACATGCTAATTTTAGCTCTAACACTGATGATCCACCTACAAATGTGAACTGACGTTCAAAAATAAAACATTTGAAAACGGACCATTTTCCACATTTCTGAAGCATGACGTAATGGGGGGTGTTATCTCTTTTGTCGAAAATCAGCCGTTTTTGCTCGAACATTAAATGCCTCCAAATGGTATTTAATTAACTTCCCGGGGTGAAGAAACCCTTTTTGAGAACTCAGAGTGAGTAAATTGGCCATTTTCATGCACTTTTAACCATTCCATAAATCTTGTGTTTTGGGCCCCTGGAAGCATGAAAATCACTTTAAACATGCTAATTTTAGCTCTAACACTGATGATCCACCTACAAATGTGAACTGACGTTCAAAAATAAAACATTTGAAAACGGACCATTTTCCACATTTCTGAAGCATGACGTAATGGGGGGGTGTTATCTCTTTTGTCGAAAATCAGCCGTTTTTGCTCGAACATTAAATGCCTCCAAATGGTATTTAATTAACTTCCCGGGGTGAAGAAACCCTTTTTGAGAACTCAGAGTGAGTAAATTGGCCATTTTCATGCACTTTTAACCATTCCATAAATCTTGTGTTTTGGGCCCCTGGAAGCATGAAAATCACTTTAAACATGCTAATTTTAGCTCTAACACTGATGATCCACCTACAAATGTGAACTGACGTTCAAAAATAAAACATTTGAAAACGGACCATTTTCCACATTTCTGAAGCATGACGTAATGGGGGGGTGTTATCTCTTTTGTCGAAAATCAGCCGTTTTTGCTCTAACATTAAATGCCTCCAAATGGTATTTAATTAACTTCCCGGGGTGAAGAAACCCTTTTTGAGAACTCAGAGTGAGTAAATTGGCCATTTTCATGCACTTTTAACCATTCCATAAATCTTGTGTTTTGGGCCCCTGGAAGCATGAAAATCACTTTAAACATGCTAATTTTAGCTCTAACACTGATGATCCACCTACAAATGTGAACTGACGTTCAAAAATAAAACATTTGAAAACGGACCATTTTCCACATTTCTGAAGCATGACGTAATGGGGGGGTGTTATCTCTTTTGTGGAAAATCAGCCTTTTTTGCTCGAACATTAAATGCCTCCAAATGGTATTTATTTCACTTCCCGAGCCCCTGGAAGCATGAAAATCACTTTAAACATGCTAATTTTAGCTCTAACACTGATGATCCACCTACAAATGTGAACTGACGTTCAAAAATAAAACATTTGAAAACGGACCATTTTCCACATTTCTGAAGCATGACGTAATGGGGGGGTGTTATCTCTTTTGTCGAAAATCAGCCGTTTTTGCTTGAACATTAAATGCCTCCAAATGGTATTTAATTAACTTCCCGAGCCCCTGGAAGCATGAAAATCACTTTAAACATGCTAATTTTATCTCTAACACTGATGATCCACCTACAAATGTGAACTGACGTTCAAAAATAAAACATTTGAAAACGGACCATTTTCCACATTTCTGAAGCATGACGTAATGGGGGGGTGTTATCTCTTTTGTAGAAAATCAGCTGTTTTTGCTCGAACATTAAATGCCTCCAAATGGTATTTAATTAACTTCCCGAGCCCCTGGAAGCATGAAAATCACTTTAAACATGCTAATTTTAGCTCTAACACTGATGATCCACCTACAAATGTAAACTGACGTTCAAAAATAAAACATTTGAAAACTGACCATTTTCCACATTTCTGAAGCATGACGTAATGGGGGGGTGTTATCTCTTTTGTCGAAAATCAGCCGTTTTTGCTCGAACATTAAATGCCTCCAAATGGTATTTAATTAACTTCCCGAGCCCCTGGAAGCATGAAAATCACTTTAAACATGCTAATTTTAGCTCTAACACTGATGATCCACCTACAAATGTGAACTGACGTTCAAAAATAAAACCTTTGAAAACGGACCATTTTCCACATTTCTGAAGCATGACGTAATGGGGGGGTGTTATCTCTTTTGTCGAAAATCTGCCGTTTTTGCTCGAACATTAAATGCCTCCAAATGGTATTTAATCAACTTCCCGAGCCCCTGGAAGCATGAAAATCACTTTAAACATGCTAATTTTAGGTCTAACACTGATGATCCACCTACAAATGTGAACTGACGTTCAAAAATAAAACATTTGAAAACGGACCATTTTCCACATTTCTGAAGCATAACGTAATGGGGGGGTGTTATCTCTTTTGTCGAAAATCAGCCGTTTTTGCTCGAACATTAAATGCCTCCAAATGGTATTTAATTAACTTCCCGGGGTGAAGAAACCCTTTTTGAGAACTCAGAGTGAGTAAATTGGCCATTTTCATGCACTTTTAACCATTCCATAAATCTTGTGTTTTGGGCCCCTGGAAGCATGAAAATCACTTTAAACATGCTAATTTTAGCTCTAACACTGATGATCCACCTACAAATGTGAACTGACGTTCAAAAATAAAACATTTGAAAACGGACCATTTTCCACATTTCTGAAGCATGACGTAATGGGGGGGTGTTATCTCTTTTGTGGAAAATCAGCCGTTTTTGCTTGAACATTAAATGCCTCCAAATGGTATTTAATTAACTTCCCGAGCCCCTGGAAGCATGAAAATCACTTTAAACATGCTAATTTTAGCTCTAACACTGATGATCCACCTACAAATGTGAACTGACGTTCAAAAATAAAACATTTGAAAACGGACCATTTTCCACATTTCTGAAGCATGACATAATGGGGGGGTGTTATCTCTTTTGTCGAAAATCAGCCGTTTTTGCTCGAACATTAAATGCCTCCAAATGGTATTTAATTAACTTCCCGAGCCCCTGGAAGCATGAAAATCACTTTAAACATGCTAATTTTAGCTCTAACACTGATGATCCACCTACAAATGTGAACTGACGTTCAAAAATAAAACATTTGAAAACGGACCATTTTCCACATTTCTGAAGCATGACGTAATGGGGGGGTGTTATCTCTTTTGTCGAAAATCAGCCGTTTTTGCTCGAACATTAAATGCCTCCAAATGGTATTTAATTAACTTCCCGGGGTGAAGAAACCCTTTTTGAGAACTCAGAGTGAGTAAATTGGCCATTTTCATGCACTTTTAACCATTCCATAAATCTTGTGTTTTGGGCCCCTGGAAGCATGAAAATCACTTTAAACATGCTAATTTTAGCTCTAACACTGATGATCCACCTACAAATGTGAACTGACGTTCAAAAATAAAACATTTGAAAACTGACCATTTTCCACATTTCTGAAGCATGACGTAATGGGGGGGGTGTTATCTCTTTTGTCGAAAATCAGCCGTTTTTGCTCGAACATTAAATGCCTCCAAATGGTATTTAATTAACTTCCCGAGCCCCTGGAAGCATGAAAATCACTTTAAACATGCTAATTTTAGCTCTAACACTGATGATCCACCTACAAATGTGAACTGACGTTCAAAAATAAAACCTTTGAAAACGGACCATTTTCCACATTTCTGAAGCATGACATAATGGGGGGGTGTTATCTCTTTTGTCGAAAATCAGCCGTTTTTGCTCGAACATTAAATGCCTCCAAATGGTATTTAATCAACTTCCCGAGCCCCTGGAAGCATGAAAATCACTTTAAACATGCTAATTTTAGCTCTAACACTGATGATCCACCTACAAATGTGAACTGACGTTCAAAAATAAAACATTTGAAAACGGACCATTTTCCACATTTCTGAAGCATGACGTAATGGGGGGGTGTTATCTCTTTTGTCGAAAATCAGCCGTTTTTGCTTGAACATTAAATGCCTCCAAATGGTATTTAATTAACTTCCCGAGCCCCTGGAAGCATGAAAATCACTTTAAACATGCTAATTTTAGCTCTAACACTGATGATCCACCTACAAATGTGAACTGACGTTCAAAAATAAAACATTTGAAAACGGACCATTTTCCACATTTCTGAAGCATGACATAATGGGGGGGTGTTATCTCTTTTGTCGAAAATCAGCCGTTTTTGCTCGAACATTAAATGCCTCCAAATGGTATTTAATTAACTTCCCGAGCCCCTGGAAGCATGAAAATCACTTTAAACATGCTAATTTTAGCTCTAACACTGATGATCCACCTACAAATGTGAACTGACGTTCAAAAATAAAACATTTGAAAACGGACCATTTTCCACATTTCTGAAGCATGACGTAATGGGGGGGTGTTATCTCTTTTGTCGAAAATCAGCCGTTTTTGCTCGAACATTAAATGCCTCCAAATGGTATTTAATTAACTTCCCGGGGTGAAGAAACCCTTTTTGAGAACTCAGAGTGAGTAAATTGGCCATTTTCATGCACTTTTAACCATTCCATAAATCTTGTGTTTTGGGCCCCTGGAAGCATGAAAATCACTTCAAACATGCTAATTTTAGCTCTAACACTGATGATCCACCTACAAATGTGAACTGACGTTCAAAAATAAAACATTTGAAAACGGACCATTTTCCACATTTCTGAAGCATGACGTAATGGGGGGGTTTTATCTCTTTTGTCGAAAATCAGCCGTTTTTGCTCGAACATTAAATGCCTCCAAATGGTATTTAATTATCTTCCCGAGCCCCTGGAAGCATGAAAATCACTTTAAACATGCTAATTTTAGCTCTAACACTGATGATCCACCTACAAATGTGAACTGACGTTCAAAAATAAAACATTTGAAAACGGACCATTTTCCACATTTCTGAAGCATGACGTAATGGGGGTGTTATCTCTTTTGTCGAAAATCAGCCGTTTTTGCTCGAACATTAAATGCCTCCAAATGGTATTTAATTAACTTCCCAAGCCCCTGGAAGCATGAAAATCACTTTAAACATGCTAATTTTAGCTCTAACACTGATGATCCACCTACAAATGTGAACTGACGTTCAAAAATAAAACATTTGAAAACGGACCATTTTCCACATTTCTGAAGCATGACGTAATGGGGGGGGTGTTATCTCTTTTGTCGAAAATCAGCCGTTTTTGCTCTTACATTAAATGCCTCCAAATGGTATTTAATTAACTTCCCGGGGTGAAGAAACCCTTTTTGAGAACTCAGAGTGAGTAAATTGGCCATTTTCATGCACTTTTAACCATTCCATAAATCTTGTGTTTTGGGCCCCTGGAAGCATGAAAATCACTTCAAACATGCTAATTTTAGCTCTAACACTGATGATCCACCTACAAATGTGAACTGACGTTCAAAAATAAAACATTTGAAAACGGACCATTTTCCACATTTCTGAAGCATGACGTAATGGGGGGGTTTTATCTCTTTTGTCGAAAATCAGCCGTTTTTGCTCGAACATTAAATGCCTCCAAATGGTATTTAATTATCTTCCCGAGCCCCTGGAAGCATGAAAATCACTTTAAACATGCTAATTTTAGCTCTAACACTGATGATCCACCTACAAATGTGAACTGACGTTCAAAAATAAAACATTTGAAAACGGACCATTTTCCACATTTCTGAAGCATGACTTAATGGGGGGGTGTTATCTCTTTTGTCGAAAATCAGCCGTTTTTGCTCGAACATTAAATGCCTCCAAATGGTATTTATTTCACTTCCCGAGCCCCTGGAAGCATGAAAATCACTTTCAACATGCTAATTTTAGCTCTAACACTGATGATCCACCTACAAATGTGAACTGACGTTCAAAAATAAAACATTTGAAAACGGACCATTTTCCACATTTCTGAAGCATGACGTAATGGGGGGGTGTTATCTCTTTTGTCGAAAATCAGCCGTTTTTGCTCGAACATTAAATGCCTCCAAATGGTATTTAATTAACTTCCCGGGGTGAAGAAACCCTTTTTGAGAACTCAGAGTGAGTAAATTGGCCATTTTCATGCACTTTTAACCATTCCATAAATCTTGTGTTTTGGGCCCCTGGAAGCATGAAAATCACTTTAAACATGCTAATTTTAGCTCTAACACTGATGATCCACCTACAAATGTGAACTGGCGTTCAAAAATAAAACATTTGAAAACGGACCATTTTCCACATTTCTGAAGCATGACGTAATGGGGGGGTGTTATCTCTTTTGTCGAAAATCAGCCGTTTTTGCTCGAACATTAAATGCCTCCAAATGGTATTTAATTAACTTCCCGGGGTGAAGAAACCCTTTTTGAGAACTCAGAGTGAGTAAATTGGCCATTTTCATGCACTTTTAACCATTCCATAAATCTTGTGTTTTGGGCCCCTGGAAGCATGAAAATCACTTTAAACATGCTAATTTTAGCTCTAACACTGATGATCCACCTGCAAATGTGAACTGACGTTCAAAAATAAAACATTTGAAAACGGACCATTTTCCACATTTCTGAAGCATGATGTAATGGGGGGGTGTTATCTCTTTTGTCGAAAATCAGCCGTTTTTGCTCTAACATTAAATGCCTCCAAATGGTATTTAATTAACTTCCCGGGGTGAAGAAACCCTTTTTGAGAACTCAGAGTGAGTAAATTGGCCATTTTCATGCACTTTTAACCATTCCATAAATCTTGTGTTTTGGGCCCCTGGAAGCATGAAAATCACTTTAAACATGCTAATTTTAGCTCTAACACTGATGATCCACCTACAAATGTGAACTGACGTTCAAAAATAAAACATTTGAAAACGGACCATTTTCCACATTTCTGAAGCATGACGTAATGGGGGGGGTGTTATCTCTTTTGTGGAAAATCAGCCGTTTTTGCTCGAACATTAAATGCCTCCAAATGGTATTTAATTAACTTCCCGAGCCCCTGGAAGCATGAAAATCACTTTAAACATGCTAATTTTAGCTCTAACACTGATGATCCACCTACAAATGTGAACTGACGTTCAAAAATAAAACATTTGAAAACGGACCATTTTCCACATTTCTGAAGCATGACGTAATGGGGGGGTGTTATCTCTTTTGTCGAAAATCAGCCGTTTTTGCTCGAACATTAAATGCCTCCAAATGGTATTTAATTAACTTCCCGAGCCCCTGGAAGCATGAAAATCACTTTAAACATGCTAATTTTAGCTCTAACACTGATGATCCACCTACAAATGTGAACTGACGTTCAAAAATAAAACATTTGAAAACGGACCATTTTCCAAATTTCTGAAGCATGACGTAATGGGGGTGTTATCTCTTTTGTGGAAAATCAGCCGTTTTTGCTCGAACATTAAATGCCTCCAAATGGTATTTAATTAACTTCCCGAGCCCCTGGAAGCATGAAAATCACTTTAAACATGCTAATTTTAGCTCTAACACTGATGATCCACCTACAAATGTGAACTGACGTTCAAAAATAAAACATTTGAAAACGGACCATTTTCCACATTTCTGAAGCATGACGTAATGGGGGGGTGTTATCTCTTTTGTGGAAAATCAGCCGTTTTTGCTCGAACATTAAATGCCTCCAAATGGTATTTAATTAACTTCCCGAGCCCCTGGAAGCATGAAAATCACTTTAAACATGCTAATTTTAGCTCTAACACTGATGATCCACCTACAAATGTGAACTGACGTTCAAAAATAAAACATTTGAAAACGGACCATTTTCCACATTTCTGAAGCATGACGTAATGGGGGGGTTTTATCTCTTTTGTCGAAAATCAGCCGTTTTTGCTCGAACATTAAATGCCTCCAAATGGTATTTAATTATCTTCCCGAGCCCCTGGAAGCATGAAAATCACTTTAAACATGCTAATTTTAGCTCTAACACTGATGATCCACCTACAAATGTGAACTGACGTTCAAAAATAAAACATTTGAAAACGGACCATTTTCCACATTTCTGAAGCATGACGTAATGGGGGTGTTATCTCTTTTGTCGAAAATCAGCCGTTTTTGCTCGAACATTAAATGCCTCCAAATGGTATTTAATTAACTTCCCAAGCCCCTGGAAGCATGAAAATCACTTTAAACATGCTAATTTTAGCTCTAACACTGATGATCCACCTACAAATGTGAACTGACGTTCAAAAATAAAACATTTGAAAACGGACCATTTTCCACATTTCTGAAGCATGACGTAATGGGGGGGGTGTTATCTCTTTTGTCGAAAATCAGCCGTTTTTGCTCTTACATTAAATGCCTCCAAATGGTATTTAATTAACTTCCCGGGGTGAAGAAACCCTTTTTGAGAACTCAGAGTGAGTAAATTGGCCATTTTCATGCACTTTTAACCATTCCATAAATCTTGTGTTTTGGGCCCCTGGAAGCATGAAAATCACTTCAAACATGCTAATTTTAGCTCTAACACTGATGATCCACCTACAAATGTGAACTGACGTTCAAAAATAAAACATTTGAAAACGGACCATTTTCCACATTTCTGAAGCATGACGTAATGGGGGGGTTTTATCTCTTTTGTCGAAAATCAGCCGTTTTTGCTCGAACATTAAATGCCTCCAAATGGTATTTAATTATCTTCCCGAGCCCCTGGAAGCATGAAAATCACTTTAAACATGCTAATTTTAGCTCTAACACTGATGATCCACCTACAAATGTGAACTGACGTTCAAAAATAAAACATTTGAAAACGGACCATTTTCCACATTTCTGAAGCATGACTTAATGGGGGGGTGTTATCTCTTTTGTCGAAAATCAGCCGTTTTTGCTCGAACATTAAATGCCTCCAAATGGTATTTATTTCACTTCCCGAGCCCCTGGAAGCATGAAAATCACTTTCAACATGCTAATTTTAGCTCTAACACTGATGATCCACCTACAAATGTGAACTGACGTTCAAAAATAAAACATTTGAAAACGGACCATTTTCCACATTTCTGAAGCATGACGTAATGGGGGGGTGTTATCTCTTTTGTCGAAAATCAGCCGTTTTTGCTCGAACATTAAATGCCTCCAAATGGTATTTAATTAACTTCCCGGGGTGAAGAAACCCTTTTTGAGAACTCAGAGTGAGTAAATTGGCCATTTTCATGCACTTTTAACCATTCCATAAATCTTGTGTTTTGGGCCCCTGGAAGCATGAAAATCACTTTAAACATGCTAATTTTAGCTCTAACACTGATGATCCACCTACAAATGTGAACTGGCGTTCAAAAATAAAACATTTGAAAACGGACCATTTTCCACATTTCTGAAGCATGACGTAATGGGGGGGTGTTATCTCTTTTGTCGAAAATCAGCCGTTTTTGCTCGAACATTAAATGCCTCCAAATGGTATTTAATTAACTTCCCGGGGTGAAGAAACCCTTTTTGAGAACTCAGAGTGAGTAAATTGGCCATTTTCATGCACTTTTAACCATTCCATAAATCTTGTGTTTTGGGCCCCTGGAAGCATGAAAATCACTTTAAACATGCTAATTTTAGCTCTAACACTGATGATCCACCTGCAAATGTGAACTGACGTTCAAAAATAAAACATTTGAAAACGGACCATTTTCCACATTTCTGAAGCATGATGTAATGGGGGGGTGTTATCTCTTTTGTCGAAAATCAGCCGTTTTTGCTCTAACATTAAATGCCTCCAAATGGTATTTAATTAACTTCCCGGGGTGAAGAAACCCTTTTTGAGAACTCAGAGTGAGTAAATTGGCCATTTTCATGCACTTTTAACCATTCCATAAATCTTGTGTTTTGGGCCCCTGGAAGCATGAAAATCACTTTAAACATGCTAATTTTAGCTCTAACACTGATGATCCACCTACAAATGTGAACTGACGTTCAAAAATAAAACATTTGAAAACGGACCATTTTCCACATTTCTGAAGCATGACGTAATGGGGGGGGTGTTATCTCTTTTGTGGAAAATCAGCCGTTTTTGCTCGAACATTAAATGCCTCCAAATGGTATTTAATTAACTTCCCGAGCCCCTGGAAGCATGAAAATCACTTTAAACATGCTAATTTTAGCTCTAACACTGATGATCCACCTACAAATGTGAACTGACGTTCAAAAATAAAACATTTGAAAACGGACCATTTTCCACATTTCTGAAGCATGACGTAATGGGGGGGTGTTATCTCTTTTGTCGAAAATCAGCCGTTTTTGCTCGAACATTAAATGCCTCCAAATGGTATTTAATTAACTTCCCGAGCCCCTGGAAGCATGAAAATCACTTTAAACATGCTAATTTTAGCTCTAACACTGATGATCCACCTACAAATGTGAACTGACGTTCAAAAATAAAACATTTGAAAACGGACCATTTTCCAAATTTCTGAAGCATGACGTAATGGGGGTGTTATCTCTTTTGTCGAAAATCAGCCGTTTTTGCTCGAACATTAAATGCCTCCAAATGGTATTTAATTAACTTCCCGAGCCCCTGGAAGCATGAAAATCACTTTAAACATGCTAATTTTAGCTCTAACACTGATGATCCACCTACAAATGTGAACTGACGTTCAAAAATAAAACATTTGAAAACGGACCATTTTCCACATTTCTGAAGCATGACGTAATGGGGGGGTGTTATCTCTTTTGTGGAAAATCAGCCGTTTTTGCTCGAACATTAAATGCCTCCAAATGGTATTTAATTAACTTCCCGAGCCCCTGGAAGCATGAAAATCACTTTAAACATGCTAATTTTAGCTCTAACACTGATGATCCACCTACAAATGTGAACTGACGTTCAAAAATAAAACCTTTGAAAACGGACCATTTTCCACATTTCTGAAGCATGACATAATGGGGGGGTGTTATCTCTTTTGTCGAAAATCAGCCGTTTTTGCTCGAACATTAAATGCCTCCAAATGGTATTTAATCAACTTCCCGAGCCCCTGGAAGCATGAAAATCACTTTAAACATGCTAATTTTAGCTCTAACACTGATGATCCACCTACAAATGGGAACTGACGTTCAAAAATAAAACATTTGAAAACGGACCATTTTCCACATTTCTGAAGCATGACGTAATGGGGGGGTGTTATCTCTTTTGTCGAAAATCAGCCGTTTTTGCTTGAACATTAAATGCCTCCAAATGGTATTTAATTAACTTCCCGAGCCCCTGGAAGCATGAAAATCACTTTAAACATGCTAATTTTAGCTCTAACACTGATGATCCACCTACAAATGTGAACTGACGTTCAAAAATAAAACATTTGAAAACGGACCATTTTCCACATTTCTGAAGCATGACATAATGGGGGGGTGTTATCTCTTTTGTCGAAAATCAGCCGTTTTTGCTCGAACATTAAATGCCTCCAAATGGTATTTAATTAACTTCCCGAGCCCCTGGAAGCATGAAAATCACTTTAAACATGCTAATTTTAGCTCTAACACTGATGATCCACCTACAAATGTGAACTGACGTTCAAAAATAAAACATTTGAAAACGGACCATTTTCCACATTTCTGAAGCATGACGTAATGGGGGGGTGTTATCTCTTTTGTCGAAAATCAGCCGTTTTTGCTCGAACATTAAATGCCTCCAAATGGTATTTAATTAACTTCCCGGGGTGAAGAAACCCTTTTTGAGAACTCAGAGTGAGTAAATTGGCCATTTTCATGCACTTTTAACCATTCCATAAATCTTGTGTTTTGGGCCCCTGGAAGCATGAAAATCACTTCAAACATGCTAATTTTAGCTCTAACACTGATGATCCACCTACAAATGTGAACTGACGTTCAAAAATAAAACATTTGAAAACGGACCATTTTCCACATTTCTGAAGCATGACGTAATGGGGGGTTTTATCTCTTTTGTCGAAAATCAGCCGTTTTTGCTCGAACATTAAATGCCTCCAAATGGTATTTAATTATCTTCCCGAGCCCCTGGAAGCATGAAAATCACTTTAAACATGCTAATTTTAGCTCTAACACTGATGATCCACCTACAAATGTGAACTGACGTTCAAAAATAAAACATTTGAAAACGGACCATTTTCCACATTTCTGAAGCATGACGTAATGGGGGTGTTATCTCTTTTGTCGAAAATCAGCCGTTTTTGCTCGAACATTAAATGCCTCCAAATGGTATTTAATTAACTTCCCGAGCCCCTGGAAGCATGAAAATCACTTTAAACATGCTAATTTTAGCTCTAACACTGATGATCCACCTACAAATGTGAACTGACGTTCAAAAATAAAACATTTGAAAACGGACCATTTTCCACATTTCTGAAGCATGACGTAATGGGGGTGTTATCTCTTTTGTCGAAAATCAGCCGTTTTTGCTCGAACATTAAATGCCTCCAAATGGTATTTAATTAACTTCCCGAGCCCCTGGAAGCATGAAAATCACTTTAAACATGCTAATTTTAGCTCTAACACTGATGATCCACCTACAAATGTGAACTGACGTTCAAAAATAAAACATTTGAAAACGGACCATTTTCCACATTTCTGAAGCATGACGTAATGGGGGGGTGTTATCTCTTTTGTCGAAAATCAGCCGTTTTTGCTCGAACATTAAATGCCTCCAAATGGTATTTAATTAACTTCCCGAGCCCCTGGAAGCATGAAAATCACTTTAAACATGCTAATTTTAGCTCTAACACTGATGATCCACCTACAAATGTGAACTGACGTTCAAAAATAAAACCTTTGAAAACGGACCATTTTCCACATTTCTGAAGCATGACATAATGGGGGGGGTGTTATCTCTTTTGTCGAAAATCAGCCGTTTTTGCTCGAACATTAAATGCCTCCAAATGGTATTTAATCAACTTCCCGAGCCCCTGGAAGCATGAAAATCACTTTAAACATGCTAATTTTAGCTCTAACACTGATGATCCACCTACAAATGTGAACTGACGTTCAAAAATAAAACATTTGAAAACGGACCATTTTCCACATTTCTGAAGCATGACGTAATGGGGGGGTGTTATCTCTTTTGTCGAAAATCAGCCGTTTTTGCTTGAACATTAAATGCCTCCAAATGGTATTTAATTAACTTCCCGAGCCCCTGGAAGCATGAAAATCACTTTAAACATGCTAATTTTAGCTCTAACACTGATGATCCACCTACAAATGTGAACTGACGTTCAAAAATAAAACATTTGAAAACGGACCATTTTCCACATTTCTGAAGCATGACATAATGGGGGGGTGTTATCTCTTTTGTCGAAAATCAGCCGTTTTTGCTCGAACATTAAATGCCTCCAAATGGTATTTAATTAACTTCCCGAGCCCCTGGAAGCATGAAAATCACTTTAAACATGCTAATTTTAGCTCTAACACTGATGATCCACCTACAAATGTGAACTGACGTTCAAAAATAAAACATTTGAAAACGGACCATTTTCCACATTTCTGAAGCATGACGTAATGGGGGGGTGTTATCTCTTTTGTCGAAAATCAGCCGTTTTTGCTCGAACATTAAATGCCTCCAAATGGTATTTAATTAACTTCCCGGGGTGAAGAAACCCTTTTTGAGAACTCAGAGTGAGTAAATTGGCCATTTTCATGCACTTTTAACCATTCCATAAATCTTGTGTTTTGGGCCCCTGGAAGCATGAAAATCACTTCAAACATGCTAATTTTAGCTCTAACACTGATGATCCACCTACAAATGTGAACTGACGTTCAAAAATAAAACATTTGAAAACGGACCATTTTCCACATTTCTGAAGCATGACGTAATGGGGGGGTTTTATCTCTTTTGTCGAAAATCAGCCGTTTTTGCTCGAACATTAAATGCCTCCAAATGGTATTTAATTATCTTCCCGAGCCCCTGGAAGCATGAAAATCACTTTAAACATGCTAATTTTAGCTCTAACACTGATGATCCACCTACAAATGTGAACTGACGTTCAAAAATAAAACATTTGAAAACGGACCATTTTCCACATTTCTGAAGCATGACGTAATGGGGGTGTTATCTCTTTTGTCGAAAATCAGCCGTTTTTGCTCGAACATTAAATGCCTCCAAATGGTATTTAATTAACTTCCCGAGCCCCTGGAAGCATGAAAATCACTTTAAACATGCTAATTTTAGCTCTAACACTGATGATCCACCTACAAATGTGAACTGACGTTCAAAAATAAAACATTTGAAAACGGACCATTTTCCACATTTCTGAAGCATGACGTAATGGGGGGGTGTTATCTCTTTTGTCGAAAATCAGCCGTTTTTGCTCTAACATTAAATGCCTCCAAATGGTATTTAATTAACTTCCCGGGGTGAAGAAACCCTTTTTGAGAACTCAGAGTGAGTAAATTGGCCATTTTCATGCACTTTTAACCATTCCATAAATCTTGTGTTTTGGGCCCCTGGAAGCATGAAAATCACTTCAAACATGCTAATTTTAGCTCTAACACTGATGATCCACCTACAAATGTGAACTGACGTTCAAAAATAAAACATTTGAAAACGGACCATTTTCCACATTTCTGAAGCATGACGTAATGGGGGGGTTTTATCTCTTTTGTCGAAAATCAGCCGTTTTTGCTCGAACATTAAATGCCTCCAAATGGTATTTAATTATCTTCCCGAGCCCCTGGAAGCATGAAAATCACTTTAAACATGCTAATTTTAGCTCTAACACTGATGATCCACCTACAAATGTGAACTGACGTTCAAAAATAAAACATTTGAAAACGGACCATTTTCCACATTTCTGAAGCATGACTTAATGGGGGGGTGTTATCTCTTTTGTCGAAAATCAGCCGTTTTTGCTCGAACATTAAATGCCTCCAAATGGTATTTATTTCACTTCCCGAGCCCCTGGAAGCATGAAAATCACTTTCAACATGCTAATTTTAGCTCTAACACTGATGATCCACCTACAAATGTGAACTGACGTTCAAAAATAAAACATTTGAAAACGGACCATTTTCCACATTTCTGAAGCATGACGTAATGGGGGGGTGTTATCTCTTTTGTCGAAAATCAGCCGTTTTTGCTCGAACATTAAATGCCTCCAAATGGTATTTAATTAACTTCCCGGGGTGAAGAAACCCTTTTTGAGAACTCAGAGTGAGTAAATTGGCCATTTTCATGCACTTTTAACCATTCCATAAATCTTGTGTTTTGGGCCCCTGGAAGCATGAAAATCACTTTAAACATGCTAATTTTAGCTCTAACACTGATGATCCACCTACAAATGTGAACTGACGTTCAAAAATAAAACATTTGAAAACGGACCATTTTCCACATTTCTGAAGCATGACGTAATGGGGGGGTGTTATCTCTTTTGTCGAAAATCAGCCGTTTTTGCTCGAACATTAAATGCCTCCAAATGGTATTTAATTAACTTCCCGGGGTGAAGAAACCCTTTTTGAGAACTCAGAGTGAGTAAATTGGCCATTTTCATGCACTTTTAACCATTCCATAAATCTTGTGTTTTGGGCCCCTGGAAGCATGAAAATCACTTTAAACATGCTAATTTTAGCTCTAACACTGATGATCCACCTGCAAATGTGAACTGACGTTCAAAAATAAAACATTTGAAAACGGACCATTTTCCACATTTCTGAAGCATGATGTAATGGGGGGGTGTTATCTCTTTTGTCGAAAATCAGCCGTTTTTGCTCTAACATTAAATGCCTCCAAATGGTATTTAATTAACTTCCCGGGGTGAAGAAACCCTTTTTGAGAACTCAGAGTGAGTAAATTGGCCATTTTCATGCACTTTTAACCATTCCATAAATCTTGTGTTTTGGGCCCCTGGAAGCATGAAAATCACTTTAAACATGCTAATTTTAGCTCTAACACTGATGATCCACCTACAAATGTGAACTGACGTTCAAAAATAAAACATTTGAAAACGGACCATTTTCCACATTTCTGAAGCATGACGTAATGGGGGGGTGTTATCTCTTTTGTGGAAAATCAGCCGTTTTTGCTCGAACATTAAATGCCTCCAAATGGTATTTAATTAACTTCCCGAGCCCCTGGAAGCATGAAAATCACTTTAAACATGCTAATTTTAGCTCTAACACTGATGATCCACCTACAAATGTGAACTGACGTTCAAAAATAAAACTTTTGAAAACGGACCATTTTCCACATTTCTGAAGCATGACGTAATGGGGGGGTGTTATCTCTTTTGTGGAAAATCAGCCGTTTTTGCTCGAACATTAAATGCCTCCAAATGGTATTTAATTACCTTCCCGAGCCCCTGGAAGCATGAAAATCACTTTAAACATGCTAATTTTAGCTCTAACACTTATGATCCACCTACAAATGTGAACTGACGTTCAAAAATAAAACATTTGAAAACGGACCATTTTCCACATTTCTGAAGCATGACGTAATGGGGGGGGGTTATCTCTTTTGTCGAAAATCAGCCGTTTTTGCTCGAACATTAAATGCCTCCAAATGGTATTTAATTAACTTCCCGAGCCCCTGGAAGCATGAAAATCACTTTAAACATGCTAATTTTAGCTCTAACACTGATGATCCACCTACAAATGTGAACTGACGTTCAAAAATAAAACATTTGAAAACGGACCATTTTCCACATTTCTGAAGCATGACGTAATGGGGGTGTTATCTCTTTTGTCGAAAATCAGCCGTTTTGGCTCGAACATTAAATGCCTCCAAATGGTATTTAATTAACTTCCCGAGCCCCTGGAAGCATGAAAATCACTTTAAACATGCTAATTTTAGCTCTAACACTGATGATCCACCTACAAATGTGAACTGACGTTCAAAAATAAAACATTTGAAAACGGACCATTTTCCACATTTCTGAAGCATGACGTAATGGGGGGGTGTTATCTCTTTTGTCGAAAATCAGCCGTTTTTGCTCGAACATTAAATGCCTCCAAATGGTATTTAATTAACTTCCCGGGGTGAAGAAACCCTTTTTGAGAACTCAGAGTGAGTAAATTGGCCATTTTCATGCACTTTTAACCATTCCATAAATCTTGTGTTTTGGGCCCCTGGAAGCATGAAAATCACTTTAAACATGCTAATTTTAGCTCTAACACTTATGATCCACCTACAAATGTGAACTGACGTTCAAAAATAAAACATTTGAAAACGGACCATTTTCCACATTTCTGAAGCATGACGTAATGGGGGGGTGTTATCTCTTTTGTCGAAAATCAGCCGTTTTTGCTCGAACATTAAATGCCTCCAAATGGTATTTAATTAACTTCCCGAGCCCCTGGAAGCATGAAAATCACTTTAAACATGCTAATTTTAGCTCTAACACTGATGATCCACCTACAAATGTGAACTGACGTTCAAAAATAAAACATTTGAAAACGGACCATTTTCCACATTTCTGAAGCATGACGTAATGGGGGTGTTATCTCTTTTGTCGAAAATCAGCCGTTTTGGCTCGAACATTAAATGCCTCCAAATGGTATTTAATTAACTTCCCGAGCCCCTGGAAGCATGAAAATCACTTTAAACATGCTAATTTTAGCTCTAACACTGATGATCCACCTACAAATGTGAACTGACGTTCAAAAATAAAACATTTGAAAACGGACCATTTTCCACATTTCTGAAGCATGACGTAATGGGGGGGTGTTATCTCTTTTGTCGAAAATCAGCCGTTTTTGCTCGAACATTAAATGCCTCCAAATGGTATTTAATTAACTTCCCGGGGTGAAGAAACCCTTTTTGAGAACTCAGAGTGAGTAAATTGGCCATTTTCATGCACTTTTAACCATTCCATAAATCTTGTGTTTTGGGCCCCTGGAAGCATGAAAATCACTTTAAACATGCTAATTTTAGCTCTAACACTGATGATCCACCTACAAATGTGAACTGACGTTCAAAAATAAAACATTTGAAAACGGACCATTTTCCACATTTCTGAAGCATGACGTAATGGGGGGGTGTTATCTCTTTTGTCGAAAATCAGCCGTTTTTGCTCGAACATTAATTGCCTCCAAATGGTATTTAATTAACTTCCCGGGGTGAAGAAACCCTTTTTGAGAACTCAGAGTGAGTAAATTGGCCATTTTCATGCACTTTTAACCATTCCATAAATCTTGTGTTTTGGGCCCCTGGAAGCATGAAAATCACTTTAAACATGCTAATTTTAGCTCTAACACTGATGACCCACCTACAAATGTGAACTGACGTTCAAAAATAAAACATTTGAAAACGGACCATTTTCCACATTTCTGAAGCATGACGTAATGGGGGGGTGTTATCTCTTTTGTCGAAAATCAGCCGTTTTTGCTCTAACATTAAATGCCTCCAAATGGTATTTAATTAACTTCCCGGGGTGAAGAAACCCTTTTTGAGAACTCAGAGTGAGTAAATTGGCCATTTTCATGCACTTTTAACCATTCCATAAATCTTGTGTTTTGGGCCCCTGGAAGCATGAAATCACTTTAAACATGCTAATTTTAGCTCTAACACTGATGATCCACCTACAAATGTGAACTGACGTTCAAAAATAAAACATTTGAAAACGGACCATTTTCCACATTTCTGAAGCATGACTTATTGGGGGGTGTTATCTCTTTTGTCGAAAATCAGCCGTTTTTGCTCGAACATTAAATGCCTCCAAATGGTATTTATTTCACTTCCCGAGCCCCTGGAAGCATGAAAATCACTTTAAACATGCTAATTTTAGCTCTAACACTGATGACCCACCTACAAATGTGAACTGACGTTCAAAAATAAAACATTTGAAAACGGACCATTTTCCACATTTCTGAAGCATGACGTAATGGGGGGGTGTTATCTCTTTTGTCGAAAATCAGCCGTTTTTGCTCTAACATTAAATGCCTCCAAATGGTATTTAATTAACTTCCCGGGGTGAAGAAACCCTTTTTGAGAACTCAGAGTGAGTAAATTGGCCATTTTCATGCACTTTTAACCATTCCATAAATCTTGTGTTTTGGGCCCCTGGAAGCATGAAAATCACTTTAAACATGCTAATTTTAGCTCTAACACTGATGATCCACCTACAAATGTGAACTGACGTTCAAAAATAAAACATTTGAAAATGGACCATTTTCCACATTTCTGAAGCATGACTTATTGGGGGGTGTTATCTCTTTTGTCGAAAATCAGCCGTTTTTGCTCGAACATTAAATGCCTCCAAATGGTATTTATTTCACTTCCCGAGCCCCTGGAAGCATGAAAATCACTTTCAACATGCTAATTTTAGCTCTAACACTGATGATCCACCTACAAATGTGAACTGACGTTCAAAAATAAAACATTTGAAAACGGACCATTTTCCACATTTCTGAAGCATGACGTAATGGGGGGGTGTTATCTCTTTTGTCGAAAATCAGCCTTTTTTGCTCGAACATTAAATGCCTCCAAATGGTATTTAATAACTTCCCGGGTGAAGAAACCCTTTTTGAGAACTCAGAGTGAGTAAATTGGCCATTTTCATGCACTTTTAACCATTCCATAAATCTTGTGTTTTGGGCCCCTGGAAGCATGAAAATCACTTTAAACATGCTAATTTTAGCTCTAACACTGATGATCCACCTACAAATGTGAACTGACGTTCAAAAATAAAACATTTGAAAACGGACCATTTTCCACATTTCTGAAGCATGACGTAATGGGGGGGTGTTATCTCTTTTGTCGAAAATCAGCCGTTTTTGCTCGAACATTAAATGCCTCCAAATGGTATTTAATTACCTTCCCGGGGTGAAGAAACCCTTTTTGAGAACTCAGAGTGAGTAAATTGGCCATTTTCATGCACTTTTAACCATTCCATAAATCTTGTGTTTTGGGCCCCTGGAAGCATGAAAATCACTTTAAACATGCTAATTTTAGCTCTAACACTGATGATCCACCTGCAAATGTGAACTGACGTTCAAAAATAAAACATTTGAAAACGGACCATTTTCCACATTTCTGAAGCATGATGTAATGGGGGGGTGTTATCTCTTTTGTCGAAAATCAGCCGTTTTTGCTCGAACATTAAATGCCTCCAAATGGTATTTAATTAACTTCCCGAGCCCCTGGAAGCATGAAAATCACTTTAAACATGCTAATTTTAGCTCTAACACTGATGATCCACCTACAAATGTGAACTGACGTTCAAAAATAAAACATTTGAAAACGGACCATTTTCCACATTTCTGAAGCATGACGTAATGGGGGGGTGTTATCTCTTTTGTCGAAAATCAGCCGTTTTTGCTCTAACATTAAATGCCTCCAAATGGTATTTAATTAACTTCCCGAGCCCCTGGAAGCATGAAAATCACTTTAAACATGCTAATTTTAGCTCTAACACTGATGATCCACCTACAAATGTGAACTGACGTTCAAAAATAAAACATTTGAAAACGGACCATTTTCCACATTTCTGAAGCATGACGTAATGGGGGGGTGTTATCTCTTTTGTCGAAAATCAGCCGTTTTTGCTCGAACATTAAATGCCTCCAAATGGTATTTAATTAACTTCCCGAGCCCCTGGAAGCATGAAAATCACTTTAAACATGCTAATTTTAGCTCTAACACTGATGATCCACCTACAAATGTGAACTGACGTTCAAAAATAAAACATTTGAAAACGGACCATTTTCCACATTTCTGAAGCATGACGTAATGGGGGTGTTATCTCTTTTGTCGAAAATCAGCCGTTTTTGCTCGAACATTAAATGCCTCCAAATGGTATTTAATTAACTTCCCGAGCCCCTGGAAGCATGAAAATCACTTTAAACATGCTAATTTTAGCTCTAACACTGATGATCCACCTACAAATGTGAACTGACGTTCAAAAATAAAACATTTGAAAACGGACCATTTTCCACATTTCTGAAGCATGACGTAATGGGGGGGTGTTATCTCTTTTGTCGAAAATCAGCCGTTTTTGCCCGAACATTAAATGCCTCCAAATGCTATTTAATTAACTTCCCGGGGTGAAGAAACCCTTTTTGAGAACTCAGAGTGAGTAAATTGGCCATTTTCATGCACTTTTAACCATTCCATAAATCTTGTGTTTTGGGCCCCTGGAAGCATGAAAATCACTTTAAACATGCTAATTTTAGCTCTAACACTGATGATCCACCTACAAATGTGAACTGACGTTCAAAAATAAAACATTTGAAAACGGACCATTTTCCACATTTCTGAAGCATGACGTAATGGGGGGGTGTTATCTCTTTTGTCGAAAATCAGCCGTTTTTGCTCGAACATTAAATGCCTCCAAATGGTATTTAATTAACTTCCCGGGGTGAAGAAACCCTTTTTGAGAACTCAGAGTGAGTAAATTGGCCATTTTCATGCACTTTTAACCATTCCATAAATCTTGTGTTTTGGGCCCCTGGAAGCATGAAAATCACTTTAAACATGCTAATTTTAGCTCTAACGCTGATGATCCACCTACAAATGTGAACTGACGTTCAAAAATAAAACATTTGAAAACGGACCATTTTCCACATTTCTGAAGCATGACGTAATGGGGGGGTGTTATCTCTTTTGTCGAAAATCAGCCGTTTTTGCTCTAACATTAAATGCCTCCAAATGGTATTTAATTAACTTCCCGGGGTGAAGAAACCCTTTTTGAGAACTCAGAGTGAGTAAATTGGCCATTTTCATGCACTTTTAACCATTCCATAAATCTTGTGTTTTGGGCCCCTGGAAGCATGAAAATCACTTTAAACATGCTAATTTTAGCTCTAACACTGATGATCCACCTACAAATGTGAACTGACGTTCAAAAATAAAACATTTGAAAACGGACCATTTTCCACATTTCTGAAGCATGACGTAATGGGGGGGTGTTATCTCTTTTGTCGAAAATCAGCCGTTTTTGCTCGAACATTAAATGCCTCCAAATGGTATTTAATTATCTTCCCGAGCCCCTGGAAGCATGAAAATCACTTTAAACATGCTAATTTTAGCTCTAACACTGATGATCCACCTACAAATGTGAACTGACGTTCAAAAATAAAACATTTGAAAACGGACCATTTTCCACATTTCTGAAGCATGACTTAATGGGGGGGTGTTATCTCTTTTGTCGAAAATCAGCCGTTTTTGCTCGAACATTAAATGCCTCCAAATGGTATTTATTTCACTTCCCGAGCCCCTGGAAGCATGAAAATCACTTTCAACATGCTAATTTTAGCTCTAACACTGATGATCCACCTACAAATGTGAACTGACGTTCAAAAATAAAACATTTGAAAACGGACCATTTTCCACATTTCTGAAGCATGACGTAATGGGGGGGTGTTATCTCTTTTGTCGAAAATCAGCCGTTTTTGCTCGAACATTAAATGCCTCCAAATGGTATTTAATAACTTCCCGGGGTGAAGAAACCCTTTTTGAGAACTCAGAGTGAGTAAATTGGCCATTTTCATGCACTTTTAACCATTCCATAAATCTTGTGTTTTGGGCCCCTGGAAGCATGAAAATCACTTTAAACATGCTAATTTTAGCTCTAACACTGATGATCCACCTACAAATGTGAACTGACGTTCAAAAATAAAACATTTGAAAACGGACCATTTTCCACATTTCTGAAGCATGACGTAATGGGGGGGTGTTATCTCTTTTGTCGAAAATCAGCCGTTTTTGCTCGAACATTAAATGCCTCCAAATGGTATTTAATTACCTTCCCGGGGTGAAGAAACCCTTTTTGAGAACTCAGAGTGAGTAAATTGGCCATTTTCATGCACTTTTAACCATTCCATAAATCTTGTGTTTTGGGCCCCTGGAAGCATGAAAATCACTTTAAACATGCTAATTTTAGCTCTAACACTGATGATCCACCTGCAAATGTGAACTGACGTTCAAAAATAAAACATTTGAAAACGGACCATTTTCCACATTTCTGAAGCATGATGTAATGGGGGGGTGTTATCTCTTTTGTCGAAAATCAGCCGTTTTTGCTCTAACATTAAATGCCTCCAAATGGTATTTAATTAACTTCCCGGGGTGAAGAAACCCTTTTTGAGAACTCAGAGTGAGTAAATTGGCCATTTTCATGCACTTTTAACCATTCCATAAATCTTGTGTTTTGGGCCCCTGGAAGCATGAAAATCACTTTAAACATGCTAATTTTAGCTCTAACACTGATGATCCACCTACAAATGTGAACTGACGTTCAAAAATAAAACATTTGAAAACGGACCATTTTCCACATTTCTGAAGCATGACGTAATGGGGGGGTGTTATCTCTTTTGTGGAAAATCAGCCGTTTTTGCTCGAACATTAAATGCCTCCAAATGGTATTTAATTAACTTCCCGAGCCCCTGGAAGCATGAAAATCACTTTAAACATGCTAATTTTAGCTCTAACACTGATGATCCACCTACAAATGTGAACTGACGTTCAAAAATAAAACATTTGAAAACGGACCATTTTCCACATTTCTGAAGCATGACGTAATGGGGGGGTGTTATCTCTTTTGTCGAAAATCAGCCGTTTTTGCTCTAACATTAAATGCCTCCAAATGGTATTTAATTAACTTCCCGAGCCCCTGGAAGCATGAAAATCACTTTAAACATGCTAATTTTAGCTCTAACACTGATGATCCACCTACAAATGTGAACTGACGTTCAAAAATAAAACATTTGAAAACGGACCATTTTCCACATTTCTGAAGCATGACGTAATGGGGGTGTTATCTCTTTTGTCGAAAATCATTCGTTTTAGCTCGAACATTAAATGCCTCCAAATGGTATTTAATTAACTTCCCGAGCCCCTGGAAGCATGAAAATCACTTTAAACATGCTAATTTTAGCTCTAACACTGATGATCCACCTACAAATGTGAACTGACGTTCAAAAATAAAACATTTGAAAACGGACCATTTTCCACATTTCTGAAGCATGACGTAATGGGGGAGTGTTATCTCTTTTGTCGAAAATCAGCCGTTTTTGCTCGAACATTAAATGCCTCCAAATGGTATTTAATTAACTTCCCGGGGTGAAGAAACCCTTTTTGAGAACTCAGAGTGAGTAAATTGGCCATTTTCATGCACTTTTAACCATTCCATAAATCTTGTGTTTTGGGCCCCTGGAAGCATGAAAATCACTTTAAACATGCTAATTTTAGCTCTAACACTGATGATCCACCTACAAATGTGAACTGACGTTCAAAAATAAAACATTTGAAAACGGACCATTTTCCACATTTCTGAAGCATGACGTAATGGGGGGGTGTTATCTCTTTTGTCGAAAATCAGCCGTTTTTGCTCGAACATTAAATGCCTCCAAATGGTATTTAATTAACTTCCCGAGCCCCTGGAAGCATGAAAATCACTTTAAACATGCTAATTTTAGCTCTAACACTGATGATCCACCTACAAATGTGAACTGACGTTCAAAAATAAAACATTTGAAAACGGACCATTTTCCACATTTCTGAAGCATGACGTAATGGGGGGGTGTTATCTCTTTTGTCGAAAATCAGCCGTTTTTGCTCGAACATTAAATGCCTCCAAATGGTATTTGATTATCTTCCCGAGCCCCTGGAAGCATGAAAATCACTTTAAACATGCTAATTTTAGCTCTAACACTGATGATCCACCTACAAATGTGAACTGACGTTCAAAAATAAAACATTTGAAAACGGACCATTTTCCACATTTCTGAAGCATGACTTAATGGGGGGGTGTTATCTCTTTTGTCGAAAATCAGCCGTTTTTGCTCGAACATTAAATGCCTCCAAATGGTATTTATTTCACTTCCCGAGCCCCTGGAAGCATGAAAATCACTTTCAACATGCTAATTTTAGCTCTAACACTGATGATCCACCTACAAATGTGAACTGACGTTCAAAAATAAAACATTTGAAAACGGACCATTTTCCACATTTCTGAAGCATGACGTAATGGGGGGTGTTATCTCTTTTGTCGAAAATCAGCCGTTTTTGCTCGAACATTAAATGCCTCCAAATGGTATTTAATTAACTTCCCGGGGTGAAGAAACCCTTTTTGAGAACTCAGAGTGAGTAAATTGGCCATTTTCATGCACTTTTAACCATTCCATAAATCTTGTGTTTTGGGCCCCTGGAAGCATGAAAATCACGTTAAACATGCTAATTTTAGCTCTAACACTGATGATCCACCTACAAATGTGAACTGACGTTCAAAAATAAAACATTTGAAAACGGACCATTTTCCACATTTCTGAAGCATGACGTAATGGGGGGGTGTTATCTCTTTTGTCGAAAATCAGCCGTTTTTGCTCGAACATTAAATGCCTCCAAATGGTATTTAATTAACTTCCCGGGGTGAAGAAACCCTTTTTGAGAACTCAGAGTGAGTAAATTGGCCATTTTCATGCACTTTTAACCATTCCATAAATCTTGTGTTTTGGGCCCCTGGAAGCATGAAAATCACTTTAAACATGCTAATTTTAGCTCTAACACTGATGATCCACCTACAAATGTGAACTGACGTTCAAAAATAAAACATTTGAAAACGGACCATTTTCCACATTTCTGAAGCATGACGTAATGGGGGGGTGTTATCTCTTTTGTCGAAAATCAGCCGTTTTTGCTCTAACATTAAATGCCTCCAAATGGTATTTAATTAACTTCCCGGGGTGAAGAAACCCTTTTTGAGAACTCAGAGTGAGTAAATTGGCCATTTTCATGCACTTTTAACCATTCCATAAATCTTGTGTTTTGGGCCCCTGGAAGCATGAAAATCACTTTAAACATGCTAATTTTAGCTCTAACACTGATGATCCACCTACAAATGTGAACTGACGTTCAAAAATAAAACATTTGAAAACGGACCATTTTCCACATTTCTGAAGCATGACGTAATGGGGGGGTGTTATCTCTTTTGTGGAAAATCAGCCTTTTTTGCTCGAACATTAAATGCCTCCAAATGGTATTTATTTCACTTCCCGAGCCCCTGGAAGCATGAAAATCACTTTAAACATGCTAATTTTAGCTCTAACACTGATGATCCACCTACAAATGTGAACTGACGTTCAAAAATAAAACATTTGAAAACGGACCATTTTCCACATTTCTGAAGCATGACGTAATGGGGGGGTGTTATCTCTTTTGTCGAAAATCAGCCGTTTTTGCTTGAACATTAAATGCCTCCAAATGGTATTTAATTAACTTCCCGAGCCCCTGGAAGCATGAAAATCACTTTAAACATGCTAATTTTATCTCTAACACTGATGATCCACCTACAAATGTGAACTGACGTTCAAAAATAAAACATTTGAAAACGGACCATTTTCCACATTTCTGAAGCATGACGTAATGGGGGGGTGTTATCTCTTTTGTCGAAAATCAGCTGTTTTTGCTCGAACATTAAATGCCTCCAAATGGTATTTAATTAACTTCCCGAGCCCCTGGAAGCATGAAAATCACTTTAAACATGCTAATTTTAGCTCTAACACTGATGATCCACCTACAAATGTAAACTGACGTTCAAAAATAAAACATTTGAAAACTGACCATTTTCCACATTTCTGAAGCATGACGTAATGGGGGGGTGTTATCTCTTTTGTCGAAAATCAGCCGTTTTTGCTCGAACATTAAATGCCTCCAAATGGTATTTAATTAACTTCCCGAGCCCCTGGAAGCATGAAAATCACTTTAAACATGCTAATTTTAGCTCTAACACTGATGATCCACCTACAAATGTGAACTGACGTTCAAAAATAAAACCTTTGAAAACGGACCATTTTCCACATTTCTGAAGCATGACGTAATGGGGGGGTGTTATCTCTTTTGTCGAAAATCTGCCGTTTTTGCTCGAACATTAAATGCCTCCAAATGGTATTTAATCAACTTCCCGAGCCCCTGGAAGCATGAAAATCACTTTAAACATGCTAATTTTAGGTCTAACACTGATGATCCACCTACAAATGTGAACTGACGTTCAAAAATAAAACATTTGAAAACGGACCATTTTCCACATTTCTGAAGCATAACGTAATGGGGGGGTGTTATCTCTTTTGTCGAAAATCAGCCGTTTTTGCTCGAACATTAAATGCCTCCAAATGGTATTTAATTAACTTCCCGGGGTGAAGAAACCCTTTTTGAGAACTCAGAGTGAGTAAATTGGCCATTTTCATGCACTTTTAACCATTCCATAAATCTTGTGTTTTGGGCCCCTGGAAGCATGAAAATCACTTTAAACATGCTAATTTTAGCTCTAACACTGATGATCCACCTACAAATGTGAACTGACGTTCAAAAATAAAACATTTGAAAACGGACCATTTTCCACATTTCTGAAGCATGACGTAATGGGGGGGTGTTATCTCTTTTGTGGAAAATCAGCCGTTTTTGCTTGAACATTAAATGCCTCCAAATGGTATTTAATTAACTTCCCGAGCCCCTGGAAGCATGAAAATCACTTTAAACATGCTAATTTTAGCTCTAACACTGATGATCCACCTACAAATGTGAACTGACGTTCAAAAATAAAACATTTGAAAACGGACCATTTTCCACATTTCTGAAGCATGACATAATGGGGGGGTGTTATCTCTTTTGTCGAAAATCAGCCGTTTTTGCTCGAACATTAAATGCCTCCAAATGGTATTTAATTAACTTCCCGAGCCCCTGGAAGCATGAAAATCACTTTAAACATGCTAATTTTAGCTCTAACACTGATGATCCACCTACAAATGTGAACTGACGTTCAAAAATAAAACATTTGAAAACGGACCATTTTCCACATTTCTGAAGCATGACGTAATGGGGGGGTGTTATCTCTTTTGTCGAAAATCAGCCGTTTTTGCTCGAACATTAAATGCCTCCAAATGGTATTTAATTAACTTCCCGGGGTGAAGAAACCCTTTTTGAGAACTCAGAGTGAGTAAATTGGCCATTTTCATGCACTTTTAACCATTCCATAAATCTTGTGTTTTGGGCCCCTGGAAGCATGAAAATCACTTTAAACATGCTAATTTTAGCTCTAACACTGATGATCCACCTACAAATGTGAACTGACGTTCAAAAATAAAACATTTGAAAACTGACCATTTTCCACATTTCTGAAGCATGACGTAATGGGGGGGGTGTTATCTCTTTTGTCGAAAATCAGCCGTTTTTGCTCGAACATTAAATGCCTCCAAATGGTATTTAATTAACTTCCCGAGCCCCTGGAAGCATGAAAATCACTTTAAACATGCTAATTTTAGCTCTAACACTGATGATCCACCTACAAATGTGAACTGACGTTCAAAAATAAAACCTTTGAAAACGGACCATTTTCCACATTTCTGAAGCATGACATAATGGGGGGGTGTTATCTCTTTTGTCGAAAATCAGCCGTTTTTGCTCGAACATTAAATGCCTCCAAATGGTATTTAATCAACTTCCCGAGCCCCTGGAAGCATGAAAATCACTTTAAACATGCTAATTTTAGCTCTAACACTGATGATCCACCTACAAATGTGAACTGACGTTCAAAAATAAAACATTTGAAAACGGACCATTTTCCACATTTCTGAAGCATGACGTAATGGGGGGGTGTTATCTCTTTTGTCGAAAATCAGCCGTTTTTGCTTGAACATTAAATGCCTCCAAATGGTATTTAATTAACTTCCCGAGCCCCTGGAAGCATGAAAATCACTTTAAACATGCTAATTTTAGCTCTAACACTGATGATCCACCTACAAATGTGAACTGACGTTCAAAAATAAAACATTTGAAAACGGACCATTTTCCACATTTCTGAAGCATGACATAATGGGGGGGTGTTATCTCTTTTGTCGAAAATCAGCCGTTTTTGCTCGAACATTAAATGCCTCCAAATGGTATTTAATTAACTTCCCGAGCCCCTGGAAGCATGAAAATCACTTTAAACATGCTAATTTTAGCTCTAACACTGATGATCCACCTACAAATGTGAACTGACGTTCAAAAATAAAACATTTGAAAACGGACCATTTTCCACATTTCTGAAGCATGACGTAATGGGGGGGTGTTATCTCTTTTGTCGAAAATCAGCCGTTTTTGCTCGAACATTAAATGCCTCCAAATGGTATTTAATTAACTTCCCGGGGTGAAGAAACCCTTTTTGAGAACTCAGAGTGAGTAAATTGGCCATTTTCATGCACTTTTAACCATTCCATAAATCTTGTGTTTTGGGCCCCTGGAAGCATGAAAATCACTTCAAACATGCTAATTTTAGCTCTAACACTGATGATCCACCTACAAATGTGAACTGACGTTCAAAAATAAAACATTTGAAAACGGACCATTTTCCACATTTCTGAAGCATGACGTAATGGGGGGGTTTTATCTCTTTTGTCGAAAATCAGCCGTTTTTGCTCGAACATTAAATGCCTCCAAATGGTATTTAATTATCTTCCCGAGCCCCTGGAAGCATGAAAATCACTTTAAACATGCTAATTTTAGCTCTAACACTGATGATCCACCTACAAATGTGAACTGACGTTCAAAAATAAAACATTTGAAAACGGACCATTTTCCACATTTCTGAAGCATGACGTAATGGGGGTGTTATCTCTTTTGTCGAAAATCAGCCGTTTTTGCTCGAACATTAAATGCCTCCAAATGGTATTTAATTAACTTCCCAAGCCCCTGGAAGCATGAAAATCACTTTAAACATGCTAATTTTAGCTCTAACACTGATGATCCACCTACAAATGTGAACTGACGTTCAAAAATAAAACATTTGAAAACGGACCATTTTCCACATTTCTGAAGCATGACGTAATGGGGGGGGTGTTATCTCTTTTGTCGAAAATCAGCCGTTTTTGCTCTTACATTAAATGCCTCCAAATGGTATTTAATTAACTTCCCGGGGTGAAGAAACCCTTTTTGAGAACTCAGAGTGAGTAAATTGGCCATTTTCATGCACTTTTAACCATTCCATAAATCTTGTGTTTTGGGCCCCTGGAAGCATGAAAATCACTTCAAACATGCTAATTTTAGCTCTAACACTGATGATCCACCTACAAATGTGAACTGACGTTCAAAAATAAAACATTTGAAAACGGACCATTTTCCACATTTCTGAAGCATGACGTAATGGGGGGGTTTTATCTCTTTTGTCGAAAATCAGCCGTTTTTGCTCGAACATTAAATGCCTCCAAATGGTATTTAATTATCTTCCCGAGCCCCTGGAAGCATGAAAATCACTTTAAACATGCTAATTTTAGCTCTAACACTGATGATCCACCTACAAATGTGAACTGACGTTCAAAAATAAAACATTTGAAAACGGACCATTTTCCACATTTCTGAAGCATGACTTAATGGGGGGGTGTTATCTCTTTTGTCGAAAATCAGCCGTTTTTGCTCGAACATTAAATGCCTCCAAATGGTATTTATTTCACTTCCCGAGCCCCTGGAAGCATGAAAATCACTTTCAACATGCTAATTTTAGCTCTAACACTGATGATCCACCTACAAATGTGAACTGACGTTCAAAAATAAAACATTTGAAAACGGACCATTTTCCACATTTCTGAAGCATGACGTAATGGGGGGGTGTTATCTCTTTTGTCGAAAATCAGCCGTTTTTGCTCGAACATTAAATGCCTCCAAATGGTATTTAATTAACTTCCCGGGGTGAAGAAACCCTTTTTGAGAACTCAGAGTGAGTAAATTGGCCATTTTCATGCACTTTTAACCATTCCATAAATCTTGTGTTTTGGGCCCCTGGAAGCATGAAAATCACTTTAAACATGCTAATTTTAGCTCTAACACTGATGATCCACCTACAAATGTGAACTGGCGTTCAAAAATAAAACATTTGAAAACGGACCATTTTCCACATTTCTGAAGCATGACGTAATGGGGGGGTGTTATCTCTTTTGTCGAAAATCAGCCGTTTTTGCTCGAACATTAAATGCCTCCAAATGGTATTTAATTAACTTCCCGGGGTGAAGAAACCCTTTTTGAGAACTCAGAGTGAGTAAATTGGCCATTTTCATGCACTTTTAACCATTCCATAAATCTTGTGTTTTGGGCCCCTGGAAGCATGAAAATCACTTTAAACATGCTAATTTTAGCTCTAACACTGATGATCCACCTGCAAATGTGAACTGACGTTCAAAAATAAAACATTTGAAAACGGACCATTTTCCACATTTCTGAAGCATGATGTAATGGGGGGGTGTTATCTCTTTTGTCGAAAATCAGCCGTTTTTGCTCTAACATTAAATGCCTCCAAATGGTATTTAATTAACTTCCCGGGGTGAAGAAACCCTTTTTGAGAACTCAGAGTGAGTAAATTGGCCATTTTCATGCACTTTTAACCATTCCATAAATCTTGTGTTTTGGGCCCCTGGAAGCATGAAAATCACTTTAAACATGCTAATTTTAGCTCTAACACTGATGATCCACCTACAAATGTGAACTGACGTTCAAAAATAAAACATTTGAAAACGGACCATTTTCCACATTTCTGAAGCATGACGTAATGGGGGGGGTGTTATCTCTTTTGTGGAAAATCAGCCGTTTTTGCTCGAACATTAAATGCCTCCAAATGGTATTTAATTAACTTCCCGAGCCCCTGGAAGCATGAAAATCACTTTAAACATGCTAATTTTAGCTCTAACACTGATGATCCACCTACAAATGTGAACTGACGTTCAAAAATAAAACATTTGAAAACGGACCATTTTCCACATTTCTGAAGCATGACGTAATGGGGGGGTGTTATCTCTTTTGTCGAAAATCAGCCGTTTTTGCTCGAACATTAAATGCCTCCAAATGGTATTTAATTAACTTCCCGAGCCCCTGGAAGCATGAAAATCACTTTAAACATGCTAATTTTAGCTCTAACACTGATGATCCACCTACAAATGTGAACTGACGTTCAAAAATAAAACATTTGAAAACGGACCATTTTCCAAATTTCTGAAGCATGACGTAATGGGGGTGTTATCTCTTTTGTCGAAAATCAGCCGTTTTTGCTCGAACATTAAATGCCTCCAAATGGTATTTAATTAACTTCCCGAGCCCCTGGAAGCATGAAAATCACTTTAAACATGCTAATTTTAGCTCTAACACTGATGATCCACCTACAAATGTGAACTGACGTTCAAAAATAAAACATTTGAAAACGGACCATTTTCCACATTTCTGAAGCATGACGTAATGGGGGGGTGTTATCTCTTTTGTGGAAAATCAGCCGTTTTTGCTCGAACATTAAATGCCTCCAAATGGTATTTAATTAACTTCCCGAGCCCCTGGAAGCATGAAAATCACTTTAAACATGCTAATTTTAGCTCTAACACTGATGATCCACCTACAAATGTGAACTGACGTTCAAAAATAAAACCTTTGAAAACGGACCATTTTCCACATTTCTGAAGCATGACATAATGGGGGGGTGTTATCTCTTTTGTCGAAAATCAGCCGTTTTTGCTCGAACATTAAATGCCTCCAAATGGTATTTAATCAACTTCCCGAGCCCCTGGAAGCATGAAAATCACTTTAAACATGCTAATTTTAGCTCTAACACTGATGATCCACCTACAAATGGGAACTGACGTTCAAAAATAAAACATTTGAAAACGGACCATTTTCCACATTTCTGAAGCATGACGTAATGGGGGGGTGTTATCTCTTTTGTCGAAAATCAGCCGTTTTTGCTTGAACATTAAATGCCTCCAAATGGTATTTAATTAACTTCCCGAGCCCCTGGAAGCATGAAAATCACTTTAAACATGCTAATTTTAGCTCTAACACTGATGATCCACCTACAAATGTGAACTGACGTTCAAAAATAAAACATTTGAAAACGGACCATTTTCCACATTTCTGAAGCATGACATAATGGGGGGGTGTTATCTCTTTTGTCGAAAATCAGCCGTTTTTGCTCGAACATTAAATGCCTCCAAATGGTATTTAATTAACTTCCCGAGCCCCTGGAAGCATGAAAATCACTTTAAACATGCTAATTTTAGCTCTAACACTGATGATCCACCTACAAATGTGAACTGACGTTCAAAAATAAAACATTTGAAAACGGACCATTTTCCACATTTCTGAAGCATGACGTAATGGGGGGTGTTATCTCTTTTGTCGAAAATCAGCCGTTTTTGCTCGAACATTAAATGCCTCCAAATGGTATTTAATTAACTTCCCGGGGTGAAGAAACCCTTTTTGAGAACTCAGAGTGAGTAAATTGGCCATTTTCATGCACTTTTAACCATTCCATAAATCTTGTGTTTTGGGCCCCTGGAAGCATGAAAATCACTTCAAACATGCTAATTTTAGCTCTAACACTGATGATCCACCTACAAATGTGAACTGACGTTCAAAAATAAAACATTTGAAAACGGACCATTTTCCACATTTCTGAAGCATGACGTAATGGGGGGTTTTATCTCTTTTGTCGAAAATCAGCCGTTTTTGCTCGAACATTAAATGCCTCCAAATGGTATTTAATTATCTTCCCGAGCCCCTGGAAGCATGAAAATCACTTTAAACATGCTAATTTTAGCTCTAACACTGATGATCCACCTACAAATGTGAACTGACGTTCAAAAATAAAACATTTGAAAACGGACCATTTTCCACATTTCTGAAGCATGACGTAATGGGGGTGTTATCTCTTTTGTCGAAAATCAGCCGTTTTTGCTCGAACATTAAATGCCTCCAAATGGTATTTAATTAACTTCCCGAGCCCCTGGAAGCATGAAAATCACTTTAAACATGCTAATTTTAGCTCTAACACTGATGATCCACCTACAAATGTGAACTGACGTTCAAAAATAAAACATTTGAAAACGGACCATTTTCCACATTTCTGAAGCATGACGTAATGGGGGTGTTATCTCTTTTGTCGAAAATCAGCCGTTTTTGCTCGAACATTAAATGCCTCCAAATGGTATTTAATTAACTTCCCGAGCCCCTGGAAGCATGAAAATCACTTTAAACATGCTAATTTTAGCTCTAACACTGATGATCCACCTACAAATGTGAACTGACGTTCAAAAATAAAACATTTGAAAACGGACCATTTTCCACATTTCTGAAGCATGACGTAATGGGGGGGTGTTATCTCTTTTGTCGAAAATCAGCCGTTTTTGCTCGAACATTAAATGCCTCCAAATGGTATTTAATTAACTTCCCGAGCCCCTGGAAGCATGAAAATCACTTTAAACATGCTAATTTTAGCTCTAACACTGATGATCCACCTACAAATGTGAACTGACGTTCAAAAATAAAACCTTTGAAAACGGACCATTTTCCACATTTCTGAAGCATGACATAATGGGGGGGGTGTTATCTCTTTTGTCGAAAATCAGCCGTTTTTGCTCGAACATTAAATGCCTCCAAATGGTATTTAATCAACTTCCCGAGCCCCTGGAAGCATGAAAATCACTTTAAACATGCTAATTTTAGCTCTAACACTGATGATCCACCTACAAATGTGAACTGACGTTCAAAAATAAAACATTTGAAAACGGACCATTTTCCACATTTCTGAAGCATGACGTAATGGGGGGGTGTTATCTCTTTTGTCGAAAATCAGCCGTTTTTGCTTGAACATTAAATGCCTCCAAATGGTATTTAATTAACTTCCCGAGCCCCTGGAAGCATGAAAATCACTTTAAACATGCTAATTTTAGCTCTAACACTGATGATCCACCTACAAATGTGAACTGACGTTCAAAAATAAAACATTTGAAAACGGACCATTTTCCACATTTCTGAAGCATGACATAATGGGGGGGTGTTATCTCTTTTGTCGAAAATCAGCCGTTTTTGCTCGAACATTAAATGCCTCCAAATGGTATTTAATTAACTTCCCGAGCCCCTGGAAGCATGAAAATCACTTTAAACATGCTAATTTTAGCTCTAACACTGATGATCCACCTACAAATGTGAACTGACGTTCAAAAATAAAACATTTGAAAACGGACCATTTTCCACATTTCTGAAGCATGACGTAATGGGGGGGTGTTATCTCTTTTGTCGAAAATCAGCCGTTTTTGCTCGAACATTAAATGCCTCCAAATGGTATTTAATTAACTTCCCGGGGTGAAGAAACCCTTTTTGAGAACTCAGAGTGAGTAAATTGGCCATTTTCATGCACTTTTAACCATTCCATAAATCTTGTGTTTTGGGCCCCTGGAAGCATGAAAATCACTTCAAACATGCTAATTTTAGCTCTAACACTGATGATCCACCTACAAATGTGAACTGACGTTCAAAAATAAAACATTTGAAAACGGACCATTTTCCACATTTCTGAAGCATGACGTAATGGGGGGGTTTTATCTCTTTTGTCGAAAATCAGCCGTTTTTGCTCGAACATTAAATGCCTCCAAATGGTATTTAATTATCTTCCCGAGCCCCTGGAAGCATGAAAATCACTTTAAACATGCTAATTTTAGCTCTAACACTGATGATCCACCTACAAATGTGAACTGACGTTCAAAAATAAAACATTTGAAAACGGACCATTTTCCACATTTCTGAAGCATGACGTAATGGGGGTGTTATCTCTTTTGTCGAAAATCAGCCGTTTTTGCTCGAACATTAAATGCCTCCAAATGGTATTTAATTAACTTCCCGAGCCCCTGGAAGCATGAAAATCACTTTAAACATGCTAATTTTAGCTCTAACACTGATGATCCACCTACAAATGTGAACTGACGTTCAAAAATAAAACATTTGAAAACGGACCATTTTCCACATTTCTGAAGCATGACGTAATGGGGGGGTGTTATCTCTTTTGTCGAAAATCAGCCGTTTTTGCTCTAACATTAAATGCCTCCAAATGGTATTTAATTAACTTCCCGGGGTGAAGAAACCCTTTTTGAGAACTCAGAGTGAGTAAATTGGCCATTTTCATGCACTTTTAACCATTCCATAAATCTTGTGTTTTGGGCCCCTGGAAGCATGAAAATCACTTCAAACATGCTAATTTTAGCTCTAACACTGATGATCCACCTACAAATGTGAACTGACGTTCAAAAATAAAACATTTGAAAACGGACCATTTTCCACATTTCTGAAGCATGACGTAATGGGGGGGTTTTATCTCTTTTGTCGAAAATCAGCCGTTTTTGCTCGAACATTAAATGCCTCCAAATGGTATTTAATTATCTTCCCGAGCCCCTGGAAGCATGAAAATCACTTTAAACATGCTAATTTTAGCTCTAACACTGATGATCCACCTACAAATGTGAACTGACGTTCAAAAATAAAACATTTGAAAACGGACCATTTTCCACATTTCTGAAGCATGACTTAATGGGGGGGTGTTATCTCTTTTGTCGAAAATCAGCCGTTTTTGCTCGAACATTAAATGCCTCCAAATGGTATTTATTTCACTTCCCGAGCCCCTGGAAGCATGAAAATCACTTTCAACATGCTAATTTTAGCTCTAACACTGATGATCCACCTACAAATGTGAACTGACGTTCAAAAATAAAACATTTGAAAACGGACCATTTTCCACATTTCTGAAGCATGACGTAATGGGGGGGTGTTATCTCTTTTGTCGAAAATCAGCCGTTTTTGCTCGAACATTAAATGCCTCCAAATGGTATTTAATTAACTTCCCGGGGTGAAGAAACCCTTTTTGAGAACTCAGAGTGAGTAAATTGGCCATTTTCATGCACTTTTAACCATTCCATAAATCTTGTGTTTTGGGCCCCTGGAAGCATGAAAATCACTTTAAACATGCTAATTTTAGCTCTAACACTGATGATCCACCTACAAATGTGAACTGACGTTCAAAAATAAAACATTTGAAAACGGACCATTTTCCACATTTCTGAAGCATGACGTAATGGGGGGGTGTTATCTCTTTTGTCGAAAATCAGCCGTTTTTGCTCGAACATTAAATGCCTCCAAATGGTATTTAATTAACTTCCCGGGGTGAAGAAACCCTTTTTGAGAACTCAGAGTGAGTAAATTGGCCATTTTCATGCACTTTTAACCATTCCATAAATCTTGTGTTTTGGGCCCCTGGAAGCATGAAAATCACTTTAAACATGCTAATTTTAGCTCTAACACTGATGATCCACCTGCAAATGTGAACTGACGTTCAAAAATAAAACATTTGAAAACGGACCATTTTCCACATTTCTGAAGCATGATGGAATGGGGGGGTGTTATCTCTTTTGTCGAAAATCAGCCGTTTTTGCTCTAACATTAAATGCCTCCAAATGGTATTTAATTAACTTCCCGGGGTGAAGAAACCCTTTTTGAGAACTCAGAGTGAGTAAATTGGCCATTTTCATGCACTTTTAACCATTCCATAAATCTTGTGTTTTGGGCCCCTGGAAGCATGAAAATCACTTTAAACATGCTAATTTTAGCTCTAACACTGATGATCCACCTACAAATGTGAACTGACGTTCAAAAATAAAACATTTGAAAACGGACCATTTTCCACATTTCTGAAGCATGACGTAATGGGGGGGTGTTATCTCTTTTGTGGAAAATCAGCCGTTTTTGCTCGAACATTAAATGCCTCCAAATGGTATTTAATTAACTTCCCGAGCCCCTGGAAGCATGAAAATCACTTTAAACATGCTAATTTTAGCTCTAACACTGATGATCCACCTACAAATGTGAACTGACGTTCAAAAATAAAACATTTGAAAACGGACCATTTTCCACATTTCTGAAGCATGACGTAATGGGGGGGTGTTATCTCTTTTGTCGAAAATCAGCCGTTTTTGCTCGAACATTAAATGCCTCCAAATGGTATTTAATTAACTTCCCGAGCCCCTGGAAGCATGAAAATCACTTTAAACATGCTAATTTTAGCTCTAACACTGATGATCCACCTACAAATGTGAACTGACGTTCAAAAATAAAACATTTGAAAACGGACCATTTTCCACATTTCTGAAGCATGACGTAATGGGGGTGTTATCTCTTTTGTCGAAAATCAGCCGTTTTTGCTCGAACATTAAATGCCTCCAAATGGTATTTAATTAACTTCCCGAGCCCCTGGAAGCATGAAAATCACTTTAAACATGCTAATTTTAGCTCTAACACTGATGATCCACCTACAAATGTGAACTGACGTTAAAAAATAAAACATTTGAAAACGGACCATTTTCCACATTTCTGAAGCATGACGTAATGGGGGGGTGTTATCTCTTTTGTCGAAAATCAGCCGTTTTTGCTCGAACATTAAATGCCTCCAAATGGTATTTAATTAACTTCCCGGGGTGAAGAAACCCTTTTTGAGAACTCAGAGTGAGTAAATTGGCCATTTTCATGCACTTTTAACCATTCCATAAATCTTGTGTTTTGGGCCCCTGGAAGCATGAAAATCACTTTAAACATGCTAATTTTAGCTCTAACACTGATGATCCACCTACAAATGTGAACTGACGTTCAAAAATAAAACATTTGAAAACGGACCATTTTCCACATTTCTGAAGCATGACGTAATGGGGGGGTGTTATCTCTTTTGTCGAAAATCAGCCGTTTTTGCTCGAACATTAAATGCCTCCAAATGGTATTTAATTAACTTCCCGGGGTGAAGAAACCCTTTTTGAGAACTCAGAGTGAGTAAATTGGCCATTTTCATGCACTTTTAACCATTCCATAAATCTTGTGTTTTGGGCCCCTGGAAGCATGAAAATCACTTTAAACATGCTAATTTTAGCTCTAACACTGATGATCCACCTACAAATGTGAACTGACGTTCAAAAATAAAACATTTGAAAACGGACCATTTTCCACATTTCTGAAGCATGACGTAATGGGGGGGTGTTATCTCTTTTGTCGAAAATCAGCCGTTTTTGCTCGAACATTAAATGCCTCCAAATGGTATTTAATTAACTTCCCGAGCCCCTGGAAGCATGAAAATCACTTTAAACATGCTAATTTTAGCTCTAACACTGATGATCCACCTACAAATGTGAACTGACGTTCAAAAATAAAACATTTGAAAACGGACCATTTTCCACATTTCTGAAGCATGACGTAATGGGGGGGTGTTATCTCTTTTGTGGAAAATCAGCCTTTTTTGCTCGAACATTAAATGCCTCCAAATGGTATTTATTTCACTTCCCGAGCCCCTGGAAGCATGAAAATCACTTTAAACATGCTAATTTTAGCTCTAACACTGATGATCCACCTACAAATGTGAACTGACGTTCAAAAATAAAACATTTGAAAACGGACCATTTTCCACATTTCTGAAGCATGACGTAATGGGGGGGTGTTATCTCTTTTGTCGAAAATCAGCTGTTTTTGCTCTAACATTAAATGCCTCCAAATGGTATTTAATTAACTTCCCGAGCCCCTGGAAGCATGAAAATCACTTTAAACATGCTAATTTTAGCTCTAACACTGATGATCCACCTACAAATGTGAACTGACGTTCAAAAATAAAACATTTGAAAACGGACCATTTTCCACATTTCTGAAGCATGACGTAATGGGGGGGTGTTATCTCTTTTGTGGAAAATCAGCCGTTTTTGCTCGAACATTAAATGCCTCCAAATGGTATTTAATTAACTTCCCGAGCCCCTGGAAGCATGAAAATCACTTTAAACATGCTAATTTTAGCTCTAACACTGATGATCCACCTGCAAATGTAAACTGACGTTCAAAAATAAAACATTTGAAAACTGACCATTTTCCACATTTCTGAAGCATGACGTAATGGGGGGGTGTTATCTCTTTTGTCGAAAATCAGCCGTTTTTGCTCGAACATTAAATGCCTCCAAATGGTATTTAATTAACTTCCCGAGCCCCTGGAAGCATGAAAATCACTTTAAACATGCTAATTTTAGCTCTAACACTGATGATCCACCTACAAATGTGAACTGACGTTCAAAAATAAAACCTTTGAAAACGGACCATTTTCCACATTTCTGAAGCATGACATAATGGGGGGGTGTTATCTCTTTTGTCGAAAATCAGCCGTTTTTGCTCGAACATTAAATGCCTCCAAATGGTATTTAATCAACTTCCCGAGCCCCTGGAAGCATGAAAATCACTTTAAACATGCTAATTTTAGCTCTAACACTGATGATCCACCTACAAATGTGAACTGACGTTCAAAAATAAAACATTTGAAAACGGACCATTTTCCACATTTCTGAAGCATGACGTAATGGGGGGGTGTTATCTCTTTTGTCGAAAATCAGCCGTTTTTGCTTGAACATTAAATGCCTCCAAATGGTATTTAATTAACTTCCCGAGCAAATGGAAGCATGAAAATCACTTTAAACATGCTAATTTTAGCTCTAACACTGATGATCCACCTACAAATGTGAACTGACGTTCAAAAATAAAACATTTGAAAACGGACCATTTTCCACATTTCTGAAGCATGACATAATGGGGGGGTGTTATCTCTTTTGTCGAAAATCAGCCGTTTTTGCTCGAACATTAAATGCCTCCAAATGGTATTTAATTAACTTCCCGAGCCCCTGGAAGCATGAAAATCACTTTAAACATGCTAATTTTAGCTCTAACACTGATGATCCACCTACAAATGTGAACTGACGTTCAAAAATAAAACATTTGAAAACGGACCATTTTCCACATTTCTGAAGCATGACGTAATGGGGGGGTGTTATCTCTTTTGTCGAAAATCAGCCGTTTTTGCTCGAACATTAAATGCCTCCAAATGGTATTTAATTAACTTCCCGGGGTGAAGAAACCCTTTTTGAGAACTCAGAGTGAGTAAATTGGCCATTTTCATGCACTTTTAACCATTCCATAAATCTTGTGTTTTGGGCCCCTGGAAGCATGAAAATCACTTTAAACATGCTAATTTTAGCTCTAACACTGATGATCCACCTACAAATGTGAACTGACGTTCAAAAATAAAACATTTGAAAACGGACCATTTTCCACATTTCTGAAGCATGACGTAATGGGGGTGTTATCTCTTTTGTCGAAAATCAGCCGTTTTTGCTCGAACATTAAATGCCTCCAAATGGTATTTAATTAACTTCCCGAGCCCCTGGAAGCATGAAAATCACTTTAAACATGCTAATTTTAGCTCTAACACTGATGATCCACCTACAAATGTGAACTGACGTTCAAAAATAAAACATTTGAAAACGGACCATTTTCCACATTTCTGAAGCATGACGTAATGGGGGGGTGTTATCTCTTTTGTCGAAAATCAGCCATTTTTGCTCTAACATTAAATGCCTCCAAATGGTATTTAATTAACTTCCCGGGGTGAAGAAACCCTTTTTGAGAACTCAGAGTGAGTAAATTGGCCATTTTCATGCACTTTTAACCATTCCATAAATCTTGTGTTTTGGGCCCCTGGAAGCATGAAAATCACTTCAAACATGCTAATTTTAGCTCTAACACTGATGATCCACCTACAAATGTGAACTGACGTTCAAAAATAAAACATTTGAAAACGGACCATTTTCCACATTTCTGAAGCATGACGTAATGGGGGGGTTTTATCTCTTTTGTCGAAAATCAGCCGTTTTTGCTCGAACATTAAATGCCTCCAAATGGTATTTAATTATCTTCCCGAGCCCCTGGAAGCATGAAAATCACTTTAAACATGCTAATTTTAGCTCTAACACTGATGATCCACCTACAAATGTGAACTGACGTTCAAAAATAAAACATTTGAAAACGGACCATTTTCCACATTTCTGAAGCATGACATAATGGGGGGGTGTTATCTCTTTTGTCGAAAATCAGCCGTTTTTGCTCGAACATTAAATGCCTCCAAATGGTATTTAATTAACTTCCCGAGCCCCTGGAAGCATGAAAATCACTTTAAACATGCTAATTTTAGCTCTAACACTGATGATCCACCTACAAATGTGAACTGACGTTCAAAAATAAAACATTTGAAAACGGACCATTTTCCACATTTCTGAAGCATGACGTAATGGGGGGGTGTTATCTCTTTTGTCGAAAATCAGCCGTTTTTGCTCGAACATTAAATGCCTCCAAATGGTATTTAATTAACTTCCCGGGGTGAAGAAACCCTTTTTGAGAACTCAGAGTGAGTAAATTGGCCATTTTCATGCACTTTTAACCATTCCATAAATCTTGTGTTTTGGGCCCCTGGAAGCATGAAAATCACTTTAAACATGCTAATTTTAGCTCTAACACTGATGATCCACCTACAAATGTGAACTGACGTTCAAAAATAAAACATTTGAAAACGGACCATTTTCCACATTTCTGAAGCATGACGTAATGGGGGTGTTATCTCTTTTGTCGAAAATCAGCCGTTTTTGCTCGAACATTAAATGCCTCCAAATGGTATTTAATTAACTTCCCGAGCCCCTGGAAGCATGAAAATCACTTTAAACATGCTAATTTTAGCTCTAACACTGATGATCCACCTACAAATGTGAACTGACGTTCAAAAATAAAACATTTGAAAACGGACCATTTTCCACATTTCTGAAGCATGACGTAATGGGGGGGTGTTATCTCTTTTGTCGAAAATCAGCCATTTTTGCTCTAACATTAAATGCCTCCAAATGGTATTTAATTAACTTCCCGGGGTGAAGAAACCCTTTTTGAGAACTCAGAGTGAGTAAATTGGCCATTTTCATGCACTTTTAACCATTCCATAAATCTTGTGTTTTGGGCCCCTGGAAGCATGAAAATCACTTCAAACATGCTAATTTTAGCTCTAACACTGATGATCCACCTACAAATGTGAACTGACGTTCAAAAATAAAACATTTGAAAACGGACCATTTTCCACATTTCTGAAGCATGACGTAATGGGGGGGTTTTATCTCTTTTGTCGAAAATCAGCCGTTTTTGCTCGAACATTAAATGCCTCCAAATGGTATTTAATTATCTTCCCGAGCCCCTGGAAGCATGAAAATCACTTTAAACATGCTAATTTTAGCTCTAACACTGATGATCCACCTACAAATGTGAACTGACGTTCAAAAATAAAACATTTGAAAACGGACCATTTTCCACATTTCTGAAGCATGACTTAATGGGGGGGTGTTATCTCTTTTGTCGAAAATCAGCCGTTTTTGCTCGAACATTAAATGCCTCCAAATGGTATTTATTTCACTTCCCGAGCCCCTGGAAGCATGAAAATCACTTTCAACATGCTAATTTTAGCTCTAACACTGATGATCTACCTACAAATGTGAACTGACGTTCAAAAATAAAACATTTGAAAACGGACCATTTTCCACATTTCTGAAGCATGACGTAATGGGGGGGTGTTATCTCTTTTGTCGAAAATCAGCCGTTTTTGCTCGAACATTAAATGCCTCCAAATGGTATTTAATTAACTTCCCGGGGTGAAGAAACCCTTTTTGAGAACTCAGAGTGAGTAAATTGGCCATTTTCATGCACTTTTAACCATTCCATAAATCTTGTGTTTTGGGCCCCTGGAAGCATGAAAATCACTTTAAACATGCTAATTTTAGCTCTAACACTGATGATCCACCTACAAATGTGAACTGACGTTCAAAAATAAAACATTTGAAAACGGACCATTTTCCACATTTCTGAAGCATGACGTAATGGGGGGGTGTTATCTCTTTTGTCGAAAATCAGCCGTTTTTGCTCGAACATTAAATGCCTCCAAATGGTATTTAATTAACTTCCCGGGGTGAAGAAACCCTTTTTGAGAACTCAGAGTGAGTAAATTGGCCATTTTCATGCACTTTTAACCATTCCATAAATCTTGTGTTTTGGGCCCCTGGAAGCATGAAAATCACTTTAAACATGCTAATTTTAGCTCTAACACTGATGATCCACCTGCAAATGTGAACTGACGTTCAAAAATAAAACATTTGAAAACGGACCATTTTCCACATTTCTGAAGCATGATGTAATGGGGGGGTGTTATCTCTTTTGTCGAAAATCAGCCGTTTTTGCTCTAACATTAAATGCCTCCAAATGGTATTTAATTAACTTCCCGGGGTGAAGAAACCCTTTTTGAGAACTCAGAGTGAGTAAATTGGCCATTTTCATGCACTTTTAACCATTCCATAAATCTTGTGTTTTGGGCCCCTGGAAGCATGAAAATCACTTTAAACATGCTAATTTTAGCTCTAACACTGATGATCCACCTACAAATGTGAACTGACGTTCAAAAATAAAACATTTGAAAACGGACCATTTTCCACATTTCTGAAGCATGACGTAATGGGGGGGTGTTATCTCTTTTGTGGAAAATCAGCCGTTTTTGCTCGAACATTAAATGCCTCCAAATGGTATTTAATTAACTTCCCGAGCCCCTGGAAGCATGAAAATCACTTTAAACATGCTAATTTTAGCTCTAACACTGATGATCCACCTGCAAATGTGAACTGACGTTCAAAAATAAAACATTTGAAAACGGACCATTTTCCACATTTCTGAAGCATGATGTAATGGGGGGGTGTTATCTCTTTTGTCGAAAATCAGCCGTTTTTGCTCTAACATTAAATGCCTCCAAATGGTATTTAATTAACTTCCCGGGGTGAAGAAACCCTTTTTGAGAACTCAGAGTGAGTAAATTGGCCATTTTCATGCACTTTTAACCATTCCATAAATCTTGTGTTTTGGGCCCCTGGAAGCATGAAAATCACTTTAAACATGCTAATTTTAGCTCTAACACTGATGATCCACCTACAAATGTGAACTGACGTTCAAAAATAAAACATTTGAAAACGGACCATTTTCCACATTTCTGAAGCATGACGTAATGGGGGGGTGTTATCTCTTTTGTCGAAAATCAGCCGTTTTTGCTCGAACATTAAATGCCTCCAAATGGTATTTAATTAACTTCCCGAGCCCCTGGAAGCATGAAAATCACTTTAAACATGCTAATTTTAGCTCTAACACTGATGATCCACCTACAAATGTGAACTGACGTTCAAAAATAAAACATTTGAAAACGGACCATTTTCCACATTTCTGAAGCATGACGTAATGGGGGTGTTATCTCTTTTGTCGAAAATCAGCCGTTTTTGCTCGAACATTAAATGCCTCCAAATGGTATTTAATTAACTTCCCGAGCCCCTGGAAGCATGAAAATCACTTTAAACATGCTAATTTTAGCTCTAACACTGATGATCCACCTACAAATGTGAACTGACGTTCAAAAATAAAACATTTGAAAACGGACCATTTTCCACATTTCTGAAGCATGACGTAATGGGGGGGTGTTATCTCTTTTGTCGAAAATCAGCCGTTTTTGCTCGAACATTAAATGCCTCCAAATGGTATTTAATTAACTTCCCGGGGTGAAGAAACCCTTTTTGAGAACTCAGAGTGAGTAAATTGGCCATTTTCATGCACTTTTAACCATTCCATAAATCTTGTGTTTTGGGCCCCTGGAAGCATGAAAATCACTTTAAACATGCTAATTTTAGCTCTAACACTGATGATCCACCTACAAATGTGAACTGACGTTCAAAAATAAAACATTTGAAAACGGACCATTTTCCACATTTCTGAAGCATGACGTAATGGGGGGGTGTTATCTCTTTTGTCGAAAATCAGCCGTTTTTGCTCGAACATTAAATGCCTCCAAATGGTATTTAATTAACTTCCCGGGGTGAAGAAACCCTTTTTGAGAACTCAGAGTGAGTAAATTGGCCATTTTCATGCACTTTTAACCATTCCATAAATCTTGTGTTTTGGGCCCCTGGAAGCATGAAAATCACTTTAAACATGCTAATTTTAGCTCTAACACTGATGATCCACCTACAAATGTGAACTGACGTTCAAAAATAAAACATTTGAAAACGGACCATTTTCCACATTTCTGAAGCATGACGTAATGGGGGGGTGTTATCTCTTTTGTCGAAAATCAGCCGTTTTTGCTCGAACATTAAATGCCTCCAAATGGTATTTAATTAACTTCCCGAGCCCCTGGAAGCATGAAAATCACTTTAAACATGCTAATTTTAGCTCTAACACTGATGATCCACCTACAAATGTGAACTGACGTTCAAAAATAAAACATTTGAAAACGGACCATTTTCCACATTTCTGAAGCATGACGTAATGGGGGGGTGTTATCTCTTTTGTGGAAAATCAGCCTTTTTTGCTCGAACATTAAATGCCTCCAAATGGTATTTATTTCACTTCCCGAGCCCCTGGAAGCATGAAAATCACTTTAAACATGCTAATTTTAGCTCTAACACTGATGATCCACCTACAAATGTGAACTGACGTTCAAAAATAAAACATTTGAAAACGGACCATTTTCCACATTTCTGAAGCATGACGTAATGGGGGGGTGTTATCTCTTTTGTCGAAAATCAGCTGTTTTTGCTCTAACATTAAATGCCTCCAAATGGTATTTAATTAACTTCCCGAGCCCCTGGAAGCATGAAAATCACTTTAAACATGCTAATTTTAGCTCTAACACTGATGATCCACCTACAAATGTGAACTGACGTTCAAAAATAAAACATTTGAAAACGGACCATTTTCCACATTTCTGAAGCATGACGTAATGGGGGGGTGTTATCTCTTTTGTGGAAAATCAGCCGTTTTTGCTCGAACATTAAATGCCTCCAAATGGTATTTAATTAACTTCCCGAGCCCCTGGAAGCATGAAAATCACTTTAAACATGCTAATTTTAGCTCTAACACTGATGATCCACCTGCAAATGTAAACTGACGTTCAAAAATAAAACATTTGAAAACTGACCATTTTCCACATTTCTGAAGCATGACGTAATGGGGGGGTGTTATCTCTTTTGTCGAAAATCAGCCGTTTTTGCTCGAACATTAAATGCCTCCAAATGGTATTTAATTAACTTCCCGAGCCCCTGGAAGCATGAAAATCACTTTAAACATGCTAATTTTAGCTCTAACACTGATGATCCACCTACAAATGTGAACTGACGTTCAAAAATAAAACCTTTGAAAACGGACCATTTTCCACATTTCTGAAGCATGACATAATGGGGGGGTGTTATCTCTTTTGTCGAAAATCAGCCGTTTTTGCTCGAACATTAAATGCCTCCAAATGGTATTTAATCAACTTCCCGAGCCCCTGGAAGCATGAAAATCACTTTAAACATGCTAATTTTAGCTCTAACACTGATGATCCACCTACAAATGTGAACTGACGTTCAAAAATAAAACATTTGAAAACGGACCATTTTCCACATTTCTGAAGCATGACGTAATGGGGGGGTGTTATCTCTTTTGTCGAAAATCAGCCGTTTTTGCTTGAACATTAAATGCCTCCAAATGGTATTTAATTAACTTCCCGAGCAAATGGAAGCATGAAAATCACTTTAAACATGCTAATTTTAGCTCTAACACTGATGATCCACCTACAAATGTGAACTGACGTTCAAAAATAAAACATTTGAAAACGGACCATTTTCCACATTTCTGAAGCATGACATAATGGGGGGGTGTTATCTCTTTTGTCGAAAATCAGCCGTTTTTGCTCGAACATTAAATGCCTCCAAATGGTATTTAATTAACTTCCCGAGCCCCTGGAAGCATGAAAATCACTTTAAACATGCTAATTTTAGCTCTAACACTGATGATCCACCTACAAATGTGAACTGACGTTCAAAAATAAAACATTTGAAAACGGACCATTTTCCACATTTCTGAAGCATGACGTAATGGGGGGGGGTGTTATCTCTTTTGTCGAAAATCAGCCGTTTTTGCTCGAACATTAAATGCCTCCAAATGGTATTTAATTAACTTCCCGGGGTGAAGAAACCCTTTTTGAGAACTCAGAGTGAGTAAATTGGCCATTTTCATGCACTTTTAACCATTCCATTAATCTTGTGTTTTGGGCCCCTGGAAGCATGAAAATCACTTTAAACATGCTAATTTTAGCTCTAACACTGATGATCCACCTACAAATGTGAACTGACGTTCAAAAATAAAACATTTGAAAACGGACCATTTTCCACATTTCTGAAGCATGACGTAATGGGGGTGTTATCTCTTTTGTCGAAAATCAGCCGTTTTTGCTCGAACATTAAATGCCTCCAAATGGTATTTAATTAACTTCCCGAGCCCCTGGAAGCATGAAAATCACTTTAAACATGCTAATTTTAGCTCTAACACTGATGATCCACCTACAAATGTGAACTGACGTTCAAAAATAAAACATTTGAAAACGGACCATTTTCCACATTTCTGAAGCATGACGTAATGGGGGGGTTTTATCTCTTTTGTCGAAAATCAGCCGTTTTTGCTCGAACATTAAATGCCTCCAAATGGTATTTAATTATCTTCCCGAGCCCCTGGAAGCATGAAAATCACTTTAAACATGCTAATTTTAGCTCTAACACTGATGATCCACCTACAAATGTGAACTGACGTTCAAAAATAAAACATTTGAAAACGGACCATTTTCCACATTTCTGAAGCATGACTTAATGGGGGGGTGTTATCTCTTTTGTCGAAAATCAGCCGTTTTTGCTCGAACATTAAATGCCTCCAAATGGTATTTATTTCACTTCCCGAGCCCCTGGAAGCATGAAAATCACTTTCAACATGCTAATTTTAGCTCTAACACTGATGATCCACCTACAAATGTGAACTGACGTTCAAAAATAAAACATTTGAAAACGGACCATTTTCCACATTTCTGAAGCATGACGTAATGGGGGGGTGTTATCTCTTTTGTCGAAAATCAGCCGTTTTTGCTCGAACATTAAATGCCTCCAAATGGTATTTAATTAACTTCCCGGGGTGAAGAAACCCTTTTTGAGAACTCAGAGTGAGTAAATTGGCCATTTTCATGCACTTTTAACCATTCCATAAATCTTGTGTTTTGGGCCCCTGGAAGCATGAAAATCACTTTAAACATGCTAATTTTAGCTCTAACACTGATGATCCACCTACAAATGTGAACTGACGTTCAAAAATAAAACATTTGAAAACGGACCATTTTCCACATTTCTGAAGCATGACGTAATGGGGGGGTGTTATCTCTTTAGTCGAAAATCAGCCGTTTTTGCTCGAACATTAAATGCCTCCAAATGGTATTTAATTAACTTCCCGGGGTGAAGAAACCCTTTTTGAGAACTCAGAGTGAGTAAATTGGCCATTTTCATGCACTTTTAACCATTCCATAAATCTTGTGTTTTGGGCCCCTGGAAGCATGAAAATCACTTTAAACATGCTAATTTTAGCTCTAACACTGATGATCCACCTGCAAATGTGAACTGACGTTCAAAAATAAAACATTTGAAAACGGACCATTTTCCACATTTCTGAAGCATGATGTAATGGGGGGGTGTTATCTCTTTTGTCGAAAATCAGCCGTTTTTGCTCTAACATTAAATGCCTCCAAATGGTATTTAATTAACTTCCCGGGGTAAAGAAACCCTTTTTGAGAACTCAGAGTGAGTAAATTGGCCATTTTCATGCACTTTTAACCATTCCATAAATCTTGTGTTTTGGGCCCCTGGAAGCATGAAAATCACTTTAAACATGCTAATTTTAGCTCTAACACTGATGATCCACCTACAAATGTGAACTGACGTTCAAAAATAAAACATTTGAAAACGGACCATTTTCCACATTTCTGAAGCATGACGTAATGGGGGGGTGTTATCTCTTTTGTGGAAAATCAGCCGTTTTTGCTCGAACATTAAATGCCTCCAAATGGTATTTAATTAACTTCCCGAGCCCCTGGAAGCATGAAAATCACTTTAAACATGCTAATTTTAGCTCTAACACTGATGATCCACCTACAAATGTGAACTGACGTTCAAAAATAAAACATTTGAAAACGGACCATTTTCCACATTTCTGAAGCATGATGTAATGGGGGGGTGTTATCTCTTTTGTCGAAAATCAGCCGTTTTTGCTCGAACATTAAATGCCTCCAAATGGTATTTAATTAACTTCCCGAGCCCCTGGAAGCATGAAAATCACTTTAAACATGCTAATTTTAGCTCTAACACTGATGATCCACCTACAAATGTGAACTGACGTTCAAAAATAAAACATTTGAAAACGGACCATTTTCCACATTTCTGAAGCATGACGTAATGGGGGTGTTATCTCTTTTGTCGAAAATCAGCCGTTTTTGCTCGAACATTAAATGCCTCCAAATGGTATTTAATTAACTTCCCGAGCCCCTGGAAGCATGAAAATCACTTTAAACATGCTAATTTTAGCTCTAACACTGATGATCCACCTACAAATGTGAACTGACGTTCAAAAATAAAACATTTGAAAACGGACCATTTTCCACATTTCTGAAGCATGACGTAATGGGGGGGTGTTATCTCTTTTGTCGAAAATCAGCCGTTTTTGCTCGAACATTAAATGCCTCCAAATGGTATTTAATTAACTTCCCGGGGTGAAGAAACCCTTTTTGAGAACTCAGAGTGAGTAAATTGGCCATTTTCATGCACTTTTAACCATTCCATAAATCTTGTGTTTTGGGCCCCTGGAAGCATGAAAATCACTTTAAACCTGCTAATTTTAGCTCTAACACTGATGATCCACCTACAAATGTGAACTGACGTTCAAAAATAAAACATTTGAAAACGGACCATTTTCCACATTTCTGAAGCATGACGTAATGGGGGGGTGTTATCTCTTTTGTCGAAAATCAGCCGTTTTTGCTCGAACATTAAATGCCTCCAAATGGTATTTAATTAACTTCCCGAGCCCCTGGAAGCATGAAAATCACTTTAAACATGCTAATTTTAGCTCTAACACTGATGATCCACCTACAAATGTGAACTGACGTTCAAAAATAAAACATTTTAAAACGGACCATTTTCCACATTTCTGAAGCATGACGTAATGGGGGGGTGTTATCTCTTTTGTGGAAAATCAGCCTTTTTTGCTCGAACATTAAATGCCTCCAAATGGTATTTAATTAACTTCCCGAGCCCCTGGAAGCATGAAAATCACTTTAAACATGCTAATTTTAGCTCTAACACTGATGATCCACCTACAAATGTGAACTGACGTTCAAAAATAAAACATTTGAAAACGGACCATTTTCCACATTTCTGAAGCATGACGTAATGGGGGTGTTATCTCTTTTGTCGAAAATCAGCCGTTTTTGCTCGAACATTAAATGCCTCCAAATGGTATTTAATTAACTTCCCGAGCCCCTGGAAGCATGAAAATCACTTTAAACATGCTAATTTTAGCTCTAACACTGATGATCCACCTACAAATGTGAACTGACGTTCAAAAATAAAACATTTGAAAACTGACCATTTTCCACATTTCTGAAGCATGACGTAATGGGGGGGTGTTATCTCTTTTGTCGAAAATCAGCCGTTTTTGCTCGAACATTAAATGCCTCCAAATGGTATTTAATTAACTTCCCGGGGTGAAGAAACCCTTTTTGAGAACTCAGAGTGAGTAAATTGGCCATTTTCATGCACTTTTAACCATTCCATAAATCTTGTGTTTTGGGCCCCTGGAAGCATGAAAATCACTTTAAACATGCTAATTTTAGCTCTAACACTGATGATCCACCTACAAATGTGAACTGACGTTCAAAAATAAAACATTTGAAAACGGACCATTTTCCACATTTCTGAAGCATGACGTAATGGGGGGGTGTTATCTCTTTTGTCGAAAATCAGCCGTTTTTGCTCGAACATTAAATGCCTCCAAATGGTATTTAATTAACTTCCCGGGGTGAAGAAACCCTTTTTGAGAACTCAGAGTGAGTAAATTGGCCATTTTCATGCACTTTTAACCATTCCATAAATCTTGTGTTTTGGGCCCCTGGAAGCATGAAAATCACTTTAAACATGCTAATTTTAGCTCTAACACTGATGATCCACCTACAAATGTGAACTGACGTTCAAAAATAAAACATTTGAAAACGGACCATTTTCCACATTTCTGAAGCATGACGTAATGGGGGGGTGTTATCTCTTTTGTCGAAAATCAGCCGTTTTTGCTCGAACATTAAATGCCTCCAAATGGTATTTAATTAACTTCCCGAGCCCCTGGAAGCATGAAAATCACTTTAAACATGCTAATTTTAGCTCTAACACTGATGATCCACCTACAAATGTGAACTGACGTTCAAAAATAAAACATTTGAAAACGGACCATTTTCCACATTTCTGAAGCATGACGTAATGGGGGGGTGTTATCTCTTTTGTGGAAAATCAGCCTTTTTTGCTCGAACATTAAATGCCTCCAAATGGTATTTATTTCACTTCCCGAGCCCCTGGAAGCATGAAAATCACTTTAAACATGCTAATTTTAGCTCTAACACTGATGATCCACCTACAAATGTGAACTGACGTTCAAAAATAAAACATTTGAAAACGGACCATTTTCCACATTTCTGAAGCATGACGTAATGGGGGGGTGTTATCTCTTTTGTCGAAAATCAGCCGTTTTTGCTCTAACATTAAATGCCTCCAAATGGTATTTAATTAACTTCCCGAGCCCCTGGAAGCATGAAAATCACTTTAAACATGCTAATTTTAGCTCTAACACTGATGATCCACCTACAAATGTGAACTGACGTTCAAAAATAAAACATTTGAAAACGGACCATTTTCCACATTTCTGAAGCATGACGTAATGGGGGGGTGTTATCTCTTTTGTGGAAAATCAGCCGTTTTTGCTCGAACATTAAATGCCTCCAAATGGTATTTAATTAACTTCCCGAGCCCCTGGAAGCATGAAAATCACTTTAAACATGCTAATTTTAGCTCTAACACTGATGATCCACCTACAAATGTAAACTGACGTTCAAAAATAAAACATTTGAAAACTGACCATTTTCCACATTTCTGAAGCATGACGTAATGGGGGGGTGTTATCTCTTTTGTCGAAAATCAGCCGTTTTTGCTCGAACATTAAATGCCTCCAAATGGTATTTAATTAACTTCCCGAGCCCCTGGAAGCATGAAAATCACTTTAAACATGCTAATTTTAGCTCTAACACTGATGATCCACCTACAAATGTGAACTGACGTTCAAAAATAAAACCTTTGAAAACGGACCATTTTCCACATTTCTGAAGCATGACATAATGGGGGGGTGTTATCTCTTTTGTCGAAAATCAGCCGTTTTTGCTCGAACATTAAATGCCTCCAAATGGTATTTAATCAACTTCCCGAGCCCCTGGAAGCATGAAAATCACTTTAAACATGCTAATTTTAGCTCTAACACTGATGATCCACCTACAAATGTGAACTGACGTTCAAAAATAAAACATTTGAAAACGGACCATTTTCCACATTTCTGAAGCATGACGTAATGGGGGGGTGTTATCTCTTTTGTCGAAAATCAGCCGTTTTTGCTTGAACATTAAATGCCTCCAAATGGTATTTAATTAACTTCCCGAGCCCCTGGAAGCATAAAAATCACTTTAAACATGCTAATTTTAGCTCTAACACTGATGATCCACCTACAAATGTGAACTGACGTTCAAAAATAAAACATTTGAAAACGGACCATTTTCCACATTTCTGAAGCATGACATAATGGGGGGGTGTTATCTCTTTTGTCGAAAATCAGCCGTTTTTGCTCGAACATTAAATGCCTCCAAATGGTATTTAATTAACTTCCCGAGCCCCTGGAAGCATGAAAATCACTTTAAACATGCTAATTTTAGCTCTAACACTGATGATCCACCTACAAATGTGAACTGACGTTCAAAAATAAAACATTTGAAAACGGACCATTTTCCACATTTCTGAAGCATGACGTAATGGGGGGGTGTTATCTCTTTTGTCGAAAATCAGCCGTTTTTGCTCGAACATTAAATGCCTCCAAATGGTATTTAATTAACTTCCCGGGGTGAAGAAACCCTTTTTGAGAACTCAGAGTGAGTAAATTGGCCATTTTCATGCACTTTTAACCATTCCATAAATCTTGTGTTTTGGGCCCCTGGAAGCATGAAAATCACTTTAAACATGCTAATTTTAGCTCTAACACTGATGATCCACCTACAAATGTGAACTGACGTTCAAAAATAAAACATTTGAAAACGGACCATTTTCCACATTTCTGAAGCATGACGTAATGGGGGTGTTATCTCTTTTGTCGAAAATCAGCCGTTTTTGCTCGAACATTAAATGCCTCCAAATGGTATTTAATTAACTTCCCGAGCCCCTGGAAGCATGAAAATCACTTTAAACATGCTAATTTTAGCTCTAACACTGATGATCCACCTACAAATGTGAACTGACGTTCAAAAATAAAACATTTGAAAACGGACCATTTTCCACATTTCTGAAGCATGACGTAATGGGGGGGTGTTATCTCTTTTGTCGAAAATCAGCCGTTTTTGCTCTAACATTAAATGCCTCCAAATGGTATTTAATTAACTTCCCGGGGTGAAGAAACCCTTTTTGAGAACTCAGAGTGAGTAAATTGGCCATTTTCATGCACTTTTAACCATTCCATAAATCTTGTGTTTTGGGCCCCTGGAAGCATGAAAATCACTTCAAACATGCTAATTTTAGCTCTAACACTGATGATCCACCTACAAATGTGAACTGACGTTCAAAAATAAAACATTTGAAAACGGACCATTTTCCACATTTCTGAAGCATGACGTAATGGGGGGGTTTTATCGCTTTTGTCGAAAATCAGCCGTTTTTGCTCGAACATTAAATGCCTCCAAATGGTATTTAATTATCTTCCCGAGCCCCTGGAAGCATGAAAATCACTTTAAACATGCTAATTTTAGCTCTAACACTGATGATCCACCTACAAATGTGAACTGACGTTCAAAAATAAAACATTTGAAAACGGACCATTTTCCACATTTCTGAAGCATGACTTAATGGGGGGGTGTTATCTCTTTTGTCGAAAATCAGCCGTTTTTGCTCGAACATTAAATGCCTCCAAATGGTATTTATTTCACTTCCCGAGCCCCTGGAAGCATGAAAATCACTTTCAACATGCTAATTTTAGCTCTAACACTGATGATCCACCTACAAATGTGAACTGACGTTCAAAAATAAAACATTTGAAAACGGACCATTTTCCACATTTCTGAAGCATGACGTAATGGGGGGGTGTTATCTCTTTTGTCGAAAATCAGCCGTTTTTGCTCGAACATTAAATGCCTCCAAATGGTATTTAATTAACTTCCCGAGCCCCTGGAAGCATGAAAATCACTTTAAACATGCTAATTTTAGCTCTAACACTGATGATCCACCTACAAATGTGAACTGACGTTCAAAAATAAAACATTTGAAAACGGACCATTTTCCACATTTCTGAAGCATGACGTAATGGGGGTGTTATCTCTTTTGTCGAAAATCAGCCGTTTTTGCTCGAACATTAAATGCCTCCAAATGGTATTTAATTAACTTCCCGAGCCCCTGGAAGCATGAAAATCACTTTAAACATGCTAATTTTAGCTCTAACACTGATGATCCACCTACAAATGTGAACTGACGTTCAAAAATAAAACATTTGAAAACGGACCATTTTCCACATTTCTGAAGCATGACGTAATGGGGGGGTGTTATCTCTTTTGTCGAAAATCAGCCGTTTTTGCTCGAACATTAAATGCCTCCAAATGGTATTTAATTAACTTCCCGGGGTGAAGAAACCCTTTTTGAGAACTCAGAGTGAGTAAATTGGCCATTTTCATGCACTTTTAACCATTCCATAAATCTTGTGTTTTGGGCCCCTGGAAGCATGAAAATCACTTTAAACATGCTAATTTTAGCTCTAACACTGATGACCCACCTACAAATGTGAACTGACGTTCAAAAATAAAACATTTGAAAACGGACCATTTTCCACATTTCTGAAGCATGACGTAATGGGGGGGTGTTATCTCTTTTGTCGAAAATCAGCCGTTTTTGCTCGAACATTAAATGCCTCCAAATGGTATTTAATTAACTTCCCGGGGTGAAGAAACCCTTTTTGAGAACTCAGAGTGAGTAAATTGGCCATTTTCATGCACTTTTAACCATTCCATAAATCTTGTGTTTTGGGCCCCTGGAAGCATGAAAATCACTTTAAACATGCTAATTTTAGCTCTAACACTGATGACCCACCTACAAATGTGAACTGACGTTCAAAAATAAAACATTTGAAAACGGACCATTTTCCACATTTCTGAAGCATGACGTAATGGGGGGGTGTTATCTCTTTTGTCGAAAATCAGCCGTTTTTGCTCGAACAGTAAATGCCTCCAAATGGTATTTAATTAACTTCCCGGGGTGAAGAAACCCTTTTTGAGAACTCAGAGTGAGTAAATTGGCCATTTTCATGCACTTTTAACCATTCCATAAATCTTGTGTTTTGGGCCCCTGGAAGCATGAAAATCACTTTAAACATGCTAATTTTAGCTCTAACACTGATGATCCACCTACAAATGTGAACTGACGTTCAAAAATAAAACATTTGAAAACGGACCATTTTCCACATTTCTGAAGCATGACGTAATGGGGGGGTGTTATCTCTTTTGTCGAAAATCAGCCGTTTTTGCTCGAACATTAACCCCTTCCATGCTGATGACGGCCCCCATCCGTCATGCATTACAGTGCTCGTGTGCTGATGACGGCTGGGGGCCGTCATAAAGCCATTGATTCTTTAAAAGCCTAGCACACGAGGAAAATCGGCCCAGCATGGAAGGGGTTAAATGCCTCCAAATGGTATTTAATTAACTTCCCGAGCCCCTGGAAGCATGAAAATCACTTTAAACATGCTAATTTTAGCTCTAACACTGATGATCCACCTACAAATGTGAACTGACGTTCAAAAATAAAACATTTGAAAACGGACCATTTTCCACATTTCTGAAGCATGACGTAATGGGGGGGTGTTATCTCTTTTGTCGAAAATCAGCCGTTTTTGCTCGAACATTAAATGCCTCCAAATGGTATTTAATTAACTTCCCGGGGTGAAGAAACCCTTTTTGAGAACTCAGAGTGAGTAAATTGGCCATTTTCATGCACTTTTAACCATTCCATAAATCTTGTGTTTTGGGCCCCTGGAAGCATGAAAATCACTTTAAACATGCTAATTTTAGCTCTAACACTGATGATCCACCTACAAATGTGAACTGACGTTCAAAAATAAAACATTTGAAAACGGACCATTTTCCACATTTCTGAAGCATGACATAATGGGGGGGTGTTATCTCTTTTGTCGAAAATCAGCCGTTTTTGCTCGAACATTAAATGCCTCCAAATGGTATTTAATTAACTTCCCGAGCCCCTGGAAGCATGAAAATCACTTTAAACATGCTAATTTTAGCTCTAACACTGATGATCCACCTACAAATGTGAACTGACGTTCAAAAATAAAACATTTGAAAACGGACCATTTTCCACATTTCTGAAGCATGACGTAATGGGGGGGTGTTATCTCTTTTGTCGAAATCAGCCGTTTTTGCTCGAACATTAAATGCCTCCAAATGGTATTTAATTAACTTCCCGAGCCCCTGGAAGCATGAAAATCACTTTAAACATGCTAATTTTAGCTCTAACACTGATGATCCACCTACAAATGTGAACTGACGTTCAAAAATAAAACATTTGAAAACTGACCATTTTCCACATTTCTGAAGCATGACGTAATGGGGGGGTGTTATCTCTTTTGTGGAAAATCAGCCGTTTTTGCTCGAACATTAAATGCCTCCAAATGGTATTTAATTAACTTCCCGAGCCCCTGGAAGCATGAAAATCACTTTAAACATGCTAATTTTAGCTCTAACACTGATGATCCACCTACAAATGTAAACTGACGTTCAAAAATAAAACATTTGAAAACTGACCATTTTCCACATTTCTGAAGCATGACGTAATGGGGGGGTGTTATCTCTTTTGTCGAAAATCAGCCGTTTTTGCTCGAACATTAAATGCCTCCAAATGGTATTTAATTAACTTCCCGAGCCCCTGGAAGCATGAAAATCACTTTAAACATGCTAATTTTAGCTCTAACACTGATGATCCACCTACAAATGTGAACTGACGTTCAAAAATAAAACCTTTGAAAACGGACCATTTTCCACATTTCTGAAGCATGACATAATGGGGGGGTGTTATCTCTTTTGTCGAAAATCAGCCGTTTTTGCTCGAACATTAAATGCCTCCAAATGGTATTTAATCAACTTCCCGAGCCCCTGGAAGCATGAAAATCACTTTAAACATGCTAATTTTAGCTCTAACACTGATGATCCACCTACAAATGTGAACTGACGTTCAAAAATAAAACATTTGAAAACGGACTATTTTCCACATTTCTGAAGCATGACGTAATGGGGGGGTGTTATCTCTTTTGTCGAAAATCAGCCGTTTTTGCTTGAACATTAAATGCCTCCAAATGGTATTTAATTAACTTCCCGAGCCCCTGGAAGCATGAAAATCACTTTAAACATGCTAATTTTAGCTCTAACACTGATGATCCACCTACAAATGTGAACTGACGTTCAAAAATAAAACATTTGAAAACGGACCATTTTCCACATTTCTGAAGCATGACATAATGGGGGGGTGTTATCTCTTTTGTCGAAAATCAGCCGTTTTTGCTCGAACATTAAATGCCTCCAAATGGTATTTAATTAACTTCCCGAGCCCCTGGAAGCATGAAAATCACTTTAAACATGCTAATTTTAGCTCTAACACTGATGATCCACCTACAAATGTGAACTGACGTTCAAAAATAAAACATTTGAAAACGGACCATTTTCCACATTTCTGAAGCATGACGTAATGGGGGGGTGTTATCTCTTTTGTCGAAAATCAGCCGTTTTTGCTCGAACATTAAATGCCTCCAAATGGTATTTAATTAACTTCCCGGGGTGAAGAAACCCTTTTTGAGAACTCAGAGTGAGTAAATTGGCCATTTTCATGCACTTTTAACCATTCCATAAATCTTGTGTTTTGGGCCCCTGGAAGCATGAAAATCACTTTAAACATGCTAATTTTAGCTCTAACACTGATGATCCACCTACAAATGTGAACTGACGTTCAAAAATAAAACATTTGAAAACGGACCATTTTCCACATTTCTGAAGCATGACGTAATGGGGGTGTTATCTCTTTTGTCGAAAATCAGCCGTTTTTGCTCGAACATTAAATGCCTCCAAATGGTATTTAATTAACTTCCCGAGCCCCTGGAAGCATGAAAATCACTTTAAACATGCTAATTTTAGCTCTAACACTGATGATCCACCTACAAATGTGAACTGACGTTCAAAAATAAAACATTTGAAAACGGACCATTTTCCACATTTCTGAAGCATGACGTAATGGGGGGGTGTTATCTCTTTTGTCGAAAATCAGCCGTTTTTGCTCTAACATTAAATGCCTCCAAATGGTATTTAATTAACTTCCCGGGGTGAAGAAACCCTTTTTGAGAACTCAGAGTGAGTAAATTGGCCATTTTCATGCACTTTTAACCATTCCATAAATCTTGTGTTTTGGGCCCCTGGAAGCATGAAAATCACTTCAAACATGCTAATTTTAGCTCTAACACTGATGATCCACCTACAAATGTGAACTGACGTTCAAAAATAAAACATTTGAAAACGGACCATTTTCCACATTTCTGAAGCATGACGTAATGGGGGGGTTTTATCTCTTTTGTCGAAAATCAGCCGTTTTTGCTCGAACATTAAATGCCTCCAAATGGTATTTAATTATCTTCCCGAGCCCCTGGAAGCATGAAAATCACTTTAAACATGCTAATTTTAGCTCTAACACTGATGATCCACCTACAAATGTGAACTGACGTTCAAAAATAAAACATTTGAAAACGGACCATTTTCCACATTTCTGAAGCATGACTTAATGGGGGGGTGTTATCTCTTTTGTCGAAAATCAGCCGTTTTTGCTCGAACATTAAATGCCTCCAAATGGTATTTATTTCACTTCCCGAGCCCCTGGAAGCATGAAAATCACTTTCAACATGCTAATTTTAGCTCTAACACTGATGATCCACCTACAAATGTGAACTGACGTTCAAAAATAAAACATTTGAAAACGGACCATTTTCCACATTTCTGAAGCATGACGTAATGGGGGGGTGTTATCTCTTTTGTCGAAAATCAGCCGTTTTTGCTCGAACATTAAATGCCTCCAAATGGTATTTAATTAACTTCCCGGGGTGAAGAAACCCTTTTTGAGAACTCAGAGTGAGTAAATTGGCCATTTTCATGCACTTTTAACCATTCCATAAATCTTGTGTTTTGGGCCCCTGGAAGCATGAAAATCACTTTAAACATGCTAATTTTAGCTCTAACACTGATGATCCACCTACAAATGTGAACAGACGTTCAAAAATAAAACATTTGAAAACGGACCATTTTCCACATTTCTGAAGCATGACGTAATGGGGGGGGTGTTATCTCTTTATTCGAAAATCAGCCGTTTTTGCTCGAACATTAAATGCCTCCAAATGGTATTTAATTAACTTCCCGGGGTGAAGAAACCCTTTTTGAGAACTCAGAGTGAGTAAATTGGCCATTTTCATGCACTTTTAACCATTCCATAAATCTTGTGTTTTGGGCCCCTGGAAGCATGAAAATCACTTTAAACATGCTAATTTTAGCTCTAACACTGATGATCCACCTGCAAATGTGAACTGACGTTCAAAAATAAAACATTTGAAAACGGACCATTTTCCACATTTCTGAAGCATGATGTAATGGGGGGGTGTTATCTCTTTTGTCGAAAATCAGCCGTTTTTGCTCTAACATTAAATGCCTCCAAATGGTATTTAATTAACTTCCCGGGGTGAAGAAACCCTTTTTGAGAACTCAGAGTGAGTTAATTGGCCATTTTCATGCACTTTTAACCATTCCATAAATCTTGTGTTTTGGGCCCCTGGAAGCATGAAAATCACTTTAAACATGCTAATTTTAGCTCTAACACTGATGATCCACCTACAAATGTGAACTGACGTTCAAAAATAAAACATTTGAAAACGGACCATTTTCCACATTTCTGAAGCATGACGTAATGGGGGGGTGTTATCTCTTTTGTGGAAAATCAGCCGTTTTTGCTCGAACATTAAATGCCTCCAAATGGTATTTAATTAACTTCCCGAGCCCCTGGAAGCATGAAAATCACTTTAAACATGCTAATTTTAGCTCTAACACTGATGATCCACCTACAAATGTGAACTGACGTTCAAAAATAAAACATTTGAAAACGGACCATTTTCCACATTTCTGAAGCATGACGTAATGGGGGGGTGTTATCTCTTTTGTCGAAAATCAGCCGTTTTTGCTCGAACATTAAATGCCTCCAAATGGTATTTAATTAACTTCCCGAGCCCCTGGAAGCATGAAAATCACTTTAAACATGCTAATTTTAGCTCTAACACTGATGATCCACCTACAAATGTGAACTGACGTTCAAAAATAAAACATTTGAAAACGGACCATTTTCCACATTTCTGAAGCATGACGTAATGGGGGTGTTATCTCTTTTGTCGAAAATCAGCCGTTTTTGCTCGAACATTAAATGCCTCCAAATGGTATTTAATTAACTTCCCGAGCCCCTGGAAGCATGAAAATCACTTTAAACATGCTAATTTTAGCTCTAACACTGATGATCCACCTACAAATGTGAACTGACGTTCAAAAATAAAACATTTGAAAACGGACCATTTTCCACATTTCTGAAGCATGACGTAATGGGGGGGTGTTATCTCTTTTGTCGAAAATCAGCCGTTTTTGCTCGAACATTAAATGCCTCCAAATGGTATTTAATTAACTTCCCGGGGTGAAGAAACCCTTTTTGAGAACTCAGAGTGAGTAAATTGGCCATTTTCATGCACTTTTAACCATTCCATAAATCTTGTGTTTTGGGCCCCTGGAAGCATGAAAATCACTTTAAACATGCTCATTTTAGCTCTAACACTGATGATCCACCTACAAATGTGAACTGACGTTCAAAAATAAAACATTTGAAAACGGACCATTTACCACATTTCTGAAGCATGACGTAATCGGGGGGTGTTATCTCTTTTGTCGAAAATCAGCCGTTTTTGCTCGAACATTAAATGCCTCCAAATGGTATTTAATTAACTTCCCGGGGTGAAGAAACCCTTTTTGAGAACTCAGAGTGAGTAAATTGGCCATTTTCATGCACTTTTAACCATTCCATAAATCTTGTGTTTTGGGCCCCTGGAAGCATGAAAATCACTTTAAACATGCTAATTTTAGCTCTAACACTGATGATCCACCTACAAATGTGAACTGACGTTCAAAAATAAAACATTTGAAAACGGACCATTTTCCACATTTCTGAAGCATGACGTAATGGGGGGGTGTTATCTCTTTTGTCGAAAATCAGCCGTTTTTGCTCGAACATTAAATGCCTCCAAATGGTATTTAATTAACTTCCCGAGCCCCTGGAAGCATGAAAATCACTTTAAACATGCTAATTTTAGCTCTAACACTGATGATCCACCTAGAAATGTGAACTGACGTTCAAAAATAAAACATTTGAAAACGGACCATTTTCCACATTTCTGAAGCATGACGTAATGGGGGGGTGTTATCTCTTTTGTGGAAAATCAGCCTTTTTTGCTCGAACATTAAATGCCTCCAAATGGCATTTATTTCACTTCCCGAGCCCCTGGACGCATGAAAATCACTTTAAACATGCTAATTTTAGCTCTAACACTGATGATCCACCTACAAATGTGAACTGACGTTCAAAAATAAAACATTTGAAAACGGACCATTTTCCACATTTCTGAAGCATGACGTAATGGGGGGTGTTATCTCTTTTGTCGAAAATCAGCCGTTTTTGCTCGAACATTAAATGCCTCCAAATGGTATTTAATTAACTTCCCGAGCCCCTGGAAGCATGAAAATCACTTTAAACATGCTAATTTTAGCTCTAACACTGATGATCCACCTACAAATGTGAACTGACGTTCAAAAATAAAACATTTGAAAACGGACCATTTTCCACATTTCTGAAGCATGACGTAATGGGGGGGTGTTATCTCTTTTGTCGAAAATCAGCTGTTTTTGCTCGAACATTAAATGCCTCCAAATGGTATTTAATTAACTTCCCGAGCCCCTGGAAGCATGAAAATCACTTTAAACATGCTAATTTTAGCTCTAACACTGATGATCCACCTACAAATGTAAACTGACGTTCAAAAATAAAACATTTGAAAACTGACCATTTTCCACATTTCTGAAGCATGACGTAATGGGGGGGTGTTATCTCTTTTGTCGAAAATCAGCCGTTTTTGCTCGAACATTAAATGCCTCCAAATGGTATTTAATCAACTTCCCGAGCCCCTGGAAGCATGAAAATCACTTTAAACATGCTAATTTTAGCTCTAACACTGATGATCCACCTACAAATGTGAACTGACGTTCAAAAATAAAACATTTGAAAACGGACCATTTTCCACATTTCTGAAGCATAACGTAATGGGGGGGTGTTATCTCTTTTGTCGAAAATCAGCCGTTTTTGCTCGAACATTAAATGCCTCCAAATGGTATTTAATTAACTTCCCGGGGTGAAGAAACCCTTTTTGAGAACTCAGAGTGAGTAAATTGGCCATTTTCATGCACTTTTAACCATTCCATAAATCTTGTGTTTTGGGCCCCTGGAAGCATGAAAATCACTTTAAACATGCTAATTTTAGCTCTAACACTGATGATCCACCTACAAATGTGAACTGACGTTCAAAAATAAAACATTTGAAAACGGACCATTTTCCACATTTCTGAAGCATGACGTAATGGGGGGGTGTTATCTCTTTTGTGGAAAATCAGCCGTTTTTGCTCGAACATTAAATGCCTCCAAATGGTATTTAATTAACTTCCCGAGCCCCTGGAAGCATGAAAATCACTTTAAACATGCTAATTTTAGCTCTAACACTGATGATCCACCTACAAATGTAAACTGACGTTCAAAAATAAAACATTTGAAAACTGACCATTTTCCACATTTCTGAAGCATGACGTAATGGGGGGGTGTTATCTCTTTTGTCGAAAATCAGCCGTTTTTGCTCGAACATTAAATGCCTCCAAATGGTATTTAATTAACTTCCCGAGCCCCCGGAAGCATGAAAATCACTTTAAACATGCTAATTTTAGCTCTAACACTGATGATCCACCTACAAATGTGAACTGACGTTCAAAAATAAAACCTTTGAAAACGACCATTTTCCACATTTCTGAAGCATGACGTAATGGGGGGGTCTTATCTCTTTTGTCGAAAATCAGCCGTTTTTGCTCGAACATTAAATGCCTCCAAATGGTATTTAATCAACTTCCCGAGCCCCTGGAAGCATGAAAATCACTTTAAACATGCTAATTTTAGCTCTAACACTGATGATCCACCTACAAATGTGAACTGACGTTCAAAAATAAAACATTTGAAAACGGACCATTTTCCACATTTCTGAAGCATGACGTAATGGGGGGGTGTTATCTCTTTTGTCGAAAATCAGCCGTTTTTGCTTGAACATTAAATGCCTCCAAATGGTATTTAATTAACTTCCCGAGCCCCTGGAAGCATGAAAATCACTTTAAACATGCTAATTTTAGCTCTAACACTGATGATCCACCTACAAATGTGAACAGACGTTCAAAAATAAAACATTTGAAAACGGACCATTTTCCACATTTCTGAAGCATGACATAATGGGGGGGTGTTATCTCTTTTGTCGAAAATCAGCCGTTTTTGCTCGAACATTAAATGCCTCCAAATGGTATTTAATTAACTTCCCGAGCCCCTGGAAGCATGAAAATCACTTTAAACATGCTAATTTTAGCTCTAACACTGATGATCCACCTACAAATGTGAACTGACGTTCAAAAATAAAACATTTGAAAACGGACCATTTTCCACATTTCTGAAGCATGACGTAATGGGGGGGTGTTATCTCTTTTGTCGAAAATCAGCCGTTTTTGCTCGAACATTAAATGCCTCCAAATGGTATTTAATTAACTTCCCGGGGTGAAGAAACCCTTTTTGAGAACTCAGAGTGAGTAAATTGGCCATTTTCATGCACTTTTAACCATTCCATAAATCTTGTGTTTTGGGCCCCTGGAAGCATGAAAATCACTTTAAACATGCTAATTTTAGCTCTAACACTGATGATCCACCTACAAATGTGAACTGACGTTCAAAAATAAAACATTTGAAAACGGACCATTTTCCACATTTCTGAAGCATGACGTAATGGGGGTGTTATCTCTTTTGTCGAAAATCAGCCGTTTTTGCTCGAACATTAAATGCCTCCAAATGGTATTTAATTAACTTCCGAGCCCCTGGAAGCATGAAAATCACTTTAAACATGCTAATTTTAGCTCTAACACTGATGATCCACCTACAAATGTGAACTGACGTTCAAAAATAAAACATTTGAAAACGGACCATTTTCCACATTTCTGAAGCATGACGTAATGGGGGGGTGTTATCTCTTTTGTCGAAAATCAGCCGTTTTTGCTCGAACATTAAATGCCTCCAAATGGTATTTAATTAACTTCCCGGGGTGAAGAAACCCTTTTTGAGAACTCAGAGTGAGTAAATTGGCCATTTTCATGCACTTTTAACCATTCCATAAATCTTGTGTTTTGGGCCCCTGGAAGCATGAAAATCACTTTAAACATGCTAATTTTAGCTCTAACACTGATGACCCACCTACAAATGTGAACTGACGTTCAAAAATAAAACATTTGAAAACGGACCATTTTCCACATTTCTGAAGCATGACGTAATGGGGGGGTGTTATCTCTTTTGTCGAAAATCAGCCGTTTTTGCTCGAACAGTAAATGCCTCCAAATGGTATTTAATTAACTTCCCGGGGTGAAGAAACCCTTTTTGAGAACTCAGAGTGAGTAAATTGGCCATTTTCATGCACTTTTAACCATTCCATAAATCTTGTGTTTTGGGCCCCTGGAAGCATGAAAATCACTTTAAACATGCTAATTTTAGCTCTAACACTGATGATCCACCTACAAATGTGAACTGACGTTCAAAAATAAAACATTTGAAAACGGACCATTTTCCACATTTCTGAAGCATGACGTAATGGGGGGGTGTTATCTCTTTTGTCGAAAATCAGCCGTTTTTGCTCGAACATTAACCCCTTCCATGCTGATGACGGCCCCCATCCGTCATGCATTACAGTGCTCGTGTGCTGATGACGGCTGGGGGCCGTCATAAAGCCATTGATTCTTTAAAAGCCTAGCACACGAGGAAAATCGGCCCAGCATGGAAGGGGTTAAATGCCTCCAAATGGTATTTAATTAACTTCCCGAGCCCCTGGAAGCATGAAAATCACTTTAAACATGCTAATTTTAGCTCTAACACTGATGATCCACCTACAAATGTGAACTGACGTTCAAAAATAAAACATTTGAAAACGGACCATTTTCCACATTTCTGAAGCATGACGTAATGGGGGGGTGTTATCTCTTTTGTCGAAAATCAGCCGTTTTTGCTCGAACATTAAATGCCTCCAAATGGTATTTAATTAACTTCCCGGGGTGAAGAAACCCTTTTTGAGAACTCAGAGTGAGTAAATTGGCCATTTTCATGCACTTTTAACCATTCCATAAATCTTGTTTTTTTGGCCCCTGGAAGCATGAAAATCACTTTAAACATGCTAATTTTAGCTCTAACACTGATGATCCACCTACAAATGTGAACTGACGTTCAAAAATAAAACATTTGAAAACGGACCATTTTCCACATTTCTGAAGCATGACGTAATGGGGGGGTGTTATCTCTTTTGTCGAAAATCAGCCGTTTTTGCTCGAACATTAAATGCATCCAAATGGTATTTAATTAACTTCCCGAGCCCCTGGAAGCATGAAAATCACTTTAAACATGCTAATTTTAGCTCTAACACTGATGATCCACCTACAAATGTGAACTGACGTTCAAAAATAAAACATTTGAAAACTGACCATTTTCCACATTTCTGAAGCATGACGTAATGGGGGGGTGTTATCTCTTTTGTGGAAAATCAGCCGTTTTTGCTCGAACATTAAATGCCTCCAAATGGTATTTAATTAACTTCCCGAGCCCCTGGAAGCATGAAAATCACTTTAAACATGCTAATTTTAGCTCTAACACTGATGATCCACCTACAAATGTAAACTGACGTTCAAAAATAAAACATTTGAAAACTGACCATTTTCCACATTTCTGAAGCATGACGTAATGGGGGGGTGTTATCTCTTTTGTCGAAAATCAGCCGTTTTTGCTCGAACATTAAATGCCTCCAAATGGTATTTAATTAACTTCCCGAGCCCCTGGAAGCATGAAAATCACTTTAAACATGCTAATTTTAGCTCTAACACTGATGATCCACCTACAAATGTGAACTGACGTTCAAAAATAAAACCTTTGAAAACGGACCATTTTCCACATTTCTGAAGCATGACATAATGGGGGGGTGTTATCTCTTTTGTCGAAAATCAGCCGTTTTTGCTCGAACATTAAATGCCTCCAAATGGTATTTAATCAACTTCCCGAGCCCCTGGAAGCATGAAAATCACTTTAAACATGCTAATTTTAGCTCTAACACTGATGATCCACCTACAAATGTGAACTGACGTTCAAAAATAAAACATTTGAAAACGGACCATTTTCCACATTTCTGACGCATGACGTAATGGGGGGGTGTTATCTCTTTTGTCGAAAATCAGCCGTTTTTGCTTGAACATTAAATGCCTCCAAATGGTATTTAATTAACTTCCCGAGCCCCTGGAAGCATGAAAATCACTTTAAACATGCTAATTTTAGCTCTAACACTGATGATCCACCTACAAATGTGAACTGACGTTCAAAAATAAAACATTTGAAAACGGACCATTTTCCACATTTCTGAAGCATGACATAATGGGGGGGTGTTATCTCTTTTGTCGAAAATCAGCCGTTTTTGCTCGAACATTAAATGCCTCCAAATGGTATTTAATTAACTTCCCGAGCCCCTGGAAGCATGAAAATCACTTTAAACATGCTAATTTTAGCTCTAACACTGATGATCCACCTACAAATGTGAACTGACGTTCAAAAATAAAACATTTGAAAACGGACCATTTTCCACATTTCTGAAGCATGACGTAATGGGGGGGTGTTATCTCTTTTGTCGAAAATCAGCCGTTTTTGCTCGAACATTAAATGCCTCCAAATGGTATTTAATTAACTTCCCGGGGTGAAGAAACCCTTTTTGAGAACTCAGAGTGAGTAAATTGGCCATTTTCATGCACTTTTAACCATTCCATAAATCTTGTGTTTTGGGCCCCTGGAAGCATGAAAATCACTTTAAACATGCTAATTTTAGCTCTAACACTGATGACCCACCTACAAATGTGAACTGACGTTCAAAAATAAAACATTTGAAAACGGACCATTTTCCACATTTCTGAAGCATGACGTAATGGGGGGGTGTTATCTCTTTTGTCGAAAATCAGCCGTTTTTGCTCGAACATTAACCCCTTCCATGCTGATGACGGCCCCCATCCGTCATGCATTACAGTGCTCGTGTGCTGATGACGGCTGGGGGCCGTCATAAAGCCATTGATTCTTTAAAAGCCTAGCACACGAGGAAAATCGACCCAGCATGGAAGGGGTTAAATGCCTCCAAATGGTATTTAATTAACTTCCCGAGCCCCTGGAAGCATGAAAATCACTTTAAACATGCAAATTTTAGCTCTAACACTGATGATCCACCTACAAATGTGAACTGACGTTCAAAAATAAAACATTTGAAAACGGACCATTTTCCACATTTCTGAAGCATGACGTAATGGGGGGGTGTTATCTCTTTTGTCGAAAATCAGCCGTTTTTGCTCGAACATTAAATGCCTCCAAATGGTATTTAATTAACTTCCCGGGGTGAAGAAACCCTTTTTGAGAACTCAGAGTGAGTAAATTGGCCATTTTCATGCACTTTTAACCATTCCATAAATCTTGTGTTTTGGGCCCCTGGAAGCATGAAAATCACTTTAAACATGCTAATTTTAGCTCTAACACTGATGATCCACCTACAAATGTGAACTGACGTTCAAAAATAAAACATTTGAAAACGGACCATTTTCCACATTTCTGAAGCATGACGTAATGGGGGGGTGTTATCTCTTTTGTCGAAAATCAGCCGTTTTTGCTCGAACATTAAATGCATCCAAATGGTATTTAATTAACTTCCCGAGCCCCTGGAAGCATGAAAATCACTTTAAACATGCTAATTTTAGCTCTAACACTGATGATCCACCTACAAATGTGAACTGACGTTCAAAAATAAAACATTTGAAAACTGACCATTTTCCACATTTCTGAAGCATGACGTAATGGGGGGGTGTTATCTCTTTTGTGGAAAATCAGCCGTTTTTGCTCGAACATTAAATGCCTCCAAATGGTATTTAATTAACTTCCCGAGCCCCTGGAAGCATGAAAATCACTTTAAACATGCTAATTTTAGCTCTAACACTGATGATCCACCTACAAATGTAAACTGACGTTCAAAAATAAAACATTTGAAAACTGACCATTTTCCACATTTCTGAAGCATGACGTAATGGGGGGGGTGTTATCTCTTTTGTCGAAAATCAGCCGTTTTTGCTCGAACATTAAATGCCTCCAAATGGTTTTTAATTAACTTCCCGAGCCCCTGGAAGCATGAAAATCACTTTAAACATGCTAATTTTAGCTCTAACACTGATGATCCACCTACAAATGTGAACTGACGTTCAAAAATAAAACCTTTGAAAACGGACCATTTTCCACATTTCTGAAGCATGACATAATGGGGGGGTGTTATCTCTTTTGTCGAAAATCAGCCGTTTTTGCTCGAACATTAAATGCCTCCAAATGGTATTTAATCAACTTCCCGAGCCCCTGGAAGCATGAAAATCACTTTAAACATGCTAATTTTAGCTCTAACACTGATGATCCACCTACAAATGTGAACTGACGTTCAAAAATAAAACATTTGAAAACGGACCATTTTCCACATTTCTGAAGCATGACGTAATGGGGGGGTGTTATCTCTTTTGTCGAAAATCAGCCGTTTTTGCTTGAACATTAAATGCCTCCAAATGGTATTTAATTAACTTCCCGAGCCCCTGGAAGCATGCAAATCACTTTAAACATGCTAATTTTAGCTCTAACACTGATGATCCACCTACAAATGTGAACTGACGTTCAAAAATAAAACATTTGAAAACGGACCATTTTCCACATTTCTGAAGCATGACATAATGGGGGGGTGTTATCTCTTTTGTCGAAAATCAGCCGTTTTTGCTCGAACATTAAATGCCTCCAAATGGTATTTAATTAACTTCCCGAGCCCCTGGAAGCATGAAAATCACTTTAAACATGCTAATTTTAGCTCTAACACTGATGATCCACCTACAAATGTGAACTGACGTTCAAAAATAAAACATTTGAAAACGGACCATTTTCCACATTTCTGAAGCATGACGTAATGGGGGGGTGTTATCTCTTTTGTCGAAAATCAGCCGTTTTTGCTCGAACAGTAAATGCCTCCAAATGGTATTTAATTAACTTCCCGGGGTGAAGAAACCCTTTTTGAGAACTCAGAGTGAGTAAATTGGCCATTTTCATGCACTTTTAACCATTCCATAAATCTTGTGTTTTGGGCCCCTGGAAGCATGAAAATCACTTTAAACATGCTAATTTTAGCTCTAACACTGATGATCCACCTACAAATGTGAACTGACGTTCAAAAATAAAACATTTGAAAACGGACCATTTTCCACATTTCTGAAGCATGACGTAATGGGGGGGTGTTATCTCTTTTGTCGAAAATCAGCCGTTTTTGCTCGAACATTAACCCCTTCCATGCTGATGACGGCCCCCATCCGTCATGCATTACAGTGCTCGTGTGCTGATGACGGCTGGGGGCCGTCATAAAGCCATTGATTCTTTAAAAGCCTAGCACACGAGGAAAATCGGCCCAGCATGGAAGGGGTTAAATGCCTCCAAATGGTATTTAATTAACTTCCCGAGCCCCTGGAAGCATGAAAATCACTTTAAACATGCTAATTTTAGCTCTAACACTGATGATCCACCTACAAATGTGAACTGACGTTCAAAAATAAAACATTTGAAAACGGACCATTTTCCACATTTCTGAAGCATGACGTAATGGGGGGGTGTTATCTCTTTTGTCGAAAATCAGCCGTTTTTGCTCGAACATTAAATGCCTCCAAATGGTATTTAATTAACTTCCCGGGGTGAAGAAACCCTTTTTGAGAACTCAGAGTGAGTAAATTGGCCATTTTCATGCACTTTTAACCATTCCATAAATCTTGTTTTTTTGGCCCCTGGAAGCATGAAAATCACTTTAAACATGCTAATTTTAGCTCTAACACTGATGATCCACCTACAAATGTGAACTGACGTTCAAAAATAAAACATTTGAAAACGGACCATTTTCCACATTTCTGAAGCATGACGTAATGGGGGGGTGTTATCTCTTTTGTCGAAAATCAGCCGTTTTTGCTCGAACATTAAATGCATCCAAATGGTATTTAATTAACTTCCCGAGCCCCTGGAAGCATGAAAATCACTTTAAACATGCTAATTTTAGCTCTAACACTGATGATCCACCTACAAATGTGAACTGACGTTCAAAAATAAAACATTTGAAAACTGACCATTTTCCACATTTCTGAAGCATGACGTAATGGGGGGGTGTTATCTCTTTTGTGGAAAATCAGCCGTTTTTGCTCGAACATTAAATGCCTCCAAATGGTATTTAATTAACTTCCCGAGCCCCTGGAAGCATGAAAATCACTTTAAACATGCTAATTTTAGCTCTAACACTGATGATCCACCTACAAATGTAAACTGACGTTCAAAAATAAAACATTTGAAAACTGACCATTTTCCACATTTCTGAAGCATGACGTAATGGGGGGGTGTTATCTCTTTTGTCGAAAATCAGCCGTTTTTGCTCGAACATTAAATGCCTCCAAATGGTATTTAATTAACTTCCCGAGCCCCTGGAAGCATGAAAATCACTTTAAACATGCTAATTTTAGCTCTAACACTGATGATCCACCTACAAATGTGAACTGACGTTCAAAAATAAAACCTTTGAAAACGGACCATTTTCCACATTTCTGAAGCATGACATAATGGGGGGGTGTTATCTCTTTTGTCGAAAATCAGCCGTTTTTGCTCGAACATTAAATGCCTCCAAATGGTATTTAATCAACTTCCCGAGCCCCTGGAAGCATGAAAATCACTTTAAACATGCTAATTTTAGCTCTAACACTGATGATCCACCTACAAATGTGAACTGACGTTCAAAAATAAAACATTTGAAAACGGACCATTTTCCACATTTCTGAAGCATGACGTAATGGGGGGGTGTTATCTCTTTTGTCGAAAATCAGCCGTTTTTGCTTGAACATTAAATGCCTCCAAATGGTATTTAATTAACTTCCCGAGCCCCTGGAAGCATGAAAATCACTTTAAACATGCTAATTTTAGCTCTAACACTGATGATCCACCTACAAATGTGAACTGACGTTCAAAAATAAAACATTTGAAAACGGACCATTTTCCACATTTCTGAAGCATGACATAATGGGGGGGTGTTATCTCTTTTGTCGAAAATCAGCCGTTTTTGCTCGAACATTAAATGCCTCCAAATGGTATTTAATTAACTTCCCGAGCCCCTGGAAGCATGAAAATCACTTTAAACATGCTAATTTTAGCTCTAACACTGATGATCCACCTACAAATGTGAACTGACGTTCAAAAATAAAACATTTGAAAACGGACCATTTTCCACATTTCTGAAGCATGACGTAATGGGGGGGTGTTATCTCTTTTGTCGAAAATCAGCCGTTTTTGCTCGAACATTAAATGCCTCCAAATGGTATTTAATTAACTTCCCGGGGTGAAGAAACCCTTTTTGAGAACTCAGAGTGAGTAAATTGGCCATTTTCATGCACTTTTAACCATTCCATAAATCTTGTGTTTTGGGCCCCTGGAAGCATGAAAATCACTTTAAACATGCTAATTTTAGCTCTAACACTGATGACCCACCTACAAATGTGAACTGACGTTCAAAAATAAAACATTTGAAAACGGACCATTTTCCACATTTCTGAAGCATGACGTAATGGGGGGGTGTTATCTCTTTTGTCGAAAATCAGCCGTTTTTGCTCGAACATTAACCCCTTCCATGCTGATGACGGCCCCCATCCGTCATGCATTACAGTGCTCGTGTGCTGATGACGGCTGGGGGCCGTCATAAAGCCATTGATTCTTTAAAAGCCTAGCACACGAGGAAAATCGACCCAGCATGGAAGGGGTTAAATGCCTCCAAATGGTATTTAATTAACTTCCCGAGCCCCTGGAAGCATGAAAATCACTTTAAACATGCAAATTTTAGCTCTAACACTGATGATCCACCTACAAATGTGAACTGACGTTCAAAAATAAAACATTTGAAAACGGACCATTTTCCACATTTCTGAAGCATGACGTAATGGGGGGGTGTTATCTCTTTTGTCGAAAATCAGCCGTTTTTGCTCGAACATTAAATGCCTCCAAATGGTATTTAATTAACTTCCCGGGGTGAAGAAACCCTTTTTGAGAACTCAGAGTGAGTAAATTGGCCATTTTCATGCACTTTTAACCATTCCATAAATCTTGTGTTTTGGGCCCCTGGAAGCATGAAAATCACTTTAAACATGCTAATTTTAGCTCTAACACTGATGATCCACCTACAAATGTGAACTGACGTTCAAAAATAAAACATTTGAAAACGGACCATTTTCCACATTTCTGAAGCATGACGTAATGGGGGGGTGTTATCTCTTTTGTCGAAAATCAGCCGTTTTTGCTCGAACATTAAATGCATCCAAATGGTATTTAATTAACTTCCCGAGCCCCTGGAAGCATGAAAATCACTTTAAACATGCTAATTTTAGCTCTAACACTGATGATCCACCTACAAATGTGAACTGACGTTCAAAAATAAAACATTTGAAAACTGACCATTTTCCACATTTCTGAAGCATGACGTAATGGGGGGGTGTTATCTCTTTTGTGGAAAATCAGCCGTTTTTGCTCGAACATTAAATGCCTCCAAATGGTATTTAATTAACTTCCCGAGCCCCTGGAAGCATGAAAATCACTTTAAACATGCTAATTTTAGCTCTAACACTGATGATCCACCTACAAATGTAAACTGACGTTCAAAAATAAAACATTTGAAAACTGACCATTTTCCACATTTCTGAAGCATGACGTAATGGGGGGGGTGTTATCTCTTTTGTCGAAAATCAGCCGTTTTTGCTCGAACATTAAATGCCTCCAAATGGTTTTTAATTAACTTCCCGAGCCCCTGGAAGCATGAAAATCACTTTAAACATGCTAATTTTAGCTCTAACACTGATGATCCACCTACAAATGTGAACTGACGTTCAAAAATAAAACCTTTGAAAACGGACCATTTTCCACATTTCTGAAGCATGACATAATGGGGGGGTGTTATCTCTTTTGTCGAAAATCAGCCGTTTTTGCTCGAACATTAAATGCCTCCAAATGGTATTTAATCAACTTCCCGAGCCCCTGGAAGCATGAAAATCACTTTAAACATGCTAATTTTAGCTCTAACACTGATGATCCACCTACAAATGTGAACTGACGTTCAAAAATAAAACATTTGAAAACGGACCATTTTCCACATTTCTGAAGCATGACGTAATGGGGGGGTGTTATCTCTTTTGTCGAAAATCAGCCGTTTTTGCTTGAACATTAAATGCCTCCAAATGGTATTTAATTAACTTCCCGAGCCCCTGGAAGCATGCAAATCACTTTAAACATGCTAATTTTAGCTCTAACACTGATGATCCACCTACAAATGTGAACTGACGTTCAAAAATAAAACATTTGAAAACGGACCATTTTCCACATTTCTGAAGCATGACATAATGGGGGGGTGTTATCTCTTTTGTCGAAAATCAGCCGTTTTTGCTCGAACATTAAATGCCTCCAAATGGTATTTAATTAACTTCCCGAGCCCCTGGAAGCATGAAAATCACTTTAAACATGCTAATTTTAGCTCTAACACTGATGATCCACCTACAAATGTGAACTGACGTTCAAAAATAAAACATTTGAAAACGGACCATTTTCCACATTTCTGAAGCATGACGTAATGGGGGGGTGTTATCTCTTTTGTCGAAAATCAGCCGTTTTTGCTCGAACATTAAATGCCTCCAAATGGTATTTAATTAACTTCCCGGGGTGAAGAAACCCTTTTTGAGAACTCAGAGTGAGTAAATTGGCCATTTTCATGCACTTTTAACCATTCCATAAATCTTGTGTTTTGGGCCCCTGGAAGCATGAAAATCACTTTAAACATGCTAATTTTAGCTCTAACACTGATGATCCACCTACAAATGTGAACTGACGTTCAAAAATAAAACATTTGAAAACGGACCATTTTCCACATTTCTGAAGCATGACGTAATGGGGGTGTTATCTCTTTTGTCGAAAATCAGCCGTTTTTGCTCGAACATTAAATGCCTCCAAATGGTATTTAATTAACTTCCCGAGCCCCTGGAAGCATGAAAATCACTTTAAACATGCTAATTTTAGCTCTAACACTGATGATCCACCTACAAATGTGAACTGACGTTCAAAAATAAAACATTTGAAAACGGACCATTTTCCACATTTCTGAAGCATGACGTAATGGGGGGGTGTTATCTCTTTTGTCGAAAATCAGCCGTTTTTGCTCTAACATTAAATGCCTCCAAATGGTATTTAATTACCTTCCCGGGGTGAAGAAACCCTTTTTGAGAACTCAGAGTGAGTAAATTGGCCATTTTCATGCACTTTTAACCATTCCATAAATCTTGTGTTTTGGGCCCCTGGAAGCATGAAAATCACTTCAAACATGCTAATTTTAGCTCTAACACTGATGATCCACCTACAAATGTGAACTGACGTTCAAAAATAAAACATTTGAAAACGGACCATTTTCCACATTTCTGAAGCATGACGTAATGGGGGGGTTTTATCTCTTTTGTCGAAAATCAGCCGTTTTTGCTCGAACATTAAATGCCTCCAAATGGTATTTAATTATCTTCCCGAGCCCCTGGAAGCATGAAAATCACTTTAAACATGCTAATTTTAGCTCTAACACTGATGATCCACCTACAAATGTGAACTGACGTTCAAAAATAAAACATTTGAAAACGGACCATTTTCCACATTTCTGAAGCATGACTTAATGGGGGGGTGTTATCTCTTTTGTCGAAAATCAGCAGTTTTTGCTCGAACATTAAATGCCTCCAAATGGTATTTATTTCACTTCCCGAGCCCCTGGAAGCATGAAAATCACTTTCAACATGCTAATTTTAGCTCTAACACTGATGATCCACCTACAAATGTGAACTGACGTTCAAAAATAAAACATTTGAAAACGGACCATTTTCCACATTTCTGAAGCATGACGTAATGGGGGGGTGTTATCTCTTTTGTCGAAAATCAGCCGTTTTTGCTCGAACATTAAATGCCTCCAAATGGTATTTAATTAACTTCCCGGGGTGAAGAAACCCTTTTTGAGAACTCAGAGTGAGTAAATTGGCCATTTTCATGCACTTTTAACCATTCCATAAATCTTGTGTTTTGGGCCCCTGGAAGCATGAAAATCACTTTAAACATGCTAATTTTAGCTCTAACACTGATGATCCACCTACAAATGTGAACAGACGTTCAAAAATAAAACATTTGAAAACGGACCATTTTCCACATTTCTGAAGCATGACGTAATGGGGGGGGTGTTATCTCTTTATTCGAAAATCAGCCGTTTTTGCTCGAACATTAAATGCCTCCAAATGGTATTTAATTAACTTCCCGGGGTGAAGAAACCCTTTTTGAGAACTCAGAGTGAGTAAATTGGCCATTTTCATGCACTTTTAACCATTCCATAAATCTTGTGTTTTGGGCCCCTGGAAGCATGAAAATCACTTTAAACATGCTAATTTTAGCTCTAACACTGATGATCCACCTGCAAATGTGAACTGACGTTCAAAAATAAAACATTTGAAAACGGACCATTTTCCACATTTCTGAAGCATGATGTAATGGGGGGGTGTTATCTCTTTTGTCGAAAATCAGCCGTTTTTGCTCTAACATTAAATGCCTCCAAATGGTATTTAATTAACTTCCCGGGGTGAAGAAACCCTTTTTGAGAACTCAGAGTGAGTAAATTGGCCATTTTCATGCACTTTTAACCATTCCATAAATCTTGTGTTTTGGGCCCCTGGAAGCATGAAAATCACTTTAAACATGCTAATTTTAGCTCTAACACTGATGATCCACCTACAAATGTGAACTGACGTTCAAAAATAAAACATTTGAAAACGGACCATTTTCCACATTTCTGAAGCATGACGTAATGGGGGGGTGTTATCTCTTTTGTGGAAAATCAGCCGTTTTTGCTCGAACATTAAATGCCTCCAAATGGTATTTAATTAACTTCCCGAGCCCCTGGAAGCATGAAAATCACTTTAAACATGCTAATTTTAGCTCTAACACTGATGATCCACCTACAAATGTGAACTGACGTTCAAAAATAAAACATTTGAAAACGGACCATTTTCCACATTTCTGAAGCATGACGTAATGGGGGGGTGTTATCTCTTTTGTCGAAAATCAGCCGTTTTTGCTCGAACATTAAATGCCTCCAAATGGTATTTAATTAACTTCCCGAGCCCCTGGAAGCATGAAAATCACTTTAAACATGCTAATTTTAGCTCTAACACTGATGATCCACCTACAAATGTGAACTGACGTTCAAAAATAAAACATTTGAAAACGGACCATTTTCCACATTTCTGAAGCATGACGTAATGGGGGTGTTATCTCTTTTGTCGAAAATCAGCCGTTTTTGCTCGAACATTAAATGCCTCCAAATGGTATTTAATTAACTTCCCGAGCCCCTGGAAGCATGAAAATCACTTTAAACATGCTAATTTTAGCTCTAACACTGATGATCCACCTACAAATGTGAACTGACGTTCAAAAATAAAACATTTGAAAACGGACCATTTTCCACATTTCTGAAGCATGACGTAATGGGGGGGTGTTATCTCTTTTGTCGAAAATCAGCCGTTTTTGCTCGAACATTAAATGCCTCCAAATGGTATTTAATTAACTTCCCGGGGTGAAGAAACCCTTTTTGAGAACTCAGAGTGAGTAAATTGGCCATTTTCATGCACTTTTAACCATTCCATAAATCTTGTGTTTTGGGCCCCTGGAAGCATGAAAATCACTTTAAACATGCTAATTTTAGCTCTAACACTGATGATCCACCTACAAATGTGAACTGACGTTCAAAAATAAAACATTTGAAAACGGACCATTTTCCACATTTCTGAAGCATGACGTAATGGGGGGGTGTTATCTCTTTTGTCGAAAATCAGCCGTTTTTGCTCGAACATTAAATGCCTCCAAATGGTATTTAATTAACTTCCCGGGGTGAAGAAACCCTTTTTGAGAACTCAGAGTGAGTAAATTGGCCATTTTCATGCACTTTTAACCATTCCATAAATCTTGTGTTTTGGGCCCCTGGAAGCATGAAAATCACTTTAAACATGCTAATTTTAGCTCTAACACTGATGATCCACCTACAAATGTGAACTGACGTTCAAAAATAAAACATTTGAAAACGGACCATTTTCCACATTTCTGAAGCATGACGTAATGGGGGGGTGTTATCTCTTTTGTCGAAAATCAGCCGTTTTTGCTCGAACATTAAATGCCTCCAAATGGTATTTAATTAACTTCCCGAGCCCCTGGAAGCATGAAAATCACTTTAAACATGCTAATTTTAGCTCTAACACTGATGATCCACCTAGAAATGTGAACTGACGTTCAAAAATAAAACATTTGAAAACGGACCATTTTCCACATTTCTGAAGCATGACGTAATGGGGGGGTGTTATCTCTTTTGTGGAAAATCAGCCTTTTTTGCTCGAACATTAAATGCCTCCAAATGGCATTTATTTCACTTCCCGAGCCCCTGGAAGCATGAAAATCACTTTAAACATGCTAATTTTAGCTCTAACACTGATGATCCACCTACAAATGTGAACTGACGTTCAAAAATAAAACATTTGAAAACGGACCATTTTCCACATTTCTGAAGCATGACGTAATGGGGGGGTGTTATCTCTTTTGTCGAAAATCAGCCGTTTTTGCTCGAACATTAAATGCCTCCAAATGGTATTTAATTAACTTCCCGAGCCCCTGGAAGCATGAAAATCACTTTAAACATGCTAATTTTAGCTCTAACACTGATGATCCACCTACAAATGTGAACTGACGTTCAAAAATAAAACATTTGAAAACGGACCATTTTCCACATTTCTGAAGCATGACGTAATGGGGGGGTGTTATCTCTTTTGTCGAAAATCAGCTGTTTTTGCTCGAACATTAAATGCCTCCAAATGGTATTTAATTAACTTCCCGAGCCCCTGGAAGCATGAAAATCACTTTAAACATGCTAATTTTAGCTCTAACACTGATGATCCACCTACAAATGTAAACTGACGTTCAAAAATAAAACATTTGAAAACTGACCATTTTCCACATTTCTGAAGCATGACGTAATGGGGGGGTGTTATCTCTTTTGTCGAAAATCAGCCGTTTTTGCTCGAACATTAAATGCCTCCAAATGGTATTTAATCAACTTCCCGAGCCCCTGGAAGCATGAAAATCACTTTAAACATGCTAATTTTAGCTCTAACACTGATGATCCACCTACAAATGTGAACTGACGTTCAAAAATAAAACATTTGAAAACGGACCATTTTCCACATTTCTGAAGCATAACGTAATGGGGGGGTGTTATCTCTTTTGTCGAAAATCAGCCGTTTTTGCTCGAACATTAAATGCCTCCAAATGGTATTTAATTAACTTCCCGGGGTGAAGAAACCCTTTTTGAGAACTCAGAGTGAGTAAATTGGCCATTTTCATGCACTTTTAACCATTCCATAAATCTTGTGTTTTGGGCCCCTGGAAGCATGAAAATCACTTTAAACATGCTAATTTTAGCTCTAACACTGATGATCCACCTACAAATGTGAACTGACGTTCAAAAATAAAACATTTGAAAACGGACCATTTTCCACATTTCTGAAGCATGACGTAATGGGGGGGTGTTATCTCTTTTGTGGAAAATCAGCCGTTTTTGCTCGAACATTAAATGCCTCCAAATGGTATTTAATTAACTTCCCGAGCCCCTGGAAGCATGAAAATCACTTTAAACATGCTAATTTTAGCTCTAACACTGATGATCCACCTACAAATGTAAACTGACGTTCAAAAATAAAACATTTGAAAACTGACCATTTTCCACATTTCTGAAGCATGACGTAATGGGGGGGTGTTATCTCTTTTGTCGAAAATCAGCCGTTTTTGCTCGAACATTAAATGCCTCCAAATGGTATTTAATTAACTTCCCGAGCCCCCGGAAGCATGAAAATCACTTTAAACATGCTAATTTTAGCTCTAACACTGATGATCCACCTACAAATGTGAACTGACGTTCAAAAATAAAACCTTTGAAAACGGACCATTTTCCACATTTCTGAAGCATGACGTAATGGGGGGGTCTTATCTCTTTTGTCGAAAATCAGCCGTTTTTGCTCGAACATTAAATGCCTCCAAATGGTATTTAATCAACTTCCCGAGCCCCTGGAAGCATGAAAATCACTTTAAACATGCTAATTTTAGCTCTAACACTGATGATCCACCTACAAATGTGAACTGACGTTCAAAAATAAAACATTTGAAAACGGACCATTTTCCACATTTCTGAAGCATGACGTAATGGGGGGGTGTTATCTCTTTTGTCGAAAATCAGCCGTTTTTGCTTGAACATTAAATGCCTCCAAATGGTATTTAATTAACTTCCCGAGCCCCTGGAAGCATGAAAATCACTTTAAACATGCTAATTTTAGCTCTAACACTGATGATCCACCTACAAATGTGAACAGACGTTCAAAAATAAAACATTTGAAAACGGACCATTTTCCACATTTCTGAAGCATGACATAATGGGGGGGTGTTATCTCTTTTGTCGAAAATCAGCCGTTTTTGCTCGAACATTAAATGCCTCCAAATGGTATTTAATTAACTTCCCGAGCCCCTGGAAGCATGAAAATCACTTTAAACATGCTAATTTTAGCTCTAACACTGATGATCCACCTACAAATGTGAACTGACGTTCAAAAATAAAACATTTGAAAACGGACCATTTTCCACATTTCTGAAGCATGACGTAATGGGGGGGTGTTATCTCTTTTGTCGAAAATCAGCCGTTTTTGCTCGAACATTAAATGCCTCCAAATGGTATTTAATTAACTTCCCGGGGTGAAGAAACCCTTTTTGAGAACTCAGAGTGAGTAAATTGGCCATTTTCATGCACTTTTAACCATTCCATAAATCTTGTGTTTTGGGCCCCTGGAAGCATGAAAATCACTTTAAACATGCTAATTTTAGCTCTAACACTGATGATCCACCTACAAATGTGAACTGACGTTCAAAAATAAAACATTTGAAAACGGACCATTTTCCACATTTCTGAAGCATGACGTAATGGGGGTGTTATCTCTTTTGTCGAAAATCAGCCGTTTTTGCTCGAACATTAAATGCCTCCAAATGGTATTTAATTAACTTCCCGAGCCCCTGGAAGCATGAAAATCACTTTAAACATGCTAATTTTAGCTCTAACACTGATGATCCACCTACAAATGTGAACTGACGTTCAAAAATAAAACATTTGAAAACGGACCATTTTCCACATTTCTGAAGCATGACGTAATGGGGGGGTGTTATCTCTTTTGTCGAAAATCAGCCGTTTTTGCTCTAACATTAAATGCCTCCAAATGGTATTTAATTAACTTCCCGGGGTGAAGAAACCCTTTTTGAGAACTCAGAGTGAGTAAATTGGCCATTTTCATGCACTTTTAACCATTCCATAAATCTTGTGTTTTGGGCCCCTGGAAGCATGAAAATCACTTTAAACATGCTAATTTTAGCTCTAACACTTATGATCCACCTACAAATGTGAACTGACGTTCAAAAATAAAACATTTGAAAACGGACCATTTTCCACATTTCTGAAGCATGACGTAATGGGGGGTTTTATCTCTTTTGTCGAAAATCAGCCGTTTTTGCTCGAACATTAAATGCCTCCAAATGGTATTTAATTATCTTCCCGAGCCCCTGGAAGCATGAAAATCACTTTCAACATGCTAATTTTAGCTCTAACACTGATGATCCACCTACAAATGTGAACTGACGTTCAAAAATAAAACATTTGAAAACGGACCATTTTCCACATTTCTGAAGCATGACGTAATGGGGGGGTGTTATCTCTTTTGTCGAAAATCAGCCGTTTTTGCTCGAACATTAAATGCCTCCAAATGGTATTTAATTAACTTCCCGGGGTGAAGAAACCCTTTTTGAGAACTCAGAGTGAGTAAATTGGCCATTTTCATGCACTTTTAACCATTCCATAAATCTTGTGTTTTGGGCCCCTGGAAGCATGAAAATCACTTTAAACATGCTAATTTTACCTCTAACACTGATGATCCACCTACAAATGTGAACTGACGTTCAAAAATAAAACATTTGAAAACGGACCATTTTCCACATTTCTGAAGCATGACGTAATGGGGGGGTGTTATCTCTTTTGTCGAAAATCAGCCGTTTTTGCTCGAACATTAAATGCCTCCAAATGGTATTTAATTAACTTCCCGGGGTGAAGAAACCCTTTTTGAGAACTCAGAGTGAGTAAATTGGCCATTTTCATGCACTTTTAACCATTCCATAAATCTTGTGTTTTGGGCCCCTGGAAGCATGAAAATCACTTTAAACATGCTAATTTTAGCTCTAACACTGATGATCCACCTGCAAATGTGAACTGACGTTCAAAAATAAAACATTTGAAAACGGACCATTTTCCACATTTCTGAAGCATGATGTAATGGGGGGGTGTTATCTCTTTTGTCGAAAATCAGCCGTTTTTGCTCTAACATTAAATGCCTCCAAATGGTATTTAATTAACTTCCCGGGGTGAAGAAACCCTTTTTGAGAACTCAGAGTGAGTAAATTGGCCATTTTCATGCACTTTTAACCATTCCATAAATCTTGTGTTTTGGGCCCCTGGAAGCATGAAAATCACTTTAAACATGCTAATTTTAGCTCTAACACTGATGATCCACCTACAAATGTGAACTGACGTTCAAAAATAAAACATTTGAAAACGGACCATTTTCCACATTTCTGAAGCATGACGTAATGGGGGGGTGTTATCTCTTTTGTCGAAAATCAGCCGTTTTTGCTCGACCATTAAATGCCTCCAAATGGTATTTAATTAACTTCCCGAGCCCCTGGAAGCATGAAAATCACTTTAAACATGCTAATTGTAGCTCTAACACTGATGATCCACCTACAAATGTGAACTGACGTTCAAAAATAAAACATTTGAAAACGGACCATTTTCCACATTTCTGAAGCATGACGTAATGGGGGTGTTATCTCTTTTGTCGAAAATCAGCCGTTTTTGCTCTAACATTAAATGCCTCCAAATGGTATTTAATTAACTTCCCGGGGTGAAGAAACCCTTTTTGAGAACTCAGAGTGAGTAAATTGGCCATTTTCATGCACTTTTAACCATTCCATAAATCTTGTGTTTTGGGCCCCTGGAAGCATGAAAATCACTTTAAACATGCTAATTTTAGCTCTAACACTGATGATCCACCTACAAATGTGAACTGACGTTCAAAAATAAAACATTTGAAAACGGACCATTTTCCACATTTCTGAAGCATGACGTAATGGGGGGGTGTTATCTCTTTTGTCGAAAATCAGCCGTTTTTGCTCGACCATTAAATGCCTCCAAATGGTATTTAATTAACTTCCCGAGCCCCTGGAAGCATGAAAATCACTTTAAACATGCTAATTGTAGCTCTAACACTGATGATCCACCTACAAATGTGAACTGACGTTCAAAAATAAAACATTTGAAAACGGACCATTTTCCACATTTCTGAAGCATGACGTAATGGGGGTGTTATCTCTTTTGTCGAAAATCAGCCGTTTTTACTCGAACATTAAATGCCTCCAAATGGTATTTAATTAACTTCCCGAGCCCCTGGAAGCATGAAAATCACTTTAAACATGCTAATTTTAGCTCTAACACTGATGATCCACCTACAAATGTGAACTGACGTTCAAAAATAAAACATTTGAAAACGGACCATTTTCCACATTTCTGAAGCATGACGTAATGGGGGGGTGTTATCTCTTTTGTCGAAAATCAGCCGTTTTTGCTCGAACATTAAATGCCTCCAAATGGTATTTAATTAACTTCCCGGGGTGAAGAAACCCTTTTTGAGAACTCAGAGTGAGTAAATTGGCCATTTTCATGCACTTTTAACCATTCCATAAATCTTGTGTTTTGGGCCCCTGGAAGCATGAAAATCACTTTAAACATGCTAATTTTAGCTCTAACACTGATGATCCACCTACAAATGTGAACTGACGTTCAAAAATAAAACATTTGAAAACGGACCATTTTCCACATTTCTGAAGCATGACGTAATGGGGGGGTGTTATCTCTTTTGTCGAAAATCAGCCGTTTTTGCTCGAACATTAAATGCCTCCAAATGGTATTTAATTAACTTCCCGGGGTGAAGAAACCCTTTTTGAGAACTCAGAGTGAGTAAATTGGCCATTTTCATGCACTTTTAACCATTCCATAAATCTTGTGTTTTGGGCCCCTGGAAGCATGAAAATCACTTTAAACATGCTAATTTTAGCTCTAACACTGATGATCCACCTACAAATGTGAACTGACGTTCAAAAATAAAACATTTGAAAACGGACCATTTTCCACATTTCTGAGGCATGACGTAATGGGGGGGTGTTATCTCTTTTGTCGAAAATCAGCCGTTTTTGCTCTAACATTAAATGCCTCCAAATGGTATTTAATTAACTTCCCGGGGTGAAGAAACCCTTTTTGAGAACTCAGAGTGAGTAAATTGGCCATTTTCATGCACTTTTAACCATTCCATAAATCTTGTGTTTTGGGCCCCTGGAAGCATGAAAATCACTTTAAACATGCTAATTTTAGCTCTAACACTGATGATCCACCTACAAATGTGAACTGACGTTCAAAAATAAAACATTCGAAAACGGACCATTTTCCACATTTCTGAAGCATGACGTAATGGGGGGGTGTTATCTCTTTTGTCGAAAATCAGCCGTTTTTGCTCGAACATTAAATGCCTCCAAATGGTATTTAATTAACTTCCCGAGCCCCTGGAAGCATGAAAATCACTTTAAACATGCTAATTTTAGCTCTAACACTGATTATCCACCTACAAATGTGAACTGACGTTCAAAAATAAAACATTTGAAAACGGACCATTTTCCACATTTCTGAAGCATGACGTAATGGGGGGGTGTTATCTCTTTTGTGGAAAATCAGCCTTTTTTGCTCGAACATTAAATGCCTCCAAATGGTATTTATTTCACTTCCCGAGCCCCTGGAAGCATGAAAATCACTTTAAACATGCTAATTTTAGCTCTAACACTGATGATCCACCTACAAATGTGAACTGACGTTCAAAAATAAAACATTTGAAAACGGACCATTTTCCACATTTCTGAAGCATGACGTAATGGGGGGGTGTTATCTCTTTTGTCGAAAATCAGCCGTTTTTGCTCGAACATTAAATGCCTCCAAATGGTATTTAATTAACTTCCCGAGCCCCTGGAAGCATGAAAATCACTTTAAACATGCTAATTTTAGCTCTAACACTGATGATCCACCTACAAATGTGAACTGACGTTCAAAAATAAAACATTTGAAAACGGACCATTTTCCACATTTCTGAAGCATGACGTAATGGGGGGGTGTTATCTCTTTTGTCGAAAATCAGCTGTTTTTGCTCGAACATTAAATGCCTCCAAATGGTATTTAATTAACTTCCCGAGCCCCTGGAAGCATGAAAATCACTTTAAACATGCTAATTTTAGCTCTAACACTGATGATCCACCTACAAATGTAAACTGACGTTCAAAAATAAAACATTTGAAAACTGACCATTTTCCACATTTCTGAAGCATGACGTAATGGGGGGGTGTTATCTCTTTTGTCGAAAATCAGCCGTTTTTGCTCGAACATTAAATGCCTCCAAATGGTATTTAATTAACTTCCCGAGCCCCTGGAAGCATGAAAATCACTTTAAACATGCTAATTTTAGCTCTAACACTGATGATCCACCTACAAATGTGAACTGACGTTCAAAAATAAAACCTTTGAAAACGGACCATTTTCCACATTTCTGAAGCATGACGTAATGGGGGGGTGTTATCTCTTTTGTCGAAAATCAGCCGTTTTTGCTCGAACATTAAATGCCTCCAAATGGTATTTAATCAACTTCCCGAGCCCCTGGAAGCATGAAAATCACTTTAAACATGCTAATTTTAGCTCTAACACTGATGATCCACCTACAAATGTGAACTGACGTTCAAAAATAAAACATTTGAAAACGGACCATTTTCCACATTTCTGAAGCATAACGTAATGGGGGGGTGTTATCTCTTTTGTCGAAAATCAGCCGTTTTTGCTCGAACATTAAATGCCTCCAAATGGTATTTAATTAATTTCCCGGGGTGAAGAAACCCTTTTTGAGAACTCAGAGTGAGTAAATTGGCCATTTTCATGCACTTTTAACCATTCCATAAATCTTGTGTTTTGGGCCCCTGGAAGCATGAAAATCACTTTAAACATGCAATTTTAGCTCTAACACTGATGATCCACCTACAAATGTGAACTGACGTTCAAAAATAAAACATTTGAAAACGGACCATTTTCCACATTTCTGAAGCATGACGTAATGGGGGGGTGTTATCTCTTTTGTGGAAAATCAGCCGTTTTTGCTCGAACATTAAATGCCTCCAAATGGTATTTATTTCACTTCCCGAGCCCCTGGAAGCATGAAAATCAATTTAAACATGCTAATTTTAGCTCTAACACTGATGATCCACCTACAAATGTGAACTGACGTTCAAAAATAAAACATTTGAAAACGGACTATTTTCCACATTTCTGAAGCATGACGTAATGGGGGGGTGTTATCTCTTTTGTCGAAAATCAGCCGTTTTTGCTCGAACATTAAATGCCTCCAAATGGTATTTAATTAACTTCCCGAGCCCCTGGAAGCATGAAAATCACTTTAAACATGCTAATTTTAGCTCTAACACTGATAATCCAGCTACAAATGTGAACTGACGTTCAAAAATAAAACATTTGAAAACGGACCATTTTCCACATTTCTGAAGCATGACGTAATGGGGGGGTGTTATCTCTTTTGTCGAAAATCAGCCGTTTTTGCTCGAACATTAAATGCCTCCAAATGGTATTTAATTAACTTCCCGAGCCCCTGGAAGCATGAAAATCACTTTAAACATGCTAATTTTAGCTCTAACACTGATGATCCACCTACAAATGTGAACTGACGTTCAAAAATAAAACCTTTGAAAACGGACCATTTTCCACATTTCTGAAGCATGACGTAATGGGGGGGTGTTATCTCTTTTGTCGAAAATCAGCCGTTTTTGCTCGAACATTAAATGCCTCCAAATGGTATTTAATCAACTTCCCGAGCCCCTGGAAGCATGAAAATCACTTTAAACATGCTAATTTTAGCTCTAACACTGATGATCCACCTACAAATGTGAACTGACGTTCAAAAATAAAACATTTGAAAACGGACCATTTTCCACATTTCTGAAGCATAACGTAATGGGGGGGTGTTATCTCTTTTGTCGAAAATCAGCCGTTTTTGCTCGAACATTAAATGCCTCCAAATGGTATTTAATTAATTTCCCGGGGTGAAGAAACCCTTTTTGAGAACTCAGAGTGAGTAAATTGGCCATTTTCATGCACTTTTAACCATTCCATAAATCTTGTGTTTTGGGCCCCTGGAAGCATGAAAATCACTTTAAACATGCAATTTTAGCTCTAACACTGATGATCCACCTACAAATGTGAACTGACGTTCAAAAATAAAACATTTGAAAACGGACCATTTTCCACATTTCTGAAGCATGACGTAATGGGGGGGTGTTATCTCTTTTGTGGAAAATCAGCCGTTTTTGCTCGAACATTAAATGCCTCCAAATGGTATTTATTTCACTTCCCGAGCCCCTGGAAGCATGAAAATCACTTTAAACATGCTAATTTTAGCTCTAACACTGATGATCCACCTACAAATGTGAACTGACGTTCAAAAATAAAACATTTGAAAACGGACCATTTTCCACATTTCTGAAGCATGACGTAATGGGGGGGTGTTATCTCTTTTGTCGAAAATCAGCCGTTTTTGCTCGAACATTAAATGCCTCCAAATGGTATTTAATTAACTTTCGAGCCCCTGGAAGCATGAAAATCACTTTAAACATGCTAATTTTAGCTCTAACACTGATGATCCACCTACAAATGTGAACTGACGTTCAAAAATAAAACATTTGAAAACGGACCATTTTCCACATTTCTGAAGCATGACGTAATGGGGGGGTGTTATCTCTTTTGTCGAAAATCAGCCGTTTTTGCTCGAACATTAAATGCCTCCAAATGGTATTTAATTAACTTCCCGAGCCCCTGGAAGCATGAAAATCACTTTAAACATGCTAATTTTAGCTCTAACACTGATGATCCACCTACAAATGTAAACTGACGTTCAAAAATAAAACATTTGAAAACTGACCATTTTCCACATTTCTGAAGCATGACGTAATGGGGGGGTGTTATCTCTTTTGTCGAAAATCAGCCGTTTTTGCTCGAACATTAAATGCCTCCAAATGGTTTTTAATTAACTTCCCGAGCCCCTGGAAGCATGAAAATCACTTTAAACATGCTAATTTTAGCTCTAACACTGATGATCCACCTACAAATGTGAACTGACGTTCAAAAATAAAACCTTTGAAAACGGACCATTTTCCACATTTCTGAAGCATGACGTAATGGGGGGGTGTTATCTCTTTTGTCGAAAATCAGCCGTTTTTGCTCGAACATTAAATGCCTCCAAATGGTATTTAATCAACTTCCCGAGCCCCTGGAAGCATGAAAATCACTTTAAACATGCTAATTTTAGCTCTAACACTGATGATCCACCTACAAATGTGAACTGACGTTCAAAAATAAAACATTTGAAAACGGACCATTTTCCACATTTCTGAAGCATGACGTAATGGGGGTGTTATCTCTTTTGTCGAAAATCAGCCGTTTTTGGTCGAACATTAAATGCCTCCAAATGGTATTTAATTAACTTCCCGAGCCCCTGGAAGCATGAAAATCACTTTAAACATGCTAATTTTAGCTCTAACACTGATGATCCACCTACAAATGTGAACTGACGTTCAAAAATAAAACATTTGAAAACGGACCATTTTCCACATTTCTGAAGCATGACGTAATGGGGGGGTGTTATCTCTTTTGTCGAAAATCAGCCGTTTTTGCTCTAACATTAAATGCCTCCAAATGGTATTTAATTAACTTCCCGGGGTGAAGAAACCCTTTTTGAGAACTCAGAGTGAGTAAATTGGCCATTTTCATGCACTTTTAACCATTCCATAAATCTTGTGTTTTGGGCCCCTGGAAGCATGAAAATCACTTTAAACATGCTAATTTTAGCTCTAACACTGATGATCCACCTACAAATGTGAACTGACATTCAAAAATAAAACATTTGAAAACGGACCATTTTCCACATTTCTGAAGCATGACGTAATGGGGGGGTTTTATCTCTTTTGTCGAAAATCAGCAGTTTTTGCTCGAACATTAAATGCCTCCAAATGGTATTTAATTATCTTCCCGAGCCCCTGGAAGCATGAAAATCACTTTAAACATGCTAATTTTAGCTCTAACACTGATGATCCACCTACAAATGTGAACTGACGTTCAAAAATAAAACATTTGAAAACGGACCATTTTCCACATTTCTGAAGCATGACTTAATGGGGGGGTGTTATCTCTTTTGTCGAAAATCAGCCGTTTTTGCTCGAACATTAAATGCCTCCAAATGGTATTTATTTCACTTCCCGAGCCCCTGGAAGCATGAAAATCACTTTCAACATGCTAATTTTAGCTCTAACACTGATGATCCACCTACAAATGTGAACTGACGTTCAAAAATAAAACATTTGAAAACGGACCATTTTCCACATTTCTGAAGCATGACGTAATGGGGGGGTGTTATCTCTTTTGTCGAAAATCAGCCGTTTTTGCTCGAACATTAAATGCCTCCAAATGGTATTTAATTAACTTCCCGAGCCCCTGGAAGCATGAAAATCACTTTAAACATGCTAATTTTAGCTCTAACACTGATGATCCACCTACAAATGTGAACTGACGTTCAAAAATAAAACATTTGAAAACGGACCATTTTCCACATTTCTGAAGCATGACGTAATGGGGGTGTTATCTCTTTTGTCGAAAATCAGCCGTTTTTGCTCGAACATTAAATGCCTCCAAATGGTATTTAATTAACTTCCCGAGCCCCTGGAAGCATGAAAATCACTTTAAACATGCTAATTTTAGCTCTAACACTGATGATCCACCTACAAATGTGAACTGACGTTCAAAAATAAAACATTTGAAAACGGACCATTTTCCACATTTCTGAAGCATGACGTAATGGGGGGGTGTTATCTCTTTTGTCGAAAATCAGCCGTTTTTGCTCGAACATTAAATGCCTCCAAATGGTATTTAATTAACTTCCCGGGGTGAAGAAACCCTTTTTGAGAACTCAGAGTGAGTAAATTGGCCATTTTCATGCACTTTTAACCATTCCATAAATCTTGTGTTTTGGGCCCCTGGAAGCATGAAAATCACTTTAAACATGCTAATTTTAGCTCTAACACTGATGATCCACCTACAAATGTGAACTGACGTTCAAAAATAAAACATTTGAAAACGGACCATTTTCCACATTTCTGAAGCATGACGTAATGGGGGGGTGTTATCTCTTTTGTCGAAAATCAGCCGTTTTTGCTCGAACATTAAATGCCTCCAAATGGTATTTAATTAACTTCCCGAGGTGAAGAAACCCTTTTTGAGAACTCAGAGTGAGTAAATTGGCCATTTTCATGCACTTTTAACCATTCCATAAATCTTGTGTTTTGGGCCCCTGGAAGCATGAAAATCACTTTAAACATGCTAATTTTAGCTCTAACACTGATGATCCACCTACAAATGTGAACTGACGTTCAAAAATAAAACATTTGAAAACGGACCATTTTCCACATTTCTGAGGCATGACGTAATGGGGGGGTGTTATCTCTTTTGTCGAAAATCAGCCGTTTTTGCTCTAACATTAAATGCCTCCAAATGGTATTTAATTAACTTCCCGGGGTGAAGAAACCCTTTTTGAGAACTCAGAGTGAGTAAATTGGCCATTTTCATGCACTTTTAACCATTCCATAAATCTTGTGTTTTGGGCCCCTGGAAGCATGAAAATCACTTTAAACATGCTAATTTTAGCTCTAACACTGATGATCCACCTACAAATGTGAACTGACGTTCAAAAATAAAACATTTGAAAACGGACCATTTTCCACATTTCTGAAGCATGACGTAATGGGGGGGTGTTATCTCTTTTGTCGAAAATCAGCCGTTTTTGCTCGAACATTAAATGCCTCCAAATGGTATTTAATTAACTTCCCGAGCCCCTGGAAGCATGAAAATCACTTTAAACATGCTAATTTTAGCTCTAACACTGATGATCCACCTACAAATGTGAACTGACGTTCAAAAATAAAACATTTGAAAACGGACCATTTTCCACATTTCTGAAGCATGACGTAATGGGGGGGTGTTATCTCTTTTGTGGAAAATCAGCCTTTTTTGCTCGAACATTAAATGCCTCCAAATGGTATTTATTTCACTTCCCGAGCCCCTGGAAGCATGAAAATCACTTTAAACATGCTAATTTTAGCTCTAACACTGATGATCCACCTACAAATGTTAACTGACGTTCAAAAATAAAACATTTGAAAACGGACCATTTTCCACATTTCTGAAGCATGACGTAATGGGGGGGTGTTATCTCTTTTGTCGAAAATCAGCCGTTTTTGCTCGAACATTAAATGCCTCCAAATGGTATTTAATTAACTTCCCGAGCCCCTGGAAGCATGAAAATCACTTTAAACATGCTAATTTTAGCTCTAACACTGATGATCCACCTACAAATGTGAACTGACGTTCAAAAATAAAACATTTGAAAACGGACCATTTTCCACATTTCTGAAGCATGACGTAATGGGGGGGTGTTGTCTCTTTTGTCGAAAATCAGCTGTTTTTGCTCGAACATTAAATGCCTCCAAATGGTATTTAATTAACTTCCCGAGCCCCTGGAAGCATGAAAATCACTTTAAACATGCTAATTTTAGCTCTAACACTGATGATCGACCTACAAATGTAAACTGACGTTCAAAAATAAAACATTTGAAAACTGACCATTTTCCACATTTCTGAAGCATGACGTAATGGGGGGGTGTTATCTCTTTTGTCGAAAATCAGCCGTTTTTGCTCGAACATTAAATGCCTCCAAATGTTATTTAATTAACTTCCCGAGCCCCTGGAAGCATGAAAATCACTTTAAACATGCTAATTTTAGCTCTAACACTGATGATCCACCTACAAATGTGAACTGACGTTCAAAAATAAAACCTTTGAAAACGGACCATTTTCCACATTTCTGAAGCATGACGTAATGGGGGGGTGTTATCTCTTTTGTCGAAAATCAGCCGTTTTTGCTCGAACATTAAATGCCTCCAAATGGTATTTAATCAACTTCCCGAGCCCCTGGAAGCATGAAAATCACTTTAAACATGCTAATTTTAGCTCTAACACTGATGATCCACCTACAAATGTGAACTGACGTTCAAAAATAAAACATTTGAAAACGGACCATTTTCCACATTTCTGAAGCATAACGTAATGGGGGGGTGTTATCTCTTTTGTCGAAAATCAGCCGTTTTTGCTCGAACATTAAATGCCTCCAAATGGTATTTAATTAATTTCCCGGGGTGAAGAAACCCTTTTTGAGAACTCAGAGTGAGTAAATTGGCCATTTTCATGCACTTTTAACCATTCCATAAATCTTGTGTTTTGGGCCCCTGGAAGCATGAAAATCACTTTAAACATGCAATTTTAGCTCTAACACTGATGATCCACCTACAAATGTGAACTGACGTTCAAAAATAAAACATTTGAAAACGGACCATTTTCCACATTTCTGAAGCATGACGTAATGGGGGGGTGTTATCTCTTTTGTGGAAAATCAGCCGTTTTTGCTCGAACATTAAATGCCTCCAAATGGTATTTATTTCACTTCCCGAGCCCCTGGAAGCATGAAAATCAATTTAAACATGCTAATTTTAGCTCTAACACTGATGATCCACCTACAAATGTGAACTGACGTTCAAAAATAAAACATTTGAAAACGGACCATTTTCCACATTTCTGAAGCATGACGTAATGGGGGGGTGTTATCTCTTTTGTCGAAAATCAGCCGTTTTTGCTCGAACATTAAATGCCTCCAAATGGTATTTAATTAACTTCCCGAGCCCCTGGAAGCATGAAAATCACTTTAAACATGCTAATTTTAGCTCTAACACTGATAATCCAGCTACAAATGTGAACTGACGTTCAAAAATAAAACATTTGAAAACGGACCATTTTCCACATTTCTGAAGCATGACGTAATGGGGGGGTGTTATCTCTTTTGTCGAAAATCAGCCGTTTTTGCTCGAACATTAAATGCCTCCAAATGGTATTTAATTAACTTCCCGAGCCCCTGGAAGCATGAAAATCACTTTAAACATGCTAATTTTAGCTCTAACACTGATGATCCACCTACAAATGTGAACTGACGTTCAAAAATAAAACATTTGAAAACGGACCATTTTCCACATTTCTGAAGCATGACGTAATGGGGGGGTGTTATCTCTTTTGTCGAAAATCAGCCGTTTTTGCTCGAACATTAAATGCCTCCAAATGGTATTTAATTAACTTTCGAGCCCCTGGAAGCATGAAAATCACTTTAAACATGCTAATTTTAGCTCTAACACTGATGATCCACCTACAAATGTGAACTGACGTTCAAAAATAAAACATTTGAAAACGGACCATTTTCCACATTTCTGAAGCATGACGTAATGGGGGGGTGTTATCTCTTTTGTCGAAAATCAGCCGTTTTTGCTCGAACATTAAATGCCTCCAAATGGTATTTAATTAACTTCCCGAGCCCCTGGAAGCTTGAAAATCACTTTAAACATGCTAATTTTAGCTCTAACACTGATGATCCACCTACAAATGTGAACTGACGTTCAAAAATAAAACATTTGAAAACTGACCATTTTCCACATTTCTGAAGCATGACGTAATGGGGGGGTGTTATCTCTTTTGTCGAAAATCAGCCGTTTTTGCTCGAACATTAAATGCCTCCAAATGGTATTTAATTAACTTCCCGAGCCCCTGGAAGCATGAAAATCACTTTAAACATGCTAATTTTAGCTCTAACACTGATGATCCACCTACAAATGTGAACTGACGTTCAAAAATAAAACCTTTGAAAACGGACCATTTTCCACATTTCTGAAGCATGACGTAATGGGGGGGTGTTATCTCTTTTGTCGAAAATCAGCCGTTTTTGCTCGAACATTAAATGCCTCCAAATGGTATTTAATCAACTTCCCGAGCCCCTGGAAGCATGAAAATCACTTTAAACATGCTAATTTTAGCTCTAACACTGATGATCCACCTACAAATGTGAACTGACGTTCAAAAATAAAACATTTGAAAACGGACCATTTTCCACATTTCTGAAGCATGACGTAATGGGGGGGTGTTATCTCTTTTGTCGAAAATCAGCCGTTTTTGCTTGAACATTAAATGCCTCCAAATGGTATTTAATTAACTTCCCGAGCCCCTGGAAGCATGAAAATCACTTTAAACATGCTAATTTTAGCTCTAACACTGATGATCCACCTACAAATGTGAACAGACGTTCAAAAATAAAACATTTGAAAACGGACCATTTTCCACATTTCTGAAGCATGACATAATGGGGGGGTGTTATCTCTTTTGTCGAAAATCAGCCGTTTTTGCTCGAACATTAAATGCCTCCAAATGGTATTTAATTAACTTCCCGAGCCCCTGGAAGCATGAAAATCACTTTAAACATGCTAATTTTAGCTCTAACACTGATGATCCACCTACAAATGTGAACTGACGTTCAAAAATAAAACATTTGAAAACGGACCATTTTCCACATTTCTGAAGCATGACGTAATGGGGGGGTGTTATCTCTTTTGTCGAAAATCAGCCGTTTTTGCTCGAACATTAAATGCCTCCAAATGGTATTTAATTAACTTCCCGGGGTGAAGAAACCCTTTTTGAGAACTCAGAGTGAGTAAATTGGCCATTTTCATGCACTTTTAACCATTCCATAAATCTTGTGTTTTGGGCCCCTGGAAGCATGAAAATCACTTTAAACATGCTAATTTTAGCTCTAACACTGATGATCCACCTACAAATGTGAACTGACGTTCAAAAATAAAACATTTGAAAACGGACCATTTTCCACATTTCTGAAGCATGACGTAATGGGGGTGTTATCTCTTTTGTCGAAAATCAGCCGTTTTTGCTCGAACATTAAATGCCTCCAAATGGTATTTAATTAACTTCCCGAGCCCCTGGAAGCATGAAAATCACTTTAAACATGCTAATTTTAGCTCTAACACTGATGATCCACCTACAAATGTGAACTGACGTTCAAAAATAAAACATTTGAAAACGGACCATTTTCCACATTTCTGAAGCATGACGGAATGGGGGGGTGTTATCTCTTTTGTCGAAAATCAGCCGTTTTTGCTCTAACATTAAATGCCTCCAAATGGTATTTAATTAACTTCCCGGGGTGAAGAAACCCTTTTTGAGAACTCAGAGTGAGTAAATTGGCCATTTTCATGCACTTTTAACCATTCCATAAATCTTGTGTTTTGGGCCCCTGGAAGCATGAAAATCACTTTAAACATGCTAATTTTAGCTCTAACACTGATGATCCACCTACAAATGTGAACTGACGTTCAAAAATAAAACATTTGAAAACGGACCATTTTCCACATTTCTGAAGCATGACGTAATGGGGGGGTTTTATCTCTTTTGTCGAAAATCAGCCGTTTTTGCTCGAACATTAAATGCCTCCAAATGGTATTTAATTATCTTCCCGAGCCCCTGGAAGCATGAAAATCACTTTAAACATGCTAATTTTAGCTCTAACACTGATGATCCACCTACAAATGTGAACTGACGTTCAAAAATAAAACATTTGAAAACGGACCATTTTCCACATTTCTGAAGCATGACTTAATGGGGGGGTGTTATCTCTTTTGTCGAAAATCAGCCGTTTTTGCTCGAACATTAAATGCCTCCAAATGGTATTTATTTCACTTCCCGAGCCCCTGGAAGCATGAAAATCACTTTCAACATGCTAATTTTAGCTCTAACACTGATGATCCACCTACAAATGTGAACTGACGTTCAAAAATAAAACATTTGAAAACGGACCATTTTCCACATTTCTGAAGCATGACGTAATGGGGGGGTGTTATCTCTTTTGTCGAAAATCAGCCGTTTTTGCTCGAACATTAAATGCCTCCAAATGGTATTTAATTAACTTCCCGGGGTGAAGAAACCCTTTTTGAGAACTCAGAGTGAGTAAATTGGCCATTTTCATGCACTTTTAACCATTCCATAAATCTTGTGTTTTGGGCCCCTGGAAGCATGAAAATCACTTTAAACATGCTAATTTTAGCTCTAACACTGATGATCCACCTACAAATGTGAACTGACGTTCAAAAATAAAACATTTGAAAACGGACCATTTTCCACATTTCTGAAGCATGACGTAATGGGGGGGTGTTATCTCTTTTGTCGAAAATCAGCCGTTTTTGCTCGAACATTAAATGCCTCCAAATGGTATTTAATTAACTTCCCGGGGTGAAGAAACCCTTTTTGAGAACTCAGAGTGAGTAAATTGGCCATTTTCATGCACTTTTAACCATTCCATAAATCTTGTGTTTTGGGCCCCTGGAAGCAGGAAAATCACTTTAAACATGCTAATTTTAGCTCTAACACTGATGATCCACCTGCAAATGTGAACTGACGTTCAAAAATAAAACATTTGAAAACGGACCATTTTCCACATTTCTGAAGCATGATGTAATGGGGGGGTGTTATCTCTTTTGTCGAAAATCAGCCGTTTTTGCTCTAACATTAAATGCCTCCAAATGGTATTTAATTAACTTCCCGGGGTGAAGAAACCCTTTTTGAGAACTCAGAGTGAGTAAATTGGCCATTTTCATGCACTTTTAACCATTCCATAAATCTTGTGTTTTGGGCCCCTGGAAGCATGAAAATCACTTTAAACATGCTAATTTTAGCTCTAACACTGATGATCCACCTACAAATGTGAACTGACGTTCAAAAATAAAACATTTGAAAACGGACCATTTTCCACATTTCTGAAGCATGACGTAATGGGGGGGTGTTATCTCTTTTGTGGAAAATCAGCCGTTTTTGCTCGAACATTAAATGCCTCCAAATGGTATTTAATTAACTTCCCGAGCCCCTGGAAGCATGAAAATCACTTTAAACATGCTAATTTTAGCTCTAACACTGATGATCCACCTACAAATGTGAACTGACGTTCAAAAATAAAACATTTGAAAACGGACCATTTTCCACATTTCTGAAGCATGACGTAATGGGGGGGTGTTATCTCTTTTGTCGAAAATCAGCCGTTTTTGCTCGAACATTAAATGCCTCCAAATGGTATTTAATTAACTTCCCGAGCCCCTGGAAGCATGAAAATCACTTTAAACATGCTAATTTTAGCTCTAACACTGATGATCCACCTACAAATGTGAACTGACGTTCAAAAATAAAACATTTGAAAACGGACCATTTTCCACATTTCTGAAGCATGACGTAATGGGGGGGTGTTATCTCTTTTGTCGAAAATCAGCCGTTTTTGCTCGAACATTAAATGCCTCCAAATGGTATTTAATTAACTTCCCGGGGTGAAGAAACCCTTTTTGAGAACTCAGAGTGAGTAAATTGGCCATTTTCATGCACTTTTAACCATTCCATAAATCTTGTGTTTTGGGCCCCTGGAAGCATGAAAATCACTTTAAACATGCTAATTTTAGCTCTAACACTGATGATCCACCTACAAATGTGAACTGACGTTCAAAAATAAAACATTTGAAAACGGACCATTTTCCACATTTCTGAAGCATGACGTAATGGGGGGGTGTTATCTCTTTTGTCGAAAATCAGCCGTTTTTGCTCGAACATTAAATGCCTCCAAATGGTATTTAATTAACTTCCCGGGGTGAAGAAACCCTTTTTGAGAACTCAGAGTGAGTAAATTGGCCATTTTCATGCACTTTTAACCATTCCATAAATCTTATGTTTTGGGCCCCTGGAAGCATGAAAATCACTTTAAACATGCTAATTTTAGCTCTAACACTGATGATCCACCTACAAATGTGAACTGACGTTCAAAAATAAAACATTTGAAAACGGACCATTTTCCACATTTCTGAAGCATGACGTAATGGGGGGGTGTTATCTCTTTTGTCGAAAATCAGCCGTTTTTGCTCTAACATTAAATGCCTCCAAATGGTATTTAATTAACTTCCCGGGGTGAAGAAACCCTTTTTGAGAACTCAGAGTGAGTAAATTGGCCATTTTCATGCACTTTTAACCATTCCATAAATCTTGTGTTTTGGGCCCCTGGAAGCATGAAAATCACTTTAAACATGCTAATTTTAGCTCTAACAATGATGATCCACCTACAAATGTGAACTGACGTTCAAAAATAAAACATTTGAAAACGGACCATTTTCCACATTTCTGAAGCATGACGTAATGGGGGGGTGTTATCTCTTTTGTCGAAAATCAGCCGTTTTTGCTCGAACATTAAATGCCTCCAAATGGTATTTAATTAACTTCCCGAGCCCCTGGAAGCATGAAAATCACTTTAAACATGCTAATTTTAGCTCTAACACTGATGATCCACCTACAAATGTGAACTGACGTTCAAAAATAAAACATTTGAAAACGGACCATTTTCCACATTTCTGAAGCATGACGTAATGGGGGGGTGTTATCTCTTTTGTGGAAAATCAGCCTTTTTTGCTCGAACATTAAATGCCTCCAAATGGTATTTATTTCACTTCCCGAGCCCCTGGAAGCATGAAAATCACTTTAAACATGCTAATTTTAGCTCTAACACTGATGATCCACCTACAAATGTGAACTGACGTTCAAAAATAAAACATTTGAAAACGGACCATTTTCCACATTTCTGAAGCATGACGTAATGGGGGGGTGTTATCTCTTTTGTCGAAAATCAGCCGTTTTTGCTCGAACATTAAATGCCTCCAAATGGTATTTAATTAACTTCCCGAGCCCCTGGAAGCATGAAAATCACTTTAAACATCCTAATTTTAGCTCTAACACTGATGATCCACCTACAAATGTGAACTGACGTTCAAAAATAAAACATTTGAAAACGGACCATTTTCCACATTTCTGAAGCATGACGTAATGGGGGGGTGTTATCTCTTTTGTCGAAAATCAGCTGTTTTTGCTCGAACATTAAATGCCTCCAAATGGTATTTAATTAACTTCCCGAGCCCCTGGAAGCATGAAAATCACTTTAAACATGCTAATTTTAGCTCTAACACTGATGATCCACCTACAAATGTAAACTGACGTTCAAAAATAAAACATTTGAAAACTGACCATTTTCCACATTTCTGAAGCATGACGTAATGGGGGGGTGTTATCTCTTTTGTCGAAAATCAGCCGTTTTTGCTCGAACATTAAATGCCTCCAAATGGTATTTAATTAACTTCCCGAGCCCCTGGAAGCATGAAAATCACTTTAAACATGCTAATTTTAGCTCTAACACTGATGATCCACCTACAAATGTGAACTGACGTTCAAAAATAAAACCTTTGAAAACGGACCATTTTCCACATTTCTGAAGCATGACGTAATGGGGGGGTGTTATCTCTTTTGTCGAAAATCAGCCGTTTTTGCTCGAACATTAAATGCCTCCAAATGGTATTTAATCAACTTCCCGAGCCCCTGGAAGCATGAAAATCACTTTAAACATGCTAATTTTAGCTCTAACACTGATGATCCACCTACAAATGTGAACTGACGTTCAAAAATAAAACATTTGAAAATGGACCATTTTCCACATTTCTGAAGCATAACGTAATGGGGGGGTGTTATCTCTTTTGTCGAAAATCAGCCGTTTTTGCTCGAACATTAAATGCCTACAAATGGTATTTAATTAATTTCCCGGGGTGAAGAAACCCTTTTTGAGAACTCAGAGTGAGTAAATTGGCCATTTTCATGCACTTTTAACCATTCCATAAATCTTGTGTTTTGGGCCCCTGGAAGCATGAAAATCACTTTAAACATGCAATTTTAGCTCTAACACTGATGATCCACCTACAAATGTGAACTGACGTTCAAAAATAAAACATTTGAAAACGGACCATTTTCCACATTTCTGAAGCATGACGTAATGGGGGGGGTGTTATCTCTTTTGTCGAAAATCAGCCGTTTTTGCTCGAACATTAAATGCCTCCAAATGGTATTTAATTAACTTCCCGAGCCCCTGGAAGCATGAAAATCACTTTAAACATGCTAATTTTAGCTCTAACACTGATAATCCAGCTACAAATGTGAACTGACGTTCAAAAATAAAACATTTGAAAACGGACCATTTTCCACATTTCTGAAGCATGACGTAATGGGGGGGTGTTATCTCTTTTGTCGAAAATCAGCCGTTTTTGCTCGAACATTAAATGCCTCCAAATGGTATTTAATTAACTTCCCGAGCCCCTGGAAGCATGAAAATCACTTTAAACATGCTAATTTGAGCTCTATCACTGATGATCCACCTACAAATGTGAACTGACGTTCAAAAATAAAACATTTGAAAACGGACCATTTTCCACATTTCTGAAGCATGACGTAATGGGGGGGTGTTATCTCTATTGTCGAAAATCAGCCGTTTTTGCTCGAACATTAAATGCCTCCAAATGGTATTTAATTAACTTCCCGAGCCCCTGGAAGCATGAAAATCACTTTAAACATGCTAATTTTAGCTCTAACACTGATGATCCACCTACAAATGTGAACTGACGTTCAAAAATAAAACATTTGAAAACGGACCATTTTCCACATTTCTGAAGCATGACGTAATGGGGGGGTGTTATCTCTATTGTCGAAAATCAGCCGTTTTTGCTCGAACATTAAATGCCTCCAAATGGTATTTAATTAACTTCCCGAGCCCCTGGAAGCATGAAAATCACTTTAAACATGCTAATTTTAGCTCTAACACTGATGATCCACCTACAAATGTGAACTGACGTTCAAAAATAAAACATTTGAAAACGGACCATTTTCCACATTTCTGAAGCATGACGTAATGGGGGGGTGTTATCTCTTTTGTCGAAAATCAGCCGTTTTTGCTCGAACATTAAATGCCTCCAAATGGTATTTAATCAACTTCCCGAGCCCCTGGAAGCATGAAAATCACTTTAAACATGCTAATTTTAGCTCTAACACTGATGATCCACCTACAAATGTGAACTGACGTTCAAAAATAAAACATTTGAAAATGGACCATTTTCCACATTTCTGAAGCATAACGTAATGGGGGGGTGTTATCTCTTTTGTCGAAAATCAGCCGTTTTTGCTCGAACATTAAATGCCTACAAATGGTATTTAATTAACTTCCCGGGGTGAAGAAACCCTTTTTGAGAACTCAGAGTGAGTAAATTGGCCATTTTCATGCACTTTTAACCATTCCATAAATCTTGTGTTTTGGGCCCCTGGAAGCATGAAAATCACTTTAAACATGCTAATTTTAGCTCTAACACTGATGATCCACCTACAAATGTGAACTGACGTTCAAAAATAAAACATTTGAAAACGGACCATTTTCCACATTTCTGAAGCATGACGTAATGGGGGGGTGTTATCTCTTTTGTCGAAAATCAGCCGTTTTTGCTCGACCATTAAATGCCTCCAAATGGTATTTAATTAACTTCCCGAGCCCCTGGAAGCATGAAAATCACTTTAAACATGCTAATTGTAGCTCTAACACTGATGATCCACCTACAAATGTGAACTGACGTTCAAAAATAAAACATTTGAAAACGGACCATTTTCCACATTTCTGAAGCATGACGTAATGGGGGTGTTATCTCTTTTGTCGAAAATCAGCCGTTTTTACTCGAACATTAAATGCCTCCAAATGGTATTTAATTAACTTCCCGAGCCCCTGGAAGCATGAAAATCACTTTAAACATGCTAATTTTAGCTCTAACACTGATGATCCACCTACAAATGTGAACTGACGTTCAAAAATAAAACATTTGAAAACGGACCATTTTCCACATTTCTGAAGCATGACGTAATGGGGGGGTGTTATCTCTTTTGTCGAAAATCAGCCGTTTTTGCTCGAACATTAAATGCCTCCAAATGGTATTTAATTAACTTCCCGGGGTGAAGAAACCCTTTTTGAGAACTCAGAGTGAGTAAATTGGCCATTTTCATGCACTTTTAACCATTCCATAAATCTTGTGTTTTGGGCCCCTGGAAGCATGAAAATCACTTTAAACATGCTAATTTTAGCTCTAACACTGATGATCCACCTACAAATGTGAACTGACGTTCAAAAATAAAACATTTGAAAACGGACCATTTTCCACATTTCTGAAGCATGACGTAATGGGGGGGTGTTATCTCTTTTGTCGAAAATCAGCCGTTTTTGCTCGAACATTAAATGCCTCCAAATGGTATTTAATTAACTTCCCGGGGTGAAGAAACCCTTTTTGAGAACTCAGAGTGAGTAAATTGGCCATTTTCATGCACTTTTAACCATTCCATAAATCTTGTGTTTTGGGCCCCTGGAAGCATGAAAATCACTTTAAACATGCTAATTTTAGCTCTAACACTGATGATCCACCTACAAATGTGAACTGACGTTCAAAAATAAAACATTTGAAAACGGACCATTTTCCACATTTCTGAGGCATGACGTAATGGGGGGGTGTTATCTCTTTTGTCGAAAATCAGCCGTTTTTGCTCTAACATTAAATGCCTCCAAATGGTATTTAATTAACTTCCCGGGGTGAAGAAACCCTTTTTGAGAACTCAGAGTGAGTAAATTGGCCATTTTCATGCACTTTTAACCATTCCATAAATCTTGTGTTTTGGGCCCCTGGAAGCATGAAAATCACTTTAAACATGCTAATTTTAGCTCTAACACTGATGATCCACCTACAAATGTGAACTGACGTTCAAAAATAAAACATTCGAAAACGGACCATTTTCCACATTTCTGAAGCATGACGTAATGGGGGGGTGTTATCTCTTTTGTCGAAAATCAGCCGTTTTTGCTCGAACATTAAATGCCTCCAAATGGTATTTAATTAACTTCCCGAGCCCCTGGAAGCATGAAAATCACTTTAAACATGCTAATTTTAGCTCTAACACTGATTATCCACCTACAAATGTGAACTGACGTTCAAAAATAAAACATTTGAAAACGGACCATTTTCCACATTTCTGAAGCATGACGTAATGGGGGGGTGTTATCTCTTTTGTGGAAAATCAGCCTTTTTTGCTCGAACATTAAATGCCTCCAAATGGTATTTATTTCACTTCCCGAGCCCCTGGAAGCATGAAAATCACTTTAAACATGCTAATTTTAGCTCTAACACTGATGATCCACCTACAAATGTGAACTGACGTTCAAAAATAAAACATTTGAAAACGGACCATTTTCCACATTTCTGAAGCATGACGTAATGGGGGGGTGTTATCTCTTTTGTCGAAAATCAGCCGTTTTTGCTCGAACATTAAATGCCTCCAAATGGTATTTAATTAACTTCCCGAGCCCCTGGAAGCATGAAAATCACTTTAAACATGCTAATTTTAGCTCTAACACTGATGATCCACCTACAAATGTGAACTGACGTTCAAAAATAAAACATTTGAAAACGGACCATTTTCCACATTTCTGAAGCATGACGTAATGGGGGGGTGTTATCTCTTTTGTCGAAAATCAGCTGTTTTTGCTCGAACATTAAATGCCTCCAAATGGTATTTAATTAACTTCCCGAGCCCCTGGAAGCATGAAAATCACTTTAAACATGCTAATTTTAGCTCTAACACTGATGATCCACCTACAAATGTAAACTGACGTTCAAAAATAAAACATTTGAAAACTGACCATTTTCCACATTTCTGAAGCATGACGTAATGGGGGGGTGTTATCTCTTTTGTCGAAAATCAGCCGTTTTTGCTCGAACATTAAATGCCTCCAAATGGTATTTAATTAACTTCCCGAGCCCCTGGAAGCATGAAAATCACTTTAAACATGCTAATTTTAGCTCTAACACTGATGATCCACCTACAAATGTGAACTGACGTTCAAAAATAAAACCTTTGAAAACGGACCATTTTCCACATTTCTGAAGCATGACGTAATGGGGGGGTGTTATCTCTTTTGTCGAAAATCAGCCGTTTTTGCTCGAACATTAAATGCCTCCAAATGGTATTTAATCAACTTCCCGAGCCCCTGGAAGCATGAAAATCACTTTAAACATGCTAATTTTAGCTCTAACACTGATGATCCACCTACAAATGTGAACTGACGTTCAAAAATAAAACATTTGAAAACGGACCATTTTCCACATTTCTGAAGCATAACGTAATGGGGGGGTGTTATCTCTTTTGTCGAAAATCAGCCGTTTTTGCTCGAACATTAAATGCCTCCAAATGGTATTTAATTAATTTCCCGGGGTGAAGAAACCCTTTTTGAGAACTCAGAGTGAGTAAATTGGCCATTTTCATGCACTTTTAACCATTCCATAAATCTTGTGTTTTGGGCCCCTGGAAGCATGAAAATCACTTTAAACATGCAATTTTAGCTCTAACACTGATGATCCACCTACAAATGTGAACTGACGTTCAAAAATAAAACATTTGAAAACGGACCATTTTCCACATTTCTGAAGCATGACGTAATGGGGGGGTGTTATCTCTTTTGTGGAAAATCAGCCGTTTTTGCTCGAACATTAAATGCCTCCAAATGGTATTTATTTCACTTCCCGAGCCCCTGGAAGCATGAAAATCAATTTAAACATGCTAATTTTAGCTCTAACACTGATGATCCACCTACAAATGTGAACTGACGTTCAAAAATAAAACATTTGAAAACGGACCATTTTCCACATTTCTGAAGCATGACGTAATGGGGGGGTGTTATCTCTTTTGTCGAAAATCAGCCGTTTTTGCTCGAACATTAAATGCCTCCAAATGGTATTTAATTAACTTCCCGAGCCCCTGGAAGCATGAAAATCACTTTAAACATGCTAATTTTAGCTCTAACACTGATAATCCAGCTACAAATGTGAACTGACGTTCAAAAATAAAACATTTGAAAACGGACCATTTTCCACATTTCTGAAGCATGACGTAATGGGGGGGTGTTATCTCTTTTGTCGAAAATCAGCCGTTTTTGCTCGAACATTAAATGCCTCCAAATGGTATTTAATTAACTTCCCGAGCCCCTGGAAGCATGAAAATCACTTTAAACATGCTAATTTTAGCTCTAACACTGATGATCCACCTACAAATGTGAACTGACGTTCAAAAATAAAACATTTGAAAACGGACCATTTTCCACATTTCTGAAGCATGACGTAATGGGGGGGTGTTATCTCTTTTGTCGAAAATCAGCCGTTTTTGCTCGAACATTAAATGCCTCCAAATGGTATTTAATTAACTTTCGAGCCCCTGGAAGCATGAAAATCACTTTAAACATGCTAATTTTAGCTCTAACACTGATGATCCACCTACAAATGTGAACTGACGTTCAAAAATAAAACATTTGAAAACGGACCATTTTCCACATTTCTGAAGCATGACGTAATGGGGGGGTGTTATCTCTTTTGTCGAAAATCAGCCGTTTTTGCTCGAACATTAAATGCCTCCAAATGGTATTTAATTAACTTCCCGAGCCCCTGGAAGCATGAAAATCACTTTAAACATGCTAATTTTAGCTCTAACACTGATGATCCACCTACAAATGTAAACTGACGTTCAAAAATAAAACATTTGAAAACTGACCATTTTCCACATTTCTGAAGCATGACGTAATGGGGGGGTGTTATCTCTTTTGTCGAAAATCAGCCGTTTTTGCTCGAACATTAAATGCCTCCAAATGGTATTTAATTAACTTCCCGAGCCCCTGGAAGCATGAAAATCACTTTAAACATGCTAATTTTAGCTCTAACACTGATGATCCACCTACAAATGTGAACTGACGTTCAAAAATAAAACCTTTGAAAACGGACCATTTTCCACATTTCTGAAGCATGACGTAATGGGGGGGTGTTATCTCTTTTGTCGAAAATCAGCCGTTTTTGCTCGAACATTAAATGCCTCCAAATGGTATTTAATCAACTTCCCGAGCCCCTGGAAGCATGAAAATCACTTTAAACATGCTAATTTTAGCTCTAACACTGATGATCCACCTACAAATGTGAACTGACGTTCAAAAATAAAACATTTGAAAACGGACCATTTTCCACATTTCTGAAGCATGACGTAATGGGGGGGTGTTATCTCTTTTGTCGAAAATCAGCCGTTTTTGCTTGAACATTAAATGCCTCCAAATGGTATTTAATTAACTTCCCGAGCCCCTGGAAGCATGAAAATCACTTTAAACATGCTAATTTTAGCTCTAACACTGATGATCCACCTACAAATGTGAACAGACGTTCAAAAATAAAACATTTGAAAACGGACCATTTTCCACATTTCTGAAGCATGACGTAATGGGGGGGTGTTATCTCTTTTGTCGAAAATCAGCCGTTTTTGCTCGAACATTAAATGCCTCCAAATGGTATTTAATTAACTTCCCGGGGTGAAGAAACCCTTTTTGAGAACTCAGAGTGAGTAAATTGGCCATTTTCATGCACTTTTAACCATTCCATAAATCTTGTGTTTTGGGCCCCTGGAAGCATGAAAATCACTTTAAACATGCTAATTTTAGCTCTAACACTGATGATCCACCTACAAATGTGAACTGACGTTCAAAAATAAAACATTTGAAAACGGACCATTTTCCACATTTCTGAAGCATGACGTAATGGGGGTGTTATCTCTTTTGTCGAAAATCAGCCGTTTTTGGTCGAACATTAAATGCCTCCAAATGGTATTTAATTAACTTCCCGAGCCCCTGGAAGCATGAAAATCACTTTAAACATGCTAATTTTAGCTCTAACACTGATGATCCACCTACAAATGTGAACTGACGTTCAAAAATAAAACATTTGAAAACGGACCATTTTCCACATTTCTGAAGCATGACGTAATGGGGGGGTGTTATCTCTTTTGTCGAAAATCAGCCGTTTTTGCTCTAACATTAAATGCCTCCAAATGGTATTTAATTAACTTCCCGGGGTGAAGAAACCCTTTTTGAGAACTCAGAGTGAGTAAATTGGCCATTTTCATGCACTTTTAACCATTCCATAAATCTTGTGTTTTGGGCCCCTGGAAGCATGAAAATCACTTTAAACATGCTAATTTTAGCTCTAACACTGATGATCCACCTACAAATGTGAACTGACATTCAAAAATAAAACATTTGAAAACGGACCATTTTCCACATTTCTGAAGCATGACGTAATGGGGGGGTTTTATCTCTTTTGTCGAAAATCAGCAGTTTTTGCTCGAACATTAAATGCCTCCAAATGGTATTTAATTATCTTCCCGAGCCCCTGGAAGCATGAAAATCACTTTAAACATGCTAATTTTAGCTCTAACACTGATGATCCACCTACAAATGTGAACTGACGTTCAAAAATAAAACATTTGAAAACGGACCATTTTCCACATTTCTGAAGCATGACTTAATGGGGGGGTGTTATCTCTTTTGTCGAAAATCAGCCGTTTTTGCTCGAACATTAAATGCCTCCAAATGGTATTTATTTCACTTCCCGAGCCCCTGGAAGCATGAAAATCACTTTCAACATGCTAATTTTAGCTCTAACACTGATGATCCACCTACAAATGTGAACTGACGTTCAAAAATAAAACATTTGAAAACGGACCATTTTCCACATTTCTGAAGCATGACGTAATGGGGGGGTGTTATCTCTTTTGTCGAAAATCAGCCGTTTTTGCTCGAACATTAAATGCCTCCAAATGGTATTTAATTAACTTCCCGAGCCCCTGGAAGCATGAAAATCACTTTAAACATGCTAATTTTAGCTCTAACACTGATGATCCACCTACAAATGTGAACTGACGTTCAAAAATAAAACATTTGAAAACGGACCATTTTCCACATTTCTGAAGCATGACGTAATGGGGGTGTTATCTCTTTTGTCGAAAATCAGCCGTTTTTGCTCGAACATTAAATGCCTCCAAATGGTATTTAATTAACTTCCCGAGCCCCTGGAAGCATGAAAATCACTTTAAACATGCTAATTTTAGCTCTAACACTGATGATCCACCTACAAATGTGAACTGACGTTCAAAAATAAAACATTTGAAAACGGACCATTTTCCACATTTCTGAAGCATGACGTAATGGGGGGTGTTATCTCTTTTGTCGAAAATCAGCCGTTTTTGCTCGAACATTAAATGCCTCCAAATGGTATTTAATTAACTTCCCGGGGTGAAGAAACCCTTTTTGAGAACTCAGAGTGAGTAAATTGGCCATTTTCATGCACTTTTAACCATTCCATAAATCTTGTGTTTTGGGCCCCTGGAAGCATGAAAATCACTTTAAACATGCTAATTTTAGCTCTAACACTGATGATCCACCTACAAATGTGAACTGACGTTCAAAAATAAAACATTTGAAAACGGACCATTTTCCACATTTCTGAAGCATGACGTAATGGGGGGGTGTTATCTCTTTTGTCGAAAATCAGCCGTTTTTGCTCGAACATTAAATGCCTCCAAATGGTATTTAATTAACTTCCCGAGGTGAAGAAACCCTTTTTGAGAACTCAGAGTGAGTAAATTGGCCATTTTCATGCACTTTTAACCATTCCATAAATCTTGTGTTTTGGGCCCCTGGAAGCATGAAAATCACTTTAAACATGCTAATTTTAGCTCTAACACTGATGATCCACCTACAAATGTGAACTGACGTTCAAAAATAAAACATTTGAAAACGGACCATTTTCCACATTTCTGAGGCATGACGTAATGGGGGGGTGTTATCTCTTTTGTCGAAAATCAGCCGTTTTTGCTCTAACATTAAATGCCTCCAAATGGTATTTAATTAACTTCCCGGGGTGAAGAAACCCTTTTTGAGAACTCAGAGTGAGTAAATTGGCCATTTTCATGCACTTTTAACCATTCCATAAATCTTGTGTTTTGGGCCCCTGGAAGCATGAAAATCACTTTAAACATGCTAATTTTAGCTCTAACACTGATGATCCACCTACAAATGTGAACTGACGTTCAAAAATAAAACATTTGAAAACGGACCATTTTCCACATTTCTGAAGCATGACGTAATGGGGGGGTGTTATCTCTTTTGTCGAAAATCAGCCGTTTTTGCTCGAACATTAAATGCCTCCAAATGGTATTTAATTAACTTCCCGAGCCCCTGGAAGCATGAAAATCACTTTAAACATGCTAATTTTAGCTCTAACACTGATGATCCACCTACAAATGTGAACTGACGTTCAAAAATAAAACATTTGAAAACGGACCATTTTCCACATTTCTGAAGCATGACGTAATGGGGGGGTGTTATCTCTTTTGTGGAAAATCAGCCTTTTTTGCTCGAACATTAAATGCCTCCAAATGGTATTTATTTCACTTCCCGAGCCCCTGGAAGCATGAAAATCACTTTAAACATGCTAATTTTAGCTCTAACACTGATGATCCACCTACAAATGTTAACTGACGTTCAAAAATAAAACATTTGAAAACGGACCATTTTCCACATTTCTGAAGCATGACGTAATGGGGGGGTGTTATCTCTTTTGTCGAAAATCAGCCGTTTTTGCTCGAACATTAAATGCCTCCAAATGGTATTTAATTAACTTCCCGAGCCCCTGGAAGCATGAAAATCACTTTAAACATGCTAATTTTAGCTCTAACACTGATGATCCACCTACAAATGTGAACTGACGTTCAAAAATAAAACATTTGAAAACGGACCATTTTCCACATTTCTGAAGCATGACGTAATGGGGGGGTGTTGTCTCTTTTGTCGAAAATCAGCTGTTTTTGCTCGAACATTAAATGCCTCCAAATGGTATTTAATTAACTTCCCGAGCCCCTGGAAGCATGAAAATCACTTTAAACATGCTAATTTTAGCTCTAACACTGATGATCGACCTACAAATGTAAACTGACGTTCAAAAATAAAACATTTGAAAACTGACCATTTTCCACATTTCTGAAGCATGACGTAATGGGGGGGTGTTATCTCTTTTGTCGAAAATCAGCCGTTTTTGCTCGAACATTAAATGCCTCCAAATGTTATTTAATTAACTTCCCGAGCCCCTGGAAGCATGAAAATCACTTTAAACATGCTAATTTTAGCTCTAACACTGATGATCCACCTACAAATGTGAACTGACGTTCAAAAATAAAACCTTTGAAAACGGACCATTTTCCACATTTCTGAAGCATGACGTAATGGGGGGGTGTTATCTCTTTTGTCGAAAATCAGCCGTTTTTGCTCGAACATTAAATGCCTCCAAATGGTATTTAATCAACTTCCCGAGCCCCTGGAAGCATGAAAATCACTTTAAACATGCTAATTTTAGCTCTAACACTGATGATCCACCTACAAATGTGAACTGACGTTCAAAAATAAAACATTTGAAAATGGACCATTTTCCACATTTCTGAAGCATAACGTAATAGGGGGGTGTTATCTCTTTTGTCGAAAATCAGCCGTTTTTGCTCGAACATTAAATGCCTCCAAATGGTATTTAATTAATTTCCCGGGGTGAAGAAACCCTTTTTGAGAACTCAGAGTGAGTAAATTGGCCATTTTCATGCACTTTTAACCATTCCATAAATCTTGTGTTTTGGGCCCCTGGAAGCATGAAAATCACTTTAAACATGCAATTTTAGCTCTAACACTGATGATCCACCTACAAATGTGAACTGACGTTCAAAAATAAAACATTTGAAAACGGACCATTTTCCACATTTCTGAAGCATGACGTAATGGGGGGGTGTTATCTCTTTTGTGGAAAATCAGCCGTTTTTGCTCGAACATTAAATGCCTCCAAATGGTATTTATTTCACTTCCCGAGCCCCTGGAAGCATGAAAATCAATTTAAACATGCTAATTTTAGCTCTAACACTGATGATCCACCTACAAATGTGAACTGACGTTCAAAAATAAAACATTTGAAAACGGACCATTTTCCACATTTCTGAAGCATGACGTAATGGGGGGGTGTTATCTCTTTTGTCGAAAATCAGCCGTTTTTGCTCGAACATTAAATGCCTCCAAATGGTATTTAATTAACTTCCCGAGCCCCTGGAAGCATGAAAATCACTTTAAACATGCTAATTTTAGCTCTAACACTGATAATCCAGCTACAAATGTGAACTGACGTTCAAAAATAAAACATTTGAAAACGGACCATTTTCCACATTTCTGAAGCATGACGTAATGGGGGGGTGTTATCTCTTTTGTCGAAAATCAGCCGTTTTTGCTCGAACATTAAATGCCTCCAAATGGTATTTAATTAACTTCCCGAGCCCCTGGAAGCATGAAAATCACTTTAAACATGCTAATTTTAGCTCTAACACTGATGATCCACCTACAAATGTGAACTGACGTTCAAAAATAAAACATTTGAAAACGGACCATTTTCCACATTTCTGAAGCATGACGTAATGGGGGGGTGTTATCTCTTTTGTCGAAAATCAGCCGTTTTTGCTCGAACATTAAATGCCTCCAAATGGTATTTAATTAACTTTCGAGCCCCTGGAAGCATGAAAATCACTTTAAACATGCTAATTTTAGCTCTAACACTGATGATCCACCTACAAATGTGAACTGACGTTCAAAAATAAAACATTTGAAAACGGACCATTTTCCACATTTCTGAAGCATGACGTAATGGGGGGGTGTTATCTCTTTTGTCGAAAATCAGCCGTTTTTGCTCGAACATTAAATGCCTCCAAATGGTATTTAATTAACTTCCCGAGCCCCTGGAAGCATGAAAATCACTTTAAACATGCTAATTTTAGCTCTAACACTGATGATCCACCTACAAATGTGAACTGACGTTCAAAAATAAAACATTTGAAAACTGACCATTTTCCACATTTCTGAAGCATGACGTAATGGGGGGGTGTTATCTCTTTTGTCGAAAATCAGCCGTTTTTGCTCGAACATTAAATGCCTCCAAATGGTATTTAATTAACTTCCCGAGCCCCTGGAAGCATGAAAATCACTTTAAACATGCTAATTTTAGCTCTAACACTGATGATCCACCTACAAATGTGAACTGACGTTCAAAAATAAAACCTTTGAAAACGGACCATTTTCCACATTTCTGAAGCATGACGTAATGGGGGGGTGTTATCTCTTTTGTCGAAAATCAGCCGTTTTTGCTCGAACATTAAATGCCTCCAAATGGTATTTAATCAACTTCCCGAGCCCCTGGAAGCATGAAAATCACTTTAAACATGCTAATTTTAGCTCTAACACTGATGATCCACCTACAAATGTGAACTGACGTTCAAAAATAAAACATTTGAAAACGGACCATTTTCCACATTTCTGAAGCATGACGTAATGGGGGGGTGTTATCTCTTTTGTCGAAAATCAGCCGTTTTTGCTTGAACATTAAATGCCTCCAAATGGTATTTAATTAACTTCCCGAGCCCCTGGAAGCATGAAAATCACTTTAAACATGCTAATTTTAGCTCTAACACTGATGATCCACCTACAAATGTGAACAGACGTTCAAAAATAAAACATTTGAAAACGGACCATTTTCCACATTTCTGAAGCATGACATAATGGGGGGGTGTTATCTCTTTTGTCGAAAATCAGCCGTTTTTGCTCGAACATTAAATGCCTCCAAATGGTATTTAATTAACTTCCCGAGCCCCTGGAAGCATGAAAATCACTTTAAACATGCTAATTTTAGCTCTAACACTGATGATCCACCTACAAATGTGAACTGACGTTCAAAAATAAAACATTTGAAAACGGACCATTTTCCACATTTCTGAAGCATGACGTAATGGGGGGGTGTTATCTCTTTTGTCGAAAATCAGCCGTTTTTGCTCGAACATTAAATGCCTCCAAATGGTATTTAATTAACTTCCCGGGGTGAAGAAACCCTTTTTGAGAACTCAGAGTGAGTAAATTGGCCATTTTCATGCACTTTTAACCATTCCATAAATCTTGTGTTTTGGGCCCCTGGAAGCATGAAAATCACTTTAAACATGCTAATTTTAGCTCTAACACTGATGATCCACCTACAAATGTGAACTGACGTTCAAAAATAAAACATTTGAAAACGGACCATTTTCCACATTTCTGAAGCATGACGTAATGGGGGTGTTATCTCTTTTGTCGAAAATCAGCCGTTTTTGCTCGAACATTAAATGCCTCCAAATGGTATTTAATTAACTTCCCGAGCCCCTGGAAGCATGAAAATCACTTTAAACATGCTAATTTTAGCTCTAACACTGATGATCCACCTACAAATGTGAACTGACGTTCAAAAATAAAACATTTGAAAACGGACCATTTTCCACATTTCTGAAGCATGACGGAATGGGGGGGTGTTATCTCTTTTGTCGAAAATAAGCCGTTTTTGCTCTAACATTAAATGCCTCCAAATGGTATTTAATTAACTTCCCGGGGTGAAGAAACCCTTTTTGAGAACTCAGAGTGAGTAAATTGGCCATTTTCATGCACTTTTAACCATTCCATAAATCTTGTGTTTTGGGCCCCTGGAAGCATGAAAATCACTTTAAACATGCTAATTTTAGCTCTAACACTGATGATCCACCTACAAATGTGAACTGACGTTCAAAAATAAAACATTTGAAAACGGACCATTTTCCACATTTCTGAAGCATGACGTAATGGGGGGGTTTTATCTCTTTTGTCGAAAATCAGCCGTTTTTGCTCGAACATTAAATGCCTCCAAATGGTATTTAATTATCTTCCCGAGCCCCTGGAAGCATGAAAATCACTTTAAACATGCTAATTTTAGCTCTAACACTGATGATCCACCTACAAATGTGAACTGACGTTCAAAAATAAAACATTTGAAAACGGACCATTTTCCACATTTCTGAAGCATGACTTAATGGGGGGGTGTTATCTCTTTTGTCGAAAATCAGCCGTTTTTGCTCGAACATTAAATGCCTCCAAATGGTATTTATTTCACTTCCCGAGCCCCTGGAAGCATGAAAATCACTTTCAACATGCTAATTTTAGCTCTAACACTGATGATCCACCTACAAATGTGAACTGACGTTCAAAAATAAAACATTTGAAAACGGACCATTTTCCACATTTCTGAAGCATGACGTAATGGGGGGGTGTTATCTCTTTTGTCGAAAATCAGCCGTTTTTGCTCGAACATTAAATGCCTCCAAATGGTATTTAATTAACTTCCCGGGGTGAAGAAACCCTTTTTGAGAACTCAGAGTGAGTAAATTGGCCATTTTCATGCACTTTTAACCATTCCATAAATCTTGTGTTTTGGGCCCCTGGAAGCATGAAAATCACTTTAAACATGCTAATTTTAGCTCTAACACTGATGATCCACCTACAAATGTGAACTGACGTTCAAAAATAAAACATTTGAAAACGGACCATTTTCCACATTTCTGAAGCATGACGTAATGGGGGGGTGTTATCTCTTTTGTCGAAAATCAGCCGTTTTTGCTCGAACATTAAATGCCTCCAAATGGTATTTAATTAACTTCCCGGGGTGAAGAAACCCTTTTTGAGAACTCAGAGTGAGTAAATTGGCCATTTTCATGCACTTTTAACCATTCCATAAATCTTGTGTTTTGGGCCCCTGGAAGCAGGAAAATCACTTTAAACATGCTAATTTTAGCTCTAACACTGATGATCCACCTGCAAATGTGAACTGACGTTCAAAAATAAAACATTTGAAAACGGACCATTTTCCACATTTCTGAAGCATGATGTAATGGGGGGGTGTTATCTCTTTTGTCGAAAATCAGCCGTTTTTGCTCTAACATTAAATGCCTCCAAATGGTATTTAATTAACTTCCCGGGGTGAAGAAACCCTTTTTGAGAACTCAGAGTGAGTAAATTGGCCATTTTCATGCACTTTTAACCATTCCATAAATCTTGTGTTTTGGGCCCCTGGAAGCATGAAAATCACTTTAAACATGCTAATTTTAGCTCTAACACTGATGATCCACCTACAAATGTGAACTGACGTTCAAAAATAAAACATTTGAAAACGGACCATTTTCCACATTTCTGAAGCATGACGTAATGGGGGGGTGTTATCTCTTTTGTGGAAAATCAGCCGTTTTTGCTCGAACATTAAATGCCTCCAAATGGTATTTAATTAACTTCCCGAGCCCCTGGAAGCATGAAAATCACTTTAAACATGCTAATTTTAGCTCTAACACTGATGATCCACCTACAAATGTGAACTGACGTTCAAAAATAAAACATTTGAAAACGGACCATTTTCCACATTTCTGAAGCATGACGTAATGGGGGGGTGTTATCTCTTTTGTCGAAAATCAGCCGTTTTTGCTCGAACATTAAATGCCTCCAAATGGTATTTAATTAACTTCCCGAGCCCCTGGAAGCATGAAAATCACTTTAAACATGCTAATTTTAGCTCTAACACTGATGATCCACCTACAAATGTGAACTGACGTTCAAAAATAAAACATTTGAAAACGGACCATTTTCCACATTGCTGAAGCATGACGTAATGGGGGTGTTATCTCTTTTGTCGAAAATCAGCCGTTTTTGCTCGAACATTAAATGCCTCCAAATGGTATTTAATTAACTTCCCGAGCCCCTGGAAGCATGAAAATCACTTTAAACATGCTAATTTTAGCTCTAACACTGATGATCCACCTACAAATGTGAACTGACGTTCAAAAATAAAACATTTGAAAACGGACCATTTTCCACATTTCTGAAGCATGACGTAATGGGGGGGTGTTATCTCTTTTGTCGAAAATCAGCCGTTTTTGCTCGAACATTAAATGCCTCCAAATGGTATTTAATTAACTTCCCGGGGTGAAGAAACCCTTTTTGAGAACTCAGAGTGAGTAAATTGGCCATTTTCATGCACTTTTAACCATTCCATAAATCTTGTGTTTTGGGCCCCTGGAAGCATGAAAATCACTTTAAACATGCTAATTTTAGCTCTAACACTGATGATCCACCTACAAATGTGAACTGACGTTCAAAAATAAAACATTTGAAAACGGACCATTTTCCACATTTCTGAAGCATGACGTAATGGGGGGGTGTTATCTCTTTTGTCGAAAATCAGCCGTTTTTGCTCGAACATTAAATGCCTCCAAATGGTATTTAATTAACTTCCCGGGGTGAAGAAACCCTTTTTGAGAACTCAGAGTGAGTAAATTGGCCATTTTCATGCACTTTTAACCATTCCATAAATCTTGTGTTTTGGGCCCCTGGAAGCATGAAAATCACTTTAAACATGCTAATTTTAGCTCTAACACTGATGATCCACCTACAAATGTGAACTGACGTTCAAAAATAAAACATTTGAAAACGGACCATTTTCCACATTTCTGAAGCATGACGTAATGGGGGGGTGTTATCTCTTTTGTCGAAAATCAGCCGTTTTTGCTCTAACATTAAATGCCTCCAAATGGTATTTAATTAACTTCCCGGGGTGAAGAAACCCTTTTTGAGAACTCAGAGTGAGTAAATTGGCCATTTTCATGCACTTTTAACCATTCCATAAATCTTGTGTTTTGGGCCCCTGGAAGCATGAAAATCACTTTAAACATGCTAATTTTAGCTCTAACAATGATGATCCACCTACAAATGTGAACTGACGTTCAAAAATAAAACATTTGAAAACGGACCATTTTCCACATTTCTGAAGCATGACGTAATGGGGGGGTGTTATCTCTTTTGTCGAAAATCAGCCGTTTTTGCTCGAACATTAAATGCCTCCAAATGGTATTTAATTAACTTCCCGAGCCCCTGGAAGCATGAAAATCACTTTAAACATGCTAATTTTAGCTCTAACACTGATGATCCACCTACAAATGTGAACTGACGTTCAAAAATAAAACATTTGAAAACGGACCATTTTCCACATTTCTGAAGCATGACGTAATGGGGGGGTGTTATCCATTTTGTGGAAAATCAGCCTTTTTTGCTCGAACATTAAATGCCTCCAAATGGTATTTATTTCACTTCCCGAGCCCCTGGAAGCATGAAAATCACTTTAAACATGCTAATTTTAGCTCTAACACTGATGATCCACCTACAAATGTGAACTGACGTTCAAAAATAAAACATTTGAAAACTGACCATTTTCCACATTTCTGAAGCATGACGTAATGGAGGGGTGTTATCTCTTTTGTCGAAAATCAGCCGTTTTTGCTCGAACATTAAATGCCTCCAAATGGTATTTAATTAACTTCCCGAGCCCCTGGAAGCATGAAAATCACTTTAAACATCCTAATTTTAGCTCTAACACTGATGATCCACCTACAAATGTGAACTGACGTTCAAAAATAAAACATTTGAAAACGGACCATTTTCCACATTTCTGAAGCATGACGTAATGGGGGGGTGTTATCTCTTTTGTCGAAAATCAGCTGTTTTTGCTCGAACATTAAATGCCTCCAAATGGTATTTAATTAACTTCCCGAGCCCCTGGAAGCATGAAAATCACTTTAAACATGCTAATTTTAGCTCTAACACTGATGATCCACCTACAAATGTAAACTGACGTTCAAAAATAAAACATTTGAAAACTGACCATTTTCCACATTTCTGAAGCATGACGTAATGGGGGGGTGTTATCTCTTTTGTCGAAAATCAGCCGTTTTTGCTCGAACATTAAATGCCTCCAAATGGTATTTAATTAACTTCCCGAGCCCCTGGAAGCATGAAAATCACTTTAAACATGCTAATTTTAGCTCTAACACTGATGATCCACCTACAAATGTGAACTGACGTTCAAAAATAAAACCTTTGAAAACGGACCATTTTCCACATTTCTGAAGCATGACGTAATGGGGGGGTGTTATCTCTTTTGTCGAAAATCAGCCGTTTTTGCTCGAACATTAAATGCCTCCAAATGGTATTTAATCAACTTCCCGAGCCCCTGGAAGCATGAAAATCACTTTAAACATGCTAATTTTAGCTCTAACACTGATGATCCACCTACAAATGTGAACTGACGTTCAAAAATAAAACATTTGAAAATGGACCATTTTCCACATTTCTGAAGCATAACGTAATGGGGGGGTGTTATCTCTTTTGTCGAAAATCAGCCGTTTTTGCTCGAACATTAAATGCCTACAAATGGTATTTAATTAATTTCCCGGGGTGAAGAAACCCTTTTTGAGAACTCAGAGTGAGTAAATTGGCCATTTTCATGCACTTTTAACCATTCCATAAATCTTGTGTTTTGGGCCCCTGGAAGCATGAAAATCACTTTAAACATGCAATTTTAGCTCTAACACTGATGATCCACCTACAAATGTGAACTGACGTTCAAAAATAAAACATTTGAAAACGGACCATTTTCCACATTTCTGAAGCATGACGTAATGGGGGGGGTGTTATCTCTTTTGTCGAAAATCAGCCGTTTTTGCTCGAACATTAAATGCCTCCAAATGGTATTTAATTAACTTCCCGAGCCCCTGGAAGCATGAAAATCACTTTAAACATGCTAATTTTAGCTCTAACACTGATAATCCAGCTACAAATGTGAACTGACGTTCAAAAATAAAACATTTGAAAACGGACCATTTTCCACATTTCTGAAGCATGACGTAATGGGGGGGTGTTATCTCTTTTGTCGAAAATCAGCCGTTTTTGCTCGAACATTAAATGCCTCCAAATGGTATTTAATTAACTTCCCGAGCCCCTGGAAGCATGAAAATCACTTTAAACATGCTAATTTGAGCTCTAACACTGATGATCCACCTACAAATGTGAACTGACGTTCAAAAATAAAACATTTGAAAACGGACCATTTTCCACATTTCTGAAGCATGACGTAATGGGGGGGTGTTATCTCTTTTGTCGAAAATCAGCCGTTTTTGCTCGAACATTAAATGCCTCCAAATGGTATTTAATTAACTTCCCGAGCCCCTGGAAGCATGAAAATCACTTTAAACATGCTAATTTTAGCTCTAACACTGATGATCCACCTACAAATGTGAACTGACGTTCAAAAATAAAACCTTTGAAAACGGACCATTTTCCACATTTCTGAAGCATGACGTAATGGGGGGGTGTTATCTCTTTTGTCGAAAATCAGCCGTTTTTGCTCGAACATTAAATGCCTCCAAATGGTATTTAATCAACTTCCCGAGCCCCTGGAAGCATGAAAATCACTTTAAACATGCTAATTTTAGCTCTAACACTGATGATCCACCTACAAATGTGAACTGACGTTCAAAAATAAAACATTTGAAAACGGACCATTTTCCACATTTCTGAAGCATGACGTAATGGGGGGGTGTTATCTCTTTTGTCGAAAATCAGCCGTTTTTGCTTGAACATTAAATGCCTCCAAATGGTATTTAATTAACTTCCCGAGCCCCTGGAAGCATGAAAATCACTTTAAACATGCTAATTTTAGCTCTAACACTGATGATCCACCTACAAATGTGAACAGACGTTCAAAAATAAAACATTTGAAAACGGACCATTTTCCACATTTCTGAAGCATGACATAATGGGGGGGTGTTATCTCTTTTGTCGAAAATCAGCCGTTTTTGCTCGAACATTAAATGCCTCCAAATGGTATTTAATTAACTTCCCGAGCCCCTGGAAGCATGAAAATCACTTTAAACATGCTAATTTTAGCTCTAACACTGATGATCCACCTACAAATGTGAACTGACGTTCAAAAATAAAACATTTGAAAACGGACCATTTTCCACATTTCTGAAGCATGACGTAATGGGGGGGTGTTATCTCTTTTGTCGAAAATCAGCCGTTTTTGCTCGAACATTAAATGCCTCCAAATGGTATTTAATTAACTTCCCGGGGTGAAGAAACCCTTTTTGAGAACTCAGAGTGAGTAAATTGGCCATTTTCATGCACTTTTAACCATTCCATAAATCTTGTGTTTTGGGCCCCTGGAAGCATGAAAATCACTTTAAACATGCTAATTTTAGCTCTAACACTGATGATCCACCTACAAATGTGAACTGACGTTCAAAAATAAAACATTTGAAAACGGACCATTTTCCACATTTCTGAAGCATGACGTAATGGGGGTGTTATCTCTTTTGTCGAAAATCAGCCGTTTTTGCTCGAACATTAAATGCCTCCAAATGGTATTTAATTAACTTCCCGAGCCCCTGGAAGCATGAAAATCACTTTAAACATGCTAATTTTAGCTCTAACACTGATGATCCACCTACAAATGTGAACTGACGTTCAAAAATAAAACATTTGAAAACGGACCATTTTCCACATTTCTGAAGCATGACGGAATGGGGGGGTGTTATCTCTTTTGTCGAAAATCAGCCGTTTTTGCTCTAACATTAAATGCCTCCAAATGGTATTTAATTAACTTCCCGGGGTGAAGAAACCCTTTTTGAGAACTCAGAGTGAGTAAATTGGCCATTTTCATGCACTTTTAACCATTCCATAAATCTTGTGTTTTGGGCCCCTGGAAGCATGAAAATCACTTTAAACATGCTAATTTTAGCTCTAACACTGATGATCCACCTACAAATGTGAACTGACGTTCAAAAATAAAACATTTGAAAACGGACCATTTTCCACATTTCTGAAGCATGACGTAATGGGGGGGTTTTATCTCTTTTGTCGAAAATCAGCCGTTTTTGCTCGAACATTAAATGCCTCCAAATGGTATTTAATTATCTTCCCGAGCCCCTGGAAGCATGAAAATCACTTTAAACATGCTAATTTTAGCTCTAACACTGATGATCCACCTACAAATGTGAACTGACGTTCAAAAATAAAACATTTGAAAACGGACCATTTTCCACATTTCTGAAGCATGACTTAATGGGGGGGTGTTATCTCTTTTGTCGAAAATCAGCCGTTTTTGCTCGAACATTAAATGCCTCCAAATGGTATTTATTTCACTTCCCGAGCCCCTGGAAGCATGAAAATCACTTTCAACATGCTAATTTTAGCTCTAACACTGATGATCCACCTACAAATGTGAACTGACGTTCAAAAATAAAACATTTGAAAACGGACCATTTTCCACATTTCTGAAGCATGACGTAATGGGGGGGTGTTATCTCTTTTGTCGAAAATCAGCCGTTTTTGCTCGAACATTAAATGCCTCCAAATGGTATTTAATTAACTTCCCGGGGTGAAGAAACCCTTTTTGAGAACTCAGAGTGAGTAAATTGGCCATTTTCATGCACTTTTAACCATTCCATAAATCTTGTGTTTTGGGCCCCTGGAAGCATGAAAATCACTTTAAACATGCTAATTTTAGCTCTAACACTGATGATCCACCTACAAATGTGAACTGACGGTCAAAAATAAAACATTTGAAAACGGACCATTTTCCACATTTCTGAAGCATGACGTAATGGGGGGGTGTTATCTCTTTTGTCGAAAATCAGCCGTTTTTGCTCGAACATTAAATGCCTCCAAATGGTATTTAATTAACTTCCCGGGGTGAAGAAACCCTTTTTGAGAACTCAGAGTGAGTAAATTGGCCATTTTCATGCACTTTTAACCATTCCATAAATCTTGTGTTTTGGGCCCCTGGAAGCAGGAAAATCACTTTAAACATGCTAATTTTAGCTCTAACACTGATGATCCACCTGCAAATGTGAACTGACGTTCAAAAATAAAACATTTGAAAACGGACCATTTTCCACATTTCTGAAGCATGATGTAATGGGGGGGTGTTATCTCTTTTGTCGAAAATCAGCCGTTTTTGCTCTAACATTAAATGCCTCCAAATGGTATTTAATTAACTTCCCGGGGTGAAGAAACCCTTTTTGAGAACTCAGAGTGAGTAAATTGGCCATTTTCATGCACTTTTAACCATTCCATAAATCTTGTGTTTTGGGCCCCTGGAAGCATGAAAATCACTTTAAACATGCTAATTTTAGCTCTAACACTGATGATCCACCTACAAATGTGAACTGACGTTCAAAAATAAAACATTTGAAAACGGACCATTTTCCACATTTCTGAAGCATGACGTAATGGGGGGGTGTTATCTCTTTTGTGGAAAATCAGCCGTTTTTGCTCGAACATTAAATGCCTCCAAATGGTATTTAATTAACTTCCCGAGCCCCTGGAAGCATGAAAATCACTTTAAACATGCTAATTTTAGCTCTAACACTGATGATCCACCTACAAATGTGAACTGACGTTCAAAAATAAAACATTTGAAAACGGACCATTTTCCACATTTCTGAAGCATGACGTAATGGGGGGGTGTTATCTCTTTTGTCGAAAATCAGCCGTTTTTGCTCGAACATTAAATGCCTCCAAATGGTATTTAATTAACTTCCCGAGCCCCTGGAAGCATGAAAATCACTTTAAACATGCTAATTTTAGCTCTAACACTGATGATCCACCTACAAATGTGAACTGACGTTCAAAAATAAAACATTTGAAAACGGACCATTTTCCACATTTCTGAAGCATGACGTAATGGGGGTGTTATCTCTTTTGTCGAAAATCAGCCGTTTTTGCTCGAACATTAAATGCCTCCAAATGGTATTTAATTAACTTCCCGAGCCCCTGGAAGCATGAAAATCACTTTAAACATGCTAATTTTAGCTCTAACACTGATGATCCACCTACAAATGTGAACTGACGTTCAAAAATAAAACATTTGAAAACGGACCATTTTCCACATTTCTGAAGCATGACGTAATGGGGGGGTGTTATCTCTTTTGTCGAAAATCAGCCGTTTTTGCTCGAACATTAAATGCCTCCAAATGGTATTTAATTAACTTCCCGGGGTGAAGAAACCCTTTTTGAGAACTCAGAGTGAGTAAATTGGCCATTTTCATGCACTTTTAACCATTCCATAAATCTTGTGTTTTGGGCCCCTGGAAGCATGAAAATCACTTTAAACATGCTAATTTTAGCTCTAACACTGATGATCCACCTACAAATGTGAACTGACGTTCAAAAATAAAACATTTGAAAACGGACCATTTTCCACATTTCTGAAGCATGACGTAATGGGGGGGTGTTATCTCTTTTGTCGAAAATCAGCCGTTTTTGCTCGAACATTAAATGCCTCCAAATGGTATTTAATTAACTTCCCGGGGTGAAGAAACCCTTTTTGAGAACTCAGAGTGAGTAAATTGGCCATTTTCATGCACTTTTAACCATTCCATAAATCTTGTGTTTTGGGCCCCTGGAAGCATGAAAATCACTTTAAACATGCTAATTTTAGCTCTAACACTGATGATCCACCTACAAATGTGAACTGACGTTCAAAAATAAAACATTTGAAAACGGACCATTTTCCACATTTCTGAAGCATGACGTAATGGGGGGGTGTTATCTCTTTTGTCGAAAATCAGCCGTTTTTGCTCTAACATTAAATGCCTCCAAATGGTATTTAATTAACTTCCCGGGGTGAAGAAACCCTTTTTGAGAACTCAGAGTGAGTAAATTGGCCATTTTCATGCACTTTTAACCATTCCATAAATCTTGTGTTTTGGGCCCCTGGAAGCATGAAAATCACTTTAAACATGCTAATTTTAGCTCTAACAATGATGATCCACCTACAAATGTGAACTGACGTTCAAAAATAAAACATTTGAAAACGGACCATTTTCCACATTTCTGAAGCATGACGTAATGGGGGGGTGTTATCTCTTTTGTCGAAAATCAGCCGTTTTTGCTCGAACATTAAATGCCTCCAAATGGTATTTAATTAACTTCCCGAGCCCCTGGAAGCATGAAAATCACTTTAAACATGCTAATTTTAGCTCTAACACTGATGATCCACCTACAAATGTGAACTGACGTTCAAAAATAAAACATTTGAAAACGGACCATTTTCCACATTTCTGAAGCATGACGTAATGGGGGGGTGTTATCTCTTTTGTGGAAAATCAGCCTTTTTTGCTCGAACATTAAATGCCTCCAAATGGTATTTATTTCACTTCCCGAGCCCCTGGAAGCATGAAAATCACTTTAAACATGCTAATTTTAGCTCTAACACTGATGATCCACCTACAAATGTGAACTGACGTTCAAAAATAAAACATTTGAAAACGGACCATTTTCCACATTTCTGAAGCATGACGTAATGGGGGGGTGTTATCTCTTTTGTCGAAAATCAGCCGTTTTTGCTCGAACATTAAATGCCTCCAAATGGTATTTAATTAACTTCCCGAGCCCCTGGAAGCATGAAAATCACTTTAAACATCCTAATTTTAGCTCTAACACTGATGATCCACCTACAAATGTGAACTGACGTTCAAAAATAAAACATTTGAAAACGGACCATTTTCCACATTTCTGAAGCATGACGTAATGGGGGGGTGTTATCTCTTTTGTCGAAAATCAGCTGTTTTTGCTCGAACATTAAATGCCTCCAAATGGTATTTAATTAACTTCCCGAGCCCCTGGAAGCATGAAAATCACTTTAAACATGCTAATTTTAGCTCTAACACTGATGATCCACCTACAAATGTAAACTGACGTTCAAAAATAAAACATTTGAAAACTGACCATTTTCCACATTTCTGAAGCATGACGTAATGGGGGGGTGTTATCTCTTTTGTCGAAAATCAGCCGTTTTTGCTCGAACATTAAATGCCTCCAAATGGTATTTAATTAACTTCCCGAGCCCCTGGAAGCATGAAAATCACTTTAAACATGCTAATTTTAGCTCTAACACTGATGATCCACCTACAAATGTGAACTGACGTTCAAAAATAAAACCTTTGAAAACGGACCATTTTCCACATTTCTGAAGCATGACGTAATGGGGGGGTGTTATCTCTTTTGTCGAAAATCAGCCGTTTTTGCTCGAACATTAAATGCCTCCAAATGGTATTTAATCAACTTCCCGAGCCCCTGGAAGCATGAAAATCACTTTAAACATGCTAATTTTAGCTCTAACACTGATGATCCACCTACAAATGTGAACTGACGTTCAAAAATAAAACATTTGAAAATGGACCATTTTCCACATTTCTGAAGCATAACGTAATGGGGGGGTGTTATCTCTTTTGTCGAAAATCAGCCGTTTTTGCTCGAACATTAAATGCCTACAAATGGTATTTAATTAATTTCCCGGGGTGAAGAAACCCTTTTTGAGAACTCAGAGTGAGTAAATTGGCCATTTTCATGCACTTTTAACCATTCCATAAATCTTGTGTTTTGGGCCCCTGGAAGCATGAAAATCACTTTAAACATGCAATTTTAGCTCTAACACTGATGATCCACCTACAAATGTGAACTGACGTTCAAAAATAAAACATTTGAAAACGGACCATTTTCCACATTTCTGAAGCATGACGTAATGGGGGGGGTGTTATCTCTTTTGTCGAAAATCAGCCGTTTTTGCTCGAACATTAAATGCCTCCAAATGGTATTTAATTAACTTCCCGAGCCCCTGGAAGCATGAAAATCACTTTAAACATGCTAATTTTAGCTCTAACACTGATAATCCAGCTACAAATGTGAACTGACGTTCAAAAATAAAACATTTGAAAACGGACCATTTTCCACATTTCTGAAGCATGACGTAATGGGGGGGTGTTATCTCTTTTGTCGAAAATCAGCCGTTTTTGCTCGAACATTAAATGCCTCCAAATGGTATTTAATTAACTTCCCGAGCCCCTGGAAGCATGAAAATCACTTTAAACATGCTAATTTGAGCTCTAACACTGATGATCCACCTACAAATGTGAACTGACGTTCAAAAATAAAACATTTGAAAACGGACCATTTTCCACATTTCTGAAGCATGACGTAATGGGGGGGTGTTATCTCTTTTGTCGAAAATCAGCCGTTTTTGCTCGAACATTAAATGCCTCCAAATGGTATTTAATTAACTTCCCGAGCCCCTGGAAGCATGAAAATCACTTTAAACATGCTAATTTTAGCTCTAACACTGATGATCCACCTACAAATGTGAACTGACGTTCAAAAATAAAACATTTGAAAACGGACCATTTTCCACATTTCTGAAGCATGACGTAATGGGGGGGTGTTATCTCTTTTGTCGAAAATCAGCCGTTTTTGCTCGAACATTAAATGCCTCCAAATGGTATTTAATCAACTTCCCGAGCCCCTGGAAGCATGAAAATCACTTTAAACATGCTAATTTTAGCTCTAACACTGATGATCCACCTACAAATGTGAACTGACGTTCAAAAATAAAACATTTGAAAATGGACCATTTTCCACATTTCTGAAGCATAACGTAATGGGGGGGTGTTATCTCTTTTGTCGAAAATCAGCCGTTTTTGCTCGAACATTAAATGCCTACAAATGGTATTTAATTAATTTCCCGGGGTGAAGAAACCCTTTTTGAGAACTCAGAGTGAGTAAATTGGCCATTTTCATGCACTTTTAACCATTCCATAAATCTTGTGTTTTGGGCCCCTGGAAGCATGAAAATCACTTTAAACATGCAATTTTAGCTCTAACACTGATGATCCACCTACAAATGTGAACTGACGTTCAAAAATAAAACATTTGAAAACGGACCATTTTCCACATTTCTGAAGCATGACGTAATGGGGGGGGTGTTATCTCTTTTGTCGAAAATCAGCCGTTTTTGCTCGAACATTAAATGCCTCCAAATGGTATTTAATTAACTTCCCGAGCCCCTGGAAGCATGAAAATCACTTTAAACATGCTAATTTTAGCTCTAACACTGATAATCCAGCTACAAATGTGAACTGACGTTCAAAAATAAAACATTTGAAAACGGACCATTTTCCACATTTCTGAAGCATGACGTAATGGGGGGGTGTTATCTCTTTTGTCGAAAATCAGCCGTTTTTGCTCGAACATTAAATGCCTCCAAATGGTATTTAATTAACTTCCCGAGCCCCTGGAAGCATGAAAATCACTTTAAACATGCTAATTTGAGCTCTAACACTGATGATCCACCTACAAATGTGAACTGACGTTCAAAAATAAAACATTTGAAAACGGACCATTTTCCACATTTCTGAAGCATGACGTAATGGGGGGGTGTTATCTCTTTTGTCGAAAATCAGCCGTTTTTGCTCGAACATTAAATGCCTCCAAATGGTATTTAATTAACTTCCCGAGCCCCTGGAAGCATGAAAATCACTTTAAACATGCTAATTTTAGCTCTAACACTGATGATCCACCTACAAATGTGAACTGACGTTCAAAAATAAAACATTTGAAAACGGACCATTTTCCACATTTCTGAAGCATGACGTAATGGGGGGGTGTTATCTCTTTTGTCGAAAATCAGCCGTTTTTGCTCGAACATTAAATGCCTCCAAATGGTATTTAATTAACTTCCCGAGCCCCTGGAAGCATGAAAATCACTTTAAACATGCTAATTTTAGCTCTAACACTGATGATCCACCTACAAATGTGAACTGACGTTCAAAAATAAAACATTTGAAAACGGACCATTTTCCACATTTCTGAAGCATGACGTAATGGGGGGGTGTTATCTCTTTTGTCGAAAATCAGCCGTTTTTGCTCGAACATTAAATGCCTCCAAATGGTATTTAATTAACTTCCCGAGCCCCTGGAAGCATGAAAATCACTTTAAACATGCTAATTTTAGCTCTAACACTGATGATCCACCTACAAATGTGAACTGACGTTCAAAAATAAAACATTTGAAAACGGACCATTTTCCACATTTCTGAAGCATGACGTAATGGGGGGGTGTTATCTCTTTTGTCGAAAATCAGCCGTTTTTGCTCGAACATTAAATGCCTCCAAATGGTATTTAATTAACTTCCCGAGCCCCTGGAAGCATGAAAATCACTTTAAACATGCTAATTTTAGCTCTAACACTGATGATCCACCTACAAATGTGAACTGACGTTCAAAAATAAAACATTTGAAAACGGACCATTTTCCACATTTCTGAAGCATGACGTAATGGGGGGGTGTTATCTCTTTTGTCGAAAATCAGCCGTTTTTGCTCGAACATTAAATGCCTCCAAATGGTATTTAATTAACTTCCCGAGCCCCTGGAAGCATGAAAATCACTTTAAACATGCTAATTTTAGCTCTAACACTGATGATCCACCTACAAATGTGAACTGACGTTCAAAAATAAAACATTTGAAAACGGACCATTTTCCACATTTCTGAAGCATGACGTAATGGGGGGGTGTTATCTCTTTTGTCGAAAATCAGCCGTTTTTGCTCTAACATTAAATGCCTCCAAATGGTATTTAATTAACTTCCCGGGGTAAAGAAACCCTTTTTAAGAACTCAGAGTGAGTAAATTGGCCATTTTCATGCACTTTTAACCATTCCATAAATCTTGTGTTTTGGGCCCCTGGAAGCATGAAAATCACTTTAAACATGCTAATTTTAGCTCTAACACTGATGATCCACCTACAAATGTGAACTGACGTTCAAAAATAAAACATTTGAAAACGGACCATTTTCCACATTTCTGAAGCATGACGTAATGGGGGGGTGTTATCTCTTTTGTCGAAAATCAGCCGTTTTTGCTCGAACATTAAATGCCTCCAAATGGTATTTAATTAACTTCCCGAGCCCCTGGAAGCATGAAAATCACTTTAAACATGCTAATTTTAGCTCTAACACTGATGATCCACCTACAAATGTGAACTGACGTTCAAAAATAAAACATTTGAAAACGGACCATTTTCCACATTTCTGAAGCATGACGTAATGGGGGGGTGTTATCTCTTTTGTCGAAAATCAGCCGTTTTTGCTCGAACATTAAATGCCTCCAAATGGTATTTAATTAACTTCCCGAGCCCCTGGAAGCATGAAAATCACTTTAAACATGCTAATTTTAGCTCTAACACTGATGATCCACCTACAAATGTGAACTGACGTTCAAAAATAAAACATTTGAAAACGGACCATTTTCCACATTTCTGAAGCATGACGTAATGGGGGGGTGTTATCTCTTTTGACGAAAATCAGCCGTTTTTGCTCGAACATTAAATGCCTCCAAATTGTATTTAATTAACTTCCCGAGCCCCTGGAAGCATGAAAATCACTTTAAACATGCTAATTTTAGCTCTAACACTGATGATCCACCTACAAATGTGAACTGACGTTCAAAAATAAAACATTTGAAAACGGACCATTTTCCACATTTCTGAAGCATGACGTAATGGGGGGGTGTTATCTCTTTTGTCGAAAATCAGCCGTTTTTGCTCTAACATTAAATGCCTCCAAATGGTATTTAATTAACTTCCCGAGCCCCTGGAAGCATGAAAATCACTTTAAACATGCTAATTTTAGCTCTAACACTGATGATCCACCTACAAATGTGAACTGACGTTCAAAAATAAAACATTTGAAAACGGACCATTTTCCACATTTCTGAAGCATGACGTAATGGGGGGGTGTTATCTCTTTTGTCGAAAATCAGCCGTTTTTGCTCGAACATTAAATGCCTCCATATGGTATTTAATTAACTTCCCGAGCCCCTGGAAGCATGAAAATCACTTTAAACATGCTAATTTTAGCTCTAACACTGATGATCCACCTACAAATGTGAACTGACGTTCAAAAATAAAACATTTGAAAAAGACCATTTTCCACATTTCTGAAGCATGACGTAATGGGGGGGTGTTATCTCTTTTGTCGAAAATCAGCCGTTTTTGCTCGAACATTAAATGCCTCCAAATGGTATTTAATTAACTTCCCGGGGTGAAGAAACCCTTTTTGAGAACTCAGAGCGAGTAAATTGGCCATTTTCATGCACTTTTAACCATTCCATAAATCTTGTGTTTTTGGCCCCTGGAAGCATGAAAATCACTTTAAACATGCTAATTTTAGCTCTAACACTGATGATCCACCTACAAATGTGAACTGACGTTCAAAAATAAAACATTTGAAAACGGACCATTTTCCACATTTCTGAAGCATGACCTAATGGGGGGGTGTTATCTCTTTTGTCGAAAATCAGCCGTTTTTGCTCGAACATTAAATGCCTCCAAATAGTATTTAATCAACTTCCCGAGCCCCTGGAAGCATGAAAATCACTTTAAACATGCTAATTTTAGCTCTAACACTGATGATCCACCTACAAATGTGAACTGACGTTCAAAAATAAAACATTTGAAAACGGACCATTTTCCACATTTCTGAAGCATGACGTAATGGGGGTGTTATCTCTTTTGTCGAAAATCAGCCGTTTTTGCTCTGACATTAAATGCCTCCAAATGGTATTTAATTAACTTCCCGGAGTGAAGAAACCCTTTTTGAGAACTCAGAGTGAGTAAATTGGCCATTTTCATGCACTTTTAACCATTCCATAAATCTTGTGTTTTGGGCCCCTGGAAGCATGAAAATCACTTTAAACATGCTAATTTTAGCTCTAACACTGATGATCCACCTACAAATGTGAACTGACGTTCAAAAATAAAACATTTGAAAACGGACCATTTTCCACATTTCTGAAGCATGACGTAATGGGGGGGTGTTATCTCTTTTGTGGAAAATCAGCCGTTTTTGCTCGAACATTAAATGCCTCCAAATAGTATTTAATTAACTTCCCGAGCCCCTGGAAGCATGAAAATCACTTTAAACATGCTAATTTTAGCTCTAACACTGATGATCCACCTACAAATGTGAACTGACGTTCAAAAATAAAACATTTGAAAACGGACCATTTTCCACATTTCTGAAGCATGACGTAATGGGGGGGTGTTATCTCTTTTGTCGAAAATCAGCCGTTTTTGCTCGAACATTAAATGCCTCCAAATGGTATTTAATTAACTTCCCGAGCCCCTGGAAGCATGAAAATCACTTTAAACATGCTAATTTTAGCTCTAACACTGATGATCCAGCTACAAATGTGAACTGACGTTCAAAAATAAAACATTTGAAAACGGACCATTTTCCACATTTCTGAAGCATGACGTAATGGGGGGGGTGTTATCTCTTTTGTCGAAAATCAGCCGTTTTTGCTCGAACATTAAATGCCTCCAAATGGTATTTAATTAACTTCCCGAGCCCCTGGAAGCATGAAAATCACTTTAAACATGCTAATTTTAGCTCTAACACTGATGATACACCTACAAATGTGAACTGACGTTCAAAAATAAAACATTTGAAAACGGACCATTTTCCACATTTCTGAAGCATGACGTAATGGGGGGGTGTTATCTCTTTTGTCGAAAATCAGCCGTTTTTGCTCGAACATTAAATGCCTCCAAATGGTATTTAATTAACTTCCCGAGCCCCTGGAAGCATGAAAATCACTTTAAACATGCTAATTTTAGCTCTAACACTGATGATACACCTACAAATGTGAACTGACGTTCAAAAATAAAACATTTGAAAACGGACCATTTTCCACATTTCTGAAGCATGACGTAATGGGGGGGGTGTTATCTCTTTTGTCGAAAATCAGCCGTTTTTGCTCGAACATTAAATGCCTCCAAATGGTATTTAATTAACTTCCCGAGCCCCTGGAAGCATGAAAATCACTTTAAACATGCTAATTTTAGCTCTAACACTGATGATCCACCTACAAATGTGAACTGACGTTCAAAAATAAAACATTTGAAAACGGACCATTTTCCACATTTCTGAAGCATGACGTAATGGGGGGGTGTTATCTCTTTTGTCGAAAATCAGCCGTTTTTGCTCGAACATTAAATGCCTCCAAATGGTATTTAATTAACTTCCCGAGCCCCTGGAAGCATGAAAATCACTTTAAACATGCTAATTTTAGCTCTAACACTGATGATACACCTACAAATGTGAACTGACGTTCAAAAATAAAACATTTGAAAACAGACCATTTTCCACATTTCTGAAGCATGACGTAATGGGGGGGTGTTATCTCTTTTGTCGAAAATCAGCCGTTTTTGCTCGAACATTAAATGCCTCCAAATGGTATTTAATTAACTTCCCGAGCCCCTGGAAGCATGAAAATCACTTTAAACATGCTAATTTTAGCTCTAACACTGATGATCCACCTACAAATGTGAACTGACGTTCAAAAATAAAACATTTGAAAACGGACCATTTTCCACATTTCTGAAGCATGACGTAATGGGGGGGTGTTATCTCTTTTGTCGAAAATCAGCCGTTTTTGCTCGAACATTAAATGCCTCCAAATGGTATTTAATTAACTTCCCGAGCCCCTGGAAGCATGAAAATCACTTTAAACATGCTAATTTTAGCTCTAACACTGATGATCCACCTACAAATGTGAACTGACGTTCAAAAATAAAACATTTGAAAACGGACCATTTTCCACATTTCTGAAGCATGACGTAATGGGGGGGTGTTATCTCTTTTGTCGAAAATCAGCCGTTTTTGCTCGAACATTAAATGCCTCCAAATGGTATTTAATTAACTTCCCGAGCCCCTGGAAGCATGAAAATCACTTTAAACATGCTAATTTTAGCTCTAACACTGATGATCCACCTACAAATGTGAACTGACGTTCAAAAATAAAACATTTGAAAATGGACCATTTTCCACATTTCTGAAGCATGACGTAATGGGGGGGTGTTATCTCTTTTGTCGAAAATCAGCCGTTTTTGCTCGAACATTAAATGCCTCCAAATTGTATTTAATTAACTTCCCGAGCCCCTGGAAGCATGAAAATCACTTTAAACATGCTAATTTTAGCTCTAACACTGATGATCCACCTACAAATGTGAACTGACGTCCAAAAATAAAACATTTGAAAACGGACCATTTTCCACATTTCTGAAGCATGACGTAATGGGGGGGTGTTATCTCTTTTGTCGAAAATCAGCCGTTTTTGCTTCAACATTAAATGCCTCCAAATGGTATTTAATTAACTTCCCGAGCCCCTGGAAGCATGAAAATCACTTTAAACATGCAAATTTTAGCTCTAACACTGATGATCCACCTACAAATGTGAACTGACGTTCAAAAATAAAACATTTGAAAACGGACCATTTTCCACATTTCTGAAGCATGACGTAATGGGGGGGTGTTATCTCTTTTGTCGAAAATCAGCCGTTTTTGCTCGAACATTAAATGCCTCCAAATGGTATTTAATTAACTTCCCGAGCCCCTGGAAGCATGAAAATCACTTTAAACATGCTAATTTTAGCTCTAACACTGATGATCCACCTACAAATGTGAACTGACGTTCAAAAATAAAACATTTGAAAACGGACCATTTTCCACATTTCTGAAGCATGACGTAATGGGGGGGTGTTATCTCTTTTGTCGAAAATCAGCCGTTTTTGCTCGAACATTAAATGCCTCCAAATGGTATTTAATTAACTTCCCGGGGTGAAGAAACCCTTTTTGAGAACTCAGAGTGAGTAAATTGGCCATTTTCATGCACTTTTAACCATTCCATAAATCTTGTGTTTTGGGCCCCTGGAAGCATGAAAATCACTTTAAACATGCTAATTTTAGCTCTAACACTGATGATCCACCTACAAATGTGAACTGACGTTCAAAAATAAAACATTTGAAAACGGACCATTTTCCACATTTCTGAAGCATGACGTAATGGGGGGGTGTTATCTCTTTTGTCGAAAATCAGCCGTTTTTGCTCGAACATTAAATGCCTCCAAATAGTATTTAATTAACTTCCCGAGCCCCTGGAACCATGAAAATCACTTTAAACATGCTAATTTTAGCTCTAACACTGATGATCCACCTACAAATGTGAACTGACGTTCAAAAATAAAACATTTGAAAACGGACCATTTTCCACATTTCTGAAGCATGACGTAATGGGGGGTGTTATCTCTTTTGTCGAAAATCAGCTGTTTTTGCTCTGACATTAAATGCCTCCAAATGGTATTTAATTAACTTCCCGGGGTGAAGAAACCCTTTTTGAGAACTCAGAGTGAGTAAATTGGCCATTTTCATGCACTTTTAACCATTCCATAAATCTTGTGTTTTGGGCCCCTGGAAGCATGAAAATCACTTTAAACATGCTAATTTTAGCTCTAACACTGATGATCCACCTACAAATGTGAACTGACGTTCAAAAATAAAACATTTGAAAACGGACCATTTTCCACATTTCTGAAGCATGACGTAATGGGGGGGTGTTATCTCTTTTGTCGAAAATCAGCCGTTTTTGCTCGAACATTAAATGCCTCCAAATAGTATTTAATTAACTTCCCGAGCCCCTGGAAGCATGAAAATCACTTTAAACATGCTAATTTTAGCTCTAACACTGATGATCCACCTACAAATGTGAACTGACGTTCAAAAATAAAACATTTGAAAACTGACCATTTTCCACATTTCTGAAGCATGACGTAATGGGGGGGTGTTATCTCTTTTGTCGAAAATCAGCCGTTTTTGCTCGAACATTAAATGCCTCCAAATATAATTTAATTATCTTCCCGAGCCCCTGGAAGCATGAAAATCACTTTCAACATGCTAATTTTAGCTCTAACACTGATGATCCACCTACAAATGTGAACTGACGTTCAAAAATAAAACATTTGAAAACGGACCATTTTCCACATTTCTGAAGCATGACGTAATGGGGGGGTGTTATCTCTTTTGTCGAAAATCAGCCGTTTTTGCTCGAATATTAAATGCCTCCAAATGGTATTTAATTAACTTCCCGGGGTGAAGAAACCCTTTTTGAGAACTCAGAGTGAGTAAATTGGCCATTTTCATGCACTTTTAACCATTCCATAAATCTTGTGTTTTGGGCCCCTGGAAGCATGAAAATCACTTTAAACATGCTAATTTTAGCTCTAACACTGATGATCCACCTACAAATGTGAACTGACGTTCAAAAATAAAACATTTGAAAACGGACCATTTTCCACATTTCTGAAGCATGACGTAATGGGGGGGTGTTATCTCTTTTGTCGAAAATCAGCCGTTTTTGCTCGAACATTAAATGCCTCCAAATGGTATTTAATTATCTTCCCGAGCCCCTGGAAGCATGAAAATCACTTTAAACATGCTAATTTTAGCTCTAACACTGATGATCCACCTACAAATGTGAACTGACGTTCAAAAATAAAACATTTGAAAACGGACCATTTTCCACATTTCTGAAGCATGACTTAATGGGGGGGTGTTATCTCTTTTGTCGAAAATCAGCCGTTTTTGCTCGAACATTAAATGCCTCCAAATGGTATTTATTTCACTTCCCGAGCCCCTGGAAGCATGAAAATCACTTTCAACATGCTAATTTTAGCTCTAACACTGATGATCCACCTACAAATGTGAACTGACGTTCAAAAATAAAACATTTGAAAACGGACCATTTTCCACATTTCTGAAGCATGACGTAATGGGGGGGTGTTATCTCTTTTGTCGAAAATCAGCTGTTTTTGCTCGAACATTAAATGCCTCCAAATGGTATTTAATTAACTTCCCGGGGTGAAGAAACCCTTTTTGAGAACTCAGAGTGAGTAAATTGGCCATTTTCATGCACTTTTAACCATTCCATAAATCTTGTGTTTTGGGCCCCTGGAAGCATGAAAATCACTTTAAACATGCTAATTTTAGCTCTAACACTGATGATCCACCTACAAATGTGAACTGACGTTCAAAAATAAAACATTTGAAAACGGACCATTTTCCACATTTCTGAAGCATGATGTAATGGGGGGGTGTTATCTCTTTTGTCGAAAATCAGCCGTTTTTGCTCTAACATTAAATGCCTCCAAATGGTATTTAATTAACTTCCCGGGGTGAAGAAACCCTTTTTGAGAACTCAGAGTGAGTAAATTGGCCATTTTCATGCACTTTTAACCATTCCATAAATCTTGTGTTTTGGGCCCCTGGAAGCATGAAAATCACTTTAAACATGCTAATTTTAGCTCTAACACTGATGATCCACCTACAAATGTGAACTGACGTTCAAAAATAAAACATTTGAAAACGGACCATTTTCCACATTTCTGAAGCATGACGTAATGGGGGGGTGTTATCTCTTTTGTCGAAAATCAGCCGTTTTTGCTCGAACATTAAATGCCTCCAAATGGTATTTAATTAACTTCCCGAGCCCCTGGAAGCATGAAAATCACTTTAAACATGCTAATTTTAGCTCTAACACTGATGATCCACCTACAAATGTGAACTGACGTTCAAAAATAAAACATTTGAAAACGGACCATTTTCCACATTTCTGAAGCATGACGTAATGGGGGGGTGTTATCTCTTTTGTCGAAAATCAGCCGTTTTTGCTCTAACATTAAATGCCTCCAAATGGTATTTAATTAACTTCCCGGGGTAAAGAAACCCTTTTTAAGAACTCAGAGTGAGTAAATTGGCCATTTTCATGCACTTTTAACCATTCCATAAATCTTGTGTTTTGGGCCCCTGGAAGCATGAAAATCACTTTAAACATGCTAATTTTAGCTCTAACACTGATGATCCACCTACAAATGTGAACTGACGTTCAAAAATAAAACATTTGAAAACGGACCATTTTCCACATTTCTGAAGCATGACGTAATGGGGGGGTGTTATCTCTTTTGTCGAAAATCAGCCGTTTTTGCTCGAACATTAAATGCCTCCAAATGGTATTTAATTAACTTCCCGAGCCCCTGGAAGCATGAAAATCATTTTAAACATGCTAATTTTAGCTCTAACACTGATGATCCACCTACAAATGTGAACTGACGTTCAAAAATAAAACATTTGAAAACGGACCATTTTCCACATTTCTGAAGCATGACGTAATGGGGGGGTGTTATCTCTTTTGTCGAAAATCAGCCGTTTTTGCTCGAACATTAAATGCCTCCAAATGGTATTTAATTAACTTCCCGAGCCCCTGGAAGCATGAAAATCACTTTAAACATGCTAATTTTAGCTCTAACACTGATGATCCACCTACAAATGTGAACTGACGTTCAAAAATAAAACATTTGAAAACGGACCATTTTCCACATTTCTGAAGCATGACGTAATGGGGGGGTGTTATCTCTTTTGTCGAAAATCAGCCGTTTTTGCTCGAACATTAAATGCCTCCAAATTGTATTTAATTAACTTCCCGAGCCCCTGGAAGCATGAAAATCACTTTAAACATGCTAATTTTAGCTCTAACACTGATGATCCACCTACAAATGTGAACTGACGTTCAAAAATAAAACATTTGAAAACGGACCATTTTCCACATTTCTGAAGCATGACGTAATGGGGGGATGTTATCTCTTTTGTCGAAAATCAGCCGTTTTTGCTCGAACATTAAATGCCTCCAAATGGTATTTAATTAACTTCCCGAGCCCCTGGAAGCATGAAAATCACTTTAAACATGCTAATTTTAGCTCTAACACTGATGATCCACCTACAAATGTGAACTGACGTTCAAAAATAAAACATTTGAAAACGGACCATTTTCCACATTTCTGAAGCATGACGTAATGGGGGGGTGTTATCTCTTTTGTCGAAAATCAGCCGTTTTTGCTCGAACATTAAATGCCTCCAAATGGTATTTAATTAACTTCCCGAGCCCCTGGAAGCATGAAAATCACTTTAAACATGCTAATTTTAGCTCTAACACTGATGATCCACCTACAAATGTGAACTGACGTTCAAAAATAAAACATTTGAAAACGGACCATTTTCCACATTTCTGAAGCATGACGTAATGGGGGGGTGTTATCTCTTTTGTCGAAAATCAGCCGTTTTTGCTCGAACATTAAATGCCTCCAAATGGTATTTAATTAACTTCCCGGGGTGAAGAAACCCTCTTTTGAGAACTCAGAGTGAGTAAATTGGCCATTTTCATGCACTTTTAACCATTCCATAAATCTTGTGTTTTGGGCCCCTGGAAGCATGAAAATCACTTTAAACATGCTAATTTTAGCTCTAACACTGATGATCCACCTACAAATGTGAACTGACGTTCAAAAATAAAACATTTGAAAACGGACCATTTTCCACATTTCTGAAGCATGACGTAATGGGGGGGTGTTATCTCTTTTGTCAAAAATCAGCCGTTTTTGCTCGAACATTAAATGCCTCCAAATAGTATTTAATTAACTTCCCGAGCCCCTGGAAGCATGAAAATCACTTTAAACATGCTAATTTTAGCTCTAACACTGATGATCCACCTACAAATGTGAACTGACGTTCAAAAATAAAACATTTGAAAACGGACCATTTTCCACATTTCAGAAGCATGACGTAATGGGGGGGTGTTATCTCTTTTGTCGAAAATCAGCCGTTTTTGCTCTAACATTAAATGCCTCCAAATGGTATTTAATTAACTTCCCGGGGTGAAGAAACCCTTTTTGAGAACTCAGAGTGAGTAAATTGGCCATTTTCATGCACTTTTAACCATTCCATAAATCTTGTGTTTTGGGCCCCTGGAAGCATGAAAATCACTTTAAACATGCTAATTTTAGCTCTAACACTGATGATCCACCTACAAATGTGAACTGACGTTCAAAAATAAAACATTTGAAAACGGACAAGCATGACGTAATGGGGGGGTGTTATCTCTTTTGTCGAAAATCAGCCGTTTTTGCTCGAACATTAAATGCCTCCAAATGGTATTTAATTATCTTCCCGAGCCCCTGGAAGCATGAAAATCACTTTAAACATGCTAATTTTAGCTCTAACACTGATGATCCACCTACAAATGTGAACTGACGTTCAAAAATAAAACATTTGAAAACGGACCATTTTCCACATTTCTGAAGCATGACGTAATGGGGGGGTGTTATCTCTTTTGTCTAAAATCAGCCGTTTTTGCTCTAACATTAAATGCCTTCAAATGGTATTTAATTAACTTCCCGGGGTGAAGAAACCCTTTTTGAGAACTCAGAGTGAGTAAATTGGCCATTTTCATGCACTTTTAACCATTCCATAAATCTTGTGTTTTGGGCCCCTGGAAGCATGAAAATCACTTTCAACATGCTAATTTTAGCTCTAACACTGATGATCCACCTACAAATGTGAACTGACGTTCAAAAATAAAACATTTGAAAACGGACCATTTTCCACATTTCTGAAGCATGACGTAATGGGGGAGTGTTATCTCTTTTGTGGAAAATCAGCCGTTTTTGCTCGAACATTAAATGCCTCCAAATGGTATTTAATTAACTTCCCGAGCCCCTGGAAGCATGAAAATCACTTTAAACATGCTAATTTTAGCTCTAACACTGATGATCCACCTACAAATGTGAACTGACGTTCAAAAATAAAACATTTGAAAACGGACCATTTTCCACATTTCTGAAGCATGACGTAATGGGGGGTGTTATCTCTTTTGTCGAAAATCAGCCGTTTTTGCTCGAACATTAAATGCCTTAAAATGGTATTTAATTAAATTCCCGAGCCCCTGGAAGCATGAAAATCACTTTAAACATGCTAATTTTAGCTCTAACACTGATGATCCACCTACAAATGTGAACTGACGTTCAAAAATAAAACATTTGAAAACGGACCATTTTCCACATTTCTGAAGCATGACGTAATGGGGGGGTGTTATCTCTTTTGTCGAAAATCAGCCGTTTTTGCTCGAACATTAAATGCCTCCAAATGGTATTTAATTAACTTCCCGGGCCCCTGGAAGTATGCAAATCACTTTAAACATGCTAATTTTAGCTCTAACATTGATGATCCACCTACAAATGTGAACTGACGTTCAAAAATAAAACATTTGAAAACGGACCATTTTCCACATTTCTGAAGCATGACGTAATGGGGGGTGTTATCTCTTTTGTCGAAAATCAGCTGTTTTTGCTCGAACATTAAATGCCTCCAAATGGTATTTAATTAACTTCCCGGGGTGAAGAAACCCTTTTTGAGAACTCAGAGTGAGTAAATTGGCCATTTTCATGCACTTTTAACCATTCCATAAATCTTGTGTTTTGGGCCCCTGGAAGCATGAAAATCACTTTAAACATGCTAATTTTAGCTCTAACACTGATGATCCACCTACAAATGTGAACTGACGTTCAAAAATAAAACATTTGAAAACGGACCATTTTCCACATTTCTGAAGCATGACGTAATGGGGGGGTGTTATCTCTTTTGTCGAAAATCAGCCGTTTTTGCTCGAACATTAAATGCCTCCAAATGGTATTTAATTAACTTCCCGGGGTGAAGAAACCCTTTTTGAGAACTCAGAGTGAGTAAATTGGCCATTTTCATGCACTTTTAACCATTCCATAAATCTTGTGTTTTGGGCCCCTGGAAGCATGAAAATCACTTTAAACATGCTAATTTTAGCTCTAACACTGATGATCCACCTACAAATGTGAACTGACGTTCAAAAATAAAACATTTGAAAACGGACCATTTTCCACATTTCTGAAGCATGATGTAATGGGGGGGTGTTATCTCTTTTGTCGAAAATCAGCCGTTTTTGCTCTAACATTAAATGCCTCCAAATGGTATTTAATTAACTTCCCGGGGTGAAGAAACCCTTTTTGAGAACTCAGAGTGAGTAAATTGGCCATTTTCATGCACTTTTAACCATTCCATAAATCTTGTGTTTTGGGCCCCTGGAAGCATGAAAATCACTTTAAACATGCTAATTTTAGCTCTAACACTGATGATCCACCTACAAATGTGAACTGACGTTCAAAAATAAAACATTTGAAAACGGACCATTTTCCACATTTCTGAAGCATGACGTAATGGGGGGGTGTTATCTCTTTTGTGGAAAATCAGCCGTTTTTGCTCGAACATTAAATGCCTCCAAATGGTATTTAATTAACTTCCCGAGCCCCTGGAAGCATGAAAATCACTTTAAACATGCTAATTTTAGCTCTAACACTGATGATCCACCTACAAATGTGAACTGACGTTCAAAAATAAAACATTTGAAAACGGACCATTTTCCACATTTCTGAAGCATGACGTAATGGGGGGGTGTTATCTCTTTTGTCGAAAATCAGCCGTTTTTGCTCGAACATTAAATGCCTCCAAATGGTATTTATTTAACTTCCCGAGCCCCTGGAAGCATGAAAATCACTTTAAACATGCTAATTTTAGCTCTAACACTGATGATCCACCTACAAATGTGAACTGACGTTCAAAAATAAAACATTTGAAAACGGACCATTTTCCACATTTCTGAAGCATGATGTAATGGGGGGGTGTTATCTCTTTTGTCGAAAATCAGCCGTTTTTGCTCGAACATTAAATGCCTCCAAATGGTATTTAATTAACTTCCCGAGCCCCTGGAAGCATGAAAATCACTTTAAACATGCTAATTTTAGCTCTAACACTGATGATCCACCTACAAATGTGAACTGACGTTCAAAAATAAAACATTTGAAAACGGACCATTTTCCACATTTCTGAAGCATGACGTAATGGGGGGTGTTATCTCTTTTGTCGAAAATCAGCCATTTTTGCTCGAACATTAAATGCCTCCAAATGGTATTTAATTAACTTCCCGAGCCCCTGGAAGCATGAAAATCACTTTAAACATGCTAATTTTAGCTCTAACACTGATGATCCACCTACAAATGTGAACTGACGTTCAAAAATAAAACATTTGAAAACGGACCATTTTCCACATTTCTGAAGCATGACGTAATGGGGGGGTGTTATCTCTTTTGTCGAAAATCAGCCGTTTTTGCTCGAACATTAAATGCCTCCAAATGGTATTTATTTCACTTCCCGAGCCCCTGGAAGCATGAAAATCACTTTCAACATGCTAATTTTAGCTCTAACACTGATGATCCACCTACAAATGTGAACTGACGTTCAAAAATAAAACATTTGAAAACGGACCATTTTCCACATTTCTGAAGCATGACGTAATGGGGGGGTGTTATCTCTTTTGTGGAAAATCAGCCGTTTTTGCTCGAACATTAAATGCCTCCAAATGGTATTTAATTAACTTCCCGGGGTGAAGAAACCCTTTTTGAGAACTCAGAGTGAGTAAATTGGCCATTTTCCTGCACTTTTAACCATTCCATAAATCTTGTGTTTTGGGCCCCTGGAAGCATGAAAATCACTTTAAACATGCTAATTTTAGCTCTAACACTGATGATCCACCTACAAATGTGAACTGACGTTCAAAAATAAAACATTTGAAAACGGACCATTTTCCACATTTCTGAAGCATGACGTAATGGGGGGGTGTTATCTCTTTTGTCGAAAATCAGCCGTTTTTGTTCGAACATTAAATGCCTCCAAATGGTATTTAATTAACTTCCCGGGGTGAAGAAACCCTTTTTGAGAACTCAGAGTGAGTAAATTGGCCATTTTCATGCACTTTTAACCATTCCATAAATCTTGTGTTTTGGGCCCCTGGAAGCATGAAAATCACTTTAAACATGCTAATTTTAGCTCTAACACTGATGATCCACCTACAAATGTGAACTGACGTTCAAAAATAAAACATTTGAAAACGGACCATTTTCCACATTTCTGAAGCATGACGTAATGGGGGGGTGTTATCTCTTTTGTCGAAAATCAGCCGTTTTTGCTCGAACATTAAATGCCTCCAAATGGTATTTAATTAACTTCCCGAGCCCCTGGAAGCATGAAAATCACTTTAAACATGCTAATTTTAGCTCTAACACTGATGATCCACCTACAAATGTGAACTGACGTTCAAAAATAAAACATTTGAAAACGGACCATTTTCCACATTTCTGAAGCATGACGTAATGGGGGGGTGTTATCTCTTTTGTCGAAAATCAGCCGTTTTTGCTCTAACATTAAATGCCTCCAAATGGTATTTAATTAACTTCCCGGGGTGAAGAAACCCTTTTTGAGAACTCAGAGTGAGTAAATTGGCCATTTTCATGCACTTTTAACCATTCCATAAATCTTGTGTTTTGGGCCCCTGGAAGCATGAAAATCACTTTAAACATGCTCATTTTAGCTCTAACACTGATGATCCACCTACAAATGTGAACTGACGTTCAAAAATAAAACATTTGAAAACGGACCATTTTCCACATTTCTGAAGCATGACGTAATGGGGGGGTGTTATCTCTTTTGTCGAAAATCAGCCGTTTTTGCTCGAACATTAAATGCCTCCAAATGGTATTTAATTAACTTCCCGGGGTGAAGAAACCCTTTTTGAGAACTCAGAGTGAGTAAATTGGCCATTTTCATGCACTTTTAACCATTCCATAAATCTTGTGTTTTGGGCCCCTGGAAGCATGAAAATCACTTTAAAAATGCTAATTTTAGCTCTAACACTGATGATCCACCTACAAATGTGAACTGACGTTCAAAAATAAAACATTTGAAAACGGACCATTTTCCACATTTCTGAAGCATGACGTAATGGGGGTGTGTTATCTCTTTTGTCGAAAATCAGCCGTTTTTGCTCGAACATTAAATGCCTCCAAATGGTATTTATTTCACTTCCCGAGCCCCTGGAAGCATGAAAATCACTTTAAACATGCTAATTTTAGCTCTAACACTGATGATCCACCTACAAATGTGAACTGACGTTCAAAAATAAAACATTTGAAAACGGACCATTTTCCACATTTCTGAAGCATGACGTAATGGGGGGGTGTTATCTCTTTTGTCGAAAATCAGCCGTTTTTGCTCGAACATTAAATGCCTCCAAATGGTATTTAATTAACTTCCCGGGGTGAAGAAACCCTTTTTGAGAACTCAGAGTGAGTAAATTGGCCATTTTCATGCACTTTTAACCATTCCATAAATCTTGTGTTTTGGGCCCCTGGAAGCATGAAAATCACTTTAAACATGCTAATTTTAGCTCTAACACTGATGATCCACCTACAAATGTGAACTGACGTTCAAAAATAAAACATTTGAAAACGGACCATTTTCCACATTTCTGAAGCATGACGTAATGGGGGGGTGTTATCTCTTTTGTCGAAAATCAGCCGTTTTTGCTCGAACATTAAATGCCTCCAAATGGTATTTAATTAACTTCCTGAGCCCCTGGAAGCATGAAAATCACTTTAAACATGCTAATTTTAGCTCTAACACTGATGATCCACCTACAAATGTGAACTGACGTTCAAAAATAAAACATTTGAAAACGGACCATTTTCCACATTTCTGAAGCATGACGTAATGGGGGGGTGTTATCTCTTTTGTCGAAAAAATCAGCCGTTTTTGCTCTAACATTAAATGCCTCCAAATGGTATTTAATTAACTTCCCGGGGTGAAGAAACCCTTTTTGAGAACTCAGAGTGAGTAAATTGGCCATTTTCATGCACTTTTAACCATTCCATAAATCTTGTGTTTTGGGCCCCTGGAAGCATGAAAATCACTTTAAACATGCTAATTTTAGCTCTAACACTGATGATCCACCTACAAATGTGAACTGACGTTCAAAAATAAAACATTTGAAAACGGACCATTTTCCACATTTCTGAAGCATGACGTAATGGGGGGGTGTTATCTCTTTTGTCGAAAATCAGCCGTTTTTGCTCGAACATTAAATGCCTCCAAATGGTATTTAATTAACTTCCCGGGGTGAAGAAACCCTTTTTGAGAACTCAGAGTGAGTAAATTGGCCATTTTCATGCACTTTTAACCATTCCATAAATCTTGTGTTTTGGGCCCCTGGAAGCATGAAAATCACTTTAAACATGCTAATTTTAGCTCTAACACTGATGATCCACCTACAAATGTGAACTGACGTTCAAAAATAAAACATTTGAAAACGGACCATTTTCCACATTTCTGAAGCATGACGTAATGGGGGGGTGTTATCTCTTTTGTCGAAAATCAGCCGTTTTTGCTCGAACATTAAATGCCTCCAAATGGTATTTAATTAAATTCCCGGGGTGAAGAAACCCTTTTTGAGAACTCAGAGTGAGTAAATTGGCCATTTTCATGCTCTTTTAACCATTCCATAAATCTTGTGTTTTGGGCCCCTGGAAGCATGAAAATCACTTTAAACATGCTAATTTTAGCTCTAACACTGATGATCCACCTACAAATGTGAACTGACGTTCAAAAATAAAATATTTGAAAACGGACCATTTTCCACATTTCTGAAGCATGACGTAATGGGGGGGTGTTATCTCTTTTGTCGAAAATCAGCCGTTTTTGCTCGAACATTAAATGCCTCCAAATGGTATTTAATTAACTTCCCGGGGTGAAGAAACCCTTTTTGAGAACTCAGAGTGAGTAAATTGGCCATTTTCATGCACTTTTAACCATTCCATAAATCTTGTGTTTTGGGCCCCTGGAAGCATGAAAATCACTTTAAACATGCTAATTTTAGCTCTAACACTGATGATCCACCTACAAATGTGAACTGACGTTCAAAAATAAAACATTTGAAAACGGACCATTTTCCACATTTCTGAAGCATGACGTAATGGGGGGGTGTTATCTCTTTTGTCGAAAATCAGCCGTTTTTGCTCGAACATTAAATGCCTCCAAATGGTATTTAATTAACTTCCCGGGGTGAAGAAACCCTTTTTGAGAACTCAGAGTGAGTAAATTGGCCATTTTCATGCACTTTTAACCATTCCATAAATCTTGTGTTTTGGGCCCCTGGAAGCATGAAAATCACTTTAAACATGCTAATTTTAGCTCTAACACTGATGATCCACCTACAAATGTGAACTGACGTTCAAAAATAAAACATTTGAAAACGGACCATTTTCCACATTTCTGAAGCATGACGTAATGGGGGGGTGTTATCTCTTTTGTCGAAAATCAGCCGTTTTTGCTCGAACATTAAATGCCTCCAAATGGTATTTAATTAACTTCCCGGGGTGAAGAAACCCTTTTTGAGAACTCAGAGTGAGTAAATTGGCCATTTTCATGCACTTTTAACCATTCCATAAATCTTGTGTTTTGGGCCCCTGGAAGCATGAAAATCACTTTAAACATGCTAATTTTAGCTCTAACACTGATGATCCACCTACAAATGTGAACTGACGTTCAAAAATAAAACATTTGAAAACGGACCATTTTCCACATTTCTGAAGCATGACGTAATGGGGGGGTGTTATCTCTTTTGTCGAAAATCAGCCGTTTTTGCTCGAACATTAAATGCCTCCAAATGGTATTTAATTAACTTCCCGGGGTGAAGAAACCCTTTTTGAGAACTCAGAGTGAGTAAATTGGCCATTTTCATGCACTTTTAACCATTCCATAAATCTTGTGTTTTGGGCCCCTGGAAGCATGAAAATCACTTTAAACATGCTAATTTTAGCTCTAACACTGATGATCCACCTACAAATGTGAACTGACGTTCAAAAATAAAACATTTGAAAACGGACCATTTTCCACATTTCTGAAGCATGACGTAATGGGGGGGTGTTATCTCTTTTGTCGAAAATCAGCCGTTTTTGCTCTAACATTAAATGCCTCCAAATGGTATTTAATTAACTTCCCGAGGTGAAGAAACCCTTTTTGAGAACTCAGAGTGAGTAAATTGGCCATTTTCATGCTCTTTTAACCATTCCATAAATCTTGTGTTTTGGGCCCCTGGAAGCATGAAAATCACTTTAAACATGCTAATTTTAGCTCTAACACTGATGATCCACCTACAAATGTGAACTGACGTTCAAAAATAAAACATTTGAAAACGGACCATTTTCCACATTTCTGAAGCATGACGTAATGGGGGGGTGTTATCTCTTTTGTCGAAAATCAGGCGTTTTTGCTCGAACATTAAATGCCTCCAAATGGTATTTATTTCACTTCCCGAGCCCCTGGAAGCATGAAAATCACTTTAAACATGCTAATTTTAGCTCTAACACTGATGATCCACCTACAAATGTGAACTGACGTTCAAAAATAAAACATTTGAAAACGGACCATTTTCCACATTTCTGAAGCATGACGTAATGGGGGGGTGTTATCTCTTTTGTCGAAAATCAGCCGTTTTTGCTCGAACATTAAATGCCTCCAAATGGTATTTAATTAACTTCACGGGGTGAAGAAACCCTTTTTGAGAACTCAGAGTGAGTAAATTGGCCATTTTCATGCACTTTTAACCATTCCATAAATCTTGTGTTTTGGGCCCCTGGAAGCATGAAAATCACTTTAAACATGCTAATTTTAGCTCTAACACTGATGATCCACCTACAAATGTGAACTGACGTTCAAAAATAAAACATTTGAAAACGGACCATTTTCCACATTTCTGAAGCATGACGTAATGGGGGGGTGTTATCTCTTTTGTCGAAAATCAGCCGTTTTTGCTCGAACATTAAATGCCTCCAAATGGTATTTAATTAACTTCCCGGGGTGAAGAAACCCTTTTTGAGAACTCAGAGTGAGTAAATTGGCCATTTTCATGCACTTTTAACCATTCCATAAATCTTGTGTTTTGGGCCCCTGGAAGCATGAAAATCACTTTAAACATGCTAATTTTAGCTCTAACACTGATGATCCACCTACAAATGTGAACTGACGTTCAAAAATAAAACATTTGAAAACGGACCATTTTCCACATTTCTGAAGCATGACGTAATGGGGGGGTGTTATCTCTTTTGTCGAAAATCAGCCGTTGTTGCTCGAACATTAAATGCCTCCAAATGGTATTTATTTCACTTCCCGAGCCCCTGGAAGCATGAAAATCACTTTAAACATGCTAATTTTAGCTCTAACACTGATGATCCACCTACAAATGTGAACTGACGTTCAAAAATAAAACATTTGAAAACGGACCATTTTCCACATTTCTGAAGCATGACGTAATGGGGGGGTGTTATCTCTTTTGTCGAAAATCAGCCGTTTTTGCTCGAACATTAAATGCCTCCAAATGGTATTTAATTAACTTCCCGGGGTGAAGAAACCCTTTTTGAGAACTCAGAGTGAGTAAATTGGCCATTTTCATGCACTTTTAACCATTCCATAAATCTTGTGTTTTGGGCCCCTGGAAGCATGAAAATCACTTTAAACATGCTAATTTTAGCTCTAACACTGATGATCCACCTACAAATGTGAACTGACGTTCAAAAATAAAACATTTGAAAACGGACCATTTTCCACATTTCTGAAGCATGACGTAATGGGGGGGTGTTATCTCTTTTGTCGAAAATCAGCCGTTTTTGCTCGAACATTAAATGCCTCCAAATGGTATTTAATTAACTTCCCGGGGTGAAGAAACCCTTTTTGAGAACTCAGAGTGAGTAAATTGGCCATTTTCATGCACTTTTAACCATTCCATAAATCTTGTGTTTTGGGCCCCTGGAAGCATGAAAATCACTTTAAACATGCTAATTTTAGCTCTAACACTGATGATCCACCTACAAATGTGAACTGACGTTCAAAAATAAAACATTTGAAAACTGACCATTTTCCACATTTCTGAAGCATGACGTAATGGGGGGGTGTTATCTCTTTTGTCGAAAATCAGCCGTTTTTGCTCGAACATTAAATGCCTCCAAATGGCATTTAATTAACTTCCCGGGTTGAAGAAACCCTTTTTGAGAACTCAGAGTGAGTAAATTGGCCATTTTCATGCACTTTTAACCATTCCATAAATCTTGTGTTTTGGGCCCCTGGAAGCATGAAAATCACTTTAAACATGCTAATTTTAGCTCTAACACTGATGATCCACCTACAAATGTGAACTGACGTTCAAAAATAAAACATTTGAAAACGGACCATTTTCCACATTTCTGAAGCATGACGTAATGGGGGGTGTTATCTCTTTTGTCGAAAATCAGCCGTTTTTGCTCTAACATCAAATGCCTCCAAATGGTATTTAATTAACTTCCCGGGGTGAAGAAACCCTTTTTGAGAACTCAGAGTGAGTAAATTGGCCATTTTCATGCACTTTTAACCATTCCATAAATCTTGTGTTTTGGGCCCCTGGAAGCATGAAAATCACTTTAAACATGCTAATTTTAGCTCTAACACTGATGATCCACCTACAAATGTGAACTGACGTTCAAAAATAAAACATTTGAAAATGGACCATTTTCCACATTTCTGAAGCATGACGTAATGGGGGGGTGTTATCTCTTTTGTCGAAAATCAGCCGTTTTTGCTCGAACATTAAATGCCTCCAAATGGTATTTAATTAACTTCCCGGGGTGAAGAAACCCTTTTTGAGAACTCAGAGTGAGTAAATTGGCCATTTTCATGCACTTTTAACCATTCCATAAATCTTGTGTTTTGGGCCCCCGGAAGCATGAAAATCACTTTAAACATGCTAATTTTAGCTCTAACACTGATGATCCACCTACAAATGTGAACTGACGTTCAAAAATAAAACATTTGAAAACGGACCATTTTCCACATTTCTGAAGCATGACGTAATGGGGGGGTGTTATCTCTTTTGTCGAAAATCAGCCGTTTTTGCTCTAACATTAAATGCCTCCAAATGGTATTTAATTAACTTCCCGAGCCCCTGGAAGCATGAAAATCACTTTAAACATGCTAATTTTAGCTCTAACACTGATGATCCACCTACAAATGTGAACTGACGTTCAAAAATAAAACATTTGAAAACGGACCATTTTCCACATTTCTGAAGCATGACGTAATGGGGGGGTGTTATCTCTTTTGTCGAAAATCAGCCGTTTTTGCTCGAACATTAAATGCCTCCAAATGGTATTTAATTAACTTCCCGAGCCCCTGGAAGCATGAAAATCACTTTAAACATGCTAATTTTAGCTCTAACACTGATGATCCACCTACAAATGTGAACTGACGTTCAAAAATAAAACATTTGAAAACGGACCATTTTCCACATTTCTGAAGCATGACGTAATGGGGGGGTGTTATCTCTTTTGTCGAAAATCAGCCGTTTTTGCTCGAACATTAAATGCCTCCAAATGGTATTTAATTAACTTCCCGGGGGGAAGAAACGCTTTTTGAGAACTCAGAGTGAGTAAATTGGCCATTTTCATGCACTTTTAACCATTCCATAAATCTTGTGTTTTGGGCCCCTGGAAGCATTAAAATCACTTTAAACATGCTAATTTTAGCTCTAACACTGATGATCCACCTACAAATGTGAACTGACGTTCAAAAATAAAACATTTGAAAACGGACCATTTTCCACATTTCTGAAGCATGACGTAATGGGGGGGTGTTATCTCTTTTGTCGAAAATCAGCCGTTTTTGCTCGAACATTAAATGCCTCCAAATGGTATTTAATTAACTTCCCGGGGTGAAGAAACCCTTTTTGAGAACTCAGAGTGAGTAAATTGGCCATTTTCATGCACTTTTAACCATTCCATAAATCTTGTGTTTTGGGCCCCTGGAAGCATGAAAATCACTTTAAACATGCTAATTTTAGCTCTAACACTGATGATCCACCTACAAATGTGAACTGACGTTCAAAAATAAAACATTTGAAAACGGACCATTTTCCACATTTCTGAAGCATGACGTAATGGGGGGGTGTTATCTCTTTTGTCGAAAATCAGCCGTTTTTGCTCGAACATTAAATGCCTCCAAATGGTATTTAATTAACTTCCCGGGGTGAAGAAACCCTTTTTGAGAACTCAGAGTGAGTAAATTGGCCATTTTCATGCACTTTTAACCATTCCATAAATCTTGTGTTTTGGGCCCCTGGAAGCATGAAAATCACTTTAAACATGCTAATTTTAGCTCTAACACTGATGATACACCTACAAATGTGAACTGATGTTCAAAAATAAAACATTTGAAAACGGACCATTTTCCACATTTCTGAAGCATGACGTAATGGGGGGGGGGGTTATCTCTTTTGTGGAAAATCAGCCGTTTTTGCTCGAACATTAAATGCCTCCAAATGGTATTTAATTAACTTCCCGAGTCCCTGGAAGCATGAAAATCACTTTAAACATGCTAATTTTAGCTCTAACACTGATGATCCACCTACAAATGTGAACTGACGTTCAAAAATAAAACATTTGAAAACGGACCATTTTCCACATTTCTGAAGCATGACGTAATGGGGGGGTGTTATCTCTTTTGTCGAAAATCAGCCGTTTTTGCTCGAACATTAAATGCCTCCAAATGGTATTTATTTCACTTCCCGAGCCCCTGGAAGCATGAAAATCATTCTAAACATGCTAATTTTAGCTCTAACACTGATGATCCACCTACAAATGTGAACTGACGTTCAAAAATAAAACATTTGAAAACGGACCATTTTCCACATTTCTGAAGCATGACGTAATGGGGGGGTGTTATCTCTTTTGTCGAAAATCAGCCGTTTTTGCTCGAACATTAAATGCCTCCAAATGGTATTTAATTAACTTCCCGGGGTGAAGAAACCCTTTTTGAGAACTCAGAGTGAGTAAATTGGCCATTTTCATGCACTTTTAACCATTCCATAAATCTTGTGTTTTGGGCCCCTGGAAGCATGAAAATCACTTTAAACATGCTAATTTTAGCTCTAACACTGATGATCCACCTACAAATGTGAACTGACGTTCAAAAATAAAACATTTGAAAACGGACCATTTTCCACATTTCTGAAGCATGACGTAATGGGGGGGTGTTATCTCTTTTGTCGAAAATCAGCCGTTTTTGCTCGAACATTAAATGCCTCCAAATGGTATTTAATTAAATTCCCGGGGTGAAGAAACCCTTTTTGAGAACTCAGAGTGAGTAAATTGGCCATTTTCATGCTCTTTTAACCATTCCATAAATCTTGTGTTTTGGGCCCCTGGAAGCATGAAAATCACTTTAAACATGCTAATTTTAGCTCTAACACTGATGATCCACCTACAAATGTGAACTGACGTTCAAAAATAAAACATTTGAAAACGGACCATTTTCCACATTTCTGAAGCATGACGTAATGGGGGGGTGTTATCTCTTTTGTCGAAAATCAGCCGTTTTTGCTCGAACATTAAATGCCTCCAAATGGTATTTAATTAACTTCCCGGGGTGAAGAAACCCTTTTTGAGAACTCAGAGTGAGTAAATTGGCCATTTTCATGCACTTTTAACCATTCCATAAATCTTGTGTTTTGGGCCCCTGGAAGCATGAAAATCACTTTAAACATGCTAATTTTAGCTCTAACACTGATGATCCACCTACAAATGTGAACTGACGTTCAAAAATAAAACATTTGAAAACGGACCATTTTCCACATTTCTGAAGCATGACGTAATGGGGGGGTGTTATCTCTTTTGTCGAAAATCAGCCGTTTTTGCTCGAACATTAAATGCCTCCAAATGGTATTTAATTAACTTCCCGGGGTGAAGAAACCCTTTTTGAGAACTCAGAGTGAGTAAATTGGCCATTTTCATGCACTTTTAACCATTCCATAAATCTTGTGTTTTGGGCCCCTGGAAGCATGAAAATCACTTTAAACATGCTAATTTTAGCTCTAACACTGATGATCCACCTACAAATGTGAACTGACGTTCAAAAATAAAACATTTGAAAACGGACCATTTTCCACATTTCTGAAGCATGACGTAATGGGGGGGTGTTATCTCTTTTGTCGAAAATCAGCCGTTTTTGCTCTAACATTAAATGCCTCCAAATGGTATTTAATTAACTTCCCGAGGTGAAGAAACCCTTTTTGAGAACTCAGAGTGAGTAAATTGGCCATTTTCATGCTCTTTTAACCATTCCATAAATCTTGTGTTTTGGGCCCCTGGAAGCATGAAAATCACTTTAAACATGCTAATTTTAGCTCTAACACTGATGATCCACCTACAAATGTGAACTGACGTTCAAAAATAAAACATTTGAAAACGGACCATTTTCCACATTTCTGAAGCATGACGTAATGGGGGGGTGTTATCTCTTTTGTCGAAAATCAGGCGTTTTTGCTCGAACATTAAATGCCTCCAAATGGTATTTATTTCACTTCCCGAGCCCCTGGAAGCATGAAAATCACTTTAAACATGCTAATTTTAGCTCTAACACTGATGATCCACCTACAAATGTGAACTGACGTTCAAAAATAAAACATTTGAAAACGGACCATTTTCCACATTTCTGAAGCATGACGTAATGGGGGGGTGTTATCTCTTTTGTCGAAAATCAGCCGTTTTTGCTCGAACATTAAATGCCTCCAAATGGTATTTAATTAACTTCACGGGGTGAAGAAACCCTTTTTGAGAACTCAGAGTGAGTAAATTGGCCATTTTCATGCACTTTTAACCATTCCATAAATCTTGTGTTTTGGGCCCCTGGAAGCATGAAAATCACTTTAAACATGCTAATTTTAGCTCTAACACTGATGATCCACCTACAAATGTGAACTGACGTTCAAAAATAAAACATTTGAAAACGGACCATTTTCCACATTTCTGAAGCATGACGTAATGGGGGGGTGTTATCTCTTTTGTCGAAAATCAGCCGTTTTTGCTCGAACATTAAATGCCTCCAAATGGTATTTAATTAACTTCCCGGGGTGAAGAAACCCTTTTTGAGAACTCAGAGTGAGTAAATTGGCCATTTTCATGCACTTTTAACCATTCCATAAATCTTGTGTTTTGGGCCCCTGGAAGCATGAAAATCACTTTAAACATGCTAATTTTAGATCTAACACTGATGATCCACCTACAAATGTGAACTGACGTTCAAAAATAAAACATTTGAAAACGGACCATTTTCCACATTTCTGAAGCATGACGTAATGGGGGGGTGTTATCTCTTTTGTCGAAAATCAGCCGTTGTTGCTCGAACATTAAATGCCTCCAAATGGTATTTATTTCACTTCCCGAGCCCCTGGAAGCATGAAAATCACTTTAAACATGCTAATTTTAGCTCTAACACTGATGATCCACCTACAAATGTGAACTGACGTTCAAAAATAAAACATTTGAAAACGGACCATTTTCCACATTTCTGAAGCATGACGTAATGGGGGGGTGTTATCTCTTTTGTCGAAAATCAGCCGTTTTTGCTCGAACATTAAATGCCTCCAAATGGTATTTAATTAACTTCCCGGGGTGAAGAAACCCTTTTTGAGAACTCAGAGTGAGTAAATTGGCCATTTTCATGCACTTTTAACCATTCCATAAATCTTGTGTTTTGGGCCCCTGGAAGCATGAAAATCACTTTAAACATGCTAATTTTAGCTCTAACACTGATGATCCACCTACAAATGTGAACTGACGTTCAAAAATAAAACATTTGAAAACGGACCATTTTCCACATTTCTGAAGCATGACGTAATGGGGGGGTGTTATCTCTTTTGTCGAAAATCAGCCGTTTTTGCTCGAACATTAAATGCCTCCAAATGGCATTTAATTAACTTCCCGGGTTGAAGAAACCCTTTTTGAGAACTCAGAGTGAGTAAATTGGCCATTTTCATGCACTTTTAACCATTCCATAAATCTTGTGTTTTGGGCCCCTGGAAGCATGAAAATCACTTTAAACATGCTAATTTTAGCTCTAACACTGATGATCCACCTACAAATGTGAACTGACGTTCAAAAATAAAACATTTGAAAACGGACCATTTTCCACATTTCTGAAGCATGACGTAATGGGGGGTGTTATCTCTTTTGTCGAAAATCAGCCGTTTTTGCTCTAACATCAAATGCCTCCAAATGGTATTTAATTAACTTCCCGGGGTGAAGAAACCCTTTTTGAGAACTCAGAGTGAGTAAATTGGCCATTTTCATGCACTTTTAACCATTCCATAAATCTTGTGTTTTGGGCCCCTGGAAGCATGAAAATCACTTTAAACATGCTAATTTTAGCTCTAACACTGATGATCCACCTACAAATGTGAACTGACGTTCAAAAATAAAACATTTGAAAATGGACCATTTTCCACATTTCTGAAGCATGACGTAATGGGGGGGTGTTATCTCTTTTGTCGAAAATCAGCCGTTTTTGCTCGAACATTAAATGCCTCCAAATGGTATTTAATTAACTTCCCGGGGTGAAGAAACCCTTTTTGAGAACTCAGAGTGAGTAAATTGGCCATTTTCATGCACTTTTAACCATTCCATAAATCTTGTGTTTTGGGCCCCCGGAAGCATGAAAATCACTTTAAACATGCTAATTTTAGCTCTAACACTGATGATCCACCTACAAATGTGAACTGACGTTCAAAAATAAAACATTTGAAAACGGACCATTTTCCACATTTCTGAAGCATGACGTAATGGGGGGGTGTTATCTCTTTTGTCGAAAATCAGCCGTTTTTGCTCGAACATTAAATGCCTCCAAATGGTATTTAATTAACTTCCCGAGCCCCTGGAAGCATGAAAATCACTTTAAACATGCTAATTTTAGCTCTAACACTGATGATCCACCTACAAATGTGAACTGACGTTCAAAAATAAAACATTTGAAAACGGACCATTTTCCACATTTCTGAAGCATGACGTAATGGGGGGGTGTTATCTCTTTTGTCGAAAATCAGCCGTTTTTGCTCGAACATTAAATGCCTCCAAATGGTATTTAATTAACTTCCCGGGGGGAAGAAACGCTTTTTGAGAACTCAGAGTGAGTAAATTGGCCATTTTCATGCACTTTTAACCATTCCATAAATCTTGTGTTTTGGGCCCCTGGAAGCATGAAAATCACTTTAAACATGCTAATTTTAGCTCTAACACTGATGATCCACCTACAAATGTGAACTGACGTTCAAAAATAAAACATTTGAAAACGGACCATTTTCCACATTTCTGAAGCATGACGTAATGGGGGGGTGTTATCTCTTTTGTCGAAAATCAGCCGTTTTTGCTCGAACATTAAATGCCTCCAAATGGTATTTAATTAACTTCCCGGGGTGAAGAAACCCTTTTTGAGAACTCAGAGTGAGTAAATTGGCCATTTTCATGCACTTTTAACCATTCCATAAATCTTGTGTTTTGGGCCCCTGGAAGCATGAAAATCACTTTAAACATGCTAATTTTAGCTCTAACACTGATGATCCACCTACAAATGTGAACTGACGTTCAAAAATAAAACATTTGAAAACGGACCATTTTCCACATTTCTGAAGCATGACGTAATGGGGGGGTGTTATCTCTTTTGTCGAAAATCAGCCGTTTTTGCTCGAACATTAAATGCCTCCAAATGGTATTTAATTAACTTCCCGGGGTGAAGAAACCCTTTTTGAGAACTCAGAGTGAGTAAATTGGCCATTTTCATGCACTTTTAACCATTCCATAAATCTTGTGTTTTGGGCCCCTGGAAGCATGAAAATCACTTTAAACATGCTAATTTTAGCTCTAACACTGATGATACACCTACAAATGTGAACTGATGTTCAAAAATAAAACATTTGAAAACGGACCATTTTCCACATTTCTGAAGCATGACGTAATGGGGGGGGGGTTATCTCTTTTGTGGAAAATCAGCCGTTTTTGCTCGAACATTAAATGCCTCCAAATGGTATTTAATTAACTTCCCGAGTCCCTGGAAGCATGAAAATCACTTTAAACATGCTAATTTTAGCTCTAACACTGATGATCCACCTACAAATGTGAACTGACGTTCAAAAATAAAACATTTGAAAACGGACCATTTTCCACATTTCTGAAGCATGACGTAATGGGGGGGTGTTATCTCTTTTGTCGAAAATCAGCCGTTTTTGCTCGAACATTAAATGCCTCCAAATGGTATTTATTTCACTTCCCGAGCCCCTGGAAGCATGAAAATCATTCTAAACATGCTAATTTTAGCTCTAACACTGATGATCCACCTACAAATGTGAACTGACGTTCAAAAATAAAACATTTGAAAATGGACCATTTTCCACATTTCTGAAGCATGACGTAATGGGGGGGTGTTATCTCTTTTGTCGAAAATCAGCCGTTTTTGCTCTAACATTAAATGCCTCCAAATGGTATTTAATTAACTTCCCGGGGTGAAGAAACCCTTTTTGAGAACTCAGAGTGAGTAAATTGGCCATTTTCATGCACTTTTAACCATTCCATAAATCTTGTGTTTTGGGCCCCTGGAAGCATGAAAATCACTTTAAACATGCTAATTTTAGCTCTAACACTGATGATCCACCTACAAATGTGAACTGACGTTCAAAAATAAAACATTTGAAAACGGACCATTTTCCACATTTCTGAAGCATGACGTAATGGGGGGGTGTTATCTCTTTTGTAGAAAATCAGCCGTTTTTGCTCGAACATTAAATGCCTCCAAATGGTATTTAATTAACTTCCCGGGGTGAAGAAACCCTTTTTGAGAACTCAGAGTGAGTAAATTGGCCATTTTCATGCACTTTTAACCATTCCATAAATCTTGTGTTTTGGGCCCCTGGAAGCATGAAAATCACTTTAAACATGCTAATTTTAGCTCTAACACTGATGATCCACCTACAAATGTGAACTGACGTTCAAAAATAAAACATTTGAAAACGGACCATTTTCCACATTTCTGAAGCATGACGTAATGGGGGGGTGTTATCTCTTTTGTCGAAAATCAGCCGTTTTTGCTCGAACATTAAATGCCTCCAAATGGTATTTAATTAACTTCCCGGGGTGAAGAAACCCTTTTTGAGAACTCAGAGTAAGTAAATTGGCCATTTTCATGCACTTTTAACCATTCCATAAATCTTGTGTTTTGGGCCCCTGGAAGCATGAAAATCACTTTAAACATGCTAATTTTAGCTCTAACACTGATGATCCACCTACAAATGTGAACTGACGTTCAAAAATAAAACATTTGAAAACGGACCATTTTCCACATTTCTGAAGCATGACGTAATGGGGGGGTGTTATCTCTTTTGTCGAAAATCAGCCGTTTTTGCTCGAACATTAAATGCCTCCAAATGGTATTTAATTAACTTCCCGGGGTGAAGAAACCCTTTTTGAGAACTCAGAGTGAGTAAATTGGCCATTTTCATGCACTTTTAACCATTCCATAAATCTTGTGTTTTGGGCCCCTGGAAGCATGAAAATCACTTTAAACATGCTAATTTTAGCTCTAACACTGATGATCCACCTACAAATGTGAACTGACGTTCAAAAATAAAACATTTGAAAACGGACCATTTTCCACATTTCTGAAGCATGACGTAATGGGGGGGTGTTATCTCTTTTGTCGAAAATCAGCCGTTTTTGCTCGAACATTAAATGCCTCCAAATGGTATTTAATTAACTTCCCGGGGTGAAGAAACCCTTTTTGAGAACTCAGAGTGAGTAAATTGGCCATTTTCATGCACTTTTAACCATTCCATAAATCTTGTGTTTTGGGCCCCTGGAAGCATGAAAATCACTTTAAACATGCTAATTTTAGCTCTAACACTGATGATCCACCTACAAATGTGAACTGACGTTCAAAAATAAAACATTTGAAAACGGACCATTTTCCACATTTCTGAAGCATGACGTAATGGGGGGGTGTTATCTCTTTTGTCGAAAATCAGCCGTTTTTGCTCGAACATTAAATGCCTCCAAATGGTATTTAATTAAATTCCCGGGGTGAAGAAACCCTTTTTGAGAACTCAGAGTGAGTAAATTGGCCATTTTCATGCTCTTTTAACCATTCCATAAATCTTGTGTTTTGGGCCCCTGGAAGCATGAAAATCACTTTAAACATGCTAATTTTAGCTCTAACACTGATGATCCACCTACAAATGTGAACTGACGTTCAAAAATAAAACATTTGAAAACGGACCATTTTCCACATTTCTGAAGCATGACGTAATGGGGGGGTGTTATCTCTTTTGTCGAAAATCAGCCGTTTTTGCTCGAACATTAAATGCCTCCAAATGGTATTTAATTAACTTCCCGGGGTGAAGAAACCCTTTTTGAGAACTCAGAGTGAGTAAATTGGCCATTTTCATGCACTTTTAACCATTCCATAAATCTTGTGTTTTGGGCCCCTGGAAGCATGAAAATCACTTTAAACATGCTAATTTTAGCTCTAACACTGATGATCCACCTACAAATGTGAACTGACGTTCAAAAATAAAACATTTGAAAACGGACCATTTTCCACATTTCTGAAGCATGACGTAATGGGGGGGTGTTATCTCTTTTGTCGAAAATCAGCCGTTTTTGCTCGAACATTAAATGCCTCCAAATGGTATTTAATTAACTTCCCGGGGTGAAGAAACCCTTTTTGAGAACTCAGAGTGAGTAAATTGGCCATTTTCATGCACTTTTAACCATTCCATAAATCTTGTGTTTTGGGCCCCTGGAAGCATGAAAATCACTTTAAACATGCTAATTTTAGCTCTAACACTGATGATCCACCTACAAATGTGAACTGACGTTCAAAAATAAAACATTTGAAAACGGACCATTTTCCACATTTCTGAAGCATGACGTAATGGGGGGGTGTTATCTCTTTTGTCGAAAATCAGCCGTTTTTGCTCGAACATTAAATGCCTCCAAATGGTATTTAATTAACTTCCCGGGGTGAAGAAACCCTTTTTGAGAACTCAGAGTGAGTAAATTGGCCATTTTCATGCACTTTTAACCATTCCATAAATCTTGTGTTTTGGGCCCCTGGAAGCATGAAAATCACTTTAAACATGCTAATTTTAGCTCTAACACTGATGATCCACCTACAAATGTGAACTGACGTTCAAAAATAAAACATTTGAAAACGGACCATTTTCCACATTTCTGAAGCATGACGTAATGGGGGGGTGTTATCTCTTTTGTCGAAAATCAGCCGTTTTTGCTCGAACATTAAATGCCTCCAAATGGTATTTAATTAACTTCCCGGGGTGAAGAAACCCTTTTTGAGAACTCAGAGTGAGTAAATTGGCCATTTTCATGCACTTTTAACCATTCCATAAATCTTGTGTTTTGGGCCCCTGGAAGCATTAAAATCACTTTAAACATGCTAATTTTAGCTCTAACACTGATGATCCACCTACAAATGTGAACTGACGTTCAAAAATAAAACATTTGAAAACGGACCATTTTCCACATTTCTGAAGCATGACGTAATGGGGGGGTGTTATCTCTTTTGTCGAAAATCAGACGTTTTTGCTCTAACATTAAATGCCTCCAAATGGTATTTAATTAACTTCCCGAGGTGAAGAAACCCTTTTTGAGAACTCAGAGTGAGTAAATTGGCCATTTTCATGCTCTTTTAACCATTCCATAAATCTTGTGTTTTGGGCCCCTGGAAGCATGAAAATCACTTTAAACATGCTAATTTTAGCTCTAACACTGATGATCCACCTACAAATGTGAACTGACGTTCAAAAATAAAACATTTGAAAACGGACCATTTTCCACATTTCTGAAGCATGACGTAATGGGGGGGTGTTATCTCTTTTGTCGAAAATCAGGCGTTTTTGCTCGAACATTAAATGCCTCCAAATGGTATTTATTTCACTTCCCGAGCCCCTGGAAGCATGAAAATCACTTTAAACATGCTAATTTTAGCTCTAACACTGATGATCCACCTACAAATGTGAACTGACGTTCAAAAATAAAACATTTGAAAACGGACCATTTTCCACATTTCTGAAGCATGACGTAATGGGGGGGTGTTATCTCTTTTGTCGAAAATCAGCCGTTTTTGCTCTAACATTAAATGCCTCCAAATGGTATTTAATTAACTTCCCGGGGTGAAGAAACCCTTTTTGAGAACTCAGAGTGAGTAAATTGGCCATTTTCATGCACTTTTAACCATTCCATAAATCTTGTGTTTTGGGCCCCTGGAAGCATGAAAATCACTTTAAACATGCTAATTTTAGCTCTAACACTGATGATCCACCTACAAATGTGAACTGACGTTCAAAAATAAAACATTTGAAAACGGACCATTTTCCACATTTCTGAAGCATGACGTAATGGGGGGGTGTTATCTCTTTTGTAGAAAATCAGCCATTTTTGCTCGAACATTAAATGCCTCCAAATGGTATTTAATTAACTTCCCGGGGTGAAGAAACCCTTTTTGAGAACTCAGAGTGAGTAAATTGGCCATTTTCATGCACTTTTAACCATTCCATAAATCTTGTGTTTTGGGCCCCTGGAAGCATGAAAATCACTTTAAACATGCTAATTTTAGCTCTAACACTGATGATCCACCTACAAATGTGAACTGACGTTCAAAAATAAAACATTTGAAAACGGACCATTTTCCACATTTCTGAAGCATGACGTAATGGGGGGGTGTTATCTCTTTTGTCGAAAATCAGCCGTTTTTGCTCGAACATTAAATGCCTCCAAATGGTATTTAATTAACTTCCCGGGGTGAAGAAACCCTTTTTGAGAACTCAGAGTAAGTAAATTGGCCATTTTCATGCACTTTTAACCATTCCATAAATCTTGTGTTTTGGGCCCCTGGAAGCATGAAAATCACTTTAAACATGCTAATTTTAGCTCTAACACTGATGATCCACCTACAAATGTGAACTGACGTTCAAAAATAAAACATTTGAAAACGGACCATTTTCCACATTTCTGAAGCATGACGTAATGGGGGGGTGTTATCTCTTTTGTCGAAAATCAGCCGTTTTTGCTCGAACATTAAATGCCTCCAAATGGTATTTAATTAACTTCCCGGGGTGAAGAAACCCTTTTTGAGAACTCAGAGTGAGTAAATTGGCCATTTTCATGCACTTTTAACCATTCCATAAATCTTGTGTTTTGGGCCCCTGGAAGCATGAAAATCACTTTAAACATGCTAATTTTAGCTCTAACACTGATGATCCACCTACAAATGTGAACTGACGTTCAAAAATAAAACATTTGAAAACGGACCATTTTCCACATTTCTGAAGCATGACGTAATGGGGGGGTGTTATCTCTTTTGTCGAAAATCAGCCGTTTTTGCTCGAACATTAAATGCCTCCAAATGGTATTTAATTAACTTCCCGGGGTGAAGAAACCCTTTTTGAGAACTCAGAGTGAGTAAATTGGCCATTTTCATGCACTTTTAACCATTCCATAAATCTTGTGTTTTGGGCCCCTGGAAGCATGAAAATCACTTTAAACATGCTAATTTTAGCTCTAACACTGATGATCCACCTACAAATGTGAACTGACGTTCAAAAATAAAACATTTGAAAACGGACCATTTTCCACATTTCTGAAGCATGACGTAATGGGGGGGTGTTATCTCTTTTGTCGAAAATCAGCCGTTTTTGCTCGAACATTAAATGCCTCCAAATGGTATTTAATTAAATTCCCGGGGTGAAGAAACCCTTTTTGAGAACTCAGAGTGAGTAAATTGGCCATTTTCATGCTCTTTTAACCATTCCATAAATCTTGTGTTTTGGGCCCCTGGAAGCATGAAAATCACTTTAAACATGCTAATTTTAGCTCTAACACTGATGATCCACCTACAAATGTGAACTGACGTTCAAAAATAAAACATTTGAAAACGGACCATTTTCCACATTTCTGAAGCATGACGTAATGGGGGGGTGTTATCTCTTTTGTCGAAAATCAGCCGTTTTTGCTCGAACATTAAATGCCTCCAAATGGTATTTAATTAACTTCCCGGGGTGAAGAAACCCTTTTTGAGAACTCAGAGTGAGTAAATTGGCCATTTTCATGCACTTTTAACCATTCCATAAATCTTGTGTTTTGGGCCCCTGGAAGCATGAAAATCACTTTAAACATGCTAATTTTAGCTCTAACACTGATGATCCACCTACAAATGTGAACTGACGTTCAAAAATAAAACATTTGAAAACGGACCATTTTCCACATTTCTGAAGCATGACGTAATGGGGGGGTGTTATCTCTTTTGTCGAAAATCAGCCGTTTTTGCTCGAACATTAAATGCCTCCAAATGGTATTTAATTAACTTCCCGGGGTGAAGAAACCCTTTTTGAGAACTCAGAGTGAGTAAATTGGCCATTTTCATGCACTTTTAACCATTCCATAAATCTTGTGTTTTGGGCCCCTGGAAGCATGAAAATCACTTTAAACATGCTAATTTTAGCTCTAACACTGATGATCCACCTACAAATGTGAACTGACGTTCAAAAATAAAACATTTGAAAACGGACCATTTTCCACATTTCTGAAGCATGACGTAATGGGGGGGTGTTATCTCTTTTGTCGAAAATCAGCCGTTTTTGCTCGAACATTAAATGCCTCCAAATGGTATTTAATTAACTTCCCGGGGTGAAGAAACCCTTTTTGACAACTCAGAGTGAGTAAATTGGCCATTTTCATGCACTTTTAACCATTCCATAAATCTTGTGTTTTGGGCCCCTGGAAGCATGAAAATCACTTTAAACATGCTAATTTTAGCTCTAACACTGATGATCCACCTACAAATGTGAACTGACGTTCAAAAATAAAACATTTGAAAACGGACCATTTTCCACATTTCTGAAGCATGACGTAATGGGGGGGTGTTATCTCTTTTGTCGAAAATCAGCCGTTTTTGCTCGAACATTAAATGCCTCCAAATGGTATTTAATTAACTTCCCGGGGTGAAGAAACCCTTTTTGAGAACTCAGAGTGAGTAAATTGGCCATTTTCATGCACTTTTAACCATTCCATAAATCTTGTGTTTTGGGCCCCTGGAAGCATGAAAATCACTTTAAACATGCTAATTTTAGCTCTAACACTGATGATCCACCTACAAATGTGAACTGACGTTCAAAAATAAAACATTTGAAAACGGACCATTTTCCACATTTCTGAAGCATGACGTAATGGGGGGGTGTTATCTCTTTTGTCGAAAATCAGCCGTTTTTGCTCGAACATTAAATGCCTCCAAATGGTATTTAATTAACTTCCCGGGGTGAAGAAACCCTTTTTGAGAACTCAGAGTGAGTAAATTGGCCATTTTTATGCACTTTTAACCATTCCATAAATCTTGTGTTTTGGGCCCCTGGAAGCATTAAAATCACTTTAAACATGCTAATTTTAGCTCTAACACTGATGATCCACCTACAAATGTGAACTGACGTTCAAAAATAAAACATTTGAAAACGGACCATTTTCCACATTTCTGAAGCATGACGTAATGGGGGGGTGTTATCTCTTTTGTCGAAAATCAGCCGTTTTTGCTCTAACATTAAATGCCTCCAAATGGTATTTAATTAACTTCCCGAGGTGAAGAAACCCTTTTTGAGAACTCAGAGTGAGTAAATTGGCCATTTTCATGCTCTTTTAACCATTCCATAAATCTTGTGTTTTGGGCCCCTGGAAGCATGAAAATCACTTTAAACATGCTAATTTTAGCTCTAACACTGATGATCCACCTACAAATGTGAACTGACGTTCAAAAATAAAACATTTGAAAACGGACCATTTTCCACATTTCTGAAGCATGACGTAATGGGGGGGTGTTATCTCTTTTGTCGAAAATCAGGCGTTTTTGCTCGAACATTAAATGCCTCCAAATGGTATTTATTTCACTTCCCGAGCCCCTGGAAGCATGAAAATCACTTTAAACATGCTAATTTTAGCTCTAACACTGATGATCCACCTACAAATGTGAACTGACGTTCAAAAATAAAACATTTGAAAACGGACCATTTTCCACATTTCTGAAGCATGACGTAATGGGGGGGTGTTATCTCTTTTGTCGAAAATCAGCCGTTTTTGCTCGAACATTAAATGCCTCCAAATGGTATTTAATTAACTTCACGGGGTGAAGAAACCCTTTTTGAGAACTCAGAGTGAGTAAATTGGCCATTTTCATGCACTTTTAACCATTCCATAAATCTTGTGTTTTGGGCCCCTGGAAGCATGAAAATCACTTTAAACATGCTAATTTTAGCTCTAACACTGATGATCCACCTACAAATGTGAACTGACGTTCAAAAATAAAACATTTGAAAACGGACCATTTTCCACATTTCTGAAGCATGACGTAATGGGGGGGTGTTATCTCTTTTGTCGAAAATCAGCCGTTTTTGCTCGAACATTAAATGCCTCCAAATGGTATTTAATTAACTTCCCGGGGTGAAGAAACCCTTTTTGAGAACTCAGAGTGAGTAAATTGGCCATTTTCATGCACTTTTAACCATTCCATAAATCTTGTGTTTTGGGCCCCTGGAAGCATGAAAATCACTTTAAACATGCTAATTTTAGCTCTAACACTGATGATCCACCTACAAATGTGAACTGACGTTCAAAAATAAAACATTTGAAAACGGACCATTTTCCACATTTCTGAAGCATGACGTAATGGGGGGGTGTTATCTCTTTTGTCGAAAATCAGCCGTTGTTGCTCGAACATTAAATGCCTCCAAATGGTATTTATTTCACTTCCCGAGCCCCTGGAAGCATGAAAATCACTTTAAACATGCTAATTTTAGCTCTAACACTGATGATCCACCTACAAATGTGAACTGACGTTCAAAAATAAAACATTTGAAAACGGACCATTTTCCACATTTCTGAAGCATGACGTAATGGGGGGGTGTTATCTCTTTTGTCGAAAATCAGCCGTTTTTGCTCGAACATTAAATGCCTCCAAATGGTATTTAATTAACTTCCCGGGGTGAAGAAACCCTTTTTGAGAACTCAGAGTGAGTAAATTGGCCATTTTCATGCACTTTTAACCATTCCATAAATCTTGTGTTTTGGGCCCCTGGAAGCATGAAAATCACTTTAAACATGCTAATTTTAGCTCTAACACTGATGATCCACCTACAAATGTGAACTGACGTTCAAAAATAAAACATTTGAAAACGGACCATTTTCCACATTTCTGAAGCATGACGTAATGGGGGGGTGTTATCTCTTTTGTCGAAAATCAGCCGTTTTTGCTCGAACATTAAATGCCTCCAAATGGTATTTAATTAACTTCCCGGGGTGAAGAAACCCTTTTTGAGAACTCAGAGTGAGTAAATTGGCCATTTTCATGCACTTTTAACCATTCCATAAATCTTGTGTTTTAGGCCCCTGGAAGCATGAAAATCACTTTAAACATGCTAATTTTAGCTCTAACACTGATGATCCACCTACAAATGTGAACTGACGTTCAAAAATAAAACATTTGAAAACGGACCATTTTCCACATTTCTGAAGCATGACGTAATGGGGGGGTGTTATCTCTTTTGTCGAAAATCAGCCGTTTTTGCTCGAACATTAAATGCCTCCAAATGGTATTTAATTAACTTCCCGGGGTGAAGAAACCCTTTTTGAGAACTCAGAGTGAGTAAATTGGCCATTTTCATGCACTTTTAACCATTCCATAAATCTTGTGTTTTGGGCCCCTGGAAGCATGAAAATCACTTTAAACATGCTAATTTTAGCTCTAACACTGATGATCCACCTACAAATGTGAACTGACGTTCAAAAATAAAACATTTGAAAACGGACCATTTTCCACATTTCTGAAGCATGACGTAATGGGGGGGTGTTATCTCTTTTGTCGAAAATCAGCCGTTTTTGCTCGAACATTAAATGCCTCCAAATGGTATTTAATTAACTTCCCGGGGTGAAGAAACCCTTTTTGAGAACTCAGAGTGAGTAAATTGGCCATTTTCATGCACTTTTAACCATTCCATAAATCTTGTGTTTTAGGCCCCTGGAAGCATGAAAATCACTTTAAACATGCTAATTTTAGCTCTAACACTGATGATCCACCTACAAATGTGAACTGACGTTCAAAAATAAAACATTTGAAAACTGACCATTTTCCACATTTCTGAAGCATGACGTAATGGGGGGGTGTTATCTCTTTTGTCGAAAATCAGCCGTTTTTGCTCGAACATTAAATGCCTCCAAATGGCATTTAATTAACTTCCCGGGTTGAAGAAACCCTTTTTGAGAACTCAGAGTGAGTAAATTGGCCATTTTCATGCACTTTTAACCATTCCATAAATCTTGTGTTTTGGGCCCCTGGAAGCATGAAAATCACTTTAAACATGCTAATTTTAGCTCTAACACTGATGATCCACCTACAAATGTGAACTGACGTTCAAAAATAAAACATTTGAAAACGGACCATTTTCCACATTTCTGAAGCATGACGTAATGGGGGGTGTTATCTCTTTTGTCGAAAATCAGCCGTTTTTGCTCTAACATCAAATGCCTCCAAATGGTATTTAATTAACTTCCCGGGGTGAAGAAACCCTTTTTGAGAACTCAGAGTGAGTAAATTGGCCATTTTCATGCACTTTTAACCATTCCATAAATCTTGTGTTTTGGGCCCCTGGAAGCATGAAAATCACTTTAAACATGCTAATTTTAGCTCTAACACTGATGATCCACCTACAAATGTGAACTGACGTTCAAAAATAAAACATTTGAAAATGGACCATTTTCCACATTTCTGAAGCATGACGTAATGGGGGGGTGTTATCTCTTTTGTCGAAAATCAGCCGTTTTTGCTCGAACATTAAATGCCTCCAAATGGTATTTAATTAACTTCCCGGGGTGAAGAAACCCTTTTTGAGAACTCAGAGTGAGTAAATTGGCCATTTTCATGCACTTTTAACCATTCCATAAATCTTGTGTTTTGGGCCCCCGGAAGCATGAAAATCACTTTAAACATGCTAATTTTAGCTCTAACACTGATGATCCACCTACAAATGTGAACTGACGTTCAAAAATAAAACATTTGAAAACTGACCATTTTCCACATTTCTGAAGCATGACGTAATGGGGGGGGTGTTATCTCTTTTGTCGAAAATCAGCCGTTTTTGCTCTAACATTAAATGCCTCCAAATGGTATTTAATTAACTTCCCGAGCCCCTGGAAGCATGAAAATCACTTTAAACATGCTAATTTTAGCTCTAACACTGATGATCCACCTACAAATGTGAACTGACGTTCAAAAATAAAACATTTGAAAACGGACCATTTTCCACATTTCTGAAGCATGACGTAATGGGGGGGTGTTATCTCTTTTGTCGAAAATCAGCCGTTTTTGCTCGAACATTAAATGCCTCCAAATGGTATTTAATTAACTTCCCGAGCCCCTGGAAGCATGAAAATCACTTTAAACATGCTAATTTTAGCTCTAACACTGATGATCCACCTACAAATGTGAACTGACGTTCAAAAATAAAACATTTGAAAACGGACCATTTTCCACATTTCTGAAGCATGACGTAATGGGGGGGTGTTATCTCTTTTGTCGAAAATCAGCCGTTTTTGCTCGAACATTAAATGCCTCCAAATGGTATTTAATTAACTTCCCGGGGGGAAGAAACGCTTTTTGAGAACTCAGAGTGAGTAAATTGGCCATTTTCATGCACTTTTAACCATTCCATAAATCTTGTGTTTTGGGCCCCTGGAAGCATGAAAATCACTTTAAACATGCTAATTTTAGCTCTAACACTGATGATCCACCTACAAATGTGAACTGACGTTCAAAAATAAAACATTTGAAAACGGACCATTTTCCACATTTCTGAAGCATGACGTAATGGGGGGGTGTTATCTCTTTTGTCGAAAATCAGCCGTTTTTGCTCGAACATTAAATGCCTCCAAATGGTATTTAATTAACTTCCCGGGGTGAAGAAACCCTTTTTGAGAACTCAGAGTGAGTAAATTGGCCATTTTCATGCACTTTTAACCATTCCATAAATCTTGTGTTTTGGGCCCCTGGAAGCATGAAAATCACTTTAAACATGCTAATTTTAGCTCTAACACTGATGATCCACCTACAAATGTGAACTGACGTTCAAAAATAAAACATTTGAAAACGGACCATTTTCCACATTTCTGAAGCATGACGTAATGGGGGGGTGTTATCTCTTTTGTCGAAAATCAGCCGTTTTTGCTCGAACATTAAATGCCTCCAAATGGTATTTAATTAACTTCCCGGGGTGAAGAAACCCTTTTTGAGAACTCAGAGTGAGTAAATTGGCCATTTTCATGCACTTTTAACCATTCCATAAATCTTGTGTTTTGGGCCCCTGGAAGCATGAAAATCACTTTAAACATGCTAATTTTAGCTCTAACACTGATGATACACCTACAAATGTGAACTGATGTTCAAAAATAAAACATTTGAATACGGACCATTTTCCACATTTCTGAAGCATGACGTAATGGGGGGGGGGTTATCTCTTTTGTGGAAAATCAGCCGTTTTTGCTCGAACATTAAATGCCTCCAAATGGTATTTAATTAACTTCCCGAGTCCCTGGAAGCATGAAAATCACTTTAAACATGCTAATTTTAGCTCTAACACTGATGATCCACCTACAAATGTGAACTGACGTTCAAAAATAAAACATTTGAAAACGGACCATTTTCCACATTTCTGAAGCATGACGTAATGGGGGGTGTTATCTCTTTTGTCGAAAATCAGCCGTTTTTGCTCGAACATTAAATGCCTCCAAATGGTATTTATTTCACTTCCCGAGCCCCTGGAAGCATGAAAATCATTCTAAACATGCTAATTTTAGCTCTAACACTGATGATCCACCTACAAATGTGAACTGACGTTCAAAAATAAAACATTTGAAAATGGACCATTTTCCACATTTCTGAAGCATGACGTAATGGGAGGGTGTTATCTCTTTTGTCGAAAATCAGCCGTTTTTGCTCTAACATTAAATGCCTCCAAATGGTATTTAATTAACTTCCCGGGGTGAAGAAACCCTTTTTGAGAACTCAGAGTGAGTAAATTGGCCATTTTCATGCACTTTTAACCATTCCATAAATCTTGTGCTTTGGGCCCCTGGAAGCATGAAAATCACTTTAAACATGCTAATTTTAGCTCTAACACTGATGATCCACCTACAAATGTGAACTGACGTTCAAAAATAAAACATTTGAAAACGGACCATTTTCCACATTTCTGAAGCATGACGTAATGGGGGGGTGTTATCTCTTTTGTAGAAAATCAGCCGTTTTTGCTCGAACATTAAATGCCTCCAAATGGTATTTAATTAACTTCCCGGGGTGAAGAAACCCTTTTTGAGAACTCAGAGTGAGTAAATTGGCCATTTTCATGCACTTTTAACCATTCCATAAATCTTGTGTTTTGGGCCCCTGGAAGCATGAAAATCACTTTAAACATGCTAATTTTAGCTCTAACACTGATGATCCACCTACAAATGTGAACTGACGTTCAAAAATAAAACATTTGAAAACGGACCATTTTCCACATTTCTGAAGCATGACGTAATGGGGGGGTGTTATCTCTTTTGTCGAAAATCAGCCGTTTTTGCTCGAACATTAAATGCCTCCAAATGGTATTTAATTAACTTCCCGGGGTGAAGAAACCCTTTTTGAGAACTCAGAGTAAGTAAATTGGCCATTTTCATGCACTTTTAACCATTCCATAAATCTTGTGTTTTGGGCCCCTGGAAGCATGAAAATCACTTTAAACATGCTAATTTTAGCTCTAACACTGATGATCCACCTACAAATGTGAACTGACGTTCAAAAATAAAACATTTGAAAACGGACCATTTTCCACATTTCTGAAGCATGACGTAATGGGGGGGTGTTATCTCTTTTGTCGAAAATCAGCCGTTTTTGCTCTAACATTAAATGCCTCCAAATGGTATTTAATTAACTTCCCGGGGTGAAGAAACCCTTTTTGAGAACTCAGAGTGAGTAAATTGGCCATTTTCATGCACTTTTAACCATTCCATAAATCTTGTGTTTTGGGCCCCAAGAAGCATGAAAATCACTTTAAACATGCTAATTTTAGCTCTAACACTGATGATCCACCTACAAATGTGAACTGACGTTCAAAAATAAAACATTTGAAAACGGACCATTTTCCACATTTCTGAAGCATGACGTAATGGGGGGGTGTTATCTCTTTTGTCGAAAATCAGCCGTTTTTGCTCGAACATTAAATGCCTCCAAATGGTATTTAATTAACTTCCCGAGCCCCTGGAAGCATGAAAATCACTTTAAACATGCTAATTTTAGCTCTAACACTGATGATCCACCTACAAATGTGAACTGACGTTCAAAAATAAAACATTTGAAAACTGACCATTTTCCACATTTCTGAAGCATGACGTAATGGGGGGGTGTTATCTCTTTTGTCGAAAATCAGCCGTTTTTGCTCGAACATTAAATGCCTCCAAATGGTATTTAATTAACTTCCCGAGCCCCTGGAAGCATGAAAATCACTTTAAACATGCTAATTTTAGCTCTAACACTGATGATCCACCTACAAATGTGAACTGACGTTCAAAAATAAAACATTTGAAAACGGACCATTTTCCACATTTCTGAAGCATGACGTAATGGGGGGGTGTTATCTCTTTTGTCGAAAATCAGCCATTTTTGCTCTAACATTAAATGCCTCCAAATGGTATTTAATTAACTTCCCAAGCCCCTGGAAGCATGAAAATCACTTTAAACATGCTAATTTTAGCTCTAACACTGATGATCCACCTACAAATGTGAACTGACGTTCAAAAATAAAACATTTGAAAACGGACCATTTTCCACATTTCTGAAGCATGACGTAATGGGGGGGTGTTAGCTCTTTTGTCGAAAATCAGCCGTTTTTGCTCGAACATTAAATGCCTCCAAATGGTATTTAATTAACTTCCCGGGGTGAAGAAACCCTTTTTGAGAACTCAGAGTGAGTAAATTGGCCATTTTCATGCACTTTTAACCATTCCATAAATCTTGTGTTTTGGGCCCCTGGAAGCATGAAAATCACTTTAAACATGCTAATTTTAGCTCTAACACTGATGATCCACCTACAAATGTGAACTGACGTTCAAAAATAAAACATTTGAAAACGGACCATTTTCCACATTTCTGAAGCATGACGTAATGGGGGGGTGTTATCTCTTTTGTCGAAAATCAGCCGTTTTTGCTCTAACATTAAATGCCTCCAAATGGTATTTAATTAACTTCCCGAGCCCCTGGAAGCATGAAAATCACTTTAAACATGCTAATTTTAGCTCTAACACTGATGATCCACCTACAAATGTGAACTGACGTTCAAAAATAAAACATTTGAAAACAGACCATTTCCCACATTTCTGAAGCATGACGTAATGGGGGGTGTTATCTCTTTTGTCGAAAATCAGCCGTTTTTGCTCGAACATTAAATGCCTCCAAATGGTATTTAATTAACTTCCCGAGCCCCTGGAAGCATGAAAATCACTTTAAACATGCTAATTTTAGCTCTAACACTGATGATCCACCTACAAATGTGAACTGACGTTCAAAAATAAAACATTTGAAAACGGACCATTTTCCACATTTCTGAAGCATGACGTAATGGGGGGGTGTTATCTCTTTTGTCGAAAATCAGCCGTTTTTGCTCGAACATTAAATGCCTCCAAATGGTATTTAATTAACTTCCCGGGGTGAAGAAACCCTTTTTGAGAACTCAGAGTGAGTAAATTGGCCATTTTCATGCACTTTTAACCATTCCATAAATCTTGTGTTTTGGGCCCCTGGAAGCATGAAAATCACTTTAAACATGCTAATTTTAGCTCTAACACTGATGATCCACCTACAAATGTGAACTGACGTTCAAAAATAAAACATTTGAAAACGGACCATTTTCCACATTTCTGAAGCATGACGTAATGGGGGGGTGTTATCTCTTTTGTCGAAAATCAGCCGTTTTTGCTCTAATATTAAATGCCTCCAAATGGTATTTAATTAACTTCCCGGGCTGAAGAAACCCTTTTTGAGAACTCAGAGTGAGTAAATTGGCCATTTTCATGCACTTTTAACCATTCCATAAATCTTGTGTTTTGGGCCCCAAGAAGCATGAAAATCACTTTAAACATGCTAATTTTAGCTCTAACACTGATGATCCACCTACAAATGTGAACTGACGTTCAAAAATAAAACATTTGAAAACGGACCATTTTCCACATTTCTGAAGCATGACGTAATGGGGGGGTGTTATCTCTTTTGTCGAAAATCAGCCGTTTTTGCTCGAACATTAAATGCCTCCAAATGGTATTTAATTAACTTCCCGAGCCCCTGGAAGCATGAAAATCACTTTAAACATGCTAATTTTAGCTCTAACACTGATGATCCACCTACAAATGTGAACTGACGTTCAAAAATAAAACATTTGAAAACTGACCATTTTCCACATTTCTGAAGCATGACGTAATGGGGGGGGTGTTATCTCTTTTGTCGAAAATCAGCCGTTTTTGCTCGAACATTAAATGCCTCCAAATGGTATTTAATTAACTTCCCGAGCCCCTGGAAGCATGAAAATCACTTTAAACATGCTAATTTTAGCTCTAACACTGATGATCCACCTACAAATGTGAACTGACGTTCAAAAATAAAACATTTGAAAACGGACCATTTTCCACATTTCTAAAGCATGACGTAATGGGGGGGTGTTAGCTCTTTCGTCGAAAATCAGCCGTTTTTGCTCTAACATTAAAATCCTCCAAATGGTATTTAATTAACTTCCCGGGGTGAAGAAACCCTTTTTGAGAACTCAGAGTGAGTAAATTGGCCATTTTCATGCACTTTTAACCATTCCATAAATCTTGTGTTTTGGGCCCCTGGAAGCATGAAAATCACTTTAAACATGCTAATTTTATCTCTAACACTGATGATCCACCTACAAATGTGAACTGACGTTCAAAAATAAAACATTTGAAAACGGACCATTTTCCACATTTCTGAAGCATGACGTAATGGGGGGGTGTTATCTCTTTTGTCGAAAATCAGCCGTTTTTGCTCTAACATTAAATGCCTCCAAATGGTATTTAATTAACTTCCCGAGCCCCTGGAAGCATGAAAATCACTTTAAACATGCTAATTTTAGCTCTAACACTGATGATCCACCTACAAATGTGAACTGACGTTCAAAAATAAAACATTTGAAAACGGACCATTTTCCACATTTCTGAAGCATGACGTAATGGGGGGGTGTTAGCTCTTTTGTCGAAAATCAGCCGTTTTTGCTCGAACATTAAATGCCTCCAAATGGTATTTAATTAACTTCCCGGGGTGAAGAAACCCTTTTTGAGAACTCAGAGTGAGTAAATTGGCCATTTTCATGCACTTTTAACCATTCCATAAATCTTGTGTTTTGGGCCCCAAGAAGCATGAAAATCACTTTAAACATGCTAATTTTAGCTCTAACACTGATGATCCACCTACAAATGTGAACTGACGTTCAAAAATAAAACATTTGAAAACGGACCATTTTCCACATTTCTGATGCATGACGTAATGGGGGGGTGTTATCTCTTTTGTCGAAAATCAGCCGTTTTTGCTCGAACATTAAATGCCTCCAAATGGTATTTAATTAACTTCCCGAGCCCCTGGAAGCATGAAAATCACTTTAAACATGCTAATTTTAGCTCTAACACTGATGATCCACTTACAAATGTGAACTGACGTTCAAAAATAAAACATTTGAAAACTGACCATTTTCCACATTTCTGAAGCATGACGTAATGGGGGGGTGTTATCTCTTTTGTCGAAAATCAGCCGTTTTTGCTCGAACATTAAATGCCTCCAAATGGTATTTAATTAACTTCCCGAGCCCCTGGAAGCATGAAAATCACTTTAAACATGCTAATTTTAGCTCTAACACTGATGATCCACCTACAAATGTGAACTGACGTTCAAAAATAAAACATTTGAAAACGGACCATTTTCCACATTTCTGAAGCATGACGTAATGGGGGGGTGTTAGCTCTTTTGTCGAAAATCAGCCGTTTTTGCTCGAACATTAAATGCCTCCAAATGGTATTTAATTAACTTCCCGGGGTGAAGAAACCCTTTTTGAGAACTCAGAGTGAGTAAATTGGCCATTTTCATGCACTTTTAACCATTCCATAAATCTTGTGTTTTGGGCCCCTGGAAGCATGAAAATCACTTTAAACATGCTAATTTTAGCTCTAACACTGATGATCCACCTACAAATGTGAACTGACGTTCAAAAATAAAACATTTGAAAACGGACCATTTTCCACATTTCTGAAGCATGACGTAATGGGGGGGTGTTATCTCTTTTGTCGAAAATCAGCCGTTTTTGCTCTAACATTAAATGCCTCCAAATGGTATTTAATTAACTTCCCGAGCCCCTGGAAGCATGAAAATCACTTTAAACATGCTAATTTTAGCTCTAACACTGATGATCCACCTACAAATGTGAACTGACGTTCAAAAATAAAACATTTGAAAACGGACCATTTTCCACATTTCTGAAGCATGACGTAATGGGGGGTGTTATCTCTTTTGTCGAAAATCAGCCGTTTTTGCTCGAACATTAAATGCCTCCAAATGGTATTTAATTAACTTCCCGAGCCCCTGGAAGCATGAAAATCACTTTAAACATGCTAATTTTAGCTCTAACACTGATGATCCACCTACAAATGTGAACTGACGTTCAAAAATAAAACATTTGAAAACGGACCATTTTCCACATTTCTGAAGCATGACGTAATGGGGGGGTGTTATCTCTTTTGTCGAAAATCAGCCGTTTTTGCTCGAACATTAAATGCCTCCAAATGGTATTTAATTAACTTCCCGAGCCCCTGGAAGCATGAAAATCACTTTAAACATGCTAATTTTAGCTCTAACACTGATGATCCACCTACAAATGTGAACTGACGTTCAAAAATAAAACATTTGAAAACGGACCATTTTCCACATTTCTGAAGCATGACGTAATGGGGGGGGTGTTATCTCTTTTGTCAAAAATCAGCCGTTTTTGCCCGAACATTAAATGCCTCCAAATGGTATTTATTTCACTTCCCGAGCCCCTGGAAGCATGAAAATCACTTTAAACATGCTAATTTTAGCTCTAACACTGATGATCCACCTACAAATGTGAACTGACGTTCAAAAATAAAACATTTGAAAACGGACCATTTTCCACATTTCTAAAGCATGACGTAATGGGGGGGTGTTAGCTCTTTCGTCGAAAATCAGCCGTTTTTGCTCTAACATTAAAATCCTCCAAATGGTATTTAATTAACTTCCCGGGGTGAAGAAACCCTTTTTGAGAACTCAGAGTGAGTAAATTGGCCATTTTCATGCACTTTTAACCATTCCATAAATCTTGTGTTTTGGGCCCCTGGAAGCATGAAAATCACTTTAAACATGCTAATTTTATCTCTAACACTGATGATCCACCTACAAATGTGAACTAACGTTCAAAAATAAAACATTTGAAAATGGACCATTTTCCACATTTCTGAAGCATGACGTAATGGGGGGGTGTTATCTCTTTTGTCGAAAATCAGCCGATTTTGCTCTAACATTAGATGCCTCCAAATGGTATTTAATTAACTTCCCGAGCCCCTGGAAGCATGAAAATCACTTTAAACATGCTAATTGTAGCTCTAACACTGATGATCCACCTACAAATGTGAACTGACGTTCAAAAATAAAACATTTGAAAACGGACCATTTTCCACATTTCTGAAGCATGACGTAATGGGGGGGTGTTATCTCTTTTGTCGAAAATCAGCCGTTTTTGCTCGAACATTAAATGCCTCCAAATGGTATTTAATTAACTTCCCGAGCCCCTGGAAGCATGAAAATCACTTTAAACATACTAATTTTAGCTCTAACACTGATGATCCACCTACAAATGTGAACTGACGTTCAAAAATAAAACATTTGAAAACGGACCATTTTCCACATTTCTGAAGCATGACGTAATGGGGGGGGTGTTATCTCTTTTGTCAAAAATCAGCCGTTTTTGCCCGAACATTAAATGCCTCCAAATGGTATTTATTTCACTTCCCGAGCCCCTGGAAGCATGAAAATCACTTTAAACATGCTAATTTTAGCTCTAACACTGATGATCCACCTACAAATGTGAACTGACGTTCAAAAATAAAACATTTGAAAACGGACCATTTTCCACATTTCTAAAGCATGACGTAATGGGGGGGTGTTAGCTCTTTCGTCGAAAATCAGCCGTTTTTGCTCTAACATTAAAATCCTCCAAATGGTATTTAATTAACTTCCCGGGGTGAAGAAACCCTTTTTGAGAACTCAGAGTGAGTAAATTGGCCATTTTCATGCACTTTTAACCATTCCATAAATCTTGTGTTTTGGGCCCCTGGAAGCATGAAAATCACTTTAAACATGCTAATTTTAGCTCTAACACTGATGATCCACCTACAAATGTGAACTGACGTTCAAAAATAAAACATTTGAAAACGGACCATTTTCCACATTTCTGAAGCATGACGTAATGGGGGGGTGTTATCTCTTTTGTCGAAAATCAGCCGTTTTTGCTCGAACATTAAATGCCTCCAAATGGTATTTAATTAACTTCCCGAGCCCCTGGAAGCATGAAAATCACTTTAAACATGCTAATTTTAGCTCTAACACTGATGATCCACCTACAAATGTGAACTGACGTTCAAAAATAAAACATTTGAAAACGGACCATTTTCCACATTTCTGAAGCATGACGTAATGGGGGGTGTTATCTCTTTTGTCGAAAATCAGCCGCTTTTGCTCGAACATTAAATGCCTCCAAATGGTATTTAATTAACTTCCCGAGCCCCTGGAAGCATGAAAATCACTTTAAACATGCTAATTTTAGCTCTAACACTGATGATCCACCTACAAATGTGAACTGACGTTCAAAAATAAAACATTTGAAAACGGACCATTTTCCACATTTCTGAAGCATGACGTAATGGGGGGGTGTTATCTCTTTTGTCGAAAATCAGCCGTTTTTGCTCTAACATTAAATGCCTCCAAATGGTATTTAATTAACTTCCCGGGGTGAAGAAACCCTTTTTGAGAACTCAGAGTGAGTAAATTGGCCATTTTCATGCACTTTTAACCATTCCATAAATCTTGTGTTTTGGGCCCCTGGAAGCATGAAAATCACTTTAAACATGCTAATTTTAGCTCTAACACTGATGATCCACCTACAAATGTGAACTGACGTTCAAAAATAAAACATTTGAAAACGGACCATTTTCCACATTTCTGAATCATGACGTAATGGGGGGGTGTTATCTCTTTTGTCGAAAATCAGCCGTTTTTGCTCTAACATTAAATGCCTCCAAATGGTATTTAATTAACTTCCCGGGGTGAAGAAACCCTTTTTGAGAACTCAGAGTGAGTAAATTGGCCATTTTCATGCACTTTTAACCATTCCATAAATCTTGTGTTTTGGGCCCCAAGAAGCATGAAAATCACTTTAAACATGCTAATTTTAGCTCTAACACTGATGATCCACCTACAAATGTGAACTGACGTTCAAAAATAAAACATTTGAAAACGGACCATTTTCCACATTTCTGAAGCATGACGTAATGGGGGGGTGTTATCTCTTTTGTCGAAAATCAGCCGTTTTTGCTCGAACATTAAATGCCTCCAAATGGTATTTAATTAACTTCCCGAGCCCCTGGAAGCATGAAAATCACTTTAAACATGCTAATTTTAGCTCTAACACTGATGATCCACCTACAAATGTGAACTGACGTTCAAAAATAAAACATTTGAAAACTGACCATTTTCCACATTTCTGAAGCATGACGTAATGGGGGGGTGTTATCTCTTTTGTCGAAAATCAGCCGTTTTTGCTCGAACATTAAATGCCTCCAAATGGTATTTAATTAACTTCCCGAGCCCCTGGAAGCATGAAAATCACTTTAAACATGCTAATTTTAGCTCTAACACTGATGATCCACCTACAAATGTGAACTGACGTTCAAAAATAAAACATTTGAAAACGGACCATTTTCCACATTTCTAAAGCATGACGTAATGGGGGGGTGTTAGCTCTTTCGTCGAAAATCAGCCGTTTTTGCTCTAACATTAAAATCCTCCAAATGGTATTTAATTAACTTCCCGGGGTGAAGAAACCCTTTTTGAGAACTCAGAGTGAGTTTATTGGCCATTTTCATGCACTTTTAACCATTCCATAAATCTTGTGTTTTGGGCCCCTGGAAGCATGAAAATCACTTTAAACATGCTAATTTTATCTCTAACACTGATGATCCACCTACAAATGTGAACTGACGTTCAAAAATAAAACATTTGAAAACGGACCATTTTCCACATTTCTGAAGCATGACGTAATGGGGGGGTGTTATCTCTTTTGTCGAAAATCAGCCGTTTTTGCTCTAACATTAAATGCCTCCAAATGGTATTTAATTAACTTCCCGAGCCCCTGGAAGCATGAAAATCACTTTAAACATGCTAATTTTAGCTCTAACACTGATGATCCACCTACAAATGTGAACTGACGTTCAAAAATAAAACATTTGAAAACGGACCATTTTCCACATTTCTGAAGCATGACGTAATGGGGGGGTGTTAGCTCTTTTGTCGAAAATCAGCTGTTTTTTCTCGAACATTAAATGCCTCCAAATGGTATTTAATTAACTTCCCGGGGTGAAGAAACCCTTTTTGAGAACTCAGAGTGAGTAAATTGGCCATTTTCATGCACTTTTAACCATTCCATAAATCTTGTGTTTTGGGCCCCTGGAAGCATGAAAATCACTTTAAACATGCTAATTTTAGCTCTAACACTGATGATCCACCTACAAATGTGAACTGACGTTCAAAAATCAAACATTTGAAAACGGACCATTTTCCACATTTCTGAAGCATGACGTAATGGGGGGTGTTATCTCTTTTGTCGAAAATCAGCCGTTTTTGCTCGAACATTAAATGCCTCCAAATGGTATTTAATTAACTTCCCGAGCCCCTGGAAGCATGAAAATCACTTTAAACATGCTAATTTTAGCTCTAACACTGATGATCCACCTACAAATGTGAACTGACGTTCAAAAATAAAACATTTGAAAACGGACCATTTTCCACATTTCTGAAGCATGACGTAATGGGGGGTGTTATCTCTTTTGTCGAAAATCAGCCGTTTTTGCTCGAACATTAAATGCCTCCAAATGGTATTTAATTAACTTCCCGAGCCCCTGGAAGCATGAAAATCACTTTAAACATGCTAATTTTAGCTCTAACACTGATGATCCACCTACAAATGTGAACTGACGTTCAAAAATAAAACATTTGAAAACGGACCATTTTCCACATTTCTGAAGCATGACGTAATGGGGGGGTGTTATCTCTTTTGTCGAAAATCAGCCGTTTTTGCTCGAACATTAAATGCCTCCAAATGGTATTTAATTAACTTCCCGAGCCCCTGGAAGCATGAAAATCACTTTAAACATGCTAATTTTAGCTCTAACACTGATGATCCACCTACAAATGTGAACTGACGTTCAAAAATAAAACATTTGAAAACGGACCATTTTCCACATTTCTGAAGCATTACGTAATGGGGGGGGTGTTATCTCTTTTGTCAAAAATCAGCCGTTTTTGCTCGAACATTAAATGCCTCCAAATGGTATTTATTTCACTTCCCGAGCCCCTGGAAGCATGAAAATCACTTTAAATATGCTAATTTTAGCTCTAACACTGATGATCCACCTACAAATGTGAACTGACGTTCAAAAATAAAACATTTGAAAACGGACCATTTTCCACATTTCTAAAGCATGACGTAATGGGGGGGGTGTTAGCTCTTTCGTCGAAAATCAGCCATTTTTGCTCTAACATTAAAATCCTCCAAATGGTATTTAATTAACTTCCCGGGGTGAAGAAACCCTTTTTGAGAACTCAGGGTGAGTAAAGTGGCCATTTTCATGCACTTTTAACCATTCCATAAATCTTGTGTTTTGGGCCCCTGGAAGCATGAAAATCACTTTAAACATGCTAATTTTAGCTCTAACACTAATGATCCACCTACAAATGTGAACTGAAGTTCAAAAATAAAACATTTGAAAACGGACCATTTTCCACATTTCTGAAGCATGACGTAATGGGGGGGTGTTATCTCTTTTGTCGAAAATCAGCCGTTTTTGCTCTAACATTAAATGCCTCCAAATGGTATTTAATTAACTTCCCGAGCCCCTGGAAGCATGAAAATCACTTTAAACATGCTAATTTTAGCTCTAACACTGATGATCCACCTACAAATGTGAACTGACGTTCAAAAATAAAACATTTGAAAACGGACCATTTTCCACATTTCTGAAGCATGACGTAATGGGGGGGGTGTTATCTCTTTTGTCGAAAATCAGCAGTTTTTGCTCGAACATTAAATGCCTCCAAATGGTATTTAATTAACTTCCCGGGGTGAAGAAACCCTTTTTGAGAACTCAGAGTGAGTAAATTGGCCATTTTCATGCACTTTTAACCATTCCATAAATCTTGTGTTTTGGGCCCCTGGAAGCATGAAAATCACTTTAAACATGCTAATTTTAGCTCTAACACTGATGATCCACCTACAAATGTGAACTGACGTTCAAAAATAAAACATTTGAAAACGGACCATTTTCCACATTTCTGAAGCATGACGTAATGGGGGGGTGTTATCTCTTTTGTCGAAAATCAGCCGTTTTTGCTCTAACATTAAATGCCTCCAAATGGTATTTAATTAACTTCCCGGGGTGAAGAAACCCTTTTTGAGAACTCAGAGTGAGTAAATTGGCCATTTTCATGCACTTTTAACCATTCCATAAATCTTGTGTTTTGGGCCCCTGGAAGCATGAAAATCACTTTAAACATGCTAATTTTAGCTCTAACACTGATGATCCACCTACAAATGTGAACTGACGTTCAAAAATAAAACATTTGAAAACGGACCATTTTCCACATTTCTGAAGCATGACGTAATGGGGGGGTGTTATCTCTTTTGTCGAAAATCAGCCGTTTTTGCTCTAACATTAAATGCCTCCAAATGGTATTTAATTAACTTCCCGGGGTGAAGAAACCCTTTTTGAGAACACAGAGTGAGTAAATTGGCCATTTTCATGCACTTTTAACCATTCCATAAATCTTGTGTTTTGGGACCCAAGAAGCATGAAAATCACTTTAAACATGCTAATTTTAGCTCTAACACTGATGATCCACCTACAAATGTGAACTGACGTTCAAAAATAAAACATTTGAAAACGGACCATTTTCCACATTTCTGAAGCATGACGTAATGGGGGCGTGTTATCTCTTTTGTCGAAAATCAGCAGTTTTTGCTCGAACATTAAATGCCTCTAAATGGTATTTAATTAACTTCCCGGGGTGAAGAAACCCTTTTTGAGAACTCAGAGTGAGTAAATTGGCCATTTTCATGCACTTTTAACCATTCCATAAATCTTGTGTTTTGGGCCCCTGGAAGCATGAAAATCACTTTAAACATGCTAATTTTAGCTCTAACACTGATGATCCACCTACAAATGTGAACTGATGTTCAAAAATAAAACATTTGAAAACGGACCATTTTCCACATTTCTGAAGCATGACGTAATGGGGGGGTGTTATCTCTTTTTTCGAAAATCAGCCGTTTTTGCTCTAACATTAAATGCCTCCAAATGGTATTTAATTAACTTCCCGGGGTGAAGAAACCATTTTTGAGAACTCAGAGTGAGTAAATTGGCCATTTTCATGCACTTTTAACCATTCCATAAATCTTGTGTTTTGGGCCCCTGGAAGCATGAAAATCACTTTAAACATGCTAATTTTAGCTCTAACACTGATGATCCACCTACAAATGTGAACTGACGTTCAAAAATAAAACATTTGAAAACGGACCATTTTCCACATTTCTGAAGCATGACGTAATGGGGGGGTGTTATCTCTTTTGTCGAAAATCAGCCGTTTTTGCTCTAACATTAAATGCCTCCAAATGGTATTTAATTAACTTCCCGGGGTGAAGAAACCCTTTTTGAGAACTCAGAGTGAGTAAATTGGCCATTTTCATGCACTTTTAACCATTCCATAAATCTTGTGTTTTGGGCCCCAAGAAGCATGAAAATCACTTTAAACATGCTAATTTTAGCTCTAACACTGATGATCCACCTACAAATGTGAACTGACGTTCAAAAATAAAACATTTGAAAACGGACCATTTTCCACATTTCTGAAGCATGACGTAATGGGGGGTGTTATCTCTTTTGTCGAAAATCAGCCGTTTTTGCTCGAACATTAAATGCCTCCAAATGGTATTTAATTAACTTCCCGAGCCCCTGGAAGCATGAAAATCACTTTAAACATGCTAATTTTAGCTCTAACACTGATGATCCACCTACAAATGTGAACTGACGTTCAAAAATAAAACATTTGAAAACTGACCATTTTCCACATTTCTGAAGCATGACGTAATGGGGGGGTGTTATCTCTTTTGTCGAAAATCAGCCGTTTTTGCTCGAACATTAAATGCCTCCAAATGGTATTTAATTAACTTCCCGAGCCCCTGGAAGCATGAAAATCACTTTAAACATGCTAATTTTAGCTCTAACACTGATGATCCACCTACAAATGTGAACTGACGTTCAAAAATAAAACATTTGAAAACGGACCATTTTCCACATTTCTAAAGCATGACGTAATGGGGGGGTGTTAGCTCTTTCGTCGAAAATCAGCCGTTTTTGCTCTAACATTAAAATCCTCCAAATGGTATTTAATTAACTTCCCGGGGTGAAGAAACCCTTTTTGAGAACTCAGAGTGAGTTTATTGGCCATTTTCATGCACTTTTAACCATTCCATAAATCTTGTGTTTTGGGCCCCTGGAAGCATGAAAATCACTTTAAACATGCTAATTTTATCTCTAACACTGATGATCCACCTACAAATGTGAACTGACGTTCAAAAATAAAACATTTGAAAACGGACCATTTTCCACATTTCTGAAGCATGACGTAATGGGGGGGTGTTATCTCTTTTGTCGAAAATCAGCCGTTTTTGCTCTAACATTAAATGCCTCCAAATGGTATTTAATTAACTTCCCGAGCCCCTGGAAGCATGAAAATCACTTTAAACATGCTAATTTTAGCTCTAACACTGATGATCCACCTACAAATGTGAACTGACGTTCAAAAATAAAACATTTGAAAACGGACCATTTTCCACATTTCTGAAGCATGACGTAATGGGGGGGTGTTAGCTCTTTTGTCGAAAATCAGCTGTTTTTTCTCGAACATTAAATGCCTCCAAATGGTATTTAATTAACTTCCCGGGGTGAAGAAACCCTTTTTGAGAACTCAGAGTGAGTAAATTGGCCATTTTCATGCACTTTTAACCATTCCATAAATCTTGTGTTTTGGGCCCCTGGAAGCATGAAAATCACTTTAAACATGCTAATTTTAGCTCTAACACTGATGATCCACCTACAAATGTGAACTGACGTTCAAAAATAAAACATTTGAAAACGGACCATTTTCCACATTTCTGAAGCATGACGTAATGGGGGGGTGTTATCTCTTTTGTCGAAAATCAGCCGTTTTTGCTCTAACATTAAATGCCTCCAAATGGTATTTAATTAACTTCCCGGGGTGAAGAAACCCTTTTTGAGAACTCAGAGTGAGTAAATTGGCCATTTTCATGCACTTTTAACCATTCCATAAATCTTGTGTTTTGGGCCCCAAGAAGCATGAAAATCACTTTAAACATGCTAATTTTAGCTCTAACACTGATGATCCACCTACAAATGTGAACTGACGTTCAAAAATAAAACATTTGAAAACGGACCATTTTCCACATTTCTGAAGCATGACGTAATGGGGGGTGTTATCTCTTTTGTCGAAAATCAGCCGTTTTTGCTCGAACATTAAATGCCTCCAAATGGTATTTAATTAACTTCCCGAGCCCCTGGAAGCATGAAAATCACTTTAAACATGCTAATTTTAGCTCTAACACTGATGATCCACCTACAAATGTGAACTGACGTTCAAAAATAAAACATTTGAAAACTGACCATTTTCCACATTTCTGAAGCATGACGTAATGGGGGGGTGTTATCTCTTTTGTCGAAAATCAGCCGTTTTTGCTCGAACATTAAATGCCTCCAAATGGTATTTAATTAACTTCCCGAGCCCCTGGAAGCATGAAAATCACTTTAAACATGCTAATTTTAGCTCTAACACTGATGATCCACCTACAAATGTGAACTGACGTTCAAAAATAAAACATTTGAAAACGGACCATTTTCCACATTTCTAAAGCATGACGTAATGGGGGGGTGTTAGCTCTTTCGTCGAAAATCAGCCGTTTTTGCTCTAACATTAAAATCCTCCAAATGGTATTTAATTAACTTCCCGGGGTGAAGAAACCCTTTTTGAGAACTCAGAGTGAGTTTATTGGCCATTTTCATGCACTTTTAACCATTCCATAAATCTTGTGTTTTGGGCCCCTGGAAGCATGAAAATCACTTTAAACATGCTAATTTTATCTCTAACACTGATGATCCACCTACAAATGTGAACTGACGTTCAAAAATAAAACATTTGAAAACGGACCATTTTCCACATTTCTGAAGCATGACGTAATGGGGGGGTGTTATCTCTTTTGTCGAAAATCAGCCGTTTTTGCTCTAACATTAAATGCCTCCAAATGGTATTTAATTAACTTCCCGAGCCCCTGGAAGCATGAAAATCACTTTAAACATGCTAATTTTAGCTCTAACACTGATGATCCACCTACAAATGTGAACTGACGTTCAAAAATAAAACATTTGAAAACGGACCATTTTCCACATTTCTGAAGCATGACGTAATGGGGGGGTGTTAGCTCTTTTGTCGAAAATCAGCTGTTTTTTCTCGAACATTAAATGCCTCCAAATGGTATTTAATTAACTTCCCGGGGTGAAGAAACCCTTTTTGAGAACTCAGAGTGAGTAAATTGGCCATTTTCATGCACTTTTAACCATTCCATAAATCTTGTGTTTTGGGCCCCTGGAAGCATGAAAATCACTTTAAACATGCTAATTTTAGCTCTAACACTGATGATCCACCTACAAATGTGAACTGACGTTCAAAAATAAAACATTTGAAAACGGACCATTTTCCACATTTCTGAAGCATGACGTAATGGGGGGGTGTTATCTCTTTTGTCGAAAATCAGCCGTTTTTGCTCTAACATTAAATGCCTCCAAATGGTATTTAATTAACTTCCCGAGCCCCTGGAAGCATGAAAATCACTTTAAACATGCTAATTTTAGCTCTAACACTGATGATCCACCTACAAATGTGAACTGACGTTCAAAAATAAAACATTTGAAAACGGACCATTTTCCACATTTCTGAAGCATGACGTAATGGGGGGTGTTATCTCTTTTGTCGAAAATCAGCCGTTTTTGCTCGAACATTAAATGCCTCCAAATGGTATTTAATTAACTTCCCGAGCCCCTGGAAGCATGAAAATCACTTTAAACATGCTAATTTTAGCTCTAACACTGATGATCCACCTACAAATGTGAACTGACGTTCAAAAATAAAACATTTGAAAACGGACCATTTTCCACATTTCTGAAGCATGACGTAATGGGGGGGTGTTATCTCTTTTGTCGAAAATCAGCCGTTTTTGCTCGAACATTAAATGCCTCCAAATGGTATTTAATTAACTTCCCGAGCCCCTGGAAGCATGAAAATCACTTTAAACATGCTAATTTTAGCTCTAACACTGATGATCCACCTACAAATGTGAACTGACGTTCAAAAATAAAACATTTGAAAACGGACCATTTTCCACATTTCTGAAGCATGACGTAATGGGGGGGGTGTTATCTCTTTTGTCAAAAATCAGCCGTTTTTGCTCGAACATTAAATGCCTCCAAATGGTATTTATTTCACTTCCCGAGCCCCTGGAAGCATGAAAATCACTTTAAACATGCTAATTTTAGCTCTAACACTGATGATCCACCTACAAATGTGAACTGACGTTCAAAAATAAAACATTTGAAAACGGACCATTTTCCACATTTCTAAAGCATGACGTAATGGGGGGGGTGTTAGCTCTTTCGTCGAAAATCAGCCGTTTTTGCTCTAACATTAAAATCCTCCAAATGGTATTTAATTAACTTCCCGGGGTGAAGAAACCCTTTTTGAGAACTCAGAGTGAGTAAATTGGCCATTTTCATGCACTTTTAACCATTCCATAAATCTTGTGTTTTGGGCCCCTGGAAGCATGAAAATCACTTTAAACATGCTAATTTTAGCTCTAACACTGATGATCCACCTACAAATGTGAACTGACGTTCAAAAATAAAACATTTGAAAACGGACCATTTTCCACATTTCTGAAGCATGACGTAATGGGGGGGTGTTATCTCTTTTGTCGAAAATCAGCCGTTTTTGCTCTAACATTAAATGCCTCCAAATGGTATTTAATTAACTTCCCGAGCCCCTGGAAGCATGAAAATCACTTTAAACATGCTAATTTTAGCTCTAACACTGATGATCCACCTACAAATGTGAACTGACGTTCAAAAATAAAACATTTGAAAACGGACCATTTTCCTCATTTCTGAAGCATGACGTAATGGGGGGGTGTTATCTCTTTTGTCGAAAATCAGCAGTTTTTGCTCGAACATTAAATGCCTCCAAATGGTATTTAATTAACTTCCCGGGGTGAAGAAACCCTTTTTGAGAACTCAGAGTGAGTAAATTGGCCATTTTCATGCACTTTTAACCATTCCATAAATCTTGTGTTTTGGGCCCCTGGAAGCATGAAAATCACTTTAAACATGCTAATTTTAGCTCTAACACTGATGATCCACCTACAAATGTGAACTGACGTTCAAAAATAAAACATTTGAAAACGGACCATTTTCCACATTTCTGAAGCATGACGTAATGGGGGGGTGTTATCTCTTTTGTCGAAAATCAGCCGTTTTTGCTCTAACATTAAATGCCTCCAAATGGTATTTAATTAACTTCCCGGGGTGAAGAAACCCTTTTTGAGAACTCAGAGTGAGTAAATTGGCCATTTTCATGCACTTTTAACCATTCCATAAATCTTGTGTTTTGGGCCCCTGGAAGCATGAAAATCACTTTAAACATGCTAATTTTAGCTCTAACACTGATGATCCACCTACAAATGTGAACTGACGTTCAAAAATAAAACATTTGAAAACGGACCATTTTCCACATTTCTGAAGCATGACGTAATGGGGGGGTGTTATCTCTTTTGTCGAAAATCAGCCGTTTTTGCTCTAACATTAAATGCCTCCAAATGGTATTTAATTAACTTCCCGGGGTGAAGAAACCCTTTTTGAGAACTCAGAGTGAGTAAATTGGCCATTTTCATGCACTTTTAACCATTCCATAAATCTTGTGTTTTGGGCCCCAAGAAGCATGAAAATCACTTTAAACATGCTAATTTTAGCTCTAACACTGATGATCCACCTACAAATGTGAACTGACGTTCAAAAATAAAACATTTGAAAACGGACCATTTTCCACATTTCTGAAGCATGACGTAATGGGGGGTGTTATCTCTTTTGTCGAAAATCAGCCGTTTTTGCTCGAACATTAAATGCCTCCAAATGGTATTTAATTAACTTCCCGAGCCCCTGGAAGCATGAAAATCACTTTAAACATGCTAATTTTAGCTCTAACACTGATGATCCACCTACAAATGTGAACTGACGTTCAAAAATAAAACATTTGAAAACGGACCATTTTCCACATTTCTGAAGCATGACGTAATGGGGGCGTGTTATCTCTTTTGTCGAAAATCAGCCGTTTTTGCTCGAACATTAAATGCCTCCAAATGGTATTTAATTAACTTCCCGAGCCCCTGGAAGCATGAAAATCACTTTAAACATGCTAATTTTAGCTCTAACACTGATGATCCACCTACAAATGTGAACTGACGTTCAAAAATAAAACATTTGAAAACGGACCATTTTCCACATTTCTGAAGCATGACGTAATGGGGGGGTGTTATCTCTTTTGTGGAAAATCAGCCGTTTTTGCTCTAACATTAAATGCCTCCAAATGGTATTTAATTAACTTCCCGAGCCCCTGGAAGCATGAAAATCACTTTAAACATGCTAATTTTAGCTCTAACACTGATGATCCACCTACAAATGTGAACTGACGTTCAAAAATAAAACATTTGAAAACGGACCATTTTCCATATTTCTGAAGCATGACGTAATGGGGGGGTGTTATCTCTTTTGTCGAAAATCAGCCGTTTTTGCTCGAACATTAAATGCCTCCAAATGGTATTTAATTAACTTCCCGAGCCCCTGGAAGCATGAAAATCACTTTAAACATGCTAATTTTAGCTCTAACACTGATGATCCACCTACAAATGTGAACTGACGTTCAAAAATAAAACATTTGAAAACGGACCATTTTCCACATTTCTGAAGCATGACGTATGGAAAGGGGCGACCAACTCGGTCCCCCCGAACGTATGGCAGAGTGCCTCGATCCCCCCGGGAAGCCATTTTTGGGCGGGAGGCGCGTCTCGGCTGGTATGCCCGAAGCGGCGTAGCTGGGGCGCGCCCGTTCCCGCCCTAGAGTGGGCTGGCCTAGACACTGACGCAGCCAGCCACGCCCTCGGGGCAGGCAGGGGCGGGTATACGCCCGCCCTGAAGACGGATAAAAAGGGACGCAAGACCAGAAGACATCCTCTTGTTCTTGTGCTCTGAAGCTGCACCTCCTCGCTGCACGTGAGCTCGGGACAGAACGAAGAGCCAATTTTGAGCGTTTTGATCTTTCTTTTTGTCTTCCAGATACTTTGTCGGAGAGATGCCCAAGAAAGGCTCAAAGAGAATGACGACTGACCAGATGGTTCGGGTCCTCGTAAACGAGATGTCCGAAATAAAGAAGCGGTTGGCGGAGCGAGACGGGGAGGAGAGATCGGGGCGTCCATCGGCTGGGGCAGTTCCTGGAGGGAAGCCCAAGAGGCCAAAAAGGGGACCAGCCGGGGGAGACGTCCCGGTTCCCAGTGCCCCGCTCGAGGCGCCAGCCCCGGTACCGGGGGAGGGGAATCCGATTCCGACATCCGCCGAGGATATGCCTCCCGAGTTGGCGGCACAGCTAGCAGCGTGGTTGGGCGACAGTCGCGAGGGCGCCACGGCTGCCGAGGCACAAGCGCTGATGAAACAGTTACGTGAGAAACGAGATGCAGCCAAGGTGCCCGCGCCGGCTGGGGGGATAGACAAGCCACGAGTGGCGGAAGCAGCGTCCGGTGCAGGTAAGCGGCCATTGCCGATCGCGAGGGATGAGTCAGCACCCTCCCGTAGAGAAAAATTGGGGCAACATGTTCCTTTGACAATAAAGGAAAAGATTTGGGCGGGGGAATATGTGAATATTTTCTCCCTGCTTGTCGATCATTATGAGGTGGAAACTGTTAAGGGTCAAAAGGATCTAATGCATCCGAGTGTTTGGGGCGCAAAAATGGCCGCCTTTAAAGTGAATGAGAATATTGGCAACTGGGGCAATGCATGGGGAATTTTTACGTCGATTTTGGGGGAACGTAGGCCTGAATTGCTTCCCGAGTTTCCAGTTTATCAGTCACGAATTATGGGGTACTCGACATCACACCAAGGTAACCAGTGGTTCTGTTATGATAACCTTTTCAGGAAAGCGATGGAGCATAACAAAAGTTTAACGTGGGACTGTTATGATTCTTTAACATGGGATAAGATGAAAGAATCAGGAATGTTGAAAATACCGTTAGTGGGGGGTAATGTTGGCGAGTCCTCCCGCCATTATGCAGGGACGCCCTTTCGGTCAGGGGCGGGTACCGATGATTACTCGAGACCTGCCGGCAATACAGGGAAAAGGGGTTTCTGTTTCAATTTTAACAAAGGTAAATGTACTAGGCCTCAGGGATCTTGCAAGTTCAAGCATGAATGTAGTGGTTGCGGGTCGCCCCATCCTGAGTCCTCGTGCAGAGCCAGAACGGGTGAGAATGGGGGTAGAGGAGGCGCCAAACAGGTCTAATGTAGTCCGAGGGGCGCCTTTACCAACCCCGATTGATACCTTGGCGATGATTCCCTGGCTCAGTGAATACCCGGATCGTACTTCTGCTGGGGTGCTGCGGAACGGTTTTTCATATGGTTTCCGCATCCCGGTAGGGGACTTTCAGGGTGTCGGGACGTGCAAAAATCAACTTTCCGTCTTGCAGCATACGACTGTAGTGCAAGATAAGATCCAGAAAGAGGTGGCCCGAGGTCGGGTCGCCGGCCCGTTTAGTGTACCCCCGGTACAGAATTTTGTCTGTTCTCCTTTAGGGGTGGTCCCCAAGAAGGACCCAGGTGAGTTTCGATTGATTCATAATTTATCAGCTCCTCATGGTCTTTCTGTAAACGATGCAATTGATCCAGAGGTATGTTCGGTGCGGTACGCATCATTCGATGAGGCCGTAGCCATTTTGAATCGCCTGGGGCCCGGGACGCTGATGGCGAAATCAGATATCGAGTCAGCGTTCCGATTGCTCCCGGTACACCCAGACGACCAGTGTCTTCTGGGATTCATGTTTCAAGGTTCATATTACATGGATAAGTGTATGCCGATGGGGTGCTCTATATCGTGTGCATATTTCGAGACTTTCAGTAGTTTTCTGCAATGGGTCTTCACGAAGAAAACGGGTTTCAGGCATGTAATGCATTACCTTGATGACTTTTTGTTCCTTGGGGCCGCCGGGGATGACGAATGCGGCCAGGCCTTGGCTGACTTTTGTGTGTTAATGGGTCAATTTGGAGTGCCATTGGCACCAGGTAAAACTGTGGGTCCCACGACTTGCCTCGAGTTTCTGGGGATTGAGTTGGACTCTAGTGAGGGTTGTTTTCGTTTACCAGCTGCCAAAGTGTTGAAATTCAGGGCAGCCCTGCAAGTATGTATAAATGCATCTAAAGTTACGCTGCATCAATTGCAGCGACTGGTGGGGAAGTTGAATTTTGCCCTGAGGGTGATCCCGATGGCCCGCCCCTTTTCCCGTTCAATTGCTCAAGCGATGGTCGGCCTTAAGGAGGGTCATCATCGCACGAGACTATCGGCTGAGGTCCGCCAGGACATGCGTATTTGGTTAGCATTTCTGGCGGACTTCAATGGTCGAGTCGTCTGGAACAAACCAGCCGTGTCCTCTGATGAGCTTGGTCTATGGACAGATTCAGCAGGAAGCATGGGCTTTGGCGCCATTTTCGGCACAAAATGGTCGGCACAAAGATGGCCGACATGGTGGCATGAAGAGGGGCTGACGAGTAATATTGCTTTCCTTGAACTGTTTCCCATTTTGGTGGCCCTCAGAACCTGGCCCGAAGGGTTCAAAGATCATTCTGTCATATTTTGGTCAGACAATATGACCGTTGTAGAATGCATCAACAGTCAGGCAGCACGTTGTAAAATGATGTTAAGGCTGCTCAAAGAAATTGTCTTACTGTGTATGCAACTGAACGTGATATTCAGAGCAAAACATGTCCCAGGGGTGTTGAATCAGGCAGCTGATGCACTGTCTCGTTTTCAAATGCAGGCTTTCTCGGGTTTCCTTCCCTCAGCGGACCCAGAACCGGCACCTTTTCCCGAAGCTCTTTGGTCTCTCGGTGCCCCGAACTTCGTCACCTCGTGGGAGAAAGTCTAGCACCAAGAACGAGGAAGGCATATGAAGGGGCATTTAGGGCTTATTTAGCCTTTTTAGGGACTGAGAGAGAGGGGCTTTGGGGCTATGAGGAATGGGTAGTACATTTTCTGATGTTCTTGCGTAGGGCTGGGAAGTCAGTGGCTACAGCCCAGAGGCATCGTGCTGCCATTTCCTTTGTTGCCAGGGCACACAATATCCAGGACCCGACAGCGTCTTTCGTGGTACAAAAAGCGCTGCGTGGGTGGCAACGCCTTGAGGGTCGCAGAGTAGATGAGAGGCGCCCGATAGGTCTGGATAGGTTGTCCCAGTTGCTGGACGCACTCCCTGCCACATGCTCATCTCAGTTTGAGACGTTTTTGTTCCGAGCTGCTTTTACGCTTGCATTTCACGGGGCAATGAGGATAAGTGAATTAGTAGCGAGGAACAAACAGGATGTGGTGGGGGGGTTGTGTCAAGAACACGTTCAGATCAGGGGCGAGACAATGACTGTCTCCTTTGTCAGGTCCAAGACCGATCAAGATGGGATGGGTGACTGCATAATCATTCGCAGGATTCCTGGGTCCTCCATGTGTCCGGTAAAGTGTTTAGAAGATTACCTAGCACGAAGGGTGGCATCATGGGCGGGGACTTTGTTGAGACACGCTGACGCCACCCCACTGACGAAGTTTCAGTTTCAGCGGGTGCTTGCGATGTCAATTACCGCAGCGGGCTTGGACCCGGGCGAGTTCGGGACCCATTCCTTTCGGATAGGGGCTGCCACTGAAGCTACAGCCAGGGGTCTTAATGTTGAGCAAGTAAAACGAGTGGGGCGTTGGTCCTCCAATTGCTATAAGAGGTATGTACGGTTGCACATGTTGTAAAGCTGTAACGATGTACTCACGCCTCTTGTTTTTGTTTGGTTTTCAGTTGCGCAAGCCTACGAGGCAGGGCGGACTATGCAGTCGACCCAACACCGGGCCAGCGGTCAGACATCACCGGCTGTGAAAAAGGAGGTGTGGGTCGTGGGCCACTCATACGTGAGGCGTGCCGCAGACGTATTCGAAGCAGGTGACATGATTCACGTAGCCTGGGAATACGGGTACAGGGTGTCCTTCTACGGAAGGGGCGGTCTCTGTATTGACCAGTTTCAAGCATTCTTTGAGGGTTTGTTAGCGCGGACGAGGTCACCGCCGTCTATAGTCATAGTACATTTGGGGGGCAATGATTTGGTCACCACCGGTAGACGACTTCTCCTAGAGGCAATGCTTTCCACTGTAAGTTGGTTGGCGAGGAAAGTTCCGGGGTGCATAATCGCGTGGTCTCATATGATCCCACGAAAAGTGTGGCGGGGGGCTATCTCGATTCCTGCTTTGAACCATTCTGTTAGAAAACTTAATAACAAAGTGAGTAGGTTGTTCCGTTCCAAGACATTGCATTCTATCTCGCATGGTTGTATCAATGATGACAGTATGTATTTGGGGGATGGTGTGCATTTGTCTCGGGTGGGAAATGAGTTACTCATAGGAGACTTCTTAGCATGGTTAAAAAACGTTGAAGCATGACCTTTAGGTAGGACTTTTGTGGGGGGCCCGGATAGCCGGTCAACTATCCGGGCCTGTGGCGGTAAGGTCATGATCGGTGAGCACTAATTAGTAGATCCCTATGAGTGGGCGTCACCCAACACGGATGGGAGCGCTCGGGAGAGGTGGCCATTGGCCCCTCAATGGGGAGGCGGTCCCTTCTAAGGATGGGTCGCCGGAAGTAAAGGAAAGGCGGTCAAGGCCCCTTCCTTTGTAGGAGGGGTTACAGCCCCCTCCTGGGGAATTTCCCGGGGCCAGTGACATCTGCGACGGCAGATGCGGTAAGTTGTGTGGGGTTGGGATAAGGTCTACGATACCTTCTAGATACCTCACACGAGTATTCGAACGACCTTTAACTGGCGTCGAGTCTTTAGGTGCCCCCGTCAAGTCAAGGGAAATTGGTAGTAGTTGCACTTGAGGTACGCCTCCGTGCTGTCGCCCATCCCAAGTGGGAGGGGTAAGTCTGGTTAGGGATCTTGACACCGGTTATGACCTTGCCGTTGGCCCTTAAACGTTAGGATGTACAATTTCAATATGTCAAGAAATGTTTTGTAGGATGCTAGTTCGGCTAGGAGAACCTCTGTATTAGAGAATCTGTTAAGGTTAGCCAAACATCGCAATATGGTAATGAAATTGTACATAACATGAAACGTTTAATGTTTTAATTTTTTTTTAATAAATACGGCCGGGATGGTCACTCCATCCCACTTCCAAAAACTTCAAGAACTGTTTCCGGTTTCCCTCCTTTTGGGGATTGTGTTGAGAGGGGGTGGCGGGTATCTCGGCCATAATGGGGGGGTGTTATCACTTTTGTCGAAAATCAGCCGTTTTTGCTCGAACATTAAATGCCTCCAAATGGTATTTATTTCACTTCCCGAGCCCCTGGAAGCATGAAAATCACTTTAAACATGCTAATTTTAGCTCTAACACTGATGATCCACCTACAAATGTGAACTGACGTTCAAAAATAAAACATTTGAAAATGGACCATTTTCCACATTTCTAAAGCATGACGTAATGGGGGGTGTTAGCTCTTTCGTCGAAAATCAGCCGTTTTTGCTCTAACATTAAAATCCTCCAAATGGTATTTAATTAACTTCCCGGGGTGAAGAAACCCTTTTTGAGAACTCAGAGTGAGTAAATTGGCCATTTTCATGCACTTTTAACCATTCCATAAATCTTGTGTTTTGGGCCCCTGGAAGCATGAAAATCACTTTAAACATGCTAATTTTAGCTCTAACACTGATGATCCACCTACAAATGTGAACTGACGTTCAAAAATAAAACATTTGAAAACGGACCATTTTCCACATTTCTGAAGCATGACGTAATGGGGGGGTGTTATCTCTTTTGTCGAAAATCAGCCGTTTTTGCTCTAACATTAAATGCCTCCAAATGGTATTTAATTAACTTCCCGAGCCCCTGGAAGCGTGAAAATCACTTTAAACATGCTAATTTTAGCTCTAACACTGATGATCCACCTACAAATGTGAACTGACGTTCAAAAATAAAACATTTGAAAACGGACCATTTTCCACATTTCTGAAGCATGACGTAATGGGGGGGTGTTATCTCTTTTGTCGAAAATCAGCAGTTTTTGCTCGAACATTAAATGCCTCCAAATGGTATTTAATTAACTTCCCGGGGTGAAGAAACCCTTTTTGAGAACTCAGAGTGAGTAAATTGGCCATTTTCATGCACTTTTAACCATTCCATAAATCTTGTGTTTTGGGCCCCTGGAAGCATGAAAATCACTTTAAACATGCTAATTTTAGCTCTAACACTGATGATCCACCTACAAATGTGAACTGACGTTCAAAAATAAAACATTTGAAAACGGACCATTTTCCACATTTCTGAAGCATGACGTAATGGGGGGGTGTTATCTCTTTTGTCGAAAATCAGCCGTTTTTGCTCTAACATTAAATGCCTCCAAATGGTATTTAATTAACTTCCCGGGGTGAAGAAACCCTTTTTGAGAACTCAGAGTGAGTAAATTGGCCATTTTCATGCACTTTTAACCATTCCATAAATCTTGTGTTTTGGGCCCCTGGAAGCATGAAAATCACTTTAAACATGCTAATTTTAGCGCTAACACTGATGATCCACCTACAAATGTGAACTGACGTTCAAAAATAAAACATTTGAAAACGGACCATTTTCCACATTTCTGAAGCATGACGTAATGGGGGGGTGTTATCTCTTTTGTCGAAAATCAGCCGTTTTTGCTCTAACATTAAATGCCTCCAAATGGTATTTAATTAACTTCCCGGGGTGAAGAAACCCTTTTTGAGAACTCAGAGTGAGTAAATTGGCAATTTTCATGCACTTTTAACCATTCCATAAATCTTGTGTTTTGGGCCCCAAGAAGCATGAAAATCACTTTAAACATGCTAATTTTAGCTCTAACACTGATGATCCACCTACAAATGTGAACTGACGTTCAAAAATGAAACATTTGAAAACGGACCATTTTCCACATTTCTGAAGCATGACGTAATGGAGGGGTGTTATCTCTTTTGTCGAAAATCAGCCGTTTTTGCTCTAACATTAAATGCCTCCAAATGGTATTTAATTAACTTCCCGAGCCCCTGGAAGCATGAAAATCACTTTAAACATGCTCATTTTAGCTCTAACACTGATGATCCACCTACAAATGTGAACTGACGTTCAAAAATAAAACATTTGAAAACGGACCATTTTCCACATTTCTGAAGCATGACGTAATGGGGGGGTGTTATCTCTTTTGTCGAAAATCAGCCGTTTTTGCTCGAACATTAAATGCCTCCAAATGGTATTTAATTAACTTCCCGAGCCCCTGGAAGCATGAAAATCACTTTAAACATGCTAATTTTAGCTCTAACACTGATGATCCACCTACAAATGTGAACTGACGTTCAAAAATAAAACATTTGAAAACGGACCATTTTCCACATTTCTGAAGCATGACGTAATGGGGGGGTGTTATCTCTTTTGTCGAAAATCAGCCGTTTTTGCTCGAACATTAAATGCCTCCAAATGGTATTTAATTAACTTCCCGAGCCCCTGGAAGCATGAAAATCACTTTAAACATGCTAATTTTAGCTCTAACACTGATGATCCACCTACAAATGTGAACTGACGTTCAAAAATAAAACATTTGAAAACGGACCATTTTCCACATTTCTGAAGCATGACGTAATGGGGGGGTGTTATCTCTTTTGTGGAAAATCAGCCGTTTTTGCTCTAACATTAAATGCCTCCAAATGGTATTTAATTAACTTCCCGAGCCCCTGGAAGCATGAAAATCACTTTAAACATGCTAATTTTAGCTCTAACACTGATGATCCACCTACAAATGTGAACTGACGTTCAAAAATAAAACATTTGAAAACGGACCATTTTCCACATTTCTGAAGCATGACGTAATGGGGGGGTGTTATCTCTTTTGTCGAAAATCAGCCGTTTTTGCTCGAACATTAAATGCCTCCAAATGGTATTTAATTAACTTCCCGGGGTGAAGAAACCCTTTTTGAGAACTCAGAGTGAGTAAATTGGCCATTTTCATGCACTTTTAACCATTCCATAAATCTTGTGTTTTGGGCCCCTGGAAGCATGAAAATCACTTTAAACATGCTAATTTTAGCTCTAACACTGATGATCCACCTACAAATGTGAACTGACGTTCAAAAATAAAACATTTGAAAACGGACCATTTTCCACATTTCTGAAGCATGACGTAATGGGGGGGTGTTATCTCTTTTGTCGAAAATCAGCCGTTTTTGCTCGAACATTAAATGCCTCCAAATGGTATTTAATTAACTTCCCGAGCCCCTGGAAGCATGAAAATCACTTTAAACATGCTAATTTTAGCTCTAACACTGACGATCCACCTACAAATGTGAACTGACGTTCAAAAATAAAACATTTGAAAACGGACCATTTTCCACATTTCTGAAGCATGACGTAATGGGGGGGTGTTATCTCTTTTGTCGAAAATCAGCCGTTTTTGCTCTAACATTAAATGCCTCCAAATGGTATTTAATTAACTTCCCGGGGTGAAGAAACCCTTTTTGAGAACTCAGAGTGAGTAAATTGGCCATTTTCATGCACTTTTAACCATTCCATAAATCTTGTGTTTTGGGCCCCTGGAAGCATGAAAATCACTTTAAACATGCTAATTTTAGCTCTAACACTGATGATCCACCTACAAATGTGAACTGACGTTCAAAAATAAAACATTTGAAAACGGACCATTTTCCACATTTCTGAAGCATGACGTAATGGGGGGGTGTTATCTCTTTTGTCGAAAATCAGCCGTTTTTGCTCGAACATTAAATGCCTCCAAATGGTATTTAATTAACTTCCCGAGCCCCTGGAAGCATGACAATCACTTTAAACATGCTAATTTTAGCTCTAACACTGATGATCCACCTACAAATGTGAACTGACGTTCAAAAATAAAACATTTGAAAACGGACCATTTTCCACATTTCTGAAGCATGACGTAATGGGGGGGTGTTATCTCTTTTGTCGAAAATCAGCCGTTTTTGCTCGAACATTAAATGCCTCCAAATGGTATTTAATTAACTTCCCGAGCCCCTGGAAGCATGAACATCACTTTAAACATGCTAATTTTAGCTCTAACACTGATGATCCACCTACAAATGTGAACTGACGTTCAAAAATAAAACATTTGAAAACGGACCATTTTCCACATTTCTGAAGCATGACGTAATGGGGGGGTGTTATCTCTTTTGTCGAAAATCAGCCGTTTTTGCTCGAACATTAAATGCCTCCAAATGGTATTTAATTAACTTCCCGGGGTGAAGAAACCCTTTTTGAGAACTCAGGGTGAGTAAATTGGCCATTTTCATGCACTTTTAACCATTCCATAAATCTTGTGTTTTGGGCCCCTGGAAGCATGAAAATCACTTTAAACATGCTAATTTTAGCTCTAACACTGATGATCCACCTACAAATGTGAACTGACGTTCAAAAATAAAACATTTGAAAACGGACCATTTTCCACATTTCTGAAGCATGACGTAATGGGGGGGTGTTATCTCTTTTGTCGAAAATCAGCCATTTTTGCTCGAACATTAAATGCCTCCAAATGGTATTTAATTAACTTCCCGGGGTGAAGAAACCCTTTTTGAGAACTCAGAGTGAGTAAATTGGCCATTTTCATGCACTTTTAACCATTCCATAAATCTTGTGTTTTGGGCCCCTGGAAGCATGAAAATCACTTTAAACATGCTAATTTTAGCTCTAACACTGATGATCCACCTACAAATGTGAACTGACGTTCAAAAATAAAACATTTGAAAACGGACCATTTTCCACATTTCTGAAGCATGACGTAATGGGGGGGTGTTATCTCTTTTGTCGAAAATCAGCCGTTTTTGCTCGAACATTAAATGCCTCCAAATGGTATTTAATTAACTTCCCGGGGTGAAGAAACCCTTTTTGAGAACTCAGAGTGAGTAAATTGGCCATTTTCATGCACTTTTAACCATTCCATAAATCTTGTGTTTTGGGCCCCTGGAAGCATGAAAATCACTTTAAACATGCTAATTTTAGCTCTAACACTGATGATCCACCTACAAATGTGAACTGACGTTCAAAAATAAAACATTTGAAAACGGACCATTTTCCACATTTCTGAAGCATGACGTAATGGGGGGGTGTTATCTCTTTTGTCGAAAATCAGCCGTTTTTGCTCTAACATTAAATGCCTCCAAATGGTATTTAATTAACTTCCCGGGGTGAAGAAACCCTTTTTGAGAACTCAGAGTGAGTAAATTGGCCATTTTCATGCACTTTTAACCATTCCATAAATCTTGTGTTTTGGGCCCCTGGAAGCATGAAAATCACTTTAAACATGCTAATTTTAGCTCTAACACTGATGATCCACCTACAAATGTGAACTGACGTTCAAAAATAAAACATTTGAAAACGGACCATTTTCCACATTTCTGAAGCATGACGTAATGGGGGGGTGTTATCTCTTTTGTCGAAAATCAGCCGTTTTTGCTCGAACATTAAATGCCTCCAAATGGTATTTAATTAACTTCCCGAGCCCCTGGAAGCATGAAAATCACTTTACACATGCTAATTTTAGCTCTAACACTGATGATCCACCTACAAATGTGAACTGACGTTCAAAAATAAAACATTTGAAAACGGACCATTTTCCACATTTCTGAAGCATGACGTAATGGGGGGGGTGTTATCTCTTTTGTCAAAAATCAGCCGTTTTTGCTCGAACATTAAATGCCTCCAAATGGTATTTATTTCACTTCCCGAGCCCCTGGAAGCATGAAAATCACTTTAAACATGCTAATTTTAGCTCTAACACTGATGATCCACCTACAAATGTGAACTGACGTTCAAAAATAAAACATTTGAAAACGGACCATTTTCCACATTTCTAAAGCATGACGTAATGGGGGGGTGTTAGCTCTTTCGTCGAAAATCAGCCGTTTTTGCTCTAACATTAAAATCCTCCAAATGGTATTTAATTAACTTCCCGGGGTGAAGAAACCCTTTTTGAGAACTCAGAGTGAGTAAATTGGCCATTTTAATGCACTTTAAACCATTCCATAAATCTTGTGTTTTGGGCCCCTGGAAGCATGAAAATCACTTTAAACATGCTAATTTTAGCTCTAACACTGATGATCCACCTACAAATGTGAACTGACGTTCAAAAATAAAACATTTGAAAACGGACCATTTTCCACATTTCTGAAGCATGACGTAATGGGGGGGTGTTATCTCTTTTGTCGAAAATCAGCCGTTTTTGCTCTAACATTAAATGCCTCCAAATGGTATTTAATTAACTTCCCGAGCCCCTGGAAGCATGAAAATCACTTTAAACATGCTAATTTTAGCTCTAACACTGATGATCCACCTACAAATGTGAACTGACGTTCAAAAATAAAACATTTGAAAACGGACCATTTTCCACATTTCTGAAGCATGACGTAATGGGGGGGTGTTATCTCTTTTGTTGAAAATCAGCAGTTTTTGCTCGAACATTAAATGCCTCCAAATGGTATTTAATTAACTTCCCGGGGTGAAGAAACCCTTTTTGAGAACTCAGAGTGAGTAAATTGGCCATTTTCATGCACTTTTAACCATTCCATAAATCTTGTGTTTTGGGCCCCTGGAAGCATGAAAATCACTTTAAACATGCTAATTTTAGCTCTAACACTGATGATCCACCTACAAATGTGAACTGACGTTCAAAAATAAAACATTTGAAAACGGACCATTTTCCACATTTCTGAAGCATGACGTAATGGGGGGGTGTTATCTCTTTTGTCGAAAATCAGCAGTTTTGCTCTAACATTAAATGCCTCCAAATGGTATTTAATTAACTTCCCGGGGTGAAGAAACCCTTTTTGAGAACTCAGAGTGAGTAAATTGGCCATTTTCATGCACTTTTAACCATTCCATAAATCTTTTGTTTTGGGCCCCAAGAAGCATGAAAATCACTTTAAACATGCTAATTTTAGCTCTAACACTGATGATCCACCTACAAATGTGAACTGACGTTCAAAAATAAAACATTTGAAAACGGACCATTTTCCACATTTCTGAAGCATGACGTAATGGGGGGGTGTTATCTCTTTTGTCGAAAATCAGCCGTTTTGCTCTAACATTAAATGCCTCCAAATGGTATTTAATTAACTTCCCGGGGTGAAGAAACCCTTTTTGAGAACTCAGAGTGAGTAAATTGGCCATTTTCATGCACTTTTAACCATTCCATAAATCTTGTGTTTTGGGCCCCAAGAAGCATGAAAATCACTTTAAACATGCTAATTTTAGCTCTAACACTGATGATCCACCTACAAATGTGAACTGACGTTCAAAAATAAAACATTCGAAAACGGACCATTTTCCACATTTCTGAAGCATGACGTAATGATGGGGTGTTATCTCTTTTGTCGAAAATCAGCCGTTTTTGCTCGAACATTAAATGCCTCCAAATGGTATTTAATTAACTTCCCGAGCCCCTGGAAGCATGAAAATCACTTTAAACATGCTAATTTTAGCTCTAACACTGATGATCCACCTACAAATGTGAACTGACGTTCAAAAATAAAACATTTGAAAACGGACCATTTTCCACATTTCTGAAGCATGACGTAATGGGGGGGTGTTATCTCTTTTGTCGAAAATCAGCCGTTTTTGCTCGAACATTAAATGCCTCCAAATGGTATTTAATTAACTTCCCGAGCCCCTGGAAGCATGAAAATCACTTTAAACATGCTAATTTTAGCTCTAACACTGATGATCCACCTACAAATGTGAACTGACGTTCAAAATTAAAACATTTGAAAACGGACCATTTTCCACATTTCTGAAGCATGACGTAATGGGGGGGTGTTATCTCTTTTGTGGAAAATCAGCCGTTTTTGCTCTAACATTAAATGCCTCCAAATGGTATTTAATTAACTTCCCGAGCCCCTGGAAGCATGAAAATCACTTTAAACATGCTAATTTTAGCTCTAACACTGATGATCCACCTACAAATGTGAACTGACGTTCAAAAATAAAACATTTGAAAACGGACCATTTTCCACATTTCTGAAGCATGACGTAATGGGGGGGTGTTATCTCTTTTGTCGAAAATCAGCCGTTTTTGCTCGAACATTAAATGCCTCCAAATGGTATTTAATTAACTTCCCGGGGTGAAGAACCCCTTTTTGAGAACTCAGAGTGAGTAAATTGGCCATTTTCATGCACTTTTAACCATTCCATAAATCTTGTGTTTTGGGCCCCTGGAAGCATGAAAATCACTTTAAACATGCTAATTTTAGCTATAACACTGATGATCCACCTACAAATGTGAACTGACGTTCAAAAATAAAACATTTGAAAACGGACCATTTTCCACATTTCTGAAGCATGACGTAATGGGGGGTGTTATCTCTTTTGTCGAAAATCAGCCGTTTTTGCTCGAACATTAAATGCCTCCAAATGGTATTTAATTAACTTCCCGAGCCCCTGGAAGCATGAAAATCACTTTAAACATGCTAATTTTAGCTCTAACACTGATGATCCACCTACAAATGTGAACTGACGTTCAAAAATAAAACATTTGAAAACGGACCATTTTCCACATTTCTGAAGCATGACGTAATGGGGGGGTGTTATCTCTTTTGTCGAAAATCAGCCGTTTTTGCTCGAACATTAAATGCCTCCAAATGGTATTTATTTCACTTCCCGAGCCCCTGGAAGCATGAAAATCACTTTAAACATGCTAATTTTAGCTCTAACACTGACAATCCACCTACAAATGTGAACTGACGTTCAAAAATAAAACATTTGAAAACGGACCATTTTCCACATTTCTGAAGCATGACGTAATGGGGGGGTGTTATCTCTTTTGTCGAAAATCAGCCGTTTTTGCTCTAACATTAAATGCCTCCAAATGGTATTTAATTAACTTCCCGGGGTGAAGAAACCCTTTTTGAGAACTCAGAGTGAGTAAATTGGCCATTTTCATGCACTTTTAACCATTCCATAAATCTTGTGTTTTGGGCCCCTGGAAGCATGAAAATCACTTTAAACATGCTAATTTTAGCTCTAACACTGATGATCCACCTACAAATGTGAACTGACGTTCAAAAATAAAACATTTGAAAACGGACCATTTTCCACATTTCTGAAGCATGACGTAATGGGGGGGTGTTATCTCTTTTGTCGAAAATCAGCCGTTTTTGCTCGAACATTAAATGCCTCCAAATGGTATTTAATTAACTTCCCGAGCCCCTGGAAGCATGACAATCACTTTAAACATGCTAATTTTAGCTCTAACACTGATGATCCACCTACAAATGTGAACTGACGTTCAAAAATAAAACATTTGAAAACGGACCATTTTCCACATTTCTGAAGCATGACGTAATGGGGGGGTGTTATCTCTTTTGTCGAAAATCAGCCGTTTTTGCTCGAACATTAAATGCCTCCAAATGGTATTTAATTAACTTCCCGAGCCCCTGGAAGCATGAACATCACTTTAAACATGCTAATTTTAGCTCTAACACTGATGATCCACCTACAAATGTGAACTGACGTTCAAAAATAAAACATTTGAAAACGGACCATTTTCCACATTTCTGAAGCATGACGTAATGGGGGGGTGTTATCTCTTTTGTCGAAAATCAGCCGTTTTTGCTCGAACATTAAATGCCTCCAAATGGTATTTAATTAACTTCCCGGGGTGAAGAAACCCTTTTTGAGAACTCAGGGTGAGTAAATTGGCCATTTTCATGCACTTTTAACCATTCCATAAATCTTGTGTTTTGGGCCCCTGGAAGCATGAAAATCACTTTAAACATGCTAATTTTAGCTCTAACACTGATGATCCACCTACAAATGTGAACTGACGTTCAAAAATAAAACATTTGAAAACGGACCATTTTCCACATTTCTGAAGCATGACGTAATGGGGGGGTGTTATCTCTTTTGTCGAAAATCAGCCATTTTTGCTCGAACATTAAATGCCTCCAAATGGTATTTAATTAACTTCCCGGGGTGAAGAAACCCTTTTTGAGAACTCAGAGTGAGTAAATTGGCCATTTTCATGCACTTTTAACCATTCCATAAATCTTGTGTTTTGGGCCCCTGGAAGCATGAAAATCACTTTAAACATGCTAATTTTAGCTCTAACACTGATGATCCACCTACAAATGTGAACTGACGTTCAAAAATAAAACATTTGAAAACGGACCATTTTCCACATTTCTGAAGCATGACGTAATGGGGGGGGTGTTATCTCTTTTGTCGAAAATCAGCCGTTTTTGCTCGAACATTAAATGCCTCCAAATGGTATTTAATTAACTTCCCGGGGTGAAGAAACCCTTTTTGAGAACTCAGAGTGAGTAAATTGGCCATTTTCATGCACTTTTAACCATTCCATAAATCTTGTGTTTTGGGCCCCTGGAAGCATGAAAATCACTTTAAACATGCTAATTTTAGCTCTAACACTGATGATCCACCTACAAATGTGAACTGACGTTCAAAAATAAAACATTTGAAAACGGACCATTTTCCACATTTCTGAAGCATGACGTAATGGGGGGGTGTTATCTCTTTTGTCGAAAATCAGCCGTTTTTGCTCTAACATTAAATGCCTCCAAATGGTATTTAATTAACTTCCCGGGGTGAAGAAACCCTTTTTGAGAACTCAGAGTGAGTAAGTTGGCCATTTTCATGCACTTTTAACCATTCCATAAATCTTGTGTTTTGGGCCCCTGGAAGCATGAAAATCACTTTAAACATGCTAATTTTAGCTCTAACACTGATGATCCACCTACAAATGTGAACTGACGTTCAAAAATAAAACATTTGAAAACGGACCATTTTCCACATTTCTGAAGCATGACGTAATGGGGGGGGTGTTATCTCTTTTGTCGAAAATCAGCCGTTTTTGCTCGAACATTAAATGCCTCCAAATGGTATTTAATTAACTTCCCGAGCCCCTGGAAGCATGAAAATCACTTTAAACATGCTAATTTTAGCTCTAACACTGATGATCCACCTACAAATGTGAACTGACGTTCAAAAATAAAACATTTGAAAACGGACCATTTTCCACATTTCTAAAGCATGACGTAATGGGGGGGTGTTAGCTCTTTCATCGAAAATCAGCCGTTTTTGCTCTAACATTAAAATCCTCCAAATGGTATTTAATTAACTTCCCGGGGTGAAGAAACCCTTTTTGAGAACTCAGAGTGAGTAAATTGGCCATTTTCATGCACTTTTAACCATTCCATAAATCTTGTGTTTTGGGCCCCTGGAAGCATGAAAATCACTTTAAACATGCTAATTTTAGCTCTAACACTGATGATCCACCTACAAATGTGAACTGACGTTCAAAAATAAAACATTTGAAAACGGACCATTTTCCACATTTCTGAAGCATGACTTAATGGGGGGGTGTTATCTCTTTTGTCGAAAATCAGCCGTTTTTGCTCTAACATTAAATGCCTCCAAATGGTATTTAATTAACTTCCCGAGCCCCTGGAAGCATGAAAATCACTTTAAACATGCTAATTTTAGCTCTAACACTGATGATCCACCTACAAATGTGAACTGACGTTCAAAAATAAAACATTTGAAAACGGACCATTTCCCACATTTCTGAAGCATGACGTAATGGGGGGGTGTTATCTCTTTTGTCGAAAATCAGCCGTTTTTGCTCGAACATTAAATGCCTCCAAATGGTATTTAATTAACTTCCCGGGGTGAAGAAACCCTTTTTGAGAACTCAGAGTGAGTAAATTGGCCATTTTCATGCACTTTTAACCATTCCATAAATCTTGTGTTTTGGGCCCCTGGAAGCATGAAAATCACTTTAAACATGCTAATTTTAGCTCTAACACTGATGATCCACCTACAAATGTGAACTGACGTTCAAAAATAAAACATTTGAAAACGGACCATTTTCCACATTTCTGAAGCATGACGTAATGGGGGGGTGTTATCTCTTTTGTCGAAAATCAGCCGTTTTTGCTCTAACATTAAATGCCTCCAAATGGTATTTAATTAACTTCCCGAGCCCCTGGAAGCATGAAAATCACTTTAAACATGCTAATTTTAGCTCTAACACTGATGATCCACCTACAAATGTGAACTGACGTTCAAAAATAAAACATTTGAAAACGGACCATTTCCCACATTTCTGAAGCATTGAGTAATGGGGGGGTGTTATCTCTTTTGTCGAAAATCAGCCGTTTTTGCTCGAACATTAAATGCCTCCAAATGGTATTTAATTAACTTCCCGAGCCCCTGTAAGCATGAAAATCACTTTAAACATGCTAATTTTAGCTCTAACACTGATGATCCACCTACAAATGTGAACTGACGTTCAAAAATAAAACATTTGAAAACGGACCATTTTCCACATTTCTGAAGCATGACGTAATGGGGGGGTGTTATCTCTTTTGTCGAAAATCAGCCGTTTTTGCTCGAACATTAAATGCCTCCAAATGGTATTTAATTAACTTCCCGAGCCCCTGGAAGCATAAAAATCACTTTAAACATGCTAATTTTAGCTCTAACACTGATGATCCACCTACAAATGTGAACTGACGTTCAAAAATAAAACATTTGAAAACGGACCATTTTCCACATTTCTGAAGCATGACGTAATGGGGGGGTGTTATCTCTTTTGTCGAAAATCAGCCGTTTTTGCTCGAACATTAAATGCCTCCAAATGGTATTTATTTCACTTCCCGAGCCCCTGGAAGCATGAAAATCACTTTAAACATGCTAATTTTAGCTCTAACACTGATGATCCACCTACAAATGTGAACTGACGTTCAAAAATAAAACATTTGTAAACGGACCATTTTCCACATTTCTAAAGCATGACGTAATGGGGGGGTGTTAGCTCTTTCGTCGAAAATCAGCCGTTTTTGCTCTAACATTAAAATCCTCCAAATGGTATTTAATTAACTTCCCGGGGTGAAGAAACCCTTTTTGAGAACTCAGAGTGAGTAAATTGGCCATTTTCATGCACTTTTAACCATTCCATAAATCTTGTGTTTTGGGCCCTTGGAAGCATGAAAATCACTTTAAACATGCTAATTTTAGCTCTAACACTGATGATCCACCTACAAATGTGAACTGACGTTCAAAAATAAAACATTTGAAAACGGACCATTTTCCACATTTCTGAAGCATGACGTAATGGGGGGGTGTTATCTCTTTTGTCGAAAATCAGCCGTTTTTGCTCTAACATTAAATGCCTCCAAATGGTATTTAATTAACTTCCCGGGGTGAAGAAACCCTTTTTGAGAACTCAGAGTGAGTAAATTGGCCATTTTCATGCACTTTTAACCATTCCATAAATCTTGTGTTTTGGGCCCCTGGAAGCATGAAAATCACTTTAAACATGCTAATTTTAGCTCTAACACTGATGATCCACCTACAAATGTGAACTGACGTTCAAAAATAAAACATTTGAAAACGGACCATTTTCCACATTTCTGGAGCATGACGTAATGGGGGGGTGTTATCTCTTTTGTCGAAAATCAGCCGTTTTTGCTGTAACATTAAATGCCTCCAAATGGTATTTAATTAACTTCCCGAGCCCCTGGAAGCATGAAAATCACTTTAAACATGCTAATTTTAGCTCTAACACTGATGATCCACCTACAAATGTGAATTGACGTTCAAAAATAAAACATTTGAAAACGGACCATTTTCCACATTTCTGAAGCATGACGTAATGGGGGGGTGTTATCTCTTTTGTCGAAAATCAGCCGTTTTTGCTCGAACATTAAATGCCTCCAAATGGTATTTAATTAACTTCCCGAGCCCCTGGAAGCATGAAAATCACTTTAAACATGCTAATTTTAGCTCTAACACTGATGATCCACCTACAAATGTGAATTGACGTTCAAAAATAAAACATTTGAAAACGGACCATTTTCCACATTTCTGAAGCATGACGTAATGGGGGGGTGTTATCTCTTTTGTCGAAAATCAGCCGTTTTTGCTCGAACATTAAATGCCTCCAAATGGTATTTAATTAACTTCCCGAGCCCCTGGAAGCATGAAAATCACTTTAAACATGCTAATTTTAGCTCTAACACTGATGATCCACCTACAAATGTGAACTGACGTTCAAAAATAAAACATTTGAAAACGGACCATTTTCCACATTTCTGAAGCATGACGTAATGGGGGGGGTGTTATCTCTTTTGTCGAAAATCAGCCGTTTTTGCTCGAACATTAAATGCCTCCAAATGGTATTTAATTAACTTCCTGGGGTGAAGAAACCCTTTTTGAGAACTCAGAGTGAGTAAATTGGCCATTTTCATGCACTTTTAACCATTCCATAAATCTTGTGTTTTGGGCCCCTGGAAGCATGAAAATCACTTTAAACATGCTAATTTTAGCTCTAACACTGATGATCCACCTACAAATGTGAACTGACGTTCAAAAATAAAACATTTGAAAACGGACCATTTTCCACATTTCTGAAGCATGACGTAATGGGGGGGTGTTATCTCTTTTGTCGAAAATCAGCCGTTTTTGCTCTAACATTAAATGCCTCCAAATGGTATTTAATTAACTTCCCGGGGTGAAGAAACCCTTTTTGAGAACTCAGAGTGAGTAAATTGGCCATTTTCATGCACTTTTAACCATTCCATAAATCTTGTGTTTTGGGCCCCTGGAAGCATGAAAATCACTTTAAACATGCTAATTTTAGCTCTAACACTGATGATCCACCTACAAATGTGAACTGACGTTCAAAAATAAAACATTTGAAAACGGACCATTTTCCACATTTCTGAAGCATGACGTAATGGGGGGGTGTTATCTCTTTTGTCGAAAATCAGCCGTTTTTGCTCGAACATTAAATGCCTCCAAATGGTATTTAATTAACTTCCCGAGCCCCTGGAAGCATGAAAATCACTTTAAACATGCTAATTTTAGCTCTAACACTGATGATCCACCTACAAATGTGAACTGACGTTCAAAAATAAAACATTTGAAAACGGACCATTTTCCACATTTCTGAAGCATGACGTAATGGGGGGGGTGTTATCTCTTTTGTCGAAAATCAGCCGTTTTTGCTCGAACATTAAATGCCTCCAAATGGTATTTAATTAACTTCCCGAGCCCCTGGAAGCATGAAAATCACTTTAAACATGCTAATTTTAGCTCTAACACTGAAGATCCACCTACAAATGTGAACTGACGTTCAAAAATAAAACATTTGAAAACGGACCATTTTCCACATTTCTGAAGCATGACGTAATGGGGGGGTGTTATCTCTTTTGTCGAAAATCAGCCGTTTTTGCTCGAACATTAAATGCCTCCAAATGGTATTTAATTAACTTTCCGAGCCCCTGGAAGCATGAAAATCACTTTAAACATGCTAATTTTAGCTCTAACACTGATGATCCACCTACAAATGTGAACTGACGTTCAAAAATAAAACATTTGAAAACGGACCATTTTCCACATTTCTGAAGCATGACGTAATGGGGGGGTGTTATCTCTTTTGTCGAAAATCAGCCGTTTTTGCTCTAACATTAAATGCCTCCAAATGGTATTTAATTAACTTCCCGGGGTGAAGAAACCCTTTCTGAGAACTCAGAGTGAGTAAATTGGCCATTTTCATGCACTTTTAACCATTCCATAAATCTTGTGTTTTGGGCCCCTGGAAGCATGAAAATCACTTTAAACATGCTAATTTTAGCTCTAACACTGATGATCCACCTACAAATGTGAACTGACGTTCAAAAATAAAACATTTGAAAACGGACCATTTTCCACATTTCTGAAGCATGACGTAATGGGGGGGTGTTATCTCTTTTGTCGAAAATCAGCCATTTTTGCTCGAACATTAAATGCCTCCAAATGGTATTTAATTAACTTCCCGAGCCCCTGGAAGCATGAAAATCACTTTAAACATGCTAATTTTAGCTCTAACACTGATGATCCACCTACAAATGTGAACTGACGTTCAAAAATAAAACATTTGAAAACGGACCATTTTCCACATTTCTGAAGCATGACGTAATGGGGGGGTGTTATCTCTTTTGTCGAAAATCAGCCGTTTTTGCTCTAACATTAAATGCCTCCAAATGGTATTTAATTAACTTCCCGGGGTGAAGAAACCCTTTTTGAGAACTCAGAGTGAGTAAATTGGCCATTTTCATGCACTTTTAACCATTCCATAAATCTTGTGTTTTGGGCCCCTGGAAGCATGAAAATCACTTTAAACATGCTAATTTTAGCTCTAACACTGATGATCCACCTACAAATGTGAACTGACGTTCAAAAATAAAACATTTGAAAACGGACCATTTTCCACATTTCTGAAGCATGACGTAATGGGGGGGTGTTATCTCTTTTGTCGAAAATCAGCCGTTTTTGCTCGAACATTAAATGCCTCCAAATGGTATTTAATTAACTTCCCGGGGTGAAGAAACCCTTTTTGAGAACTCAGAGTGAGTAAATTGGCCATTTTCATGCACTTTTAACCATTCCATAAATCTTGTGTTTTGGGCCCCTGGAAGCATGAAAATCACTATAAAAATGCTAATTTTAGCTCTAACACTGATGATCCACCTACAAATGTGAACTGACGTTCAAAAATAAAACATTTGAAAACGGACCATTTTCCACATTTCTGAAGCGTGACGTAATGGGGGGGTGTTATCTCTTTTGTCGAAAATCAGCCGTTTTTGCTCGAACATTAAATGCCTCCAAATGGTATTTAATTAACTTCCCGGGGTGAAGAAACCCTTTTTGAGAACTCAGAGTGAGTAAATTGGCCATTTTCATGCACTTTTAACCATTCCATAAATCTTGTGTTTTGGGCCCCTGGAAGCATGAAAATCACTTTGAACATGCTAATTTTAGCTCTAACACTGATGATCCACCTACAAATGTGAACTGACGTTCAAAAATTAAAACATTTGAAAACGGACCATTTTCCACATTTCTGAAGCATGACGTAATGGGGGGGGTGTTATCTCTTTTGTCGAAACTCAGCCGTTTTTGCTCGAACATTAAATGCCTCCAAATGGTATTTAATTAACTTCCCGGGGTGAAGAAACCCTTTTTGAGAACTCAGAGTGAGTAAATTGGCCATTTTCATGCACTTTTAACCATTCCATAAATCTTGTGTTTTGGGCCCCTGGAAGCATGAAAATCACTTTAAACATGCTAATTTTAGCTCTAACACTGATGATCCACCTACAAATGTGAACTGACGTTCAAAAATAAAACATTTGAAAATGGACCATTTTCCACATTTCTGAAGCATGACGTAAGGGGGGGGTGTTATCTCTTTTGTCGAAAATCAGCCGTTTTTGCTCTAACATTAAATGCCTCCAAATGGTACTTAATTAACTTCCCGGGGTGAAGAAACCCTTTTTGAGAACTCAGAGTGAGTAAATTGGCCATTTTCATGCACTTTTAACCATTCCATAAATCTTGTGTTTTGGGCCCCTGGAAGCATGAAAATCACTTTAAACATGCTAATTTTAGCTCTAACACTGATGATCCACCTACAAATGTGAACTGACGTTCAAAAATAAAACATTTGAAAACGGACCATTTTCCACATTTCTGAAGCATGACGTAATGGGGGGTATTATCTCTTTTGTCGAAAATCAGCCGTTTTTGCTCTAACATTAAATGCCTCCAAATGGTATTTAATTAACTTCCCGGGGTGAAGAAACCCTTTTTGAGAACTCAGAGTGAGTAAATTGGCCATTTTCATGCACTTTTAACCATTCCATAAATCTTGTGTTTTGGGCCCCTGGAAGCATGAAAATCACATTAAACATGCTAATTTTAGCTCTAACACTGATGATCCACCTACAAATGTGAACTGACGTTCAAAATTAAAACATTTGAAAACGGACCATTTTCCACATTTCTGAAGCATGACGTAATGGGGGGGTGTTATCTCTTTTGTCGAAAATCAGCCGTTTTTGCTCGAACATTAAATGCCTCCAAATGGTATTTAATTAACTTCCCGGGGTGAAGAAACCCTTTTTGAGAACTCAGAGTGAGTAAATTGGCCATTTTCATGCACTTTTAACCATTCCATAAATCTTGTGTTTTGGGCCCCTGGAAGCATGAAAATCACATTAAACATGCTAATTTTAGCTCTAACACTGATGATCCACCTACAAATGTGAACTGACGTTCAAAATTAAAACATTTGAAAACGGACCATTTTCCACATTTCTGAAGCATGACGTAATGGGGGGGTGTTATCTCTTTTGTCGAAAATCAGCCGTTTTTGCTCTAACATTAAATGCCTCCAAATGGTATTTAATTAACTTCCCGGGGTGAAGAAACCCTTTTTGAGAACTCAGAGTGAGTAAATTGGCCATTTTCATGCACTTTTAACCATTCCATAAATCTTGTGTTTTGGGCCCCTGGAAGCATGAAAATCACTTAAACATGCTAATTTTAGCTCTAACACTGATGATCCACCTACAAATGTGAACTGACGTTCAAAAATAAAACATTTGAAAACGGACCATTTTCCACATTTCTGAAGCATGACGTAATGGGGGGGTGTTATCTCTTTTGTCGAAAATCAGCCGTTTTTGCTCTAACATTAAATGCCTCCAAATGGTATTTAATTAACTTCCCGGGGTGAATATGGCTGAGATACCCGCCACCCCCTCTCAACACAATCCCCAAGGATGGGAAACCGGAAACAGTTATGAAGTTTTTGGAGACGGGAGGGAGTGACCCTCCCGGGCCGTATTTATTAAAATATGAAACAAAATTAAAACATAAAATAAACAGTTTCATATCATGTACAATTTCATTACCACATTGCGATGTTTGGCTAACCTTAACATATCCTCTAGTACAAAGGTTCTCCTAGCCGAACTAACATCCTACCAAATATTTACTTAACTTTTGAAATTGTACATCCTAACGTTTAAGGGCCAACGGCAAGGTCGTAACCGGTGTCAAGATCCCTAACCCAGACATATCCCCCTCACTTGAGAGGGGCGGCACGGAGGCATACCTCAAGTGCATCTACCAATTTCCCTTGACTTGACGGGGGCCCCAATAAAACTCGACGCCACTTAAAGGTCGTACGAGGACTCGTGTGAGGTATCTAGAAGGTAGCGTAGACCCCCCCCAAACCCCACACAACTTACCACATCTGCCGTCGCAGACGCACTGGCCCCGGGAAATTCCCCAGGAGGGGGCTGTAACCCCTCCTATCCATGAAGGGGCCTTGACCGCCTTCCATTTCCTTTCGGCGACCCATCCTTAGAAGGGACCGCCTCCCCGTTGAGGGGGCAATGGCCACCTCCCCCGAGCGCCCCCATCCGTAATGGGTGACGCTCACTCCTAGGGATCTTCCAATTAGTGCTCACCGATCATGACCTTACCGCCCAACCAAAATAAATACGACAATGATAACTAAATAACTAAAGACTAAATATAACAGACAGTAGCAACAACAACTTTATTCAAAGCATGCCTACTGATGAACACTAAAGCAGAATCACTTTATTTGCAAAACATAACACAAAACGATCATTCTTTATTGCATACTCAAAATATTCATGATAATACCGCAACCTGTAAACGAAAATCAGAATTATCAATCAAACTTTATTTAAAACCACTCGCTGTCTTCAGGGGCTGGTGGGTGGGTCAAAAATGGCTCTTCGTTCCGTCTCGAGCTCACGTGCAGCGAGGAGGTGCAGCTTCAGAGCACAGGAACAAGAGGATGCTTTCTGGTCTTGTTCCTCCTTTTATCCGTCTTCAGGTCGGGCGTAAACCCGCCCCTGCCTGCCCCAAGGGCGTGGCCAGCCGCGTCAGTGTCTAGGCCAACCCACTCTAGGGCGGGAAAAGGCGCGCCCCGGCTACGCCGCTTCGGGCATACCAGCCGAGACTCGCCTCCCGCCCAAGATGGCTTCCCGGGGGGATCGTGGTACTCTGCCATACGTTCGGGGGGACCGATTGGTCGCCCCTTGCCAGAAACCCTTTTTGAGAACTCAGAGTGAGTAAATTGGCCATTTTCATGCACTTTTAACCATTCCATAAATCTTGTGTTTTGGGCCCCTGGAAGCATGAAAATCACTTTAAACATGCTAATTTTAGCTCTAACACTGATGATCCACCTACAAATGTGAACTGACGTTCAAAAATAAAACATTTGAAAACGGACCATTTTCCACATTTCTGAAGCATGACGTAATGGGGGGGTGTTATCTCTTTTGTCGAAAATCAGCCGTTTTTGCTCTAACATTAAATGCCTCCAAATGGTATTTAATTAACTTCCCGGGGTGAAGAAACCCTTTTTGAGAACTCAGAGTGAGTAAATTGGCCATTTTCATGCACTTTTAACCATTCCATAAATCTTGTGTTTTGGGCCCCTGGAAGCATGAAAATCACTTTAAACATGCTAATTTTAGCTCTAACACTGATGATCCACCTACAAATGTGAACTGACGTTCAAAAATAAAACATTTGAAAACGGACCATTTTCCACATTTCTGAAGCATGACGTAATGGGGGGGTGTTATCTCTTTTGTCGAAAATCAGCCGTTTTTGCTCGAACATTAAATGCCTCCAAATGGTATTTAATTAACTTCCCGGGGTGAAGAAACCCTTTTTGAGAACTCAGAGTGAGTAAATTGGCCATTTTCATGCACTTTTAACCATTCCATAAATCTTGTGTTTTGGGCCCCTGGAAGCATGAAAATCACTTTAAACATGCTAATTTTAGCTCTAACACTGATGATCCAACTACAAATGTGAACTGACGTTCAAAAATAAAACATTTGAAAACGGACCATTTTCCACATTTCTGAAGCATGACGTAATGGGGGGGTGTTATCTCTTTTGTCGAAAATCAGCCGTTTTTGCTCGAACATTAAATGCCTCCAAATGGTATTTAATTAACTTCCCGGGGTGAAGAAACCCTTTTTGAGAACTCAGAGTGAGTAAATTGGCCATTTTCATGCACTTTTAACCATTCCATAAATCTTGTGTTGTGGGCCCCTGGAAGCATGAAAATCACTTTAAACATGCTAATTTTAGCTCTAACACTGATGATCCACCTACAAATGTGAACTGACGTTCAAAAATAAAACATTTGAAAACGGACCATTTTCCACATTTCTGAAGCATGACGTAATGGGGGGGTGTTATCTCTTTTGTCGAAAATCAGCTGTTTTTGCTCTAACATTAAATGCCTCCAAATGGTATTTAATTAACTTCCCGGGGTGAAGAAACCCTTTTTGAGAACTCAGAGTGAGTAAATTGGCCATTTTCATGCACTTTTAACCATTCCATAAATCTTGTGTTTTGGGCCCCTGGAAGCATGAAAATCACTTTAAACATGCTAATTTTAGCTCTAACACTGATGATCCACCTACAAATGTGAACTGACGTTCAAAAATAAAACATTTGAAAACGGACCATTTTCCACATTTCTGAAGCATGACGTAATGGGGGGGTGTTATCTCTTTTGTCGAAAATCAGCCGTTTTTGCTCTAACATTAAATGCCTCCAAATGGTATTTAATTAACTTCCCGGGGTGAAGAAACCCTTTTTGAGAACTCAGAGTGAGTAAATTGGCCATTTTCATGCACTTTTAACCATTCCATAAATCTTGTGTTTTGGGCCCCTGGATGCATGAAAATCACTTTAAACATGCTAATTTTAGCTCTAACACTGATGATCCACCTACAAATGTGAACTGACGTTCAAAAATAAAACATTTGAAAACGGACCATTTTCCACATTTCTGAAGCATGACGTAATGTGGGGGTGTTATCTCTTTTGTCGAAAATCAGCCGTTTTTGCTTCAACATTAAATGCCTCCAAATGGTATTTAATTAACTTCCCGGGGTGAAGAAACCCTTTTTGAGAACTCAGAGTGAGTAAATTGGCCATTTTCATGCACTTTTAACCATTCCATAAATCTTGTGTTTTGGGCCCCTGGAAGCATGAAAATCACTTTAAACATGCTAATTTTAGCTCTAACACTGATGATCCACCTACAAATGTGAACTGACGTTCAAAAATAAAACATTTGAAAACGGACCATTTTCCACATTTCTGAAGCATGACGTAATGGGGGGGTGTTATCTCTTTTGTCGAAAATCAGCCGTTTTTGCTCGAACATTAAATGCCTCCAAATGGTATTTAATTAACTTCCCGAGCCCCTGGAAGCATGAAAATCACTTTAAACATGCTAATTTTAGCTCTAACACTGATGATCCACCTACAAATGTGAACTGACGTTCAAAAATAAAACATTTGAAAACGGACCATTTTCCACATTTCTGAAGCATGACGTAATGGGGGGGTGTTATCTCTTTTGTCGAAAATCAGCCGTTTTTGCTCGAACATTAAATGCCTCCAAATGGTATTTAATTAACTTCCCGAGCCCCTGGAAGCATGAAAATCACTTTAAACATGCTAATTTTAGCTCTAACACTGATGATCCACCTACAAATGTGAACTGACGTTCAAAAATAAAACATTTGAAAACGGACCATTTTCCACATTTCTGAAGCATGACGTAATGGGGGGGTGTTATCTCTTTTGTCGAAAATCAGCCGTTTTTGCTCGAACATTAAATGCCTCCAAATGGTATTTAATTAACTTCCCGAGCCCCTGGAAGCATGAAAATCACTTTAAACATGCTAATTTTAGCTCTAACACTGATGATCCACCTACAAATGTGAACTGACGTTCAAAAATAAAACATTTGAAAACGGACCATTTTCCACATTTCTGAAGCATGACGTAATGGGGGGGTGTTATCTCTTTTGTCGAAAATCAGCCGTTTTTGCTCGAACATTAAATGCCTCCAAATGGTATTTAATTGACTTCCCGGGGTGAAGAAACCCTTTTTGAGAACTCAGAGTGAGTAAATTGGCCATTTTCATGCACTTTTAACCATTCCATAAATCTTGTGTTTTGGGCCCCTGGAAGCATGAAAATCACTTTAAACATGCTAATTTTAGCTCTAACACTGATGATCCACCTACAAATGTGAACTGACGTTCAAAAATAAAACATTTGAAAACGGACCATTTTCCACATTTCTGAAGCATGACGTAATGGGGGGGTGTTATCTCTTTTGTCGAAAATCAGCCGTTTTTGCTCGAACATTAAATGCCTCCAAATGGTATTTAATTAACTTCCCGGGGTGAAGAAACCCTTTTTGAGAACTCAGAGTGAGTAAATTGGCCATTTTCATGCACTTTTAACCATTCCATAAATCTTGTGTTTTGGGCCCCTGGAAGCATGAAAATCACTTTAAACATGCTAATTTTAGCTCTAACACTGATGATCCACCTACAAATGTGAACTGACGTTCAAAAATAAAACATTTGAAAACGGACCATTTTCCACATTTCTGAAGCATGACGTAATGGGGGGGTGTTATCTCTTTTGTCGAAAATCAGCCGTTTTTGCTCGAACATTAAATGCCTCCAAATGGTATTTAATTAACTTCCCGAGCCCCTGGAAGCATGAAAATCACTTTAAACATGCTAATTTTAGCTCTAACACTGATGATCCACCTACAAATGTGAACTGACGTTCAAAAATAAAACATTTGAAAACGGACCATTTTCCACATTTCTGAAGCATGACGTAATGGGGGGGTGTTATCTCTTTTGTCGAAAATCAGCCGTTTTTGCTCTAACATTAAATGCCTCCAAATGGTATTTAATTAACTTCCCGGGGTGAAGAAACCCTTTTTGAGAACTCAGAGTGAGTAAATTGGCCATTTTCATGCACTTTTAACCATTCCATAAATCTTGTGTTTTGGGCCCCTGGAAGCATGAAAATCACTTTAAACATGCTAATTTTAGCTCTAACACTGATGATCCACCTACAAATGTGAACTGACGTTCAAAAATAAAACATTTGAAAACGGACCATTTTCCACATTTCTGAAGCATGACGTAATGGGGGGGTGTTATCTCTTTTGTCGAAAATCAGCCGTTTTTGCTCGAACATTAAATGCCTCCAAATGGTATTTATTTCACTTCCCGAGCCCCTGGAAGCATGAAAATCACTTTAAACATGCTAATTTTAGCTCTAACACTGATGATCCACCTACAAATGTGAACTGACGTTCAAAAATAAAACATTTGAAAACGGACCATTTTCCACATTTCTGAAGCATGACGTAATGGGGGGGTGTTATCTCTTTTGTCGAAAATCAGCCGTTTTTGCTCGAACATTAAATGCCTCCAAATGGTATTTAATTAACTTCCCGAGCCCCTGGAAGCATGAAAATCACTTTAAACATGCTAATTTTAGCTCTAACACTGATGATCCACCTACAAATGTGAACTGACGTTCAAAAATAAAACATTTGAAAACGGACCATTTTCCACATTTCTGAAGCATGACGTAATGGGGTGGTGTTATCTCTTTTGTCGAAAATCAGCCGTTTTTGCTCGAACATTAAATGCCTCCAAATGGTATTTAATTAACTTCCCGAGCCCCTGGAAGCATGAAAATCACTTTAAACATGCTAATTTTAGCTCTAACACTGATGATCCACCTACAAATGTGAACTGACGTTCAAAAATAAAACATTTGAAAACGGACCATTTTCCACATTTCTGAAGCATGACGTAATGGGGGGGGTGTTATCTCTTTTGTCGAAAATCAGCCGTTTTTGCTCGAACATTAAATGCCTCCAAATGGTATTTAATTAACTTCCTGGGGTGAAGAAACCCTTTTTGAGAACTCAGAGTGAGTAAATTGGCCATTTTCATGCACTTTTAACCATTCCATAAATCTTGTGTTTTGGGCCCCTGGAAGCATGAAAATCACTTTAAACATGCTAATTTTAGCTCTAACACTGATGATCCACCTACAAATGTGAACTGACGTTCAAAAATAAAACATTTGAAAACGGACCATTTTCCACATTTCTGAAGCATGACGTAATGGGGGGGTGTTATCTCTTTTGTCGAAAATCAGCCGTTTTTGCTCGAACATTAAATGCCTCCAAATGGTATTTAATTAACTTCCCGAGCCCCTGGAAGCATGAAAATCACTTTAAACATGCTAATTTTAGCTCTAACACTGATGATCCACCTACAAATGTGAACTGACGTTCAAAAATAAAACATTTGAAAACGGACCATTTTCCACATTTCTGAAGCATGACGTAATGGGGGGGTGTTATCTCTTTTGTCGAAAATCAGCCGTTTTTGCTCGAACATTAAATGCCTCCAAATGGTATTTAATTAACTTCCCGAGCCCCTGGAAGCATGAAAATCACTTTAAACATGCTAATTTTAGCTCTAACACTGATGATCCACCTACAAATGTGAACTGACGTTCAAAAATAAAACATTTGAAAACGGACCATTTTCCACATTTCTGAAGCATGACGTAATGGGGGGGTGTTATCTCTTTTGTCGAAAATCAGCCGTTTTTGCTCGAACATTAAATGCCTCCAAATGGTATTTAATTAACTTTCCGAGCCCCTGGAAGCATGAAAATCACTTTAAACATGCTAATTTTAGCTCTAACACTGATGATCCACCTACAAATGTGAACTGACGTTCAAAAATAAAACATTTGAAAACGGACCATTTTCCACATTTCTGAAGCATGACGTAATGGGGGGGTGTTATCTCTTTTGTCGAAAATCAGCCGTTTTTGCTCTAACATTAAATGCCTCCAAATGGTATTTAATTAACTTCCCGAGCCCCTGGAAGCATGAAAATCACTTTAAACATGCTAATTTTAGCTCTAACACTGATGATCCACCTACAAATGTGAACTGACGTTCAAAAATAAAACATTTGAAAACGGACCATTTTCCACATTTCTGAAGCATGACGTAATGGGGTGGTGTTATCTCTTTTGTCGAAAATCAGCCGTTTTTGCTCGAACATTAAATGCCTCCAAATGGTATTTAATTAACTTCCCGAGCCCCTGGAAGCATGAAAATCACTTTAAACATGCTAATTTTAGCTCTAACACTGATGATCCACCTACAAATGTGAACTGACGTTCAAAAATAAAACATTTGAAAACGGACCATTTTCCACATTTCTGAAGCATGACGTAATGGGGGGGTGTTATCTCTTTTGTCGAAAATCAGCCGTTTTTGCTCGAACATTAAATGCCTCCAAATGGTATTTAATTAACTTCCTGGGGTGAAGAAACCCTTTTTGAGAACTCAGAGTGAGTAAATTGGCCATTTTCATGCACTTTTAACCATTCCATAAATCTTGTGTTTTGGGCCCCTGGAAGCATGAAAATCACTTTAAACATGCTAATTTTAGCTCTAACACTGATGATCCACCTACAAATGTGAACTGACGTTCAAAAATAAAACATTTGAAAACGGACCATTTTCCACATTTCTGAAGCATGACGTAATGGGGGGGTGTTATCTCTTTTGTCGAAAATCAGCCGTTTTTGCTCGAACATTAAATGCCTCCAAATGGTATTTAATTAACTTCCCGAGCCCCTGGAAGCATGAAAATCACTTTAAACATGCTAATTTTAGCTCTAACACTGATGATCCACCTACAAATGTGAACTGACGTTCAAAAATAAAACATTTGAAAACGGACCATTTTCCACATTTCTGAAGCATGACGTAATGGGGGGGTGTTATCTCTTTTGTCGAAAATCAGCCGTTTTTGCTCGAACATTAAATGCCTCCAAATGGTATTTAATTAACTTCCCGAGCCCCTGGAAGCATGAAAATCACTTTAAACATGCTAATTTTAGCTCTAACACTGATGATCCACCTACAAATGTGAACTGACGTTCAAAAATAAAACATTTGAAAACGGACCATTTTCCACATTTCTGAAGCATGACGTAATGGGGGGGTGTTATCTCTTTTGTCGAAAATCAGCCGTTTTTGCTCGAACATTAAATGCCTCCAAATGGTATTTAATTAACTTTCCGAGCCCCTGGAAGCATGAAAATCACTTTAAACATGCTAATTTTAGCTCTAACACTGATGATCCACCTACAAATGTGAACTGACGTTCAAAAATAAAACATTTGAAAACGGACCATTTTCCACATTTCTGAAGCATGACGTAATGGGGGGGTGTTATCTCTTTTGTCGAAAATCAGCCGTTTTTGCTCTAACATTAAATGCCTCCAAATGGTATTTAATTAACTTCCCGGGGTGAAGAAACCCTTTCTGAGAACTCAGAGTGAGTAAATTGGCCATTTTCATGCACTTTTAACCATTCCATAAATCTTGTGTTTTGGGCCCCTGGAAGCATGAAAATCACTTTAAACATGCTAATTTTAGCTCTAACACTGATGATCCACCTACAAATGTGAACTGACGTTCAAAAATAAAACATTTGAAAACGGACCATTTTCCACATTTCTGAAGCATGACGTAATGGGGGGGTGTTATCTCTTTTGTCGAAAATCAGCCATTTTTGCTCGAACATTAAATGCCTCCAAATGGTATTTAATTAACTTCCCGAGCCCCTGGAAGCATGAAAATCACTTTAAACATGCTAATTTTAGCTCTAACTCTGATGATCCACCTACAAATGTGAACTGACGTTCAAAAATAAAACATTTGAAAACGGACCATTTTCCACATTTCTGAAGCATGACGTAATGGGGGGGTGTTATCTCTTTTGTCGAAAATCAGCTGTTTTTGCTCGAACATTAAATGCCTCCAAATGGTATTTAATTGACTTCCCGGGGTGAAGAAACCCTTTTTGAGAACTCAGAGTGAGTAAATTGGCCATTTTCATGCACTTTTAACCATTCCATAAATCTTGTGTTTTGGGCCCCTGGAAGCATGAAAATCACTTTAAACATGCTAATTTTAGCTCTAACACTGATGATCCACCTACAAATGTGAACTGACGTTCAAAAATAAAACATTTGAAAACGGACCATTTTCCACATTTCTGAAGCATGACGTAATGGGGGGGTGTTATCTCTTTTGTCGAAAATCAGCCGTTTTTGCTCGAACATTAAATGCCTCCAAATGGTATTTAATTAACTTCCCGGGGTGAAGAAACCCTTTTTGAGAACTCAGAGTGAGTAAATTGGCCATTTTCATGCACTTTTAACCATTCCATAAATCTTGTGTTTTGGGCCCCTGGAAGCATGAAAATCACTTTAAACATGCTAATTTTAGCTCTAACACTGATGATCCACCTACAAATGTGAACTGACGTTCAAAAATAAAACATTTGAAAACGGACCATTTTCCACATTTCTGAAGCATGACGTAATGGGGGGGTGTTATCTCTTTTGTCGAAAATCAGCCGTTTTTGCTCTAACATTAAATGCCTCCAAATGGTATTTAATTAACTTCCCGGGGTGAAGAAACCCTTTTTGAGAACTCAGAGTGAGTAAATTGGCCATTTTCATGCACTTTTAACCATTCCATAAATCTTGTGTTTTGGGCCCCTGGAAGCATGAAAATCACTTTAAACATGCTAATTTTAGCTCTAACACTGATGATCCACCTACAAATGTGAACTGACGTTCAAAAATAAAACATTTGAAAACGGACCATTTTCCACATTTCTGAAGCATGACGTAATGGGGGGGTGTTATCTCTTTTGTCGAAAATCAGCCGTTTTTGCTCGAACATTAAATGCCTCCAAATGGTATTTAATTAACTTCCCGGGGTGAAGAAACCCTTTTTGAGAACTCAGAGTGAGTAAATTGGCCATTTTCATGCACTTTTAACCATTCCATAAATCTTGTGTTTTGGGCCCCTGGAAGCATGAAAATCACTATAAGAATGCTAATTTTAGCTCTAACACTGATGATCCACCTACAAATGTGAACTGACGTTCAAAAATAAAACATTTGAAAACGGACCATTTTCCACATTTCTGAAGCATGACGTAATGGGGGGGTGTTATCTCTTTTGTCGAAAATCAGCCGTTTTTGCTCGAACATTAAATGCCTCCAAATGGTATTTAATTAACTTCCCGGGGTGAAGAAACCCTTTTTGAGAACTCAGAGTGAGTAAATTGGCCATTTTCATGCACTTTTAACCATTCCATAAATCTTGTGTTTTGGGCCCCTGGAAGCATGAAAATCACTTTAAACATGCTAATTTTAGCTCTAACACTGATGATCCACCTACAAATGTGAACTGACGTTCAAAAATAAAACATTTGAAAACGGACCATTTTCCACATTTCTGAAGCATGACGTAATGGGGGGGTGTTATCTCTTTTGTCGAAACTCAGCCGTTTTTGCTCGAACATTAAATGCCTCCAAATGGTATTTAATTAACTTCCCGGGGTGAAGAAACCCTTTTTGAGAACTCAGAGTGAGTAAATTGGCCATTTTCATGCACTTTTAACCATTCCATAAATCTTGTGTTTTGGGCCCCTGGAAGCATGAAAATCACTTTAAACATGCTAATTTTAGCTCTAACACTGATGATCCACCTACAAATGTGAACTGACGTTCAAAAATAAAACATTTGAAAACGGACCATTTTCCACATTTCTGAAGCATGACGTAATGGGGGGGTGTTATCTCTTTTGTCGAAAATCAGCCGTTTTTGCTCTAACATTAAATGCCTCCAAATGGTATTTAATTAACTTCCCGGGGTGAAGAAACCCTTTTTGAGAACTCAGAGTGAGTAAATTGGCCATTTTCATGCACTTTTAACCATTCCATAAATCTTGTGTTTTGGGCCCCTGGAAGCATGAAAATCACTTTAAACATGCTAATTTTAGCTCTAACACTGATGATCCACCTACAAATGTGAACTGACGTTCAAAAATAAAACATTTGAAAACGGACCATTTTCCACATTTCTGAAGCATGACGTAATGGGGGGTGTTATCTCTTTTGTCGAAAATCAGCCGTTTTTGCTCTAACATTAAATGCCTCCAAATGGTATTTAATTAACTTCCCGGGGTGAAGAAACCCTTTTTGAGAACTCAGAGTGAGTAAATTGGCCATTTTCATGCACTTTTAACCATTCCATAAATCTTGTGTTTTGGGCCCCTGGAAGCATGAAAATCACATTAAACATGCTAATTTTAGCTCTAACACTGATGATCCACCTACAAATGTGAACTGACGTTCAAAATTAAAACATTTGAAAACGGACCATTTTCCACATTTCTGAAGCATGACGTAATGGGGGGGTGTTATCTCTTTTGTCGAAAATCAGCCGTTTTTGCTCGAACATTAAATGCCTCCAAATGGTATTTAATGAACTTCCCGGGGTGAAGAAACCCTTTTTGAGAACTCAGAGTGACTAATTGGCCATTTTCATGCACTTTTAACCATTCCATAAATCTTGTGTTTTTGGCCCCTGGAAGCATGAAAATCACTTTAAACATGCTAATTTTAGCTCTAACACTGATGATCCACCTACAAATGTGAACTGACGTTCAAAAATAAAACATTTGAAAACGGACCATTTTCCACATTTCTGAAGCATGACGTAATGGGGGGGTGTTATCTCTTTTGTCGAAAATCAGCCGTTTTTGCTCTAACATTAAATGCCTCCAAATGGTATTTAATTAACTTCCCGGGGTGAAGAAACCCTTTTTGAGAACTCAGAGTGAGTAAATTGGCCATTTTCATGCACTTTTAACCATTCCATAAATCTTGTGTTTTGGGCCCCTGGAAGCATGAAAATCACTTTAAACATGCTAATTTTAGCTCTAACACTGATGATCCACCTACAAATGTGAACTGACGTTCAAAAATAAAACATTTGAAAACGGACCATTTTCCACATTTCTGAAGCATGACGTAATGGGGGGGTGTTATCTCTTTTGTCGAAAATCAGCCGTTTTTGCTCTAACATTAAATGCCTCCAAATGGTATTTAATTAACTTCCCGGGGTGAATATGGCTGAGATACCCGCCACCCCCTCTTAACACAATCCCCAAGGATGGGAAACCGGAAACAGTTATGAAGTTTTTGGAGACGGGAGGGAGTGACCCTCCCGGGCCGTATTTATTAAAATATGAAACAAAATTAAAACATAAAATAAACAGTTTCATATCATGTACAATTTCATTACCACATTGCGATGTTTGGCTAACCTTAACATATCCTCTAGTACAATGGTTCTCCTAGCCGAACTAACATCCTACCAAATATTTACTTAACTTTTGAAATTGTGCATCCTAACGTTTAAGGGCCAACGGCAAGGTCGTAACCGGTGTCAAGATCCCTAACCCAGACATATCCCCCTCACTTGAGAGGGGCGGCACGGAGGCATACCTCAAGTGCATCTACCAATTTCCCTTGACTTGACGGGGGCCCCAATAAAACTCGACGCCACTTAAAGGTCGTACGAGGACTCGTGTGAGGTATCTAGAAGGTAGCGTAGACCCCCCCCAAACCCCACACAACTTACCACATCTGCCGTCGCAGACGCACTGGCCCCGGGAAATTCCCCAGGAGGGGGCTGTAACCCCTCCTATCCATGAAGGGGCCTTGACCGCCTTCCATTTCCTTTCAGCGACCCATCCTTAGAAGGGACCGCCTCCCCGTTGAGGGGGCAATGGCCACCTCCCCCGAGCGCCCCCATCCGTAATGGGTGACGCCCACTCCTAGGGATCTTCCAATTAGTGCTCACCGATCATGACCTTACCGCCCAACCAAAATAAATACGACAATGATAACTAAATAACTAAAGACTAAATATAACAGACAGTAGCAACAACAACTTTATTCAAAGCATGCCTACTGATGAACACTAAAGCAGAATCACTTTATTTGCAAAACATAACACAAAACGATCATTCTTTATTGCATACTCAAAATATTCATGATAATACCGCAACCTGTAAACGAAAATCAGAATTATCAATCAAACTTTATTTAAAACCACTCGCTGTCTTCAGGGGCTGGTGGGTGGGTCAAAAATGGCTCTTCGTTCCGTCTCGAGCTCACGTGCAGCGAGGAGGTGCAGCTTCAGAGCACAGGAACAAGAGGATGCTTTCTGGTCTTGTTCCTCCTTTTATCCGTCTTCAGGTCGGGCGTAAACCCGCCCCTGCCTGCCCCAAGGGCGTGGCCAGCCGCGTCAGTGTCTAGGCCAACCCACTCTAGGGCGGGAAAAGGCGCGCCCCGGCTACGCCGCTTCGGGCATACCAGCCGAGACTCGCCTCCCGCCCAAGATGGCTTCCCGGGGGGATCGTGGTACTCTGCCATACGTTCGGGGGGACCGATTGGTCGCCCCTTGCCAGAAACCCTTTTTGAGAACTCAGAGTGAGTAAATTGGCCATTTTCATGCACTTTTAACCATTCCATAAATCTTGTGTTTTGGGCCCCTGGAAGCATGAAAATCACTTTAAACATGCTAATTTTAGCTCTAACACTGATGATCCACCTACAAATGTGAACTGACGTTCAAAAATAAAACATTTGAAAACGGACCATTTTCCACATTTCTGAAGCATGACGTAATGGGGGGGGTGTTATCTCTTTTGTCGAAAATCAGCCGTTTTTGCTCGAACATTAAATGCCTCCAAATGGTATTTAATTAACTTCCCGGGGTGAAGAAACCCTTTTTGAGAACTCAGAGTGAGTAAATTGGCCATTTTCATGCACTTTTAACCATTCCATAAATCTTGTGTTTTGGGCCCCTGGAAGCATGAAAATCACTTTAAACATGCTAATTTTAGCTCTAACACTGATGATCCACCTACAAATGTGAACTGACGTTCAAAAATAAAACATTTGAAAACGGACCATTTTCCACATTTCTGAAGCATGACGTAATGGGGGGGTGTTATCTCTTTTGTCGAAAATCAGCCGTTTTTGCTCGAACATTAAATGCCTCCAAATGGTATTTAATTAACTTCCCGGGGTGAAGAAACCCTTTTTGAGAACTCAGAGTGAGTAAATTGGCCATTTTCATGCACTTTTAACCATTCCATAAATCTTGTGTTTTGGGCCCCTGGAAGCATGAAAATCACTTTAAACATGCTAATTTTAGCTCTAACACTGATGATCCACCTACAAATGTGAACTGACGTTCAAAAATAAAACATTTGAAAACGGACCATTTTCCACATTTCTGAAGCATGACGTAATGGGGGGTGTTATCTCTTTTGTCGAAAATCAGCCGTTTTTGCTCGAACATTAAATGCCTCCAAATGGTATTTAATTAACTTCCCGGGGTGAAGAAACCCTTTTTGAGAACTCAGAGTGAGTAAATTGGCCATTTTCATGCACTTTTAACCATTCCATAAATCTTGTGTTGTGGGCCCCTGGAAGCATGAAAATCACTTTAAACATGCTAATTTTAGCTCTAACACTGATGATCCACCTACAAATGTGAACTGACGTTCAAAAATAAAACATTTGAAAACGGACCATTTTCCACATTTCTGAAGCATGACGTAATGGGGGGGTGTTATCTCTTTTGTCGAAAATCAGCTGTTTTTGCTCTAACATTAAATGCCTCCAAATGGTATTTAATTAACTTCCCGGGGTGAAGAAACCCTTTTTGAGAACTCAGAGTGAGTAAATTGGCCATTTTCATGCACTTTTAACCATTCCATAAATCTTGTGTTTTGGGCCCCTGGAAGCATGAAAATCACTTTAAACATGCTAATTTTAGCTCTAACACTGATGATCCACCTACAAATGTGAACTGACGTTCAAAAATAAAACATTTGAAAACGGACCATTTTCCACATTTCTGAAGCATGAGGTAATGGGGGGGTGTTATCTCTTTTGTCGAAAATCAGCCGTTTTTGCTCTAACATTAAATGCCTCCAAATGGTATTTAATTAACTTCCCGGGGTGAAGAAACCCTTTTTGAGAACTCAGAGTGAGTAAATTGGCCATTTTCATGCACTTTTAACCATTCCATAAATCTTGTGTTTTGGGCCCCTGGATGCATGAAAATCACTTTAAACATGCCAATTTTAGCTCTAACACTGATGATCCACCTACAAATGTGAACTGACGTTCAAAAATAAAACATTTGAAAACGGACCATTTTCCACATTTCTGAAGCATGACGTAATGGGGGGGTGTTATCTCTTTTGTCGAAAATCAGCCGTTTTTGCTTCAACATTAAATGCCTCCAAATGGTATTTAATTAACTTCCCGGGGTGAAGAAACCCTTTTTGAGAACTCAGAGTGAGTAAATTGGCCATTTTCATGCACTTTTAACCATTCCATAAATCTTGTGTTTTGGGCCCCTGGAAGCATGAAAATCACTTTAAACATGCTAATTTTAGCTCTAACACTGATGATCCACCTACAAATGTGAACTGACGTTCAAAAATAAAACATTTGAAAACGGACCATTTTCCACATTTCTGAAGCATGACGTAATGGGGGGGGTGTTATCTCTTTTGTCGAAAATCAGCCGTTTTTGCTCGAACATTAAATGCCTCCAAATGGTATTTAATTAACTTCCCGAGCCCCTGGAAGCATGAAAATCACTTTAAACATGCTAATTTTAGCTCTAACACTGATGATCCACCTACAAATGTGAACTGACGTTCAAAAATAAAACATTTGAAAACGGACCATTTTCCACATTTCTGAAACATGACGTAATGGGGGGGTGTTATCTCTTTTGTCGAAAATCAGCCGTTTTTGCTCGAACATTAAATGCCTCCAAATGGTATTTAATTAACTTCCCGAGCCCCTGGAAGCATGAAAATCACTTTAAACATGCTAATTTTAGCTCTAACACTGATGATCCACCTACAAATGTGAACTGACGTTCAAAAATAAAACATTTGAAAACGGACCATTTTCCACATTTCTGAAGCATGACGTAATGGGGGGGTGTTATCTCTTTTGTCGAAAATCAGCCGTTTTTGCTCTAACATTAAATGCCTCCAAATGGTATTTAATTAACTTCCCGGGGTGAAGAAACCCTTTCTGAGAACTCAGAGTGAGTAAATTGGCCATTTTCATGCACTTTTAACCATTCCATAAATCTTGTGTTTTGGGCCCCTGGAAGCATGAAAATCACTTTAAACATGCTAATTTTAGCTCTAACACTGATGATCCACCTACAAATGTGAACTGACGTTCAAAAATAAAACATTTGAAAACGGACCATTTTCCACATTTCTGAAGCATGACGTAATCGGGGGGTGTTATCTCTTTTGTCGAAAATCAGCCGTTTTTGCTCGAACATTAAATGCCTCCAAATGGTATTTAATTAACTTCCCGAGCCCCTGGAAGCATGAAAATCACTTTAAACATGCTAATTTTAGCTCTAACACTGATGATCCACCTACAAATGTGAACTGACGTTCAAAAATAAAACATTTGAAAACGGACCATTTTCCACATTTCTGAAGCATGACGTAATGGGGGGGTGTTATCTCTTTTGTCGAAAATCAGCCGTTTTTGCTCGAACATTAAATGCCTCCAAATGGTATTTAATTGACTTCCCGGGGTGAAGAAACCCTTTTTGAGAACTCAGAGTGAGTAAATTGGCCATTTTCATGCACTTTTAACCATTCCATAAATCTTGTGTTTTGGGCCCCTGGAAGCATGAAAATCACTTTAAACATGCTAATTTTAGCTCTAACACTGATGATCCACCTACAAATGTGAACTGACGTTCAAAAATAAAACATTTGAAAACGGACCATTTTCCACATTTCTGAAGCATGACGTAATGGGGGGGTGTTATCTCTTTTGTCGAAAATCAGCCGTTTTTGCTCGAACATTAAATGCCTCCAAATGGTATTTAATTAACTTCCCGGGGTGAAGAAACCCTTTTTGAGAACTCAGAGTGAGTAAATTGGCCATTTTCATGCACTTTTAACCATTCCATAAATCTTGTGTTTTGGGCCCCTGGAAGCATGAAAATCACTTTAAACATGCTAATTTTAGCTCTAACACTGATGATCCACCTACAAATGTGAACTGACGTTCAAAAATAAAACATTTGAAAACGGACCATTTTCCACATTTCTGAAGCATGACGTAATGGGGGGGTGTTATCTCTTTTGTCGAAAATCAGCCGTTTTTGCTCGAACATTAAATGCCTCCAAATGGTATTTAATTAACTTCCCGAGCCCCTGGAAGCATGAAAATCACTTTAAACATGCTAATTTTAGCTCTAACACTGATGATCCACCTACAAATGTGAACTGACGTTCAAAAATAAAACATTTGAAAACGGACCATTTTCCACATTTCTGAAGCATGACGTAATGGGGGGGTGTTATCTCTTTTGTCGAAAATCAGCCGTTTTTGCTCTAACATTAAATGCCTCCAAATGGTATTTAATTAACTTCCCGGGGTGAAGAAACCCTTTTTGAGAACTCAGAGTGAGTAAATTGGCCATTTTCATGCACTTTTAACCATTCCATAAATCTTGTGTTTTGGGCCCCTGGAAGCATGAAAATCACTTTAAACATGCTAATTTTAGCTCTAACACTGATGATCCACCTACAAATGTGAACTGACGTTCAAAAATAAAACATTTGAAAACTGACCATTTTCCACATTTCTGAAGCATGACGTAATGGGGGGGTGTTATCTCTTTTGTCGAAAATCAGCCGTTTTTGCTCGAACATTAAATGCCTCCAAATGGTATTTAATTAACTTCCCGGGGTGAAGAAACCCTTTTTGAGAACTCAGAGTGAGTAAATTGGCCATTTTCATGCACTTTTAACCATTCCATAAATCTTGTGTTTTGGGCCCCTGGAAGCATGAAAATCACTATAAAAATGCTAATTTTAGCTCTAACACTGATGATCCACCTACAAATGTGAACTGACGTTCAAAAATAAAACATTTGAAAACGGACCATTTTCCACATTTCTGAAGCATGACGTAATGGGGGGGTGTTATCTCTTTTGTCGAAAATCAGCCGTTTTTGCTCGAACATTAAATGCCTCCAAATGGTATTTAATTAACTTCCCGGGGTGAAGAAACCCTTTTTGAGAACTCAGAGTGAGTAAATTGGCCATTTTCATGCACTTTTAACCATTCCATAAATCTTGTGTTTTGGGCCCCTGGAAGCATGAAAATCACTTTAAACATGCTAATTTTAGCTCTAACACTGATGATCCACCTACAAATGTGAACTGACGTTCAAAAATAAAACATTTGAAAACGGACCATTTTCCACATTTCTGAAGCATGACGTAATGGGGGGGTGTTATCTCTTTTGTCGAAAATCAGCCGTTTTTGCTCTAACATTAAATGCCTCCAAATGGTATTTAATTAACTTCCCGGGGTGAAGAAACCCTTTTTGAGAACTCAGAGTGAGTAAATTGGCCATTTTCATGCACTTTTAACCATTCCATAAATCTTGTGTTTTGGGCCCCTGGAAGCATGAAAATCACTTTAAACATGCTAATTTTAGCTCTAACACTGATGATCCACCTACAAATGTGAACTGACGTTCAAAAATAAAACATTTGAAAACGGACCATTTTCCACATTTCTGAAGCATGACGTAATGGGGGGTGTTATCTCTTTTGTCGAAAATCAGCCGTTTTTGCTCTAACATTAAATGCCTCCAAATGGTATTTAATTAACCTCCCGGGGTGAAGAAACCCTTTTTGAGAACTCAGAGTGAGTAAATTGGCCATTTTCATGCACTTTTAACCATTCCATAAATCTTGTGTTTTGGGCCCCTGGAAGCATGAAAATCACATTAAACATGCTAATTTTAGCTCTAACACTGATGATCCACCTACAAATGTGAACTGACGTTCAAAATTAAAACATTTGAAAACGGACCATTTTCCACATTTCTGAAGCATGAAGTAATGGGGGGGTGTTATCTCTTTTGTCGAAAATCAGCCGTTTTTGCTCGAACATTAAATGCCTCCAAATGGTATTTAATTAACTTCCCGGGGTGAAGAAACCCTTTTTGAGAACTCAGAGTGACTAATTGGCCATTTTCATGCACTTTTAACCATTCCATAAATCTTGTGTTTTTGGCCCCTGGAAGCATGAAAATCACTTTAAACATGCTAATTTTAGCTCTAACACTGATGATCCACCTACAAATGTGAACTGACGTTCAAAAATAAAACATTTGAAAACGGACCATTTTCCACATTTCTGAAGCATGACGTAATGGGGGGGTGTTATCTCTTTTGTCGAAAATCAGCCGTTTTTGCTCTAACATTAAATGCCTCCAAATGGTATTTAATTAACTTCCCGGGGTGAAGAAACCCTTTTTGAGAACTCAGAGTGAGTAAATTGGCCATTTTCATGCACTTTTAACCATTCCATAAATCTTGTGTTTTGGGCCCCTGGAAGCATGAAAATCACTTTAAACATGCTAATTTTAGCTCTAACACTGATGATCCACCTACAAATGTGAACTGACGTTCAAAAATAAAACATTTGAAAACGGACCATTTTCCACATTTCTGAAGCATGACGTAATGGGGGGGTGTTATCTCTTTTGTCGAAAATCAGCCGTTTTTGCTCTAACATTAAATGCCTCCAAATGGTATTTAATTAACTTCCCGAGGTGAAGAAACCCTTTTTGAGAACTCAGAGTGAGTAAATTGGCCATTTTCATGCACTTTTAACCATTCCATAAATCTTGTGTTTTGGGCCCCTGGAAGCATGAAAATCACTTTAAACATGCTAATTTTAGCTCTAACACTGATGATCCACCTACAAATGTGAACTGACGTTCAAAAATAAAACATTTGAAAACGGACCATTTTCCACAATTCTGAAGCATGACGTAATGGGGGGGTGTTATCTCTTTTGTCGAAAATCAGCCGTTTTTGCTCGAACATTAAATGCCTCCAAATGGTATTTAATTAACTTCCCGGGGTGAAGAAACCCTTTTTGAGAACTCAGAGTGAGTAAATTGGCCATTTTCATGCACTTTTAACCATTCCATAAATCTTGTGTTTTGGGCCCCTGGAAGCATGAAAATCACTTTAAACATGCTAATTTTAGCTCTAACACTGATGATCCACCTACAAATGTGAACTGACGTTCAAAAATAAAACATTTGAAAACGGACCATTTTCCACATTTCTGAAGCATGACGTAATGGGGGGGTGTTATCTCTTTTGTCGAAAATCAGCTGTTTTTGCTCTAACATTAAATGCCTCCAAATGGTATTTAATTAACTTCCCGGGGTGAAGAAACCCTTTTTGAGAACTCAGAGTGAGTAAATTGGCCATTTTCATGCACTTTTAACCATTCCATAAATCTTGTGTTTTGGGCCCCTGGAAGCATGAAAATCACTTTAAACATGCTAATTTTAGCTCTAACACTGATGATCCACCTACAAATGTGAACTGACGTTCAAAAATAAAACATTTGAAAACGGACCATTTTCCACATTTCTGAAGCATGACGTAATGGGGGGTGTTATCTCTTTTGTCGAAAATCAGCCGTTTTTGCTCTAACATTAAATGCCTCCAAATGGTATTTAATTAACTTCCCGGGGTGAAGAAACCCTTTTTGAGAACTCAGAGTGAGTAAATTGGCCATTTTCATGCACTTTTAACCATTCCATAAATCTTGTGTTTTGGGCCCCTGGAAGCATGAAAATCACTTTAAACATGCTAATTTTAGCTCTAACACTGATGATCCACCTACAAATGTGAACTGACGTTCAAAAATAAAACATTTGAAAACGGACCATTTTCCACATTTCTGAAGCATGACGTAATGGGGGGGTGTTATCTCTTTTGTCGAAAATCTGCTGTTTTTGCTTCAACATTAAATGCCTCCAAATGGTATTTAATTAACTTCCCGGGGTGAAGAAACCCTTTTTGAGAACTCAGAGTGAGTAAATTGGCCATTTTCATGCACTTTTAACCATTCCATAAATCTTGTGTTTTGGGCCCCTGGAAGCATGAAAATCACTTTAAACATGCTAATTTTAGCTCTAACACTGATGATCCACCTACAAATGTGAACTGACGTTCAAAAATAAAACATTTGAAAACGGACCATTTTCCACATTTCTGAAGCATGACGTAATGGGGGGGTGTTATCTCTTTTGTCGAAAATCAGCCGTTTTTGCTCGAACATTAAATGCCTCCAAATGGTATTTAATTAACTTCCCGGGGTGAAGAAACCCTTTTTGAGAACTCAGAGTGAGTAAATTGGCCATTTTCATGCACTTTTAACCATTCCATAAATCTTGTGTTTTTGGCCCCTGGAAGCATGAAAATCACTTTAAACATGCTAATTTTAGCTCTAACACTGATGATCCACCTACAAATGTGAACTGACGTTCAAAAATAAAACATTTGAAAACGGACCATTTTCCACATTTCTGAAGCATGACGTAATGGGGGGGTGTTATCTCTTTTGTCGAAAATCAGCCGTTTTTGCTCTAACATTAAATGCCTCCAAATGGTATTTAATTAACTTCCCGGGGTGAAGAAACCCTTTTTGAGAACTCAGAGTGAGTAAATTGGCCATTTTCATGCACTTTTAACCATTCCATAAATCTTGTGTTTTGGGCCCCTGGAAGCATGAAAATCACTTTAAACATGCTAATTTTAGCTCTAACACTGATGATCCACCTACAAATGTGAACTGACGTTCAAAAATAAAACATTTGAAAACGGACCATTTTCCACATTTCTGAAGCATGACGTAATGGGGGGGTGTTATCTCTTTTGTCGAAAATCAGCCGTTTTTGCTCGAACATTAAATGCCTCCAAATGGTATTTATTTCACTTCCCGAGCCCCTGGAAGCATGAAAATCACTTTAAACATGCTAATTTTAGCTCTAACACTGATGATCCACCTACAAATGTGAACTGGCGTTCAAAAATAAAACATTTGAAAACGGACCATTTTCCACATTTCTGAAGCATGACGTAATGGGGGGGTGTTATCTCTTTTGTCGAAAATCAGCCGTTTTTGCTCGAACATTAAATGCCTCCAAATGGTATTTAATTAACTTCCCGGGGTGAAGAAACCCTTTTTGAGAACTCAGAGTGAGTAAATTGGCCATTTTCATGCACTTTTAACCATTCCATAAATCTTGTGTTTTGGGCCCCTGGAAGCATGAAAATCACTTTAAACATGCTAATTTTAGCTCTAACACTGATGATCCACCTACAAATGTGAACTGACGTTCAAAAATAAAACATTTGAAAACGGACCATTTTCCACATTTCTGAAGCATGACGTAATGGGGGGGTGTTATCTCTTTTGTCGAAAATCAGCCGTTTTTGCTCGAACATTAAATGCCTCCAAATGGTATTTATTTCACTTCCCGAGCCCCTGGAAGCATGAAAATCACTTTAAACATGCTAATTTTAGCTCTAACACTGATGATCCACCTACAAATGTGAACTGACGTTCAAAAATAAAACATTTGAAAACGGACCATTTTCCACATTTCTGAAGCATGACGTAATGGGGGGGTGTTATCTCTTTTGTCGAAAATCAGCCGTTTTTGCTCGAACATTAAATGCCTCCAAATGGTATTTAATTAACTTCCTGAGCCCCTGGAAGCATGAAAATCACTTTAAACATGCTAATTTTAGCTCTAACACTGATGATCCACCTACAAATGTGAACTGACGTTCAAAAATAAAACATTTGAAAACGGACCATTTTCCACATTTCTGAAGCATGACGTAATGGGGGGGTGTTATCTCTTTTGTCAAAAATCAGCCGTTTTTGCTTGAACATTAAATGCCTCCAAATGGTATTTAATTAACTTCCCGGGGTGAAGAAACCCTTTTTGAGAACTCAGAGTGAGTAAAGTGGCCATTTTCATGCACTTTTAACCATTCCATAAATCTTGTGTTTAGGGCCCCTGGAAGCATGAAAATCACTTTAAACATGCTAATTTTAGCTCTAACACTGATGATCCACCTACAAATGTGAACTGACGTTCAAAAATAAAACATTTGAAAACGGACCATTTTCCACATTTCTGAAGCATGACGTAATGGGGGGGTGTTATCTCTTTAGTCGAAAATCAGCCGTTTTTGCTTGAACATTACATTTCTCCAAATGGTATTTAATTAACTTCCCGAGCCCCTGGAAGCATGAAAATCACTTTAAACATGCTAATTTTAGCTCTAACACTGATGATCCACCTACAAATGTGAACTGACGTTCAAAAATAAAACATTTGAAAACGGACCATTTTCCACATTTCTGAAGCATGACGTAATGGGGGGGTGTTATCTCTTTTGTCAAAAATCAGCCGTTTTTGCTTGAACATTAAATGCCTCCAAATGGTATTTAATTAACTTCCTGGGGTGAAGAAACCCTTTTTGAGAACTCAGAGTGAGTAAAGTGGCCATTTTCATGCACTTTTAACCATTCCATAAATCTTGTGTTTAGGGCCCCTGGAAGCATGAAAATCACTTTAAACATGCTAATTTTAGCTCTAACACTGATGATCCACCTACAAATTTGAACTGACGTTCAAAAATAAAACATTTGAAAACGGACCATTTTCCACATTTCTGAAGCATGACTTAATGGGGGGGTGTTTTCTCTTTTGTCGAAAATCAGCCGTTTTTGCTTGAACATTAAATGCCTCCAAATGGTATTTAATTAACTTCCCGGGGTGAAGAAACCCTTTTTGAGAACTCAGAGTGAGTAAAGTGGCCATTTTCATGCACTTTTAACCATTCCATAAATCTTGTGTTTAGGGCCCCTGGAAGCATGAAAATCACTTTAAACATGCTAATTTTAGCTCTAACACTGATGATCCACCTACAAATGTGAACTGACGTTCAAAAATAAAACATTTGAAAACGGACCATTTTCCACATTTCTGAAGCATGACGTAATGGGGGGGGTGTTATCTCTTTAGTCGAAAATCAGCCGTTTTTGCTTGAACATTAAATTTCTCCAAATGGTATTTAATTAACTTCCCGAGCCCCTGGAAGCATGAAAATCACTTTAAACATGCTAATTTTAGCTCTAACACTGATGATCCACCTACAAATTTGAACTGACGTTCAAAAATAAAACATTTGAAAACGGACCATTTTCCACATTTCTGAAGCATGACTTAATGGGGGGGTGTTATCTCTTTTGTCGAAAATCAGCCGTTTTTGCTTGAACATTAAATGCCTCCAAATGGTATTTAATTAACTTCCCGGGGTGAAGAAACCCTTTTTGAGAACTCAGAGTGAGTAAATTGGCCATTTTCATGCACTTTTAACCATTCCATAAATCTTGTGTTTAGGGCCCCTGGAAGCATGAAAATCACTTTAAACATGCTAATTTTAGCTCTAACACTGATGATCCACCTACAAATGTGAACTGACGTTCAAAAATAAAACATTTGAAAACGGACCATTTTCCACATTTCTGAAGCATGACTTAATGGGGGGGTGTTATCTCTTTTGTCGAAAATCAGCCGTTTTTGCTTGAACATTAAATGCCTTCAAATGGTATTTAATTAACTTCCCGAGCCCCTGGAAGCATGAAAATCACTTTAAACATGCTAATTTTAGCTCTAACACTGATGATCCACCTACAAATGTGAACTGACGTTCAAAAATAAAACATTTGAAAACGGACCATTTTCCACATTTCTGAAGCATGACGTAATGGGGGGGTGTTATCTCTTTTGTCAAAAATCAGCCGTTTTTGCTTGAACATTAAATGCCTCCAAATGGTATTTAATTAACTTCCCGGGGTGAAGAAACCCTTTTTGAGAACTCAGAGTGAGTAAAGTGGCCATTTTCATGCACTTTTAACCATTCCATAAATCTTGTGTTTAGGGCCCCTGGAAGCATGAAAATCACTTTAAACATGCTAATTTTAGCTCTAACACTGATGATCCACCTACAAATGTGAACTGACGTTCAAAAATAAAACATTTGAAAACGGACCATTTTCCACATTTCTGAAGCATGACATAATGGGGGGGTATTATCTCTTTAGTCGAAAATCAGCCGTTTTTGCTTGAACATTAAATTTCTCCAAATGGTATTTAATTAACTTCCCGAGCCCCTGAAAGCATGAAAATCACTTTAAACATGCTAATTTTAGCTCTAACACTGATGATCCACCTACAAATTTGAACTGACGTTCAAAAATAAAACATTTGAAAACGGACCATTTTCCACATTTCTGAAGCATGACTTAATGGGGGGGTGTTATCTCTTTTGTCGAAAATCAGCCGTTTTTGCTTGAACATTAAATGCCTCCAAATGGTATTTAATTAACTTCCCGGGGTGAAGAAACCCTTTTTGAGAACTCAGAGTGAGTAAATTGGCCATTTTCATGCACTTTTAACCATTCCATAAATCTTGTGTTTAGGGCCCCTGGAAGCATGAAAATCACTTTAAACATGCTAATTTTAGCTCTAACACTGATGATCCACCTACAAATGTGAACTGACGTTCAAAAATAAAACATTTGAAAACGGACCATTTTCCACATTTCTGAAGCATGACTTAATGGGGGGGTGTTATCTCTTTTGTCGAAATCAGCCGTTTTTGCTTGAACATTAAATGCCTCCAAATGGTATTTAATTACCTTCCCGGGGTGAAGAAACCCTTTTTGACAACTCAGAGTGAGTAAATTGGCCATTTTCATGCACTTTTAACCATTCCATAAATCTTGTGTTTAGGGCCCCTGGAAGCATGAAAATCACTTTAAACATGCTAATTTTAGCTCTAACACTGATGATCCACCTACAAATGTGAACTGACGTTCAAAAATAAAACATTTGAAAACGGACCATTTTCCACATTTCTGAAGCATGACGTAATGGGGGGGGTGTTATCTCTTTTGTCGAAAATCAGCCGTTTTTGCTCGAACATTAAATGCCTCCAAATGGTATTTAATTAACTTCCCGGGGTGAAGAAACCCTTTTTGAGAACTCAGAGTGAGTAAATTGGCCATTTTCATGCACTTTTAACCATTCCATAAATCTTGTGTTTTGGGCCCCTGGAAGCATGAAAATCACTTTAAACATGCTAATTTTAGCTCTAACACTGATGATCCACCTACAAATGTGAACTGACGTTCAAAAATAAAACATTTGAAAACGGACCATTTTCCACATTTCTGAAGCATGACGTAATGGGGGGGTGTTATCTCTTTTGTCGAAAATCAGCAGTTTTTGCTCTAACATTAAATGCCTCCAAATGGTATTTAATTAACTTCCCGGGGTGAAGAAACCCTTTTTGAGAACTCAGAGTGAGTAAATTGGCCATTTTCATGCACTTTTAACCATTCCATAAATCTTGTGTTTTGGGCCCCTGGAAGCATGAAAATCACTTTAAACATGCTAATTTTAGCTCTAACACTGATGATCCACCTACAAATGTGAACTGACGTTCAAAAATAAAACATTTGAAAACGGACCATTTTCCACATTTCTGAAGCATGACGTAATGGGGGGGGTGTTATCTCTTTTGTCGAAAATCAGCCGTTTTTGCTCTAACATTAAATGCCTCCAAATGGTATTTAATTAACTTCCCGGGGTGAAGAAACCCTTTTTGAGAACTCAGAGTGAGTAAATTGGCCATTTTCATGCACTTTTAACCATTCCATAAATCTTGTGTTTTGGGCCCCTGGAAGCATGAAAATCACTTTAAACATGCTAATTTTAGCTCTAACACTGATGATCCACCTACAAATGTGAACTGACGTTCAAAAATAAAACATTTGAAAACGGCCCATTTTCCACATTTCTGAAGCATGACGTAATGGGGGGGTGTTATCTCTTTTGTCGAAAATCAGCCGTTTTTGCTCGAACATTAAATGCCTCCAAATGGTATTTAATTAACTTCCCGGGGTGAAGAAACCCTTTTTGAGAACTCAGAGTGAGTAAATTGGCCATTTTCATGCACTTTTAACCATTCCATAAATCTTGTGTTTTTGGCCCCTGGAAGCATGAAAATCACTTTAAACATGCTAATTTTAGCTCTAACACTGATGATCCACCTACAAATGTGAACTGACGTTCAAAAATAAAACATTTGAAAACGGACCATTTTCCACATTTCTGAAGCATGACGTAATGGGGGGGTGTTATCTCTTTTGTCGAAAATCAGCCGTTTTTGCTCTAACATTAAATGCCTCCAAATGGTATTTAATTAACTTCCCGGGGTGAAGAAACCCTTTTTGAGAACTCAGAGTGAGTAAATTGGCCATTTTCATGCACTTTTAACCATTCCATAAATCTTGTGTTTTGGGCCCCTGGAAGCATGAAAATCACTTTAAACATGCTAATTTTAGCTCTAACACTGATGATCCACCTACAAATGTGAACTGACGTTCAAAAATAAAACATTTGAAAACGGACCATTTTCCACATTTCTGAAGCATGACGTAATGGGGGGGTGTTATCTCTTTTGTCGAAAATCAGCCGTTTTTGCTCTAACATTAAATGCCTCCAAATGGTATTTAATTAACTTCCCGGGGTGAAGAAACCCTTTTTGAGAACTCAGAGTGAGTAAATTGGCCATTTTCATGCACTTTTAACCATTCCATAAATCTTGTGTTTTGGGCCCCTGGAAGCATGAAAATCACTTTAAACATGCTAATTTTAGCTCTAACACTGATGATCCACCTACAAATGTGAACTGACGTTCAAAAATAAAACATTTGAAAACGGACCATTTTCCACATTTCTGAAGCATGACGTAATGGGGGGGTGTTATCTCTTTTGTCGAAAATCAGCCGTTTTTGCTCGAACATTAAATGCCTCCAAATGGTATTTATTTCACTTCCCGAGCCCCTGGAAGCATGAAAATCACTTTAAACATGCTAATTTTAGCTCTAACACTGATGATCCACCTACAAATGTGAACTGACGTTCAAAAATAAAACATTTGAAAACGGACCGTTTTCCACATTTCTGAAGCATGACGTAATGGGGGGGTGTTATCTCTTTTGTCGAAAATCAGCCGTTTTTGCTCGAACATTAAATGCCTCCAAATGGTATTTAATTAACTTCCCGAGCCCCTGGAAGCATGAAAATCACTTTAAACATGCTAATTTTAGCTCTAACACTGATGATCCACCTACAAATGTGAACTGACGTTCAAAAATAAAACATTTGAAAACGGACCATTTTCCACATTTCTGAAGCATGACGTAATGGGGGGTGTTATCTCTTTTGTCAAAAATCAGCCGTTTTTGCTTGAACATTAAATGCCTCCAAATGGTATTTAATTAACTTCCCGGGGTGAAGAAACCCTTTTTGAGAACTCAGAGTGAGTAAAGTGGCCATTTTCATGCACTTTTAACCATTCCATAAATCTTGTGTTTAGGGCCCCTGGAAGCATGAAAATCACTTTAAACATGCTAATTTTAGCTCTAACACTGATGATCCACCTACAAATGTGAACTGACGTTCAAAAATAAAACATTTGAAAACGGACCATTTTCCACATTTCTGAAGCATGACGTAATGGGGGGGTGTTATCTCTTTAGTCGAAAATCAGCCGTTTTTGCTTGAACATTACATTTCTCCAAATGGTATTTAATTAACTTCCCGAGCCCCTGGAAGCATGAAAATCACTTTAAACATGCTAATTTTAGCTCTAACACTGATGATCCACCTACAAATTTGAACTGACGTTCAAAAATAAAACATTTGAAAACGGACCATTTTCCACATTTCTGAAGCATGACGTAATGGGGGGGTGTTATCTCTTTTGTCAAAAATCAGCCGTTTTTGCTTGAACATTAAATGCCTCCAAATGGTATTTAATTAACTTCCTGGGGTGAAGAAACCCTTTTTGAGAACTCAGAGTGAGTAAAGTGGCCATTTTCATGCACTTTTAACCATTCCATAAATCTTGTGTTTAGGGCCCCTGGAAGCATGAAAATCACTTTAAACATGCTAATTTTAGCTCTAACACTGATGATCCACCTACAAATGTGAACTGACGTTCAAAAATAAAACATTTGAAAACGGACCATTTTCCACATTTCTGAAGCATGACTTAATGGGGGGGTGTTATCTCTTTAGTCGAAAATCAGCCGTTTTTGCTTGAACATTAAATGCCTCCAAATGGTATTTAATTAACTTCCCGAGCCCCTGGAAGCATGAAAATCACTTTAAACATGCTAATTTTAGCTCTAACACTGATGATCCACCTACAAATGTGAACTGACGTTCAAAAATAAAACATTTGAAAACGGACCATTTTCCACATTTCTGAAGCATGACGTAATGGGGGGGTGTTATCTCTTTTGTCAAAAATCAGCCATTTTTGCTTGAACATTAAATGCCTCCAAATGGTATTTAATTAACTTCCTGGGGTGAAGAAACCCTTTTTGAGAACTCAGAGTGAGTAAAGTGGCCATTTTCATGCACTTTTAACCATTCCATAAATCTTGTGTTTAGGGCCCCTGGAAGCATGAAAATCACTTTAAACATGCTAATTTTAGCTCTAACATTGATGATCCACCTACAAATTTGAACTGACGTTCAAAAATAAAACATTTGAAAACGGACCATTTTCCACATTTCTGAAGCATGACTTAATGGGGGGGTGTTATCTCTTTTGTCGAAAATCAGCCGTTTTTGCTTGAACATTAAATGCCTCCAAATGGTATTTAATTAACTTCCCGGGGTGAAGAAACCCTTTTTGAGAACTCAGAGTGAGTAAAGTGGCCATTTTCATGCACTTTTAACCATTCCATAAATCTTGTGTTTAGGGCCCCTGGAAGCATGAAAATCACTTTAAACATGCTAATTTTAGCTCTAACACTGATGATCCACCTACAAATGTGAACTGACGTTCAAAAATAAAACATTTGAAAACTGACCATTTTCCACATTTCTGAAGCATGACGTAATGGGGGGGTGTTATCTCTTTAGTCAAAAATCAGCCGTTTTTGCTTGAACATTAAATTTCTCCAAATGGTATTTAATTAACTTCCCGAGCCCCTGGAAGCATGAAAATCACTTTAAACATGCTAATTTTAGCTCTAACACTGATGATCCACCTACAAATTTGAACTGACGTTCAAAAATAAAACATTTGAAAACGGACCATTTTCCACATTTCTGAAGCATGACTTAATGGGGGGTGTTATCTCTTTTGTCGAAAATCAGCCGTTTTTGCTTGAACATTAAATGCCTCCAAATGGTATTTAATTAACTTCCCGGGGTGAAGAAACCCTTTTTGAGAACTCAGAGTGAGTAAATTGGCCATTTTCATGCACTTTTAACCATTCCATAAATCTTGTGTTTAGGGCCCCTGGAAGCATGAAAATCACTTTAAACATGCTAATTTTAGCTCTAACACTGATGATCCACCTACAAATGTGAACTGACGTTCAAAAATAAAACATTTGAAAACGGACCATTTTCCACATTTCTGAAGCATGACGTAATGGGGGGGTGTTATCTCTTTAGTCGAAAATCAGCCGTTTTTGCTTGAACATTAAATTTCTCCAAATGGTATTTAATTAACTTCCCGAGCCCCTGGAAGCATGAAAATCACTTTAAACATGCTAATTTTAGCTCTAACACTGATGATCCACCTACAAATTTGAACTGACGTTCAAAAATAAAACATTTGAAAACGGACCATTTTCCACATTTCTGAAGCATGACTTAATGGGGGGGTGTTATCTCTTTTGTCGAAAATCAGCCGTTTTTGCTTGAACATTAAATGCCTCCAAATGGTATTTAATTAACTTCCCGGGGTGAAGAAACCCTTTTTGAGAACTCAGAGTGAGTAAATTGGCCATTTTCATGCACTTTTAACCATTCCATAAATCTTGTGTTTAGGGCCCCTGGAAGCATGAAAATCACTTTAAACATGCTAATTTTAGCTCTAACACTGATGATCCACCTACAAATGTGAACTGACGTTCAAAAATAAAACATTTGAAAACGGACCATTTTCCACATTTCTGAAGCATGACTTAATGGGGGGGTGTTATCTCTTTTGTCGAAAATCAGCCGTTTTTGCTTGAACATTAAATGCCTCCAAATGGTATTTAATTAACTTCCCGAGCCCCTGGAAGCATGAAAATCACTTTAAACATGCTAATTTTAGCTCTAACACTGATGATCCACCTACAAGTTTGAACTGACGTTCAAAAATAAAACATTTGAAAACGGACCATTTTCCACATTTCTGAAGCATGACGTAATGGGGGGGTGTTATCTCTTTTGTCAAAAATCAGCCGTTTTTGCTTGAACATTAAATGCCTCCAAATGGTATTTAATTAACTTCCCGAGCCCCTGGAAGCATGAAAATCACTTTAAACATGCTAATTTTAGCTCTAACACTGATGATCCACCTACAAATTTGAACTGACGTTCAAAAATAAAACATTTGAAAACGGACCATTTTCCACATTTCTGAAGCATGACTTAATGGGGGGGTGTTATCTCTTTTGTCGAAAATCAGCCGTTTTTGCTTGAACATTAAATGCCTCCAAATGGTATTTAATTAACTTCCCGGGGTGAAGAAACCCTTTTTGAGAACTCAGAGTGAGTAAATTGGCCATTTTCATGCACTTTTAACCATTCCATAAATCTTGTGTTTAGGGCCCCTGGAAGCATGAAAATCACTTTAAACATGCTAATTTTAGCTCTAACACTGATGATCCACCTACAAATGTGAACTGACGTTCAAAAATAAAACATTTGAAAACGGACCATTTTCCACATTTCTGAAGCATGACATAATGGGGGGTGTTATCTCTTTAGTCGAAAATCAGCCGTTTTTGCTTGAACATTAAATTTCTCCAAATGGTATTTAATTAACTTCCCGAGCCCCTGAAAGCATGAAAATCACTTTAAACATGCTAATTTTAGCTCTAACACTGATGATCCACCTACAAATTTGAACTGACGTTCAAAAATAAAACATTTGAAAACGGACCATTTTCCACATTTCTGAAGCATGACTTAATGGGGGGGTGTTATCTCTTTTGTCGAAAATCAGCCGTTTTTGCTTGAACATTAAATGCCTCCAAATGGTATTTAATTAACTTCCCGGGGTGAAGAAACCCTTTTTGAGAACTCAGAGTGAGTAAATTGGCCATTTTCATGCACTTTTAACCATTCCATAAATCTTGTGTTTAGGGCCCCTGGAAGCATGAAAATCACTTTAAACATGCTAATTTTAGCTCTAACACTGATGATCCACCTACAAATGTGAACTGACGTTCAAAAATAAAACATTTGAAAACGGACCATTTTCCACATTTCTGAAGCATGACTTAATGGGGGGGTGTTATCTCTTTTGTCGAAAATCAGCCATTTTTGCTTGAACATTAAATGCCTCCAAATGGTATTTAATTAACTTCCCGGGGTGAAGAAACCCTTTTTGACAACTCAGAGTGAGTAAATTGGCCATTTTCATGCACTTTTAACCATTCCATAAATCTTGTGTTTAGGGCCCCTGGAAGCATGAAAATCACTTTAAACATGCTAATTTTAGCTCTAACACTGATGATCCACCTACAAATGTGAACTGACGTTCAAAAATAAAACATTTGAAAACGGACCATTTTCCACATTTCTGAAGCATGACGTAATGGGGGGTGGTATCTCTTTTGTTGAAAATCAGCCGTTTTTGCTTGAACATTAAATGCCTCCAAATGGTATTTAATTAACTTCCCGAGCCCCTGGAAGCATGAAAATCAATTTAAACATGCTAATTTTAGCTCTAACACTGATGATCCACCTACAAATTTGAACTGACGTTCAAAAATAAAACATTTGAAAACGGACCATTTTCCACATTTCTGAAGCATGACGTAATGGGGGTGTGTTATCTCTTTTGTCGAAAATCAGCCGTTTTTGCTTGAACATTAAATGCCTCCAAATGGTATTTAATTAACTTCCCGAGCCCCTGGAAGCATGAAAATCACTTTAAACATGCTAATTTTAGCTCTAACACTGATGATCCACCTACAAATGTGAACTGACGGTCAAAAAAAAAACATTTGAAGACAGACCATTTTCCACATTTCTGAAGCATGACGTAATGGGGGGGTGTTATCTCTTTTGTCGAAAATCAGCCGTTTTTGCTTGAACATTAAATGCCTCCAAATGGTATTTAATTAACTTCCCGAGCCTCTGGAAGCATGAAAATCACTTTAAACATGCTAATTTTAGCTCTAACACTGATGATCCACCTACAAATGTGAACTGGCGTTCAAAAATAAAACATTTGAAAACGGACCATTTTCCACATTTCTGAAGCATGACGTAATGGGGGGGTGTTATCTCTTTTGTCGAAAATCAGCCGTTTTTGCTTGAACATTAAATGCCTCCAAATGGTATTTAATTAACTTCCCGAGCCCCTGGAAGCATGAAAATCACTTTAAACATGCTAATTTTAGCTCTAACACTGACGATCCACCTACAAATGTGAACTGACGTTCAAAAATAAAACATTTGAAAACGGACCATTTTCCACATTTCTGAAGCATGACGTAATGGGGGGTGTTATCTCTTTTGTCGAAAATCAGCCGTTTTTGCTTGAACATTAAATGCCTCCAAATGGTATTTAATTAACTTCCCGGGGTGAAGAAACCCTTTTTGAGAACTCAGAGTGAGTAAATTGGCCATTTTCATGCACTTTTAACCATTTCATAAGTCTTGTGTTTAGGGCCCCTGGAAGCATGAAAATCACTTTCAACATGCTAATTTTAGCTCTAACACTGATGATCCACCTACAAATGTGAACTGACGTTCAAAAATAAAACATTTGAAAACGGACAATTTTCCACATTTCTGAAGCATGACGTAATGGGGGAGTGTTATCTCTTTTGTCGAAAATCAGCCGTTTTTGCTTGAACATTAAATGCCTCCAAATGGTATTTAATTAACTTCCCGAGCCCCTGGAAGCATGAAAATCACTTTAAACATGCTAATTTTAGCTCTAACACTGATGATCCACCTACAAATGTGAACTGACGTTCAAAAATAAAACATTTGAAAACGGACCATTTTCCACATTTCTGAAGCATGACGTAATGGGGGGTGATATCTCTTTTGTCGAAAATGAGCCGTTTTTGCTTGAACATTAAATGCCTCCAAATGGTATTTAATTAACTTCCCGGGCTGAAGAAACTCTTTTTGAGAACTCAGAGTGAGTAAATTGGCCATTTTCATGCACATTTAATCATTCCATAAATCTTGTGTTTAGGGCCCCTGGAAGCATGAAAATCACTTTAAACATGCTAATTTTAGCTCTAACACTGATGATCCACCTACAAATGTGAACTGACGTTCAAAAATAAAACATTTGAAAACGGACCATTTTCCACATTTCTGAAGCATGACGTAATGGGGGGGTGTTATCTCTTTAGTCGAAAATCAGCCGTTTTTGCTTGAACATAAAAATGCCTCAAAATGGTATTTAATTAACTTCCCGAGCCCCTGGAAGCATGAAAATCACTTTAAACATGCTGATTTTAGCACTAACACTGATGATCCACCTACAAATTTGAACTGACGTTCAAAAATAAAACATTTGAAAACGGACCATTTTCCACATTTCTGAAGCATGACGTAATGGGGGGGTGTTATCTCTTTTGTCGAAAATCAGCCGTTTCTGCTTGAACATTAAATGCCTCCAAATGGTATTTAATTACCTTCCCGGGGTGAAGAAACCCTTTTTGAGAACTCAGAGTGAGTAAATTGGCCATTTTCATGCACTTTTAACCATTCCATAAATCTTGTGTTTAGGGCCCCTGGAAGCATGAAAATCACTTTAAACATGCTAATTTTAGCTCTAACACTGATGATCCACCTACAAATGTGAACTGACGTTCAAAAATAAAACATTTGAAAACGGACCATTTTCCACATTTCTGAAGCATGACGTAATGGGGGGTGGTATCTCTTTTGTCGAAAATCAGCCATTTTTGCTTGAACATTAAATGCCTCCAAATGGTATTTAATTAACTTCCAGTGCCCCTGGAAGCATGAAAATCAATTTAAACATGCTAATTTTAGCTCTAACACTGATGATCCACCTACAAATGTGAACTGACATTCAAAAATAAAACATTTGAAAACGGACCATTTTCCACATTTCTGAAGCATGACGTAATCGGGGTGTGTTATCTCTTTTGTCGAAAATCAGCCGTTTTTGCTTGAACATTAAATGCCTCCAAATGGTATTTAATTAACTTTCCGAGCCCCTGGAAGCATGAAAATCACTTTAAACATGCTAATTTTAGCTCTAACACTGATGATCCACCTACAAATGTGAACTGACGTTCAAAAATAAAACATTTGAAAACGGACCATTTTCCACATTTCTGAAGCATGACGTAATGGGGGGGTGTTATCTCTTTTGTCGGTATTCAGCCGTTTTTGTTTGAACATTAAATGCCTCCAAATGGTATTTAATTAACTTCCCGGGGTGAAGAAACCCTTTTTGAGAACTCAGAGTGAGTAAATTGGCCATTTTCATGCACTTTTAACCATTCCATAAATCTTGTGTTTAGGGCCCCTGGAAGCATGAAAATCACTTTAAACATGCTAATTTTAGCTCTAACACTGATGATCCACCTACAAATGTGAACTGACGTTCAAAAATAAAACATTTGAAAACGGACCATTTTCCACATTTCTGAAGCATGACGTAATGGGGGGGTGTTATCTCTTTAGTCGAAAATCAGCCGTTTTTGCTTGAACATTAAATGCCTCCAAATGGTATTTAATTAACTTCCCGGGGTGAAGAAACCCTTTTTGAGAACTCAGAGTGAGTAAATTGGCCATTTTCATGCACTTTTAACCATTCCATAAATCTTGTGTTTAGGGCCCCTGGAAGCATGAAAATCACTTTAAACATGCTAATTTTAGCTCTAACACTGATGATCCACCTACAAATGTGAACTGACGTTCAAAAATAAAACATTTGAAAACGGACTATTTTCCACATTTCTGAAGCATGACGTAATGGGGGGGTGTTATCTCTTTTGTCGAAAATCAGCCGTTTTTGCTTGAACATTAAATGCCTCCAAATGGTATTTAATTAACTTCCCGGGGTGAAGAAACCCTTTTTGAGAACTCAGAGTGAGTAAATTGGCCATTTTCATGCACTTTTAACCATTTCATAAATCTTGTGTTTAGGGCCCCTGGAAGCATGAAAATCACTTTCAACATGCTAATTTTAGCTCTAACACTGATGATCCACCTACAAATGTGAACTGACGTTCAAAAATAAAACATTTGAAAACGGACCATTTTCCACATTTCTGAAGCATGACGTAATGGGGGGGTGTTATCTCTTTTGTCGAAAATCAGCCGTTTTTGCTTGAACATTAAATGCCTCCAAATGGTATTTAATTAACTTCCCGAGCCCCTGGAAGCATGAAAATCACTTTAAACATGCTAATTTTAGCTCTAACACTGATGATCCACCTACAAATGTGAACTGACGTTCAAAAATAAAACATTTGAAAACGGACCATTTTCCACATTTCTGAAGCATGACGTAATGGGGGGGTGTTATCTCTTTTGTCGAAAATCAGCCGTTTTTGCTTGAACATTAAATGCCTCCAAATGGTATTTAATTAACTTCCCGGGGTGAAGAAACCCTTTTTGAGAACTCAGAGTGAGTAAATTGGCCAGTTTCATGCACTTTTAACCATTCCATAAATCTTGTGTTTAGGGCCCCTGGAAGCATGAAAATCACTTTAAACATGCTAATTTTAGCTCTAACACTGATGATCCACCTACAAATGTGAACTGACGTTCAAAAATAAAACATTTGAAAATGGACTATTTTCCACATTTCTGAAGCATGACGTAATGGGGGGGTGTTATCTCTTTTGTCGAAAATCAGCCGTTTTTGCTTGAACATTAAATGCCTCCAAATGGTATTTAATTAACTTCCCGGGGTGAAGAAACCCTTTTTGAGAACTCAGAGTGAGTAAATTGGCCATTTTCATGCACTTTTAACCATTTCATAAGTCTTGTGTTTAGGGCCCCTGGAAGCATGAAAATCACTTTCAACATGCTAATTTTAGCTCTAACACTGAAGATCCACCTACAAATGTGAACTGACGTTCAAAAATAAAACATTTGAAAACGGACCATTTTCCACATTTCTGAAGCATGACGTAATGGGGGAGTGTTATCTCTTTTGTCGAAAATCAGCCGTTTTTGCTTGAACATTAAATGCCTCCAAATGGTATTTAATTAACTTCCCGAGCCCCTGGAAGCATGAAAATCACTTTAAACATGCTAATTTTAGCTCTAACACTGATGATCCACCTACAAATGTGAACTGACGGTCAAAAAAAAAACATTTGAAGACAGACCATTTTCCACATTTCTGAAGCATGACGTAATGGGGGGGTGTTATCTCTTTTGTCGAAAATCAGCCGTTTTTGCTTGAACATTAAATGCCTCCAAATGGTATTTAATTAACTTCCCGAGCCTCTGGAAGCATGACAATCACTTTAAACATGCTAATTTTAGCTCTAACACTGATGATCCACCTACAAATGTGAACTGGCGTTCAAAAATAAAACATTTGAAAACGGACCATTTTCCACATTTCTGAAGCATGACGTAATGGGGGGGTGTTATCTCTTTTGTCGAAAATCAGCCGTTTTTGCTTGAACATTAAATGCCTCCAAATGGTATTTAATTAACTTCCCGAGCCCCTGGAAGCATGAAAATCACTTTAAACATGCTAATTTTAGCTCTAACACTGACGATCCACCTACAAATGTGAACTGACGTTCAAAAATAAAACATTTGAAAACGGACCATTTTCCACATTTCTGAAGCATGACGTAATGGGGGGTGTTATCTCTTTTGTCGAAAATCAGCCGTTTTTGCTTGAACATTAAATGCCTCCAAATGGTATTTAATTAACTTCCCGGGGTGAAGAAACCCTTTTTGAGAACTCAGAGTGAGTAAATTGGCCATTTTCATGCACTTTTAACCATTTCATAAGTCTTGTGTTTAGGGCCCCTGGAAGCATGAAAATCACTTTCAACATGCTAATTTTAGCTCTAACACTGATGATCCACCTACAAATGTGAACTGACGTTCAAAAATAAAACATTTGAAAACGGACAATTTTCCACATTTCTGAAGCATGACGTAATGGGGGAGTGTTATCTCTTTTGTCGAAAATCAGCCGTTTTTGCTTGAACATTAAATGCCTCCAAATGGTATTTAATTAACTTCCCGAGCCCCTGGAAGCATGAAAATCACTTTAAACATGCTAATTTTAGCTCTAACACTGATGATCCACCTACAAATGTGAACTGACGTTCAAAAATAAAACATTTGAAAACGGACCATTTTCCACATTTCTGAAGCATGACGTAATGGGGGGTGATATCTCTTTTGTCGAAAATGAGCCGTTTTTGCTTGAACATTAAATGCCTCCAAATGGTATTTAATTAACTTCCCGGGCTGAAGAAACTCTTTTTGAGAACTCAGAGTGAGTAAATTGGCCATTTTCATGCACATTTAATCATTCCATAAATCTTGTGTTTAGGGCCCCTGGAAGCATGAAAATCACTTTAAACATGCTAATTTTAGCTCTAACACTGATGATCCACCTACAAATGTGAACTGACGTTCAAAAATAAAACATTTGAAAACGGACCATTTTCCACATTTCTGAAGCATGACGTAATGGGGGGGTGTTATCTCTTTTGTCGAAAATCAGCCGTTTCTGCTTGAACATTAAATGCCTCCAAATGGTATTTAATTACCTTCCCGGGGTGAAGAAACCCTTTTTGAGAACTCAGAGTGAGTAAATTGGCCATTTTCATGCACTTTTAACCATTCCATAAATCTTGTGTTTAGGGCCCCTGGAAGCATGAAAATCACTTTAAACATGCTAATTTTAGCTCTAACACTGATGATCCACCTACAAATGTGAACTGACGTTCAAAAATAAAACATTTGAAAACGGACCATTTTCCACATTTCTGAAGCATGACGTAATGGGGGGGTGTTATCTCTTTAGTCGAAAATCAGCCGTTTTTGCTTGAACATAAAAATGCCTCAAAATGGTATTTAATTAACTTCCCGAGCCCCTGGAAGCATGAAAATCACTTTAAACATGCTGATTTTAGCACTAACACTGATGATCCACCTACAAATTTGAACTGACGTTCAAAAATAAAACATTTGAAAACGGACCATTTTCCACATTTCTGAAGCATGACGTAATGGGGGGGTGTTATCTCTTTTGTCGAAAATCAGCCGTTTCTGCTTGAACATTAAATGCCTCCAAATGGTATTTAATTACCTTCCCGGGGTGAAGAAACCCTTTTTGAGAACTCAGAGTGAGTAAATTGGCCATTTTCATGCACTTTTAACCATTCCATAAATCTTGTGTTTAGGGCCCCTGGAAGCATGAAAATCACTTTAAACATGCTAATTTTAGCTCTAACACTGATGATCCACCTACAAATGTGAACTGACGTTCAAAAATAAAACATTTGAAAACGGACCATTTTCCACATTTCTGAAGCATGACGTAATGGGGGGTGGTATCTCTTTTGTCGAAAATCAGCCATTTTTGCTTGAACATTAAATGCCTCCAAATGGTATTTAATTAACTTCCAGTGCCCCTGGAAGCATGAAAATCAATTTAAACATGCTAATTTTAGCTCTAACACTGATGATCCACCTACAAATGTGAACTGACATTCAAAAATAAAACATTTGAAAACGGACCATTTTCCACATTTCTGAAGCATGACGTAATCGGGGTGTGTTATCTCTTTTGTCGAAAATCAGCCGTTTTTGCTTGAACATTAAATGCCTCCAAATGGTATTTAATTAACTTTCCGAGCCCCTGGAAGCATGAAAATCACTTTAAACATGCTAATTTTAGCTCTAACACTGATGATCCACCTACAAATGTGAACTGACGTTCAAAAATAAAACATTTGAAAACGGACCATTTTCCACATTTCTGAAGCATGACGTAATGGGGGGGTGTTATCTCTTTTGTCGGTATTCAGCCGTTTTTGTTTGAACATTAAATGCCTCCAAATGGTATTTAATTAACTTCCCGGGGTGAAGAAACCCTTTTTGAGAACTCAGAGTGAGTAAATTGGCCATTTTCATGCACTTTTAACCATTCCATAAATCTTGTGTTTAGGGCCCCTGGAAGCATGAAAATCACTTTAAACATGCTAATTTTAGCTCTAACACTGATGATCCACCTACAAATGTGAACTGACGTTCAAAAATAAAACATTTGAAAACGGACCATTTTCCACATTTCTGAAGCATGACGTAATGGGGGGGTGTTATCTCTTTAGTCGAAAATCAGCCGTTTTTGCTTGAACATTAAATGCCTCCAAATGGTATTTAATTAACTTCCCGGGGTGAAGAAACCCTTTTTGAGAACTCAGAGTGAGTAAATTGGCCATTTTCATGCACTTTTAACCATTCCATAAATCTTGTGTTTAGGGCCCCTGGAAGCATGAAAATCACTTTAAACATGCTAATTTTAGCTCTAACACTGATGATCCACCTACAAATGTGAACTGACGTTCAAAAATAAAACATTTGAAAACGGACTATTTTCCACATTTCTGAAGCATGACGTAATGGGGGGGTGTTATCTCTTTTGTCGAAAATCAGCCGTTTTTGCTTGAACATTAAATGCCTCCAAATGGTATTTAATTAACTTCCCGGGGTGAAGAAACCCTTTTTGAGAACTCAGAGTGAGTAAATTGGCCATTTTCATGCACTTTTAACCATTTCATAAATCTTGTGTTTAGGGCCCCTGGAAGCATGAAAATCACTTTCAACATGCTAATTTTAGCTCTAACACTGATGATCCACCTACAAATGTGAACTGACGTTCAAAAATAAAACATTTGAAAACGGACCATTTTCCACATTTCTGAAGCATGACGTAATGGGGGGGTGTTATCTCTTTTGTCGAAAATCAGCCGTTTTTGCTTGAACATTAAATGCCTCCAAATGGTATTTAATTAACTTCCCGAGCCCCTGGAAGCATGAAAATCACTTTAAACATGCTAATTTTAGCTCTAACACTGATGATCCACCTACAAATGTGAACTGACGTTCAAAAATAAAACATTTGAAAACGGACCATTTTCCACATTTCTGAAGCATGACGTAATGGGGGGGTGTTATCTCTTTTGTCGAAAATCAGCCGTTTTTGCTTGAACATTAAATGCCTCCAAATGGTATTTAATTAACTTCCCGGGGTGAAGAAACCCTTTTTGAGAACTCAGAGTGAGTAAATTGGCCAGTTTCATGCACTTTTAACCATTCCATAAATCTTGTGTTTAGGGCCCCTGGAAGCATGAAAATCACTTTAAACATGCTAATTTTAGCTCTAACACTGATGATCCACCTACAAATGTGAACTGACGTTCAAAAATAAAACATTTGAAAATGGACTATTTTCCACATTTCTGAAGCATGACGTAATGGGGGGGTGTTATCTCTTTTGTCGAAAATCAGCCGTTTTTGCTTGAACATTAAATGCCTCCAAATGGTATTTAATTAACTTCCCGGGGTGAAGAAACCCTTTTTGAGAACTCAGAGTGAGTAAATTGGCCATTTTCATGCACTTTTAACCATTTCATAAGTCTTGTGTTTAGGGCCCCTGGAAGCATGAAAATCACTTTCAACATGCTAATTTTAGCTCTAACACTGAAGATCCACCTACAAATGTGAACTGACGTTCAAAAATAAAACATTTGAAAACGGACCATTTTCCACATTTCTGAAGCATGACGTAATGGGGGAGTGTTATCTCTTTTGTCGAAAATCAGCCGTTTTTGCTTGAACATTAAATGCCTCCAAATGGTATTTAATTAACTTCCCGAGCCCCTGGAAGCATGAAAATCACTTTAAACATGCTAATTTTAGCTCTAACACTGATGATCCACCTACAAATGTGAACTGACGTTCAAAAATAAAACATTTGAAAACGGACCATTTTCCACATTTCTGAAGCATGACGTAATGGGGGGTGTTATCTCTTTTGTCGAAAATGAGCCGTTTTTGCTTGAACATTAAATGCCTCCAAATGGTATTTAATTAACTTCCCGGGGTGAAGAAACTCTTTTTGAGAACTCAGAGTGAGTAAATTGGCCATTTTCATGCACATTTAATCATTCCATAAATCTTGTGTTTAGGGCCCCTGGAAGCATGAAAATCACTTTAAACATGCTAATTTTAGCTCTAACACTGATGATCCACCTACAAATGTGAACTGACGTTCAAAAATAAAACATTTGAAAACGGACCATTTTCCACATTTCTGAAGCATGACGTAATGGGGGGGTGTTATCTCTTTAGTCGAAAATCAGCCGTTTTTGCTTGAACATAAAATGCCTCCAAATGGTATTTAATTAACTTCCCGAGCCCCTGGAAGCATGAAAATCACTTTAAACATGCTAATTTTAGCTCTAACACTGATGATCCACCTACAAATTTGAACTGACGTTCAAAAATAAAACATTTGAAAACGGACCATTTTCCACATTTCTGAAGCATGACGTAATGGGGGGGTGTTATCTCTTTTGTCGAAAATCAGCCGTTTCTGCTTGAACATTAAATGCCTCCAAATGGTATTTAATTACCTTCCCGGGGTGAAGAAACCCTTTTTGAGAACTCAGAGTGAGTAAATTGGCCATTTTCATGCACTTTTAACCATTCCATAAATCTTGTGTTTAGGGCCCCTGGAAGCATGAAAATCACTTTAAACATGCTAATTTTAGCTCTAACACTGATGATCCACCTACAAATGTGAACTGACGTTCAAAAATAAAACATTTGAAAACGGACCATTTTCCACATTTCTGAAGCATGACGTAATGGGGGGTGGTATCTCTTTTGTCGAAAATCAGCCATTTTTGCTTGAACATTAAATGCCTCCAAATGGTATTTAATTAACTTCCAGAGCCCCTGGAAGCATGAAAATCAATTTAAACATGCTAATTTTAGCTCTAACACTGATGATCCACCTACAAATGTGAACTGACATTCAAAAATAAAACATTTGAAAACGGACCATTTTCCACATTTCTGAAGCATGACGTAATCGGGGTGTGTTATCTCTTTTGTCGAAAATCAGCCGTTTTTGCTTGAACATTAAATGCCTCCAAATGGTATTTAATTAACTTTCCGAGCCCCTGGAAGCATGAAAATCACTTTAAACATGCTAATTTTAGCTCTAACACTGATGATCCACCTACAAATGTGAACTGACGTTCAAAAATAAAACATTTGAAAACGGACCATTTTCCACATTTCTGAAGCATGACGTAATGGGGGGGTGTTATCTCTTTTGTCGGTATTCAGCCATTTTTGTTTGAACATTAAATGCCTCCAAATGGTATTTAATTAACTTCCCGGGGTGAAGAAACCCTTTTTGAGAACTCAGAGTGAGTAAATTGGCCATTTTCATGCACTTTTAACCATTTCATAAGTCTTGTGTTTAGGGCCCCTGGAAGCATGAAAATCACTTTCAACATGCTAATTTTAGCTCTAACACTGAAGATCCACCTACAAATGTGAACTGACGTTCAAAAATAAAACATTTGAAAACGGACCATTTTCCACATTTCTGAAGCATGACGTAATGGGGGAGTGTTATCTCTTTTGTCGAAAATCAGCCGTTTTTGCTTGAACATTAAATGCCTCCAAATGGTATTTAATTAACTTCCCGAGCCCCTGGAAGCATGAAAATCACTTTAAACATGCTAATTTTAGCTCTAACACTGATGATCCACCTACAAATGTGAACTGACGTTCAAAAATAAAACATTTGAAAACGGACCATTTTCCACATTTCTGAAGCATGACGTAATGGGGGGTGTTATCTCTTTTGTCGAAAATGAGCCGTTTTTGCTTGAACATTAAATGCCTCCAAATGGTATTTAATTAACTTCCCGGGGTGAAGAAACTCTTTTTGAGAACTCAGAGTGAGTAAATTGGCCATTTTCATGCACATTTAATCATTCCATAAATCTTGTGTTTAGGGCCCCTGGAAGCATGAAAATCACTTTAAACATGCTAATTTTAGCTCTAACACTGATGATCCACCTACAAATGTGAACTGACGTTCAAAAATAAAACATTTGAAAACGGACCATTTTCCACATTTCTGAAGCATGACGTAATGGGGGGGTGTTATCTCTTTAGTCGAAAATCAGCCGTTTTTGCTTGAACATAAAATGCCTCCAAATGGTATTTAATTAACTTCCCGAGCCCCTGGAAGCATGAAAATCACTTTAAACATGCTAATTTTAGCTCTAACACTGATGATCCACCTACAAATTTGAACTGACGTTCAAAAATAAAACATTTGAAAACGGACCATTTTCCACATTTCTGAAGCATGACGTAATGGGGGGGTGTTATCTCTTTAGTCGAAAATCAGCCGTTTTTGCTTGAACATAAAATGCCTCCAAATGGTATTTAATTAACTTCCCGAGCCCCTGGAAGCATGAAAATCACTTTAAACATGCTAATTTTAGCTCTAACACTGATGATCCACCTACAAATTTGAACTGACGTTCAAAAATAAAACATTTGAAAACGGACCATTTTCCACATTTCTGAAGCATGACGTAATGGGGGGGTGTTATCTCTTTTGTCGAAAATCAGCCGTTTCTGCTTGAACATTAAATGCCTCCAAATGGTATTTAATTACCTTCCCGGGGTGAAGAAACCCTTTTTGAGAACTCAGAGTGAGTAAATTGGCCATTTTCATGCACTTTTAACCATTCCATAAATCTTGTGTTTAGGGCCCCTGGAAGCATGAAAATCACTTTAAACATGCTAATTTTAGCTCTAACACTGATGATCCACCTACAAATGTGAACTGACGTTCAAAAATAAAACATTTGAAAACGGACCATTTTCCACATTTCTGAAGCATGACGTAATGGGGGGTGGTATCTCTTTTGTCGAAAATCAGCCATTTTTGCTTGAACATTAAATGCCTCCAAATGGTATTTAATTAACTTCCAGAGCCCCTGGAAGCATGAAAATCAATTTAAACATGCTAATTTTAGCTCTAACACTGATGATCCACCTACAAATGTGAACTGACATTCAAAAATAAAACATTTGAAAACGGACCATTTTCCACATTTCTGAAGCATGACGTAATCGGGGTGTGTTATCTCTTTTGTCGAAAATCAGCCGTTTTTGCTTGAACATTAAATGCCTCCAAATGGTATTTAATTAACTTTCCGAGCCCCTGGAAGCATGAAAATCACTTTAAACATGCTAATTTTAGCTCTAACACTGATGATCCACCTACAAATGTGAACTGACGTTCAAAAATAAAACATTTGAAAACGGACCATTTTCCACATTTCTGAAGCATGACGTAATGGGGGGGTGTTATCTCTTTTGTCGGTATTCAGCCGTTTTTGTTTGAACATTAAATGCCTCCAAATGGTATTTAATTAACTTCCCGGGGTGAAGAAACCCTTTTTGAGAACTCAGAGTGAGTAAATTGGCCATTTTCATGCACTTTTAAGCATTCCATAAATCTTGTGTTTAGGGCCCCTGGAAGCATGAAAATCACTTTAAACATGCTAATTTTAGCTCTAACACTGATGATCCACCTACAAATGTGAACTGACGTTCAAAAATAAAACATTTGAAAACGGACCATTTTCCACATTTCTGAAGCATGACGTAATGGGGGGGTGTTATCTCTTTAGTCGAAAATCAGCCGTTTTTGCTTGAACATTAAATGCCTCCAAATGGTATTTAATTAACTTCCCGAGCCACTGGGAGCATGAAAATCACTTTAAACATGCTAATTTTAGCTCTAACACTGATGATCCACCTACAAATGTGAACTGATGTTCAAAAATAAAACATTTGAAAACGGACCATTTTCCACATTTCTGAAGCATGACGTAATGGGGGGGTGTTATCTCCTTTGTCGAAAATCAGCCGTTTTTGCTTGAACATTAAATGCCTCCAAATGGTATTTAATTAACTTCCCGGGGTGAAGAAACCCTTTTTGAGAACTCAGAGTGAGTAAATTGGCCATTTTCATGCACTTTTAACCATTCCATAAATCTTGTGTTTAGGGCCCCTGGAAGCATGAAAATCACTTTAAACATGCTAATTTTAGCTCTAACACTGATGATCCACCTACAAATGTGAACTGACGTTCAAAAATAAAACATTTGAAAACAGACCATTTTCCACATTTCTGAAGCATGACGTAATGGGGGGGTGTTATCTCTTTAGTCGAAAATCAGCCGTTTTTGCTTGAACATTAAATGCCTCCAAATGGTATTTAATTAACTTCCCGAGCCCCTGGGAGCATGAAAATCACTTTAAACATGCTAATTTTAGCTCTAACACTGATGATCCACCTACAAATGTGAACTGACGTTCAAAAATAAAACATTTGAAAACGGACCATTTTCCACATTTCTGAAGCATGACGTAATGGGGGGGTGTTATCTCTTTTGTCGAAAATCAGCCGTTTTTGCTTGAACATTAAATGCCTCCAAATGGTATTTTATTAACTTCCCGGGGTGAAGAAACCCTTTTTGAGAACTCAGAGTGAGTAAATTGGCCATTTTCATGCACTTTTAACCATTTCATAAATCTTGTGTTTAGGGCCCCTGGAAGCATGAAAATCACTTTCAACATGCTAATTTTAGCTCTAACACTGATGATCCACCTACAAATGTGAACTGACGTTCAAAAATAAAACATTTGAAAAGGGACCATTTTCCACATTTCTGAAGCATGACGTAATGGGGGAGTGTTATCTCTTTTGTCGAAAATCAGCCGTTTTTGCTTGAACATTAAATGCCTCCAAATGGTATTTAATTAACTTCCCGAGCCCCTGGAAGCATGAAAATCACTTTAAACATGCTAATTTTAGCTCTAACACTGATGATCCACCTACAAATGTGAACTGACGTTCAAAAATAAAACATTTGAAAACGGACCATTTTCCACATTTCTGAAGCATGACGTAATGGGGGGGTGTTATCTCTTTTGTCGAAAATCAGCCGTTTTTGCTTGAACATTAAATGCCTCCAAATGGTATTTAATTAACTTCCCGGGGTGAAGAAACCCTTTTTGAGAACTCAGAGTGAGTAAATTGGCCATTTTCATGCACTTTTAATCATTCCATAAATCTTCTGTTTAGGGCCCCTGGAAGCATGAAAATCACTTTAAACATGCTAATTTTAGCTCTAACACTAATGATCCACCTACAAATGTGAACTGACGTTCAAAAATAAAACATTTGAAAACGGACCATTTTCCACATTTCTGAAGCATGACGTAATGGGGGGGTGTTATCTCTTTTGTCGGTATTCAGCCGTTTTTGTTTGAACATTAAATGCCTCCAAATGGTATTTAATTAACTTCCCGAGCCCCTGGAAGCATGAAAATCACTTTAAACATGCTAATTTTAGCTCTAACACTGATGATCCACCTACAAATGTGAACTGACGTTCAAAAATAAAACATTTGAAAACGGACCATTTTCCACATTTCTGAAGCATGACGTAATGGGGGGTGTTATCTCTTTTGTCGAAAATGAGCCGTTTTTGCTTGAACATTAAATGCCTCCAAATGGTATTTAATTAACTTCCCGGGCTGAAGAAACTCTTTTTGAGAACTCAGAGTGAGTAAATTGGCCATTTTCATGCACATTTAATCATTCCATAAATCTTGTGTTTAGGGCCCCTGGAAGCATGAAAATCACTTTAAACATGCTAATTTTAGCTCTAACACTGATGATCCACCTACAAATGTGAACTGACGTTCAAAAATAAAACATTTGAAAACGGACCATTTTCCACATTTCTGAAGCATGACGTAATGGGGGGGTGTTATCTCTTTAGTCGAAAATCAGCCGTTTTTGCTTGAACATAAAAATGCCTCAAAATGGTATTTAATTAACTTCCCGAGCCCCTGGAAGCATGAAAATCACTTTAAACATGCTGATTTTAGCACTAACACTTATGATCCACCTACAAATTTGAACTGACGTTCAAAAATAAAACATTTGAAAACGGACCATTTTCCACATTTCTGAAGCATGACGTAATGGGGGGGTGTTATCTCTTTTGTCGAAAATCAGCCGTTTCTGCTTGAACATTAAATGCCTCCAAATGGTATTTAATTACCTTCCCGGGGTGAAGAAACCCTTTTTGAGAACTCAGAGTGAGTAAATTGGCCATTTTCATGCACTTTTAACCATTCCATAAATCTTGTGTTTAGGGCCCCTGGAAGCATGAAAATCACTTTAAACATGCTAATTTTAGCTCTAACACTGATGATCCACCTACAAATGTGAACTGACGTTCAAAAATAAAACATTTGAAAAGGGACCATTTTCCACATTTCTGAAGCATGACGTAATGGGGGAGTGTTATCTCTTTTGTCGAAAATCAGCCGTTTTTGCTTGAACATTAAATGCCTCCAAATGGTATTTAATTAACTTCCCGAGCCCCTGGAAGCATGAAAATCACTTTAAACATGCTAATTTTAGCTCTAACACTGATGATCCACCTACAAATGTGAACTGACGTTCAAAAATAAAACATTTGAAAACGGACCATTTTCCACATTTCTGAAGCATGACGTAATGGGGGGGTGTTATCTCTTTTGTCGAAAATCAGCCGTTTCTGCTTGAACATTAAATGCCTCCAAATGGTATTTAATTACCTTCCCGGGGTGAAGAAACCCTTTTTGAGAACTCAGAGTGAGTAAATTGGCCATTTTCATGCACTTTTAACCATTCCATAAATCTTGTGTTTAGGGCCCCTGGAAGCATGAAAATCACTTTAAACATGCTAATTTTAGCTCTAACACTGATGATCCACCTACAAATGTGAACTGACGTTCAAAAATAAAACATTTGAAAACGGACCATTTTCCACATTTCTGAAGCATGACGTAATGGGGGGTGGTATCTCTTTTGTCGAAAATCAGCCATTTTTGCTTGAACATTAAATGCCTCCAAATGGTATTTAATTAACTTCCAGTGCCCCTGGAAGCATGAAAATCAATTTAAACATGCTAATTTTAGCTCTAACACTGATGATCCACCTACAAATGTGAACTGACATTCAAAAATAAAACATTTGAAAACGGACCATTTTCCACATTTCTGAAGCATGACGTAATCGGGGTGTGTTATCTCTTTTGTCGAAAATCAGCCGTTTTTGCTTGAACATTAAATGCCTCCAAATGGTATTTAATTAACTTTCCGAGCCCCTGGAAGCATGAAAATCACTTTAAACATGCTAATTTTAGCTCTAACACTGATGATCCACCTACAAATGTGAACTGACGTTCAAAAATAAAACATTTGAAAACGGACCATTTTCCACATTTCTGAAGCATGACGTAATGGGGGGGTGTTATCTCTTTTGTCGGTATTCAGCCGTTTTTGTTTGAACATTAAATGCCTCCAAATGGTATTTAATTAACTTCCCGGGGTGAAGAAACCCTTTTTGAGAACTCAGAGTGAGTAAATTGGCCATTTTCATGCACTTTTAACCATTCCATAAATCTTGTGTTTAGGGCCCCTGGAAGCATGAAAATCACTTTAAACATGCTAATTTTAGCTCTAACACTGATGATCCACCTACAAATGTGAACTGACGTTCAAAAATAAAACATTTGAAAACGGACCATTTTCCACATTTCTGAAGCATGACGTAATGGGGGGGTGTTATCTCTTTAGTCGAAAATCAGCCGTTTTTGCTTGAACATTAAATGCCTCCAAATGGTATTTAATTAACTTCCCGAGCCACTGGGAGCATGAAAATCACTTTAAACATGCTAATTTTAGCTCTAACACTGATGATCCACCTACAAATGTGAACTGATGTTCAAAAATAAAACATTTGAAAACGGACCATTTTCCACATTTCTGAAGCATGACGTAATGGGGGGGTGTTATCTCCTTTGTCGAAAATCAGCCGTTTTTGCTTGAACATTAAATGCCTCCAAATGGTATTTAATTAACTTCCCGGGGTGAAGAAACCCTTTTTGAGAACTCAGAGTGAGTAAATTGGCCATTTTCATGCACTTTTAACCATTCCATAAATCTTGTGTTTAGGGCCCCTGGAAGCATGAAAATCACTTTAAACATGCTAATTTTAGCTCTAACACTGATGATCCACCTACAAATGTGAACTGACGTTCAAAAATAAAACATTTGAAAACGGACCATTTTCCACATTTCTGAAGCATGACGTAATGGGGGAGTGTTATCTCTTTTGTCGAAAATCAGCCGTTTTTGCTTGAACATTAAATGCCTCCAAATGGTATTTAAATAACTTCCCGAGCCCCTGGAAGCATGAAAATCACTTTAAACATGCTAATTTTAGCTCTAACACTGATGATCCACCTACAAATGTGAACTGACGTTCAAAAATAAAACATTTGAAAACGGACCATTTTCCACATTTCTGAAGCATGACGTAATGGGGGGGTGTTATCTCTTTTGTCGAAAATCAGCCGTTTTTGCTTGAACATTAAATGCCTCCAAATGGTATTTAATTAACTTCCCGGGGTGAAGAAACCCTTTTTGAGAACTCAGAGTGAGTAAATTGGCCATTTTCATGCACTTTTAATCATTCCATAAATCTTCTGTTTAGGGCCCCTGGAAGCATGAAAATCACTTTAAACATGCTAATTTTAGCTCTAACACTGATGATCCACCTACAAATGTGAACTGACGTTCAAAAATAAAACATTTGAAAACGGACCATTTTCCACATTTCTGAAGCATGACGTAATTGGGGGGTGTTATCTCTTTTGTCGAAAATCAGCCGTTTTTGCTTGAACATTAAATGCCTCCAAATGGTATTTAATTAACTTCCCGAGCCCCTGGAAGCATGAAAATCACTTTAAACATGCTAATTTTAGCTCTAACACTGATGATCCACCTACAAATGTGAACTGACGTTCAAAAATAAAACATTTGAAAACGGACCATTTTCCACATTTCTGAAGCATGACGTAATGGGGGGTGTTATCTCTTTTGTCAAAAATCAGCCGTTTTTGCTTGAACATTAAATGCCTCCAAATGGTATTTAATTAACTTCCCGGGGTGAAGAAACCATTTTTGAGAACTCAGAGTGAGTAAAGTGGCCATTTTCATGCACTTTTAACCATTCCATAAATCTTGTGTTTAGGGCCCCTGGAAGCATGAAAATCACTTTAAACATGCTAATTTTAGCTCTAACACTGATGATCCACCTACAAATGTGAACTGACGTTCAAAAATAAAACATTTGAAAACGGACCATTTTCCACATTTCTGAAGCATGACGTAATGGGGGGGTGTTATCTCTTTAGTCGAAAATCAGCCGTTTTTGCTTGAACATTAAATTTCTCCAAATGGTATTTAATTAACATCCCGAGCCCCTGGAAGCATGAAAATCACTTTAAACATGCTAATTTTAGCTCTAACACTGATGATCCACCTACAAATTTGAACTGACGTTCAAAAATAAAACATTTGAAAACGGACCATTTTCCACATTTCTGAAGCATGACTTAATGGGGGGGTGTTATCTCTTTTGTCGAAAATCAGCCGTTTTTGCTTGAACATTAAATGCCTCCAAATGGTATTTAATTAACTTCCCGGGGTGAAGAAACCCTTTTTGAGAACTCAGAGTGAGTAAATTGGCCATTTTCATGCACTTTTAACCATTCCATAAATCTTGTGTTTAGGGCCCCTGGAAGCATGAAAATCACTTTAAACATGCTAATTTTAGCTCTAACACTGATGATCCACCTACAAATGTGAACTGACGTTCAAAAATAAAACATTTGAAAAGGGACCATTTTCCACATTTCTGAAGCATGACGTAATGGGGGAGTGTTATCTCTTTTGTCGAAAATCAGCCGTTTTTGCTTGAACATTAAATGCCTCCAAATGGTATTTAATTAACTTCCCGAGCCCCTGGAAGCATGAAAATCACTTTAAACATGCTAATTTTAGCTCTAACACTGATGATCCACCTACAAATGTGAACTGACGTTCAAAAATAAAACATTTGAAAACGGACCATTTTCCACATTTCTGAAGCATGACGTAATGGGGGGGTGTTATCTCTTTTGTCGAAAATCAGCCGTTTCTGCTTGAACATTAAATGCCTCCAAATGGTATTTAATTACCTTCCCGGGGTGAAGAAACCCTTTTTGAGAACTCAGAGTGAGTAAATTGGCCATTTTCATGCACTTTTAACCATTCCATAAATCTTGTGTTTAGGGCCCCTGGAAGCATGAAAATCACTTTAAACATGCTAATTTTAGCTCTAACACTGATGATCCACCTACAAATGTGAACTGACGTTCAAAAATAAAACATTTGAAAACGGACCATTTTCCACATTTCTGAAGCATGACGTAATGGGGGGTGGTATCTCTTTTGTCGAAAATCAGCCATTTTTGCTTGAACATTAAATGCCTCCAAATGGTATTTAATTAACTTCCAGTGCCCCTGGAAGCATGAAAATCAATTTAAACATGCTAATTTTAGCTCTAACACTGATGATCCACCTACAAATGTGAACTGACATTCAAAAATAAAACATTTGAAAACGGACCATTTTCCACATTTCTGAAGCATGACGTAATCGGGGTGTGTTATCTCTTTTGTCGAAAATCAGCCGTTTTTGCTTGAACATTAAATGCCTCCAAATGGTATTTAATTAACTTTCCGAGCCCCTGGAAGCATGAAAATCACTTTAAACATGCTAATTTTAGCTCTAACACTGATGATCCATCTACAAATGTGAACTGACGTTCAAAAATAAAACATTTGAAAACGGACCATTTTCCACATTTCTGAAGCATGACGTAATGGGGGGGTGTTATCTCTTTTGTCGGTATTCAGCCGTTTTTGTTTGAACATTAAATGCCTCCAAATGGTATTTAATTAACTTCCCGGGGTGAAGAAACCCTTTTTGAGAACTCAGAGTGAGTAAATTGGCCATTTTCATGCACTTTTAACCATTCCATAAATCTTGTGTTTAGGGCCCCTGGAAGCATGAAAATCACTTTAAACATGCTAATTTTAGCTCTAACACTGATGATCCACCTACAAATGTGACCTGACGTTCAAAAATAAAACATTTGAAAACGGACCATTTTCCACATTTCTGAAGCATGACGTAATGGGGGGGTGTTATCTCTTTAGTCGAAAATCAGCCGTTTTTGCTTGAACATTAAATGCCTCCAAATGGTATTTAATTAACTTCCCGAGCCACTGGGAGCATGAAAATCACTTTAAACATGCTAATTTTAGCTCTAACACTGATGATCCACCTACAAATGTGAACTGATGTTCAAAAATAAAACATTTGAAAACGGACCATTTTCCACATTTCTGAAGCATGACGTAATGGGGGGGTGTTATCTCCTTTGTCGAAAATCAGCCGTTTTTGCTTGAACATTAAATGCCTCCAAATGGTATTTAATTAACTTCCCGGGGTGAAGAAACCCTTTTTGAGAACTCAGAGTGAGTAAATTGGCCATTTTCATGCACTTTTAACCATTCCATAAATCTTGTGTTTAGGGCCCCTGGAAGCATGAAAATCACTTTAAACATGCTAATTTTAGCTCTAACACTGATGATCCACCTACAAATGTGAACTGACGTTCAAAAATAAAACATTTGAAAACGGACCATTTTCCACATTTCTGAAGCATGACGTAATGGGGGAGTGTTATCTCTTTTGTCGAAAATCAGCCGTTTTTGCTTGAACATTAAATGCCTCCAAATGGTATTTAATTAACTTCCCGAGCCCCTGGAAGCATGAAAATCACTTTAAACATGCTAATTTTAGCTCTAACACTGATGATCCACCTACAAATGTGAACTGACGTTCAAAAATAAAACATTTGAAAACGGACCATTTTCCACATTTCTGAAGCATGACGTAATGGGGGGGTGTTATCTCTTTTGTCGAAAATCAGCCGTTTTTGCTTGAACATTAAATGCCTCCAAATGGTATTTAATTAACTTCCCGGGGTGAAGAAACCCTTTTTGAGAACTCAGAGTGAGTAAATTGGCCATTTTCATGCACTTTTAATCATTCCATAAATCTTCTGTTTAGGGCCCCTGGAAGCATGAAAATCACTTTAAACATGCTAATTTTAGCTCTAACACTGATGATCCACCTACAAATGTGAACTGACGTTCAAAAATAAAACATTTGAAAACGGACCATTTTCCACATTTCTGAAGCATGACGTAATTGGGGGGTGTTATCTCTTTTGTCGAAAATCAGCCGTTTTTGCTTGAACATTAAATGCCTCCAAATGGTATTTAATTAACTTCCCGAGCCCCTGGAAGCATGAAAATCACTTTAAACATGCTAATTTTAGCTCTAACACTGATGATCCACCTACAAATGTGAACTGACGTTCAAAAATAAAACATTTGAAAACGGACCATTTTCCACATTTCTGAAGCATGACGTAATGGGGGGTGTTATCTCTTTTGTCAAAAATCAGCCGTTTTTGCTTGAACATTAAATGCCTCCAAATGGTATTTAATTAACTTCCCGGGGTGAAGAAACCATTTTTGAGAACTCAGAGTGAGTAAAGTGGCCATTTTCATGCACTTTTAACCATTCCATAAATCTTGTGTTTAGGGCCCCTGGAAGCATGAAAATCACTTTAAACATGCTAATTTTAGCTCTAACACTGATGATCCACCTACAAATGTGAACTGACGTTCAAAAATAAAACATTTGAAAACGGACCATTTTCCACATTTCTGAAGCATGACGTAATGGGGGGGTGTTATCTCTTTAGTCGAAAATCAGCCGTTTTTGCTTGAACATTAAATTTCTCCAAATGGTATTTAATTAACATCCCGAGCCCCTGGAAGCATGAAAATCACTTTAAACATGCTAATTTTAGCTCTAACACTGATGATCCACCTACAAATTTGAACTGACGTTCAAAAATAAAACATTTGAAAACGGACCATTTTCCACATTTCTGAAGCATGACTTAATGGGGGGGTGTTATCTCTTTTGTCGAAAATCAGCCGTTTTTGCTTGAACATTAAATGCCTCCAAATGGTATTTAATTAACTTCCCGGGGTGAAGAAACCCTTTTTGAGAACTCAGAGTGAGTAAATTGGCCATTTTCATGCACTTTTAACCATTCCATAAATCTAGTGTTTAGGGCCCCTGGAAGCATGAAAATCACTTTAAACATGCTAATTTTAGCTCTAACACTGATGATCCACCTACAAATGTGAACTGACGTTCAAAAATAAAACATTTGAAAACGGACCATTTTCCACATTTCTGAAGCATGACTTAATGGGGGGGTGTTATCTCTTTTGTCGAAAATCAGCCGTTTTTGCTTGAACATTAAATGCCTCCAAATGGTATTTAATTAACTTCCCGGGGTGAAGAAACCCTTTTTGACAACTCAGAGTGAGTAAATTGGCCATTTTCATGCACTTTTAACCATTCCATAAATCTTGTGTTTAGGGCCCCTGGAAGCATGAAAATCACTTTAAACATGCTAATTTTAGCTCTAACACTGATGATCCACCTACAAATGTGAACTGACGTTAAAAAATAAAACATTTGAAAACGGACCATTTTCCACATTTCTGAAGCATGACGTAATGGGGGGTGGTATCTCTTTTGTCGAAAATCAGCCGTTTTTGCTTGAACATTAAATGCCTCCAAATGGTATTTAATTAACTTCCCGAGCCCCTGGAAGCATGAAAATCAATTTAAACATGCTAATTTTAGCTCTAACACTGATGATCCACCTACAAATGTGAACTGACGTTCAAAAATAAAACATTTGAAAACGGGCCATTTTCCACATTTCTGAAGCATGACGTAATGGGGGTGTGTTATCTCTTTTGTCGAAAATCAGCCGTTTTTGCTTGAACATTAAATGCCTCTAAATGGTATTTAATTAACTTCCCGAGCCCCTGGAAGCATGAAAATCACTTTAAACATGCTAATTTTAGCTCTAACACTGATGATCCACCTACAAATGTGAACTGACGTTCAAAAATAAAACATTTGAAAACAGACCATTTTCCACATTTCTGAAGCATGACGTAATGGGGGGGTGTTATCTCTTTTGTCGAAAATCAGCCGTTTTTGCTTGAACATTAAATGCCTCCAAATGGTATTTAATTAACTTCCCGAGCCTCTGGAAGCATGAAAATCACTTTAAACATGCTAATTTTAGCTCTAACACTGATGATCCACCTACAAATGTGAACTGACGTTCAAAAATAAAACATTTGAAAACGGACCATTTTCCACATTTCTGAAGCATGACGTAATGGGGGGGTGTTATCTCTTTTGTCGGTATTCAGCCGTTTTTGCTTGAACATTAAATGCCTCCAAATGGTATTTAATTAACTTCCCGGGGTGAAGAAACCCTTTTTGAGAACTCAGAGTGAGTAAATTGGTCATTTTCATGCACTTTTAACCATTCCATAAATCTTGTGTTTAGGGCCCCTGGAAGCATGAAAATCACTTTAAACATGCTAATTTTAGCTCTAACACTGATGATCCACCTACAAATGTGAACTGACGTTCAAAAATAAAACATTTGAAAACGGACCATTTTCCACATTTCTGAAGCATGACATAATGGGGGGGTGTTATCTCTTTAGTCGAAAATCAGCCGTTTTTGCTTGAACAATAAATGCCTCCAAATGGTATTTATTTAACTTCCCGAGCCCCTGGGAGCATGAAAATCACTTTAAACATGCTAATTTTAGCTCTAACACTGATGATCCACCTACAAATGTGAACTGACGTTCAAAAATAAAACATTTGAAAACGGACCATTTTCCACATTTCTGAAGCATGACGTAATGGGGGGGTGTTATCTCTTTTGTCGAAAATCAGCCGTTTTTGCTTGAACATTAAATGCCTCCAAATGGTATTTAATTAACTTCCCGGGGTGAAGAAACCCTTTTTGAGAACTCAGAGTGAGTAAATTTGCCATTTTCATGCACTTTTAAAAATTCCATAAATCTTGTGTTTAGGGCCCCTGGAAGCATGAAAATCACTTTAAACAAGCTAATTTTAGCTCTAACACTGAAGATCCACCTACAAATGTGAACTGACGTTCAAAAATAAAACATTCGAAAACGGACCATTTTCCACATTTCTGAAGCATGACGTAATGGGGGGGTGTTATCTCTTTTTTCGAAAATCAGCCGTTTTTGCTTGAACATTAAATTCCTCCAAATGGTATTTAATTAACTTCCCGAGCCCCTGGAAGCATGAAAATCACTTTAAACATGCTAATTTTAGCTCTAACACTGATGATCCACCTACAAATGTGAACTGACGTTCAAAAATAAAACATTTGAAAACGGACCATTTTCCACATTTCTGAAGCATGACGTAATGGGGGGGTGTTATCTCTTTAGTCGAAAATCAGCCGTTTTTGCTTGAACATTAAATGCCTCCAAATGGTATTTAATTAACTTCCCGGGGTGAAGAAACCCTTTTTGAGAACTCAGAGTGAGTAAATTGGCCATTTTCATGCACTTTTAACCATTCCATAAATCTTGTGTTTAGGGCCCCTGGAAGCATGAAAATCACTTTAAACATGCTAATTTTAGCTCTAACACTGATGATCCACCTACAAATGTGAACTGACGTTCAAAAATAAAACATTTGAAAACGGACTATTTTCCACATTTCTGAAGCATGACGTAATGGGGGTGTGTTATCTCTTTTGTCGAAAATCAGCCGTTTTTGCTTGAACATTAAATGCCTCCAAATGGTATTTAATTAACTTCCCGGGGTGAAGAAACCCTTTTTGAGAACTCAGAGTGAGTAAATTGGCCATTTTCATGCACTTTTAACCATTTCATAAATCTTGTGTTTAGGGCCCCTGGAAGCATGAAAATCACTTTCAACATGCTAATTTTAGCTCTAACACTGATGATCCACCTACAAATGTGAACTGACGTTCAAAAATAAAACATTTGAAAACGGACCATTTTCCACATTTCTGAAGCATGACGTAATGGGGGGGTGTTATCTCTTTTGTCGAAAATCAGCCGTTTTTGCTTGAACATTAAATGCCTCCAAATGGTATTTAATTAACTTCCCGAGCCCCTGGAAGCATGAAAATCACTTTAAACATGCTAATTTTAGCTCTAACACTGATGATCCACCTACAAATGTGAACTGACGTTCAAAAATAAAACATTTGAAAACGGACCATTTTCCACATTTCTGAAGCATGACGTAATGGGGGGGTGTTATCTCTTTTGTCGAAAATCAGCCGTTTTTGCTTGAACATTAAATGCCTCCTAATGGTATTTAATTAACTTCCCGGGGTGAAGAAACCCTTTTTGAGAACTCAGAGTGAGTAAATTGGCCAGTTTCATGCACTTTTAACCATTCCATAAATCTTGTGTTTAGGGCCCCTGGAAGCATGAAAATCACTTTAAACATGCTAATTTTAGCTCTAACACTGATGATCCACCTACAAATGTGAACTGACGTTCAAAAATAAAACATTTGAAAATGGACTATTTTCCACATTTCTGAAGCATGACGTAATGGGGGGGTGTTATCTCTTTTGTCGAAAATCAGCCGTTTTTGCTTGAACATTAAATGCCTCCAAATGGTATTTAATTAACTTCCCGGGGTGAAGAAACCCTTTTTGAGAACTCAGAGTGAGTAAATTGGCCATTTTCATGCACTTTTAACCATTTCATAAGTCTTGTGTTTAGGGCCCCTGGAAGCATGAAAATCACTTTCAACATGCTAATTGTAGCTCTAACACTGAAGATCCACCTACAAATGTGAACTGACGTTCAAAAATAAAACATTTGAAAACGGACCATTTTCCACATTTCTGAAGCATGACGTAATGGGGGAGTGTTATCTCTTTTGTCGAAAATCAGCCGTTTTTGCTTGAACATTAAATGCCTCCAAATGGTATTTAATTAACTTCCCGAGCCCCTGGAAGCATGAAAATCACTTTAAACATGCTAATTTTAGCTCTAACACTGATGATCCACCTACAAATGTGAACTGACGTTCAAAAATAAAACATTTGAAAACGGACCATTTTCCACATTTCTGAAGCATGACGTAATGGGGGGTGTTATCTCTTTTGTCGAAAATGAGCCGTTTTTGCTTGCACATTAAATGCCTCCAAATGGTATTTAATTAACTTCCCGGGGTGAAGAAACTCTTTTTGAGAACTCAGAGTGAGTAAATTGGCCATTTTCATGCACATTTAATCATTCCATAAATCTTGTGTTTAGGGCCCCTGGAAGCATGAAAATCACTTTAAACATGCTAATTTTAGCTCTAACACTGATGATCCACCTACAAATGTGAACTGACGTTCAAAAATAAAACATTTGAAAATGGACCATTTTCCACATTTCTGAAGCATGACGTAATGGGGGGGTGTTATCTCTTTAGTCGAAAATCAGCCGTTTTTGCTTGAACATAAAAAGCCTCCAAATGGTATTTAATTAACTTCCCGAGCCCCTGGAAGCATGAAAATCACTTTAAACATGCTAATTTTAGCTCTAACACTGATGATCCACCTACAAATTTGAACTGACGTTCAAAAATAAAACATTTGAAAACGGACCATTTTCCACATTTCTGAAGCATGACGTAATGGGGGGGTGTTATCTCTTTTGTCGAAAATCAGCCGTTTCTGCTTGAACATTAAATGCCTCCAAATGGTATTTAATTACCTTCCCGGGGTGAAGAAACCCTTTTTGAGAACTCAGAGTGAGTAAATTGTCCATTTTCATGCACTTTTAACCATTCCATAAATCTTGTGTTTAGGGCCCCTGGAAGCATGAAAATCACTTTAAACATGCTAATTTTAGCTCTAACACTGATGATCCACCTACAAATGTGAACTGACGTTCAAAAATAAAACATTTGAAAACGGACCATTTTCCACATTTCTGAAGCATGACGTAATGGGGGGTGGTATCTCTTTTGTCGAAAATCAGCCATTTTTGCTTGAACATTAAATGCCTCCAAATGGTATTTAATTAACTTCCAGAGCCCCTGGAAGCATGAAAATCAATTTAAACATGCTAATTTTAGCTCTAACACTGATGATCCACCTACAAATGTGAACTGACATTCAAAAATAAAACATTTGAAAACGGACCATTTTCCACATTTCTGAAGCATGACGTAATCGGGGTGTGTTATCTCTTTTGTCGAAAATCAGCCGTTTTTGCTTGAACATTAAATGCCTCCAAATGGTATTTAATTAACTTTCCGAGCCCCTGGAAGCATGAAAATCACTTTAAACATGCTAATTTTAGCTCTAACACTGATGATCCACCTACAAATGTGAACTGACGTTCAAAAATAAAACATTTGAAAACGGACCATTTTCCACATTTCTGAAGCATGACGTAATGGGGGGGTGTTATCTCTTTTGTCGGTATTCAGCCGTTTTTGTTTGAACATTAAATGCCTCCAAATGGTATTTAATTAACTTCCCGGGGTGAAGAAACCCTTTTTGAGAACTCAGAGTGAGTAAATTGGCCATTTTCATGCACTTTTAAGCATTCCATAAATCTTGTGTTTAGGGCCCCTGGAAGCATGAAAATCACTTTAAACATGCTAATTTTAGCTCTAACACTGATGATCCACCTACAAATGTGAACTGACGTTCAAAAATAAAACATTTGAAAACGGACCATTTTCCACATTTCTGAAGCATGACGTAATGGGGGGGTGTTATCTCTTTAGTCGAAAATCAGCCGTTTTTGCTTGAACATTAAATGCCTCCAAATGGTATTTAATTAACTTCCCGAGCCACTGGGAGCATGAAAATCACTTTAAACATGCTAATTTTAGCTCTAACACTGATGATCCACCTACAAATGTGAACTGATGTTCAAAAATAAAACATTTGAAAACGGACCATTTTCCACATTTCTGAAGCATGACGTAATGGGGGGGTGTTATCTCCTTTGTCGAAAATCAGCCGTTTTTGCTTGAACATTAAATGCCTCCAAATGGTATTTAATTAACTTCCCGGGGTGAAGAAACCCTTTTTGAGAACTCAGAGTGAGTAAATTGGCCATTTTCATGCACTTTTAACCATTCCATAAATCTTGTGTTTAGGGCCCCTGGAAGCATGAAAATCACTTTAAACATGCTAATTTTAGCTCTAACACTGATGATCCACCTACAAATGTGAACTGACGTTCAAAAATAAAACATTTGAAAACGGACCATTTTCCACATTTCTGAAGCATGACGTAATGGGGGGTGGTATCTCTTTTGTCGAAAATCAGCCATTTTTGCTTGAACATTAAATGCCTCCAAATGGTATTTAATTAACTTCCAGAGCCCCTGGAAGCATGAAAATCAATTTAAACATGCTAATTTTAGCTCTAACACTGATGATCCACCTACAAATGTGAACTGACATTCAAAAATAAAACATTTGAAAACGGACCATTTTCCACATTTCTGAAGCATGACGTAATCGGGGTGTGTTATCTCTTTTGTCGAAAATCAGCCGTTTTTGCGTGAACATTAAATGCCTCCAAATGGTATTTAATTAACTTTCCGAGCCCCTGGAAGCATGAAAATCACTTTAAACATGCTAATTTTAGCTCTAACACTGATGATCCACCTACAAATGTGAACTGACGTTCAAAAATAAAACATTTGAAAACGGACCATTTTCCACATTTCTGAAGCATGACGTAATGGGGGGGTGTTATCTCTTTTGTCGGTATTCAGCCGTTTTTGTTTGAACATTAAATGCCTCCAAATGGTATTTAATTAACTTCCCGGGGTGAAGAAACCCTTTTTGAGAACTCAGAGTGAGTAAATTGGCCATTTTCATGCACTTTTAAGCATTCCATAAATCTTGTGTTTAGGGCCCCTGGAAGCATGAAAATCACTTTAAACATGCTAATTTTAGCTCTAACACTGATGATCCACCTACAAATGTGAACTGACGTTCAAAAATAAAACATTTGAAAACGGACCATTTTCCACATTTCTGAAGCATGACGTAATGGGGGGGTGTTATCTCTTTAGTCGAAAATCAGCCGTTTTTGCTTGAACATTAAATGCCTCCAAATGGTATTTAATTAACTTCCCGAGCCACTGGGAGCATGAAAATCACTTTAAACATGCTAATTTTAGCTCTAACACTGATGATCCACCTACAAATGTGAACTGATGTTCAAAAATAAAACATTTGAAAACGGACCATTTTCCACATTTCTGAAGCATGACGTAATGGGGGGGTGTTATCTCCTTTGTCGAAAATCAGCCGTTTTTGCTTGAACATTAAATGCCTCCAAATGGTATTTAATTAACTTCCCGGGGTGAAGAAACCCTTTTTGAGAACTCAGAGTGAGTAAATTGGCCATTTTCATGCACTTTTAACCATTCCATAAATCTTGTGTTTAGGGCCCCTGGAAGCATGAAAATCACTTTAAACATGCTAATTTTAGCTCTAACACTGATGATCCACCTACAAATGTGAACTGACGTTCAAAAATAAAACATTTGAAAACGGACCATTTTCCACATTTCTGAAGCATGACGTAATGGGGGAGTGTTATCTCTTTTGTCGAAAATCAGCCGTTTTTGCTTGAACATTAAATGCCTCCAAATGGTATTTAATTAACTTCCCGAGCCCCTGGAAGCATGAAAATCACTTTAAACATGCTAATTTTAGCTCTAACACTGATGATCCACCTACAAATGTGAACTGACGTTCAAAAATAAAACATTTGAAAACGGACCATTTTCCACATTTCTGAAGCATGACGTAATGGGGGGGTGTTATCTCTTTTGTCGAAAATCAGCCGTTTTTGCTTGAACATTAAATGCCTCCAAATGGTATTTAATTAACTTCCCGGGGTGAAGAAACCCTTTTTGAGAACTCAGAGTGAGTAAATTGGCCATTTTCATGCACTTTTAATCATTCCATAAATCTTCTGTTTAGGGCCCCTGGAAGCATGAAAATCACTTTAAACATGCTAATTTTAGCTCTAACACTGATGATCCACCTACAAATGTGAACTGACGTTCAAAAATAAAACATTTGAAAACGGACCATTTTCCACATTTCTGAAGCATGACGTAATTGGGGGGTGTTATCTCTTTTGTCGAAAATCAGCCGTTTTTGCTTGAACATTAAATGCCTCCAAATGGTATTTAATTAACTTCCCGAGCCCCTGGAAGCATGAAAATCACTTTAAACATGCTAATTTTAGCTCTAACACTGATGATCCACCTACAAATGTGAACTGACGTTCAAAAATAAAACATTTGAAAACGGACCATTTTCCACATTTCTGAAGCATGACGTAATGGGGGGTGTTATCTCTTTTGTCAAAAATCAGCCGTTTTTGCTTGAACATTAAATGCCTCCAAATGGTATTTAATTAACTTCCCGGGGTGAAGAAACCATTTTTGAGAACTCAGAGTGAGTAAAGTGGCCATTTTCATGCACTTTTAACCATTCCATAAATCTTGTGTTTAGGGCCCCTGGAAGCATGAAAATCACTTTAAACATGCTAATTTTAGCTCTAACACTGATGATCCACCTACAAATGTGAACTGACGTTCAAAAATAAAACATTTGAAAACGGACCATTTTCCACATTTCTGAAGCATGACGTAATGGGGGGGTGTTATCTCTTTAGTCGAAAATCAGCCGTTTTTGCTTGAACATTACATTTCTCCAAATGGTATTTAATTAACATCCCGAGCCCCTGGAAGCATGAAAATCACTTTAAACATGCTAATTTTAGCTCTAACACTGATGATCCACCTACAAATTTGAACTGACGTTCAAAAATAAAACATTTGAAAACGGACCATTTTCCACATTTCTGAAGCATGACTTAATGGGGGGGTGTTATCTCTTTTGTCGAAAATCAGCCGTTTTTGCTTGAACATTAAATGCCTCCAAATGGTATTTAATTAACTTCCCGGGGTGAAGAAACCCTTTTTGAGAACTCAGAGTGAGTAAATTGGCCATTTTCATGCACTTTTAACCATTCCATAAATCTAGTGTTTAGGGCCCCTGGAAGCATGAAAATCACTTTAAACATGCTAATTTTAGCTCTAACACTGATGATCCACCTACAAATGTGAACTGACGTTCAAAAATAAAACATTTGAAAACGGACCATTTTCCACATTTCTGAAGCATGACTTAATGGGGGGGTGTTATCTCTTTTGTCGAAAATCAGCCGTTTTTGCTTGAACATTAAATGCCTCCAAATGGTATTTAATTAACTTCCCGGGGTGAAGAAACCCTTTTTGACAACTCAGAGTGAGTAAATTGGCCATTTTCATGCACTTTTAACCATTCCATAAATCTTGTGTTTAGGGCCCCTGGAAGCATGAAAATCACTTTAAACATGCTAATTTTAGCTCTAACACTGATGATCCACCTACAAATGTGAACTGACGTTAAAAAATAATACATTTGAAAACGGACCATTTTCCACATTTCTGAAGCATGACGTAATGGGGGGTGGTATCTCTTTTGTCGAAAATCAGCCGTTTTTGCTTGAACATTAAATGCCTCCAAATGGTATTTAATTAACTTCCCGAGCCCCTGGAAGCATGAAAATCAATTTAAACATGCTAATTTTAGCTCTAACACTGATGATCCACCTACAAATGTGAACTGACGTTCAAAAATAAAACATTTGAAAACGGGCCATTTTCCACATTTCTGAAGCATGACGTAATGGGGGTGTGTTATCTCTTTTGTCGAAAATCAGCCGTTTTTGCTTGAACATTAAATGCCTCTAAATGGTATTTAATTAACTTCCCGAGCCCCTGGAAGCATGAAAATCACTTTAAACATGCTAATTTTAGCTCTAACACTGATGATCCACCTACAAATGTGAACTGACGTTCAAAAATAAAACATTTGAAAACAGACCATTTTCCACATTTCTGAAGCATGACGTAATGGGGGGGTGTTATCTCTTTTGTCGAAAATCAGCCGTTTTTGCTTGAACATTAAATGCCTCCAAATGGTATTTAATTAACTTCCCGAGCCTCTGGAAGCATGAAAATCACTTTAAACATGCTAATTTTAGCTCTAACACTGATGATCCACCTACAAATGTGAACTGACGTTCAAAAATAAAACATTTGAAAACGGACCATTTTCCACATTTCTGAAGCATGACGTAATGGGGGGGTGTTATCTCTTTTGTCGGTATTCAGCCGTTTTTGCTTGAACATTAAATGCCTCCAAATGGTATTTAATTAACTTCCCGGGGTGAAGAAACCCTTTTTGAGAACTCAGAGTGAGTAAATTGGTCATTTTCATGCACTTTTAACCATTCCATAAATCTTGTGTTTAGGGCCCCTGGAAGCATGAAAATCACTTTAAACATGCTAATTTTAGCTCTAACACTGATGATCCACCTACAAATGTGAACTGACGTTCAAAAATAAAACATTTGAAAACGGACCATTTTCCACATTTCTGAAGCATGACATAATGGGGGGGTGTTATCTCTTTAGTCGAAAATCAGCCGTTTTTGCTTGAACATTAAATGCCTCCAAATGGTATTTATTTAACTTCCCGAGCCCCTGGGAGCATGAAAATCACTTTAAACATGCTAATTTTAGCTCTAACACTGATGATCCACCTACAAATGTGAACTGACGTTCAAAAATAAAACATTTGAAAACGGACCATTTTCCACATTTCTGAAGCATGACGTAATGGGGGGGTGTTATCTCTTTTGTCGAAAATCAGCCGTTTTTGCTTGAACATTAAATGCCTCCAAATGGTATTTAATTAACTTCCCGGGGTGAAGAAACCCTTTTTGAGAACTCAGAGTGAGTAAATTTGCCATTTTCATGCACTTTTAAAAATTCCATAAATCTTGTGTTTAGGGCCCCTGGAAGCATGAAAATCACTTTAAACAAGCTAATTTTAGCTCTAACACTGAAGATCCACCTACAAATGTGAACTGACGTTCAAAAATAAAACATTCGAAAACGGACCATTTTCCACATTTCTGAAGCATGACGTAATGGGGGGTGTTATCTCTTTTTTCGAAAATCAGCCGTTTTTGCTTGAACATTAAATTCCTCCAAATGGTATTTAATTAACTTCCCGAGCCCCTGGAAGCATGAAAATCACTTTAAACATGCTAATTTTAGCTCTAACACTGATGATCCACCTACAAATGTGAACTGACGTTCAAAAATAAAACATTTGAAAACGGACCATTTTCCACATTTCTGAAGCATGACGTAATGGGGGGGTGTTATCTCTTTTGTCGAAAATCAGCCGTTTTTGCTTGAACATTAAATGCCTCCATATGGTATTTAATTAACTTCCCGAGCCCCTGGAAGCATGAAAATCACTTTAAACATGCTAATTTTAGCTCTAACACTGATGATCCACCTACAAATGTGAACTGACGTTCAAAAATAAAACATTTGAAAACGGACCATTTTCCACATTTCTGAAGCATGACGTAATGGGGGTGTGTTATCTCTTTTGTCGAAAATCAGCCGTTTTTGCTTGAACATTAAATGCCTCCAAATGGTATTTAATTAACTTCCCGAGCCTCTGGAAGCATGAAAATCACTTTAAACATGCTAATTTTAGCTCTAACACAGATGATCCACCTACAAATGTGAACTGACGTTCAAAAATAAAACATTTGAAAACGGACCATTTTCCACATTTCTGAAGCATGACGTAATGGGGGGTGTTATCTCTTTTGTCGGTATTCAGCCGTTTTTGCTCGAACATTAAATGCCTCCAAATGGTATTTAATTAACTTCCCGGGGTGAAGAAACCCTTTTTGAGAACTCAGAGTGAGTAAATTGGCCATTTTCATGCACTTTTAACCATTCCATAAATCTTGTGTTTAGGGCCCCTGGAAGCATGAAAATCACTTTAAACATGCTAATTTTAGCTCTAACACTGATGATCCACCTACAAATGTGAACTGACGTTCAAAAATAAAACATTTGAAAACGGACCATTTTCCACATTTCTGAAGCATGACGTAATGGGGGGGGTGTTATCTCTTTAGTCGAAAATCAGCCGTTTTTGCTTGAACATTAAATGCCTCCAAATGGTATTTATTTAACTTCCCGAGCCCCTGGGAGCATGAAAAATACTTTAAACATGCTAATTTTAGCTCTAACACTGATGATCCACCTACAAATGTGAACTGACGTTCAAAAATTAAACATTTGAAAACGGACCATTTTCCACATTTCTGAAGCATGACGTAATGGGGGGGTGTTATCTCTTTTGTCGAAAATCAGCCGTTTTTGCTTGAACATTAAATGCCTCCAAATGGTATTTAATTAACTTCCCGGGGTGAAGAAACCCTTTTTGAGAACTCAGAGTGAGTAAATTGGCCATTTTCATGCACTTTTAAAAATTCCATAAATCTTGTGTTTAGGGCCCCTGGAAGCATGAAAATCACTTTAAACATGCTAATTTTAGCTCTAACACTGAAGATCCACCTACAAATGTGAACTGACGTTCAAAAATAAAACATTTGAAAACGGACCATTTTCCACATTTCTGAAGCATGACGTAATGGGGGTGTTATCTCTTTTGTCGAAAATCAGCCGTTTTTGCTTGAACATTAAATGCCTCCAAATGGTATTTAATTAACTTCCCAAGCCCCTGGAAGCATGAAAATCACTTTAAACATGCTAATTTTAGCTCTAACACTGATGATCCACCTACAAATGTGAAATGACGTTCAAAAATAAAACATTTGAAAACGAACCATTTTCCACATTTCTGAAGCATGACGTAATGGGGGGGTGTTATCTCTTTTGTCGAAAATCAGCCGTTTTTGCTTGAACATTAAATGCCTCCAAATGGTATTTAATTAACTTCCCGGGGTGAAGAAACCCTTTTTGAGAACTCAGAGTGAGTAAATTGGCCATTTTCATGCACTTTTAACCATTTCATAAATCTTGTGTTTAGGGCCCCTGGAAGCATGAAAATCACTTTCAACATGCTAATTTTAGCTCTAACACTGATGATCCACCTACAAATGTGAACTGACGTTCAAAAATAAAACATTTGAAAACGGACCATTTTCCACATTTCTGAAGCATGACGTAATGGGGGAGTGTTATCTCTTTTGTCGAAAATCAGCCGTTTTTGCTTGAACATTAAATGCCTCCAAATGGTATTTAATTAACTTCCCGAGCCCCTGGAAGCATGAAAATCACTTTAAACATGCTAATTTTAGCTCTAACACTGATGATCCACCTACAAATGTGAACTGACGTTCAAAAATAAAACATTTGAAAACGGACCATTTTCCACATTTCTGAAGCATGACGTAATGGGGGGGTGTTATCTCTTTTGTCGAAAATCAGCCGTTTTTGCTTGAACATTAAATGCCTCCAAATGGTATTTAATTAACTTCCCGGGGTGAAGAAACCCTTTTTGAGAACTCAGAGTGAGTAAATTGGCCATTTTCATGCACTTTTAATCATTCCATAAATCTTCTGTTTAGGGCCCCTGGAAGCATGAAAATCACTTTAAACATGCTAATTTTAGCTCTAACACTGATGATCCACCTACAAATGTGAACTGACGTTCAAAAATAAAACATTTGAAAACGGACCATTTTCCACATTTCTGAAGCATGACGTAATTGGGGGGTGTTATCTCTTTTGTCGAAAATCAGCCGTTTTTGCTTGAACATTAAATGCCTCCAAATGGTATTTAATTAACTTCCCGAGCCCCTGGAAGCATGAAAATCACTTTAAACATGCTAATTTTAGCTCTAACACTGATGATCCACCTACAAATGTGAACTGACGTTCAAAAATAAAACATTTGAAAACGGACCATTTTCCACATTTCTGAAGCATGACGTAATGGGGGGTGTTATCTCTTTTGTCAAAAATCAGCCGTTTTTGCTTGAACATTAAATGCCTCCAAATGGTATTTAATTAACTTCCCGGGGTGAAGAAACCATTTTTGAGAACTCAGAGTGAGTAAAGTGGCCATTTTCATGCACTTTTAACCATTCCATAAATCTTGTGTTTAGGGCCCACGGAAGCATGAAAATCACTTTAAACATGCTAATTTTAGCTCTAACACTGATGATCCACCTACAAATGTGAACTGACGTTCAAAAATAAAACATTTGAAAACGGACCATTTTCCACATTTCTGAAGCATGACGTAATGGGGGGGTGTTATCTCTTTAGTCGAAAATCAGCCGTTTTTGCTTGAACATTAAATTTCTCCAAATGGTATTTAATTAACATCCCGAGCCCCTGGAAGCATGAAAATCACTTTAAACATGCTAATTTTAGCTCTAACACTGATGATCCACCTACAAATTTGAACTGACGTTCAAAAATAAAACATTTGAAAACGGACCATTTTCCACATTTCTGAAGCATGACTTAATGGGGGGGTGTTATCTCTTTTGTCGAAAATCAGCCGTTTTTGCTTGAACATTAAATGCCTCCAAATGGTATTTAATTAACTTCCCGGGGTGAAGAAACCCTTTTTGAGAACTCAGAGTGAGTAAATTGGCCATTTTCATGCACTTTTAACCATTCCATAAATCTTGTGTTTAGGGCCCCTGGAAGCATGAAAATCACTTTAAACATGCTAATTTTAGCTCTAACACTGATGATCCACCTACAAATGTGAACTGACGTTCAAAAATAAAACATTTGAAAACGGACCATTTTCCACATTTCTGAAGCATGACTTAATGGGGGGGTGTTATCTCTTTTGTCGAAAATCAGCCGTTTTTGCTTGAACATTAAATGCCTCCAAATGGTATTTAATTAACTTCCCGGGGTGAAGAAACCCTTTTTGACAACTCAGAGTGAGTAAATTGGCCATTTTCATGCACTTTTAACCATTCCATAAATCTTGTGTTTAGGGCCCCTGGAAGCATGAAAATCACTTTAAACATGCTAATTTTAGCTCTAACACTGATGATCCACCTACAAATGTGAACTGACGTTAAAAAATAAAACATTTGAAAACGGACCATTTTCCACATTTCTGAAGCATGACGTAATGGGGGGTGGTATCTCTTTTGTCGAAAATCAGCCGTTTTTGCTTGAACATTAAATGCCTCCAAATGGTATTTAATTAACTTCCCGAGCCCCTGGAAGCATGAAAATCAATTTAAACATGCTAATTTTAGCTCTAACACTGATGATCCACCTACAAATGTGAACTGACGTTCAAAAATAAAACATTTGAAAACGGACCATTTTCCACATTTCTGAAGCATGACGTAATGGGGGTGTGTTATCTCTTTTGTCGAAAATCAGCCGTTTTTGCTTGAACATTAAATGCCTCTAAATGGTATTTAATTAACTTCCCGAGCCCCTGGAAGCATGAAAATCACTTTAAACATGCTAATTTTAGCTCTAACACTGATGATCCACCTACAAATGTGAACTGACGTTCAAAAATAAAACATTTGAAAACGGACCATTTTCCACATTTCTGAAGCATGACGTAATGGGGGGGTGTTATCTCTTTTGTCGGTATTCAGCCGTTTTTGCTTGAACATTAAATGCCTCCAAATGGTATTTAATTAACTTCCCGGGGTGAAGAAACCCTTTTTGAGAACTCAGAGTGAGTAAATTGGCCATTTTCATGCACTTTTAACCATTCCATAAATCTTGTGTTTAGGGCCCCTGGAAGCATGAAAATCACTTTAAACATGCTAATTTTAGCTCTAACACTGATGATCCACCTACAAATGTGAACTGACGTTCAAAAATAAAACATTTGAAAACGGACCATTTTCCACATTTCTGAAGCATGACGTAATGGGGGGTGTTATCTCTTTAGTCGAAAATCAGCCGTTTTTGCTTGAACATTAAATGCCTCCAAATGGTATTTATTTAACTTCCCGAGCCCCTGGGAGCATGAAAATCACTTTAAACATGCTAATTTTAGCTCTAACACTGATGATCCACCTACAAATGTGAACTGACGTTCAAAAATAAAACATTTGAAAACGGACCATTTTCCACATTTCTGAAGCATGACGTAATGGGGGGGTGTTATCTCTTTTGTCGAAAATCAGCCGTTTTTGCTTGAACATTAAATGCCTCCAAATGGTATTTAATTAACTTCCCGGGGTGAAGAAACCCTTTTTGAGAACTCAGAGTGAGTAAATTTGCCATTTTCATGCACTTTTAAAAATTCCATAAATCTTGTGTTTAGGGCCCCTGGAAGCATGGAAATCACTTTAAACATGCTAATTTTAGCTCTAACACTGAAGATCCACCTACAAATGTGAACTGACGTTCAAAAATAAAACATTCGAAAACGGACCATTTTCCACATTTCTGAAGCATGACGTAATGGGGGGGTGTTATCTCTTTTTTCGAAAATCAGCCGTTTTTGCTTGAACATTAAATTCCTCCAAATGGTATTTAATTAACTTCCCGAGCCCCTGGAAGCATGAAAATCACTTTAAACATGCTAATTTTAGCTCTAACACTGATGATCCACCTACAAATGTGAACTGACGTTCAAAAATAAAACATTTGAAAACGGACCATTTTCCACATTTCTGAAGCATGACGTAATGGGGGGGTGTTATCTCTTTTGTCGAAAATCAGCCGTTTTTGCTTGAACATTAAATGCCTCCATATGGTATTTAATTAACTTCCCGAGCCCCTGGAAGCATGAAAATCACTTTAAACATGCTAATTTTAGCTCTAACACTGATGATCCACCTACAAATGTGAACTGACGTTCAAAAATAAAACATTTGAAAACGGACCATTTTCCACATTTCTGAAGCATGACGTAATGGGGGGTGGTATCTCTTTTGTCGAAAATCAGCCGTTTTTGCTTGAACATTAAATGCCTCCAAATGGTATTTAATTAACTTCCCGAGCCCCTGGAAGCATGAAAATCAATTTAAACATGCTAATTTTAGCTCTAACACTGATGATCCACCTACAAATGTGAACTGACGTTCAAAAATAAAACGTTTGAAAACGGACCATTTTCCACATTTCTGAAGCATGACGTAATGGGGGTGTGTTATCTCTTTTGTCGAAAATCAGCCGTTTTTGCTTGAACATTAAATGCCTCCAAATGGTATTTAATTAACTTCCCGAACCCCTGGAATCATGAAAATCACTTTAAACATGCTAATTTTAGCTCTAACACTGATGATCCACCTACAAATGTGAACTGACGTTCAAAAATAAAACATTTGAAAACAGACCATTTTCCACATTTCTGAAGCATGACGTAATGGGGGGTGTTATCTCTTTTGTCGAAAATCAGCCGTTTTTGCTTGAACATTAAATGCCTCCAAATGGTATTTAATTAACTTCCCGAGCCTCTGGAAGCATGAAAATCACTTTAAACATGCTAATTTTAGCTCTAACACAGATGATCCACCTACAAATGTGAACTGACGTTCAAAAATAAAACATTTGAAAACGGACCATTTTCCACATTTCTGAAGCATGACGTAATGGGGGGTGTTATCTCTTTTGTCGGTATTCAGCCGTTTTTGCTTGAACATTAAATGCCTCCAAATGGTATTTAATTAACTTCCCGGGGTGAAAAAACCCTTTTTGAGAACTCAGAGTGAGTAAATTGGCCATTTTCATGCACTTTTAACCATTCCATAAATCTTGTGTTTAGGGCCCCTGGAAGCATGAAAATCACTTTAAACATGCTAATTTTAGCTCTAACACTGATGATCCACCTACAAATGTGAACTGACGTTCAAAAATAAAACATTTGAAAACGGACCATTTTCCACATTTCTGAAGCATGACGTAATGGGGGGGGTGTTATCTCTTTAGTCGAAAATCAGCCGTTTTTGCTTGAACATTAAATGCCTCCAAATGGTATTTATTTAACTTCCCGAGCCCCTGGGAGCATGAAAAATACTTTAAACATGCTAATTTTAGCTCTAACACTGATGATCCACCTACAAATGTGAACTGACGTTCAAAAATTAAACATTTGAAAACGGACCATTTTCCACATTTCTGAAGCATGACGTAATGGGGGGGTGTTATCTCTTTTGTCGAAAATCAGCCGTTTTTGCTTGAACATTAAATGCCTCCAAATGGTATTTAATTAACTTCCCGGGGTGAAGAAACCCTTTTTGAGAACTCAGAGTGAGTAAATTGGCCATTTTCATGCACTTTTAACCATTTCATAAATCTTGTGTCACTTTCAACATGCTAATTTTAGCTCTAACACTGATGATCCACCTACAAATGTGAACTGACGTTCAAAAATAAAACATTTGAAAACGGACCATTTTCCACATTTCTGAAGCATGACGTAATGGGGGAGTGTTATCTCTTTTGTCGAAAATCAGCCGTTTTTGCTTGAACATTAAATGCCTCCAAATGGTATTTAATTAACTTCCCGAGCCCCTGGAAGCATGAAAATCACTTTAAACATGCTAATTTTAGCTCTAACACTGATGATCCACCTACAAATGTGAACTGACGTTAAAAAATAAAACATTTGAAAACGGACCATTTTCCACATTTCTGAAGCATGACGTAATGGGGGGGTGTTATCTCTTTTGTCGAAAATCAGCCGTTTTTGCTTGAACATTAAATGCCTCCAAATGGTATTTAATTAACTTCCCGGGGTGAAGAAACCCTTTTTGAGAACTCAGAGTGAGTAAATTGGCCATTTTCATGCACTTTTAATCATTCCATAAATCTTCTGTTTAGGGCCCCTGGAAGCATGAAAATCACTTTAAACATGCTAATTTTAGCTCTAACACTGATGATCCACCTACAAATGTGAACTGACGTTCAAAAATAAAACATTTGAAAACGGACCATTTTCCACATTTCTGAAGCATGACGTAATTGGGGGGTGTTATCTCTTTTGTTGAAAATCAGCCGTTTTTGCTTGAACATTAAATGCCTCCAAATGGTATTTAATTAACTTCCCGAGCCCCTGGAAGCATGAAAATCACTTTAAACATGCTAATTTTAGCTCTAACACTGATGATCCACCTACAAATGTGAACTGACGTTCAAAAATAAAACATTTGAAAACGGACCATTTTCCACATTTCTGAAGCATGACGTAATGGGGGGTGTTATCTCTTTTGTCAAAAATCAGCCGTTTTTGCTTGAACATTAAATGCCTCCAAATGGTATTTAATTAACTTCCCGGGGTGAAGAAACCATTTTTGAGAACTCAGAGTGAGTAAAGTGGCCATTTTCATGCACTTTTAACCATTCCATAAATCTTGTGTTTAGGGCCCCTGGAAGCATGAAAATCACTTTAAACATGCTAATTTTAGCTCTAACACTGATGATCCACCTACAAATGTGAACTGACGTTCAAAAATAAAACATTTGAAAACGGACCATTTTCCACATTTCTGAAGCATGACGTAATGGGGGGGTGTTATCTCTTTAGTCGAAAATCAGCCGTTTTTGCTTGAACATTAAATTTCTCCAAATGGTATTTAATTAACATCCCGAGCCCCTGGAAGCATGAAAATCACTTTAAACATGCTAATTTTAGCTCTAACACTGATGATCCACCTACAAATTTGAACTGACGTTCAAAAATAAAACATTTGAAAACGGACCATTTTCCACATTTCTGAAGCATGACTTAATGGGGGGGTGTTATCTCTTTTGTCGAAAATCAGCCGTTTTTGCTTGAACATTAAATGCCTCCAAATGGTATTTAATTAACTTCCCGGGGTGAAGAAACCCTTTTTGAGAACTCAGAGTGAGTAAATTGGCCATTTTCATGCACTTTTAACCATTCCATAAATCTTGTGTTTAGGGCCCCTGGAAGCATGAAAATCACTTTAAACATGCTAATTTTAGCTCTAACACTGATGATCCACCTACAAATGTGAACTGACGTTCAAAAATAAAACATTTGAAAACGGACCATTTTCCACATTTCTGAAGCATGACGTAATGGGGGGTGGTATCTCTTTTGTCGAAAATCAGCCGTTTTTGCTTGAACATTAAATGCCTCCAAATGGTATTTAATTAACTTCCCGAGCCCCTGGAAGCATGAAAATCAATTTAAACATGCTAATTTTAGCTCTAACACTGATGATCCACCTACAAATGTGAACTGACGTTCAAAAATAAAACATTTGAAAACGGACCATTTTCCACATTTCTGAAGCATGACGTAATGGGGGTGTGTTATCTCTTTTGTCGAAAATCAGCCGTTTTTGCTTGAACATTAAATGCCTCTAAATGGTATTTAATTAACTTCCCGAGCCCCTGGAAGCATGAAAATCACTTTAAACATGCTAATTTTAGCTCTAACACTGATGATCCACCTACAAATGTGAACTGACGTTCAAAAATAAAACATTTGAAAACAGACCATTTTCCACATTTCTGAAGCATGACGTAATGGGGGGTGTTATCTCTTTTGTCGAAAATCAGCCGTTTTTGCTTGAACATTAAATGCCTCCAAATGGTATTTAATTAACTTCCCGAGCCTCTGGAAGCATGAAAATCACTTTAAACATGCTAATTTTAGCTCTAACACTGATGATCCACCTACAAATGTGAACTGACGTTCAAAAATAAAACATTTGAAAACGGACCATTTTCCACATTTCTGAAGCATGACGTAATGGGGGGGTGTTATCTCTTTTGTCGGTATTCAGCCGTTTTTGCTTGAACATTAAATGCCTCCAAATGGTATTTAATTAACTTCCCGGGGTGAAGAAACCCTTTTTGAGAACTCAGAGTGAGTAAATTGGCCATTTTCATGCACTTTTAACCATTCCATAAATCTTGTGTTTAGGGCCCCTGGAAGCATGAAAATCACTTTAAACATGCTAATTTTAGCTCTAACACTGATGATCCACCTACAAATGTGAACTGACGTTCAAAAATAAAACATTTGAAAACGGACCATTTTCCACATTTCTGAAGCATGACGTAATGGGGGGTGTTATCTCTTTAGTCGAAAATCAGCCGTTTTTGCTTGAACATTAAATGCCTCCAAATGGTATTTATTTAACTTCCCGAGCCCCTGGGAGCATGAAAATCACTTTAAACATGCTAATTTTAGCTCTAACACTGATGATCCACCTACAAATGTGAACTGACGTTCAAAAATAAAACATTTGAAAACGGACCATTTTCCACATTTCTGAAGCATGACGTAATGGGGGGGTGTTATCTCTTTTGTCGAAAATCAGCCGTTTTTGCTTGAACATTAAATGCCTCCAAATGGTATTTAATTAACTTCCCGGGGTGAAGAAACCCTTTTTGAGAACTCAGAGTGAGTAAATTTGCCATTTTCATGCACTTTTAAAAATTCCATAAATCTTGTGTTTAGGGCCCCTGGAAGCATGGAAATCACTTTAAACATGCTAATTTTAGCTCTAACACTGAAGATCCACCTACAAATGTGAACTGACGTTCAAAAATAAAACATTCGAAAACGGACCATTTTCCACATTTCTGAAGCATGACGTAATGGGGGGGTGTTATCTCTTTTTTCGAAAATCAGCCGTTTTTGCTTGAACATTAAATTCCTCCAAATGGTATTTAATTAACTTCCCGAGCCCCTGGAAGCATGAAAATCACTTTAAACATGCTAATTTTAGCTCTAACACTGATGATCCACCTACAAATGTGAACTGACGTTCAAAAATAAAACATTTGAAAACGGACCATTTTCCACATTTCTGAAGCATGACGTAATGGGGGGGTGTTATCTCTTTTGTCGAAAATCAGCCGTTTTTGCTTGAACATTAAATGCCTCCATATGGTATTTAATTAACTTCCCGAGCCCCTGGAAGCATGAAAATCACTTTAAACATGCTAATTTTAGCTCTAACACTGATGATCCACCTACAAATGTGAACTGACGTTCAAAAATAAAACATTTGAAAACGGACCATTTTCCACATTTCTGAAGCATGACGTAATGGGGGGTGGTATCTCTTTTGTCGAAAATCAGCCGTTTTTGCTTGAACATTAAATGCCTCCAAATGGTATTTAATTAACTTCCCGAGCCCCTGGAAGCATGAAAATCAATTTAAACATGCTAATTTTAGCTCTAACACTGATGATCCACCTACAAATGTGAACTGATGTTCAAAAATAAAACGTTTGAAAACGGACCATTTTCCACATTTCTGAAGCATGACGTAATGGGGGTGTGTTATCTCTTTTGTCGAAAATCAGCCGTTTTTGCTTGAACATTAAATGCCTCCAAATGGCATTTAATTAACTTCCCGAACCCCTGGAATCATGAAAATCACTTTAAACATGCTAATTTTAGCTCTAACACTGATGATCCACCTACAAATGTGAACTGACGTTCAAAAATAAAACATTTGAAAACAGACCATTTTCCACATTTCTGAAGCATGACGTAATGGGGGGTGTTATCTCTTTTGTCGAAAATCAGCCGTTTTTGCTTGAACATTAAATGCCTCCAAATGGTATTTAATTAACTTCCCGAGCCTCTGGAAGCATGAAAATCACTTTAAACATGCTAATTTTAGCTCTAACACAGATGATCCACCTACAAATGTGAACTGACGTTCAAAAATAAAACATTTGAAAACGGACCATTTTCCACATTTCTGAAGCATGACGTAATGGGGGGTGTTATCTCTTTTGTCGGTATTCAGCCGTTTTTGCTTGAACATTAAATGCCTCCAAATGGTATTTAATTAACTTCCCGGGGTGAAAAAACCCTTTTTGAGAACTCAGAGTGAGTAAATTGGCCATTTTCATGCACTTTTAACCATTCCATAAATCTTGTGTTTAGGGCCCCTGGAAGCATGAAAATCACTTTAAACATGCTAATTTTAGCTCTAACACTGATGATCCACCTACAAATGTGAACTGACGTTCAAAAATAAAACATTTGAAAACGGACCATTTTCCACATTTCTGAAGCATGACGTAATGGGGGGGGTGTTATCTCTTTAGTCGAAAATCAGCCGTTTTTGCTTGAACATTAAATGCCTCCAAATGGTATTTATTTAACTTCCCGAGCCCCTGGGAGCATGAAAAATACTTTAAACATGCTCATTTTAGCTCTAACACTGATGATCCACCTACAAATGTGAACTGACGTTCAAAAATTAAACATTTGAAAACGGACCATTTTCCACATTTCTGAAGCATGACGTAATGGGGGGGGTGTTATCTCTTTTGTCGAAAATCAGCCGTTTTTGCTTGAACATTAAATGCCTCCAAATGGTATTTAATTAACTTCCCGGGGTGAAGAAACCCTTTTTGAGAACTCAGAGTGAGTAAATTGGCCATTTTCATGTACTTTTAAAAATTCCATAAATCTTGTGTTTAGGGCCCCTGGAAGCATGAAAATCACTTTAAACATGCTAATTTTAGCTCTAACACTGAAGATCCACCTACAAATGTGAACTGACGTTCAAAAATAAAACATTTGAAAACGGACCATTTTCCACATTTCTGAAGCATGACGTAATGGGGGTGTTATCTCTTTTGTCGAAAATCAGCCGTTTTTGCTTGAACATTAAATGCCTCCAAATGGTATTTAATTAACTTCCCAAGCCCCTGGAAGCATGAAAATCACTTTAAACATGCTAATTTTAGCTCTAACACTGATGATCCACCTACAAATGTGAAATGACGTTCAAAAATAAAACATTTGAAAACGGACCATTTTCCACATTTCTGAAGCATGACGTAATGGGGGGGTGTTATCTCTTTTGTCGAAAATCAGCCATTTTTGCTTGAACATTAAATGCCTCCAAATGGTATTTAATTAACTTCCCGGGGTGAAGAAACCCTTTTTGACAACTCAGAGTGAGTAAATTGGCCATTTTCATGCACTTTTAACCATTCCATAAATCTTGTGGTTAGGGCCCCTGGAAGCATGAAAATCACTTTAAAGATGCTAATTTTAGCTCTAACACTGATGATCCACCTACAAATGTGAACTGACGTTCAAAAATAAAACATTCGAAAACGGACCATTTTCCACATTTCTGAAGCATGACGTAATGGGGGGGTGTTATCTCTTTTGTCGAAAATCAGCCGTTTTTGCTTGAACATTAAATGCCTCCAAATGGTATTTAATTAACTTCCCGAGCCCCTGGAAGCATGAAAATCACTTTAAACATGCTAATTTTAGCTCTAACACTGATGATCCACCTACAAATGTGAACTGACGTTCAAAAATAAAACATTTGAAAACGGACCATTTTCCACATTTCTGAAGCATGACGTAATGGGGGTGTGTTATCTCTTTTGTCGAAAATCAGCCGTTTTTGCTTGAACATTAAATGCCTCCAAATGGTATTTAATTAACTTCCCGAGCCCCTGGAAGCATGAAAATCACTTTAAACATGCTAATTTTAGCTCTAACACTGATGATCCACCTACAAATGTGAACTGACGTTCAAAAATAAAACATTTGAAAACAGACCATTTTCCACATTTCTGAAGCATGACGTAATGGGGGGGTGTTATCTCTTTTGTCGAAAATCAGCCGTTTTTGCTTGAACATTAAATGCCTCCAAATGGTATTTAATTAACTTCCCGAGCCTCTGGAAGCATGAAAATCACTTTAAACATGCTAATTTTAGCTCTAACACTGATGATCCACCTACAAATGTGAACTGACGTTCAAAAATAAAACATTTGAAAACGGACCATTTTCCACATTTCTGAAGCATGACGTAATGGGGGGGTGTTATCTCTTTTGTCGGTATTCAGCCGTTTTTGCTTGAACATTAAATGCCTCCAAATGGTATTTAATTAACTTCCCGGGGTGAAGAAACCCTTTTTGAGAACTCAGAGTGAGTAAATTGGCCATTTTCATGCACTTTTAACCATTCCATAAATCTTGTGTTTAGGGCCCCTGGAAGCATGAAAATCACTTTAAACATGCTAATTTTAGCTCTAACACTGATGATCCACCTACAAATGTGAACTGACGTTCAAAAATAAAACATTTGAAAACGGACCATTTTCCACATTTCTGAAGCATGACGTAATGGGGGGGTGTTATCTCTTTAGTCGAAAATCAGCCGTTTTTGCTTGAACATTAAATGCCTCCAAATGGTATTTATTTAACTTCCCGAGCCCCTGGGAGCATGAAAATCACTTTAAACATGCTAATTTTAGCTCTAACACTGATGATCCACCTACAAATGTGAACTGACGTTCAAAAATAAAACATTTGAAAACGGACCATTTTCCACATTTCTGAAGCATGACGTAATGGGGGGTGTTATCTCTTTTGTCGAAAATCAGCCGTTTTTGCTTGAACATTAAATGCCTCCAAATGGTATTTAATTAACTTCCCGGGGTGAAGAAACCCTTTTTGAGAACTCAGAGTGAGTAAATTGGCCATTTTCATGCACTTTTAAAAATTCCATAAATCTTGTGTTTAGGGCCCCTGGAAGCATGAAAATCACTTTAAACATGCTAATTTTAGCTCTAACACTGAAGATCCACCTACAAATGTGAACTGACGTTCAAAAATAAAACATTCGAAAACGGACCATTTTCCACATTTCTGAAGCATGACGTAATGGGGGGTGTTATCTCTTTTTTCGAAAATCAGCCGTTTTTGCTTGAACATTAAATTCCTCCAAATGGTATTTAATTAACTTCCCGAGCCCCTGGAAGCATGAAAATCACTTTAAACATGCTAATTTTAGCTCTAACACTGATGATCCACCTACAAATGTGAACTGACGTTCAAAAATAAAACATTTGAAAACGGACCATTTTCCACATTTCTGAAGCATGACGTAATGGGGGGGTGTTATCTCTTTTGTCGAAAATCAGCCGTTTTTGCTTGAACATTAAATGCCTCCATATGGTATTTAATTAACTTCCCGAGCCCCTGGAAGCATGAAAATCACTTTAAACATGCTAATTTTAGCTCTAACACTGATGATCCACCTACAAATGTGAACTGACGTTCAAAAATAAAACATTGAAAATGGACCATTTTCCACATTTCTGAAGCATGACGTAATGGGGGGTGGTATCTCTTGTGTCGAAAATCAGCCGTTTTTGCTTGAACATTAAATGCCTCCAAATGGTATTTAATTAACTTCCCGAGCCCCTGGAAGCATGAAAATCAATTTAAACATGCTAATTTTAGCTCTAACACTGATGATCCACCTACAAATGTGAACTGACGTTCAAAAATAAAACATTTGAAAACGGACCATTTTCCACATTTCTGAAGCATGACGTAATGGGGGGTGGTATCTCTTTTGTCGAAAATCAGCCGTTTTTGCTTGAACATTAAATGCCTCCAAATGGTATTTAATTAACTTCCCGAGCCCCTGGAAGCATGAAAATCAATTTAAACATGCTAATTTTAGCTCTAACACTGATGATCCACCTACAAATGTGAACTGATGTTCAAAAATAAAACATTTGAAAACGGACCATTTTCCACATTTCTGAAGCATGACGTAATGGGGGGGTGTTATCTCTTTTGTCGAAAATCAGCCGTTTTTGCTTGAACATTAAATGCCTCCAAATGGTATTTAATTAACTTCCCGAGCCCCTGGAAGCATGAAAATCACTTTAAACATGCTAATTTTAGCTCTAACACTGATGATCCACCTACAAATGTGAACTGACGTTCAAAAATAAAACATTTGAAAACAGACCATTTTCCACATTTCTGAAGCATGACGTAATGGGGGGGTGTTATCTCTTTTGTCGAAAATCAGCCGTTTTTGCTTGAACATTAAATGCCTCCAAATGGTATTTAATTAACTTCCCGAGCCTCTGGAAGCATGAAAATCACTTTAAACATGCTAATTTTAGCTCTAACACTGATGATCCACCTACAAATGTGAACTGACGTTCAAAAATAAAACATTTGAAAACGGACCATTTTCCACATTTCTGAAGCATGACGTAATGGGGGGGTGTTATCTCTTTTGTCGAAAATCAGCCGTTTTTGCTCTAACATTAAATGCCTCCAAATGGTATTTAATTAACTTCCCGGGGTGAAGAAACCCTTTTTGAGAACTCAGAGTGAGTAAATTGGCCATTTTCATGCACTTTTAACCATTCCATAAATCTTGTGTTTAGGGCCCCTGGAAGCATGAAAATCACTTTAAACATGCTAATTTTAGCTCTAACACTGAAGATCCACCTACAAATGTGAACTGACGTTCAAAAATAAAACATTTGAAAACGGACCATTTTCCACATTTCTGAAGCATGACGTAATGGGGGTGTTATCTCTTTTGTCGAAAATCAGCCGTTTTTGCTTGAACATTAAATGCCTCCAAATGGTATTTAATTAACTTCCCAAGCCCCTGGAAGCATGAAAATCACTTTAAACATGCTAATTTTAGCTCTAACACTGATGATCCACCTACAAATGTGAAATGACGTTCAAAAATAAAACATTTGAAAACGGACCATTTTCCACATTTCTGAAGCATGACGTAATGGGGGGGTGTTATCTCTTTTGTCGAAAATCAGCCATTTTTGCTTGAACATTAAATGCCTCCAAATGGTATTTAATTAACTTCCCGGGGTGAAGAAACCCTTTTTGACAACTCAGAGTGAGTAAATTGGCCATTTTCATGCACTTTTAACCATTCCATAAATCTTGTGGTTAGGGCCCCTGGAAGCATGAAAATCACTTTAAAGATGCTAATTTTAGCTCTAACACTGATGATCCACCTACAAATGTGAACTGACGTTCAAAAATAAAACATTCGAAAACGGACCATTTTCCACATTTCTGAAGCATGACGTAATGGGGGGGTGTTATCTCTTTTGTCGAAAATCAGCCGTTTTTGCTTGAACATTAAATGCCTCCAAATGGTATTTAATTAACTTCCCGAGCCCCTGGAAGCATGAAAATCACTTTAAACATGCTAATTTTAGCTCTAACACTGATGATCCACCTACAAATGTGAACTGACGTTCAAAAATAAAACATTTGAAAACGGACCATTTTCCACATTTCTGAAGCATGACGTAATGGGGGTGTGTTATCTCTTTTGTCGAAAATCAGCCGTTTTTGCTTGAACATTAAATGCCTCCAAATGGTATTTAATTAACTTCCCGAGCCCCTGGAAGCATGAAAATCACTTTAAACATGCTAATTTTAGCTCTAACACTGATGATCCACCTACAAATGTGAACTGACGTTCAAAAATAAAACATTTGAAAACAGACCATTTTCCACATTTCTGAAGCATGACGTAATGGGGGGGTGTTATCTCTTTTGTCGAAAATCAGCCGTTTTTGCTTGAACATTAAATGCCTCCAAATGGTATTTAATTAACTTCCCGAGCCTCTGGAAGCATGAAAATCACTTTAAACATGCTAATTTTAGCTCTAACACTGATGATCCACCTACAAATGTGAACTGACGTTCAAAAATAAAACATTTGAAAACGGACCATTTTCCACATTTCTGAAGCATGACGTAATGGGGGGGTGTTATCTCTTTTGTCGGTATTCAGCCGTTTTTGCTTGAACATTAAATGCCTCCAAATGGTATTTAATTAACTTCCCGGGGTGAAGAAACCCTTTTTGAGAACTCAGAGTGAGTAAATTGGCCATTTTCATGCACTTTTAACCATTCCATAAATCTTGTGTTTAGGGCCCCTGGAAGCATGAAAATCACTTTAAACATGCTAATTTTAGCTCTAACACTGATGATCCACCTACAAATGTGAACTGACGTTCAAAAATAAAACATTTGAAAACGGACCATTTTCCACATTTCTGAAGCATGACGTAATGGGGGGGTGTTATCTCTTTAGTCGAAAATCAGCCGTTTTTGCTTGAACATTAAATGCCTCCAAATGGTATTTATTTAACTTCCCGAGCCCCTGGGAGCATGAAAATCACTTTAAACATGCTAATTTTAGCTCTAACACTGATGATCCACCTACAAATGTGAACTGACGTTCAAAAATAAAACATTTGAAAACGGACCATTTTCCACATTTCTGAAGCATGACGTAATGGGGGGTGTTATCTCTTTTGTCGAAAATCAGCCGTTTTTGCTTGAACATTAAATGCCTCCAAATGGTATTTAATTAACTTCCCGGGGTGAAGAAACCCTTTTTGAGAACTCAGAGTGAGTAAATTGGCCATTTTCATGCACTTTTAAAAATTCCATAAATCTTGTGTTTAGGGCCCCTGGAAGCATGAAAATCACTTTAAACATGCTAATTTTAGCTCTAACACTGAAGATCCACCTACAAATGTGAACTGACGTTCAAAAATAAAACATTCGAAAACGGACCATTTTCCACATTTCTGAAGCATGACGTAATGGGGGGTGTTATCTCTTTTTTCGAAAATCAGCCGTTTTTGCTTGAACATTAAATTCCTCCAAATGGTATTTAATTAACTTCCCGAGCCCCTGGAAGCATGAAAATCACTTTAAACATGCTAATTTTAGCTCTAACACTGATGATCCACCTACAAATGTGAACTGACGTTCAAAAATAAAACATTTGAAAACGGACCATTTTCCACATTTCTGAAGCATGACGTAATGGGGGGGTGTTATCTCTTTTGTCGAAAATCAGCCGTTTTTGCTTGAACATTAAATGCCTCCATATGGTATTTAATTAACTTCCCGAGCCCCTGGAAGCATGAAAATCACTTTAAACATGCTAATTTTAGCTCTAACACTGATGATCCACCTACAAATGTGAACTGACGTTCAAAAATAAAACATTGAAAACGGACCATTTTCCACATTTCTGAAGCATGACGTAATGGGGGGTGGTATCTCTTGTGTCGAAAATCAGCCGTTTTTGCTTGAACATTAAATGCCTCCAAATGGTATTTAATTAACTTCCCGAGCCCCTGGAAGCATGAAAATCAATTTAAACATGCTAATTTTAGCTCTAACACTGATGATCCACCTACAAATGTGAACTGACGTTCAAAAATAAAACATTTGAAAACGGACCATTTTCCACATTTCTGAAGCATGACGTAATGGGGGGTGGTATCTCTTTTGTCGAAAATCAGCCGTTTTTGCTTGAACATTAAATGCCTCCAAATGGTATTTAATTAACTTCCCGAGCCCCTGGAAGCATGAAAATCAATTTAAACATGCTAATTTTAGCTCTAACACTGATGATCCACCTACAAATGTGAACTGATGTTCAAAAATAAAACATTTGAAAACGGACCATTTTCCACATTTCTGAAGCATGACGTAATGGGGGGGTGTTATCTCTTTTGTCGAAAATCAGCCGTTTTTGCTTGAACATTAAATGCCTCCAAATGGTATTTAATTAACTTCCCGAGCCCCTGGAAGCATGAAAATCACTTTAAACATGCTAATTTTAGCTCTAACACTGATGATCCACCTACAAATGTGAACTGACGTTCAAAAATAAAACATTTGAAAACAGACCATTTTCCACATTTCTGAAGCATGACGTAATGGGGGGGTGTTATCTCTTTTGTCGAAAATCAGCCGTTTTTGCTTGAACATTAAATGCCTCCAAATGGTATTTAATTAACTTCCCGAGCCTCTGGAAGCATGAAAATCACTTTAAACATGCTAATTTTAGCTCTAACACTGATGATCCACCTACAAATGTGAACTGACGTTCAAAAATAAAACATTTGAAAACGGACCATTTTCCACATTTCTGAAGCATGACGTAATGGGGGGGTGTTATCTCTTTTGTCGAAAATCAGCCGTTTTTGCTCTAACATTAAATGCCTCCAAATGGTATTTAATTAACTTCCCGGGGTGAAGAAACCCTTTTTGAGAACTCAGAGTGAGTAAATTGGCCATTTTCATGCACTTTTAACCATTCCATAAATCTTGTGTTTTGGGCCCCTGGAAGCATGAAAATCACTTTAAACATGCTAATTTTAGCTCTAACACTGATGATCCACCTACAAATGTGAACTGACGTTCAAAAATAAAACATTTGAAAACGGACCATTTTCCACATTTCTGAAGCATGACGTAATGGGGGGGTGTTATCTCTTTTGTCGGTATTCAGCCGTTTTTGCTTGAACATTAAATGCCTCCAAATGGTATTTAATTAACTTCCCGGGGTGAAGAAACCCTTTTTGAGAACTCAGAGTGAGTAAATTGGCCATTTTCATGCACTTTTAACCATTCCATAAATCTTGTGCTTAGGGCCCCTGGAAGCATGAAAATCACTTTAAACATGCTAATTTTAGCTCTAACACTGATGATCCACCTACAAATGTGAACTGACGTTCAAAAATAAAACATTTGAAAACGGACCATTTTCCACATTTCTGAAGCATGACGTAATGGAGGGGTGTTATCTCTTTAGTCGAAAATCAGCCGTTTTTGCTTGAACATTAAATGCCTCCAAATGGTATTTATTTAACTTCCCGAGCCCCTGGGAGCATGAAAATCACTTTAAACATGCTAATTTTAGCTCTAACACTGATGATCCACCTACAAATGTGAACTGACGTTCAAAAATAAAACATTTGAAAACGGACCATTTTCCACATTCCTGAAGCATGACGTAATGGGGGGGTGTTATCTCTTTTGTCGAAAATCAGCCATTTTTGCTTGAACATTAAATGCCTCCAAATGGTATTTAATTAAATTCCCGGGGTGAAGAAACCCTTTTTGACAACTCAGAGTGAGTAAATTGGCCATTTTCATGCACTTTTAACCATTCCATAAATCTTGTGGTTAGGGCCCCTGGAAGCATGAAAATCACTTTAAAGATGCTAATTTTAGCTCTAACACTGATGATCCACCTACAAATGTGAACTGAGGTTCAAAAATAAAACATTCGAAAACGGACCATTTTCCACATTTCTGAAGCATGACGTAATGGGGGGGTGTTATCTCTTTTGTCGAAAATCAGCCGTTTTTGCTTGAACATTAAATGCCTCCAAATGGTATTTAATTAACTTCCCGAGCCCCTGGAAGCATGAAAATCACTTTAAACATGCTAATTTTAGCTCTAACACTGATGATCCACCTACAAATGTGAACTGACGTTCAAAAATAAAACATTTGAAAACGGACCATTTTCCACATTTCTGAAGCATGACGTAATGGGGGTGTGTTATCTCTTTTGTCGAAAATCAGCCGTTTTTGCTTGAACATTAAATGCCTCCAAATGGTATTTAATTAACTTCCCGAGCCCCTGGAAGCATGAAAATCACTTTAAACATGCTAATTTTAGCTCTAACACTGATGATCCACCTACAAATGTGAACTGACGTTCAAAAATAAAACATTTGAAAACAGACCATTTTCCACATTTCTGAAGCATGACGTAATGGGGGGGTGTTATCTCTTTTGTCGAAAATCAGCCGTTTTTGCTTGAACATTAAATGCCTCCAAATGGTATTTAATTAACTTCCCGAGCCTCTGGAAGCATGAAAATCACTTTAAACATGCTAATTTTAGCTCTAACACTGATGATCCACCTACAAATGTGAACTGACGTTCAAAAATAAAACATTTGAAAACGGACCATTTTCCACATTTCTGAAGCATGACGTAATGGGGGGGTGTTATCTCTTTTGTCGGTATTCAGCCGTTTTTGCTTGAACATTAAATGCCTCCAAATGGCATTTAATTAACTTCCCGGGGTGAAGAAACCCTTTTTGAGAACTCAGAGTGAGTAAATTGGCCATTTTCATGCATTTTTAACCATTCCATAAATCTTGTGTTTAGGGCCCCTGGAAGCATGAAAATCACTTTAAACATGCTAATTTTAGCTCTAACACTGATGATCCACCTACAAATGTGAACTGACGTTCAAAAATAAAACATTTGAAAACGGACCATTTTCCACATTTCTGAAGCATGACGTAATGGGGGGGTGTTATCTCTTTAGTCGAAAATCAGCCGTTTTTGCTTGAACATTAAATGCCTCCAAATGGTATTTATTTAACTTCCCGAGCCCCTGGGAGCATGAAAATCACTTTAAACATGCTAATTTTAGCTCTAACACTGATGATCCACCTACAAATGTGAACTGACGTTCAAAAATAAAACATTTGAAAACGGACCATTTTCCACATTTCTGAAGCATGACGTAATGGGGGGTGTTATCTCTTTTGTCGAAAATCAGCCGTTTTTGCTTGAACATTAAATGCCTCCAAATGGTATTTAATTAACTTCCCGGGGTGAAGAAACCCTTTTTGAGAACTCAGAGTGAGTAAATTGGCCATTTTCATGCACTTTTAAAAATTCCATAAATCTTGTGTTTAGGGCCCCTGGAAGCATGAAAATCACTTTCAACATGCTAATTTTAGCTCTAACACTGATGATCCACCTACAAATGTGAACTGACGTTCAAAAATAAAACATTTGAAAACGGACCATTTTCCACATTTCTGAAGCATGACGTAATGGGGGAGTGTTATCTCTTTTGTCGAAAATCAGCCGTTTTTGCTTGAACATTAAATGCCTCCAAATGGTATTTAATTAACTTCCCGAGCCCCTGGAAGCATGAAAATCACTTTAAACATGCTAATTTTAGCTCTAACACTGATGATCCACCTACAAATGTGAACTGACGTTCAAAAATAAAACATTTGAAAACGGACCATTTTCCACATTTCTGAAGCATGACGTAATGGGGGGGGTGTTATCTCTTTTGTCGAAAATCAGCCGTTTTTGCTTGAACATTAAATGCCTCCAAATGGTATTTAATTAACTTCCCGGGGTGAAGAAACCCTTTTTGAGAACTCAGAGTGAGTAAATTGGCCATTTTCATGCACTTTTAACCATTTCATAAATCTTGTGTTTAGGGCCCCTGGAAGCATGAAAATCACTTTCAACATGCTAATTTTAGCTCTAACACTGATGATCCACCTACAAATGTGAACTGACGTTCAAAAATAAAACATTTGAAAACGGACCATTTTCCACATTTCTGAAGCATGACGTAATGGGGGAGTGTTATCTCTTTTGTCGAAAATCAGCCGTTTTTGCTTGAACATTAAATGCCTCCAAATGGTATTTAATTAACTTCCCGAGCCCCTGGAAGCATGAAAATCACTTTAAACATGCTAATTTTAGCTCTAACACTGATGATCCACCTACAAATGTGAACTGACGTTCAAAAATAAAACATTTGAAAACGGACCATTTTCCACATTTCTGAAGCATGACGTAATGGGGGGTGGTATCTCTTTTGTCGAAAATCAGCCGTTTTTGCTTGAACATTAAATGCCTCCAAATGGTATTTAATTAACTTCCCGAGCCCCTGGAAGCATGAAAATCAATTTAAACATGCTAATTTTAGCTCTAACACTGATGATCCACCTACAAATGTGAACTGATGTTCAAAAATAAAACATTTGAAAACGGACCATTTTCCACATTTCTGAAGCATGACGTAATGGGGGGGTGTTATCTCTTTTGTCGAAAATCAGCCGTTTTTGCTTGAACATTAAATGCCTCCAAATGGTATTTAATTAACTTCCCGAGCCCCTGGAAGCATGAAAATCACTTTAAACATGCTAATTTTAGCTCTAACACTGATGATCCACCTACAAATGTGAACTGACGTTCAAAAATAAAACATTTGAAAACAGACCATTTTCCACATTTCTGAAGCATGACGTAATGGGGGGGTGTTATCTCTTTTGTCGAAAATCAGCCGTTTTTGCTTGAACATTAAATGCCTCCAAATGGTATTTAATTAACTTCCCGAGCCTCTGGAAGCATGAAAATCACTTTAAACATGCTAATTTTAGCTCTAACACTGATGATCCACCTACAAATGTGAACTGACGTTCAAAAATAAAACATTTGAAAACGGACCATTTTCCACATTTCTGAAGCATGACGTAATGGGGGGGTGTTATCTCTTTTGTCGAAAATCAGCCGTTTTTGCTCTAACATTAAATGCCTCCAAATGGTATTTAATTAACTTCCCGGGGTGAAGAAACCCTTTTTGAGAACTCAGAGTGAGTAAATTGGCCATTTTCATGCACTTTTAACCATTCCATAAATCTTGTGTTTTGGGCCCCTGGAAGCATGAAAATCACTTTAAACATGCTAATTTTAGCTCTAACACTGATGATCCACCTACAAATGTGAACTGACGTTCAAAAATAAAACATTTGAAAACGGACCATTTTCCACATTTCTGAAGCATGACGTAATGGGGGGGTGTTATCTCTTTTGTCGGTATTCAGCCGTTTTTGCTTGAACATTAAATGCCTCCAAATGGTATTTAATTAACTTCCCGGGGTGAAGAAACCCTTTTTGAGAACTCAGAGTGAGTAAATTGGCCATTTTCATGCACTTTTAACCATTCCATAAATCTTGTGCTTAGGGCCCCTGGAAGCATGAAAATCACTTTAAACATGCTAATTTTAGCTCTAACACTGATGATCCACCTACAAATGTGAACTGACGTTCAAAAATAAAACATTTGAAAACGGACCATTTTCCACATTTCTGAAGCATGACGTAATGGAGGGGTGTTATCTCTTTAGTCGAAAATCAGCCGTTTTTGCTTGAACATTAAATGCCTCCAAATGGTATTTATTTAACTTCCCGAGCCCCTGGGAGCATGAAAATCACTTTAAACATGCTAATTTTAGCTCTAACACTGATGATCCACCTACAAATGTGAACTGACGTTCAAAAATAAAACATTTGAAAACGGACCATTTTCCACATTCCTGAAGCATGACGTAATGGGGGGGTGTTATCTCTTTTGTCGAAAATCAGCCATTTTTGCTTGAACATTAAATGCCTCCAAATGGTATTTAATTAAATTCCCGGGGTGAAGAAACCCTTTTTGACAACTCAGAGTGAGTAAATTGGCCATTTTCATGCACTTTTAACCATTCCATAAATCTTGTGGTTAGGGCCCCTGGAAGCATGAAAATCACTTTAAAGATGCTAATTTTAGCTCTAACACTGATGATCCACCTACAAATGTGAACTGAGGTTCAAAAATAAAACATTCGAAAACGGACCATTTTCCACATTTCTGAAGCATGACGTAATGGGGGGGTGTTATCTCTTTTGTCGAAAATCAGCCGTTTTTGCTTGAACATTAAATGCCTCCAAATGGTATTTAATTAACTTCCCGAGCCCCTGGAAGCATGAAAATCACTTTAAACATGCTAATTTTAGCTCTAACACTGATGATCCACCTACAAATGTGAACTGACGTTCAAAAATAAAACATTTGAAAACGGACCATTTTCCACATTTCTGAAGCATGACGTAATGGGGGTGTGTTATCTCTTTTGTCGAAAATCAGCCGTTTTTGCTTGAACATTAAATGCCTCCAAATGGTATTTAATTAACTTCCCGAGCCCCTGGAAGCATGAAAATCACTTTAAACATGCTAATTTTAGCTCTAACACTGATGATCCACCTACAAATGTGAACTGACGTTCAAAAATAAAACATTTGAAAACAGACCATTTTCCACATTTCTGAAGCATGACGTAATGGGGGGGTGTTATCTCTTTTGTCGAAAATCAGCCGTTTTTGCTTGAACATTAAATGCCTCCAAATGGTATTTAATTAACTTCCCGAGCCTCTGGAAGCATGAAAATCACTTTAAACATGCTAATTTTAGCTCTAACACTGATGATCCACCTACAAATGTGAACTGACGTTCAAAAATAAAACATTTGAAAACGGACCATTTTCCACATTTCTGAAGCATGACGTAATGGGGGGGTGTTATCTCTTTTGTCGGTATTCAGCCGTTTTTGCTTGAACATTAAATGCCTCCAAATGGTATTTAATTAACTTCCCGGGGTGAAGAAACCCTTTTTGAGAACTCAGAGTGAGTAAATTGGCCATTTTCATGCATTTTTAACCATTCCATAAATCTTGTGTTTAGGGCCCCTGGAAGCATGAAAATCACTTTAAACATGCTAATTTTAGCTCTAACACTGATGATCCACCTACAAATGTGAACTGACGTTCAAAAATAAAACATTTGAAAACGGACCATTTTCCACATTTCTGAAGCATGACGTAATGGGGGGGTGTTATCTCTTTAGTCGAAAATCAGCCGTTTTTGCTTGAACATTAAATGCCTCCAAATGGTATTTATTTAACTTCCCGAGCCCCTGGGAGCATGAAAATCACTTTAAACATGCTAATTTTAGCTCTAACACTGATGATCCACCTACAAATGTGAACTGACGTTCAAAAATAAAACATTTGAAAACGGACCATTTTCCACATTTCTGAAGCATGACGTAATGGGGGGTGTTATCTCTTTTGTCGAAAATCAGCCGTTTTTGCTTGAACATTAAATGCCTCCAAATGGTATTTAATTAACTTCCCGGGGTGAAGAAACCCTTTTTGAGAACTCAGAGTGAGTAAATTGGCCATTTTCATGCACTTTTAAAAATTCCATAAATCTTGTGTTTAGGGCCCCTGGAAGCATGAAAATCACTTTCAACATGCTAATTTTAGCTCTAACACTGATGATCCACCTACAAATGTGAACTGACGTTCAAAAATAAAACATTTGAAAACGGACCATTTTCCACATTTCTGAAGCATGACGTAATGGGGGAGTGTTATCTCTTTTGTCGAAAATCAGCCGTTTTTGCTTGAACATTAAATGCCTCCAAATGGTATTTAATTAACTTCCCGAGCCCCTGGAAGCATGAAAATCACTTTAAACATGCTAATTTTAGCTCTAACACTGATGATCCACCTACAAATGTGAACTGACGTTCAAAAATAAAACATTTGAAAACGGACCATTTTCCACATTTCTGAAGCATGACGTAATGGGGGGGGTGTTATCTCTTTTGTCGAAAATCAGCCGTTTTTGCTTGAACATTAAATGCCTCCAAATGGTATTTAATTAACTTCCCGGGGTGAAGAAACCCTTTTTGAGAACTCAGAGTGAGTAAATTGGCCATTTTCATGCACTTTTAACCATTTCATAAATCTTGTGTTTAGGGCCCCTGGAAGCATGAAAATCACTTTCAACATGCTAATTTTAGCTCTAACACTGATGATCCACCTACAAATGTGAACTGACGTTCAAAAATAAAACATTTGAAAACGGACCATTTTCCACATTTCTGAAGCATGACGTAATGGGGGAGTGTTATCTCTTTTGTCGAAAATCAGCCGTTTTTGCTTGAACATTAAATGCCTCCAAATGGTATTTAATTAACTTCCCGAGCCCCTGGAAGCATGAAAATCACTTTAAACATGCTAATTTTAGCTCTAACACTGATGATCCACCTACAAATGTGAACTGACGTTCAAAAATAAAACATTTGAAAACGGACCATTTTCCACATTTCTGAAGCATGACGTAATGGGGGGGTGTTATCTCTTTTGTCGAAAATCAGCCGTTTTTGCTTGAACATTAAATGCCTCCAAATGGTATTTAATTAACTTCCCGGGGTGAAGAAACCCTTTTTGAGAACTCAGAGTGAGTAAATTGGCCATTTTCATGCACTTTTAATCATTCCATAAATCTTCTGTTTAGGGCCCCTGGAAGCATGAAAATCACTTTAAACATGCTAATTTTAGCTCTAACACTGATGATCCACCTACAAATGTGAACTGACGTTCAAAAATAAAACATTTGAAAACGGACCATTTTCCACATTTCTGAAGCATGACGTAATTGGGGGGTGTTATCTCTTTTGTCGAAAATCAGCCGTTTTTGCTTGAACATTAAATGCCTCCAAATGGTATTTAATTAACTTCCCGAGCCCCTGGAAGCATGAAAATCACTTTAAACATGCTAATTTTAGCTCTAACACTGATGATCCACCTACAAATGTGAACTGACGTTCAAAAATAAAACATTTGAAAACGGACCATTTTCCACATTTCTGAAGCATGACGTAATGGGGGGTGTTATCTCTTTTGTCAAAAATCAGCCGTTTTTGCTTGAACATTAAATGCCTCCAAATGGTATTTAATTAACTTCCCGGGGAGAAGAAACCATTTTTGAGAACTCAGAGTGAGTAAAGTGGCCATTTTCATGCACTTTTAACCATTCCATAAATCTTGTGTTTAGGGCCCCTGGAAGCATGAAAATCACTTTAAACATGCTAATTTTAGCTCTAACACTGATGATCCACCTACAAATGTGAACTGACGTTCAAAAATAAAACATTTGAAAACGGACCATTTTCCACATTTCTGAAGCATGACGTAATGGGGGGGTGTTATCTCTTTAGTCGAAAATCAGCCGTTTTTGCTTGAACATTAAATTTCTCCAAATGGTATTTAATTAACATCCCGAGCCCCTGGAAGCATGAAAATCACTTTAAACATGCTAATTTTAGCTCTAACACTGATGATCCACCTACAAATTTGAACTGACGTTCAAAAATAAAACATTTGAAAACGGACCATTTTCCACATTTCTGAAGCATGACTTAATGGGGGGGTGTTATCTCTTTTGTCGAAAATCAGCCGTTTTTGCTTGAACATTAAATGCCTCCAAATGGTATTTAATTAACTTCCCGGGGTGAAGAAACCCTTTTTGAGAACTCAGAGTGAGTAAATTGGCCATTTTCATGCACTTTTAACCATTCCATAAATCTTGTGTTTAGGGCCCCTGGAAGCATGAAAATCACTTTAAACATGCTAATTTTAGCTCTAACACTGATGATCCACCTACAAATGTGAACTGACGTTCAAAAATAAAACATTTGAAAACGGACCATTTTCCACATTTCTGAAGCATGACTTAATGGGGGGGTGTTATCTCTTTTGTCGAAAATCAGCCGTTTTTGCTTGAACATTAAATGCCTCCAAATGGTATTTAATTAACTTCCCGGGGTGAAGAAACCCTTTTTGACAACTCAGAGTGAGTAAATTGGCCATTTTCATGCACTTTTAACCATTCCATAAATCTTGTGTTTAGGGCCCCTGGAAGCATGAAAATCACTTTAAACATGCTAATTTTAGCTCTAACACTGATGATCCACCTACAAATGTGAACTGACGTTAAAAAATAAAACATTTGAAAACGGACCATTTTCCACATTTCTGAAGCATGACGTAATGGGGGGTGGTATCTCTTTTGTCGAAAATCAGCCGTTTTTGCTTGAACATTAAATGCCTCCAAATGGTATTTAATTAACTTCCCGAGCCCCTGGAAGCATGAAAATCAATTTAAACATGCTAATTTTAGCTCTAACACTGATGATCCACCTACAAATGTGAACTGACGTTCAAAAATAAAACATTTGAAAACGGACCATTTTCCACATTTCTGAAGCATGACGTAATGGGGGTGTGTTATCTCTTTTGTCGAAAATCAGCCGTTTTTGCTTGAACATTAAATGCCTCTAAATGGTATTTAATTAACTTCCCGAGCCCCTGGAAGCATGAAAATCACTTTAAACATGCTAATTTTAGCTCTAACACTGATGATCCACCTACAAATGTGAACTGACGTTCAAAAATAAAACATTTGAAAACAGACCATTTTCCACATTTCTGAAGCATGACGTAATGGGGGGGTGTTATCTCTTTTGTCGAAAATCAGCCGTTTTTGCTTGAACATTAAATGCCTCCAAATGGTATTTAATTAACTTCCCGAGCCTCTGGAAGCATGAAAATCACTTTAAACATGCTAATTTTAGCTCTAACACTGATGATCCACCTACAAATGTGAACTGACGTTCAAAAATAAAACATTTGAAAACGGACCATTTTCCACATTTCTGAAGCATGACGTAATGGGGGGGTGTTATCTCTTTTGTCGGTATTCAGCCGTTTTTGCTTGAACATTAAATGCCTCCAAATGGTATTTAATTAACTTCCCGGGGTGAAGAAACCCTTTTTGAGAACTCAGAGTGAGTAAATTGGCCATTTTCATGCACTTTTAACCATTCCATAAATCTTGTGTTTAGGGCCCCTGGAAGCATGAAAATCACTTTAAACATGCTAATTTTAGCTCTAACACTGATGATCCACCTACAAATGTGAACTGACGTTCAAAAATAAAACATTTGAAAACGGACCATTTTCCACATTTCTGAAGCATGACGTAATGGGGGGTGTTATCTCTTTAGTCGAAAATCAGCCGTTTTTGCTTGAACATTAAATGCCTCCAAATGGTATTTATTTAACTTCCCGAGCCCCTGGGAGCATGAAAATCACTTTAAACATGCTAATTTTAGCTCTAACACTGATGATCCACCTACAAATGTGAACTGACGTTCAAAAATAAAACATTTGAAAACGGACCATTTTCCACATTTCTGAAGCATGACGTAATGGGGGGGTGTTATCTCTTTTGTCGAAAATCAGCCGTTTTTGCTTGAACATTAAATGCCTCCAAATGGTATTTAATTAACTTCCCGGGGTGAAGAAACCCTTTTTGAGAACTCAGAGTGAGTAAATTTGCCATTTTCATGCACTTTTAAAAATTCCATAAATCTTGTGTTTAGGGCCCCTGGAAGCATGGAAATCACTTTAAACATGCTAATTTTAGCTCTAACACTGAAGATCCACCTACAAATGTGAACTGACGTTCAAAAATAAAACATTCGAAAACGGACCATTTTCCACATTTCTGAAGCATGACGTAATGGGGGGGTGTTATCTCTTTTTTCGAAAATCAGCCGTTTTTGCTTGAACATTAAATTCCTCCAAATGGTATTTAATTAACTTCCCGAGCCCCTGGAAGCATGAAAATCACTTTAAACATGCTAATTTTAGCTCTAACACTGATGATCCACCTACAAATGTGAACTGACGTTCAAAAATAAAACATTTGAAAACGGACCATTTTCCACATTTCTGAAGCATGACGTAATGGGGGGGTGTTATCTCTTTTGTCGAAAATCAGCCGTTTTTGCTTGAACATTAAATGCCTCCATATGGTATTTAATTAACTTCCCGAGCCCCTGGAAGCATGAAAATCACTTTAAACATGCTAATTTTAGCTCTAACACTGATGATCCACCTACAAATGTGAACTGACGTTCAAAAATAAAACATTTGAAAACGGACCATTTTCCACATTTCTGAAGCATGACGTAATGGGGGGTGGTATCTCTTTTGTCGAAAATCAGCCGTTTTTGCTTGAACATTAAATGCCTCCAAATGGTATTTAATTAACTTCCCGAGCCCCTGGAAGCATGAAAATCAATTTAAACATGCTAATTTTAGCTCTAACACTGATGATCCACCTACAAATGTGAACTGACGTTCAAAAATAAAACGTTTGAAAACGGACCATTTTCCACATTTCTGAAGCATGACGTAATGGGGGTGTGTTATCTCTTTTGTCGAAAATCAGCCGTTTTTGCTTGAACATTAAATGCCTCCAAATGGTATTTAATTAACTTCCCGAACCCCTGGAATCATGAAAATCACTTTAAACATGCTAATTTTAGCTCTAACACTGATGATCCACCTACAAATGTGAACTGACGTTCAAAAATAAAACATTTGAAAACAGACCATTTTCCACATTTCTGAAGCATGACGTAATGGGGGGTGTTATCTCTTTTGTCGAAAATCAGCCGTTTTTGCTTGAACATTAAATGCCTCCAAATGGTATTTAATTAACTTCCCGAGCCTCTGGAAGCATGAAAATCACTTTAAACATGCTAATTTTAGCTCTAACACAGATGATCCACCTACAAATGTGAACTGACGTTCAAAAATAAAACATTTGAAAACGGACCATTTTCCACATTTCTGAAGCATGACGTAATGGGGGGTGTTATCTCTTTTGTCGGTATTCAGCCGTTTTTGCTTGAACATTAAATGCCTCCAAATGGTATTTAATTAACTTCCCGGGGTGAAAAAACCCTTTTTGAGAACTCAGAGTGAGTAAATTGGCCATTTTCATGCACTTTTAACCATTCCATAAATCTTGTGTTTAGGGCCCCTGGAAGCATGAAAATCACTTTAAACATGTTAATTTTAGCTCTAACACTGATGATCCACCTACAAATGTGAACTGACGTTCAAAAATAAAACATTTGAAAACGGACCATTTTCCACATTTCTGAAGCATGACGTAATGGGGGGGGTGTTATCTCTTTAGTCGAAAATCAGCCGTTTTTGCTTGAACATTAAATGCCTCCAAATGGTATTTATTTAACTTCCCGAGCCCCTGGGAGCATGAAAAATACTTTAAACATGCTCATTTTAGCTCTAACACTGATGATCCACCTACAAATGTGAACTGACGTTCAAAAATTAAACATTTGAAAACGGACCATTTTCCACATTTCTGAAGCATGACGTAATGGGGGGGGTGTTATCTCTTTTGTCGAAAATCAGCCGTTTTTGCTTGAACATTAAATGCCTCCAAATGGTATTTAATTAACTTCCCGGGGTGAAGAAACCCTTTTTGAGAACTCAGAGTGAGTAAATTGGCCATTTTCATGCACTTTTAAAAATTCCATAAATCTTGTGTTTAGGGCCCCTGGAAGCATGAAAATCACTTTAAACATGCTAATTTTAGCTCTAACACTGAAGATCCACCTACAAATGTGAACTGACGTTCAAAAATAAAACATTTGAAAACGGACCATTTTCCACATTTCTGAAGCATGACGTAATGGGGGTGTTATCTCTTTTGTCGAAAATCAGCCGTTTTTGCTTGAACATTAAATGCCTCCAAATGGTATTTAATTAACTTCCCAAGCCCCTGGAAGCATGAAAATCACTTTAAACATGCTAATTTTAGCTCTAACACTGATGATCCACCTACAAATGTGAAATGACGTTCAAAAATAAAACATTTGAAAACGGACCATTTTCCACATTTCTGAAGCATGACGTAATGGGGGGGTGTTATCTCTTTTGTCGAAAATCAGCCATTTTTGCTTGAACATTAAATGCCTCCAAATGGTATTTAATTAACTTCCCGGGGTGAAGAAACCCTTTTTGACAACTCAGAGTGAGTAAATTGGCCATTTTCATGCACTTTTAACCATTCCATAAATCTTGTGGTTAGGGCCCCTGGAAGCATGAAAATCACTTTAAAGATGCTAATTTTAGCTCTAACACTGATGATCCACCTACAAATGTGAACTGACGTTCAAAAATAAAACATTCGAAAACGGACCATTTTCCACATTTCTGAAGCATGACGTAATGGGGGGGTGTTATCTCTTTTGTCGAAAATCAGCCGTTTTTGCTTGAACATTAAATGCCTCCAAATGGTATTTAATTAACTTCCCGAGCCCCTGGAAGCATGAAAATCACTTTAAACATGCTAATTTTAGCTCTAACACTGATGATCCACCTACAAATGTGAACTGACGTTCAAAAATAAAACATTTGAAAACGGACCATTTTCCACATTTCTGAAGCATGACGTAATGGGGGTGTGTTATCTCTTTTGTCGAAAATCAGCCGTTTTTGCTTGAACATTAAATGCCTCCAAATGGTATTTAATTAACTTCCCGAGCCCCTGGAAGCATGAAAATCACTTTAAACATGCTAATTTTAGCTCTAACACTGATGATCCACCTACAAATGTGAACTGACGTTCAAAAATAAAACATTTGAAAACAGACCATTTTCCACATTTCTGAAGCATGACGTAATGGGGGGGTGTTATCTCTTTTGTCGAAAATCAGCCGTTTTTGCTTGAACATTAAATGCCTCCAAATGGTATTTAATTAACTTCCCGAGCCTCTGGAAGCATGAAAATCACTTTAAACATGCTAATTTTAGCTCTAACACTGATGATCCACCTACAAATGTGAACTGACGTTCAAAAATAAAACATTTGAAAACGGACCATTTTCCACATTTCTGAAGCATGACGTAATGGGGGGGTGTTATCTCTTTTGTCGGTATTCAGCCGTTTTTGCTTGAACATTAAATGCCTCCAAATGGTATTTAATTAACTTCCCGGGGTGAAGAAACCCTTTTTGAGAACTCAGAGTGAGTAAATTGGCCATTTTCATGCACTTTTAACCATTCCATAAATCTTGTGTTTAGGGCCCCTGGAAGCATGAAAATCACTTTAAACATGCTAATTTTAGCTCTAACACTGATGATCCACCTACAAATGTGAACTGACGTTCAAAAATAAAACATTTGAAAACGGACCATTTTCCACATTTCTGAAGCATGACGTAATGGGGGGGTGTTATCTCTTTAGTCGAAAATCAGCCGTTTTTGCTTGAACATTAAATGCCTCCAAATGGTATTTATTTAACTTCCCGAGCCCCTGGGAGCATGAAAATCACTTTAAACATGCTAATTTTAGCTCTAACACTGATGATCCACCTACAAATGTGAACTGACGTTCAAAAATAAAACATTTGAAAACGGACCATTTTCCACATTTCTGAAGCATGACGTAATGGGGGGTGTTATCTCTTTTGTCGAAAATCAGCCGTTTTTGCTTGAACATTAAATGCCTCCAAATGGTATTTAATTAACTTCCCGGGGTGAAGAAACCCTTTTTGAGAACTCAGAGTGAGTAAATTGGCCATTTTCATGCACTTTTAAAAATTCCATAAATCTTGTGTTTAGGGCCCCTGGAAGCATGAAAATCACTTTAAACATGCTAATTTTAGCTCTAACACTGAAGATCCACCTACAAATGTGAACTGACGTTCAAAAATAAAACATTCGAAAACGGACCATTTTCCACATTTCTGAAGCATGACGTAATGGGGGGTGTTATCTCTTTTTTCGAAAATCAGCCGTTTTTGCTTGAACATTAAATTCCTCCAAATGGTATTTAATTAACTTCCCGAGCCCCTGGAAGCATGAAAATCACTTTAAACATGCTAATTTTAGCTCTAACACTGATGATCCACCTACAAATGTGAACTGACGTTCAAAAATAAAACATTTGAAAACGGACCATTTTCCACATTTCTGAAGCATGACGTAATGGGGGGGTGTTATCTCTTTTGTCGAAAATCAGCCGTTTTTGCTTGAACATTAAATGCCTCCATATGGTATTTAATTAACTTCCCGAGCCCCTGGAAGCATGAAAATCACTTTAAACATGCTAATTTTAGCTCTAACACTGATGATCCACCTACAAATGTGAACTGACGTTCAAAAATAAAACATTGAAAACGGACCATTTTCCACATTTCTGAAGCATGACGTAATGGGGGGTGGTATCTCTTGTGTCGAAAATCAGCCGTTTTTGCTTGAACATTAAATGCCTCCAAATGGTATTTAATTAACTTCCCGAGCCCCTGGAAGCATGAAAATCAATTTAAACATGCTAATTTTAGCTCTAACACTGATGATCCACCTACAAATGTGAACTGACGTTCAAAAATAAAACATTTGAAAACGGACCATTTTCCACATTTCTGAAGCATGACGTAATGGGGGGTGGTATCTCTTTTGTCGAAAATCAGCCGTTTTTGCTTGAACATTAAATGCCTCCAAATGGTATTTAATTAACTTCCCGAGCCCCTGGAAGCATGAAAATCAATTTAAACATGCTAATTTTAGCTCTAACACTGATGATCCACCTACAAATGTGAACTGATGTTCAAAAATAAAACATTTGAAAACGGACCATTTTCCACATTTCTGAAGCATGACGTAATGGGGGGGTGTTATCTCTTTTGTCGAAAATCAGCCGTTTTTGCTTGAACATTAAATGCCTCCAAATGGTATTTAATTAACTTCCCGAGCCCCTGGAAGCATGAAAATCACTTTAAACATGCTAATTTTAGCTCTAACACTGATGATCCACCTACAAATGTGAACTGACGTTCAAAAATAAAACATTTGAAAACAGACCATTTTCCACATTTCTGAAGCATGACGTAATGGGGGGGTGTTATCTCTTTTGTCGAAAATCAGCCGTTTTTGCTTGAACATTAAATGCCTCCAAATGGTATTTAATTAACTTCCCGAGCCTCTGGAAGCATGAAAATCACTTTAAACATGCTAATTTTAGCTCTAACACTGATGATCCACCTACAAATGTGAACTGACGTTCAAAAATAAAACATTTGAAAACGGACCATTTTCCACATTTCTGAAGCATGACGTAATGGGGGGGTGTTATCTCTTTTGTCGGTATTCAGCCGTTTTTGCTTGAACATTAAATGCCTCCAAATGGTATTTAATTAACTTCCCGGGGTGAAGAAACCCTTTTTGAGAACTCAGAGTGAGTAAATTGGCCATTTTCATGCACTTTTAACCATTCCATAAATCTTGTGCTTAGGGCCCCTGGAAGCATGAAAATCACTTTAAACATGCTAATTTTAGCTCTAACACTGATGATCCACCTACAAATGTGAACTGACGTTCAAAAATAAAACATTTGAAAACGGACCATTTTCCACATTTCTGAAGCATGACGTAATGGAGGGGTGTTATCTCTTTAGTCGAAAATCAGCCGTTTTTGCTTGAACATTAAATGCCTCCAAATGGTATTTATTTAACTTCCCGAGCCCCTGGGAGCATGAAAATCACTTTAAACATGCTAATTTTAGCCCTAACACTGATGATCCACCTACAAATGTGAACTGACGTTCAAAAATAAAACATTTGAAAACGGACCATTTTCCACATTCCTGAAGCATGACGTAATGGGGGGGTGTTATCTCTTTTGTCGAAAATCAGCCATTTTTGCTTGAACATTAAATGCCTCCAAATGGTATTTAATTAAATTCCCGGGGTGAAGAAACCCTTTTTGACAACTCAGAGTGAGTAAATTGGCCATTTTCATGCACTTTTAACCATTCCATAAATCTTGTGGTTAGGGCCCCTGGAAGCATGAAAATCACTTTAAAGATGCTAATTTTAGCTCTAACACTGATGATCCACCTACAAATGTGAACTGAGGTTCAAAAATAAAACATTCGAAAACGGACCATTTTCCACATTTCTGAAGCATGACGTAATGGGGGGGTGTTATCTCTTTTGTCGAAAATCAGCCGTTTTTGCTTGAACATTAAATGCCTCCAAATGGTATTTAATTAACTTCCCGAGCCCCTGGAAGCATGAAAATCACTTTAAACATGCTAATTTTAGCTCTAACACTGATGATCCACCTACAAATGTGAACTGACGTTCAAAAATAAAACATTTGAAAACGGACCATTTTCCACATTTCTGAAGCATGACGTAATGGGGGTGTGTTATCTCTTTTGTCGAAAATCAGCCGTTTTTGCTTGAACATTAAATGCCTCCAAATGGTATTTAATTAACTTCCCGAGCCCCTGGAAGCATGAAAATCACTTTAAACATGCTAATTTTAGCTCTAACACTGATGATCCACCTACAAATGTGAACTGACGTTCAAAAATAAAACATTTGAAAACAGACCATTTTCCACATTTCTGAAGCATGACGTAATGGGGGGGTGTTATCTCTTTTGTCGAAAATCAGCCGTTTTTGCTTGAACATTAAATGCCTCCAAATGGTATTTAATTAACTTCCCGAGCCTCTGGAAGCATGAAAATCACTTTAAACATGCTAATTTTAGCTCTAACACTGATGATCCACCTACAAATGTGAACTGACGTTCAAAAATAAAACATTTGAAAACGGACCATTTTCCACATTTCTGAAGCATGACGTAATGGGGGGGTGTTATCTCTTTTGTCGGTATTCAGCCGTTTTTGCTTGAACATTAAATGCCTCCAAATGGTATTTAATTAACTTCCCGGGGTGAAGAAACCCTTTTTGAGAACTCAGAGTGAGTAAATTGGCCATTTTCATGCATTTTTAACCATTCCATAAATCTTGTGTTTAGGGCCCCTGGAAGCATGAAAATCACTTTAAACATGCTAATTTTAGCTCTAACACTGATGATCCACCTACAAATGTGAACTGACGTTCAAAAATAAAACATTTGAAAACGGACCATTTTCCACATTTCTGAAGCATGACGTAATGGGGGGGTGTTATCTCTTTAGTCGAAAATCAGCCGTTTTTGCTTGAACATTAAATGCCTCCAAATGGTATTTATTTAACTTCCCGAGCCCCTGGGAGCATGAAAATCACTTTAAACATGCTAATTTTAGCTCTAACACTGATGATCCACCTACAAATGTGAACTGACGTTCAAAAATAAAACATTTGAAAACGGACCATTTTCCACATTTCTGAAGCATGACGTAATGGGGGGTGTTATCTCTTTTGTCGAAAATCAGCCGTTTTTGCTTGAACATTAAATGCCTCCAAATGGTATTTAATTAACTTCCCGGGGTGAAGAAACCCTTTTTGAGAACTCAGAGTGAGTAAATTGGCCATTTTCATGCACTTTTAAAAATTCCATAAATCTTGTGTTTAGGGCCCCTGGAAGCATGAAAATCACTTTAAACATGCTAATTTTAGCTCTAACACTGATTATCCACCTACAAATGTGAACTGACGTTCAAAAATAAAACATTCGAAAACGGACCATTTTCCACATTTCTGAAGCATGACGTAATGGGGGGGTGTTATCTCTTTTGTCGAAAATCAGCCGTTTTTGCTTGAACATTAAATGCCTCCATATGGTATTTAATTAACTTCCCGAGCCCCTGGAAGCATGAAAATCACTTTAAACATGCTAATTTTAGCTCTAACACTGATGATCCACCTACAAATGTGAACTGACGTTCAAAAATAAAACATTGAAAACGGACCATTTTCCACATTTCTGAAGCATGACGTAATGGGGGGTGGTATCTCTTTTGTCGAAAATCAGCCGTTTTTGCTTGAACATTAAATGCCTCCAAATGGTATTTAATTAACTTCCCGAGCCCCTGGAAGCATGAAAATCAATTTAAACATGCTAATTTTAGCTCTAACACTGATGATCCACCTACAAATGTGAACTGACGTTCAAAAATAAAACATTTGAAAACGGACCATTTTCCACATTTCTGAAGCATGACGTAATGGGGGGTGGTATCTCTTTTGTCGAAAATCAGCCGTTTTTGCTTGAACATTAAATGCCTCCAAATGGTATTTAATTAACTTCCCGAGCCCCTGGAAGCATGAAAATCAATTTAAACATGCTAATTTTAGCTCTAACACTGATGATCCACCTACAAATGTGAACTGATGTTCAAAAATAAAACATTTGAAAACGGACCATTTTCCACATTTCTGAAGCATGACGTAATGGGGGGGTGTTATCTCTTTTGTCGAAAATCAGCCGTTTTTGCTTGAACATTAAATGCCTCCAAATGGTATTTAATTAACTTCCCGAGCCCCTGGAAGCATGAAAATCACTTTAAACATGCTAATTTTAGCTCTAACACTGATGATCCACCTACAAATGTGAACTGACGTTCAAAAATAAAACATTTGAAAACGGACCATTTTCCACATTTCTGAAGCATGACGTGATGGGGGGGTGTTATCTCTTTTGTCGGTATTCAGCCGTTTTTGCTTGAACATTAAATGCCTCCAAATGGTATTTAATTAACTTCCCGGGGTGAAGAAACCCTTTTTGAGAACTCAGAGTGAGTAAATTGGCCATTTTCATGCACTTTTAACCATTCCATAAATCTTGTGCTTAGGGCCCCTGGAAGCATGAAAATCACTTTAAACATGCTAATTTTAGCTCTAACACTGATGATCCACCTACAAATGTGAACTGACGTTCAAAAATAAAACATTTGAAAACGGACCATTTTCCACATTTCTGAAGCATGACGTAATGGAGGGGTGTTATCTCTTTAGTCGAAAATCAGCCGTTTTTGCTTGAACATTAAATGCCTCCAAATGGTATTTATTTAACTTCCCGAGCCCCTGGGAGCATGAAAATCACTTTAAACATGCTAATTTTAGCTCTAACACTGATGATCCACCTACAAATGTGAACTGACGTTCAAAAATAAAACATTTGAAAACGGACCATTTTTCACATTTCTGAAGCATGACGTAATGGGGGGTGTTATCTCTTTTGTCGAAAATCTGCCGTTTTTGCTTGAACATTAAATGCCTCCAAATGGTATTTAATTAACTTCCCGGGGTGAAGAAACCCTTTTTGAGAACTCAGAGTGAGTAAATTGGCCATTTTCATGCACTTTTAAAAATTCCATAAATCTTGTGTTTAGGGCCCCTGGAAGCATGAAAATCACTTTAAACATGCTAATTTTAGCTCTAACACTGAAGATCCACCTACAAATGTGAACTGACGTTCAAAAATAAAACATTTGAAAACAGACCATTTTCCACATTTCTGAAGCATGACGTAATGGGGGTGTTATCTCTTTTGTCGAAAATCAGCCGTTTTTGCTTGAACATTAAATGCCTCCAAATGGTATTTAATTAACTTCCCAAGCCCCTGGAAGCATGAAAATCACTTTAAACATGCTAATTTTAGCTCTAACACTGATGATCCACCTACAAATGTGAAATGACGTTCAAAAATAAAACATTTGAAAACGGACCATTTTCCACATTTCTGAAGCATGACGTAATGGGGGGGTGTTATCTCTTTTGTCGAAAATCAGCCGTTTTTGCTTGAACATTAAATGCCTCCAAATGGTATTTAATTAACTTCCCGGGGTGAAGAAACCCTTTTTGACAACTCAGAGTGAGTAAATTGGCCATTTTCATGCACTTTTAACCATTCCATAAATCTTGTGGTTAGGGCCCCTGGAAGCATGAAAATCACTTTAAACATGCTAATTTTAGCTCTAACACTGATGATCCACCTACAAATGTGAACTGACGTTCAAAAATAAAACATTCGAAAACGGACCATTTTCCACATTTCTGAAGCATGACGTAATGGGGGGGTGTTATCTCTTTTGTCGAAAATCAGCCGTTTTTGCTTGAACATTAAATGCCTCCAAATGGTATTTAATTAACTTCCCGAGCCCCTGGAAGCATGAAAATCACTTTAAACATGCTAATTTTAGCTCTAACACTGATGATCCACCTACAAATGTGAACTGACGTTCAAAAATAAAACATTTGAAAACGGACCATTTTCCACATTTCTGAAGCATGACGTAATGGGGGGGTGTTATCTCTTTTGTCGAAAATCAGCCGTTTTTGCTTGAACATTAAATGCCTCCATATGGTATTTAATTAACTTCCCGAGCCCCTGGAAGCATGAAAATCACTTTAAACATGCTAATTTTAGCTCTAACACTGATGATCCACCTACAAATGTGAACTGACGTTCAAAAATAAAACATTTGAAAACGGACCATTTTCCACATTTCTGAAGCATGACGTAATGGGGTGTTATCTCTTTTGTCGAAAATCAGCCGTTTTTGCTTGAACATTAAATGCCTCCAAATGGTATTTAATTAACTTCCCGAGCCCCTGGAAGCATGAAAATCACTTTAAACATGCTAATTTTAGCTCTAACACTGATGATCCACCTACAAATGTGAACTGACGTTCAAAAATAAAACATTTGAAAACGGACCATTTTCCACATTTCTGAAGCATGACGTAATGGGGGGGTGTTATCTCTTTTGTCGAAAATCAGCCGTTTTTGCTTGAACATTAAATGCCTCCAAATGGTATTTAATTAACTTCCCGGGGTGAAGAAACCCTTTTTGAGAACTCAGAGTGAGTAAATTGGCCATTTTCATGCACTTTTAACCATTCCATAAATCTTGTGTTTAGGGCCCCTGGAAGCATGAAAATCACTTTAAACATGCTAATTTTAGCTCTAACACTGATGATCCACCTACAAATGTGAACTGACGTTCAAAAATAAAACATTTGAAAACGGACCATTTTCCACATTTCTGAAGCATGACGTAATGGGGGGGTGTTATCTCTTTTGTCGGTATTCAGCCGTTTTTGCTTGAACATTAAATGCCTCCAAATGGTATTTAATTAACTTCCCGGGGTGAAGAAACCCTTTTTGAGAACTCAGAGTGAGTAAATTGGCCATTTTCATGCACTTTTAACCATTCCATAAATCTTGTGTTTAGGGCCCCTGGAAGCATGAAAATCACTTTAAACATGCTAATTTTAGCTCTAACACTGATGATCCACCTACAAATGTGAACTGACGTTCAAAAATAAAACATTTGAAAACGGACCATTTTCCACATTTCTGAAGCATGACGTAATGGGGGGTGTTATCTCTTTTGTCGAAAATCAGCCGTTTTTGCTTGAACATTAAATGCCTCCAAATGGTATTTAATTAACTTCCCGAGCCCCTGGAAGCATGAAAATCACTTTAAACATGCTAATTTTAGCTCTAACACTGATGATCCACCTACAAATGTGAACTGACGTTCAAAAATAAAACATTTGAAAACGGACCATTTTCCACATTTCTGAAGCATGACGTAATGGGGGGGTGTTATCTCTTTTGTCGAAAATCACCCGTTTTTGCTTGAACATTAAATGCCTCCAAATGGTATTTAATTAACTTCCCGGGGTGAAGAAACCCTTTTTGAGAACTCAGAGTGAGTAAATTGGCCATTTTCATGCACTTTTAACCATTTCATAAATCTTGTGTTTAGGGCCCCTGGAAGCATGAAAATCACTTTAAACATGCTAACTTTAGCTCTAACACTGATGATCCACCTACAAATGTGAACTGGCGTTCAAAAATAAAACATTTGAAAACGGACCATTTTCCACAGTTCTGAAGCATGACGTAATGGGGGGTGTTATCTCTTTTGTCGAAAATCAGCCGTTTTTGCTTGAACATTAAATGCCTCCAAATGGTATTTAATTAACTTCCCGAGCCCCTGGAAGCATGAAAGTCACTTTAAACATGCTAATTTTAGCTCTAACACTGATGATCCACCTACAAATGTGAACTGACGTTCAAAAATAAATCATTTGAAAACGGACCATTTTCCACATTTCTGAAGCATGACGTAATGGGGGGGTGTTATCTCTTTTGTCGAAAATCAGCCGTTTTTGCTTGAACATTAAATGCCTCCAAATGGTATTTAATTAACTTCCCGGGGTGAAGAAACCCTTTTTGAGAACTCAGAGTGAGTAAATTGGCCATTTTCATGCACTTTTAACCATTCCATAAATCTTGTGTTTAGGGCCCCTGGAAGCATGAAAATCACTTTAAACATGCTAATTTTAGCTCTAACACTGATGATCCACCTACAAATGTGAACTGACGTTCAAAAATAAAACATTTGAAAACGGACTATTTTCCACATTTCTGAAGCATGACGTAATGGGGGGGTGTTATCTCTTTTGTCGAAAATCAGCCGTTTTTGCTTGAACATTAAATGCCTCCAAATGGTATTTAATTAACTTCCCGGGGTGAAGAAACCCTTTTTGACAACTCAGAGTGAGTAAATTGGCCATTTTCATGCACTTTTAACCATTCCATAAATCGTGTGGTTAGGGCCCCTGGAAGCATGAAAATCACTTTAAACATGCTAATTTTAGCTCTAACACTGATGATCCACCTACAAATGTGAACTGACGTTCAAAAATAAAACATTCGAAAACGGACCATTTTCCACATTTCTGAAGCATGACGTAATGGGGGGGTGTTATCTCTTTTGTCGAAAATCAGCCGTTTTTGCTTGAACATTAAATGCCTCCAAATGGTATTTAATTAACTTCCCGAGCCCCTGGAAGCATGAAAATCACTTTAAACATGCTAATTTTAGCTCTAACACTGATGATCCACCTACAAATGTGAACTGACGTTCAAAAATAAAACATTTGAAAACGGACCATTTTCCACATTTCTGAAGCATGACGTAATGGGGGGGTGTTATCTCTTTTGTCGAAAATCAGCCGTTTTTGCTTGAACATTAAATGCCTCCATATGGTATTTAATTAACTTCCCGAGCCCCTGGAAGCATGAAAATCACTTTAAACATGCTAATTTTAGCTCTAACACTGATGATCCACCTACAAATGTGAACTGACGTTCAAAAATAAAACATTTGAAAACGGACCATTTTCCACATTTCTGAAGCATGACGTAATGGGGTGTTATCTCTTTTGTCGAAAATCAGCCGTTTTTGCTTGAACATTAAATGCCTCCAAATGGTATTTAATTAACTTCCCGAGCCCCTGGAAGCATGAAAATCACTTTAAACATGCTAATTTTAGCTCTAACACTGATGATCCACCTACAAATGTGAACTGACGTTCAAAAATAAAACATTTGGAAAGGGGCGACCAACTCGGTCCCCCCGAACGTATGGCAGAGTGCCTCGATCCCCCCGGGAAGCCATTTTTGGGCGGGAGGCGCGTCTCGGCTGGTATGCCCGAAGCGGCGTAGCTGGGGCGCGCCCGTTCCCGCCCTAGAGTGGGCTGGCCTAGACACTGACGCAGCCAGCCACGCCCTCGGGGCAGGCAGGGGCGGGTATACGCCCGCCCTGAAGACGGATAAAAAGGGACGCAAGACCAGAAGACATCCTCTTGTTCTTGTGCTCTGAAGCTGCACCTCCTCGCTGCACGTGAGCTCGGGACAGAACGAAGAGCCAATTTTGAGCGTTTTGATCTTTCTTTTTGTCTTCCAGATACTTTGTCGGAGAGATGCCCAAGAAAGGCTCAAAGGGAATGACGACTGACCAGATGGTTCGGGTCCTCGTAAAGGAGATGTCCGAAATAAAGAAGCGGTTGGCGGAGCGAGACGGGGAGGAGGGATCGGGGCGTCCATCGGCTGGGGCAGTTCCTGGAGGGAAGCCCAAGAGGCCAAAAAGGGGACCAGCCGGGGGAGACATCCCGGTTCCCAGTGCCCCGCTCGAGGCGCCAGCCCCGGTACCGGGGGAGGGGAATCCGATTCCGACATCCGCCGAGGATATGCCTCCCGAGTTGGCGGCACAGCTAGCAGCGTGGTTGGGCGACAGTAGCGAGGGCGCCACGGCTGCCGAGGCACAAGCGCTGATGAAACAGTTACGTGAGAAACGAGATGCAGCCAAGGCGCCCGCGCCGGCTGGGGGGATAGACAAGCCACGAGTGGCGGAAGCAGCGTCCGGTGCAGGTAAGCGGCCATTGCCGATCGCGAGGGATGAGTCAGCACCCTCCCGTAGAGAAAAATTGGGGCAACATGTTCCTTTGACAATAAAGGAAAAGATTTGGGCGGGGGAATATGTGAATATTTTCTCCCTGCTTGTCGATCATTATGAGGTGGAAACTGTTAAGGGTCAAAAGGATCTAATGCATCCGAGTGTTTGGCGCGCAAAAATGGCCGCCTTTAAAGTGAATGAGAATATTGGCAACTGGGGCAATGCATGGGGAATTTTTACGTCGATTTTGGGGGAACGTAGGCCTGAATTGCTTCCCGAGTTTCCAGTTTATCAGTCACGAATTATGGGGTACTCGACATCACACCAAGGTAACCAGTGGTTCTGTTATGATAACCTTTTCAGGAAAGCGATGGAGCATAACAAAAGTTTAACGTGGGACTGTTATGATTCTTTAACATGGGATAAGATGAAAGAATCAGGAATGTTGAAAATACCGTTAGTGGGGGGTAATGTTGGCGAGTCCTCCCGCCATTATGCAGGGACGCCCTTTCGGTCAGGGGCGGGTACCGATGATTACTCGAGACCTGCCGGCAATACAGGGAAAAGGGGTTTCTGTTTCAATTTTAACAAAGGTAAATGTACTAGGCCTCAGGGATCGTGCAAGTTCAAGCATGAATGTAGTGGTTGCGGGTCGCCCCATCCTGAGTCCTCGTGCAGAGCCAGAACGGGTGAGAATGGGGGTAGAGGAGGCGCCAAACAGGTCTAATGTAGTCCGAGGGGCGCCTTTACCAACCCCGATTGATACCTTGGCGATGATTCCCTGGCTCAGTGAATACCCGGATCGTACTTCTGCTGGGGTGCTGCGGAACGGTTTTTCATATGGTTTCCGCATCCCGGTGGGGGACTTTCAGGGTGTCGGGACGTGCAAAAATCAACTTTCCGTCTTGCAGCATACGACTGTAGTGCAAGATAAGATCCAGAAAGAGGTGGCCCGAGGTCGGGTCGCCGGCCCGTTTAGTGTACCCCCGGTACAGAATTTTGTCTGTTCTCCTTTAGGGGTGGTCCCCAAGAAGGACCCAGGTGAGTTTCGATTGATTCATAATTTATCAGCTCCTCATGGTCTTTCTGTAAACGATGCAATTGATCCAGAGGTATGTTCGGTGCGGTACGCATCATTCGATGAGGCCGTAGCCATTTTGAATCGCCTGGGGCCCGGGACGCTGATGGCGAAATCAGATATCGAGTCAGCGTTCCGATTGCTCCCGGTACACCCAGACGACCAGTGTCTTCTGGAATTCATGTTTCAAGGTTCATATTACATGGATAAGTGTATGCCGATGGGGTGCTCTATATCGTGTGCATATTTCGAGACTTTCAGTAGTTTTCTGCAATGGGTCTTCACGAAGAAAACGGGTTTCAGGCATGTAATGCATTACCTTGATGACTTTTTGTTCCTTGGGGCCGCCGGGGATGACGAATGCGGCCAGGCCTTGGCTGACTTTTGTGTGTTAATGGGTCAATTTGGAGTGCCATTGGCACCAGGTAAAACTGTGGGTCCCACGACTTGCCTCGAGTTTCTGGGGATTGAGTTGGACTCTAGTGAGGGTTGTTTTCGTTTACCAGCTGCCAAAGTGTTGAAATTCAGGGCAGCCCTGCAAGTATGTATAAATGCATCTAAAGTTACGCTGCATCAATTGCAGCAACTGGTGGGGAAGTTGAATTTTGCCCTGAGGGTGATCCCAATGGCCCGCCCCTTTTCCCGTTCAATTGCTCAAGCGATGGTCGGCCTTAAGGAGGGTCATCATCGCACGAGACTATCGGCTGAGGTCCGCCAGGACATGCGTATTTGGTTAGCATTTCTGGCGGACTTCAATGGTCGAGTCGTCTGGAACAAACCAGCCGTGTCCTCTGATGAGCTTGGTCTATGGACAGATTCAGCAGGAAGCATGGGCTTTGGCGCCATTTTCGGCACAAAATGGTCGGCACAAAGATGGCCGACATGGTGGCATGAGGAGGGGCTGACGAGTAATATTGCTTTCCTTGAACTGTTTCCCATTTTGGTGGCCCTCAGAACCTGGCCCGAAGGGTTCAAAGATCATTCTGTCATATTTTGGTCAGACAATATGACCGTTGTAGAATGCATCAACAGTCAGGCAGCACGTTGTAAAATGATGTTAAGGCTGCTCAAAGAAATTGTCTTACTGTGTATGCAACTGAACGTGATATTCAGAGCAAAACATGTCCCAGGGGTGTTGAATCAGGCAGCTGATGCACTGTCTCGTTTTCAAATGCAGGCTTTCTCGGGTTTCCTTCCCTCAGCGGACCCAGAACCGGCACCTTTTCCCGAAGCTCTTTGGTCTCTCGGTGCCCCGAACTTCGTCACCTCGTGGGAGAAAGTCTAGCACCAAGGACGAGGAAGGCATATGAAGGGGCGTTTAGGGCTTATTTAGCCTTTTTAGGGACTGAGAGAGAGGGGCTTTGGGGCTATGAGGAATGGGTAGTACATTTTCTGATGTTCTTGCGTAGGGCTGGGAAGTCAGTGGCTACGGCCCAGAGGCATCGTGCTGCCATTTCCTTTGTTGCCAGGGCACACAATATCCAGGACCCGACAGCGTCTTTCGTGGTACAAAAAGCGCTGCGTGGGTGGCAACGCCTTGAGGGTCGCAGAGTAGATGAGAGGCGCCCGATAGGTCTGGATAGGTTGTCCCAGTTGCTGGACGCACTCCCTGCCACATGCTCGTCTCAGTTTGAGACGTTTTTGTTCCGAGCTGCTTTTACGCTTGCATTTCACGGGGCAATGAGGATAAGTGAATTAGTAGCGAGGAACAAACAGGATGTGGTGGGGGGGTTGTGTCAAGAACACGTTCAGATCAGGGGCGAGACAATGACTGTCTCCTTTGTCAGGTCCAAGACCGATCAAGATGGGATGGGTGACTGCATAATCATTCGCAGGATTCCTGGGTCCTCCATGTGTCCGGTAAAGTGTTTAGAAGATTACCTAGCACGAAGGGTGGCATCATGGGCGGGGACTTTGTTGAGACACGCGGACGCCACCCCACTGACGAAGTTTCAGTTTCAGCGGGTGCTTGCGATGTCAATTACCGCAGCGGGCTTGGACCCGGGCGAGTTCGGGACCCATTCCTTTCGGATAGGGGCTGCCACTGAAGCTACAGCCAGGGGTCTTAATGTTGAGCAAGTAAAACGAGTGGGGCGTTGGTCCTCCAATTGCTAAAAGAGGTATGTACGGTTGCACATGTTGTAAAGCTGTAACGATGTACTCACGCCTCTTGTTTTTGTTTGGTTTTCAGTTGCGCAAGCCTACGAGGCAGGGCGGACTATGCAGTCGACCCAACACCGGGCCAGCGGTCAGACATCACCGGCTGTGAAAAAGGAGGTGTGGGTCGTGGGCCACTCATACGTGAGGCGTGCCGCAGACGTATTCGAAGCAGGTGACATGATTCACGTAGCCTGGGAATACGGGTACAGGGTGTCCTTCTACGGAAGGGGCGGTCTCTGTATTGACCAGTTTCAAGCATTCTTTGAGGGTTTGTTAGCGCGGACGAGGTCACCGCCGTCTATAGTCATAGTACATTTGGGGGGCAATGATTTGGTCACCACCGGTAGACGACTTCTCCTAGAGGCAATGCTTTCCACTGTAAGTTGGTTGGCGAGGAAAGTTCCGGGGTGCATAATCGCGTGGTCTCATATGATCCCACGAAAAGTGTGGCGGGGGGCTATCTCGATTCCTGCTTTGAACCATTCTGTTAGAAAACTTAATAACAAAGTGAGTAGGTTGTTCCGTTCCAAGACATTGCATTCTATCTCGCATGGTTGTATCAATGATGACAGTATGTATTTGGGGGATGGTGTGCATTTGTCTCGGGTGGGAAATGAGTTACTCATAGGAGACTTCTTAGCATGGTTAAAAAACGTTGAAGCATGACCTTTAGGTAGGACTTTTGTGGGGGGCCCGGATAGCCGGTCAACTATCCGGGCCTGTGGCGGTAAGGTCATGATCGGTGAGCACTAATTAGTAGATCCCTATGAGTGGGCGTCACCCAACACGGATGGGAGCGCTCGGGAGAGGTGGCCATTGGCCCCTCAATGGGGAGGCGGTCCCTTCTAAGGATGGGTCGCCGGAAGTAAAGGAAAGGCGGTCAAGGCCCCTTCCTTTGTAGGAGGGGTTACAGCCCCCTCCTGGGGAATTTCCCGGGGCCAGTGACATCTGCGACGGCAGATGCGGTAAGTTGTGTGGGGTTGGGATAAGGTCTACGATACCTTCTAGATACCTCACATGAGTATTCGAACGACCTTTAACTGGCGTCGAGTCTTTAGGTGCCCCCGTCAAGTCAAGGGAAATTGGTAGTAGTTGCACGTGAGGTACGCCTCCGTGCTGTCGCCCATCCCAAGTGGGAGGGGTAAGTCTGGTTAGGGATCTTGACACCGGTTATGACCTTGCCGTTGGCCCTTAAACGTTAGGATGTACAATTTCAATAAGTCAAGAAATGTTTTGTAGGATGCTAGTTCGGCTAGGAGAACCTCTGTATTAGAGAATCTGTTAAGGTTAGCCAAACATCGCAATATGGTAATGAAATTGTACATAACATGAAACGTTTAATGTTTTAATTTTGTTTTAATAAATACGGCCGGGATGGTCACTCCATCCCACTTCCAAAAACTTCAAGAACTGTTTCCGGTTTCCCTCCTTTTGGGGATTGTGTTGAGAGGGGGTGGCGGGTATCTCGGCCATATGGAAAGGGGCGACCAACTCGGTCCCCCCGAACGTATGGCAGAGTGCCTCGATCCCCCCGGGAAGCCATTTTTGGGCGGGAGGCGCGTCTCGGCTGGTATGCCCGAAGCGGCGTAGCTGGGGCGCGCCCGTTCCCGCCCTAGAGTGGGCTGGCCTAGACACTGACGCAGCCAGCCACGCCCTCGGGGCAGGCAGGGGCGGGTATACGCCCGCCCTGAAGACGGATAAAAAGGGACGCAAGACCAGAAGACATCCTCTTGTTCTTGTGCTCTGAAGCTGCACCTCCTCGCTGCACGTGAGCTCGGGACAGAACGAAGAGCCAATTTTGACCCACCCACCAGCCCCTGAAGACAGCCAGTTGTTTGTAATAAAGTTGATTAATTTTGCTTCTGTTTTCGTTTACAGGTTGTAGTGTCATGTTGATGTTGAGTTTAATAAAGAATGGTCGGTTTGAGTACGTTTTGCCATTAAAGAGATTCAGATTTAGTGTTGAATTTTATGCATGCTCTTTCGGTCATAGTGGCCAATGTATTCTTAGGTTTAGTTAGCACTGTCGTATTTATTTTTTGGTAGGCGGTAAGGTCATGATCGGTGAGCACTAATTAGTAGATCCCTATGAGTGGGCGTCACCCAACACGGATGGGAGTGCTCGGGAGAGGTGGCCATTGGCCCCTCAATGGGGAGGCGGTCCCTTCTAAGGATGGGTCGCCGGAAGTAAAGGAAAGGCGGTCAAGGCCCCTTCCTTTGTAGGAGGGGTTACAGCCCCCTCCTGGGGAATTTCCCGGGGCCAGTGACATCTGCGACGGCAGATGCGGTAAGTTGTGTGGGGTTGGGATAAGGTCTACGATACCTTCTAGATACCTCACACGAGTATTCGAACGACCTTTAACTGGCGTCGAGTCTTTAGGTGCCCCCGTCAAGTCAAGGGAAATTGGTAGTAGTTGCACGTGAGGTACGCCTCCGTGCTGTCGCCCATCCCAAGTGGGAGGGGTAAGTCTGGTTAGGGATCTTGACACCGGTTATGACCTTGCCGTTGGCCCTTAAACGTTAGGATGTACAATTTCAATAAGTCAAGAAATGTTTTGTAGGATGCTAGTTCGGCTAGGAGAACCTCTGTATTAGAGAATCTGTTAAGGTTAGCCAAACATCGCAATATGGTAATGAAATTGTACATAACATGAAACGTTTAATGTTTTAATTTTGTTTTAATAAATACGGCCGGGATGGTCACTCCATCCCACTTCCAAAAACTTCAAGAACTGTTTCCGGTTTCCCTCCTTTTGGGGATTGTGTTGAGAGGGGGTGGCGGGTATCTCGGCCATATGAAAACGGACCATTTTCCACATTTCTGAAGCATGACGTAATGGGGGGGTGTTATCTCTTTTGTCGAAAATCAGCCGTTTTTGCTTGAACATTAAATGCCTCCAAATGGTATTTAATTAACTTCCCGGGGTGAAGAAACCCTTTTTGAGAACTCAGAGTGAGTAAATTGGCCATTTTCATGCACTTTTAACCATTCCATAAATCTTGTGTTTAGGGCCCCTGGAAGCATGAAAATCACTTTAAACATGCTAATTTTAGCTCTAACACTGATGATCCACCTACAAATGTGAACTGACGTTCAAAAATAAAACATTTGAAAACGGACCATTTTCCACATTTCTGAAGCATGACGTAATGGGGGGGTGTTATCTCTTTTGTCGGTATTCAGCCGTTTTTGCTTGAACATTAAATGCCTCCAAATGGTATTTAATTAACTTCCCGGGGTGAAGAAACCCTTTTTGAGAACTCAGAGTGAGTAAATTGGCCATTTTCATGCACTTTTAACCATTCCATAAATCTTGTGTTTAGGGCCCCTGGAAGCATGAAAATCACTTTAAACATGCTAATTTTAGCTCTAACACTGATGATCCACCTACAAATGTGAACTGACGTTCAAAAATAAAACATTTGAAAACGGACCATTTTCCACATTTCTGAAGCATGACGTAATGGGGGGTGTTATCTCTTTTGCCGAAAATCAGCCGTTTTTGCTTGAACATTAAATGCCTCCAAATGGTATTTAATTAACTTCCCGAGCCCCTGGAAGCATGAAAATCACTTTAAACATGCTAATTTTAGCTCTAACACTGATGATCCACCTACAAATGTGAACTGACGTTCAAAAATAAAACATTTGAAAACGGACCATTTTCCACATTTCTGAAGCATGACCTAATGGGGGGGTGTTATCTCTTTTGTCGAAAATCACCCGTTTTTGCTTGAACATTAAATGCCTCCAAATGGTATTTAATTAACTTCCCGGGGTGAAGAAACCCTTTTTGAGAACTCAGAGTGAGTAAATTGGCCATTTTCATGCACTTTTAACCATTTCATAAATCTTGTGTTTAGGGCCCCTGGAAGCATGAAAATCACTTTAAACATGCTAATTTTAGCTCTAACACTGATGATCCACCTACAAATGTGAACTGGCGTTCAAAAATAAAACATTTGAAAACGGACCATTTTCCACAGTTCTGAAGCATGACGTAATGGGGGGTGTTATCTCTTTTGTCGAAAATCAGCCATTTTTGCTTGAACATTAAATGCCTCCAAATGGTATTTAATTAACTTCCCGAGCCCCTGGAAGCATGAAAGTCACTTTAAACATGCTAATTTTAGCTCTAACACTGATGATCCACCTACAAATGTGAACTGACGTTCAAAAATAAATCATTTGAAAACGGACCATTTTCCACATTTCTGAAGCATGACGTAATGGGGGGGTGTTATCTCTTTTGTCGAAAATCAGCCGTTTTTGCTTGAACATTAAATGCCTCCAAATGGTATTTAATTAACTTCCCGGGGTGAAGAAACCCTTTTTGAGAACTCAGAGTGAGTAAATTGGCCATTTTCATGCACTTTTAACCATTCCATAAATCTTGTGTTTAGGGCCCCTGGAAGCATGAAAATCACTTTAAACATCCTAATTTTAGCTCTAACACTGATGATCCACCTACTAATGTGAACTGACGTTCAAAAATAAAACATTTGAAAACGGACTATTTTCCACATTTCTGAAGCATGACGTAATGGGGGGGGTGTTATCTCTTTTGTCGAAAATCAGCCGTTTTTGCTTGAACATTAAATGCCTCCAAATGGTATTTAATTAACTTCCCGGGGTGAAGAAACCCTTTTTGAGAACTCAGAGTGAGTAAATTGGCCATTTTCATGCACTTTTAACCATTTCATAAATCTTGTGTTTAGGGCCCCTGGAAGCATGAAAATCACTTTAAACATGCTAATTTTAGCTCTAACACTGATGATCCACCTACAAATGTGAACTGACGTTCAAAAATAAAACATTTGAAAACGGACCATTTTCCACATTTCTGAAGCATGAGGTAATGGGGGAGTGTTATCTCTTTTGTCGAAAATCAGCCGTTTTTGCTTGAACATTAAATGCCTCCAAATGGTATTTAATTAACTTCCCGAGCCCCTGGAAGCATGAAAATCACTTTAAACATGCTAATTTTAGCTCTAACACTGATGATCCACCTACAAATGTGAACTGACGTTCAAAAATAAAACATTTGAAAACGGACCATTTTCCACATTTCTGAAGCATGATGTAATGGGGGGTGTTATCCCTTTTGTCGAAAATCAGCCGTTTTTGCTTGAACATTAAATGCCTCCAAATGGTATTTAATTAACTTCCCGGGGTGAAGAAACCCTTTTTGAGAACTCAGAGTGAGTAAATTGGCCATTTTCATGCACATTTAATCATTCCATAAATCTTGTGTTTAGGGCCCCTGGAAGCATGAAAATCACTTTAAACATGCTAATTTTAGCTCTAACACTGATGATCCACCTACAAATGTGAACTGACGTTCAAAAATAAAACATTTGAAAACGGACCATTTTCCACATTTCTGAAGCATGACGTAATGGGGGGGTGTTATCTCTTTAGTCGAAAATCAGCCGTTTTTGCTTGAACATAAAATGCCTCCAAATGGTATTTAATTAACTTCCCGAGCCCCTGGAAGCATGAAAATCACTTTAAACATGCTAATTTTAGCTCTAACACTGATGATCCACCTACAAATTTGAACTGACGTTCAAAAATAAAACATTTGAAAACGGACCATTTTCCACATTTCTGAAGCATGACGTAATGGGGGGGTGTTATCTCTTTTGTCGAAAATCAGCCGTTTTTGCTTGAACATTAAATGCCTCCAAATGGTATTTAATTAACTTCCCGGGGTGAAGAAACCCTTTTTGAGAACTCAGAGTGAGTAAATTGGCCATTTTCATGCACTTTTAACCATTCCATAAATCTTGTGTTTAGGGCCCCTGGAAGCATGAAAATCACTTTAAACATGCTAATTTTAGCTCTAACACTGATGATCCACCTACAAATGTGAACTGACGTTCAAAAATAAAACATTTGAAAACGGACCATTTTCCACATTTCTGAAGCATGACGTAATGGGGGGGTGTTATCTCTTTAGTCGAAAATCAGCCGTTTTTGCTTGAACATAAAATGCCTCCAAATGGTATTTAATTAACTTCCCGAGCCCCTGGAAGCATGAAAATCACTTTAAACATGCTAATTTTAGCTCTAACACTGATGATCCACCTACAAATGTGAACTGACGTTCAAAAATAAAACATTTGAAAATGGACCATTTTCCACATTTCTGAAGCATGACGTAATGGGGGGGTGTTATCTCTTTTGTCGAAAATCAGCCGTTTTTGCTTGAACATTAAATGCCTCCAAATGGTATTTAATTAACTTCCCGAGCCCCTGGAAGCATGAAAATCACTTTAAACATGCTAATTTTAGCTCTAACACTGATGATCCACCTACAAATGTGAAATGACGTTCAAAAATAAAACATTTGAAAACGGACCATTTTCCACATTTCTAAAGCATGACGTAATGGGGGGGTGTTATCTCTTTTGTCGAAAATCAGCCGTTTTTGCTTGAACATTAAATGCCTCCAAATGGTATTTAATTAACTTCCCGGGGTGAAGAAACCCTTTTTGACAACTCAGAGTGAGTAAATTGGCCATTTTCATGCACTTTTAACCATTCCATAAATCTTGTGTTTAGGGCCCCTGGAAGCATGAAAATCACTTTAAACATGCTAATTTTACCTCTAACACTGATGATCCACCTACAAATGTGAACTGACGTTCAAAAATAAAACATTTGAAAACGGACCATTTTCCACATTTCTGAAGCATGACGTAATGGGGGGTGGTATCTCTTTTGTCGAAAATCAGCCGTTTTTGCTTGAACATTAAATGCCTCCAAATGGTATTTAATTAACTTCCCGAGCCCCTGGAAGCATGAAAATCAATTTAAACATGCTAATTTTAGCTCTAACACTGATGATCCACCTACAAATGTGAACTGACGTTCAAAAATAAAACATTTGAAAACGGACCATTTTCCACATTTCTGAAGCATGACGTAATGGGGGGTGGTATCTCTTTTGTCGAAAATCAGCCGTTTTTGCTTGAACATTAAATGCCTCCAAATGGTATTTAATTAACTTCCCGAGCCACTGGGAGCATGAAAATCACTTTAAACATGCTAATTTTAGCTCTAACACTGATGATACACCTACAAATGTGAACTGACGTTCAAAAATAAAACATTTGAAAACGGACCATTTTCCACATTTCTGAAGCATGACGTAATGGGGGGTGTTATCTCCTTTGTCGAAAATCAGCCGTTTTTGCTTGAACATTAAATGCCTCCAAATGGTATTTAATTAACTTCCCGGGGTGAAGAAACCCTTTTTGAGAACTCAGAGTGAGTAAATTGGCCATTTTCATGCACTTTTAACCATTCCATAAATCTTGTGTTTAGGGCCCCTGGAAGCATGAAAATCACTTTAAACATGCTAATTTTAGCTCTAACACTGAAGATCCACCTACAAATGTGAACTGACGTTCAAAAATAAAACATTTGAAAACGGACCATTTTCCACATTTCTGAAGCATGACATAATGGGGGTGTTATCTCTTTTGTCGAAAATCAGCCGTTTTTGCTTGAACATTAAATGCCTCCAAATGGTATTTAATTAACTTCCCAAGCCCCTGGAAGCATGAAAATCACTTTAAACATGCTAATTTTAGCTCTAACACTGATGATCCACCTACAAATGTGAAATGACGTTCAAAAATAAAACATTTGAAAACGGACCATTTTCCACATTTCTGAAGCATGACGTAATGGGGGGGTGTTATCTCTTTTGTCGAAAATCAGCCGTTTTTGCTTGAACATTAAATGCCTCCAAATGGTATTTAATTAACTTCCCGAGCCCCTGGAAGCATGAAAATAACTTTAAACATGCTAATTTTAGCTCTAACACTGATGATCCACCTACAAATGTGAACTGACGTTCAAAAATAAAACATTTGAAAACGGACCATTTTCCACATTTCTGAAGCATGACGTAATGGGGGGGGTGTTATCTCTTTTGTCGGTATTCAGCCATTTTTTCTTGAACATTAAATGCCTCCAAATGGTATTCAATTAACTTCCCGGGGTGAAGAAACCCTTTTTGAGAACTCAGAGTGAGTAAATTGGCCATTTTCATGCACTTTTAACCATTCCATAAATCTTGTGTTTAGGGCCCCTGGAAGCATGAAAATCACTTTAAACATGCTAATTTTAGCTCTAACACTGATGATCCACCTACAAATGTGAACTGACGTTCAAAAATAAAACATTTGAAAACGGACCATTTTCCACATTTCTGAAGCATGACGTAATGGGGGGGTGTTATCTCTTTAGTCGAAAATCAGCCGTTTTTGCTTGAACATTAAATGCCTCCAAATGGTATTTAATTAACTTCCTGAGCCCCTGGGAGCATGAAAATCACTTTAAACATGCTAATTTTAGCTCTAACACTGATGATCCACCTACAAATGTGAACTGACGTTCAAAAATAAAACATTTGAAAACGGACCATTTTCCACATTTCTGAAGCATGACGTAATGGGGGGGTGTTATCTCTTTTGTCGAAAATCAGCCGTTTTTGCTTGAACATTAAATGCCTCCAAATGGTATTTAATTAACTTCCCGGGGTGAAGAAACTCTTTTTGAGAACTCAGAGTGAGTAAATTGGCCATTTTCATGCACTTTTAACCATTCCATAAATCTTGTGTTTAGGGCCCCTGGAAGCATGAAAATCAGTTTAAACGTGCTAATTTTAGCTCTAACACTGAAGATCCACCTACAAATGTGAACTGACGTTCAAAAATAAAACATTTGAAAATGGACCATTTTCCACATTTCTGAAGCATGACGTAATGGGGGTGTTTTCTCTTTTGTCGAAAATTAGCCGTTTTTGCTTGAACATTAAATGCCTCCAAATGGTATTTAATTAACTTCCCAAGCCCCTGGAAGCATGAAAATCACTTTAAACATGCTAATTTTAGCTCTAACACTGATGATCCACCTACAAATGTGAAATGACGTTCAAAAATAAAACATTTGAAAACGGACCATTTTCCACATTTCTGAAGCATGACGTAATGGGGGGTGTTATCTCTTTTGTCGAAAATCAGCCGTTTTTGCTTGAACATTAAATGCCTCCAAATGGTATTTAATCAACTTCCCGGGGTGAAGAAACCCTTTTTGAGAACTCAGAGTGAGTAAATTGGCCATTTTCATGCACTTTTAACCATTCCATAAATCTTGTGTTTAGGGCCCCTGGAAGCATGAAAATCACTTTAAACATGCTAATTTTAGCTCTAACACTGAAGATCCACCTACAAATGTGAACTGACGTTCAAAAATAAAACATTTGAAAACGGACCATTTTCCACATTTCTGAAGCATGACATAATGGGGGTGTTATCTCTTTTGTCGAAAATCAGCCGTTTTTGCTTGAACATTAAATGCCTCCAAATGGTATTTAATTAACTTCCCGGGGTGAAGAAACCCTTTTTGAGAACTCAGAGTGAGTAAATTGGCCATTTTCATGCACTTTTAACCATTTCATAAATCTTGTGTTTAGGGCCCCTGGAAGCATGAAAATCACTTTAAACATGCTAATTTTAGCTCTAACACTGATGATCCACCTACAAATGTGAACTGACGTTCAAAAATAAAACATTTGAAAACGGACCATTTTCCACATTTCTGAAGCATGAGGTAATGGGGGAGTGTTATCTCTTTTGTCGAAAATCAGCCGTTTTTGCTTGAACATTAAATGCCTCCAAATGGTATTTAATTAACTTCCCGAGCCCCTGGAAGCATGAAAATCACTTTAAACATGCTAATTTTAGCTCTAACACTGATGATCCACCTACAAATGTGAACTGACGTTCAAAAATAAAACATTTGAAAACGGACCATTTTCCACATTTCTGAAGCATGATGTAATGGGGGGTGTTATCCCTTTTGTCGAAAATCAGCCGTTTTTGCTTGAACATTAAATGCCTCCAAATGGTATTTAATTAACTTCCCGGGGTGAAGAAACCCTTTTTGAGAACTCAGAGTGAGTAAATTGGCCATTTTCATGCACATTTAATCATTCCATAAATCTTGTGTTTAGGGCCCCTGGAAGCATGAAAATCACTTTAAACATGCTAATTTTAGCTCTAACACTGATGATCCACCTACAAATGTGAACTGACGTTCAAAAATAAAACATTTGAAAACGGACCATTTTCCACATTTCTGAAGCATGACGTAATGGGGGGGTGTTATCTCTTTAGTCGAAAATCAGCCGTTTTTGCTTGAACATAAAATGCCTCCAAATGGTATTTAATTAACTTCCCGAGCCCCTGGAAGCATGAAAATCACTTTAAACATGCTAATTTTAGCTCTAACACTGATGATCCACCTACAAATTTGAACTGACGTTCAAAAATAAAACATTTGAAAACGGACCATTTTCCACATTTCTGAAGCATGACGTAATGGGGGGGTGTTATCTCTTTTGTCGAAAATCAGCCGTTTTTGCTTGAACATTAAATGCCTCCAAATGGTATTTAATTAACTTCCCGGGGTGAAGAAACCCTTTTTGAGAACTCAGAGTGAGTAAATTGGCCATTTTCATGCACTTTTAACCATTCCATAAATCTTGTGTTTAGGGCCCCTGGAAGCATGAAAATCACTTTAAACATGCTAATTTTAGCTCTAACACTGATGATCCACCTACAAATGTGAACTGACGTTCAAAAATAAAACATTTGAAAACGGACCATTTTCCACATTTCTGAAGCATGACGTAATGGGGGGGTGTTATCTCTTTAGTCGAAAATCAGCCGTTTTTGCTTGAACATAAAATGCCTCCAAATGGTATTTAATTAACTTCCCGAGCCCCTGGAAGCATGAAAATCACTTTAAACATGCTAATTTTAGCTCTAACACTGATGATCCACCTACAAATGTGAACTGACGTTCAAAAATAAAACATTTGAAAATGGACCATTTTCCACATTTCTGAAGCATGACGTAATGGGGGGGTGTTATCTCTTTTGTCGAAAATCAGCCGTTTTTGCTTGAACATTAAATGCCTCCAAATGGTATTTAATTAACTTCCCGAGCCCCTGGAAGCATGAAAATCACTTTAAACATGCTAATTTTAGCTCTAACACTGATGATCCACCTACAAATGTGAAATGACGTTCAAAAATAAAACATTTGAAAACGGACCATTTTCCACATTTCTAAAGCATGACGTAATGGGGGGGTGTTATCTCTTTTGTCGAAAATCAGCCGTTTTTGCTTGAACATTAAATGCCTCCAAATGGTATTTAATTAACTTCCCGGGGTGAAGAAACCCTTTTTGACAACTCAGAGTGAGTAAATTGGCCATTTTCATGCACTTTTAACCATTCCATAAATCTTGTGTTTAGGGCCCCTGGAAGCATGAAAATCACTTTAAACATGCTAATTTTACCTCTAACACTGATGATCCACCTACAAATGTGAACTGACGTTCAAAAATAAAACATTTGAAAACGGACCATTTTCCACATTTCTGAAGCATGACGTAATGGGGGGTGGTATCTCTTTTGTCGAAAATCAGCCGTTTTTGCTTGAACATTAAATGCCTCCAAATGGTATTTAATTAACTTCCCGAGCCCCTGGAAGCATGAAAATCAATTTAAACATGCTAATTTTAGCTCTAACACTGATGATCCACCTACAAATGTGAACTGACGTTCAAAAATAAAACATTTGAAAACGGACCATTTTCCACATTTCTGAAGCATGACGTAATGGGGGGTGGTATCTCTTTTGTCGAAAATCAGCCGTTTTTGCTTGAACATTAAATGCCTCCAAATGGTATTTAATTAACTTCCCGAGCCACTGGGAGCATGAAAATCACTTTAAACATGCTAATTTTAGCTCTAACACTGATGATACACCTACAAATGTGAACTGACGTTCAAAAATAAAACATTTGAAAACGGACCATTTTCCACATTTCTGAAGCATGACGTAATGGGGGGTGTTATCTCCTTTGTCGAAAATCAGCCGTTTTTGCTTGAACATTAAATGCCTCCAAATGGTATTTAATTAACTTCCCGGGGTGAAGAAACCCTTTATGAGAACTCAGAGTGAGTAAATTGGCCATTTTCATGCACTTTTAACCATTCCATAAATCTTGTGTTTAGGGCCCCTGGAAGCATGAAAATCACTTTAAACATGCTAATTTTAGCTCTAACACTGAAGATCCACCTACAAATGTGAACTGACGTTCAAAAATAAAACATTTGAAAACGGACCATTTTCCACATTTCTGAAGCATGACATAATGGGGGTGTTATCTCTTTTGTCGAAAATCAGCCGTTTTTGCTTGAACATTAAATGCCTCCAAATGGTATTTAATTAACTTCCCAAGCCCCTGGAAGCATGAAAATCACTTTAAACATGCTAATTTTAGCTCTAACACTGATGATCCACCTACAAATGTGAAATGACGTTCAAAAATAAAACATTTGAAAACGGACCATTTTCCACATTTCTGAAGCATGACGTAATGGGGGGGTGTTATCTCTTTTGTCGAAAATCAGCCGTTTTTGCTTGAACATTAAATGCCTCCAAATGGTATTTAATTAACTTCCCGAGCCCCTGGAAGCATGAAAATAACTTTAAACATGCTAATTTTAGCTCTAACACTGATGATCCACCTACAAATGTGAACTGACGTTCAAAAATAAAACATTTGAAAACGGACCATTTTCCACATTTCTGAAGCATGACGTAATGGGGGGGTGTTATCTCTTTTGTCGGTATTCAGCCATTTTTTCTTGAACATTAAATGCCTCCAAATGGTATTCAATTAACTTCCCGGGGTGAAGAAACCCTTTTTGAGAACTCAGAGTGAGTAAATTGGCCATTTTCATGCACTTTTAACCATTCCATAAATCTTGTGTTTAGGGCCCCTGGAAGCATGAAAATCACTTTAAACATGCTAATTTTAGCTCTAACACTGATGATCCACCTACAAATGTGAACTGACGTTCAAAAATAAAACATTTGAAAACGGACCATTTTCCACATTTCTGAAGCATGACGTAATGGGGGGGTGTTATCTCTTTAGTCGAAAATCAGCCGTTTTTGCTTGAACATTAAATGCCTCCAAATGGTATTTAATTAACTTCCTGAGCCCCTGGGAGCATGAAAATCACTTTAAACATGCTAATTTTAGCTCTAACACTGATGATCCACCTACAAATGTGAACTGACGTTCAAAAATAAAACATTTGAAAACGGACCATTTTCCACATTTCTGAAGCATGACGTAATGGGGGGGTGTTATCTCTTTTGTCGAAAATCAGCCGTTTTTGCTTGAACATTAAATGCCTCCAAATGGTATTTAATTAACTTCCCGGGGTGAAGAAACTCTTTTTGAGAACTCAGAGTGAGTAAATTGGCCATTTTCATGCACTTTTAACCATTCCATAAATCTTGTGTTTAGGGCCCCTGGAAGCATGAAAATCACTTTAAACGTGCTAATTTTAGCTCTAACACTGAAGATCCACCTACAAATGTGAACTGACGTTCAAAAATAAAACATTTGAAAATGGACCATTTTCCACATTTCTGAAGCATGACGTAATGGGGGTGTTTTCTCTTTTGTCGAAAATTAGCCGTTTTTGCTTGAACATTAAATGCCTCCAAATGGTATTTAATTAACTTCCCAAGCCCCTGGAAGCATGAAAATCACTTTAAACATGCTAATTTTAGCTCTAACACTGATGATCCACCTACAAATGCTAAATGACGTTCAAAAATAAAACATTTGAAAACGGACCATTTTCCACATTTCTGAAGCATGACGTAATGGGGGGTGTTATCTCTTTTGTCGAAAATCAGCCGTTTTTGCTTGAACATTAAATGCCTCCAAATGGTATTTAATCAACTTCCCGGGGTGAAGAAACCCTTTTTGAGAACTCAGAGTGAGTAAATTGGCCATTTTCATGCACTTTTAACCATTCCATAAATCTTGTGTTTAGGGCCCCTGGAAGCATGAAAATCACTTTAAACATGCTAATTTTAGCTCTAACACTGAAGATCCACCTACAAATGTGAACTGACGTTCAAAAATAAAACATTTGAAAACGGACCATTTTCCAAATTTTTGAAGCATGACATAATGGGGGTGTTATCTCTTTTGTCGAAAATCAGCCGTTTTTGCTTGAACATTAAATGCCTCCAAATGGTATTTAATTAACTTCCCAAGCCCCTGGAAGCATGAAAATCACTTTAAACATGCTAATTTTAGCTCTAACACTGATGATCCACCTACAAATGTGAAATGGCGTTCAAAAATAAAACATTTGAAAACGGACCATTTTCCACATTTCTGAAGCATGACGTTATGGGGGGGTGTTATCTCTTTTGTCGAAAATCAGCCGTTTTAGCTTGAACATTAAATGCCTCCAAATGGTATTTAATTAACTTCCCGAGCCCCTGGAAGCATGAAAATAACTTTAAACATGCTAATTTTAGCTCTAACACTGATGATCCACCTACAAATGTGAACTGACGTTCAAAAATAAAACATTTGAAAACGGACCATTTTCCACATTTCTGAAGCATGACGTAATGGGGGGGTGTTATCTCTTTTGTCGGTATTCAGCCATTTTTTCTTGAACATTAAATGCCTCCAAATGGTATTTAATTAACTTCCCGGGGTGAAGAAACCCTTTTTGAGAACTCAGAGTGAGTAAATTGGCCATTTTCATGCACTTTTAACCATTCCATAAATCTTGTGTTTAGGGCCCCTGGAAGCATGAAAATCACTTTAAACATGCTAATTTTAGCTCTAACACTGATGATCCACCTACAAATGTGAACTGACGTTCAAAAATAAAACATTTGAAAACGGACCATTTTCCACATTTCTGAAGCATGACGTAATGGGGGGGTGTTATCTCTTTAGTCGAAAATCAGCCGTTTTTGCTTGAACATTAAATGCCTCCAAATGGTATTTAATTAACTTCCTGAGCCCCTGGGAGCATGAAAATCACTTTAAACATGCTAATTTTAGCTCTAACACTGATGATCCACCTACAATTGTGAACTGACGTTCAAAAATAAAACATTTGAAAACGGACCATTTTCCACATTTCTGAAGCATGACGTAATGGGGGGTGTTATCTCTTTTGTCGAAAATCAGCCGTTTTTGCTTGAACATTAAATGCCTCCAAATGGTATTTAATTAACTTCCCGGGGTGAAGAAACTCTTTTTGAGAACTCAGAGTGAGTAAATTGGCCATTTTCATGCACTTTTAACCATTCCATAAATCTTGTGTTTAGGGCCCCTGGAAGCATGAAAATCACTTTAAACATGCTAATTTTAGCTCTAACACTGAAGATCCACCTACAAATGTGAACTGACGTTCAAAAATAAAACATTTGAAAACGGACCATTTTCCACATTTCTGAAGCATGACGTAATGGGGGTGTTTTCTCTTTTGTCGAAAATTAGCCGTTTTTGCTTGAACATTAAATGCCTCCAAATGGTATTTAATTAACTTCCCAAGCCTCTGGAAGCATGAAAATCACTTTAAACATGCTAATTTTAGCTCTAACACTGATGATCCACCTACAAATGTGAAATGACGTTCAAAAATAAAACATTTGAAAACGGACCATTTTCCACATTTCTGAAGCATGACGTAATGGGGGGTGTTATCTCTTTTGTCGGTATTCAGCCGTTTTTGCTTGAACATTAAATGCCTCCAAATGGTATTTAATTAACTTCCCGGGGTGAAGAAACCCTTTTGAGAACTCAGAGTGAGTAAATTGGCCATTTTCATGCACTTTTAACCATTCCATAAATCTTGTGTTTAGGGCCCCTAGAAGCATGAAAATCACTTTAAACATGCTAATTTTAGCTCTAACACTGATGATCCAACTACAAATGTGAACTGACGTTCAAAAATAAAACGTTTGAAAACGGACCATTTTCCACATTTCTGAAGCATGACGTAATGGGGGGGGGTGTTATCTCTTTAGTCGAAAATCAGCCGTTTTTGCTTGAACATTAAATGCCTCCATATGGTATTTAATTAACTTCCCGAGCCCCTGGAAGCATGAAAATCACTTTAAACATGCTAATTTTAGCTCTAACACTGATGATCCACCTACAAATGTGAACTGACGTTCAAAAATAAAACATTTCAAAACGAACCATTTTCCACATTTCTGAAGCATGACGTAATGGGGGGGTGTTATCTCTTTTGTCGGTATTCAGCCGTTTTTGCTTGAACATTAAATGCCTCCAAATGGTATTTAATTAACTTCCCGGGGTGAAGAAACCCTTTTGAGAACTCAGAGTGAGTAAATTGGCCATTTTCATGCACTTTTAACCATTCCATAAATCTTGTGTTTAGGGCCCTTAGAAGCATGAAAATCACTTTAAACATGCTAATTTTAGCTCTAACACTGATGATCCACCTACAAATGTGAACTGACGTTCAAAAATAAAACATTTGAAAACGGACCATTTTCCACATTTCTGAAGCATGACGTAATGGGGGGGTGTTATCTCTTTTTGTCGAAAATCAGCCGTTTTTGCTTGAACATTAAATGCCTCCAAATGGTATTTAATTAATTTCCCGGGGTGAAGAAACCCTTTTTGAGAACTCAGAGTGAGTAAATTGGCCATTTTTATGCACTTTTAACCATTCCATAAATCTTGTGTTTAGGGCCCCTGGAAGCATGAAAATCACTTTAAACATGCTAATTTTAGCTCTAACACTGATGATCCACCTACAAATGTGAACTGACGTTCAAAAATAAAACATTTGAAAACGGACCATTTTCCACATTTCTGAAGCATGACGTAATGGGGGGGTGTTATCTCTTTTGTCGAAAATCAGCCGTTTTTGCTTGAACATTAAATGCCTCCAAATGGTATTTAATTAACTTCCCGAGCCCCTGGAAGCATGAAAATCACTTTAAACATGCTAATTTTAGCTCTAACACTGATGATCCACCTACAAATGTGAACTGACGTTCAAAAATAAAACATTTGAAAACGGACCATTTTCCACATTTCTGAAGCATGACGTAATGGGGGGGTGTTATCTTTTGCTTGAACATTAAATGCCTCCAAATGGTATTTAATTAACTTCCCAGGGTGAAGAAACCCTTTTTGAGAAGTCAGAGTGAGTAAATTGGCCATTTTCATGCTTTTTTAACCATTCCATAAATCTTGTGTTTAGGGCCCCTGGAAGTATGAAAATCACTTTAAACATGCTAATTTTAGCTCTAACACTGATGATCCACCTACAAATGTGAACTGATGTTCAAAAATAAAACATTTGAAAACGGACCATTTTCCACATTTCTGAAGCATGACGTAATGGGGGGGTGTTATCTCTTTAGTCGAAAATCAGCCGTTTTTGCTTAAACATTATATGCCTCCAAATGGTATTTAATTAACTTCCCGAGCCCCTGGAAGCATGAAAATCACTTTAAACATGCTAATTTTAGCTCTAACACTGATGATCCACCTACAAATGTGAACTGACGTTCAAAAATAAAACATTTGAAAACGGACCATTTTCCACATTTCTGAAGCATGACGTAATGGGGGGGTGTTATCTCTTTTGTCGAAAATCAGCCGTTTTTGCTTGAACATTAAATGCCTCCAAATGGTATTTAATTAACTTCCCGAGCCCCTGGAAGCATGAAAATCACTTTAAACATGCTAATTTTAGCTCTAACACTGATGATCCACCTACAAATGTGAACTGACGTTCAAAAATAAAACATTTGAAAACGGACCATTTTCCACATTTCTGAAGCATGACGTAATGGGGGGGTGTTATCTCTTTTGTCGGTATTCAGCCGTTTTTGTTTGAACATTAAATGCCTCCAAATGGTATTTAATTAACTTCCCGGGGTGAAGAAACCCTTTTTGAGAACTCAGAGTGAGTAAATTGGCCATTTTCATGCACTTTTAACCATTCCATAAATCTTGTGTTTAGGGCCCCTGGAAGCATGAAAATCACTTTAAACATGCTAATTTTAGCTCTAACACTGATGATCCACCTACAAATGTGAACTGACATTCAAAAATAAAACATTTGAAAACGGACCATTTTCCACATTTCTGAAGCATGACGTAATGGGGGGGTGTTATCTCTTTAGTCGAAAATCAGCCGTTTTTGCTTGAACATTAAATGCCTCCAAATGGTATTTAATTAACTTCCCGAGCCACTGGGAGCATGAAAATCACTTTAAACATGCTAATTTTAGCTCTAACACTGATGATCCACCTACAAATGTGAACTGACGTTCAAAAATAAAACATTTGAAAATGGACCATTTTCCACATTTCTGAAGCATGACGTAATGGGGGGTGTTATCTCCTTTGTCGAAAATCAGCCGTTTTTGCTTGAACATTAAATGCCTCCAAATGGTATTTAATTAACTTCCCGGGGTGAAGAAACCCTTTTTGAGAACTCAGAGTGAGTAAATTGGCCATTTTCATGCACTTTTAACCATTCCATAAATCTTGTGTTTAGGGCCCCTGGAAGCATGAAAATCACTTTAAACATGCTAATTTTAGCTCTAACACTGAAGATCCACCTACAAATGTGAACTGACGTTCAAAAATAAAACATTTGAAAACGGACCATTTTCCACATTTCTGAAGCATGACATAATGGGGGTGTTATCTCTTTTGTCGAAAATCAGCCGTTTTTGCTTGAACATTAAATGCCTCCAAATGGTATTTAATTAACTTCCCAAGCCCCTGGAAGCATGAAAATCACTTTAAACATGCTAATTTTAGCTCTAACACTGATGATCCACCTACAAATGTGAAATGACGTTCAAAAATAAAACATTTGAAAACGGACCATTTTCCACATTTCTGAAGCATGACGTAATGGGGGGGTGTTATCTCTTTTGTCGAAAATCAGCCGTTTTTGCTTGAACATTAAATGCCTCCAAATGGTATTTAATTAACTTCCCGAGCCCCTGGAAGCATGAAAATAACTTTAAACATGCTAATTTTAGCTCTAACACTGATGATCCACCTACAAATGTGAACTGACGTTCAAAAATAAAACATTTGAAAACGGACCATTTTCCACATTTCTGAAGCATGACGTAATGGGGGGGTGTTATCTCTTTTGTCGGTATTCAGCCATTTTTTCTTGAACATTAAATGCCTCCAAATGGTATTTAATTAACTTCCCGGGGTGAAGAAACCTTTTTTGAGAACTCAGAGTGAGTAAATTGGCCATTTTCATGCACTTTTAACCATTCCATAAATCTTGTGTTTAGGGCCCCTGGAAGCATGAAAATCACTTTAAACATGCTAATTTTAGCTCTAACACTGATGATCCACCTACAAATGTGAACTGACGTTCAAAAATAAAACATTTGAAAACGGACCATTTTCCACATTTCTGAAGCATGACGTAATGGGGGGGTGTTATCTCTTTAGTCGAAAATCAGCCGTTTTTGCTTGAACATTAAATGCCTCCAAATGGTATTTAATTAACTTCCTGAGCCCCTGGGAGCATGAAAATCACTTTAAACATGCTAATTTTAGCTCTAACACTGATGATCCACCTACAAATGTGAACTGACGTTCAAAAATAAAACATTTGAAAACGGACCATTTTTCACATTTCTGAAGCATGACGCAATGGGGTGGTGTTATCTCTTTTGTCGAAAATCAGCCGTTTTTGCTTGAACATTAAATGCCTCCAAATGGTATTTAATTAACTTCCCGGGGTGAAGAAACTCTTTTTGAGAACTCAGAGTGAGTAAATTGGCCATTTTCATGCACTTTTAACCATTCCATAAATCTTGTGTTTAGGGCCCCTGGAAGCATGAAAATCACTTTAAACATGCTAATTTTAGCTCTAACACTGAAGATCCACCTACAAATGTGAACTGACGTTCAAAAATAAAACATTTGAAAATGGACCATTTTCCACATTTCTGAAGCATGACGTAATGGGGGTGTTTTCTCTTTTGTCGAAAATTAGCCGTTTTTGCTTGAACATTAAATGCCTCCAAATAGTATTTAATTAACTTCCCAAGCCCCTGGAAGCATGAAAATCACTTTAAACATGCTAATTTTAGCTCTAACACTGATGATCCACCTACAAATGTGAAATGACGTTCAAAAATAAAACATTTGAAAACGGACCATTTTCCACATTTCTGAAGCATGACGTAATGGGGGGTGTTATCTCTTTTGTCGAAAATCAGCCGTTTTTGCTTGAACATTAAATGCCTCCAAATGGTGTTTAATTACCTTCCCGGGGTGAAGAAACCCTTTTTGAGAACTCAGAGTGAGTAAATTGGCCATTTTCATGCACTTTTAACCATTCCATAAATCTTGTGTTTAGGGCCCCTGGAAGCATGAAAATCACTTTAAACATGCTAATTTTAGCTCTAACACTGAAGATCCACCTACAAATGTGAACTGACGTTCAAAAATAAAACATTTGAAAACGGACCATTTTCCACATTTCTGAAGCATGACATAATGGGGGTGTTATCTCTTTTGTCGAAAATCAGCCGTTTTTGCTTGAACATTAAATGCCTACAAATGGTATTTAATTAACTTCCCAAGCCCCTGGAAGCATGAAAATCACTTTAAACATGCTAATTTTAGCTCTAACACTGATGATCCACCTACAAATGTGAAATGACGTTCAAAAATAAAACATTTGAAAACGGACCATTTTCCACATTTCTGAAGCATGACGTAATGGGGGGTGTTATCTCTTTTGTCGAAAATCAGCCGTTTTTGCTTGAACATTAAATGCCTCCAAATGGTATTTAATTAACTTCCCGGGGTGAAGAAACCCTTTTTGAGAACTCAGAGTGAGTAAATTGGCCATTTTCATGCACTTTTAACCATTCCATAAATCTTGTGTTTAGGGCCCCTGGAAGCATGAAAATCACTTTAAACATGCTAATTTTAGCTCTAACACTGAAGATCCACCTACAAATGTGAACTGACGTTCAAAAATAAAACATTTGAAAACGGACCATTTTCCACATTTCTGAAGCATGACATAATGGGGGTGTTATCTCTTTTGTCAAAAATCAGCCGTGTTTGCTTGAACATTAAATGCCTCCAAATGGTATTTAATTAACTTCCCAAGCCCCTGGAAGCATGAAAATCACTTTAAACATGCTAATTTTAGCTCTAACACTGATGATCCACCTACAAATGTGAAATGACGTTCAAAAATAAAACATTTGAAAACGGACCATTTTCCACATTTCTGAAGCATGACGTAATGGGGGGGTGTTATCTCTTTAGTCGAAAATCAGCCGTTTTTGCTTGAACATTAAATGCCTCCAAATGGTATTTAATTAACTTCCCGGGGTGAAGAAACTCTTTTTGAGAACTCAGAGTGAGTAAATTGGCCATTTTCATGCACTTTTAACCATTCCATAAATCTTGTGTTTAGGGCCCCTGGAAGCATGAAAATCACTTTAAACATGCTAATTTTAGCTCTAACACTGAAGATCCACCTACAAATGTGAACTGACGTTCAAAAATAAAACATTTGAAAATGGACCATTTTCCACATTTCTGAAGCATGACGTAATGGGGGGGTGTTATCTCTTTAGTCGAAAATCAGCCGTTTTTGCTTGAACATTAAATGCCTCCAAATGGTATTTAATTAACTTCCTGAGCCCCTGGGAGCATGAAAATCACTTTAAACATGCTAATTTTAGCTCTAACACTGATGATCCACCTACAAATGTGAACTGACGTTCAAAAATAAAACATTTGAAAACGGACCATTTTCCACATTTCTGAAGCATGACGTAATGGGGGGTGTTATCTCTTTTGTCGAAAATCAGCCGTTTTTGCTTGAACATTAAATGCCTCCAAATGGTATTTAATTAACTTCCCGGGGTGAAGAAACTCTTTTTGAGAACTCAGAGTGAGTAAATTGGCCATTTTCATGCACTTTTAACCATTCCATAAATCTTGTGTTTAGGGCCCCTGGAAGCATGAAAATCACTTTAAACATGCTAATTTTAGCTCTAACACTGAAGATCCACCTACAAATGTGAACTGACGTTCAAAAATAAAACATTTGAAAACGGACCATTTTCCACATTTCTGAAGCATGACGTAATGGGGGTGTTTTCTCTTTTGTCGAAAATTAGCCGTTTTTGCTTGAACATTAAATGCCTCCAAATGGTATTTAATTAACTTCCCAAGCCCCTGGAAGCATGAAAATCACTTTAAACATGCTAATTTTAGCTCTAACACTGATGATCCACCTACAAATGTGAAATGACGTTCAAAAATAAAACATTTGAAAACGGACCATTTTCCACATTTCTGAAGCATGACGTAATTGGGGGTGTTATCTCTTTTGTCGGTATTCAGCCGTTTTTGCTTGAACATTAAATGCCTCCAAATGGTATTTAATTAACTTCCCGAGCCCCTGGAAGCATGAAAATCACTTTAAACATGCTAATTTTAGCTCTAACACTGATGATCCACCTACAAATGTGAACTGACGTTCAAAAATAAAACATTTCAAAACGAACCATTTTCCACATTTCTGAAGCATGACGTAATGGGGGGGTGTTATCTCTTTTGTCGGTATTCAGCCGTTTTTGCTTGAACATTAAATGCCTCCAAATGGTATTTAATTAACTTCCCGGGGTGAAGAAACACTTTTGAGAACTCAGAGTGAGTAAATTGGCCATTTTCATGCACTTTTAACCATTCCATAAATCTTGTGTTTAGGGCCCCTAGAAGCATGAAAATCACTTTAAACATGCTAATTTTAGCTCTAACACTGATGATCCACCTACAAATGTGAACTGACGTTCAAAAATAAAACATTTGAAAACGGACCATTTTCCACATTTCTGAAGCATGACGTAATGGGGGGGTGTTATCTCTTTTTGTCGAAAATCAGCCGTTTTTGCTTGAACATTAAATGCCTCCAAATGGTATTTAATTAATTTCCCGGGGTGAAGAAACCCTTTTTGAGAACTCAGAGTGAGTAAATTGGCCATTTTTATGCACTTTTAACCATTCCATAAATCTTGTGTTTAGGGCCCCTGGAAGCATGAAAATCACTTTAAACATGCTAATTTTAGCTCTAACACTGATGATCCACCTACAAATGTGAACTGACGTTCAAAAATAAAACATTCGAAAACGGACCATTTTCCACATTTCTGAAGCATGACGTAATGGGGGGGTGTTATCTCTTTTGTCGAAAATCAGCCGTTTTTGCTTGAACATTAAATGCCTCCAAATGGTATTTAATTAACTTCCCCGGGGTGAAGAAACCCTTTTTGAGAACTCAGAGTGAGTAAATTGGCCATTTTCATGCACTTTTAACCATTCCATAAATCTTGTGTTTAGGGCCCCTGGAAGCATGAAAATCACTTTAAACATGCTAATTTTAGCTCTAACACTGATGATCCACCTACAAATGTGAACTGACGTTCAAAAATAAAACATTTGAAAACGGACCATTTTCCACATTTCTGAAGCATGACGTAATGGGGGGGTGTTATCTCTTTTGTCGAAAATCAGCCGTTTTTGCTTGAACATTAAATGCCTCCAAATGGTATTTAATTAACTTCCCGAGCCCCTGGAAGCATGAAAATCACTTTAAACATGCTAATTTTAGCTCTAACACTGATGATCCACCTACAAATGTGAACTGACGTTCAAAAATAAAACATTTGAAAACGGACCATTTTCCACATTTCTGAAGCATGACGTAATGGGGGGATGTTATCTCTTTTGTCGGTATTCAGCCGTTTTTGCTTGAACATTAAATGCCTCCAAATGGTATTTAATTAACTTCCCAGGGTGAAGAAACCCTTTTTGAGAAGTCAGAGTGAGTAAATTGGCCATTTTCATGCTTTTTTAACCATTCCATAAATCTTGTGTTTAGGGCCCCTGGAAGTATGAAAATCACTTTAAACATGCTAATTTTAGCTCTAACACTGATGATCCACCTACAAATGTGAACTGATGTTCAAAAATAAAACATTTGAAAACGGACCATTTTCCACATTTCTGAAGCATGACGTAATGGGGGGTGTTATCTCTTTAGTCGAAAATCAGCCGTTTTTGCTTAAACATTATATGCCTCCAAATGGTATTTAATTAACTTCCCGAGCCCCTGGAAGCATGAAAATCACTTTAAACATGCTAATTTTAGCTCTAACACTGATGATCCACCTACAAATGTGAACTGACGTTCAAAAATAAAACATTTGAAAACGGACCATTTTCCACATTTCTGAAGCATGACGTAATGGGGGGGTGTTATCTCTTTTGTCGAAAATCAGCCGTTTTTGCTTGAACATTAAATGCCTCCAAATGGTATTTAATTAACTTCCCGAGCCCCTGGAAGCATGAAAATCACTTTAAACATGCTAATTTTAGCTCTAACACTGATGATCCACCTACAAATGTGAACTGACGTTCAAAAATAAAACATTTGAAAACGGACCATTTTCCACATTTCTGAAGCATGACGTAATGGGGGGGTGTTATCTCTTTTGTCGGTATTCAGCCGTTTTTGTTTGAACATTAAATGCCTCCAAATGGTATTTAATTAACTTCCCGGGGTGAAGAAACCCTTTTTGAGAACTCAGAGTGAGTAAATTGGCCATTTTCATGCACTTTTAACCATTCCATAAATCTTGTGTTTAGGGCCCCTGGAAGCATGAAAATCACTTTAAACATGCTAATTTTAGCTCTAACACTGATGATTCACCTACAAATGTGAACTGACATTCAAAAATAAAACATTTGAAAACGGACCATTTTCCACATTTCTGAAGCATGACGTAATGGGGGGGTGTTATCTCTTTAGTCGAAAATCAGCCGTTTTTGCTTGAACATTAAATGCCTCCAAATGGTATTTAATTAACTTCCCGAGCCACTGGGAGCATGAAAATCACTTTAAACATGCTAATTTTAGCTCTAACACTGATGATCCACCTACAAATGTGAACTGACGTTCAAAAATAAAACATTTGAAAACGGACCATTTTCCACATTTCTGAAGCATGACGTAATGGGGGGTGTTATCTCCTTTGTCGAAAATCAGCCGTTTTTGCTTGAACATTAAATGCCTCCAAATGGTATTTAATTAACTTCCCGGGGTGAAGAAACCCTTTTTGAGAACTCAGAGTGAGTAAATTGGCCATTTTCATGCACTTTTAACCATTCCATAAATCTTGTGTTTAGGGCCCCTGGAAGCATGAAAATCACTTTAAACATGCTAATTTTAGCTCTAACACTGAAGATCCACCTACAAATGTGAACTGACGTTCAAAAATAAAACATTTGAAAACGGACCATTTTCCACATTTCTGAAGCATGACATAATGGGGGTGTTATCTCTTTTGTCGAAAATCAGCCGTTTTTGCTTGAACATTAAATGCCTCCAAATGGTATTTAATTAACTTCCCAAGCCCCTGGAAGCATGAAAATCACTTTAAACATGCTAATTTTAGCTCTAACACTGATGATCCACCTACAAATGTGAAATGACGTTCAAAAATAAAACATTTGAAAACGGACCATTTTCCACATTTCTGAAGCATGACGTAATGGGGGGGTGTTATCTCTTTTGTCGAAAATCAGCCGTTTTTGCTTGAACATTAAATGCCTCCAAATGGTATTTAATTAACTTCCCGAGCCCCTGGAAGCATGAAAATAACTTTAAACATGCTAATTTTAGCTCTAACACTGATGATCCACCTACAAATGTGAACTGACGTTCAAAAATAAAACATTTGAAAACGGACCATTTTCCACATTTCTGAAGCATGACGTAATGGGGGGGTGTTATCTCTTTTGTCGGTATTCAGCCATTTTTTCTTGAACATTAAATGCCTCCAAATGGTATTTAATTAACTTCCCGGGGTGAAGAAACCCTTTTTGAGAACTCAGAGTGAGTAAATTGGCCATTTTCATGCACTTTTAACCATTCCATAAATCTTGTGTTTAGGGCCCCTGGAAGCATGAAAATCACTTTAAACATGCTAATTTTAGCTCTAACACTGATGATCCACCTACAAATGTGAACTGACGTTCAAAAATAAAACATTTGAAAACGGACCATTTTCCACATTTCTGAAGCATGACGTAATGGGGGGGTGTTATCTCTTTAGTCGAAAATCAGCCGTTTTTGCTTGAACATTAAATGCCTCCAAATGGTATTTAATTAACTTCCTGAGCCCCTGGGAGCATGAAAATCACTTTAAACATGCTAATTTTAGCTCTAACACTGATGATCCACCTACAAATGTGAACTGACGTTCAAAAATAAAACATTTGAAAACGGACCATTTTCCACATTTCTGAAGCATGACGCAATGGGGGGGTGTTATCTCTTTTGTCGAAAATCAGCCGTTTTTGCTTGAACATTAAATGCCTCCAAATGGTATTTAATTAACTTCCCGGGGTGAAGAAACTCTTTTTGAGAACTCAGAGTGAGTAAATTGGCCATTTTCATGCACTTTTAACCATTCCATAAATCTTGTGTTTAGGGCCCCTGGAAGCATGAAAATCACTTTAAACATGCTAATTTTAGCTCTAACACTGAAGATCCACCTACAAATGTGAACTGACGTTCAAAAATAAAACATTTGAAAATGGACCATTTTCCACATTTCTGAAGCATGACGTAATGGGGGTGTTTTCTCTTTTGTCGAAAATTAGCCGTTTTTGCTTGAACATTAAATGCCTCCAAATAGTATTTAATTAACTTCCCAAGCCCCTGGAAGCATGAAAATCACTTTAAACATGCTAATTTTAGCTCTAACACTGATGATCCACCTACAAATGTGAAATGACGTTCAAAAATAAAACATTTGAAAACGGACCATTTTCCACATTTCTGAAGCATGACGTAATGGGGGGTGTTATCTCTTTTGTCGAAAATCAGCCGTTTTTGCTTGAACATTAAATGCCTCCAAATGGTATTTAATTACCTTCCCGGGGTGAAGAAACCCTTTTTGAGAACTCAGAGTGAGTAAATTGGCCATTTTCATGCACTTTTAACCATTCCATAAATCTTGTGTTTAGGGCCCCTGGAAGCATGAAAATCACTTTAAACATGCTAATTTTAGCTCTAACACTGAAGATCCACCTACAAATGTGAACTGACGTTCAAAAATAAAACATTTGAAAACGGACCATTTTCCACATTTCTGAAGCATGACATAATGGGGGTGTTATCTCTTTTGTCGAAAATCAGCCGTTTTTGCTTGAACATTAAATGCCTCCAAATGGTATTTAATTAACTTCCCAAGCCCCTGGAAGCATGAAAATCACTTTAAACATGCTAATTTTAGCTCTAACACTGATGATCCACCTACAAATGTGAAATGACGTTCAAAAATAAAACATTTGAAAACGGACCATTTTCCACATTTCTGAAGCATGACGTAATGGGGGGTGTTATCTCTTTTGTCGAAAATCAGCCGTTTTTGCTTGAACATTAAATGCCTCCAAATGGTATTTAATTAACTTCCCGGGGTGAAGAAACCCTTTTTGAGAACTCAGAGTGAGTAAATTGGCCATTTTCATGCACTTTTAACCATTCCATAAATCTTGTGTTTAGGGCCCCTGGAAGCATGAAAATCACTTTAAACATGCTAATTTTAGCTCTAACACTGAAGATCCACCTACAAATGTGAACTGACGTTCAAAAATAAAACATTTGAAAACGGACCATTTTCCACATTTCTGAAGCATGACATAATGGGGGTGTTATCTCTTTTGTCGAAAATCAGCCGTTTTTGCTTGAACATTAAATGCCTCCAAATGGTATTTAATTAACTTCCCAAGCCCCTGGAAGCATGAAAATCACTTTAAACATGCTAATTTTAGCTCTAACACTGATGATCCACCTACAAATGTGAAATGACGTTCAAAAATAAAACATTTGAAAACGGACCATTTTCCACATTTCTGAAGCATGACGTAATGGGGGGGTGTTATCTCTTTAGTCGAAAATCAGCCGTTTTTGCTTGAACATTAAATGCCTCCAAATGGTATTTAATTAACTTCCTGAGCCCCTGGGAGCATGAAAATCACTTTAAACATGCTAATTTTAGCTCTAACACTGATGATCCACCTACAAATGTGAACTGACGTTCAAAAATAAAACATTTGAAAACGGACCATTTTCCACATTTCTGAAGCATGACGTAATGGGGGGTGTTATCTCTTTTGTCGAAAATCAGCCGTTTTTGCTTGAACATTAAATGCCTCCAAATGGTGTTTAATTAACTTCCCGGGGTGAAGAAACTCTTTTTGAGAACTCAGAGTGAGTAAATTGGCCATTTTCATGCACTTTTAACCATTCCATAAATCTTGTGTTTAGGGCCCCTGGAAGCATGAAAATCACTTTAAACATGCTAATTTTAGCTCTAACACTGAAGATCCACCTACAAATGTGAACTGACGTTCAAAAATAAAACATTTGAAAACGGACCATTTTCCACATTTCTGAAGCATGACGTAATGGGGGTGTTTTCTCTTTTGTCGAAAATTAGCCGTTTTTGCTTGAACATTAAATGCCTCCAAATGGTATTTAATTAACTTCCCAAGCCCCTGGAAGCATGAAAATCACTTTAAACATGCTAATTTTAGCTCTAACACTGATGATCCACCTACAAATGTGAAATGACGTTCAAAAATAAAACATTTGAAAACGGACCATTTTCCACATTTCTGAAGCATGACGTAATGGGGGGTGTTATCTCTTTTGTCGGTATTCAGCCGTTTTTGCTTGAACATTAAATGCCTCCAAATGGTATTTAATTAACTTCCCGGGGTGAAGAAACCCTTTTGAGAACTCAGAGTGAGTAAATTGGCCATTTTCATGCACTTTTAACCATTCCATAAATCTTGTGTTTAGGGCCCCTAGAAGCATGAAAATCACTTTAAACATGCTAATTTTAGCTCTAACACTGATGATCCAACTACAAATGTGAACTGACGTTCAAAAATAAAACATTTGAAAACGGACCATTTTCCACATTTCTGAAGCATGACGTAATGGGGGGGGTGTTATCTCTTTAGTCGAAAATCAGCCGTTTTTGCTTGAACATTAAATGCCTCCATATGGTATTTAATTAACTTCCCGAGCCCCTGGAAGCATGAAAATCACTTTAAACATGCTAATTTTAGCTCTAACACTGATGATCCACCTACAAATGTGAACTGACGTTCAAAAATAAAACATTCGAAAACGGACCATTTTCCACATTTCTGAAGCATGACGTAATGGGGGGGTGTTATCTCTTTTGTCGAAAATCAGCCGTTTTTGCTTGAACATTAAATGCCTCCAAATGGTATTTAATTAACTTCCCCGGGGTGAAGAAACCCTTTTTGAGAACTCAGAGTGAGTAAATTGGCCATTTTCATGCACTTTTAACCATTCCATAAATCTTGTGTTTAGGGCCCCTGGAAGCATGAAAATCACTTTAAACATGCTAATTTTAGCTCTAACACTGATGATCCACCTACAAATGTGAACTGATGTTCAAAAATAAAACATTTGAAAACGGACCATTTTCCACATTTCTGAAGCATGACGTAATGGGGGGTGTTATCTCTTTTGACGAAAATCAGCCGTTTTTGCTTGAACATTAAATGCCTCCATATGGTATTTAATTAACTTCCTGAGCCCCTGGAAGCATGAAAATAACTTTAAACATGCTAATTTTAGCTCTAACACTGATGATCCACCTACAAATGTGAACTGACGTTCAAAAATAAAACATTTGAAAACGGACCATTTTCCACATTTCTGAAGCATGACGTAATGGGGGGGTGTTATCTCTTTTGTCGAAAATCAGCCGTTTTTGCTTGAACATTAAATGCCTCCAAATGGTATTTAATTAACTTCCCGAGCCCCTGGAAGCATGAAAATCACTTTAAACATGCTAATTTTAGCTCTAACACTGATGATCCACCTACAAATGTGAACTGACGTTCAAAAATAAAACATTTGAAAACGGACCATTTTCCACATTTCTGAAGCATGACGTAATGGGGGGGTGTTATCTCTTTTGTCGGTATTCAGCCGTTTTTGCTTGAACATTAAATGCCTCCAAATGGTATTTAATTAACTTCCCGGGGTGAAGAAACCCTTTTTGAGAACTCAGAGTGAGTAAATTGGCCATTTTCATGCACTTTTAACCATTCCATAAATCTTGTGTTTAGGGCCCCTGGAAGCATGAAAATCACTTTAAACATGCTAATTTTAGCTCTAACACTGAAGATCCACCTACAAATGTGAACTGACGTTCAAAAATAAAACATTTGAAAACGGACCATTTTCCACATTTCTGAAGCATGACATAATGGGGGTGTTATCTCTTTTGTCGAAAATCAGCCGTTTTTGCTTGAACATTAAATGCCTCCAAATGGTATTTAATTAACTTCCCAAGCCCCTGGAAGCATGAAAATCACTTTAAACATGCTAATTTTAGCTCTAACACTGATGATCCACCTACAAATGTGAAATGACGTTCAAAAATAAAACATTTGAAAACGGACCATTTTCCACATTTCTGAAGCATGACGTAATGGGGGGGTGTTATCTCTTTTGTCGAAAATCAGCCGTTTTTGCTTGAACATTAAATGCCTCCAAATGGTATTTAATTAACTTCCCGAGCCCCTGGAAGCATGAAAATAACTTTAAACATGCTAATTTTAGCTCTAACACTGATGATCCACCTACAAATGTGAACTGACGTTCAAAAATAAAACATTTGAAAACGGACCATTTTCCACATTTCTGAAGCATGACGTAATGGGGGGGTGTTATCTCTTTTGTCGGTATTCAGCCATTTTTTCTTGAACATTAAATGCCTCCAAATGGTATTTAATTAACTTCCCGGGGTGAAGAAACCCTTTTTGAGAACTCAGAGTGAGTAAATTGGCCATTTTCATGCACTTTTAACCATTCCATAAATCTTGTGTTTAGGGCCCCTGGAAGCATGAAAATCACTTTAAACATGCTAATTTTAGCTCTAACACTGATGATCCACCTACAAATGTGAACTGACGTTCAAAAATAAAACATTTGAAAACGGACCATTTTCCACATTTCTGAAGCATGACGTAATGGGGGGGTGTTATCTCTTTAGTCGAAAATCAGCCGTTTTTGCTTGAACATTAAATGCCTCCAAATGGTATTTAATTAACTTCCTGAGCCCCTGGGAGCATGAAAATCACTTTAAACATGCTAATTTTAGCTCTAACACTGATGATCCACCTACAAATGTGAACTGACGTTCAAAAATAAAACATTTGAAAACGGACCATTTTCCACATTTCTGAAGCATGACGCAATGGGGGGGTGTTATCTCTTTTGTCGAAAATCAGCCGTTTTTGCTTGAACATTAAATGCCTCCAAATGGTATTTAATTAACTTCCCGGGGTGAAGAAACTCTTTTTGAGAACTCAGAGTGAGTAAATTGGCCATTTTCATGCACTTTTAACCATTCCATAAATCTTGTGTTTAGGGCCCCTGGAAGCATGAAAATCACTTTAAACATGCTAATTTTAGCTCTAACACTGAAGATCCACCTACAAATGTGAACTGACGTTCAAAAATAAAACATTTGAAAATGGACCATTTTCCACATTTCTGAAGCATGACGTAATGGGGGTGTTTTCTCTTTTGTCGAAAATTAGCCGTTTTTGCTTGAACATTAAATGCCTCCAAATAGTATTTAATTAACTTCCCAAGCCCCTGGAAGCATGAAAATCACTTTAAACATGCTAATTTTAGCTCTAACACTGATGATCCACCTACAAATGTGAAATGACGTTCAAAAATAAAACATTTGAAAACGGACCATTTTCCACATTTCTGAAGCATGACGTAATGGGGGGTGTTATCTCTTTTGTCGAAAATCAGCCGTTTTTGCTTGAACATTAAATGCCTCCAAATGGTATTTAATTACCTTCCCGGGGTGAAGAAACCCTTTTTGAGAACTCAGAGTGAGTAAATTGGCCATTTTCATGCACTTTTAACCATTCCATAAATCTTGTGTTTAGGGCCCCTGGAAGCATGAAAATCACTTTAAACATGCTAATTTTAGCTCTAACACTGAAGATCCACCTACAAATGTGAACTGACGTTCAAAAATAAAACATTTGAAAACGGACCATTTTCCACATTTCTGAAGCATGACATAATGGGGGTGTTATCTCTTTTGTCGAAAATCAGCCGTTTTTGCTTGAACATTAAATGCCTCCAAATGGTATTTAATTAACTTCCCAAGCCCCTGGAAGCATGAAAATCACTTTAAACATGCTAATTTTAGCTCTAACACTGATGATCCACCTACAAATGTGAAATGACGTTCAAAAATAAAACATTTGAAAACGGACCATTTTCCACATTTCTGAAGCATGACGTAATGGGGGGTGTTATCTCTTTTGTCGAAAATCAGCCGTTTTTGCTTGAACATTAAATGCCTCCAAATGGTATTTAATTAACTTCCCGGGGTGAAGAAACCCTTTTTGAGAACTCAGAGTGAGTAAATTGGCCATTTTCATGCACTTTTAACCATTCCATAAATCTTGTGTTTAGGGCCCCTGGAAGCATGAAAATCACTTTAAACATGTTAATTTTAGCTCTAACACTGAAGATCCACCTACAAATGTGAACTGACGTTCAAAAATAAAACATTTGAAAACGGACCATTTTCCACATTTCTGAAGCATGACATAATGGGGGTGTTATCTCTTTTGTCGAAAATCAGCCGTTTTTGCTTGAACATTAAATGCCTCCAAATGGTATTTAATTAACTTCCCAAGCCCCTGGAAGCATGAAAATCACTTTAAACATGCTAATTTTAGCTCTAACACTGATGATCCACCTACAAATGTGAAATGACGTTCAAAAATAAAACATTTGAAAACGGACCATTTTCCACATTTCTGAAGCATGACGTAATGGGGGGGTGTTATCTCTTTAGTCGAAAATCAGCCGTTTTTGCTTGAACATTAAATGCCTCCAAATGGTATTTAATTAACTTCCCGGGGTGAAGAAACTCTTTTTGAGAACTCAGAGTGAGTAAATTGGCCATTTTCATGCACTTTTAACCATTCCATAAATCTTGTGTTTAGGGCCCCTGGAAGCATGAAAATCACTTTAAACATGCTAATTTTAGCTCTAACACTGAAGATCCACCTACAAATGTGAACTGACGTTCAAAAATAAAACATTTGAAAATGGACCATTTTCCACATTTCTGAAGCATGACGTAATGGGGGGGTGTTATCTCTTTAGTCGAAAATCAGCCGTTTTTGCTTGAACATTAAATGCCTCCAAATGGTATTTAATTAACTTCCTGAGCCCCTGGGAGCATGAAAATCACTTTAAACATGCTAATTTTAGCTCTAACACTGATGATCCACCTACAAATGTGAACTGACGTTCAAAAATAAAACATTTGAAAACGGACCATTTTCCACATTTCTGAAGCATGACGTAATGGGGGGTGTTATCTCTTTTGTCGAAAATCAGCCGTTTTTGCTTGAACATTAAATGCCTCCAAATGGTATTTAATTAACTTCCCGGGGTGAAGAAACTCTTTTTGAGAACTCAGAGTGAGTAAATTGGCCATTTTCATGCACTTTTAACCATTCCATAAATCTTGTGTTTAGGGCCCCTGGAAGCATGAAAATCACTTTAAACATGCTAATTTTAGCTCTAACACTGAAGATCCACCTACAAATGTGAACTGACGTTCAAAAATAAAACATTTGAAAACGGACCATTTTCCACATTTCTGAAGCATGACGTAATGGGGGTGTTTTCTCTTTTGTCGAAAATTAGCCGTTTTTGCTTGAACATTAAATGCCTCCAAATGGTATTTAATTAACTTCCCAAGCCCCTGGAAGCATGAAAATCACTTTAAACATGCTAATTTTAGCTCTAACACTGATGATCCACCTACAAATGTGAAATGACGTTCAAAAATAAAACATTTGAAAACGGACCATTTTCCACATTTCTGAAGCATGACGTAATGGGGGGTGTTATCTCTTTTGTCGGTATTCAGCCGTTTTTGCTTGAACATTAAATGCCTCCAAATGGTATTTAATTAACTTCCCGGGGTGAAGAAACCCTTTTGAGAACTCAGAGTGAGTAAATTGGCCATTTTCATGCACTTTTAACCATTCCATAAATCTTGTGTTTAGGGCCCCTAGAAGCATGAAAATCACTTTAAACATGCTAATTTTAGCTCTAACACTGATGATCCAACTACAAATGTGAACTGACGTTCAAAAATAAAACATTTGAAAACGGACCATTTTCCACATTTCTGAAGCATGACGTAATGGGGGGGGTGTTATCTCTTTAGTCGAAAATCAGCCGTTTTTGCTTGAACATTAAATGCCTCCATATGGTATTTAATTAACTTCCCGAGCCCCTGGAAGCATGAAAATCACTTTAAACATGCTAATTTTAGCTCTAACACTGATGATCCACCTACAAATGTGAACTGACGTTCAAAAATAAAACATTTCAAAACGAACCATTTTCCACATTTCTGAAGCATGACGTAATGGGGGGGTGTTATCTCTTTTGTCGGTATTCAGCCGTTTTTGCTTGAACATTAAATGCCTCCAAATGGTATTTAATTAACTTCCCGGGGTGAAGAAACACTTTTGAGAACTCAGAGTGAGTAAATTGGCCATTTTCATGCACTTTTAACCATTCCATAAATCTTGTGTTTAGGGCCCCTAGAAGCATGAAAATCACTTTAAACATGCTAATTTTAGCTCTAACACTGATGATCCACCTACAAATGTGAACTGACGTTCAAAAATAAAACATTTGAAAACGGACCATTTTCCACATTTCTGAAGCATGACGTAATGGGGGGATGTTATCTCTTTTTGTCGAAAATCAGCCGTTTTTGCTTGAACATTAAATGCCTCCAAATGGTATTTAATTAATTTCCCGGGGTGAAGAAACCCTTTTTGAGAACTCAGAGTGAGTAAATTGGCCATTTTTATGCACTTTTAACCATTCCATAAATCTTGTGTTTAGGGCCCCTGGAAGCATGAAAATCACTTTAAACATGCTAATTTTAGCTCTAACACTGATGATCCACCTACAAATGTGAACTGACGTTCAAAAATAAAACATTCGAAAACGGACCATTTTCCACATTTCTGAAGCATGACGTAATGGGGGGGTGTTATCTCTTTTGTCGAAAATCAGCCGTTTTTGCTTGAACATTAAATGCCTCCAAATGGTATTTAATTAACTTCCCCGGGGTGAAGAAACCCTTTTTGAGAACTCAGAGTGAGTAAATTGGCCATTTTCATGCACTTTTAACCATTCCATAAATCTTGTGTTTAGGGCCCCTGGAAGCATGAAAATCACTTTAAACATGCTAATTTTAGCTCTAACACTGATGATCCACCTACAAATGTGAACTGATGTTCAAAAATAAAACATTTGAAAACGGACCATTTTCCACATTTCTGAAGCATGACGTAATGGGGGGTGTTATCTCTTTTGTCGAAAATCAGCCGTTTTTGCTTGAACATTAAATGCCTCCATATGGTATTTAATTAACTTCCTGAGCCCCTGGAAGCATGAAAATAACTTTAAACATGCTAATTTTAGCTCTAACACTGATGATCCACCTACAAATGTGAACTGACGTTCAAAAATAAAACATTTGAAAACGGACCATTTTCCACATTTCTGAAGCATGACGTAATGGGGGGGGTGTTATCTCTTTTGTCGAAAATCAGCCGTTTTTGCTTGAACATTAAATGCCTCCAAATGGTATTTAATTAACTTCCCGAGCCCCTGGAAGCATGAAAATCACTTTAAACATGCTAATTTTAGCTCTAACACTGATGATCCACCTACAAATGTGAACTGACGTTCAAAAATAAAACATTTGAAAACGGACCATTTTCCACATTTCTGAAGCATGACGTAATGGGGGGGTGTTATCTCTTTTGTCGGTATTCAGCCGTTTTTGCTTGAACATTAAATGCCTCCAAATGGTATTTAATTAACTTCCCAGGGTGAAGAAACCCTTTTTGAGAAGTCAGAGTGAGTAAATTGGCCATTTTCATGCTTTTTTAACCATTCCATAAATCTTGTGTTTAGGGCCCCTGGAAGTATGAAAATCACTTTAAACATGCTAATTTTAGGTCTAACACTGATGATCCACCTACAAATGTGAACTGATGTTCAAAAATAAAACATTTGAAAACGGACCATTTTCCACATTTCTGAAGCATGACGTAATGGGGGGGTGTTATCTCTTTAGTCGAAAATCAGCCGTTTTTGCTTGAACATTAAATGCCTCCAAATGGTATTTAATTAACTTCCCGAGCCCCTGGAAGCATGAAAATCACTTTAAACATGCTAATTTTAGCGCTAACACTGATGATCCACCTACAAATGTGAACTGACGTTCAAAAATAAAACATTTGAAAACGGACCATTTTCCACATTTCTGAAGCATGACGTAATGGGGGGTTGTTATCTCTTTTGTCGAAAATCAGCCGTTTTTGCTTGAACATTAAATGCCTCCAAATGGTATTTAATTAACTTCCCGAGCCCCTGGAAGCATGAAAATCACTTTAAACATGCTAATTTTAGCTCTAACACTGATGATCCACCTACAAATGTGAACTGACGTTCAAAAATAAAACATTTGAAAACGGACCATTTTCCACATTTCTGAAGCATGACGTAATGGGGGGGTGTTATCAGTTTTGTCGAAAATCAGCCGTTTTTGCTTGAACATTAAATGCCTCCAAATGGTATTTAATTAACTTCCCGGGGTGAAGAAACCCTTTTTGAGAACTCAGAGTGAGTAAATTGGCCATTTTCATGCTTTTTTAACCATTCCATAAATCTTGTGTTTAGGGCCCCTGGAAGCATGAAAATCACTTTAAACATGCTAATTTTAGCTCTAACACTGATGATCCACCTACAAATGTGAACGGACGTTCAAAAATAAAACATTTGAAAACGGACCATTTTCCACATTTCTGAAGCATGACGTAATGGGGGGGTGTTATCTCTTTTGTCGAAAATCAGCCGTTTTTGCTTGAACATTAAATGCCTCCAAATGGTATTTAATTAACTTCCCGAGCCCCTGGAAGCATGAAAATCACTTTAAACATGCTAATTTTAGCTCTAACACTGATGATCCACCTACAAATGTGAACTGACGTTCAAAAATAAAACATTTGAAAACGGACCATTTTCCACATTTCTGAAGCATGACGTAATGGGGGGGTGTTATCTCTTTTGTCGGTATTCAGCCGTTTTTGCTTGAACATTAAATGCCTCCAAATGGTATTTAATTAACTTCCCGGGGTGAAGAAACCCTTTTTGAGAACTCAGAGTGAGTAAATTGGCCATTTTCATGCACTTTTAACCATTCCATAAATCTTGTGTTTAGGGCCCCTAGAAGCATGAAAATCACTTTAAACATGCTAATTTTAGCTCTAACACTGATGATCCACCTACAAATGTGAACTGACGTTCAAAAATAAAACATTTGAAAACGGACCATTTTCCACATTTCTGAAGCATGACGTAATGGGGGGGTGTTATCTCTTTTTGTCGAAAATCAGCCGTTTTTGCTTGAACATTAAATGCCTCCAAATGGTATTTAATTAATTTCCCGGGGTGAAGAAACCCTTTTTGAGAACTCAGAGTGAGTAAATTGGCCATTTTTATGCACTTTTAACCATTCCATAAATCTTGTGTTTAGGGCCCCTGGAAGCATGAAAATCACTTTAAACATGCTAATTTTAGCTCTAACACTGATGATCCACCTACAAATGTGAACTGACGTTCAAAAATAAAACATTCGAAAACGGACCATTTTCCACATTTCTGAAGCATGACGTAATGGGGGGTGTTATCTCTTTTGTCGAAAATCAGCCGTTTTTGCTTGAACATTAAATGCCTCCAAATGGTATTTAATTAACTTCCCGGGGTGAAGAAGCCCTTTTTGAGAACTCAGAGTGAGTAAATTGGCCATTTTCATGCACTTTTAACCATTCCATAAATCTTGTGTTTAGGGCCCCTGGAAGCATGAAAATCACTTTAAACATGTTAATTTTAGCTCTAACACTGAAGATCCACCTACAAATGTGAACTGACGTTCAAAAATAAAACATTTGAAAACGGACCATTTTCCACATTTCTGAAGCATGACATAATGGGGGTGTTATCTCTTTTGTCGAAAATCAGCCGTTTTTGCTTGAACATTAAATGCCTCCAAATGGTATTTAATTAACTTCCCAAGCCCCTGGAAGCATGAAAATCACTTTAAACATGCTAATTTTAGCTCTAACACTGATGATCCACCTACAAATGTGAAATGACGTTCAAAAATAAAACATTTGAAAACGGACCATTTTCCACATTTCTGAAGCATGACGTAATGGGGGGGTGTTATCTCTTTAGTCGAAAATCAGCCGTTTTTGCTTGAACATTAAATGCCTCCAAATGGTATTTAATTAACTTCCCGGGGTGAAGAAACTCTTTTTGAGAACTCAGAGTGAGTAAATTGGCCATTTTCATGCACTTTTAACCATTCCATAAATCTTGTGTTTAGGGCCCCTGGAAGCATGAAAATCACTTTAAACATGCTAATTTTAGCTCTAACACTGAAGATCCACCTACAAATGTGAACTGACGTTCAAAAATAAAACATTTGAAAATGGACCATTTTCCACATTTCTGAAGCATGACGTAATGGGGGGGTGTTATCTCTTTAGTCGAAAATCAGCCGTTTTTGCTTGAACATTAAATGCCTCCAAATGGTATTTAATTAACTTCCTGAGCCCCTGGGAGCATGAAAATCACTTTAAACATGCTAATTTTAGCTCTAACACTGATGATCCACCTACAAATGTGAACTGACGTTCAAAAATAAAACATTTGAAAACGGACCATTTTCCACATTTCTGAAGCATGACGTAATGGGGGGTGTTATCTCTTTTGTCGAAAATCAGCCGTTTTTGCTTGAACATTAAATGCCTCCAAATGGTATTTAATTAACTTCCCGGGGTGAAGAAACTCTTTTTGAGAACTCAGAGTGAGTAAATTGGCCATTTTCATGCACTTTTAACCATTCCATAAATCTTGTGTTTAGGGCCCCTGGAAGCATGAAAATCACTTTAAACATGCTAATTTTAGCTCTAACACTGAAGATCCACCTACAAATGTGAACTGACGTTCAAAAATAAAACATTTGAAAACGGACCATTTTCCACATTTCTGAAGCATGACGTAATGGGGGTGTTTTCTCTTTTGTCGAAAATTAGCCGTTTTTGCTTGAACATTAAATGCCTCCAAATGGTATTTAATTAACTTCCCAAGCCCCTGGAAGCATGAAAATCACTTTAAACATGCTAATTTTAGCTCTAACACTGATGATCCACCTACAAATGTGAAATGACGTTCAAAAATAAAACATTTGAAAACGGACCATTTTCCACATTTCTGAAGCATGACGTAATGGGGGGTGTTATCTCTTTTGTCGGTATTCAGCCGTTTTTGCTTGAACATTAAATGCCTCCAAATGGTATTTAATTAACTTCCCGGGGTGAAGAAACCCTTTTGAGAACTCAGAGTGAGTAAATTGGCCATTTTCATGCACTTTTAACCATTCCATAAATCTTGTGTTTAGGGCCCCTAGAAGCATGAAAATCACTTTAAACATGCTAATTTTAGCTCTAACACTGATGATCCAACTACAAATGTGAACTGACGTTCAAAAATAAAACATTTGAAAACGGACCATTTTCCACATTTCTGAAGCATGACGTAATGGGGGGGGTGTTATCTCTTTAGTCGAAAATCAGCCGTTTTTGCTTGAACATTAAATGCCTCCATATGGTATTTAATTAACTTCCCGAGCCCCTGGAAGCATGAAAATCACTTTAAACATGCTAATTTTAGCTCTAACACTGATGATCCACCTACAAATGTGAACTGACGTTCAAAAATAAAACATTTCAAAACGAACCATTTTCCACATTTCTGAAGCATGACGTAATGGGGGGGTGTTATCTCTTTTGTCGGTATTCAGCCGTTTTTGCTTGAACATTAAATGCCTCCAAATTGTATTTAATTAACTTCCCGAGGTGAAGAAACACTTTTGAGAACTCAGAGTGAGTAAATTGGCCATTTTCATGCACTTTTAACCATTCCATAAATCTTGTGTTTAGGGCCCCTAGAAGCATGAAAATCACTTTAAACATGCTAATTTTAGCTCTAACACTGATGATCCACCTACAAATGTGAACTGACGTTCAAAAATAAAACATTTGAAAACGGACCATTTTCCACATTTCTGAAGCATGACGTAATGGGGGGATGTTATCTCTTTTTGTCGAAAATCAGCCGTTTTTGCTTGAACATTAAATGCCTCCAAATGGTATTTAATTAATTTCCCGGGGTGAAGAAACCCTTTTTGAGAACTCAGAGTGAGTAAATTGGCCATTTTTATGCACTTTTAACCATTCCATAAATCTTGTGTTTAGGGCCCCTGGAAGCATGAAAATCACTTTAAACATGCTAATTTTAGCTCTAACACTGATGATCCACCTACAAATGTGAACTGACGTTCAAAAATAAAACATTCGAAAACGGACCATTTTCCACATTTCTGAAGCATGACGTAATGGGGGGGTGTTATCTCTTTTGTCGAAAATCAGCCGTTTTTGCTTGAACATTAAATGCCTCCAAATGGTATTTAATTAACTTCCCCGGGGTGAAGAAACCCTTTTTGAGAACTCAGAGTGAGTAAATTGGCCATTTTCATGCACTTTTAACCATTCCATAAATCTTGTGTTTAGGGCCCCTGGAAGCATGAAAATCACTTTAAACATGCTAATTTTAGCTCTAACACTGATGATCCACCTACAAATGTGAACTGATGTTCAAAAATAAAACATTTGAAAACGGACCATTTTCCACATTTCTGAAGCATGACGTAATGGGGGGTGTTATCTCTTTTGTCGAAAATCAGCCGTTTTTGCTTGAACATTAAATGCCTCCATATGGTATTTAATTAACTTCCTGAGCCCCTGGAAGCATGAAAATAACTTTAAACATGCTAATTTTAGCTCTAACACTGATGATCCACCTACAAATGTGAACTGACGTTCAAAAATAAAACATTTGAAAACGGACCATTTTCCACATTTCTGAAGCATGACGTAATGGGGGGGTGTTATCTCTTTTGTCGGTATTCAGCCGTTTTTGCTTGAACATTAAATGCCTCCAAATGGTATTTAATTAACTTCCCAGGGTGAAGAAACCCTTTTTGAGAAGTCAGAGTGAGTAAATTGGCCATTTTCATGCTTTTTTAACCATTCCATAAATCTTGTGTTTAGGGCCCCTGGAAGTATGAAAATCACTTTAAACATGCTAATTTTAGCTCTAACACTGATGATCCACCTACAAATGTGAACTGATGTTCAAAAATAAAACATTTGAAAACGGACCATTTTCCACATTTCTGAAGCATGACGTAATGGGGGGGTGTTATCTCTTTAGTCGAAAATCAGCCGTTTTTGCTTGAACATTAAATGCCTCCAAATGGTATTTAATTAACTTCCCGAGCCCCTGGAAGCATGAAAATCACTTTAAACATGCTAATTTTAGCTCTAACACTGATGATCCACCTACAAATGTGAACTGACGTTCAAAAATAAAACATTTGAAAACGGACCATTTTCCACATTTCTGAAGCATGACGTAATGGGGGGTTGTTATCTCTTTTGTCGAAAATCAGCCGTTTTTGCTTGAACATTAAATGCCTCCAAATGGTATTTAATTAACTTCCCGAGCCCCTGGAAGCATGAAAATCACTTTAAACATGCTAATTTTAGCTCTAACACTGATGATCCACCTACAAATGTGAACTGACGTTCAAAAATAAAACATTTGAAAACGGACCATTTTCCACATTTCTGAAGCATGACGTAATGGGGGGGTGTTATCAGTTTTGTCGAAAATCAGCCGTTTTTGCTTGAACATTAAATGCCTCCAAATGGTATTTAATTAACTTCCCGGGGTGAAGAAACCCTTTTTGAGAACTCAGAGTGAGTAAATTGGCCATTTTCATGCTTTTTTAACCATTCCATAAATCTTGTGTTTAGGGCCCCTGGAAGCATGAAAATCACTTTAAACATGCTAATTTTAGCTCTAACACTGATGATCCACCTACAAATGTGAACGGACGTTCAAAAATAAAACATTTGAAAACGGACCATTTTCCACATTTCTGAAGCATGACGTAATGGGGGGGTGTTATCTCTTTTGTCGAAAATCAGCCGTTTTTGCTTGAACATTAAATGCCTCCAAATGGTATTTAATTAACTTCCCGAGCCCCTGGAAGCATGAAAATCACTTTAAACATGCTAATTTTAGCTCTAACACTGATGATCCACCTACAAATGTGAACTGACGTTCAAAAATAAAACATTTGAAAACGGACCATTTTCCACATTTCTGAAGCATGACGTAATGGGGGGGGTGTTATCTCTTTTGTCGGTATTCAGCCGTTTTTGCTTGAACATTAAATGCCTCCAAATGGTATTTAATTAACTTCCCGGGGTGAAGAAACCCTTTTTGAGAACTCAGAGTGAGTAAATTGGCCATTTTCATGCACTTTTAACCATTCCATAAATCTTGTGTTTAGGGCCCCTAGAAGCATGAAAATCACTTTAAACATGCTAATTTTAGCTCTAACACTGATGATCCACCTACAAATGTGAACTGACGTTCAAAAATAAAACATTTGAAAACGGACCATTTTCCACATTTCTGAAGCATGACGTAATGGGGGGGTGTTATCTCTTTTTGTCGAAAATCAGCCGTTTTTGCTTGAACATTAAATGCCTCCAAATGGTATTTAATTAATTTCCCGGGGTGAAGAAACCCTTTTTGAGAACTCAGAGTGAGTAAATTGGCCATTTTTATGCACTTTTAACCATTCCATAAATCTTGTGTTTAGGGCCCCTGGAAGCATGAAAATCACTTTAAACATGCTAATTTTAGCTCTAACACTGATGATCCACCTACAAATGTGAACTGACGTTCAAAAATAAAACATTCGAAAACGGACCATTTTCCACATTTCTGAAGCATGACGTAATGGGGGGTGTTATCTCTTTTGTCGAAAATCAGCCGTTTTTGCTTGAACATTAAATGCCTCCAAATGGTATTTAATTAACTTCCCGGGGTGAAGAAGCCCTTTTTGAGAACTCAGAGTGAGTAAATTGGCCATTTTCATGCACTTTTAACCATTCCATAAATCTTGTGTTTAGGGCCCCTGGAAGCATGAAAATCACTTTAAACATGCTAATTTTAGCTCTAACACTGATGATCCACCTACAAATGTGAACTGATGTTCAAAAATAAAACATTTGAAAACGGACCATTTTCCACATTTCTGAAGCATGACGTAATGGGGGGGTGTTATCTCTTTTGTCGAAAATCAGCTGTTTTTGCTTGAACATTAAATGCCTCCATATGGTATTTAATTAACTTCCTGAGCCCCTGGAAGCATGAAAATAACTTTAAACATGCTAATTTTAGCTCTAACACTGATGATCCACCTACAAATGTGAACTGACGTTCAAAAATAAAACATTTGAAAACGGACCATTTTCCACATTTCTGAAGCATGACGTAATGGGGGGGTGTTATCTCTTTTGTCGAAAATCAGCCGTTTTTGCTTGAACATTAAATGCCTCCAAATGGTATTTAATTAACTTCCCGAGCCCCTGGAAGCATGAAAATCACTTTAAACATGCTAATTTTAGCTCTAACACTGATGATCCACCTACAAATGTGAACTGACGTTCAAAAATAAAACATTTGAAAACGGACCATTTTCCACATTTCTGAAGCATGACGTAATGGGGGGGTGTTATCTCTTTTGTCGGTATTCAGCCGTTTTTGCTTGAACATTAAATGCCTCCAAATGGTATTTAATTAACTTCCCAGGGTGAAGAAACCCTTTTTGAGAAGTCAGAGTGAGTAAATTGGCCATTTTCATGCTTTTTTAACCATTCCATAAATCTTGTGTTTAGGGCCCCTGGAAGTATGAAAATCACTTTAAACATGCTAATTTTAGCTCTAACACTGATGATCCACCTACAAATGTGAACTGATGTTCAAAAATAAAACATTTGAAAACGGACCATTTTCCACATTTCTGAAGCATGACGTAATGGGGGGGTGTTATCTCTTTAGTCGAAAATCAGCCGTTTTTGCTTGAACATTAAATGCCTCCAAATGGTATTTAATTAACTTCCCGAGCCCCTGGAAGCATGAAAATCACTTTAAACATGCTAATTTTAGCTCTAACACTGATGATCCACCTACAAATGTGAACTGACGTTCAAAAATAAAACATTTGAAAACGGACCATTTTCCACATTTCTGAAGCATGACGTAATGGGGGGGTGTTATCTCTTTTGTCGAAAATCTGCCGTTTTTGCTTGAACATTAAATGCCTCCAAATGGTATTTAATTAACTTCCCGAGCCCCTGGAAGCATGAAAATCACTTTAAACATGCTAATTTTAGCTCTAACACTGATGATCCACCTACAAATGTGAACTGACGTTCAAAAATAAAACATTTGAAAACGGACCATTTTCCACATTTCTGAAGCATGACGTAATGGGGGGGTGTTATCAGTTTTGTCGAAAATCAGCCGTTTTTGCTTGAACATTAAATGCCTCCAAATGGTATTTAATTAACTTCCCGGGGTGAAGAAACCCTTTTTGAGAACTCAGAGTGAGTAAATTGGCCATTTTCATGCTTTTTTAACCATTCCATAAATCTTGTGTTTAGGGCCCCTGGAAGCATGAAAATCACTTTAAACATGCTAATTTTAGCTCTAACACTGATGATCCAACTACAAATGTGAACGGACGTTCAAAAATAAAACATTTGAAAACGGACCATTTTCCACATTTCTGAAGCATGACGTAATGGGGGGGTGTTATCTCTTTTGTCGAAAATCAGCCGTTTTTGCTTGAACATTAAATGCCTCCAAATGGTATTTAATTAACTTCCCGAGCCCCTGGAAGCATGAAAATCACTTTAAACATGCTAATTTTAGCTCTAACACTGATGATCCACCTACAAATGTGAACTGACGTTCAAAAATAAAACATTTGAAAACGGACCATTTTCCACATTTCTGAAGCATGACGTAATGGGGGGGGTGTTATCTCTTTTGTCGGTATTCAGCCGTTTTTGCTTGAACATTAAATGCCTCCAAATGGTATTTAATTAACTTCCCGGGGTGAAGAAACCCTTTTTGAGAACTCAGAGTGAGTAAATTGGCCATTTTCATGCACTTTTAACCATTCCATAAATCTTGTGTTTAGGGCCCCTAGAAGCATGAAAATCACTTTAAACATGCTAATTTTAGCTCTAACACTGATGATCCACCTACAAATGTGAACTGACGTTCAAAAATAAAACATTTGAAAACGGACCATTTTCCACATTTCTGAAGCATGACGTAATGGGGGGGTGTTATCTCTTTTTGTCGAAAATCAGCCGTTTTTGCTTGAACATTAAATGCCTCCAAATGGTATTTAATTAATTTCCCGGGGTGAAGAACCCCTTTTTGAGAACTCAGAGTGAGTAAATTGGCCATTTTTATGCACTTTTAACCATTCCATAAATCTTGTGTTTAGGGCCCCTGGAAGCATGAAAATCACTTTAAACATGCTAATTTTAGCTCTAACACTGATGATCCACCTACAAATGTGAACTGACGTTCAAAAATAAAACATTTGAAAACGGACCATTTTCCACATTTCTGAAGCATGACGTAATGGGGGGGTGTTATCTCTTTTGTCGAAAATCAGCTGTTTTTGCTTGAACATTAAATGCCTCCATATGGTATTTAATTAACTTCCTGAGCCCCTGGAAGCATGAAAATAACTTTAAACATGCTAATTTTAGCTCTAACACTGATGATCCACCTACAAATGTGAACTGACGTTCAAAAATAAAACATTTGAAAACGGACCATTTTCCACATTTCTGAAGCATGACGTAATGGGGGGGTGTTATCTCTTTTGTCGAAAATCAGCCGTTTTTGCTTGAACATTAAATGCCTCCAAATGGTATTTAATTAACTTCCCGAGCCCCTGGAAGCATGAAAATCACTTTAAACATGCTAATTTTAGCTCTAACACTGATGATCCACCTACAAATGTGAACTGACGTTCAAAAATAAAACATTTGAAAACGGACCATTTTCCACATTTCTGAAGCATGACGTAATGGGGGGGTGTTATCTCTTTTGTCGGTATTCAGCCGTTTTTGCTTGAACATTAAATGCCTCCAAATGGTATTTAATTAACTTCCCAGGGTGAAGAAACCCTTTTTGAGAAGTCAGAGTGAGTAAATTGGCCATTTTCATGCTTTTTTAACCATTCCATAAATCTTGTGTTTAGGGCCCCTGGAAGTATGAAAATCACTTTAAACATGCTAATTTTAGCTCTAACACTGATGATCCACCTACAAATGTGAACTGATGTTCAAAAATAAAACATTTGAAAACGGACCATTTTCCACATTTCTGAAGCATGACGTAATGGGGGGGTGTTATCTCTTTAGTCGAAAATCAGCCGTTTTTGCTTGAACATTAAATGCCTCCAAATGGTATTTAATTAACTTCCCGAGCCCCTGGAAGCATGAAAATCACTTTAAACATGCTAATTTTAGCTCTAACACTGATGATCCACCTACAAATGTGAACTGACGTTCAAAAATAAAACATTTGAAAACGGACCATTTTCCACATTTCTGAAGCATGACGTAATGGGGGGGTGTTATCTCTTTTGTCGAAAATCAGCCGTTTTTGCTTGAACATTAAATGCCTCCAAATGGTATTTAATTAACTTCCCGAGCCCCTGGAAGCATGAAAATCACTTTAAACATGCTAATTTTAGCTCTAACACTGATGATCCACCTACAAATGTGAACTGGCGTTCAAAAATAAAACATTTGAAAACGGACCATTTTCCACATTTCTGAAGCATGACGTAATGGGGGGGTGTTATCTCTTTTGTCGAAAATCAGCCGTTTTTGCTTGAACATTAAATGCCTCCAAATGGTATTTAATTAACTTCCCGAGCCCCTGGAAGCATGAAAATCACTTTAAACATGCTAATTTTAGCTCTAACACTGATGATCCACCTACAAATGTGAACTGACGTTCAAAAATAAAACATTTGAAAACGGACCATTTTCCACATTTCTGAAGCATGACGTAATGGGGGGATGTTATCTCTTTTGTCGGTATTCAGCCGTTTTTGCTTGAACATTAAATGCCTCCAAATGGTATTTAATTAACTTCCCATGGTGAAGAAACCCTTTTTGAGAAGTCAGAGTGAGTAAATTGGCCATTTTCATGCTTTTTTAACCATTCCATAAATCTTGTGTTTAGGGCCCCTGGAAGTATGAAAATCACTTTAAACATGCTAATTTTAGCTCTAACACTGATGATCCACCTACAAATGTGAACTGATGTTCAAAAATAAAACATTTGAAAACGGACCATTTTCCACATTTCTGAAGCATGACGTAATGGGGGGGTGTTATCTCTTTAGTCGAAAATCAGCCGTTTTTGCTTGAACATTAAATGCCTCCAAATGGTATTTAATTAACTTCCCGAGCCCCTGGAAGCATGAAAATCACTTTAAACATGCTAATTTTAGCTCTAACACTGATGATCCACCTACAAATGTGAACTGACGTTCAAAAATAAAACATTTGAAAACGGACCATTTTCCACATTTCTGAAGCATGACGTAATGGGGGGTGTTATCTCTTTTGTCGAAAATCAGCCGTTTTTGCTTGAACATTAAATGCCTCCAAATGGTATTTAATTAACTTCCCGAGCCCCTGGAAGCATGAAAATCACTTTAAACATGCTAATTTTAGCTCTAACACTGATGATCCACCTACAAATGTGAACTGACGTTCAAAAATAAAACATTTGAAAACGGACCATTTTCCACATTTCTGAAGCATGACGTAATGGGGGGGTGTTATCAGTTTTGTCGAAAATCAGCCGTTTTTGCTTGAACATTAAATGCCTCCAAACGGTATTTAATTAACTTCCCGGGGTGAAGAAACCCTTTTTGAGAACTCAGAGTGAGTAAATTGGCCATTTTCATGCTTTTTTAACCATTCCATAAATCTTGTGTTTAGGGCCCCTGGAAGCATGAAAATCACTTTAAACATGCTAATTTTAGCTCTAACACTGATGATCCACCTACAAATGTGAACGGACGTTCAAAAATAAAACATTTGAAAACGGACCATTTTCCACATTTCTGAAGCATGACGTAATGGGGGGGTGTTATCTCTTTTGTCGAAAATCAGCCGTTTTTGCTTGAACATTAAATGCCTCCAAATGGTATTTAATTAACTTCCCGAGCCCCTGGAAGCATGAAAATCACTTTAAACATGCTAATTTTAGCTCTAACACTGATGATCCACCTACAAATGTGAACTGACGTTCAAAAATAAAACATTTGAAAACGGACCATTTTCCACATTTCTGAAGCATGACGTAATGGGGGGGTGTTATCTCTTTTGTCAAAAATCAGCTGGTTTTGCTTGAACATTAACTGCCTCCAAATGGTATTTAATTCACTTACTGGGGTGAAGAAACACTTTTTGAGACTTCAGATTGAGTAAATTGGCCATTTTCATGCACTTTTAACCATTCCACAAATCTTGTGTTTAGGGCCCCTGGAAGCATGAAAATCACTTCAAACATGCTAATTTTCGCTCTAAAACTGATGATCCACCTACAAATGTGAACTGACGTCCAAAAATAAAACATTTGAAAACGGACCATTTTTCACCTTTCGGAAGCATGACGTAATGGGGGGGTGTTATCTCTTTTGTCAAAAATCAGCCGATTTTGCTTGAACATTAAATGCCTCCAAATGGTATTTAATTCACTTCCCGGAGTGAAGAAACACTTTTTGAGACCTCAGAGTGAGTAAACTGGCCATTTTCATGCACTTTTAACCATTCCACAAATCTTGTGTTTAAGGCCCCTGGAAGCATGAAAATCACTTTAAACATGCTAATTTTAGCTCTAAAACTGATGATCCACCTACAAATGTGCACTGACGTTAAAAAATAAAACATTTGAAAACGGACCATTTTTCACCTTTCGGAAGCATGACGTAATGGGGGGGTGTTATCTCTTTTGTCAAAAATCACCTGTTTTTGCTTGAACATTAAATGCCTCCAAATGGTATTTAGTACACTTCCTGGGCCCCTGGAAGCATGAAAATCACTTTAAACATGCTAATTTTAGCTCTAAAACTGATGATCTACTTACATATGTGAACTGACGTTCAAAAATAAAACATTTGAAAACGGACCATTTTTCACCTTTCTGAAGCATGACGTAATGGAGGGGTGTTATCTCTTTTGTCAAAAATCAGCCATTTTTCCTTGAACATTAAATGCCTCCCAATGGTATTTCATTCACTTCCCGGGGTGAAGAAACACTTTTTGAGACCTCAGATTGAGTAAATTGGCCACTTTCATGCACTTTTAACCATTCCACAAATTTTGTGTTTATGGCCCCTGGAAGCATAAAAATCACTTTAAACATGCTAATTTTAGCTCTAAAACTGATGATCCACCTACAAATGTGAACTGATGTTCAAAAATAAAACATTTGAAAACGGACCATTTTTCACCTTTCTGAAGCATGACGTAATGGGGGGGTTTTATCTCTTTTGTCAAAAATCACCTGTTTTTGCTTGAACATTAAGTGCCTCAAAATGGTATTTAATTCACTTCCCGGGCCCCTGGAAGCATGAAAATCACTTTAAACATGCAAATTTTAGCTCTAAAACTGATGATCTACTTACAAATGTGAACTGGCGTTCAAAAATAAAACATTTGAAAACGGACCATTTTTCACCTTTCTGAAGCATGACGTAATGGGGGGTGTTATCTCCTTTGTCAAAAATCAGCCGCTTTTGCTTGAACATTAAATGCCTCCAAATGGTATTTAATTCACTTCCCGGGGTGAAGAAACACTTTTTGAGAACTCAGAGTGAGTAAATTGGCCATTTTCATGCACTTTTAACCATTCCACAAATCTTGTGTTTAGGGCCCCTGGAAGCATGAAAATCACTTTAAACATGCTAATTTTAGCTCTAAAACTGACGATCCACCTACAAATGTGAACTGACCTTAAAAAAAAAAACATTTGAAAACAGACCGTTTTTCACCTCTCTGAAGCATGGCGTAAAGGGGGGGTGTTATCTCTTTTGTCAAAAATCAGCCGTTTTTGCTTGAACATTAAATGCCTCCAAATGGTATTTAATTCACTTCCCGGGGTGAAGAAACACTTTTTGAGACCTCAGAGTGAGCAAATTGGCCGATTTTAATGCACTTTTTACCATTCCACAAATCTTGTGCTTATGGCCCCTGGAAGCATGAAAATCACTTTAAACATGCTAATTTTAGCTCTCAAACTGACGTTCCACCTACAAATGTGAACTGACGTTCAAAAATAAAACATTTGAAAACGGACCATTTTACACCTTTCTGAAGCATGACATAATGGGAGGTGTTATCTCTTTTGTCAAAAATCACCTGTTTTTGCTTGAACATTAAATGCCTCCAAATGGTATTTAGTTCACTTCCTGGGCCTCTGGAAGCATGAAAATCACTTTAAACATGCTAATTTTAGCTCTAAAACTGATGATCTACTTACATATGTGAACTGACGTTCAAAAATAAAACATTTGAAAACGGACCATTTTTCACCTTTCTGAAGCATGACGTAATGGAGGAGTGTTATCTCTTTTGTCAAAAATCAGCCATTTTTCCTTGAACATTAAATGCCTCCCAATGGTATTTCATTCACTTCCCGGGGTGAAGAAACACTTTTTGAGACCTCAGATTGAGTAAATTGGCCACTTTCATGCACTTTTAACCATTCCACAAATTTTGTGTTTATGGCCCCTGGAAGCATAAAAATCACTTTAAACATGCTAATTTTAGCTCTAAAACTGATGATCCACCTACAAATGTGAACTGATGTTCAAAAATAAAACATTTGAAAACGGACCATTTTTCACCTTTCTGAAGCATGACGTAATGGGGGGGTTTTATCTCTTTTGTCAAAAATCACCTGTTTTTGCTTGAACATTAAGTGCCTCAAAATGGTATTTAATTCACTTCCCGGGCCCCTGGAAGCATGAAAATCACTTTAAACATGCAAATTTTAGCTCTAAAACTGATGATCTACTTACAAATGTGAACTGGCGTTCAAAAATAAAACATTTGAAAACTGACCATTTTTCACCTTTCTGAAGCATGACGTAATGGGGGGTGTTATCTCCTTTGTCAAAAATCAGCCGCTTTTGCTTGAACATTAAATGCCTCCAAATGGTATTTAATTCACTTCCCGGGGTGAAGAAACACTTTTTGAGAACTCAGAGTGAGTAAATTGGCCATTTTCATGCACTTTTAACCATTCCACAAATCTTGTGTTTAGGGCCCCTGGAAGCATGAAAATCACTTTAAACATGCTAATTTTAGCTCTAAAACTGACGATCCACCTACAAATGTGAACTGACCTTAAAAAAAAAAACATTTGAAAACAGACCGTTTTTCACCTCTCTGAAGCATGGCGTAAAGGGGGGGTGTTATCTCTTTTGTCAAAAATCAGCCGTTTTTGCTTGAACATTAAATGCCTCCAAATGGTATTTAATTAACTTCCCGGGGTGAAGAAACACTTTTTGAGAACTCAGAGTGAGTAAATTGGCCATTTTCATGCACTTTTAACCATTCCATAAATCTTGTGTTTAGGGCCCCTGGAAGCATGAAAATCACTTTAAACATGCTAATTTTAGCTCTAACACTGAAGATCCACCTACAAATGTGAACTGACGTTCAAAAATAAAACATTTGAAAACGGACCATTTTCCACATTTCTGAAGCATGACATAATGGGGGTGTTATCTCTTTTGTCGAAAATCAGCCGTTTTTGCTTGAACATTAAATGCCTCCAAATGGTATTTAATTAACTTCCCAAGCCCCTGGAAGCATGAAAATCACTTTAAACATGCTAATTTTAGCTCTAACACTGATGATCCACCTACAAATGTGAAATGACGTTCAAAAATAAAACATTTGAAAACGGACCATTTTCCACATTTCTGAAGCATGACGTAATGGGGGGGTGTTATCTCTTTAGTCGAAAATCAGCCGTTTTTGCTTGAACATTAAATGCCTCCAAATGGTATTTAATTAACTTCCTGAGCCCCTGGGAGCATGAAAATCACTTTAAACATGCTAATTTTAGCTCTAACACTGATGATCCACCTACAAATGTGAACTGACGTTCAAAAATAAAACATTTGAAAACGGACCATTTTCCACATTTCTGAAGCATGACGTAATGGGGGGTGTTATCTCTTTTGTCGAAAATCAGCCGTTTTTGCTTGAACATTAAATGCCTCCAAATGGTATTTAATTAACTTCCCGGGGTGAAGAAACTCTTTTTGAGAACTCAGAGTGAGTAAATTGGCCATTTTCATGCACTTTTAACCATTCCATAAATCTTGTGTTTAGGGCCCCTGGAAGCATGAAAATCACTTTAAACATGCTAATTTTAGCTCTAACACTGAAGATCAACCTACAAATGTGAACTGACGTTCAAAAATAAAACATTTGAAAACGGACCATTTTCCACATTTCTGAAGCATGACGTAATGGGGGTGTTTTCTCTTTTGTCGAAAATTAGCCGTTTTTGCTTGAACATTAAATGCCTCCAAATGGTATTTAATTAACTTCCCAAGCCCCTGGAAGCATGAAAATCACTTTAAACATGCTAATTTTAGCTCTAACACTGATGATCCACCTACAAATGTGAAATGACGTTCAAAAATAAAACATTTGAAAACGGACCATTTTCCACATTTCTGAAGCATGACGTAATGGGGGGTGTTATCTCTTTTGTCGGTATTCAGCCGTTTTTGCTTGAACATTAAATGCCTCCAAATGGTATTTAATTAACTTCCCGGGGTGAAGAAACCCTTTTGAGAACTCAGAGTGAGTAAATTGGCCATTTTCATGCACTTTTAACCATTCCATAAATCTTGTGTTTAGGGCCCCTAGAAGCATGAAAATCACTTTAAACATGCTAATTTTAGCTCTAACACTGATGATCCAACTACAAATGTGAACTGACGTTCAAAAATAAAACATTTGAAAACGGACCATTTTCCACATTTCTGAAGCATGACGTAATGGGGGGGGTGTTATCTCTTTAGTCGAAAATCAGCCGTTTTTGCTTGAACATTAAATGCCTCCATATGGTATTTAATTAACTTCCCGAGCCCCTGGAAGCATGAAAATCACTTTAAACATGCTAATTTTAGCTCTAACACTGATGATCCACCTACAAATGTGAACTGACGTTCAAAAATAAAACATTTCAAAACGAACCATTTTCCACATTTCTGAAGCATGACGTAATGGGGGGGTGTTATCTCTTTTGTCGGTATTCAGCCGTTTTTGCTTGAACATTAAATGCCTCCAAATGGTATTTAATTAACTTCCCGGGGTGAAGAAACACTTTTGAGAACTCAGAGTGAGTAAATTGGCCATTTTCATGCACTTTTAACCATTCCATAAATCTTGTGTTTAGGGCCCCTAGAAGCATGAAAATCACTTTAAACATGCTAATTTTAGCTCTAACACTGATGATCCACCTACAAATGTGAACTGACGTTCAAAAATAAAACATTTGAAAACGGACCATTTTCCACATTTCTGAAGCATGACGTAATGGGGGGATGTTATCTCTTTTTGTCGAAAATCAGCCGTTTTTGCTTGAACATTAAATGCCTCCAAATGGTATTTAATTAATTTCCCGGGGTGAAGAAACCCTTTTTGAGAACTCAGAGTGAGTAAATTGGCCATTTTTATGCACTTTTAACCATTCCATAAATCTTGTGTTTAGGGCCCCTGGAAGCATGAAAATCACTTTAAACATGCTAATTTTAGCTCTAACACTGATGATCCACCTACAAATGTGAACTGACGTTCAAAAATAAAACATTCGAAAACGGACCATTTTCCACATTTCTGAAGCATGACGTAATGGGGGGGTGTTATCTCTTTTGTCGAAAATCAGCCGTTTTTGCTTGAACATTAAATGCCTCCAAATGGTATTTAATTAACTTCCCCGGGGTGAAGAAACCCTTTTTGAGAACTCAGAGTGAGTAAATTGGCCATTTTCATGCACTTTTAACCATTCCATAAATCTTGTGTTTAGGGCCCCTGGAAGCATGAAAATCACTTTAAACATGCTAATTTTAGCTCTAACACTGATGATCCACCTACAAATGTGAACTGATGTTCAAAAATAAAACATTTGAAAACGGACCATTTTCCACATTTCTGAAGCATGACGTAATGGGGGGTGTTATCTCTTTTGACGAAAATCAGCCGTTTTTGCTTGAACATTAAATGCCTCCATATGGTATTTAATTAACTTCCTGAGCCCCTGGAAGCATGAAAATAACTTTAAACATGCTAATTTTAGCTCTAACACTGATGATCCACCTACAAATGTGAACTGACGTTCAAAAATAAAACATTTGAAAACGGACCATTTTCCACATTTCTGAAGCATGACGTAATGGGGGGGGTGTTATCTCTTTTGTCGAAAATCAGCCGTTTTTGCTTGAACATTAAATGCCTCCAAATGGTATTTAATTAACTTCCCGAGCCCCTGGAAGCATGAAAATCACTTTAAACATGCTAATTTTAGCTCTAACACTGATGATCCACCTACAAATGTGAACTGACGTTCAAAAATAAAACATTTGAAAACGGACCATTTTCCACATTTCTGAAGCATGACGTAATGGGGGGGTGTTATCTCTTTTGTCGGTATTCAGCCGTTTTTGCTTGAACATTAAATGCCTCCAAATGGTATTTAATTAACTTCCCAGGGTGAAGAAACCCTTTTTGAGAAGTCAGAGTGAGTAAATTGGCCATTTTCATGCTTTTTTAACCATTCCATAAATCTTGTGTTTAGGGCCCCTGGAAGTATGAAAATCACTTTAAACATGCTAATTTTAGCTCTAACACTGATGATCCACCTACAAATGTGAACTGATGTTCAAAAATAAAACATTTGAAAACGGACCATTTTCCACATTTCTGAAGCATGACGTAATGGGGGGGTGTTATCTCTTTAGTCGAAAATCAGCCGTTTTTGCTTGAACATTAAATGCCTCCAAATGGTATTTAATTAACTTCCCGAGCCCCTGGAAGCATGAAAATCACTTTAAACATGCTAATTTTAGCTCTAACACTGATGATCCACCTACAAATGTGAACTGACGTTCAAAAATAAAACATTTGAAAACGGACCATTTTCCACATTTCTGAAGCATGACGTAATGGGGGGTTGTTATCTCTTTTGTCGAAAATCAGACGTTTTTGCTTGAACATTAAATGCCTCCAAATGGTATTTAATTAACTTCCCGAGCCCCTGGAAGCATGAAAATCACTTTAAACATGCTAATTTTAGCTCTAACACTGATGATCCACCTACAAATGTGAACTGACGTTCAAAAATAAAACATTTGAAAACGGACCATTTTCCACATTTCTGAAGCATGACGTAATGGGGGGGTGTTATCTCTTTTGTCGGTATTCAGCCGTTTTTGTTTGAACATTAAATGCCTCCAAATGGTATTTAATTAACTTCCCGGGGTGAAGAAACCCTTTTTGAGAACTCAGAGTGAGTAAATTGGCCATTTTCATGCACTTTTAACCATTCCATAAATCTTGTGTTTAGGGCCCCTGGAAGCATGAAAATCACTTTAAACATGCTAATTTTAGCTCTAACACTGATGATTCACCTACAAATGTGAACTGACATTCAAAAATAAAACATTTGAAAACGGACCATTTTCCACATTTCTGAAGCATGACGTAATGGGGGGGTGTTATCTCTTTAGTCGAAAATCAGCCGTTTTTGCTTGAACATTAAATGCCTCCAAATGGTATTTAATTAACTTCCCGAGCCACTGGGAGCATGAAAATCACTTTAAACATGCTAATTTTAGCTCTAACACTGATGATCCACCTACAAATGTGAACTGACGTTCAAAAATAAAACATTTGAAAACGGACCATTTTCCACATTTCTGAAGCATGACGTAATGGGGGGTGTTATCTCCTTTGTCGAAAATCAGCCGTTTTTGCTTGAACATTAAATGCCTCCAAATGGTATTTAATTAACTTCCCGGGGTGAAGAAACCCTTTTTGAGAACTCAGAGTGAGTAAATTGGCCATTTTCATGCACTTTTAACCATTCCATAAATCTTGTGTTTAGGGCCCCTGGAAGCATGAAAATCACTTTAAACATGCTAATTTTAGCTCTAACACTGAAGATCCACCTACAAATGTGAACTGACGTTCAAAAATAAAACATTTGAAAACGGACCATTTTCCACATTTCTGAAGCATGACATAATGGGGGTGTTATCTCTTTTGTCGAAAATCAGCCGTTTTTGCTTGAACATTAAATGCCTCCAAATGGTATTTAATTAACTTCCCAAGCCCCTGGAAGCATGAAAATCACTTTAAACATGCTAATTTTAGCTCTAACACTGATGATCCACCTACAAATGTGAAATGACGTTCAAAAATAAAACATTTGAAAACGGACCATTTTCCACATTTCTGAAGCATGACGTAATGGGGGGGTGTTATCTCTTTTGTCGAAAATCAGCCGTTTTTGCTTGAACATTAAATGCCTCCAAATGGTATTTAATTAACTTCCCGAGCCCCTGGAAGCATGAAAATAACTTTAAACATGCTAATTTTAGCTCTAACACTGATGATCCACCTACAAATGTGAACTGACGTTCAAAAATAAAACATTTGAAAACGGACCATTTTCCACATTTCTGAAGCATGACGTAATGGGGGGGTGTTATCTCTTTTGTCGGTATTCAGCCATTTTTTCTTGAACATTAAATGCCTCCAAATGGTATTTAATTAACTTCCCGGGGTGAAGAAACCCTTTTTGAGAACTCAGAGTGAGTAAATTGGCCATTTTCATGCACTTTTAACCATTCCATAAATCTTGTGTTTAGGGCCCCTGGAAGCATGAAAATCACTTTAAACATGCTAATTTTAGCTCTAACACTGATGATCCACCTACAAATGTGAACTGACGTTCAAAAATAAAACATTTGAAAACGGACCATTTTCCACATTTCTGAAGCATGACGTAATGGGGGGGTGTTATCTCTTTAGTCGAAAATCAGCCGTTTTTGCTTGAACATTAAATGCCTCCAAATGGTATTTAATTAACTTCCTGAGCCCCTGGGAGCATGAAAATCACTTTAAACATGCTAATTTTAGCTCTAACACTGATGATCCACCTACAAATGTGAACTGACGTTCAAAAATAAAACATTTGAAAACGGACCATTTTCCACATTTCTGAAGCATGACGCAATGGGGGGGTGTTATCTCTTTTGTCGAAAATCAGCCGTTTTTGCTTGAACATTAAATGCCTCCAAATGGTATTTAATTAACTTCCCGGGGTGAAGAAACTCTTTTTGAGAACTCAGAGTGAGTAAATTGGCCATTTTCATGCACTTTTAACCATTCCATAAATCTTGTGTTTAGGGCCCCTGGAAGCATGAAAATCACTTTAAACATGCTAATTTTAGCTCTAACACTGAAGATCCACCTACAAATGTGAACTGACGTTCAAAAATAAAACATTTGAAAATGGACCATTTTCCACATTTCTGAAGCATGACGTAATGGGGGTGTTTTCTCTTTTGTCGAAAATTAGCCGTTTTTGCTTGAACATTAAATGCCTCCAAATAGTATTTAATTAACTTCCCAAGCCCCTGGAAGCATGAAAATCACTTTAAACATGCTAATTTTAGCTCTAACACTGATGATCCACCTACAAATGTGAAATGACGTTCAAAAATAAAACATTTGAAAACGGACCATTTTCCACATTTCTGAAGCATGACGTAATGGGGGGTGTTATCTCTTTTGTCGAAAATCAGCCGTTTTTGCTTGAACATTAAATGCCTCCAAATGGTATTTAATTACCTTCCCGGGGTGAAGAAACCCTTTTTGAGAACTCAGAGTGAGTAAATTGGCCATTTTCATGCACTTTTAACCATTCCATAAATCTTGTGTTTAGGGCCCCTGGAAGCATGAAAATCACTTTAAACATGCTAATTTTAGCTCTAACACTGAAGATCCACCTACAAATGTGAACTGACGTTCAAAAATAAAACATTTGAAAACGGACCATTTTCCACATTTCTGAAGCATGACATAATGGGGGTGTTATCTCTTTTGTCGAAAATCAGCCGTTTTTGCTTGAACATTAAATGCCTCCAAATGGTATTTAATTAACTTCCCAAGCCCCTGGAAGCATGAAAATCACTTTAAACATGCTAATTTTAGCTCTAACACTGATGATCCACCTACAAATGTGAAATGACGTTCAAAAATAAAACATTTGAAAACGGACCATTTTCCACATTTCTGAAGCATGACGTAATGGGGGGTGTTATCTCTTTTGTCGAAAATCAGCCGTTTTTGCTTGAACATTAAATGCCTCCAAATGGTATTTAATTAACTTCCCGGGGTGAAGAAACCCTTTTTGAGAACTCAGAGTGAGTAAATTGGCCATTTTCATGCACTTTTAACCATTCCATAAATCTTGTGTTTAGGGCCCCTGGAAGCATGAAAATCACTTTAAACATGCTAATTTTAGCTCTAACACTGAAGATCCACCTACAAATGTGAACTGACGTTCAAAAATAAAACATTTGAAAACGGACCATTTTCCACATTTCTGAAGCATGACATAATGGGGGTGTTATCTCTTTTGTCGAAAATCAGCCGTTTTTGCTTGAACATTAAATGCCTCCAAATGGTATTTAATTAACTTCCCAAGCCCCTGGAAGCATGAAAATCACTTTAAACATGCTAATTTTAGCTCTAACACTGATGATCCACCTACAAATGTGAAATGACGTTCAAAAATAAAACATTTGAAAACGGACCATTTTCCACATTTCTGAAGCATGACGTAATGGGGGGGTGTTATCTCTTTAGTCGAAAATCAGCCGTTTTTGCTTGAACATTAAATGCCTCCAAATGGTATTTAATTAACTTCCCGGGGTGAAGAAACTCTTTTTGAGAACTCAGAGTGAGTAAATTGGCCATTTTCATGCACTTTTAACCATTCCATAAATCTTGTGTTTAGGGCCCCTGGAAGCATGAAAATCACTTTAAACATGCTAATTTTAGCTCTAACACTGAAGATCCACCTACAAATGTGAACTGACGTTCAAAAATAAAACATTTGAAAATGGACCATTTTCCACATTTCTGAAGCATGACGTAATGGGGGGGTGTTATCTCTTTAGTCGAAAATCAGCCGTTTTTGCTTGAACATTAAATGCCTCCAAATGGTATTTAATTAACTTCCTGAGCCCCTGGGAGCATGAAAATCACTTTAAACATGCTAATTTTAGCTCTAACACTGATGATCCACCTACAAATGTGAACTGACGTTCAAAAATAAAACATTTGAAAACGGACCATTTTCCACATTTCTGAAGCATGACGTAATGGGGGGTGTTATCTCTTTTGTCGAAAATCAGCAGTTTTTGCTTGAACATTAAATGCCTCCAAATGGTATTTAATTAACTTCCCGGGGTGAAGAAACTCTTTTTGAGAACTCAGAGTGAGTAAATTGGCCATTTTCATGCACTTTTAACCATTCCATAAATCTTGTGTTTAGGGCCCCTGGAAGCATGAAAATTACTTTAAACATGCTAATTTTAGCTCTAACACTGAAGATCCACCTACAAATGTGAACTGCCGTTCAAAAATAAAACATTTGAAAACGGACCATTTTCCACATTTCTGAAGCATGACGTAATGGGGGTGTTTTCTCTTTTGTCGAAAATTAGCCGTTTTTGCTTGAACATTAAATGCCTCCAAATGGTATTTAATTAACTTCCCAAGCCCCTGGAAGCATGAAAATCACTTTAAACATGCTAATTTTAGCTCTAACACTGATGATCCACCTACAAATGTGAAATGACGTTCAAAAATAAAACATTTGAAAACGGACCATTTTCCACATTTCTGAAGCATGACGTAATGGGGGGTGTTATCTCTTTTGTCGGTATTCAGCCGTTTTTGCTTGAACATTAAATGCCTCCAAATGGTATTTAATTAACTTCCCGGGGTGAAGAAACCCTTTTGAGAACTCAGAGTGAGTAAATTGGCCATTTTCATGCACTTTTAACCATTCCATAAATCTTGTGTTTAGGGCCCCTAGAAGCATGAAAATCACTTTAAACATGCTAATTTTAGCTCTAACACTGATGATCCAACTACAAATGTGAACTGACGTTCAAAAATAAAACATTTGAAAACGGACCATTTTCCACATTTCTGAAGCATGACGTAATGGGGGGGGTGTTATCTCTTTAGTCGAAAATCAGCCGTTTTTGCTTGAACATTAAATGCCTCCATATGGTATTTAATTAACTTCCCGAGCCCCTGGAAGCATGAAAATCACTTTAAACATGCTAATTTTAGCTCTAACACTGATGATCCACCTACAAATGTGAACTGACGTTCAAAAATAAAACATTTCAAAACGAACCATTTTCCACATTTCTGAAGCATGACGTAATGGGGGGGTGTTATCTCTTTTGTCGGTATTCAGCCGTTTTTGCTTGAACATTAAATGCCTCCAAATGGTATTTAATTAACTTCCCGGGGTGAAGAAACACTTTTGAGAACTCAGAGTGAGTAAATTGGCCATTTTCATGCACTTTTAACCATTCCATAAATCTTGTGTTTAGGGCCCCTAGAAGCATGAAAATCACTTTAAACATGCTAATTTTAGCTCTAACACTGATGATCCACCTACAAATGTGAACTGACGTTCAAAAATAAAACATTTGAAAACGGACCATTTTCCACATTTCTGAAGCATGACGTAATGGGGGGATGTTATCTCTTTTTGTCGAAAATCAGCCGTTTTTGCTTGAACATTAAATGCCTCCAAATGGTATTTAATTAATTTCCCGGGGTGAAGAAACCCTTTTTGAGAACTCAGAGTGAGTAAATTGGCCATTTTTATGCACTTTTAACCATTCCATAAATCTTGTGTTTAGGGCCCCTGGAAGCATGAAAATCACTTTAAACATGCTAATTTTAGCTCTAACACTGATGATCCACCTACAAATGTGAACTGACGTTCAAAAATAAAACATTCGAAAACGGACCATTTTCCACATTTCTGAAGCATGACGTAATGGGGGGGTGTTATCTCTTTTGTCGAAAATCAGCCGTTTTTGGTTGAACATTAAATGCCTCCAAATGGTATTTAATTAACTTCCCCGGGGTGAAGAAACCCTTTTTGAGAACTCAGAGTGAGTAAATTGGCCATTTTCATGCACTTTTAACCATTCCATAAATCTTGTGTTTAGGGCCCCTGGAAGCATGAAAATCACTTTAAACATGCTAATTTTAGCTCTAACACTGATGATCCACCTACAAATGTGAACTGATGTTCAAAAATAAAACATTTGAAAACGGACCATTTTCCACATTTCTGAAGCATGACGTAATGGGGGGTGTTATCTCTTTTGTCGAAAATCAGCCGTTTTTGCTTGAACATTAAATGCCTCCATATGGTATTTAATTAACTTCCTGAGCCCCTGGAAGCATGAAAATAACTTTAAACATGCTAATTTTAGCTCTAACACTGATGATCCACCTACAAATGTGAACTGACGTTCAAAAATAAAACATTTGAAAACGGACCATTTTCCACATTTCTGAAGCATGACGTAATGGGGGGGGTGTTATCTCTTTTGTCGAAAATCAGCCGTTTTTGCTTGAACATTAAATGCCTCCAAATGGTATTTAATTAACTTCCCGAGCCCCTGGAAGCATGAAAATCACTTTAAACATGCTAATTTTAGCTCTAACACTGATGATCCACCTACAAATGTGAACTGACGTTCAAAAATAAAACATTTGAAAACGGACCATTTTCCACATTTCTGAAGCATGACGTAATGGGGGGGTGTTATCTCTTTTGTCGGTATTCAGCCGTTTTTGCTTGAACATTAAATGCCTCCAAATGGTATTTAATTAACTTCCCAGGGTGAAGAAACCCTTTTTGAGAAGTCAGAGTGAGTAAATTGGCCATTTTCATGCTTTTTTAACCATTCCATAAATCTTGTGTTTAGGGCCCCTGGAAGTATGAAAATCACTTTAAACATGCTAATTTTAGCTCTAACACTGATGATCCACCTACAAATGTGAACTGATGTTCAAAAATAAAACATTTGAAAACGGACCATTTTCCACATTTCTGAAGCATGACGTAATGGGGGGGTGTTATCTCTTTAGTCGAAAATCAGCCGTTTTTGCTTGAACATTAAATGCCTCCAAATGGTATTTAATTAACTTCCCGAGCCCCTGGAAGCATGAAAATCACTTTAAACATGCTAATTTTAGCTCTAACACTGATGATCCACCTACAAATGTGAACTGACGTTCAAAAATAAAACATTTGAAAACGGACCATTTTCCACATTTCTGAAGCATGACGTAATGGGGGGTTGTTATCTCTTTTGTCGAAAATCAGCCGTTTTTGCTTGAACATTAAATGCCTCCAAATGGTATTTAATTAACTTCCCGAGCCCCTGGAAGCATGAAAATCACTTTAAACATGCTAATTTTAGCTCTAACACTGATGATCCACCTACAAATGTGAACTGACGTTCAAAAATAAAACATTTGAAAACGGACCATTTTCCACATTTCTGAAGCATGACGTAATGGGGGGGTGTTATCAGTTTTGTCGAAAATCAGCCGTTTTTGCTTGAACATTAAATGCCTCCAAATGGTATTTAATTAACTTCCCGGGGTGAAGAAACCCTTTTTGAGAACTCAGAGTGAGTAAATTGGCCATTTTCATGCTTTTTTAACCATTCCATAAATCTTGTGTTTAGGGCCCCTGGAAGCATGAAAATCACTTTAAACATGCTAATTTTAGCTCTAACACTGATGATCCACCTACAAATGTGAACGGACGTTCAAAAATAAAACATTTGAAAACGGACCATTTTCCACATTTCTGAAGCATGACGTAATGTGGGGGTGTTATCTCTTTTGTCGAAAATCAGCCGTTTTTGCTTGAACATTAAATGCCTCCAAATGGTATTTAATTAACTTCCCGAGCCCCTGGAAGCATGAAAATCACTTTAAACATGCTAATTTTAGCTCTAACACTGATGATCCACCTACAAATGTGAACTGACGTTCAAAAATAAAACATTTGAAAACGGACCATTTTCCACATTTCTGAAGCATGACGTAATGGGGGGGGTGTTATCTCTTTTGTCGGTATTCAGCCGTTTTTGCTTGAACATTAAATGCCTCCAAATGGTATTTAATTAACTTCCCGGGGTGAAGAAACCCTTTTTGAGAACTCAGAGTGAGTAAATTGGCCATTTTCATGCACTTTTAACCATTCCATAAATCTTGTGTTTAGGGCCCCTAGAAGCATGAAAATCACTTTAAACATGCTAATTTTAGCTCTAACACTGATGATCCACCTACAAATGTGAACTGACGTTCAAAAATAAAACATTTGAAAACGGACCATTTTCCACATTTCTGAAGCATGACGTAATGGGGGGGTGTTATCTCTTTTTGTCGAAAATCAGCCGTTTTTGCTTGAACATTAAATGCCTCCAAATGGTATTTAATTAATTTCCCGGGGTGAAGAACCCCTTTTTGAGAACTCAGAGTGAGTAAATTGGCCATTTTTATGCACTTTTAACCATTCCATAAATCTTGTGTTTAGGGCCCCTGGAAGCATGAAAATCACTTTAAACATGCTAATTTTAGCTCTAACACTGATGATCCACCTACAAATGTGAACTGACGTTCAAAAATAAAACATTCGAAAACGGACCATTTTCCACATTTCTGAAGCATGACGTAATGGGGGGTGTTATCTCTTTTGTCGAAAATCAGCCGTTTTTGCTTGAACATTAAATGCCTCCAAATGGTATTTAATTAACTTCCCGGGGTGAAGAAACCCTTTTTGAGAACTCAGAGTGAGTAAATTGGCCATTTTCATGCACTTTTAACCATTCCATAAATCTTGTGTTTAGGGCCCCTGGAAGCATGAAAATCACTTTAAACATGCTAATTTTAGCTCTAACACTGATGATCCACCTACAAATGTGAACTGATGTTCAAAAATAAAACATTTGAAAACGGACCATTTTCCACATTTCTGAAGCATGACGTAATGGGGGGGTGTTATCTCTTTTGTCGAAAATCAGCTGTTTTTGCTTGAACATTAAATGCCTCCATATGGTATTTAATTAACTTCCTGAGCCCCTGGAAGCATGAAAATAACTTTAAACATGCTAATTTTAGCTCTAACACTGATGATCCACCTACAAATGTGAACTGACGTTCAAAAATAAAACATTTGAAAACGGACCATTTTCCACATTTCTGAAGCATGACGTAATGGGGGGGTGTTATCTCTTTTGTCGAAAATCAGCCGTTTTTGCTTGAACATTAAATGCCTCCAAATGGTATTTAATTAACTTCCCGAGCCCCTGGAAGCATGAAAATCACTTTAAACATGCTAATTTTAGCTCTAACACTGATGATCCACCTACAAATGTGAACTGACGTTCAAAAATAAAACATTTGAAAACGGACCATTTTCCACATTTCTGAAGCATGACGTAATGGGGGGGTGTTATCTCTTTTGTCGGTATTCAGCCGTTTTTGCTTGAACATTAAATGCCTCCAAATGGTATTTAATTAACTTCCCAGGGTGAAGAAACCCTTTTTGAGAAGTCAGAGTGAGTAAATTGGCCATTTTCATGCTTTTTTAACCATTCCATAAATCTTGTGTTTAGGGCCCCTGGAAGTATGAAAATCACTTTAAACATGCTAATTTTAGCTCTAACACTGATGATCCACCTACAAATGTGAACTGATGTTCAAAAATAAAACATTTGAAAACGGACCATTTTCCACATTTCTGAAGCATGACGTAATGGGGGGGTGTTATCTCTTTAGTCGAAAATCAGCCGTTTTTGCTTGAACATTAAATGCCTCCAAATGGTATTTAATTAACTTCCCGAGCCCCTGGAAGCATGAAAATCACTTTAAACATGCTAATTTTAGCTCTAACACTGATGATCCACCTACAAATGTGAACTGACGTTCAAAAATAAAACATTTGAAAACGGACCATTTTCCACATTTCTGAAGCATGACGTAATGGGGGGGTGTTATCTCTTTTGTCGGTATTCAGCCGTTTTTGCTTGAACATTAAATGCCTCCAAATGGTATTTAATTAACTTCCCAGGGTGAAGAAACCCTTTTTGAGAAGTCAGAGTGAGTAAATTGGCCATTTTCATGCTTTTTTAACCATTCCATAAATCTTGTGTTTAGGGCCCCTGGAAGTATGAAAATCACTTTAAACATGCTAATTTTAGCTCTAACACTGATGATCCACCTACAAATGTGAACTGATGTTCAAAAATAAAACATTTGAAAACGGACCATTTTCCACATTTCTGAAGCATGACGTAATGGGGGGGTGTTATCTCTTTAGTCGAAAATCAGCCGTTTTTGCTTGAACATTAAATGCCTCCAAATGGTATTTAATTAACTTCCCGAGCCCCTGGAAGCATGAAAATCACTTTAAACATGCTAATTTTAGCTCTAACACTGATGATCCACCTACAAATGTGAACTGACGTTCAAAAATAAAACATTTGAAAACGGACCATTTTCCACATTTCTGAAGCATGACGTAATGGGGGGGTGTTATCTCTTTTGTCGAAAATCAGCCGTTTTTGCTTGAACATTAAATGCCTCCAAATGGTATTTAATTAACTTCCCGAGCCCCTGGAAGCATGAAAATCACTTTAAACATGCTAATTTTAGCTCTAACACTGATGATCCACCTACAAATGTGAACTGGCGTTCAAAAATAAAACATTTGAAAACGGACCATTTTCCACATTTCTGAAGCATGACGTAATGGGGGGGTGTTATCTCTTTTGTCGAAAATCAGCCGTTTTTGCTTGAACATTAAATGCCTCCAAATGGTATTTAATTAACTTCCCGAGCCCCTGGAAGCATGAAAATCACTTTAAACATGCTAATTTTAGCTCTAACACTGATGATCCACCTACAAATGTGAACTGACGTTCAAAAATAAAACATTTGAAAACGGACCATTTTCCACATTTCTGAAGCATGACGTAATGGGGGGATGTTATCTCTTTTGTCGGTATTCAGCCGTTTTTGCTTGAACATTAAATGCATCCAAATGGTATTTAATTAACTTCCCATGGTGAAGAAACCCTTTTTGAGAAGTCAGAGTGAGTAAATTGGCCATTTTCATGCTTTTTTAACCATTCCATAAATCTTGTGTTTAGGGCCCCTGGAAGTATGAAAATCACTTTAAACATGCTAATTTTAGCTCTAACACTGATGATCCACCTACAAATGTGAACTGATGTTCAAAAATAAAACATTTGAAAACGGACCATTTTCCACATTTCTGAAGCATGACGTAATGGGGGGGTGTTATCTCTTTAGTCGAAAATCAGCCGTTTTTGCTTGAACATTAAATGCCTCCAAATGGTATTTAATTAACTTCCCGAGCCCCTGGAAGCATGAAAATCACTTTAAACATGCTAATTTTAGCTCTAACACTGATGATCCACCTACAAATGTGAACTGACGTTCAAAAATAAAACATTTGAAAACGGACCATTTTCCACATTTCTGAAGCATGACGTAATGGGGGGGTGTTATCTCTTTTGTCGAAAATCAGCCGTTTTTGCTTGAACATTAAATGCCTCCAAATGGTATTTAATTAACTTCCCGAGCCCCTGGAAGCATGAAAATCACTTTAAACATGCTAATTTTAGCTCTAACACTGATGATCCACCTACAAATGTGAACTGACGTTCAAAAATAAAACATTTGAAAACGGACTATTTTCCACATTTCTGAAGCATGACGTAATGGGGGGGTGTTATCAGTTTTGTCGAAAATCAGCCGTTTTTGCTTGAACATTAAATGCCTCCAAACGGTATTTAATTAACTTCCCGGGGTGAAGAAACCCTTTTTGAGAACTCAGAGTGAGTAAATTGGCCATTTTCATGCTTTTTTAACCATTCCATAAATCTTGTGTTTAGGGCCCCTGGAAGCATGAAAATCACTTTAAACATGCTAATTTTAGCTCTAACACTGATGATCCACCTACAAATGTGAACGGACGTTCAAAAATAAAACATTTGAAAACGGACCATTTTCCACATTTCTGAAGCATGACGTAATGGGGGGGTGTTATCTCTTTTGTCGAAAATCAGCCGTTTTTGCTTGAACATTAAATGCCTCCAAATGGTATTTAATTAACTTCCCGAGCCCCTGGAAGCATGAAAATCACTTTAAACATGCTAATTTTAGCTCTAACACTGATGATCCACCTACAAATGTGAACTGACGTTCAAAAATAAAACATTTGAAAACGGACCATTTTCCACATTTCTGAAGCATGACGTAATGGGGGGGGTGTTATCTCTTTTGTCGGTATTCAGCCGTTTTTGCTTGAACATTAAATGCCTCCAAATGGTATTTAATTAACTTCCCGGGGTGAAGAAACCCTTTTTGAGAACTCAGAGTGAGTAAATTGGCCATTTTCATGCACTTTTAACCATTCCATAAATCTTGTGTTTAGGGCCCCTATAAGCATGAAAATCACTTTAAACATGCTAATTTTAGCTCTAACACTGATGATCCACCTACAAATGTGAACTGACGTTCAAAAATAAAACATTTGAAAACGGACCATTTTCCACATTTCTGAAGCATGACGTAATGGGGGGGTGTTATCTCTTTTGTCAAAAATCAGCTGGTTTTGCTTGAACATTAACTGCCTCCAAATGGTATTTAATTCACTTACTGGGGTGAAGAAACACTTTTTGAGACTTCAGATTGAGTAAATTGGCCATTTTCATGCACTTTTAACCATTCCACAAATCTTGTGTTTAGGGCCCCTGGAAGCATGAAAATCACTTCAAACATGCTAATTTTCGCTCTAAAACTGATGATCCACCTACAAATGTGAACTGACGTCCAAAAATAAAACATTTGAAAACGGACCATTTTTCACCTTTCGGAAGCATGACGTAATGGGGGGGTGTTATCTCTTTTGTCAAAAATCAGCCGATTTTGCTTGAACATTAAATGCCTCCAAATGGTATTTAATTCACTTCCCGGAGTGAAGAAACACTTTTTGAGACCTCAGAGTGAGTAAACTGGCCATTTTCATGCACTTTTAACCATTCCACAAATCTTGTGTTTAAGGCCCCTGGAAGCATGAAAATCACTTTAAACATGCTCATTTTAGCTCTAAAACTGATGATCCACCTACAAATGTGCACTGACGTTAAAAAATAAAACATTTGAAAACGGACCATTTTTCACCTTTCGGAAGCATGACGTAATGGGGGGGTGTTATCTCTTTTGTCAAAAATCACCTGTTTTTGCTTGAACATTAAATGCCTCCAAATGGTATTTAGTACACTTCCTGGGCCCCTGGAAGCATGAAAATCACTTTAAACATGCTAATTTTAGCTCTAAAACTGATGATCTACTTACATATGTGAACTGACGTTCAAAAATAAAACATTTGAAAACGGACCATTTTTCACCTTTCTGAAGCATGACGTAATGGAGGGGTGTTATCTCTTTTGTCAAAAATCAGCCATTTTTCCTTGAACATTAAATGCCTCCCAATGGTATTTCATTCACTTCGCGGGGTGAAGAAACACTTTTTGAGACCTCAGATTGAGTAAATTGGCCACTTTCATGCACTTTTAACCATTCCACAAATTTTGTGTTTATGGCCCCTGGAAGCATAAAAATCACTTTAAACATGCTAATTTTAGCTCTAAAACTGATGATCCACCTACAAATGTGAACTGATGTTCAAAAATAAAACATTTGAAAACGGACCATTTTTCACCTTTCTGAAGCATGACGTAATGGGGGGGTTTTATCTCTTTTGTCAAAAATCACCTGTTTTTGCTTGAACATTAAGTGCCTCAAAATGGTATTTAATTCACTTCCCGGGCCCCTGGAAGCATGAAAATCACTTTAAACATGCAAATTTTAGCTCTAAAACTGATGATCTACTTACAAATGTGAACTGGCGTTCAAAAATAAAACATTTGAAAACGGACCATTTTTCACCTTTCTGAAGCATGACGTAATGGGGGGTGTTATCTCCTTTGTCAAAAATCAGCCGCTTTTGCTTGAACATTAAATGCCTCCAAATGGTATTTAATTCACTTCCCGGGGTGAAGAAACACTTTTTGAGAACTCAGAGTGAGTAAATTGGCCATTTTCATGCACTTTTAACCATTCCACAAATCTTGTGTTTAGGGCCCCTGGAAGCATGAAAATCACTTTAAACATGCTAATTTTAGCTCTAAAACTGACGATCCACCTACAAATGTGAACTGACCTTAAAAAAAAAACCATTTGAAAACAGACCGTTTTTCACCTCTCTGAAGCATGGCGTAAAGGGGGGGTGTTATCTCTTTTGTCAAAAATCAGCCGTTTTTGCTTGAACATTAAATGCCTCCAAATGGTATTTAATTCACTTCCCGGGGTGAAGAAACACTTTTTGAGACCTCAGAGTGAGCAAATTGGCCGATTTTAATGCACTTTTTACCATTCCACAAATCTTGTGCTTATGGCCCCTGGAAGCATGAAAATCACTTTAAACATGCTAATTTTAGCTCTCAAACTGACGTTCCACCTACAAATGTGAACTGACGTTCAAAAATAAAACATTTGAAAACGGACCATTTTACACCTTTCTGAAGCATGACATAATGGGAGGTGTTATCTCTTTTGTCAAAAATCACCTGTTTTTGCTTGAACATTAAATGCCTCCAAATGGTATTTAGTTCACTTCCTGGGCCTCTGGAAGCATGAAAATCACTTTAAACATGCTAATTTTAGCTCTAAAACTGATGATCTACTTACATATGTGAACTGACGTTCAAAAATAAAACATTTGAAAACGGACCATTTTTCACCTTTCTGAAGCATGACGTAATGGAGGGGTGTTATCTCTTTTGTCAAAAATCAGCCATTTTTCCTTGAACATTAAATGCCTCCCAATGGTATTTCATTCACTTCCCGGGGTGAAGAAACACTTTTTGAGACCTCAGATTGAGTAAATTGGCCACTTTCATGCACTTTTAACCATTCCACAAATTTTGTGTTTATGGCCCCTGGAAGCATAAAAATCACTTTAAACATGCTAATTTTAGCTCTAAAACTGATGATCCACCTACAAATGTGAACTGATGTTCAAAAATAAAACATTTGAAAACGGACCATTTTTCACCTTTCTGAAGCATGACGTAATGGGGGGGTTTTATCTCTTTTGTCAAAAATCACCTGTTTTTGCTTGAACATTAAGTGCCTCAAAATGGTATTTAATTCACTTCCCGGGCCCCTGGAAGCATGAAAATCACTTTAAACATGCAAATTTTAGCTCTAAAACTGATGATCTACTTACAAATGTGAACTGGCGTTCAAAAATAAAACATTTGAAAACGGACCATTTTTCACCTTTCTGAAGCATGACGTAATGGGGGGTGTTATCTCCTTTGTCAAAAATCAGCCGCTTTTGCTTGAACATTAAATGCCTCCAAATGGTATTTAATTCACTTCCCGGGGTGAAGAAACACTTTTTGAGAACTCAGAGTGAGTAAATTGGCCATTTTCATGCACTTTTAACCATTCCACAAATCTTGTGTTTAGGGCCCCTGGAAGCATGAAAATCACTTTAAACATGCTAATTTTAGCTCTAAAACTGACGATCCACCTACAAATGTGAACTGACCTTAAAAAAAAAAAACATTTGAAAACAGACCGTTTTTCACCTCTCTGAAGCATGGCGTAAAGGGGGGGTGTTATCTCTTTTGTCAAAAATCAGCCGTTTTTGCTTGAACATTAAATGCCTCCAAATGGTATTTAATTCACTTCCCGGGGTGAAGAAACACTTTTTGAGACCTCAGAGTGAGCAAATTGGCCGATTTTAATGCACTTTTTACCATTCCACAAATCTTGTGCTTATGGCCCCTGGAAGCATGAAAATCACTTTAAACATGCTAATTTTAGCTCTCAAACTGACGTTCCACCTACAAATGTGAACTGACGTTCAAAAATAAAACATTTGAAAACGGACCATTTTACACCTTTCTGAAGCATGACATAATGGGAGGTGTTATCTCTTTTGTCAAAAATCAGCCATTTTTGCTTGAACATTAAATGCCTCCAAATGGTATTTAATTCACTTCCCGGAGTGAAGAACCCCTTTTTGAGAACTCAGAGTGACTAAATTGGCCGATTTTAATGCACTTTTTACCATTCCACAAATCTTGTGCTTATGGCCCCTGGAAGCATGAAAATCACTTCAAACATGCTAATTTTAGCTCTAAAACTGATAATCCACCTACAAATGTGAAATGACGTTCAAAAATAAAACATTTGACAACGGACCATTTTTTACCATTCTGAAGCATGACGTAATGGGGCGGTGTTATCTCTTTTGTCAAAAATCAGACGATTTTCCTTGAACATTAAATGCCTCCAAATGGTATTTAACTCACTTCCTGGGGCCCTGGAAGCATGAAAATCACTTTAAATATGCTAATTTTAGCTCGAAAACTGATGATCTACTTACAAATGTGAACTGACTTTAAAAAATAAAACATTTGACAACGGACCATTTTTTACCATTCTGAAGCATGACGTAATGGGGCGGTGTTATCTCTTTTGTCAAAAATCACCTGTTTTTGCTTGAAAATAAAATGCCTCCAAATTGTATTTAATTTACTTCCCGGGCACCTGGAAGCATGAAAATCACTTTAAACATGCTAATTTTAGCTCTAAAACTGATGATCCACCTACAAATGTGAACTGACGTTCAAAAATAGAACATTTGAAAACGGACCATTTTTCACCTTTCTGAAGCATTACGTAATGGCGGGGGGTGTTATCTCTTTTGTCAAAAATCAGCTGGTTTTGCTTGAACATTAACTGCCTCCAAATGGTATTTAATTCACTTACTGGGGTGAAGAAACACTTTTTCAGACCTCAGATTGAGTAAATTGGCCATTTTCATGCACTTTTACCCATTCCACAAATCTTGGGTTTAGGGCGTCTGGAAGCATGAAAATCACTTCAAACATGCTAATGTTAGCTCTAAAACTGAGGATCCACCTACAAATGTGAACTGACGTTCATAAATAAAGCATTTGAAAATGGACCATTTTTCACCTTTCTAAAGCATGCCGTAATGGAGGGGTGTTATCTCTTTTGTCAAAAATCAGCAGATTTTGCTTGAACATTAAATGCCTCCAAATCGTATTTAATTCACTTCCCGGGCCCCTGGAAGCAGGAAAATCACTTTAAACATGCTAATTTTAGCTCTAAAACTGATGATCCACCTACAAATGTGCACTGACGTTCAAAAATAAAACATTTGAAATCAGACCATTTTTCCCCTTTCTGAAGCATGACGTAATGGGGGGGGGTGTTATCTCTTTTGTCAAAAATCAGCTGGTTTTGCTTGAACATTAACTGCCTCCAAATGGTATTTAATTCACTTACTGGGGTGAAGAAACACTTTTTGAGACTTCAGATTGAGTAAATTGGCCATTTTCATGCACTTTTAACCATTCCACAAATCTTGTGTTTAGGGCCCCTGGAAGCATGAAAATCACTTCAAACATGCTAATTTTTGCTCTAAAACTGATGATCCACCTACAAATGTGAACTGACGTCCAAAAATAAAACATTTGAAAACGGACCATTTTTCACCTTTCTAAAGCATGACGTAATGTTATCTCTTTTGTCAAAAATCAGCCAATTTTGCTTGAACATTAAATGCCTCCAAATGGTATTTAATTCACTTCCCGGAGTGAAGAAACACTTTTTGAGACCTCAGAGTGAGTAAACTGGCCATTTTCATGCACTTTTAACCATTCCACAAATCTTGTGTTTAAGGCCCCTGGAAGCATGAAAATCACTTTAAACATGCTAATTTTAGCTCTAAAACTGATGATCCACCTACAAATGTGCACTGACGTTAAAAAATAAAACATTTGAAAATGGACCATTTTTCACCTTTCGGAAGCATGACGTAATGGGGGGGGGGTGTTATCTCTTTTGTCAAAAATCACCTGTTTCTGCTTGAACATTAAATGCCTCCAAATGGTATTTAGTTCACTTCCTGGGCCCCTGGAAGCATGAAAATCACTTTAAACATGCTAATTTTAGCTCAAAACTGATGATCTACTTACATATGTGAACTGACGTTCAAAAATAAAACATTTGAAAACGGACCATTTTTCACCTTTCTGAAGCATGACGTAATGGAGGGGTGTTATCTCTTTTGTCAAAAATCAGCCATTTTTCCTTGAACATTAAATGCCTCCCAATGGTATTTCATTCACTTCCCGGGGTGAAGAAACACTTTTTGAGACCTCAGATTGAGTAAATTGGCCACTTTCATGCACTTTTAACCATTCCACAAATCTTGTGTTTATGGCCCCTGGAAGCATAAAAATCACTTTAAACATGCTAATTTTAGCTCTAAAACTGATGATCCACCTACAAATGTGAACTGATGTTCAAAAATAAAACATTAGAAAACGGACCATTTTTCACCTTTCTGAAGCATGACGTAATGGGGGGGTGTTATCTCTTTTGTCAAAAATCACCTGTTTTTGCTTGAACATTAAATGTCTCCAAATGGTATTTAGTTCATTTCCTGGGCCCCTGGAAGCATGAAAATCACTTTAAACATGCAAATTTTAGCTCTAAAACTGATGATCTACTTACAAATGTGAACTGGCGTTCAAAAATAAAACATTTGAAAACGGACAATTTTTCACCTTTCTGAAGCATGATGTAATGGGGGGTGTTATCTCCTTTGTCAAAAATCATCCGCTTTTGCTTGAACATTAAATGCCTCCAAATGGTATTTAATTCACTTCCCGGGGTGAAGAAACACTTTTTGAGAGCTCAGAGTGAGTAAATTGGCCATTTTCATGCACTTTTAACCATTCCACAAATCTTGTGTTTAGGGCCCCTGGAAGCATGAAAATCACTTTAGACATGCTAATTTTAGCTCTAAAACTGACGATCCACCTACAAATGTGAACTGACGTTCAAAAATAAAACATTTGAAAACGGACAATTTTTCACCTTTCTGAAGCATTACGTAATGGAGGGGGGTGTTATCTCTTTTGTCAAAAATCAGCTGGTTTTGCTTGAACATTAACTGCCTCCAAATGGTATTTAATTCACTTACTGGGGTGAAGAAACATTTTTTCAGACCTCAGATTGAGTAAATTGGCCATTTTCATGCACTTTTACCCATTCCACAAATCTTGTGTTTAGGGCGTCTGGAAGCATGAAAATCACTTCAAACATGCTAATGTTAGCTCTAAAACTGAGGATCCACCTACAAATGTGAACTGACGTTCATAAATAAAGCATTTGAAAATGGACCATTTTTCACCTTTCTAAAGCATGCCGTAATGGAGGGGTGTTATCTCTTTTGTCAAAAATCAGCCGATTTTGCTTGAACTTTAAATGCCTCCAAATCGTATTTAATTCACTTCCCGGGCCCCTGGAAGCAGGAAAATCACTTTAAACATGCTAATTTTAGCTCTAAAACTGATGATCCACCTACAAATGTGCACTGACGTTCAAAAATAAAACATTTGAAATCAGACCATTTTTCACCTTTCTGAAGCATGACGTAATGGGGGGGGGTGTTATCTCTTTTGTCAAAAATCAGCTGGTTTTGCTTGAACATTAACTGCCTCCAAATGGTATTTAATTCACTTACTGGGGTGAAGAAACACTTTTTGAGACTTCAGATTGAGTAAATTGGCCATTTTCATGCATTTTTAACCATTCCACAAATCTTGTGTTTAGGGCCCCTGGAAGCATGAAAATCACTTCAAACATGCTAATTTTCGCTCTAAAACTGATGATCCACCTACAAATGTGAACTGACGTCCAAAAATAAAACATTTGAAAACGGACCATTTTTCACCTTTCTAAAGCATGACGTAATGTTATCTCTTTTGTCAAAAATCAGCCGATTTTGCTTGAACATTAAATGCCTCCAAATGGTATTTAATTCACTTCCCGGAGTGAAGAAACACTTTTTGAGACCTCAGAGTGAGTAAACTGGCCATTTTCATGCACTTTTAACCATTCCACAAAACTTGTGTTTAAGGCCCCTGGAAGCATGAAAATCACTTTAAACATGCTAATTTTAGCTCTAAAACTGATGATCCACCTACAAATGTGCACTGACGTTCAAAAATAAAACATTTGAAATCAGACCATTTTTCACCTTTCTGAAGCATGACGTAATGGGGGGGGGTGTTATCTCTTTTGTCAAAAATCAGCTGGTTTTGCTTGAACATTAACTGCCTCCAAATGGTATTTAATTCACTTACTGGGGTGAAGAAACACTTTTTGAGACTTCAGATTGAGTAAATTGGCCATTTTCATGCATTTTTAACCATTCCACAAATCTTGTGTTTAGGGCCCCTGGAAGCATGAAAATCACTTCAAACATGCTAATTTTCGCTCTAAAACTGATGATCCACCTACAAATGTGAACTGACGTCCAAAAATAAAACATTTGAAAACGGACCATTTTTCACCTTTCTAAAGCATGACGTAATGTTATCTCTTTTGTCAAAAATCAGCCGATTTTGCTTGAACATTAAATGCCTCCAAATGGTATTTAATTCACTTCCCGGAGTGAAGAAACACTTTTTGAGACCTCAGAGTGAGTAAACTGGCCATTTTCATGCACTTTTAACCATTCCACAAATCTTGTGTTTAAGGCCCCTGGAAGCATGAAAATCACTTTAAACATGCTAATTTTAGCTCTAAAACTGATGATCCACCTACAAATGTGCACTGACGTTAAAAAATAAAACATTTGAAAACGGACCATTTTTCACCTTTCGGAAGCATGACGTAATGGGGGGGGGTGTTATCTCTTTTGTCAAAAATCACCTGTTTTTGCTTGAACATTAAATGCCTCCAAATGGTATTTAGTTCACTTCCTGGGCCCCTGGAAGCATGAAAATCACTTTAAACATGCTAATTTTAGCTCTAAAACTGATGATCTACTTACATATGTGAACTGACGTTCAAAAATAAAACATTTGAAAACGGACCATTTTTCACCTTTCTGAAGCATGACGTAATGGAGGGGTGTTATCTCTTTTGTCAAAAATCAGCCATTTTTCCTTGAACATTAAATGCCTCCCAATGGTATTTCATTCACTTCCCGGGGTGAAGAAACACTTTTTGAGACCTCAGATTGAGTAAATTGGCCACTTTCATGCACTTTTAACCATTCCACAAATCTTGTGTTTATGGCCCCTGGAAGCATAAAAATCACTTTAAACATGCTAATTTTAGCTCTAAAACTGATGATCCACCTACAAATGTGAACTGATGTTCAAAAATAAAACATTTGAAAACGGACCATTTTTCACCTTTCTGAAGCATGACGTAATGGGGGGGTTTTATCTCTTTTGTCAAAAATCACCTGTTTTTGCTTGAACATTAAGTGCCTCAAAATGGTATTTAATTCACTTCCCGGGCCCCTGGAAGCATGAAAATCACTTTAAACATGCAAATTTTAGCTCTAAAACTGATGATCTACTTACAAATGTGAACTGGCGTTCAAAAATAAAACATTTGAAAACGGACAATTTTTCACCTTTCTGAAGCATGACGTAATGGGGGGTGTTATCTCCTTTGTCAAAAATCAGCCGCTTTTGCTTGAACATTAAATGCCTCCAAATTGTATTTAATTCACTTCCCGGGGTGAAGAAACACTTTTTGAGACCTCAGAGTGAGCAAATTGGCCGATTTTAATGCACTTTTAACCATTCCACAAATCTTGTGCTTAAGGCCCCTGGAAGCATGAAAATCACTTTAAACATGCTAATTTTAGCTCTAAAACTGACGATCCACCTACAAATGTGAACTTACCTTAAAAAAAAAAACATTTGAAAACAGACCATTTTTCACCTCTCTGAAGCATGGCGTAAAGGGGGGGGGTGTTATCTCTTTTGTCAAAAATCAGCCGTTTTTGCTTGAACATTAAATGCCTCCAAATGGTATTTAATTCACTTCCCGGGGTGAAGGAACACTTTTTGAGACCTCAGAGTGAGCAAATTGGCCGATTTTAATGCACTTTTAACCATTCCACAAATCTTGTGCTTAAGGCCCCTGGAAGCATGAAAATCACTTTAAACATGCTAATTTTAGCTCTCAAACTGACGTTCCACCTACAAATGTGAACTGACGTTCAAAAATAAAACATTTGAAAACGGACCATTTTACACCTTTCTGAAGCATGACATAATGGGAGGTGTTATCTCTTTTGTCAAAAATCAGCCGATTTTGCTTGAACATTAAATGCCTCCAAATGGTATTTAATTCACTTCCCGGAGTGAAGAAACACTTTTTGAGACCTCAGAGTGAGTAAACTGGCCATTTTCATGCACTTTTAACCATTCCACAAATCTTGTGTTTAAGGCCCCTGGAAGCATGAAAATCACTTTAAACATGCTAATTTTAGCTCTAAAACTGATGATCCACCTACAAATGTGCACTGACGTTAAAAAATAAAACATTTGAAAACGGACCATTTTTCACCTTTCGGAAGCATGACGTAATGGGGGGGGGGTGTTATCTCTTTTGTCAAAAATCACCTGTTTTTGCTTGAACATTAAATGCCTCCAAATGGTATTTAGTTCACTTCCTGGGCCCCTGGAAGCATGAAAATCACTTTAAACATGCTAATTTTAGCTCTAAAACTGATGATCTACTTACATATGTGAACTGACGTTCAAAAATAAAACATTTGAAAACGGACCATTTTTCACCTTTCTGAAGCATGACGTAATGGAGGGGTGTTATCTCTTTTGTCAAAAATCAGCCATTTTTCCTTGAACATTAAATGCCTCCCAATGGTATTTCATTCACTTCCCGGGGTGAAGAAACACTTTTTGAGACCTCAGATTGAGTAAATTGGCCACTTTCATGCACTTTTAACCATTCCACAAATCTTGTGTTTATGGCCCCTGGAAGCATAAAAATCACTTTAAACATGCTAATTTTAGCTCTAAAACTGATGATCCACCTACAAATGTGAACTGATGTTCAAAAATAAAACATTTGAAAACGGACCATTTTTCACCTTTCTGAAGCATGACGTAATGGGGGGGTTTTATCTCTTTTGTCAAAAATCACCTGTTTTTGCTTGAACATTAAGTGCCTCAAAATGGTATTTAATTCACTTCCCGGGCCCCTGGAAGCATGAAAATCACTTTAAACATGCAAATTTTAGCTCTAAAACTGATGATCTACTTACAAATGTGAACTGGCGTTCAAAAATAAAACATTTGAAAACGGACAATTTTTCACCTTTCTGAAGCATGACGTAATGGGGGGTGTTATCTCCTTTGTCAAAAATCAGCCGCTTTTGCTTGAACATTAAATGCCTCCAAATTGTATTTAATTCACTTCCCGGGGTGAAGAAACACTTTTTGAGACCTCAGAGTGAGCAAATTGGCCGATTTTAATGCACTTTTAACCATTCCACAAATCTTGTGCTTAAGGCCCCTGGAAGCATGAAAATCACTTTAAACATGCTAATTTTAGCTCTAAAACTGACGATCCACCTACAAATGTGAACTGACCTTAAAAAAAAAAACATTTGAAAACAGACCATTTTTCACCTCTCTGAAGCATGGCGTAAAGGGGGGGGGGTGTTATCTCTTTTGTCAAAAATCAGCCGTTTTTGCTTGAACATTAAATGCCTCCAAATGGTATTTAATTCACTTCCCGGGGTGAAGGAACACTTTTTGAGACCTCAGAGTGAGCAAATTGGCCGATTTTAATGCACTTTTAACCATTCCACAAATCTTGTGCTTAAGGCCCCTGGAAGCATGAAAATCACTTTAAACATGCTAATTTTAGCTCTCAAACTGACGTTCCACCTACAAATGTGAACTGACGTTCAAAAATAAAACATTTGAAAACGGACCATTTTACACCTTTCTGAAGCATGACATAATGGGAGGTGTTATCTCTTTTGTCAAAAATCAGCCATTTTTGCTTGAACATTAAATGCCTCCAAATGGTATTTAATTCACTTCCCGGAGTGAAGAACCCCTTTTTGAGAACTCAGAGTGACTAAATTGGCCATTTTCATGCACTTTTAACTATTCCACAAATCTTGTGTTTAAGGCCCCTGGAAGCATGAAAATCATTTTAAACATGCTAATTTTAGCTCTAAAACTGACGATCCACCTACAAATATAGACTCACGTTCAAAAATAAAACATTTGAAAACGGACCATTTTTCACCTTTCTGAAGCATGACGTAATGGGTGGTGTTATCTCTTTTGTCAAAAATCAGCCGTTTTTGCTTGAACATTAAATGCCTCCAAATGGTATTTAATTCACTTCCCGGGCCCCTGGAAGCATGAAAATCACTTTAAACATGCTAATTTTAGCTCTAAAACTGATGATCCACCTACAAATGTGCACTGACGTTAAAAAATAAAACACTTGAAAACGGACCATTTTTCACCTTTCAGAAGCATGACGTAATGGGGGGGTGTTATCTCTTTTGTCAAAAATCAGCAGTTTTTGCTTGAACATTAAAGGCCTCCCAATGGTATTTAATTAACTTCCCGGGGTGAAGAAACCCTTTTTGACAACTCAGAGTGAGTAAATTGGCCATTTTCATGCACTTTTAACCATTCCATAAATCTTGTGGTTAGGGCCCCTGGAAGCATGAAAATCACTTTAAACATGCTAATTTTAGCTCTAACACTGATGATCCACCTAGAAATGTGAACTGACGTTCAAAAATAAAACATTCGAAAACGGACCATTTTCCACATTTCTGAAGCATGACGTGATGGGGGGGGTGTTATCTCTTTTGTCGAAAATCAGCCATTTTTGCTTGAACATTAAATGCCTCCAAATGGTATTTAATTAACTTCCCGAGCCCCTGGAAGCATGAAAATCACTTTAAACATGCTAATTTTAGCTCTAACACTGATGATCCACCTACAAATGTGAACTGACGTTCAAAAATAAAACATTTGAAAACGGACCATTTTCCACATTTCTGAAGCATGACGTAATGGGGGGGTGTTATCTCTTTTGTCGAAAATCAGCCGTTTTTGCTTGAACATTAAATGCCTCCATATGGTATTTAATTAACTTCCCGAGCCCCTGGAAGCATGAAAATCACTTTAAACATGCTAATTTTAGCTCTAACACTGATGATCCACCTACAAATGTGAACTGACGTTCAAAAATAAAACATTTGAAAACAGACCATATTCCACATTTCTGAAGCATGACGTAATGGGGGGGTGTCATCTCTTTTGTCGAAAATCAGCCGTTTTTGCTTGAACATTAAATGCCTCCAAATGGTATTTAATTAACTTCCCGAGCCCCTGGAAGCATGAAAATCACTTTAAACATGCTAATTTTAGCTCTAACACTGATGATCCACCTACAAATGTGAACTGACGTTCAAAAATAAAACATTTGAAAACGGACCATTTTCCACATTTCTGAAGCATGACGTAATGGGGGGGTGTTATCTCTTTTGTCGAAAATCAGCCGTTTTTGCTTGAACATTAAATGCCTCCAAATGGTATTTAATTAACTTCCCGGGGTGAAGAAACCCTTTTTGAGAACTCAGAGTGAGTAAATTGGCCATTTTCATGCACTTTTAACCATTCCATAAATCTTGTGTTTAGGGCCCCTGGAAGCATGAAAATCACTTTAAACATGCTAATTTTAGCTCTAACACTGATGATCCACCTACAAATGTGAACTGACGTTCAAAAATAAAACATTTGAAAACGGACCATTTTCCACATTTCTGAAGCATGACGTAATGGGGGGGGTGTTATCTCTTTTGTCGGTATTCAGCCGTTTTTGCTTGAACATTAAATGCCTCCAAATGGTATTTAATTAACTTCCCGGGGTGAAGAAACCCTTTTTGAGAACTCAGAGTGAGTAAATTGGCCATTTTCATGCACTTTTAACCATTCCATAAATCTTGTGTTTAGGGCCCCTGGAAGCATGAAAATCACTTTAAACATGCTAATTTTAGCTCTAACACTGATGATCCACCTACAAATGTGAACTGACGTTCAAAAATAAAACATTTGAAAACAGACAATTTTCCACATTTCTGAAGCATGACGTAATGGGGGGGTGTTATCTCTTTTGTCGAAAATCAGCCGTTTTTGCTTGAACATTAAATGCCTCCAAATGGTATTTAATTAACTTCCCGAGCCCCTGGAAGCATGAAAATCACTTTAAACATGCTAATTTTAGCTCTAACACTGATGATCCACCTACAAATGTGAACTGACGTTCAAAAATAAAACATTTGAAAACGGACCATATTCCACATTTCTGAAGCATGACGTAATGGGGGGTGTTATCTCTTTTGTCGAAAATCACCCGTTTTTGCTTGAACATTAAATGCCTCCAAATGGTATTTAATTAACTTCCCGGGGTGAAGAAACCCTTTTTGAGAACTCAGAGTGAGTAAATTGGCCATTTTCATGCACTTTTAACCATTTCATAAATCTTGTTTTTAGGGCCCCTGGAAGCATGAAAATCACTTTAAACATGCTAATTTTAGCTCTAACACTGATGATCCACCTACAAATGTGAACTGACGTTCAAAAATAAAACATTTGAAAACGGACTATTTTCCACATTTCTGAAGCATGACGTAATGGGGGGTGTTATCTCTTTTGTCGAAAATCAGCCGTTTTTGCTTGAACATTAAATGCCTCCAAATGGTATTTAATTAACTTCCCGGGGTGAAGAAACCCTTTTTGAGAACTCAGAGTGAGTAAATTGGCCATTTTCATGCACTTTTAACCATTTCATAAATCTTGTGTTTAGGGCCCATGGAAGCATGAAAATCACTTTCAACATGCTAATTTTAGCTCTAACACTGATGATCCACCTACAAATGTGAACTGACGTTCAAAAATAAAACATTTGAAAACGGACCATTTTCCACATTTCTGAAGCATGACGTAATGGGGGAGTGTTATCTCTTTTGTCGAAAATCAGCCGTTTTTGCTTGAACATTAAATGCCTCCAAATGGTATTTAATTAACTTCCCGAGCCCCTGGAAGCATGAAAATCACTTTAAACATGCTAATTTTAGCTCTAACACTGATGATCCACCTACAAATGTGAACTGACGTTCAAAAATAAAACATTTGAAAACGGACCATATTCCACATTTCTGAAGCATGACGTAATGGGGGGTGTTATCTCTTTTGTCGAAAATCACCCGTTTTTGCTTGAACATTAAATGCCTCCAAATGGTATTTAATTAACTTCCCGGGGTGAAGAAACCCTTTTTGAGAACTCAGAGTGAGTAAATTGGCCATTTTCATGCACTTTTAACCATTTCATAAATCTTGTTTTTAGGGCCCCTGGAAGCATGAAAATCACTTTAAACATGCTAATTTTAGCTCTAACACTGATGATCCACCTACAAATGTGAACTGACGTTCAAAAATAAAACATTTGAAAACGGACTATTTTCCACATTTCTGAAGCATGACGTAATGGGGGGTGTTATCTCTTTTGTCGAAAATCAGCCGTTTTTGCTTGAACATTAAATGCCTCCAAATGGTATTTAATTAACTTCCCGGGGTGAAGAAACCCTTTTTGAGAACTCAGAGTGAGTAAATTGGCCATTTTCATGCACTTTTAACCATTTCATAAATCTTGTGTTTAGGGCCCATGGAAGCATGAAAATCACTTTCAACATGCTAATTTTAGCTCTAACACTGATGATCCACCTACAAATGTGAACTGACGTTCAAAAATAAAACATTTGAAAACGGACCATTTTCCACATTTCTGAAGCATGACGTAATGGGGGGGTGTTATCTCTTTTGTCGAAAATCAGCCGTTTTTGCTTGAACATTAAATGCCTCCAAATGGTATTTAATTAACTTCCCGGGGTGAAGAAACCCTTTTTGAGAACTCAGAGTGAGTAAATTGGCCATTTTCATGCACTTTTAACCATTCCATAAATCTTGTGTTTAGGGCCCCTGGAAGCATGAAAATCACTTTAAACATGCTAATTTTAGCTCTAACACTGATGATCCACCTACAAATGTGAACTGACGTTCAAAAATAAAACATTTGAAAACGGACCATTTTCCACATTTCTGAAGCATGACGTAATGGGGGGGGTGTTATCTCTTTTGTCGGTATTCAGCCGTTTTTGCTTGAACATTAAATGCCTCCAAATGGTATTTAATTAACTTCCCGGGGTGAAGAAACCCTTTTTGAGAACTCAGAGTGAGTAAATTGGCCATTTTCATGCACTTTTAACCATTCCATAAATCTTGTGTTTAGGGCCCCTGGAAGCATGAAAATCACTTTAAACATGCTAATTTTAGCTCTAACACTGATGATCCACCTACAAATGTGAACTGACGTTCAAAAATAAAACATTTGAAAACAGACAATTTTCCACATTTCTGAAGCATGACGTAATGGGGGGGTGTTATCTCTTTTGTCGAAAATCAGCCGTTTTTGCTTGAACATTAAATGCCTCCAAATGGTATTTAATTAACTTCCCGAGCCCCTGGAAGCATGAAAATCACTTTAAACATGCTAATTTTAGCTCTAACACTGATGATCCACCTACAAATGTGAACTGACGTTCAAAAATAAAACATTTGAAAACGGACCATATTCCACATTTCTGAAGCATGACGTAATGGGGGGTGTTATCTCTTTTGTCGAAAATCACCCGTTTTTGCTTGAACATTAAATGCCTCCAAATGGTATTTAATTAACTTCCCGGGGTGAAGAAACCCTTTTTGAGAACTCAGAGTGAGTAAATTGGCCATTTTCATGCACTTTTAACCATTTCATAAATCTTGTTTTTAGGGCCCCTGGAAGCATGAAAATCACTTTAAACATGCTAATTTTAGCTCTAACACTGATGATCCACCTACAAATGTGAACTGACGTTCAAAAATAAAACATTTGAAAACGGACTATTTTCCACATTTCTGAAGCATGACGTAATGGGGGGTGTTATCTCTTTTGTCGAAAATCAGCCGTTTTTGCTTGAACATTAAATGCCTCCAAATGGTATTTAATTAACTTCCCGGGGTGAAGAAACCCTTTTTGAGAACTCAGAGTGAGTAAATTGGCCATTTTCATGCACTTTTAACCATTTCATAAATCTTGTGTTTAGGGCCCATGGAAGCATGAAAATCACTTTCAACATGCTAATTTTAGCTCTAACACTGATGATCCACCTACAAATGTGAACTGACGTTCAAAAATAAAACATTTGAAAACGGACCATTTTCCACATTTCTGAAGCATGACGTAATGGGGGAGTGTTATCTCTTTTGTCGAAAATCAGCCGTTTTTGCTTGAACATTAAATGCCTCCAAATGGTATTTAATTAACTTCCCGAGCCCCTGGAAGCATGAAAATCACTTTAAACATGCTAATTTTAGCTCTAACACTGATGATCCACCTACAAATGTGAACTGACGTTCAAAAATAAAACATTTGAAAACGGACCATATTCCACATTTCTGAAGCATGACGTAATGGGGGGTGTTATCTCTTTTGTCGAAAATCACCCGTTTTTGCTTGAACATTAAATGCCTCCAAATGGTATTTAATTAACTTCCCGGGGTGAAGAAACCCTTTTTGAGAACTCAGAGTGAGTAAATTGGCCATTTTCATGCACTTTTAACCATTTCATAAATCTTGTTTTTAGGGCCCCTGGAAGCATGAAAATCACTTTAAACATGCTAATTTTAGCTCTAACACTGATGATCCACCTACAAATGTGAACTGACGTTCAAAAATAAAACATTTGAAAACGGACTATTTTCCACATTTCTGAAGCATGACGTAATGGGGGGTGTTATCTCTTTTGTCGAAAATCAGCCGTTTTTGCTTGAACATTAAATGCCTCCAAATGGTATTTAATTAACTTCCCGGGGTGAAGAAACCCTTTTTGAGAACTCAGAGTGAGTAAATTGGCCATTTTCATGCACTTTTAACCATTTCATAAATCTTGTGTTTAGGGCCCATGGAAGCATGAAAATCACTTTCAACATGCTAATTTTAGCTCTAACACTGATGATCCACCTACAAATGTGAACTGACGTTCAAAAATAAAACATTTGAAAACGGACCATTTTCCACATTTCTGAAGCATGACGTAATGGGGGAGTGTTATCTCTTTTGTCGAAAATCAGCCGTTTTTGCTTGAACATTAAATGCCTCCAAATGGTATTTAATTAACTTCCCGAGCCCCTGGAAGCATGAAAATCACTTTAAACATACTAATTTTAGCTCTAACACTGATGATCCACCTACAAATGTGAACTGACGTTCAAAAATAAAACATTTGAAAACGGACCATTTTCCACATTTCTGAAGCATGACGTAATGGGGGGGTGTTATCTCTTTTGTCGAAAAACAGCCGTTTTTGCTTGAACATTAAATGCCTCCAAATGGTATTTAATTAACTTCCCGGGGTGAAGAAACCCTTTTTGAGAACTCAGAGTGAGTAAATTGGCCATTTTCATGCACATTTAATCATTCCATAAATCTTGTGTTTAGGGCCCCTGGAAGCATGAAAATCACTTTAAACATGCTAATTTTAGCTCTAACACTGATGATCCACCTACAAATGTGAAATGACGTTCAAAAATAAAACATTTGAAAACGGACCATTTTCCACATTTCTAAAGCATGACGTAATGGGGGGGTGTTATCTCTTTTGTCGAAAATCAGCCGTTTTTGCTTGAACATTAAATGCCTCCAAATGGTATTTAATTAACTTCCCGGGGTGAAGAAACCCTTTTTGACAACTCAGAGTGAGTAAATTGGCCATTTTCATGCACTTTTAACCATTCCATAAATCTTGTGTTTAGGGCCCCTGGAAGCATGAAAATCACTTTAAACATGCTAATTTTAGCTCTAACACTGATGATCCACCTACAAATGTGAACTGACGTTCAAAAATGAAACATTTGAAAACGGACCATTTTCCACATTTCTGAAGCATGACGTAATGGGGGGTGGTATCTCTTTTGTCGAAAATCAGCCGTTTTTGCTTGAACATTAAATGCCTCCAAATGGTATTTAATTAACTTCCCGAGCCCCTGGAAGCATGAAAATCACTTTAAACATGCTAATTTTAGCTCTAACACTGATGATCCACCTACAAATGTGAACTGACGTTCAAAAATAAAACATTTGAAAACGGACCATTTTCCACATTTCTGAATCATGACGTAATGGGGGGGTGTTATCTCTTTTGTCGGTATTCAGCCGTTTTTGCTTGAACATTAAATGCCTCCAAATGGTATTTAATTCACTTCCCGGGGTGAAGAAACCCTTTTTGAGAACTCAGAGTGAGTAAATTGGCCATTTTCATGCACTTTTAACCATTCCATAAATCTTGTGTTTAGGGACCCTGGAAGCATGTAAATCACTTTAAACATGCTAATTTTAGCTCTAACACTGATGATCCACCTACAAATGTGAACTGACGTTCAAAAATAAAACATTTGAAAACGGACCATTTTCCACATTTCTGAAGCATGACGTAATGGGGGGGTGTTATCTCTTTTGTTGAAAAACAGCCGTTTTTGCTTGAACATTAAATGCCTCCAAATGGTATTTAATTAACTTCCCGGGGTGAAGAAACCCTTTTTGAGAACTCAGAGTGAGTAAATTGGCCATTTTCATGCACTTTTAACCATTCCATAAATCTTGTGTTTAGGGCCCCTGGAAGCATGAAAATCACTTTAAACATGCTAATTTTAGCTCTAACACTGATGATCCACCTACAAATGTGAACTGACGTTCAAAAATAAAACATTTGAAAACGGACCATTTTCCACATTTCTGAAGCATGACGTAATGGGGGGGTGTTATCTCTTTTGTCGAAAATCAGCCGTTTTTGCTTGAACATTAAATGCCTCCAAATGGTATTTAATTAACTTCCCGGGGTGAAGAAACCCTTTTTGAGAACTCAGAGTGAGTAAATTGGCCATTTTCATGCTTTTTTAACCATTCCATAAATCTTGTGTTTAGGGCCCCTGGAAGCATGAAAATCACTTTAAACATGCTAATTTTAGCTCTAACACTGATGATCCACCTACAAATGTGAACTGACGTTCAAAAATAAAACATTTGAAAACGGACCATTTTCCACATTTCTGAAGCATGACGTAATGGGGGGGTGTTATCTCTTTTGTCGAAAATCAGCCGTTTTTGCTTGAACATTAAATGCCTCCAAATGGTATTTAATTAACTTCCCGAGCCCCTGTAAGCATGAAAATCACTTTAAACATGCTAATTTTAGCTCTAACACTGATGATCCACCTACAAATGTGAACTGACGTTCAAAAATAAAACATTTGAAAACGGACCATTTTCCACATTTCTGAAGCATGACGTAATGGGGGGGGTGTTATCTCTTTTGTCGGTATTCAGCCGTTTTTGCTTGAACATTAAATGCCTCCAAATGGTATTTAATTAACTTCCCGGGGTGAAGAAACCCTTTTTGAGACCTCAGAGTGAGCAAATTGGCCGATTTTAATGCACTTTTAACCATTCCACAAATCTTGTGCTTAAGGCCCCTGGAAGCATGAAAATCACTTTAAACATGCTAATTTTAGCTCTCAAACTGACGTTCCACCTACAAATGTGAACTGACGTTCAAAAATAAAACATTTGAAAACGGACCATTTTACACCTTTCTGAAGCATGACATAATGGGAGGTGTTATCTCTTTTGTCAAAAATCAGCCATTTTTGCTTGAACATTAAATGCCTCCAAATGGTATTTAATTCACTTCCCGGAGTGAAGAACCCCTTTTTGAGAACTCAGAGTGACTAAATTGGCCATTTTCATGCACTTTTAACTATTCCACAAATCTTGTGTTTAAGGCCCCTGGAAGCATAAAAATCATTTTAAACATGCTAATTTTAGCTCTAAAACTGACGATCCACCTACAAATGTAGACTCACGTTCAAAAATAAAACATTTGAAAACGGACCATTTTTCACCTTTCTGAAGCATGACGTAATGGGTGGTGTTATCTCTTTTGTCAAAAATCAGCCGTTTTTGCTTGAACATTAAATGCCTCCAAATGGTATTTAATTCACTTCCCGGGCCCCTGGAAGCATGAAAATCACTTTAAACATGCTAATTTTAGCTCTAAAACTGATGATCCACCTACAAATGTGCACTGACGTTAAAAAATAAAACACTTGAAAACGGACCATTTTTCACCTTTCAGAAGCATGACGTAATGGGGGGGTGTTATCTCTTTTGTCAAAAATCAGCAGTTTTTGCTTGAACATTAAAGGCCTCCCAATGGTATTTAATTAACTTCCCGGGGTGAAGAAACCCTTTTTGACAACTCAGAGTGAGTAAATTGGCCATTTTCATGCACTTTTAACCATTCCATAAATCTTGTGGTTAGGGCCCCTGGAAGCATGAAAATCACTTTAAGCATGCTAATTTTAGCTCTAACACTGATGATCCACCTAGAAATGTGAACTGACGTTCAAAAATAAAACATTCGAAAACGGACCATTTTCCACATTTCTGAAGCATGACGTGATGGGGGGGGTGTTATCTCTTTTGTCGAAAATCAGCCGTTTTTGCTTGAACATTAAATGCCTCCAAATGGTATTTAATTAACTTCCCGAGCCCCTGGAAGCATGAAAATCACTTTAAACATGCTAATTTTAGCTCTAACACTGATGATCCACCTACAAATGTGAACTGACGTTCAAAAATAAAACATTTGAAAACGGACCATTTTCCACATTTCTGAAGCATGACGTAATGGGGGGGTGTTATCTCTTTTGTCGAAAATCAGCCGTTTTTGCTTGAACATTAAATGCCTCCATATGGTATTTAATTAACTTCCCGAGCCCCTGGAAGCATGAAAATCACTTTAAACATGCTAATTTTAGCTCTAACACTGATGATCCACCTACAAATGTGAACTGACGTTCAAAAATAAAACATTTGAAAACAGACCATTTTCCACATTTCTGAAGCATGACGTAATGGGGGGGTGTCATCTCTTTTGTCGAAAATCAGCCGTTTTTGCTTGAACATTAAATGCCTCCAAATGGTATTTAATTAACTTCCCGAGCCCCTGGAAGCATGAAAATCACTTTAAACATGCTAATTTTAGCTCTAACACTGATGATCCACCTACAAATGTGAACTGACGTTCAAAAATAAAACATTTGAAAACGGACCATTTTCCACATTTCTGAAGCATGACGTAATGGGGGGGTGTTATCTCTTTTGTCGAAAATCTGCCGTTTTTGCTTGAACATTAAATGCCTCCAAATGGTATTTAATTAACTTCCCGGGGTGAAGAAACCCTTTTTGAGAACTCAGAGTGAGTAAATCGGCCATTTTCATGCACTTTTAACCATTCCATAAATCTTGTGTTTAGGGCCCCTGGAAGCATGAAAATCACTTTAAACATGCTAATTTTAGCTCTAACACTGATGATCCACCTACAAATGTGAACTGACGTTCAAAAATAAAACATTTGAAAACGGACCATTTTCCACATTTCTGAAGCATGACGTAATGGGGGGGTGTTATCTCTTTTGTCGGTATTCAGCCGTTTTTGCTTGAACATTAAATGCCTCCAAATGGTATTTAATTAACTTCCCGGGGTGAAGAAACCCTTTTTGAGAACTCAGAGTGAGTAAATTGGCCATTTTCATGCACTTTTAACCATTCCATAAATCTTGTGTTTAGGGCCCCTGGAAGCATGAAAATCACTTTAAACATGCTAATTTTAGCTCTAACACTGATGATCCACCTACAAATGTGAACTGACGTTCAAAAATAAAACATTTGAAAACGGACCATTTTCCACATTTCTGAAGCATGACGTAATGGGGGGGTGTTATCTCTTTTGTCGGTATTCAGCCGTTTTTGCTTGAACATTAAATGCCTCCAAATGGTATTTAATTAACTTCCCGGGGTGAAGAAACCCTTTTTGAGAACTCAGAGTGAGTAAATTGGCCATTTTCATGCACTTTTAACCATTCCATAAATCTTGTGTTTAGGGCCCCTGGAAGCATGAAAATCACTTTAAACATGCTAATTTTAGCTCTAACACTGATGATCCACCTACAAATGTGAACTGACGTTCAAAAATAAAACATTTGAAAACAGACAATTTTCCACATTTCTGAAGCATGACGTAATGGGGGGGTGTTATCTCTTTTGTCGAAAATCAGCCGTTTTTGCTTGAACATTAAATGCCTCCAAATGGTATTTAATTAACTTCCCGAGCCCCTGGAAGCATGAAAATCACTTTAAACATGCTAATTTTAGCTCTAACACTGATGATCCACCTACAAATGTGAACTGACGTTCAAAAATAAAACATTTGAAAACGGACCATATTCCACATTTCTGAAGCATGACGTAATGGGGGGTGTTATCTCTTTTGTCGAAAATCACCCGTTTTTGCTTGAACATTAAATGCCTCCAAATGGTATTTAATTAACTTCCCGGGGTGAAGAAACCCTTTTTGAGAACTCAGAGTGAGTAAATTGGCCATTTTCATGCACTTTTAACCATTTCATAAATCTTGTTTTTAGGGCCCCTGGAAGCATGAAAATCACTTTAAACATGCTAATTTTAGCTCTAACACTGATGATCCACCTACAAATGTGAACTGGCGTTCAAAAATAAAACATTTGAAAACGGACCATTTTCCACATTTCTGAAGCATGACGTAATGGGGGGGTGTTATCTCTTTTGTCGAAAATCAGCCGTTTTTGCTTGAACATTAAATGCCTCCAAATGGTATTTAATTAACTTCCCGAGCCCCTGGAAGCATGAAAATCACTTTAAACATGCTAATTTTAGCTCTAACACTGATGATCCACCTACAAATGTGAGCTGACGTTCAAAAATAAAACATTTGAAAACGGACCATTTTCCACATTTCTGAAGCATGACGTAATGTTATCTCTTTTGTCAAAAATCAGCCGATTTTGCTTGAACATTAAATGCCTCCAAATGGTATTTAATTCACTTCCCGGAGTGAAGAAACACTTTTTGAGACCTCAGAGTGAGTAAACTGGCCATTTTCATGCACTTTTAACCATTCCACAAATCTTGTGTTTAAGGCCCCTGGAAGCATGAAAATCACTTTAAACATGCTAATTTTAGCTCTAAAACTGATGATCCACCTACAAATGTGCACTGACGTTAAAAAATAAAACATTTGAAAACGGACCATTTTTCACCTTTCGGAAGCATGACGTAATGGGGGGGGTGTTATCTCATTTGTCAAAAATCACCTGTTTTTGCTTGAACATTAAATGCCTCCAAATGGTATTTAGTTCACTTCCTGGGCCCCTGGAAGCATGAAAATCACTTTAAACATGCTAATTTTAGCTCTAAAACTGATGATCTACTTACATATGTGAACTGACGTTCAAAAATAAAACATTTGAAAACGGACCATTTTTCACCTTTCTGAAGCATGACGTAATGGAGGGGTGTTATCTCTTTTGTCAAAAATCAGCCATTTTTCCTTGAACATTAAATGCCTCCCAATGGTATTTCATTCACTTCCCGGGGTGAAGAAACACTTTTTGAGACCTCAGATTGAGTAAATTGGCCACTTTCATGCACTTTTAACCATTCCACAAATCTTGTGTTTATGGCCCCTGGAAGCATAAAAATCACTTTAAACATGCTAATTTTAGCTCTAAAACTGATGATCCACCTACAAATGTGAACTGATGTTCAAAAATAAAACATATGAAAACGGACCATTTTTCACCTTTCTGAAGCATGACGTAATGGGGGGGTTTTATCTCTTTTGTCAAAAATCACCTGTTTTTGCTTGAACATTAAGTGCCTCAAAATGGTATTTAATTCACTTCCCGGGCCCCTGGAAGCATGAAAATCACTTTAAACATGCAAATTTTAGCTCTAAAACTGATGATCTACTTACAAATGTGAACTGGCGTTCAAAAATAAAACATTTGAAAACGGACAATTTTTCACCTTTCTGAAGCATGACGTAATGGGGGGTGTTATCTCCTTTGTCAAAAATCAGCCGCTTTTGCTTGAACATTAAATGCCTCCAAATTGTATTTAATTCACTTCCCGGGGTGAAGAAACACTTTTTGAGACCTCAGAGTGAGCAAATTGGCCGATTTTAATGCACTTTTAACCATTCCACAAATCTTGTGCTTAAGGCCCCTGGAAGCATGAAAATCACTTTAAACATGCTAATTTTAGCTCTAAAACTGACGATCCACCTACAAATGTGAACTGACCTTAAAAAAAAAACATTTGAAAACAGACCATTTTTCACCTCTCTGAAGCATGGCGTAAAGGGGGGGGGTGTTATCTCTTTTGTCAAAAATCAGCCGTTTTTGCTTGAACATTAAATGCCTCCAAATGGTATTTAATTCACTTCCCGGGGTGAAGGAACACTTTTTGAGACCTCAGAGTGAGCAAATTGGCCGATTTTAATGCACTTTTAACCATTCCACAAATCTTGTGCTTAAGGCCCCTGGAAGCATGAAAATCACTTTAAACATGCTAATTTTAGCTCTCAAACTGACGTTCCACCTACAAATGTGAACTGACGTTCAAAAATAAAACATTTGAAAACGGACCATTTTACACCTTTCTGAAGCATGACATAATGGGAGGTGTTATCTCTTTTGTCAAAAATCAGCCATTTTTGCTTGAACATTAAATGCCTCCAAATGGTATTTAATTCACTTCCCGGAGTGAAGAACCCCTTTTTGAGAACTCAGAGTGACTAAATTGGCCATTTTCATGCACTTTTAACTATTCCACAAATCTTGTGTTTAAGGCCCCTGGAAGCATGAAAATCATTTTAAACATGCTAATTTTAGCTCTAAAACTGACGATCCACCTACAAATGTAGACTCACGTTCAAAAATAAAACATTTGAAAACGGACCATTTTTCACCTTTCTGAAGCATGACGTAATGGGTGGTGTTATCTCTTTTGTCAAAAATCAGCCGTTTTTGCTTGAACATTAAATGCCTCCAAATGGTATTTAATTCACTTCCCGGGCCCCTGGAAGCATGAAAATCACTTTAAACATGCTAATTTTAGCTCTAAAACTGATGATCCACCTACAAATGTGCACTGACGTTAAAAAATAAAACACTTGAAAACGGACCATTTTTCACCTTTCAGAAGCATGACGTAATGGGGGGTGTTATCTCTTTTGTCAAAAATCAGCAGTTTTTGCTTGAACATTAAAGGCCTCCCAATGGTATTTAATTAACTTCCCGGGGTGAAGAAACCCTTTTTGACAACTCAGAGTGAGTAAATTGGCCATTTTCATGCACTTTTAACCATTCCATAAATCTTGTGGTTAGGGCCCCTGGAAGCATGAAAATCACTTTAAACATGCTAATTTTAGCTCTAACACTGATGATCCACCTAGAAATGTGAACTGACGTTCAAAAATAAAACATTCGAAAACGGACCATTTTCCACATTTCTGAAGCATGACGTGATGGGGGGGGTGTTATCTCTTTTGTCGAAAATCAGCCGTTTTTGCTTGAACATTAAATGCCTCCAAATGGTATTTAATTAACTTCCCGAGCCCCTGGAAGCATGAAAATCACTTTAAACATGCTAATTTTAGCTCTAACACTGATGATCCACCTACAAATGTGAACTGACGTTCAAAAATAAAACATTTGAAAACGGACCATTTTCCACATTTCTGAAGCATGACGTAATGGGGGGGTGTTATCTCTTTTGTCGAAAATCAGCCGTTTTTGCTTGAACATTAAATGCCTCCATATGGTATTTAATTAACTTCCCGAGCCCCTGGAAGCATGAAAATCACTTTAAACATGCTAATTTTAGCTCTAACACTGATGATCCACCTACAAATGTGAACTGACGTTCAAAAATAAAACATTTGAAAACAGACCATTTTCCACATTTCTGAAGCATGACGTAATGGGGGGGTGTCATCTCTTTTGTCGAAAATCAGCCGTTTTTGCTTGAACATTAAATGCCTCCAAATGGTATTTAATTAACTTCCCGAGCCCCTGGAAGCATGAAAATCACTTTAAACATGCTAATTTTAGCTCTAACACTGATGATCCACCTACAAATGTGAACTGACGTTCAAAAATAAAACATTTGAAAACGGACCATTTTCCACATTTCTGAAGCATGACGTAATGGGGGGGTGTTATCTCTTTTGTCGAAAATCAGCCGTTTTTGCTTGAACATTAAATGCCTCCATATGGTATTTAATTAACTTCCCGAGCCCCTGGAAGCATGAAAATCACTTTAAACATGCTAATTTTAGCTCTAACACTGATGATCCACCTACAAATGTGAACTGACGTTCAAAAATAAAACATTTGAAAACGGACCATTTTCCACATTTCTGAAGCATGACGTAATGGGGGGGTGTTATCTCTTTTGTCGAAAATCAGCCGTTTTTGCTCGAACATTAAATGCCTCCAAATGGTATTTAATTAACTTCCCGAGCCCCTGGAAGCATGAAAATCACTTTAAACATGCTAATTTTAGCTCTAACACTGATGATCCACCTACAAATGTGAACTGACGTTCAAAAATAAAACATTTGAAAACGGACCATTTTCCACATTTCTGAAGCATGACGTAATGGGGGGGTGTTATCTCTTTTGTCGAAAATCAGCCGTTTTTGCTTGAACATTAAATGCCTCCAAATGGTATTTAATTAACTTCCCGGGGTGAAGAAACCCTTTTTGAGAACTCAGAGTGAGTAAATTGGCCATTTTCATGCACTTTTAACCATTCCATAAATCTTGTGTTTAGGGCCCCTGGAAGCATGAAAATCACTTTAAACATGCTAATTTTAGCTCTAACACTGATGATCCACCTACAAATGTGAACTGACGTTCAAAAATAAAACATTTGAAAACGGACCATTTTCCACATTTCTGAAGCATGACGTAATGGGGGGGTGTTATCTCTTTTGTCGGTATTCAGCCGTTTTTGCTTGAACATTAAATGCCTCCAAATGGTATTTAATTAACTTCCCGGGGTGAAGAAACCCTTTTTGAGAACTCAGAGTGAGTAAATTGGCCATTTTCATGCACTTTTAACCATTCCATAAATCTTGTGTTTAGGGCCCCTGGAAGCATGAAAATCACTTTAAACATGCTAATTTTAGCTCTAACACTGATGATCCACCTACAAATGTGAACTGACGTTCAAAAATAAAACATTTGAAAACGGACCATTTTCCACATTTCTGAAGCATGACGTAATGGGGGGGTGTTATCTCTTTTGTCGGTATTCAGCCGTTTTTGCTTGAACATTAAATGCCTCCAAATGGTATTTAATTAACTTCCCGGGGTGAAGAAACCCTTTTTGAGAACTCAGAGTGAGTAAATTGGCCATTTTCATGCACTTTTAACCATTCCATAAATCTTGTGTTTAGGGCCCCTGGAAGCATGAAAATCACTTTAAACATGCTAATTTTAGCTCTAACACTGATGATCCACCTACAAATGTGAACTGACGTTCAAAAATAAAACATTTGAAAACAGACAATTTTCCACATTTCTGAAGCATGACGTAATGGGGGGGTGTTATCTCTTTTGTCGAAAATCAGCCGTTTTTGCTTGAACATTAAATGCCTCCAAATGGTATTTAATTAACTTCCCGAGCCCCTGGAAGCATGAAAATCACTTTAAACATGCTAATTTTAGCTCTAACACTGATGATCCACCTACAAATGTGAACTGACGTTCAAAAATAAAACATTTGAAAACGGACCATATTCCACATTTCTGAAGCATGACGTAATGGGGGGTGTTATCTCTTTTGTCGAAAATCACCCGTTTTTGCTTGAACATTAAATGCCTCCAAATGGTATTTAATTAACTTCCCGGGGTGAAGAAACCCTTTTTGAGAACTCAGAGTGAGTAAATTGGCCATTTTCATGCACTTTTAACCATTTCATAAATCTTGTTTTTAGGGCCCCTAGAAGCATGAAAATCACTTTAAACATGCTAATTTTAGCTCTAACACTGATGATCCACCTACAAATGTGAACTGGCGTTCAAAAATAAAACATTTGAAAACGGACCATTTTCCACATTTCTGAAGCATGACGTAATGGGGGGGTGTTATCTCTTTTGTCGAAAATCAGCCGTTTTTGCTTGAACATTAAATGCCTCCAAATGGTATTTAATTAACTTCCTGAGCCCCTGGAAGCATGAAAATCACTTTAAACATGCTAATTTTAGCTCTAACACTGATGATCCACCTACAAATGTGAGCTGACGTTCAAAAATAAAACATTTGAAAACGGACCATTTTCCACATTTCTGAAGCATGACGTAATGTTATCTCTTTTGTCAAAAATCAGCCGATTTTGCTTGAACATTAAATGCCTCCAAATGGTATTTAATTCACTTCCCGGAGTGAAGAAACACTTTTTGAGACCTCAGAGTGAGTAAACTGGCCATTTTCATGCACTTTTAACCATTCCACAAATCTTGTGTTTAAGGCCCCTGGAAGCATGAAAATCACTTTAAACATGCTAATTTTAGCTCTAAAACTGATGATCCACCTACAAATGTGCACTGACGTTAAAAAATTAAAACATTTGAAAACGGACCATTTTTCACCTTTCGGAAGCATGACGTAATGGGGGGGGGTGTTATCTCTTTTGTCAAAAATCACCTGTTTTTGCTTGAACATTAAATGCCTCCAAATGGTATTTAGTTCACTTCCTGGGCCCCTGGAAGCATGAAAATCACTTTAAACATGCTAATTTTAGCTCTAAAACTGATGATCTACTTACATATGTGAACTGACGTTCAAAAATAAAACATTTGAAAACGGACCATTTTTCACCTTTCTGAAGCATGACGTAATGGAGGGGTGTTATCTCTTTTGTCAAAAATCAGCCATTTTTCCTTGAACATTAAATGCCTCCCAATGGTATTTCATTCACTTCCCGGGGTGAAGAAACACTTTTTGAGACCTCAGATTGAGTAAATTGGCCACTTTCATGCACTTTTAACCATTCCACAAATCTTGTGTTTATGGCCCCTGGAAGCATAAAAATCACTTTAAACATGCTAATTTTAGCTCTAAAACTGATGATCCACCTACAAATGTGAACTGATGTTCAAAAATAAAACATTTGAAAACGGACCATTTTTCACCTTTCTGAAGCATGACGTAATGGGGGGGTTTTATCTCTTTTGTCAAAAATCACCTGTTTTTGCTTGAACATTAAGTGCCTCAAAATGGTATTTAATTCACTTCCCGGGCCCCTGGAAGCATGAAAATCACTTTAAACATGCAAATTTTAGCTCTAAAACTGATGATCTACTTACAAATGTGAACTGGCGTTCAAAAATAAAACATTTGAAAACGGACAATTTTTCACCTTTCTGAAGCATGACGTAATGGGGGGTGTTATCTCCTTTGTCAAAAATCAGCCGCTTTTGCTTGAACATTAAATGCCTCCAAATTGTATTTAATTCACTTCCCGGGGTGAAGAAACACTTTTTGAGACCTCAGAGTGAGCAAATTGGCCGATTTTAATGCACTTTTAACCATTCCACAAATCTTGTGCTTAAGGCCCCTGGAAGCATGAAAATCACTTTAAACATGCTAATTTTAGCTCTAAAACTGACGATCCACCTACAAATGTGAACTGACCTTAAAAAAAAAACATTTGAAAACAGACCATTTTTCACCTCTCTGAAGCATGGCGTAAAGGGGGGGGGTGTTATCTCTTTTGTCAAAAATCAGCCGTTTTTGCTTGAACATTAAATGCCTCCAAATGGTATTTAATTCACTTCCCGGGGTGAAGGAACACTTTTTGAGACCTCAGAGTGAGCAAATTGGCCGATTTTAATGCACTTTTAACCATTCCACAAATCTTGTGCTTAAGGCCCCTGGAAGCATGAAAATCACTTTAAACATGCTAATTTTAGCTCTCAAACTGACGTTCCACCTACAAATGTGAACTGACGTTCAAAAATAAAACATTTGAAAACGGACCATTTTACACCTTTCTGAAGCATGACATAATGGGAGGTGTTATCTCTTTTGTCAAAAATCAGCCATTTTTGCTTGAACATTAAATGCCTCCAAATGGTATTTAATTCACTTCCCGGAGTGAAGAACCCCTTTTTGAGAACTCAGAGTGACTAAATTGGCCATTTTCATGCACTTTTAACTATTCCACAAATCTTGTGTTTAAGGCCCCTGGAAGCATGAAAATCATTTTAAACATGCTAATTTTAGCTCTAAAACTGACGATCCACCTACAAATGTAGACTCACGTTCAAAAATAAAACATTTGAAAACGGACCATTTTTCACCTTTCTGAAGCATGACGTAATGGGTGGTGTTATCTCTTTTGTCAAAAATCAGCCGTTTTTGCTTGAACATTAAATGCCTCCAAATGGTATTTAATTCACTTCCCGGGCCCCTGGAAGCATGAAAATCACTTTAAACATGCTAATTTTAGCTCTAACACTGATGATCCACCTACAAATGTGAACTGACGTTCAAAAATAAAACATTTGAAAACGGACCATTTTCCACATTTCTGAAGCATGACGTAATGGGGGGGTGTTATCTCTTTTGTCGAAAATCAGCCGTTTTTGCTTGAACATTAAATGCCTCCAAATGGTATTTAATTAACTTCCCGGGGTGAAGAAACCCTTTTTGACAACTCAGAGTGAGTAAATTGGCCATTTTCATGCACTTTTAACCATTCCATAAATCTTGTGGTTAGGGCCCCTGGAAGCATGAAAATCACTTTAAACATGCTAATTTTAGCTCTAAAACTGATGATCCACCTAGAAATGTGAACTGACGTTCAAAAATAAAACATTCGAAAACGGACCATTTTCCACATTTCTGAAGCATGACGTGATGGGGGGGGGTGTTATCTCTTTTGTCGAAAATCAGCCGTTTTTGCTTGAACATTAAATGCCTCCAAATGGTATTTAATTAACTTCCCGAGCCCCTGGAAGCATGAAAATCACTTTAAACATGCTAATTTTAGCTCTAACACTGATGATCCACCTACAAATGTGAACTGACGTTCAAAAATAAAACATTTGAAAACGGACCATTTTCCACATTTCTGAAGCATGACGTAATGGGGGGGTGTTATCTCTTTTGTCGAAAATCAGCCGTTTTTGCTTGAACATTAAATGCCTCCATATGGTATTTAATTAACTTCCCGAGCCCCTGGAAGCATGAAAATCACTTTAAACATGCTAATTTTAGCTCTAACACTGATGATCCACCTACAAATGTGAACTGACGTTCAAAAATAAAACATTTGAAAACAGACCATTTTCCACATTTCTGAAGCATGACGTAATGGGGGGGTGTCATCTCTTTTGTCGAAAATCAGCCGTTTTTGCTTGAACATTAAATGCCTCCAAATGGTATTTAATTAACTTCCCGAGCCCCTGGAAGCATGAAAATCACTTTAAACATGCTAATTTTAGCTCTAACACTGATGATCCACCTACAAATGTGAACTGACGTTCAAAAATAAAACATTTGAAAACGGACCATTTTCCACATTTCTGAAGCATGACGTAATGGGGGGGTGTTATCTCTTTTGTCGAAAATCAGCCGTTTTTGCTTGAACATTAAATGCCTCCAAATGGTATTTAATTAACTTCCCGGGGTGAAGAAACCCTTTTTGAGAACTCAGAGTGAGTAAATTGGCCATTTTCATGCACTTTTAACCATTCCATAAATCTTGTGTTTAGGGCCCCTGGAAGCATGAAAATCACTTTAAACATGCTAATTTTAGCTCTAACACTGATGATCCACCTACAAATGTGAACTGACGTTCAAAAATAAAACATTTGAAAACGGACCATTTTCCACATTTCTGAAGCATGACGTAATGGGGGGGTGTTATCTCTTTTGTCGGTATTCAGCCGTTTTTGCTTGAACATTAAATGCCTCCAAATGGTATTTAATTAACTTCCCGGGGTGAAGAAACCCTTTTTGAGAACTCAGAGTGAGTAAATTGGCCATTTTCATGCACTTTTAACCATTCCATAAATCTTGTGTTTAGGGCCCCTGGAAGCATGAAAATCACTTTAAACATGCTAATTTTAGCTCTAACACTGATGATCCACCTACAAATGTGAACTGACGTTCAAAAATAAAACATTTGAAAACAGACAATTTTCCACATTTCTGAAGCATGACGTAATGGGGGGGTGTTATCTCTTTTGTCGAAAATCAGCCGTTTTTGCTTGAACATTAAATGCCTCCAAATGGTATTTAATTAACTTCCCGAGCCCCTGGAAGCATGAAAATCACTTTAAACATGCTAATTTTAGCTCTAACACTGATGATCCACCTACAAATGTGAACTGACGTTCAAAAATAAAACATTTGAAAACGGACCATATTCCACATTTCTGAAGCATGACGTAATGGGGGGTGTTATCTCTTTTGTCGAAAATCACCCGTTTTTGCTTGAACATTAAATGCCTCCAAATGGTATTTAATTAACTTCCCGGGGTGAAGAAACCCTTTTTGAGAACTCAGAGTGAGTAAATTGGCCATTTTCATGCACTTTTAACCATTTCATAAATCTTGTTTTTAGGGCCCCTGGAAGCATGAAAATCACTTTAAACATGCTAATTTTAGCTCTAACACTGATGATCCACCTACAAATGTGAACTGGCGTTCAAAAATAAAACATTTGAAAACGGACCATTTTCCACATTTCTGAAGCATGACGTAATGGGGGGGTGTTATCTCTTTTGTCGAAAATCAGCCGTTTTTGCTTGAACATTAAATGCCTCCAAATGGTATTTAATTAACTTCCCGAGCCCCTGGAAGCATGAAAATCACTTTAAACATGCTAATTTTAGCTCTAACACTGATGATCCACCTACAAATGTGAGCTGACGTTCAAAAATAAAACATTTGAAAACGGACCATTTTCCACATTTCTGAAGCATGACGTAATGGGGGGTGTTATCTCTTTTGTCGAAAATCAGCCGTTTTTGCTTGAACATTAAATGCCTCCAAATTGTATTTAATTAACTTCCCGGGGTGAAGAAACCCTTTTTGAGAACTCAGAGTGAGTAAATTGGCCATTTTCATGCACTTTTAACCATTCCATAAATCTTGTCTTTAGGGCCCCTGGAAGCATGAAAATCACTTTAAACATGCTAATTTTAGCTCTAACACTGATGATCCACCTACAAATGTGAACTGACGTTCAAAAATAAAACATTTGAAAACGGACTATTTTCCACATTTCTGAAGCATGACGTAATGGGGGGTGTTATCTCTTTTGTCGAAAATCAGCCGTTTTTGCTTGAACATTAAATGCCTCCAAATGGTATTTAATTAACTTCCCGGGGTGAAGAAACCCTTTTTGAGAACTCAGAGTGAGTAAATTGGCCATTTTCATGCACTTTTAACCATTTCATAAATCTTGTGTTTAGGGCCCATGGAAGCATGAAAATCACTTTCAACATGCTAATTTTAGCTCTAACACTGATGATCCACCTACAAATGTGAACTGACGTTCAAAAATAAAACATTTGAAAACGGACCATTTTCCACATTTCTGAAGCATGACGTAATGGGGGAGTGTTATCTCTTTTGTCGAAAATCAGCCGTTTTTGCTTGAACATTAAATGCCTCCAAATGGTATTTAATTAACTTCCCGAGCCCCTGGAAGCATGAAAATCACTTTAAACATACTAATTTTAGCTCTAACACTGATGATCCACCTACAAATGTGAACTGACGTTCAAAAATAAAACATTTGAAAACGGACCATTTTCCACATTTCTGAAGCATGACGTAATGGGGGGGTGTTATCTCTTTTGTCGAAAATCAGCCGTTTTTGCTTGAACATTAAATGCCTCCAAATGGTATTTAATTAACTTCCCGGGGAGAAGAAACCCTTTTTGAGAACTCAGAGTGAGTAAATTGGCCATTTTCATGCACATTTAATCATTCCATAAATCTTGTGTTTAGGGCCCCTGGAAGCATGAAAATCACTTTAAACATGCTAATTTTAGCTCTAACACTGATGATCCACCTACAAATGTGAACTGATGTTCAAAAATAAAACATTTGAAAACGGACCATTTTCCACATTTCTGAAGCATGACGTAATGGGGGGGTGTTATCTCTTTTGTCGAAAATCAGCCGTTTTTGCTTGAACATTAAATGCCTCCAAATGGTATTTAATTAACTTCCCGAGCCCCTGGAAGCATGAAAATCACTTTAAACATGCTAATTTTAGCTCTAACACTGATGATCCACCTACAAATGTGAAATGACGTTCAAAAATAAAACATTTGAAAACGGACCATTTTCCACATTTCTAAAGCATGACGTAATGGGGGGGTGTTATCTCTTTTGTCGAAAATCAGCCGTTTTTGCTTGAACATTAAATGCCTCCAAATGGTATTTAATTAACTTCCCGGGGTGAAGAAACCCTTTTTGACAACTCAGAGTGAGTAAATTGGCCATTTTCATGCACTTTTAACCATTCCATAAATCTTGTGTTTAGGGCCCCTGGAAGCATGAAAATCACTTTAAACATGCTAATTTTAGCTCTAACACTGATGATCCACCTACAAATGTGAACTGACGTTCAAAAATAAAACATTTGAAAACGGACCATTTTCCACATTTCTGAAGCATGACGTAATGGGGGGTGGTATCTCTTTTGTCGAAAATCAGCCGTTTTTGCTTGAACATTAAATGCCTCCAAATGGTATTTAATTAACTTCCCGAGCCCCTGGAAGCATGAAAATCACTTTAAACATGCTAATTTTAGCTCTAACACTGATGATCCACCTACAAATGTGAACTGACGTTCAAAAATAAAACATTTGAAAACGGACCATTTTCCACATTTCTGAAGCATGACGTAATGGGGGGTTGTTATCTCTTTTGTCGGTATTCAGCCGTTTTTGCTTGAACATTAAATGCCTCCAAATGGTATTTAATTCACTTCCCGGGGTGAAGAAACCCTTTTTGAGAACTCAGAGTGAGTAAATTGGCCATTTTCATGCACTTTTAACCATTCCATAAATCTTGTGTTTAGGGCCCCTGGAAGCATGTAAATCACTTTAAACATGCTAATTTTAGCTCTAACACTGATGATCCACCTACAAATGTGAACTGACGTTCAAAAATAAAACATTTGAAAACGGACCATTTTCCACATTTCTGAAGCATGACGTAATGGGGGGGTGTTATCTCTTTTGTCGAAAATCAGCCGTTTTTGCTTGAACATTAAATGCCTCCAAATGGTATTTAATTAACTTCCCGGGGTGAAGAAACCCTTTTTGAGAACTCAGAGTGAGTAAATTGGCCATTTTCATGCATTTTTAACCATTCCATAAATCTTGTGTTTAGGGCCCCTGGAAGCATGAAAATCACTTTAAACATGCTAATTTTAGCTCTAACACTGATGATCCACCTACAAATGTGAACTGACGTTCAAAAATAAAACATTTGAAAACGGACCATTTTCCACATTTCTGAAGCATGACGTAATGGGGGGGTGTTATCTCTTTTGTCGGTATTCAGCCGTTTTTGCTTGAACATTAAATGCCTCCAAATGGTATTTAATTAACTTCCCGGGGTGAAGAAACCCTTTTTGAGAACTCAGAGTGAGTAAATTGGCCATTTTCATGCACTTTTAACCATTCCATAAATCTTGTGTTTAGGGCCCCTGGAAGCATGAAAATCACTTTAAACATGCTAATTTTAGCTCTAACACTGTTGATCCACCTACAAATGTGAACTGACGTTCAAAAATAAAACATTTGAAAACAGACAATTTTCCACATTTCTGAAGCATGACGTAATGGGGGGGTGTTATCTCTTTTGTCGAAAATCAGCCGTTTTTGCTTGAACATTAAATGCCTCCAAATGGTATTTAATTAACTTCCCGAGCCCCTGGAAGCATGAAAATCACTTTAAACATGCTAATTTTAGCTCTAACACTGATGATCCACCTACAAATGTGAACTGACGTTCAAAAATAAAACATTTGAAAACGGACCATATTCCACATTTCTGAAGCATGACGTAATGGGGGGTGTTATCTCTTTTGTCGAAAATCACCCGTTTTTGCTTGAACATTAAATGCCTCCAAATGGTATTTAATTAACTTCCCGGGGTGAAGAAACCCTTTTTGAGAACTCAGAGTGAGTAAATTGGCCATTTTCATGCACTTTTAACCATTTCATAAATCTTGTTTTTAGGGCCCCTGGAAGCATGAAAATCACTTTAAACATGCTAATTTTAGCTCTAACACTGATGATCCACCTACAAATGTGAACTGGCGTTCAAAAATAAAACATTTGAAAATGGACCATTTTCCACATTTCTGAAGCATGACGTAATGGGGGGGTGTTATCTCTTTTGTCGAAAATCAGCCGTTTTTGCTTGAACATTAAATGCCTCCAAATGGTATTTAATTAACTTCCCGAGCCCCTGGAAGCATGAAAATCACTTTAAACATGCTAATTTTAGCTCTAACACTGATGATCCACCTACAAATGTGAGCTGACGTTCAAAAATAAAACATTTGAAAACGGACCATTTTCCACATTTCTGAAGCATGACGTAATGGGGGGTGTTATCTCTTTTGTCGAAAATCAGCCGTTTTTGCTTGAACATTAAATGCCTCCAAATTGTATTTAATTAACTTCCCGGGGTGAAGAAACCCTTTTTGAGAACTCAGAGTGAGTAAATTGGCCATTTTCATGCACTTTTAACCATTCCATAAATCTTGTCTTTAGGGCCCCTGGAAGCATGAAAATCACTTTAAACATGCTAATTTTAGCTCTAACACTGATGATCCACCTACAAATGTGAACTGACGTTCAAAAATAAAACATTTGAAAACGGACTATTTTCCACATTTCTGAAGCATGACGTAATGGGGGGTGTTATCTCTTTTGTCGAAAATCAGCCGTTTTTGCTTGAACATTAAATGCCTCCAAATGGTATTTAATTAACTTCCCGGGGTGAAGAAACCCTTTTTGAGAACTCAGAGTGAGTAAATTGGCCATTTTCATGCACTTTTAACCATTTCATAAATCTTGTGTTTAGGGCCCATGGAAGCATGAAAATCACTTTCAACATGCTAATTTTAGCTCTAACACTGATGATCCACCTACAAATGTGAACTGACGTTCAAAAATAAAACATTTGAAAACGGACCATTTTCCACATTTCTGAAGCATGACGTAATGGGGGAGTGTTATCTCTTTTGTCGAAAATCAGCCGTTTTTGCTTGAACATTAAATGCCTCCAAATGGTATTTAATTAACTTCCCGAGCCCCTGGAAGCATGAAAATCACTTTAAACATACTAATTTTAGCTCTAACACTGATGATCCACCTACAAATGTGAACTGACGTTCAAAAATAAAACATTTGAAAACGGACCATTTTCCACATTTCTGAAGCATGACGTAATGGGGGGGTGTTATCTCTTTTGTCGAAAATCAGCCGTTTTTGCTTGAACATTAAATGCCTCCAAATGGTATTTAATTAACTTCCCGGGGTGAAGAAACCCTTTTTGAGAACTCAGAGTGAGTAAATTGGCCATTTTCATGCACATTTAATCATTCCATAAATCTTGTGTTTAGGGCCCCTGGAAGCATGAAAATCACTTTAAACATGCTAATTTTAGCTCTAACATTGATGATCCACCTACAAATGTGAACTGATGTTCAAAAATAAAACATTTGAAAACGGACCATTTTCCACATTTCTGAAGCATGACGTAATGGGGGGGTGTTATCTCTTTTGTCGAAAATCAGCCGTTTTTGCTTGAACATTAAATGCCTCCAAATGGTATTTAATTAACTTCCCGAGCCCCTGGAAGCATGAAAATCACTTTAAACATGCTAATTTTAGCTCTAACACTGATGATCCACCTACAAATGTGAAATGACGTTCAAAAATAAAACATTTGAAAACGGACCATTTTCCACATTTCTAAAGCATGACGTAATGGGGGGGTGTAATCTCTTTTGTCGAAAATCAGCCGTTTTTGCTTGAACATTAAATGCCTCCAAATGGTATTTAATTAACTTCCCGGGGTGAAGAAACCCTTTTTGACAACTCAGAGTGAGTAAATTGGCCATTTTCATGCACTTTTAACCATTCCATAAATCTTGTGTTTAGGGCCCCTGGAAGCATGAAAATCACTTTAAACATGCTAATTTTAGCTCTAACACTGATGATCCACCTACAAATGTGAACTGACGTTCAAAAATAAAACATTTGAAAACGGACCATTTTCCACATTTCTGAAGCATGACGTAATGGGGGGTGGTATCTCTTTTGTCGAAAATCAGCCGTTTTTGCTTGAACATTAAATGCCTCCAAATGGTATTTAATTAACTTCCCGAGCCCCTGGAAGCATGAAAATCACTTTAAACATGCTAATTTTAGCTCTAACACTGATGATCCACCTACAAATGTGAACTGACGTTCAAAAATAAAACATTTGAAAACGGACCATTTTCCACATTTCTGAAGCATGACGTAATGGGGGGTTGTTATCTCTTTTGTCGGTATTCAGCCGTTTTTGCTTGAACATTAAATGCCTCCAAATGGTATTTAATTCACTTCCCGGGGTGAAGAAACCCTTTTTGAGAACTCAGAGTGAGTAAATTGGCCATTTTCATGCACTTTTAACCATTCCATAAATCTTGTGTTTAGGGCCCCTGGAAGCATGTAAATCACTTTAAACATGCTAATTTTAGCTCTAACACTGATGATCCACCTACAAATGTGAACTGACGTTCAAAAATAAAACATTTGAAAACGGACCATTTTCCACATTTCTGAAGCATGACGTAATGGGGGGGTGTTATCTCTTTTGTCGAAAATCAGCCGTTTTTGCTTGAACATTAAATGCCTCCAAATGGTATTTAATTAACTTCCCGGGGTGAAGAAACCCTTTTTGAGAACTCAGAGTGAGTAAATTGGCCATTTTCATGCACTTTTAACCATTCCATAAATCTTGTGTTTAGGGCCCCTGGAAGCATGAAAATCACTTTAAACATGCTAATTTTAGCTCTAACACTGATGATCCACCTACAAATGTGAACTGACGTTCAAAAATAAAACATTTGAAAACGGACCATTTTCCACATTTCTGAAGCATGACGTAATGGGGGGGTGTTATCTCTTTTGTCGGTATTCAGCCGTTTTTGCTTGAACATTAAATGCCTCCAAATGGTATTTAATTAACTTCCCGGGGTGAAGAAACCCTTTTTGAGAACTCAGAGTGAGTAAATTGGCCATTTTCATGCACTTTTAACCATTCCATAAATCTTGTGTTTAGGGCCCCTGGAAGCATGAAAATCACTTTAAACATGCTAATTTTAGCTCTAACACTGATGATCCACCTACAAATGTGAACTGACGTTCAAAAATAAAACATTTGAAAACAGACAATTTTCCACATTTCTGAAGCATGACGTAATGGGGGGGTGTTATCTCTTTTGTCGAAAATCAGCCGTTTTTGCTTGAACATTAAATGCCTCCAAATGGTATTTAATTAACTTCCCGAGCCCCTGGAAGCATGAAAATCACTTTAAACATGCTAATTTTAGCTCTAACACTGATGATCCACCTACAAATGTGAACTGACGTTCAAAAATAAAACATTTGAAAACGGACCATATTCCACATTTCTGAAGCATGACGTAATGGGGGGTGTTATCTCTTTTGTCGAAAATCACCCGTTTTTGCTTGAACATTAAATGCCTCCAAATGGTATTTAATTAACTTCCCGGGGTGAAGAAACCCTTTTTGAGAACTCAGAGTGAGTAAATTGGCCATTTTCATGCACTTTTAACCATTTCATAAATCTTGTTTTTAGGGCCCCTGGAAGCATGAAAATCACTTTAAACATGCTAATTTTAGCTCTAACACTGATGATCCACCTACAAATGTGAACTGGCGTTCAAAAATAAAACATTTGAAAACGGACCATTTTCCACATTTCTGAAGCATGACGTAATGGGGGGGTGTTATCTCTTTTGTCGAAAATCAGCCGTTTTTGCTTGAACATTAAATGCCTCCAAATGGTATTTAATTAACTTCCCGAGCCCCTGGAAGCATGAAAATCACTTTAAACATGCTAATTTTAGCTCTAACACTGATGATCCACCTACAAATGTGAGCTGACGTTCAAAAATAAAACATTTGAAAACGGACCATTTTCCACATTTCTGAAGCATGACGTAATGGGGGGTGTTATCTCTTTTGTCGAAAATCAGCCGTTTTTGCTTGAACATTAAATGCCTCCAAATTGTATTTAATTAACTTCCCGGGGTGAAGAAACCCTTTTTGAGAACTCAGAGTGAGTAAATTGGCCATTTTCATGCACTTTTAACCATTCCATAAATCTTGTCTTTAGGGCCCCTGGAAGCATGAAAATCACTTTAAACATGCTAATTTTAGCTCTAACACTGATGATCCACCTACAAATGTGAACTGACGTTCAAAAATAAAACATTTGAAAACGGACTATTTTCCACATTTCTGAAGCATGACGTAATGGGGGGTGTTATCTCTTTTGTCGAAAATCAGCCGTTTTTGCTTGAACATTAAATGCCTCCAAATGGTATTTAATTAACTTCCCGGGGTGAAGAAACCCTTTTTGAGAACTCAGAGTGAGTAAATTGGCCATTTTCATGCACTTTTAACCATTTCATAAATCTTGTGTTTAGGGCCCATGGAAGCATGAAAATCACTTTCAACATGCTAATTTTAGCTCTAACACTGATGATCCACCTACAAATGTGAACTGACGTTCAAAAATAAAACATTTGAAAACGGACCATTTTCCACATTTCTGAAGCATGACGTAATGGGGGAGTGTTATCTCTTTTGTCGAAAATCAGCCGTTTTTGCTTGAACATTAAATGCCTCCAAATGGTATTTAATTAACTTCCCGAGCCCCTGGAAGCATGAAAATCACTTTAAACATACTAATTTTAGCTCTAACACTGATGATCCACCTACAAATGTGAACTGACGTTCAAAAATAAAACATTTGAAAACGGACCATTTTCCACATTTCTGAAGCATGACGTAATGGGGGGGTGTTATCTCTTTTGTCGAAAATCAGCCGTTTTTGCTTGAACATTAAATGCCTCCAAATGGTATTTAATTAACTTCCCGGGGTGAAGAAACCCTTTTTGAGAACTCAGAGTGAGTAAATTGGCCATTTTCATGCACATTTAATCATTCCATAAATCTTGTGTTTAGGGCCCCTGGAAGCATGAAAATCACTTTAAACATGCTAATTTTAGCTCTAACACTGATGATCCACCTACAAATGTGAACTGATGTTCAAAAATAAAACATTTGAAAACGGACCATTTTCCACATTTCTGAAGCATGACGTAATGGGGGGGTGTTATCTCTTTTGTCGAAAATCAGCCGTTTTTGCTTGAACATTAAATGCCTCCAAATGGTATTTAATTAACTTCCCGAGCCCCTGGAAGCATGAAAATCACTTTAAACATGCTAATTTTAGCTCTAACACTGATGATCCACCTACAAATGTGAAATGACGTTCAAAAATAAAACATTTGAAAACGGACCATTTTCCACATTTCTAAAGCATGACGTAATGGGGGGGTGTTATCTCTTTTGTCGAAAATCAGCCGTTTTTGCTTGAACATTAAATGCCTCCAAATGGTATTTAATTAACTTCCCGGGGTGAAGAAACCCTTTTTGACAACTCAGAGTGAGTAAATTGGCCATTTTCATGCACTTTTAACCATTCCATAAATCTTGTGTTTAGGGCCCCTGGAAGCATGAAAATCACTTTAAACATGCTAATTTTAGCTCTAACACTGATGATCCACCTACAAATGTGAACTGACGTTCAAAAATAAAACATTTGAAAACGGACCATTTTCCACATTTCTGAAGCATGACGTAATGGGGGGTGGTATCTCTTTTGTCGAAAATCAGCCGTTTTTGCTTGAACATTAAATGCCTCCAAATGGTATTTAATTAACTTCCCGAGCCCCTGGAAGCATGAAAATCACTTTAAACATGCTAATTTTAGCTCTAACACTGATGATCCACCTACAAATGTGAACTGACGTTCAAAAATAAAACATTTGAAAACGGACCATTTTCCACATTTCTGAAGCATGACGTAATGGGGGGTTGTTATCTCTTTTGTCGGTATTCAGCCGTTTTTGCTTGAACATTAAATGCCTCCAAATGGTATTTAATTCACTTCCCGGGGTGAAGAAACCCTTTTTGAGAACTCAGAGTGAGTAAATTGGCCATTTTCATGCACTTTTAACCATTCCATAAATCTTGTGTTTAGGGCCCCTGGAAGCATGTAAATCACTTTAAACATGCTAATTTTAGCTCTAACACTGATGATCCACCTACAAATGTGAACTGACGTTCAAAAATAAAACATTTGAAAACGGACCATTTTCCACATTTCTGAAGCATGACGTAATGGGGGGGTGTTATCTCTTTTGTCGGTATTCAGCCGTTTTTGCTTGAACATTAAATGCCTCCAAATGGTATTTAATTAACTTCCCGGGGTGAAGAAACCCTTTTTGAGAACTCAGAGTGAGTAAATTGGCCATTTTCATGCACTTTTAACCATTCCATAAATCTTGTGTTTAGGGCCCCTGGAAGCATGAAAATCACTTTAAACATGCTAATTTTAGCTCTAACACTGATGATCCACCTACAAATGTGAACTGACGTTCAAAAATAAAACATTTGAAAACAGACAATTTTCCACATTTCTGAAGCATGACGTAATGGGGGGGTGTTATCTCTTTTGTCGAAAATCAGCCGTTTTTGCTTGAACATTAAATGCCTCCAAATGGTATTTAATTAACTTCCCGAGCCCCTGGAAGCATGAAAATCACTTTAAACATGCTAATTTTAGCTCTAACACTGATGATCCACCTACAAATGTGAACTGACGTTCAAAAATAAAACATTTGAAAACGGACCATATTCCACATTTCTGAAGCATGACGTAATGGGGGGTGTTATCTCTTTTGTCGAAAATCACCCGTTTTTGCTTGAACATTAAATGCCTCCAAATGGTATTTAATTAACTTCCCGGGGTGAAGAAACCCTTTTTGAGAACTCAGAGTGAGTAAATTGGCCATTTTCATGCACTTTTAACCATTTCATAAATCTTGTTTTTAGGGCCCCTGGAAGCATGAAAATCACTTTAAACATGCTAATTTTAGCTCTAACACTGATGATCCACCTACAAATGTGAACTGGCGTTCAAAAATAAAACATTTGAAAACGGACCATTTTCCACATTTCTGAAGCATGACGTAATGGGGGGGTGTTATCTCTTTTGTCGAAAATCAGCCGTTTTTGCTTGAACATTAAATGCCTCCAAATGGTATTTAATTAACTTCCCGAGCCCCTGGAAGCATGAAAATCACTTTAAACATGCTAATTTTAGCTCTAACACTGATGATCCACCTACAAATGTGAGCTGACGTTCAAAAATAAAACATTTGAAAACGGACCATTTTCCACATTTCTGAAGCATGACGTAATGGGGGGTGTTATCTCTTTTGTCGAAAATCAGCCGTTTTTGCTTGAACATTAAATGCCTCCAAATTGTATTTAATTAACTTCCCGGGGTGAAGAAACCCTTTTTGAGAACTCAGAGTGAGTAAATTGGCCATTTTCATGCACTTTTAACCATTCCATAAATCTTGTCTTTAGGGCCCCTGGAAGCATGAAAATCACTTTAAACATGCTAATTTTAGCTCTAACACTGATGATCCACCTACAAATGTGAACTGACGTTCAAAAATAAAACATTTGAAAACGGACTATTTTCCACATTTCTGAAGCATGACGTAATGGGGGGTGTTATCTCTTTTGTCGAAAATCAGCCGTTTTTGCTTGAACATTAAATGCCTCCAAATGGTATTTAATTAACTTCCCGGGGTGAAGAAACCCTTTTTGAGAACTCAGAGTGAGTAAATTGGCCATTTTCATGCACTTTTAACCATTTCATAAATCTTGTGTTTAGGGCCCATGGAAGCATGAAAATCACTTTCAACATGCTAATTTTAGCTCTAACACTGATGATCCACCTACAAATGTGAACTGACGTTCAAAAATAAAACATTTGAAAACGGACCATTTTCCACATTTCTGAAGCATGACGTAATGGGGGAGTGTTATCTCTTTTGTCGAAAATCAGCCGTTTTTGCTTGAACATTAAATGCCTCCAAATGGTATTTAATTAACTTCCCGAGCCCCTGGAAGCATGAAAATCACTTTAAACATACTAATTTTAGCTCTAACACTGATGATCCACCTACAAATGTGAACTGACGTTCAAAAATAAAACATTTGAAAACGGACCATTTTCCACATTTCTGAAGCATGACGTAATGGGGGGGTGTTATCTCTTTTGTCGAAAATCAGCCGTTTTTGCTTGAACATTAAATGCCTCCAAATGGTATTTAATTAACTTCCCGGGGTGAAGAAACCCTTTTTGAGAACTCAGAGTGAGTAAATTGGCCATTTTCATGCACATTTAATCATTCCATAAATCTTGTGTTTAGGGCCCCTGGAAGCATGAAAATCACTTTAAACATGCTAATTTTAGCTCTAACACTGATGATCCACCTACAAATGTGAACTGATGTTCAAAAATAAAACATTTGAAAACGGACCATTTTCCACATTTCTGAAGCATGACGTAATGGGGGGGTGTTATCTCTTTTGTCGAAAATCAGCCGTTTTTGCTTGAACATTAAATGCCTCCAAATGGTATTTAATTAACTTCCCGAGCCCCTGGAAGCATGAAAATCACTTTAAACATGCTAATTTTAGCTCTAACACTGATGATCCACCTACAAATGTGAAATGACGTTCAAAAATAAAACATTTGAAAACGGACCATTTTCCACATTTCTAAAGCATGACGTAATGGGGGGGTGTTATCTCTTTTGTCGAAAATCAGCCGTTTTTGCTTGAACATTAAATGCCTCCAAATGGTATTTAATTAACTTCCCGGGGTGAAGAAACCCTTTTTGACAACTCAGAGTGAGTAAATTGGCCATTTTCATGCACTTTTAACCATTCCATAAATCTTGTGTTTAGGGCCCCTGGAAGCATGAAAATCACTTTAAACATGCTAATTTTAGCTCTAACACTGATGATCCACCTACAAATGTGAACTGACGTTCAAAAATAAAACATTTGAAAACGGACCATTTTCCACATTTCTGAAGCATGACGTAATGGGGGGTGGTATCTCTTTTGTCGAAAATCAGCCGTTTTTGCTTGAACATTAAATGCCTCCAAATGGTATTTAATTAACTTCCCGAGCCCCTGGAAGCATGAAAATCACTTTAAACATGCTAATTTTAGCTCTAACACTGATGATCCACCTACAAATGTGAACTGACGTTCAAAAATAAAACATTTGAAAACGGACCATTTTCCACATTTCTGAAGCATGACGTAATGGGGGGTTGTTATCTCTTTTGTCGGTATTCAGCCGTTTTTGCTTGAACATTAAATGCCTCCAAATGGTATTTAATTCACTTCCCGGGGTGAAGAAACCCTTTTTGAGAACTCAGAGTGAGTAAATTGGCCATTTTCATGCACTTTTAACCATTCCATAAATCTTGTGTTTAGGGCCCCTGGAAGCATGTAAATCACTTTAAACATGCTAATTTTAGCTCTAACACTGATGATCCACCTACAAATGTGAACTGACGTTCAAAAATAAAACATTTGAAAACGGACCATTTTCCACATTTCTGAAGCATGACGTAATGGGGGGGTGTTATCTCTTTTGTCGAAAATCAGCCGTTTTTGCTTGAACATTAAATGCCTCCAAATGGTATTTAATTAACTTCCCGGGGTGAAGAAACCCTTTTTGAGAACTCAGAGTGAGTAAATTGGCCATTTTCATGCACTTTTAACCATTCCATAAATCTTGTGTTTAGGGCCCCTGGAAGCATGAAAATCACTTTAAACATGCTAATTTTAGCTCTAACACTGATGATCCACCTACAAATGTGAACTGACGTTCAAAAATAAAACATTTGAAAACGGACCATTTTCCACATTTCTGAAGCATGACGTAATGGGGGGGTGTTATCTCTTTTGTCGGTATTCAGCCGTTTTTGCTTGAACATTAAATGCCTCCAAATGGTATTTAATTAACTTCCCGGGGTGAAGAAACCCTTTTTGAGAACTCAGAGTGAGTAAATTGGCCATTTTCATGCACTTTTAACCATTCCATAAATCTTGTGTTTAGGGCCCCTGGAAGCATGAAAATCACTTTAAACATGCTAATTTTAGCTCTAACACTGATGATCCACCTACAAATGTGAACTGACGTTCAAAAATAAAACATTTGAAAACAGACAATTTTCCACATTTCTGAAGCATGACGTAATGGGGGGGTGTTATCTCTTTTGTCGAAAATCAGCCGTTTTTGCTTGAACATTAAATGCCTCCAAATGGTATTTAATTAACTTCCCGAGCCCCTGGAAGCATGAAAATCACTTTAAACATGCTAATTTTAGCTCTAACACTGATGATCCACCTACAAATGTGAACTGACGTTCAAAAATAAAACATTTGAAAACGGACCATATTCCACATTTCTGAAGCATGACGTAATGGGGGGTGTTATCTCTTTTGTCGAAAATCACCCGTTTTTGCTTGAACATTAAATGCCTCCAAATGGTATTTAATTAACTTCCCGGGGTGAAGAAACCCTTTTTGAGAACTCAGAGTGAGTAAATTGGCCATTTTCATGCACTTTTAACCATTTCATAAATCTTGTTTTTAGGGCCCCTGGAAGCATGAAAATCACTTTAAACATGCTAATTTTAGCTCTAACACTGATGATCCACCTACAAATGTGAACTGGCGTTCAAAAATAAAACATTTGAAAACGGACCATTTTCCACATTTCTGAAGCATGACGTAATGGGGGGGTGTTATCTCTTTTGTCGAAAATCAGCCGTTTTTGCTTGAACATTAAATGCCTCCAAATGGTATTTAATTAACTTCCCGAGCCCCTGGAAGCATGAAAATCACTTTAAACATGCTAATTTTAGCTCTAACACTGATGATCCACCTACAAATGTGAGCTGACGTTCAAAAATAAAACATTTGAAAACGGACCATTTTCCACATTTCTGAAGCATGACGTAATGGGGGGTGTTATCTCTTTTGTCGAAAATCAGCCGTTTTTGCTTGAACATTAAATGCCTCCAAATTGTATTTAATTAACTTCCCGGGGTGAAGAAACCCTTTTTGAGAACTCAGAGTGAGTAAATTGGCCATTTTCATGCACTTTTAACCATTCCATAAATCTTGTCTTTAGGGCCCCTGGAAGCATGAAAATCACTTTAAACATGCTAATTTTAGCTCTAACACTGATGATCCACCTACAAATGTGAACTGACGTTCAAAAATAAAACATTTGAAAACGGACTATTTTCCACATTTCTGAAGCATGACGTAATGGGGGGTGTTATCTCTTTTGTCGAAAATCAGCCGTTTTTGCTTGAACATTAAATGCCTCCAAATGGTATTTAATTAACTTCCCGGGGTGAAGAAACCCTTTTTGAGAACTCAGAGTGAGTAAATTGGCCATTTTCATGCACTTTTAACCATTTCATAAATCTTGTGTTTAGGGCCCATGGAAGCATGAAAATCACTTTCAACATGCTAATTTTAGCTCTAACACTGATGATCCACCTACAAATGTGAACTGACGTTCAAAAATAAAACATTTGAAAACGGACCATTTTCCACATTTCTGAAGCATGACGTAATGGGGGAGTGTTATCTCTTTTGTCGAAAATCAGCCGTTTTTGCTTGAACATTAAATGCCTCCAAATGGTATTTAATTAACTTCCCGAGCCCCTGGAAGCATGAAAATCACTTTAAACATACTAATTTTAGCTCTAACACTGATGATCCACCTACAAATGTGAACTGACGTTCAAAAATAAAACATTTGAAAACGGACCATTTTCCACATTTCTGAAGCATGACGTAATGGGGGGGTGTTATCTCTTTTGTCGAAAATCAGCCGTTTTTGCTTGAACATTAAATGCCTCCAAATGGTATTTAATTAACTTCCCGGGGTGAAGAAACCCTTTTTGAGAACTCAGAGTGAGTAAATTGGCCATTTTCATGCACATTTAATCATTCCATAAATCTTGTGTTTAGGGCCCCTGGAAGCATGAAAATCACTTTAAACATGCTAATTTTAGCTCTAACACTGATGATCCACCTACAAATGTGAACTGATGTTCAAAAATAAAACATTTGAAAACGGACCATTTTCCACATTTCTGAAGCATGACGTAATGGGGGGGTGTTATCTCTTTTGTCGAAAATCAGCCGTTTTTGCTTGAACATTAAATGCCTCCAAATGGTATTTAATTAACTTCCCGAGCCCCTGGAAGCATGAAAATCACTTTAAACATGCTAATTTTAGCTCTAACACTGATGATCCACCTACAAATGTGAAATGACGTTCAAAAATAAAACATTTGAAAACGGACCATTTTCCACATTTCTAAAGCATGACGTAATGGGGGGGTGTTATCTCTTTTGTCGAAAATCAGCCGTTTTTGCTTGAACATTAAATGCCTCCAAATGGTATTTAATTAACTTCCCGGGGTGAAGAAACCCTTTTTGACAACTCAGAGTGAGTAAATTGGCCATTTTCATGCACTTTTAACCATTCCATAAATCTTGTGTTTAGGGCCCCTGGAAGCATGAAAATCACTTTAAACATGCTAATTTTAGCTCTAACACTGATGATCCACCTACAAATGTGAACTGACGTTCAAAAATAAAACATTTGAAAACGGACCATTTTCCACATTTCTGAAGCATGACGTAATGGGGGGTGGTATCTCTTTTGTCGAAAATCAGCCGTTTTTGCTTGAACATTAAATGCCTCCAAATGGTATTTAATTAACTTCCCGAGCCCCTGGAAGCATGAAAATCACTTTAAACATGCTAATTTTAGCTCTAACACTGATGATCCACCTACAAATGTGAACTGACGTTCAAAAATAAAACATTTGAAAACGGACCATTTTCCACATTTCTGAAGCATGACGTAATGGGGGGTTGTTATCTCTTTTGTCGGTATTCAGCCGTTTTTGCTTGAACATTAAATGCCTCCAAATGGTATTTAATTCACTTCCCGGGGTGAAGAAACCCTTTTTGAGAACTCAGAGTGAGTAAATTGGCCATTTTCATGCACTTTTAACCATTCCATAAATCTTGTGTTTAGGGCCCCTGGAAGCATGTAAATCACTTTAAACATGCTAATTTTAGCTCTAACACTGATGATCCACCTACAAATGTGAACTGACGTTCAAAAATAAAACATTTGAAAACGGACCATTTTCCACATTTCTGAAGCATGACGTAATGGGGGGGTGTTATCTCTTTTGTTGAAAAACAGCCGTTTTTGCTTGAACATTAAATGCCTCCAAATGGTATTTAATTAACTTCCCGGGGTGAAGAAACCCTTTTTGAGAACTCAGAGTGAGTAAATTGGCCATTTTCATGCACTTTTAACCATTCCATAAATCTTGTGTTTAGGGCCCCTGGAAGCATGAAAATCACTTTAAACATGCTAATTTTAGCTCTAACACTGATGATCCACCTACAAATGTGAACTGACGTTCAAAAATAAAACATTTGAAAACGGACCATTTTCCACATTTCTGAAGCATGACGTAATGGGGGGGTGTTATCTCTTTTGTCGAAAATCAGCCGTTTTTGCTTGAACATTAAATGCCTCCAAATGGTATTTAATTAACTTCCCGGGGTGAAGAAACCCTTTTTGAGAACTCAGAGTGAGTAAATTGGCCATTTTCATGCTTTTTTAACCATTCCATAAATCTTGTGTTTAGGGCCCCTGGAAGCATGAAAATCACTTTAAACATGCTAATTTTAGCTCTAACACTGATGATCCACCTACAAATGTGAACTGACGTTCAAAAATAAAACATTTGAAAACGGACCATTTTCCACATTTCTGAAGCATGACGTAATGGGGGGTGTTATCTCTTTTGTCGAAAATCAGCCGTTTTTGCTTGAACATTAAATGCCTCCAAATGGTATTTAATTAACTTCCCGAGCCCCTGTAAGCATGAAAATCACTTTAAACATGCTAATTTTAGCTCTAACACTGATGATCCACCTACAAATGTGAACTGACGTTCAAAAATAAAACATTTGAAAACGGACCATTTTCCACATTTCTGAAGCATGACGTAATGGGGGGGGTGTTATCTCTTTTGTCGGTATTCAGCCGTTTTTGCTTGAACATTAAATGCCTCCAAATGGTATTTAATTAACTTCCCGGGGTGAAGAAACCCTTTTTGAGAACTCAGAGTGAGTAAATTGGCCATTTTCATGCTTTTTTAACCATTCCATAAATCTTGTGTTTAGGGCCCCTGGAAGCATGAAAATCACTTTAAACATGCTAATTTTAGCTCTAACACTGATGATCCACCTACAAATGTGAACTGACGTTCAAAAATAAAACATTTGAAAAAGCCGTAATGGAGGGGTGTTATCTCTTTTGTCAAAAATCAGCCGATTTTGCTTGAACATTAAATGCCTCCAAATCGTATTTAATTCACTTCCCGGGCCCCTGGAAGCAGGAAAATCACTTTAAACATGCTAATTTTAGCTCTAAAACTGATGATCCACCTACAAATGTGCACTGACGTTCAAAAATAAAACATTTAAAATCAGACCATTTTTCACCTTTCTGAAGCATGACGTAATGGGGGGGGTGTTATCTCTTTTGTCAAAAATCAGCTGGTTTTGCTTGAACATTAACTGCCTCCAAATGGTATTTAATTCACTTACTGGGGTGAAGAAACACTTTTTGAGACTTCAGATTGAGTAAATTGGCCATTTTCATGCACTTTTAACCATTCCACAAATCTTGTGTTTAGGGCCCCTGGAAGCATGAAAATCACTTCAAACATGCTAATTTTCGCTCTAAAACTGATGATCCACCTACAAATGTGAACTGACGTCCAAAAATAAAACATTTGAAAACGGACCATTTTTCACCTTTCGGAAGCATGACGTAATGGGGGGGTGTTATCTCTTTTGTCAAAAATCAGCCGATTTTGCTTGAACATTAAATGCCTCCAAATGGTATTTAATTCACTTCCCGGAGTGAAGAAACACTTTTTGAGACCTCAGAGTGAGTAAACTGGCCATTTTCATGCACTTTTAACCATTCCACAAATCTTGTGTTTAAGGCCCCTGGAATCATGAAAATCACTTTAAACATGCTAATTTTAGCTCTAAAACTGATGATCCACCTACAAATGTGCACTGACGTTAAAAAATAAAACATTTGAAAACGGACCATTTTTCACCTTTCGGAAGCATGACGTAATGGGGGGGTGTTATCTCTTTTGTCAAAAATCACCTGTTTTTGCTTGAACATTAAATGCCTCCAAATGGTATTTAGTTCACTTCCTGGGCCCCTGGAAGCATGAAAATCACTTTAAACATGCTAATTTTAGCTCTAAAACTGATGATCTACTTACATATGTGAACTGACGTTCAAAAATAAAACATTTGAAAACGGACCATTTTTCACCTTTCTGAAGCATGACGTAATGGAGGGGTGTTATCTCTTTTGTCAAAAATCAGCCATTTTTCCTTGAACATTAAATGCCTCCCAATGGTATTTCATTCACTTCCCGGGGTGAAGGAACACTTTTTGAGACCTCAGATTGAGTAAATTGGCCACTTTCATGCACTTTTAACCATTCCACAAATCTTGTGTTTATGGCCCCTGGAAGCATAAAAATCACTTTAAACATGCTAATTTTAGCTCTAAAACTGATGATCCACCTACAAATGTGAAATGATGTTCAAAAATAAAACATTTGAAAACGGACCATTTTTCACCTTTCTGAAGCATGACGTAATGGGGGGGTGTTATCTCTTTTGTCAAAAATCACCTGTTTTTGCTTGAACATTAAATGCCTCCAAACGGTATTTAGTTCACTTCCTGGGCCCCTGGAAGCATGAAAATCACTTTAAACATGCTAATTTTAGCTCTAAAACTGATGATCCACCTACAAATGTGAACTGATGTTCAAAAATAAAACATTTGAAAACCGACCATTTTTCACCTTTCTGAAGCATGACGTAATGGGGGGGTTTTATCTCTTTTGTCAAAAATCACCTGTTTTTGCTTGAACATTAAGTGCCTCAAAATGGTATTTAATTCACTTCCCGGGCCCCTGGAAGCATGAAAATCACTTTAAACATGCAAATTTTAGCTCTAAAACTGATGATCTACTTACAAATGTGAACTGGCGTTCAAAAATAAAACATTTGAAAACGGACCATTTTTCACCTTTCTGAAGCATGACGTAATGGGGGGTGTTATCTCCTTTGTCAAAAATCAGTCGCTTTTGCTTGAACATTAAATGCCTCCAAATGGTATTTAATTCACTTCCCGGGGTGAAGAAACACTTTTTGAGAACTCAGAGTGAGTAAATTGGCCATTTTCATGCACTTTTAACCATTCCACAAATCTTGTGTTTAGGGCCCCTGGAAGCATGAAAATCACTTTAAACATGCTAATTTTAGCTCTAAAACTGACGATCCACCTACAAATGTGAACTGACCTTAAAAAAAAAACATTTGAAAACAGACAATTTTTCACCTCTCTGAAGCATGGCGTAAAGGGGGGGTGTTATCTCTTTTGTCAAAAATCAGCCGTTTTTGCTTGAACATTAAATGCCTCCAAATGGTATTTAATTCACTTCCCGGGGTGAAGAAACACTTTTTGAGACCTCAGAGTGAGCAAATTGGCCGATTTTAATGCACTTTTTACCATTCCACAAATCTTGTGCTTATGGACCCTGGAAGCATGAAAATCACTTTAAACATGCTAATTTTAGCTCTCAAACTGACGTTCCACCTACAAATGTGAACTGACGTTCAAAAATAAAACATTTGAAAACGGACCATTTTACACCTTTCTGAAGCATGACATAATGGGAGGTGTTATCTCTTTTGTCAAAAATCAGCCATTTTTGCTTGAACATTAAATGCCTCCAAATGGTATTTAATTCACTTCCCGGAGTGAAGAACCCCTTTTTGAGAACTCAGAGTGACTAAATTAGCCGATTTTAATGCACTTTTTACCATTCCACAAATCTTGTGCTTATGGCCCCTAGAAGCATGAAAATCACTTCAAACATGCTAATTTTAGCTCTAAAACTGATGATCCACCTACAAATGTGAAATGACGTTCAAAAATAAAACATTTGAAAACTGACCATTTTTCACCTTTCTAAAGCATAACGTAACGGGGGGTGTTATCTCTTTTGTCAAAAATCAGACGATTTTCCTTGAACATTAAATGCCTCCAAATGGTATTTAACTCACTTCCCGGGGCCCTGGAAGCATGAAAATCACTTTAAATATGCTAATTTTAGCTCGAAAACTGATGATCTACTTACAAATGTGAACTGACGTTCAAAAATAAAACATTTGACAACGGACCATTTTTTACCATTCTGAAGCATGACGTAATGGGGCGGTGTCATCTCTTTTGTCAAAAATCACCTGTTTTTGCTTGAAAATAAAATGCCTCCAAATTGTATTTAATTCACTTCCCGGGCCCCTGGAAGCATGAAAATCACTTTAAACATGCTAATTTTAGCTCTAAAACTGATGATCCACCTACAAATGTGAACTGACGTTCAAAAATAAAACATTTGAAAACGGACCATTTTTCACCTTTCTGAAGCATTACGTAATGGCGGGGGGTGTTATCTCTTTTGTCAAAAATCAGCTGGTTTTGCTTGAACATTAACTGCCTCCAAATGGTATTTAATTCACTTACTGGGGTGAAGAAACACTTTTTCAGACCTCAGATTGAGTAAATTGGCCATTTTCATGCACTTTTACCCATTCCACACATCTTGGGTTTAGGGCGTCTGAAAGCATGAAAATCACTTCAAACATGCTAATGTTAGCTCTAAAACTGAGGGTCCACCTACAAATGTGAACTGACGTTCATAAATAAAGCATTTGAAAATGGACCATTTTTCACATTTCTAAAGCATGCCGTAATGGAGGGGTGTTATCTCTTTTGTAAAAAATCAGCCGATTTTGCTTGAACATTAAATGCCTCCAAATCGTATTTAATTCACTTCCCGGGCCCCTGGAAGCAGGAAAATCACTTTAAACATGCTAATTTTAGCTCTAAAACTGATGATCCACCTACAAATGTGCACTGACGTTCAAAAATAAAACATTTGAAATCAGACCATTTTTCACCTTTCTGAAGCATGACGTAATGGGGGGGGTGTTATCTCTTTTGTCAAAAATCAGCTGGTTTTGCTTGAACATTAACTGCCTCCAAATGGTATTTAATTCACTTACTGGGGTGAAGAAACACTTTTTGAGACTTCAGATTGAGTAAATTGGCCATTTTCATGCACTTTTAACCATTCCACAAATCTTGTGTTTAGGGCCCCTGGAAGCATGAAAATCACTTCAAACATGCTAATTTTTGCTCTAAAACTGATGATCCACCTACAAATGTGAACTGACGTCCAAAAATAAAACATTTGAAAACGGACCATTTTTCACCTTTCTAAAGCATGACGTAATGTTATCTCTTTTGTCAAAAATCAGCCAATTTTGCTTGAACATTAAATGCCTCCAAATGGTATTTAATTCACTTCCCGGAGTGAAGAAACACTTTTTGAGACCTCAGAGTGAGTAAACTGGCCATTTTCATGCACTTTTAACCATTCCACAAATCTTGTGTTTAAGGCCCCTGGAAGCATGAAAATCACTTTAAACATGCTAATTTTAGCTCTAAAACTGATGATCCACCTACAAATGTGCACTGACGTTAAAAAATAAAACATTTGAAAATGGACCATTTTTCACCTTTCGGAAGCATGACGTAATGGGGGGGTGTTATCTCTTTTGTCAAAAATCACCTGTTTTTGCTTGAACATTAAATGCCTCCAAATGGTATTTAGTTCACTTCCTGGGCCCCTGGAAGCATGAAAATCACTTTAAACATGCTAATTTTAGCTCAAAACTGATGATCTACTTACATATGTGAACTGACGTTCAAAAATAAAACATTTGAAAACGGACCATTTTTCACCTTTCTGAAGCATGACGTAATGGAGGGGTGTTATCTCTTTTGTCAAAAATCAGCTATTTTTCCTTGAACATTAAATGCCTCCCAATGGTATTTCATTCACTTCCCGGGGTGAAGAAACACTTTTTGAGACCTCAGATTGAGTAAATTGGCCACTTTCATGCACTTTTAACCATTCCACAAATCTTGTGTTTATGGCCCCTGGAAGCATAAAAATCACTTTAAACATGCTAATTTTAGCTCTAAAACTGATGATCCACCTACAAATGTGAACTGATGTTCAAAAATAAAACATTAGAAAACGGACCATTTTTCACCTTTCTGAAGCATGACGTAATGGGGGGGGGTGTTATCTCTTTTGTCAAAAATCACCTGTTTTTGCTTGAACATTAAATGCCTCCAAATGGTATTTAGTTCACTTCCTGGGCCCCTGGAAGCATGAAAATCACTTTAAACATGCAAATTTTAGCTCTAAAACTGATGATCTACTTACAAATGTGAACTGGCGTTCAAAAATAAAACATTTGAAAACGGACCATTTTTCACCTTTCTGAAGCATTACGTAATGGAGGGGGGTGTTATCTCTTTTGTCAAAAATCAGCTGGTTTTGCTTGAACATTAACTGCCTCCAAATGTTATTTAATTCACTTACTGGGGTGAAGAAACACTTTTTCAGACCTCAGATTGAGTAAATTGGCCATTTTCATGCACTTTTACTCATTCCACAAATCTTGTGTTTAGGGCGTCTGGAAGCATGAAAATCACTTCAAACATGCTAATGTTAGCTCTAAAACTGAGGATCCACCTACAAATGTGAACTGACGTTCATAAATAAAGCATTTGAAAATGGACCATTTTTCACCTTTCTAAAGCATGCCGTAATGGAGGGGTGTTATCTCTTTTGTAAAAAATCAGCCGATTTTGCTTGAACTTTAAATGCCTCCAAATCGTATTTAATTCACTTCCCGGGCCCCTGGAAGCAGGAAAATCACTTTAAACATGCTAATTTTAGCTCTAAAACTGATGATCCACCTACAAATGTGCACTGACGTTCAAAAATAAAACATTTGAAATCAGACCATTTTTCACCTTTCTGAAGCATGACATAATGGGGGGGGTTTTATCTCTTTTGTCAAAAATCAGCTGGTTTTGCTTGAACATTAACTGCCTCCAAATGGTATTTAATTAACTTCCCGAGCCCCTGGAAGCATGAAAATCACTTTAAACATGCTAATTTTAGCTCTAACACTGATGATCCACCTACAAATGTGAACTGACGTTCAAAAATAAAACATTTGAAAACGGACCATTTTCCACATTTCTGAAGCATGACGTAATGGGGGGGTGTTATCTCTTTTGTCGAAAATCACCAGTTTTTGCTTGAACATTAAATGCCTCCAAATGGTATTTAACTCACTTCCCGGGGCCCTGGAAGCATAAAAATCACTTTAAATATGCTAATTTTAGCTCGAAAACTGATGATCTACTTACAAATGTGAACTGACGTTCAAAAATAAAACATTTGACAACGGTCCACTTTTTACCATTCTGAAGCATGACGTAATGGGGCGGTGTTATCTCTTTTGTCAAAAATCACCTGTTTTTGCTTGAAAATAAAATGCCTCCAAATTGTATTTAATTCACTTCCCGGGCCCCTGGAAGCATGAAAATCACTTTAAACATGCTAATTTTAGCTCTAAAACTGATGATCCACCTACAAATGTGAACTGACGTTCAAAAATAAAACATTTGAAAACGGACCATTTTTCACCTTTCTGAAGCATTACGTAATGGCGGGGGGTGTTATCTCTTTTGTCAAAAATCAGCTGGTTTTGCTTGAACATTAACTGCCTCCAAATGGTATTTAATTCACTTACTGGGGTGAAGAAACACTTTTTCAGACCTCAGATTGAGTAAATTGGCCATTTTCATGCACTTTTACCCATTCCACAAATCTTGGTTTTAGGGCGTCTGGAAGCATGAAAATCACTTCAAACATGCTAATGTTAGCTCTAAAACTGAGGATCCACCTACAAATGTGAACTGACGTTCATAAATAAAGCATTTGAAAATGGACCATTTTTCACCTTTCTAAAGCATGCCGTAATGGAGGGGTGTTATCTCTTTTGTCAAAAATCAGCCGATTTTGCTTGAACATTAAATGCCTCCAAATCGTATTTAATTCACTTCCCGGGCCCCTGGAAGCAGGAAAATCACTTTAAACATGCTAATTTTAGCTCTAAAACTGATGATCCACCTACAAATGTGCACTGACGTTCAAAAATAAAACATTTGAAATCAGACCATTTTTCACCTTTCTGAAGCATGATGTAATGGGGGGGTGTTATCTCTTTTGTCAAAAATCAGCTGGTTTTGCTTGAACATTAACTGCCTCCAAATGGTATTTAATTCACTTACTGGGGTGAAGAAACACTTTTTGAGACTTCAGATTGAGTAAATTGGCCATTTTCATGCACTTTTAACCATTCCACAAATCTTGTGTTTAGGGCCCCTGGAAGCATGAAAATCACTTCAAACATGCTAATTTTAGCTCTAAAACTGATGATCCACCTACAAATGTGCACTGACGTTAAAAAATAAAACATTTGAAAATGGACCATTTTTCACCTTTCGGAAGCATGACGTAATGGGGGGGTGTTATCTCTTTTGTCAAAAATCACCTGTTTTTGCTTGAACATTAAATGCCTCCAAATGGTATTTAGTTCACTTCCTGGGCCCCTGGAAGCATGAAAATCACTTTAAACATGCTAATTTTAGCTCAAAACTGATGATCTACTTACATATGTGAACTGACGTTCAAAAATAAAACATTTGAAAACGGACCATTTTTCACCTTTCTGAAGCATGACGTAATGGAGGGGTGTTATCTCTTTTGTCAAAAATCAGCCATTTTTCCTTGAACATTAAATGCCTCCCAATGGTATTTCATTCACTTCCCGGGGTGAAGGAACACTTTTTGAGACCTCAGATTGAGTAAATTGGCCACTTTCATGCACTTTTAACCATTCCACAAATCTTGTGTTTATGGCCCCTGGAAGCATAAAAATCACTTTAAACATGCTAATTTTAGCTCTAAAACTGATGATCCACCTACAAATGTGAACTGATGTTCAAAAATAAAACATTAGAAAACGGACCATTTTTCACCTTTCTGAAGCATGACGTAATGGGGGGGTTTTATCTCTTTTGTCAAAAATCACCTGTTTTTGCTTGAACATTAAATGCCTCCAAATGGTATTTAGTTCACTTCCTGGGCCCCTGGAAGCATGAAAATCACTTTAAACATGCAAATTTTAGCTCTAAAACTGATGATCTACTTACAAATGTGAACTGGCGTTCAAAAATAAAACATTTGAAAACGGACCATTTTTCACCTTTCTGAAGCATGATGTAATGGGGGGTGTTATCTCCTTTGTCAAAAATCATCCGCTTTTGCTTGAACATTAAATGCCTCCAAATGGTATTTAATTCACTTCCCGGGGTGAAGAAACACTTTTTGAGAGCTCAGAGTGAGTAAATTCGCCATTTTCATGCACTTTTAACCATTCCACAAATCTTGTGTTTAGGGCCCCTGGAAGCATGAAAATCACTTCAAACATGCTAATTTTAGCTCTAAAACTGACGATCCACCTACAAATGTGAACTGACGTTCAAAAATAAAACATTTGAAAACGGACAATTTTTCACCTTTCTGAAGCATTACGTAATGGAGGGGGGTGTTATCTCTTTTGTCAAAAATCAGCTGGTTTTGCTTGAACATTAACTGCCTCCAAATGGTATTTAATTCACTTACTGGGGTGAAGAAACACTTTTTCAGACCTCAGATTGAGTAAATTGGCCATTTTCATGCACTTTTACTCATTCCACAAATCTTGTGTTTAGGGCGTCTGGAAGCATGAAAATCACTTCAAACATGCTAATGTTAGCTCTAAAACTGAGGATCCACCTACAAATGTGAACTGACGTTCATAAATAAAGCATTTGAAAATGGACCATTTTTCACCTTTCTAAAGCATGCCGTAATGGAGGGGTGTTATCTCTTTTGTCAAAAATCAGCCGATTTTGCTTGACCTTTAAATGCCTCCAAATCGTATTTAATTCACTTCCCGGGCCCCTGGAAGCAGGAAAATCACTTTAAACATGCTAATTTTAGCTCTAAAACTGATGATCCACCTACAAATGTGCACTGACGTTCAAAAATAAAACATTTGAAATCAGACCATTTTTCACCTTTCTGAAGCATGACATAATGGGGGGAGGTGTTATCCCTTTTGTCAAAAATCAGCTGGTTTTGCTGGAACATTAACTGCCTTCAAATGGTATTTAATTCACTTACTGGGGTGAAGAAACACTTTTTGAGACTTCAGATTGAGTAAATTGGCCATTTTCATGCACTTTTAACCATTCCACAAATCTTGTGTTTAGGGCCCCTGGAAGCATGAAAATCACTTCAAACATGCTAATTTTCGCTCTAAAACTGATGATCCACCTACAAATGTGAACTGACGTCCAAAAATAAAACATTTGAAAACGGACCATTTTTCACCTTTCTAAAGCATGACGTAATGTTATCTCTTTTGTCAAAAATCAGCCGATTTTGCTTGAACATTAAATGCCTCCAAATGGTATTTAATTCACTTCCCGGAGTGAAGAAACACTTTTTGAGACCTCAGAGTGAGTAAACTGGCCATTTTCATGCACTTTTAACCATTCCACAAATCTTGTGTTTAAGGCCCCTGGAAGCATGAAAATCACTTTAAACATGCTAATTTTAGCTCTAAAACTGATGATCCACCTACAAATGTGCACTGACGTTAAAAAATAAAACATTTGAAAACGGACCATTTTTCACCTTTCAGAAGCATGACGTAATGGGGGGGTGTTATCTCTTTTGTCAAAAATCACCTGTTTTTGCTTGAACATTAAATGCCTCCAAATGGTATTTAGTTCACTTCCTGGGCCCCTGGAAGCATGAAAATCACTTTAAACATGCTAATTTTAGCTCTAAAACTGATGATCTACTTACAAATGTGAACTGGCGTTCAAAAATAAAACATTTGAAAACGGACCATTTTTCACCTTTCTGAAGCATGACGTAATGGGGGGTGTTATCTCCTTTGTCAAAAATCAGCCGCTTTTGCTTGAACATTAAATGCCTCCAAATTGTATTTAATTCACTTCCCGGGGTGAAGAAACACTTTTTGAGAACTCAGAGTGAGTAAATTGGCCATTTTCATGCACTTTTAACCATTCCACAAATCTTGTGTTTAGGGCCCCTGGAAGCATGAAAATCACTTTAAACATGCTAATTTTAGCTCTAAAACTGACGATCCACCTACAAATGTGAACTGACCTTAAAAAAAAAAACATTTGAAAACAGACCATTTTTCACCTCTCTGAAGCATGGCGTAAAGGGGGGGGTGTTATCTCTTTTGTCAAAAATCAGCCGTTTTTGCTTGAACATTAAATGCCTCCAAATGGTATTTAATTCACTTCCCGGGGTGAAGAAACACTTTTTGAGACCTCAGAGTGAGCAAATTGGCCGATTTTAATGCACTTTTAACCATTCCACAAATCTTGTGCTTAAGGCCCCTGGAAGCATGAAAATCACTTTAAACATGCTAATTTTAGCTCTCAAACTGACGTTCCACCTACAAATGTGAACTGACGTTCAAAAATAAAACATTTGAAAACGGACCATTTTACACCTTTCTGAAGCATGACATAATGGGAGGTGTTATCTCTTTTGTCAAAAATCAGCAGTTTTTGCTTGAACATTAAAGGCCTCCCAATGGTATTTAATTAACTTCCCGGGGTGAAGAAACCCTTTTTGACAACTCAGAGTGAGTAAATTGGCCATTTTCATGCACTTTTAACCATTCCATAAATCTTGTGGTTAGGGCCCCTGGAAGCATGAAAATCACTTTAAACATGCTAATTTTAGCTCTAACACTGATGATCCACCTACAAATGTGAACTGACGTTCAAAAATAAAACATTCGAAAACGGACCATTTTCCACATTTCTGAAGCATGACGTAATGGGGGGGTGTTATCTCTTTTGTCGAAAATCAGCCGTTTTTGCTTGACCATTAAATGCCTCCAAATGGTATTTAATTAACTTCCCGAGCCCCTGGAAGCATGAAAATCACTTTAAACATGCTAATTTTAGCTCTAACACTGATGATCCACCTACAAATGTGAACTGACGTTCAAAAATAAAACATTTGAAAACGGACCATTTTCCACATTTCTGAAGCATGACGTAATGGGGGGGTGTTATCTCTTTTGTCGAAAATCAGCCGTTTTTGCTTGAACATTAAATGCCTCCATATGGTATTTAATTAACTTCCCGAGCCCCTGGAAGCATGAAAGTCACTTTAAACATGCTAATTTTAGCTCTAACACTGATGATCCACCTACAAATGTGAACTGACGTTCAAAAATAAAACATTTGAAAACGGACCATTTTCCACATTTCTGAAGCATGACGTAATGGGGGGGTGTCATCTCTTTTGTCGAAAATAAGCCGTTTTTGCTTGAACATTAAATGCCTCCAAATGGTATTTAATTAACTTCCCGAGCCCCTGGAAGCATGAAAATCACTTTAAACATGCTAATTTTAGCTCTAACACTGATGATCCACCTACAAATGTGAACTGACGTTCAAAAATAAAACATTTGAAAACGGACCATTTTCCACATTTCTGAAGCATGACGTAATGGGGGGGTGTTATCTCTTTTGTCGAAAATCAGCCGTTTTTGCTTGAACATTAAATGCCTCCAAATGGTATTTAATTAACTTCCCGGGGTGAAGAAACCCTTTTTGAGAACTCATAGTGAGTAAATTGGCCATTTTCATGCACTTTTAACCATTCCATAAATCTTGTGTTTAGGGCCCCTGGAAGCATGAAAATCACTTTAAACATGCTAATTTTAGCTCTAACACTGATGATCCACCTACAAATGTGAACTGACGTTCAAAAATAAAACATTTGAAAACGGACCATTTTCCACATTTCTGAAGCATGACATAATGGGGGGGTGTTATCTCTTTTGTCGAAAATCACCAGTTTTTGCTTGAACATTAAATGCCTCCAAATGGTATTTAATTAACTTCCCGGGGTGAAGAAACCCTTTTTGAGAACTCAGAGTGAGCAAATTGGCCGATTTTAATGCACTTTTTACCATTCCACAAATCTTGTGCTTATGGCCCCTGGAAGCATGAAAATCACTTTAAACATGCTAATTTTAGCTCTCAAACTGACGTTCCACCTACAAATGTGAACTGACGTTCAAAAATAAAACATTTGAAAACGGACCATTTTACACCTTTCTGAAGCATGACATAATGGGAGGTGTTATCTCTTTTGTCAAAAATCAGCCATTTTTGCTTGAACATTAAATGCCTCCAAATGGTATTTAATTCACTTCCCGGAGTGAAGAACCCCTTTTTGAGAACTCAGAGTGACTAAATTGGCCGATTTTAATGCACTTTTTACCATTCCACAAATCTTGTGCTTATGGCCCCTGGAAGCATGAAAATCACTTCAAACATGCTAATTTTAGCTCTAAAACTGATGATCCACCTACAAATGTGAAATGACGTTCAAAAATAAAACATTCAAAAACTGACCATTTTTCACCTTTCTAAAGCATAACGTAACGGGGGGGTGTTATCTCTTTTGTCAAAAATCAGACGATTTTCCTTGAACATTAAATGCCTCCAAATGGTATTTATCTCACTTCCCGGGGCCCTGGAAGCATGAAAATCACTTTAAATATGCTAATTTTAGCTCGAAAACTGATGATCTACTTACAAATGTGAACTGACGTTCAAAAATAAAACATTTGACAACGGACCACTTTTTACCATTCTGAAGCATGACGTAATGGGGCGGTGTTATCTCTTTTGTCAAAAATCACCTGTTTTTGCTTGAAAATAAAATGCCTCCAAATTGTATTTAATTCACTTCCCGGGCCCCTGGAAGCATGAAAATCACTTTAAACATGCTAATTTTAGCTCTAAAACTGATGATCCACCTACAAATGTAAACTGACGTTCAAAAATAAAACATTTGAAAACGGACCATTTTTCACCTTTCTGAAGCATTACGTAATGGCGGGGGGTGTTATCTCTTTTGTCAAAAATCAGCTGGTTTTGCTTGAACATTAACTGCCTCCAAATGGTATTTAATTCACTTACTGGGGTGAAGAAACACTTTTTCAGACCTCAGATTGAGTAAATTGGCCATTTTCATGCACTTTTACCCATTCCACAAATCTTGGGTTTAGGGCGTCTGGAAGCATGAAAATCACTTCAAACATGCTAATGTTAGCTCTAAAACTGAGGATCCACCTACAAATGTGAACTGACGTTCATAAATAAAGCATTTGAAAATGGACCATTTTTCACCTTTCTAAAGCATGCCGTAATGGAGGGGTGTTATCTCTTTTGTCAAAAATCAGCCGATTTTGCTTGAACATTAAATGCCTCCAAATCGTATTTAATTCACTTCCCGGGCCCCTGGAAGCAGGAAAATCACTTTAAACATGCTAATTTTAGCTCTAAAACTGATGATCCACCTACAAATGTGCACTGACGTTCAAAAATAAAACATTTGAAATCAGACCATTTTTCACCTTTCTGAAGCATGACGTAATGGGGGGGTGTTATCTCTTTTGTCAAAAATCAGCTGGTTTTGCTTGAACATTAACTGCCTCCAAATGGTATTTAATTCACTTACTGGGGTGAAGAAACACTTTTTGAGACTTCAGATTGAGTAAATTGGCCATTTTCATGCACTTTTAACCATTCCACAAATCTTGTGTTTATGGCCCCTGGAAGCATAAAAATCACTTTAAACATGCTAATTTTAGCTCTAAAACTGATGATCCACCTACAAATGTGAACTGATGTTCAAAAATAAAACATTAGAAAACGGACCATTTTTCACCTTTCTGAAGCATGACGTAATGGGGGGGGTGTTATCTCTTTTGTCAAAAATCACCTGTTTTTGCTTGAACATTAAATGCCTCCAAATGGTATTTAGTTCACTTCCTGGGCCCCTGGAAGCATGAAAATCACTTTAAACATGCAAATTTTAGCTCTAAAACTGATGATCTACTTACAAATGTGAACTGGCGTTCAAAAATAAAACATTTGAAAACGGACCATTTTTCACCTTTCTGAAGCATGATGTAATGGGGGGTGTTATCTCCTTTGTCAAAAATCATCCGCTTTTGCTTGAACATTAAATGCCTCCAAATGGTATTTAATTCACTTCCCGGGGTGAAGAAACACTTTTTGAGAGCTCAGAGTGAGTAAATTGGCCATTTTCATGCACTTTTAACCATTCCACAAATCTTGTGTTTAGGGCCCCTGGAAGCATGAAAATCACTTTAAACATGCTAATTTTAGCTCTAAAACGGACGATCCACCTACAAATGTGAACTGACGTTCAAAAATAAAACATTTGAAAACGGACAATTTTTCACCTTTCTGAAGCATTACGTAATGGAGGGGGGTGTTATCTCTTTTGTCAAAAATCAGCTGGTTTTGCTTGAACATTAACTGCCTCCAAATGGTATTTAAATCACTTACTGGGGTGAAGAAACACTTTTTCAGACCTCAGATTGAGTAAATTGGCCATTTTCATGCACTTTTACTCATTCCACAAATCTTGTGTTTAGGGCGTCTGGAAGCATGAAAATCACTTCAAACATGCTAATGTTAGCTCTAAAACTGAGGATCCACCTACAAATGTGAACTGACGTTCATAAATAAAGCATTTGAAAATGGACCATTTTTCACCTTTCTAAAGCATGCCGTAATGGAGGGGTGTTATCTCTTTTGTCAAAAATCAGCCGATTTTGCTTGAACTTTAAATGCCTCCAAATCGTATTTAATTCACTTCCCGGGCCCCTGGAAGCAGGAAAATCACTTTAAACATGCTAATTTTAGCTCTAAAACTGATGATCCACCTACAAATGTGCACTGACGTTCAAAAATAAAACATTTGAAATCAGACCATTTTTCACCTTTCTGAAGCATGACATAATGGGGGGGGGTGTTATCTCTTTTGTCAAAAATCAGCTGGTTTTGCTTGAACATTAACTGCCTTCAAATGGTATTTAATTCACTTACTGGGGTGAAGAAACACTTTTTGAGACTTCAGATTGAGTAAATTGGCCATTTTCATGCACTTTTAACCATTCCACAAATCTTGTGTTTAGGGCCCCTGGAAGCATGAAAATCACTTCAAACATGCTAATTTTCGCTCTAAAACTGATGATCCACCTACAAATGTGAACTGACGTCCAAAAATAAAACATTTGAAAACGGACCATTTTTCACCTTTCTAAAGCATGACGTAATGTTATCTCTTTTGTCAAAAATCAGCCGATTTTGCTTGAACATTAAATGCCTCCAAATGGTATTTAATTCACTTCCCGGAGTGAAGAAACACTTTTTGAGACCTCAGAGTGAGTAAACTGGCCATTTTCATGCACTTTTAACCATTCCACAAATCTTGTGTTTAAGGCCCCTGGAAGCATGAAAATCACTTTAAACATGCTAATTTTAGCTCTAAAACTGATGATCCACCTACAAATGTGCACTGACGTTAAAAAATAAAACATTTGAAAACGGACCATTTTTCACCTTTCGGAAGCATGACGTAATGGGGGGGGTGTTATCTCTTTTGTCAAAAATCACCTGTTTTTGCTTGAACATTAAATGCCTCCAAATGGTATTTAGTTCACTTCCTGGGCCCCTGGAAGCATGAAAATCACTTTAAACATGCTAATTTTAGCTCTAAAACTGATGATCTACTTACATATGTAAACTGACGTTCAAAAATAAAACATTTGAAAACGGACCATTTTTCACCTTTCTGAAGCATGACGTAATGGAGGGGTGTTATCTCTTTTGTCAAAAATCAGCCATTTTTCCTTGAACATTAAATGCCTCCCAATGGTATTTCATTCACTTCCCGGGGTGAAGAAACACTTTTTGAGACCTCAGATTGAGTAAATTGGCCACTTTCATGCACTTTTAACCATTCCACAAATCTTGTGTTTATGGCCCCTGGAAGCATAAAAATCACTTTAAACATGCTAATTTTAGCTCTAAAACTGATGATCCACCTACAAATGTGAACTGATGTTCAAAAATAAAACATTTGAAAACGGACCATTTTTCACCTTTCTGAAGCATGACGTAATGGGGGGGTTTATCTCTTTTGTCAAAAATCACCTGTTTTTGCTTGAACATTAAGTGCCTCAAAATGGTATTTAATTCACTTCCCGGGCCCCTGGAAGCATGAAAATCACTTTAAACATGCAAATTTTAGCTCTAAAACTGATGATCTACTTACAAATGTGAACTGGCGTTCAAAAATAAAACATTTGAAAACGGACCATTTTTCACCTTTCTGAAGCATGACGTAATGGGGGGTGTTATCTCCTTTGTCAAAAATCAGCCGCTTTTGCTTGAACATTAAATGCCTCCAAATTGTATTTAATTCACTTCCCGGAGTGAAGAACCCCTTTTTGAGAACTCCGAGTGACTAAATTGGCCATTTTCATGCACTTTTAACTATTCCACAAATCTTGTGTTTAAGGCCCCTGGAAGCATAAAAATCACTTTAAACATGCTAATTTTAGCTCTAAAACTGACGATCCACCTACAAATGTGCACTGACGTTAAAAAATAAAACACTTGAAAACGGACCATTTTTCACCTTTCAGAAGCATGACGTAATGGGGGGGTGTTATCTCTTTTGTCAAAAATCAGCAGTTTTTGCTTGAACATTAAATGCCTCCAAATGGTATTTAATTCACTTCCCGGGCCCCTGGAAGCATGAAAATCACTTTAAACATGCTAATTTTAGCTCTAAAACTGATGATCCACCTACAAATGTGCACTGACGTTAAAAAATAAAACACTTGAAAACGGACCATTTTTCACCTTTCAGAAGCATGACGTAATGGGGGGGTGTTATCTCTTTTGTCAAAAATCAGCAGTTTTTGCTTGAACATTAAAGGCCTCCCAATGGTATTTAATTAACTTCCCGGGGTGAAGAAACCCTTTTTGACAACTCAGAGTGAGTAAATTGGCCATTTTCATGCACTTTTAACCATTCCATAAATCTTGTGGTTAGGGCCCCTGGAAGCATGAAAATCACTTTAAACATGCTAATTTTAGCTCTAAAACTGATGATCCACCTACAAATGTGCACTGACGTTAAAAAATAAAACATTTGAAAACGGACCATTTTTCACCTTTCGGAAGCATGACGTAATGGGGGGTGTTATCTCTTTTGTCAAAAATCACCTGTTTTTGCTTGAACATTAAATGCCTCCAAATGGTATTTAGTTCACTTCCTGGGCCCCTGGAAGCATGAAAATCACTTTAAACATGCTAATTTTAGCTCTAAAACTGATGATCTACTTACATATGTAAACTGACGTTCAAAAATAAAACATTTGAAAACGGACCATTTTTCACCTTTCTGAAGCATGACGTAATGGAGGGGTGTTATCTCTTTTGTCAAAAATCAGCCATTTTTCCTTGAACATTAAATGCCTCCCAATGGTATTTCATTCACTTCCCGGGGTGAAGAAACACTTTTTGAGACCTCAGATTGAGTAAATTGGCCACTTTCATGCACTTTTAACCATTCCACAAATCTTGTGTTTATGGCCCCTGGAAGCATAAAAATCACTTTAAACATGCTAATTTTAGCTCTAAAACTGATGATCCACCTACAAATGTGAACTGATGTTCAAAAATAAAACATTTGAAAACGGACCATTTTTCACCTTTCTGAAGCATGACGTAATGGGGGGGTTTATCTCTTTTGTCAAAAATCACCTGTTTTTGCTTGAACATTAAGTGCCTCAAAATGGTATTTAATTCACTTCCCGGGCCCCTGGAAGCATGAAAATCACTTTAAACATGCAAATTTTAGCTCTAAAACTGATGATCTACTTACAAATGTGAACTGGCGTTCAAAAATAAAACATTTGAAAACGGACCATTTTTCACCTTTCTGAAGCATGACGTAATGGGGGGTGTTATCTCCTTTGTCAAAAATCAGCCGCTTTTGCTTGAACATTAAATGCCTCCAAATTGTATTTAATTCACTTCCCGGAGTGAAGAACCCCTTTTTGAGAACTCCGAGTGACTAAATTGGCCATTTTCATGCACTTTTAACTATTCCACAAATCTTGTGTTTAAGGCCCCTGGAAGCATGAAAATCACTTTAAACATGCTAATTTTAGCTCTAAAACTGACGATCCACCTACAAATGTGCACTGACGTTAAAAAATAAAACACTTGAAAACGGACCATTTTTCACCTTTCAGAAGCATGACGTAATGGGGGGGTGTTATCTCTTTTGTCAAAAATCAGCAGTTTTTGCTTGAACATTAAATGCCTCCAAATGGTATTTAATTCACTTCCCGGGCCCCTGGAAGCATGAAAATCACTTTAAACATGCTAATTTTAGCTCTAAAACTGATGATCCACCTACAAATGTGCACTGACGTTAAAAAATAAAACACTTGAAAACGGACCATTTTTCACCTTTCAGAAGCATGACGTAATGGGGGGGTGTTATCTCTTTTGTCAAAAATCAGCAGTTTTTGCTTGAACATTAAAGGCCTCCCAATGGTATTTAATTAACTTCCCGGGGTGAAGAAACCCTTTTTGACAACTCAGAGTGAGTAAATTGGCCATTTTCATGCACTTTTAACCATTCCATAAATCTTGTGGTTAGGGCCCCTGGAAGCATGAAAATCACTTTAAACATGCTAATTTTAGCTCTAACACTGATGATCCACCTACAAATGTGAACTGATGTTCAAAAATAAAACATTTGAAAACGGACCATTTTCCACATTTCTGAAGCATGACGTAATGGGGGGGTGTTATCTCTTTTGTCGAAAATCAGCCGTTTTTGCTTGAACATTAAATGCCTCCAAATGGTATTTAATTAACTTCCCGAGCCCCTGGAAGCATGAAAATCACTTTAAACATGCTAATTTTAGCTCTAACACTGATGATCCACCTACAAATGTGAAATGACGTTCAAAAATAAAACATTTGAAAACGGACCATTTTCCACATTTCTAAAGCATGACGTAATGGGGGGGTGTAATCTCTTTTGTCGAAAATCAGCCGTTTTTGCTTGAACATTAAATGCCTCCAAATGGTATTTAATTAACTTCCCGGGGTGAAGAAACCCTTTTTGACAACTCAGAGTGAGTAAATTGGCCATTTTCATGCACTTTTAACCATTCCATAAATCTTGTGTTTAGGGCCCCTGGAAGCATGAAAATCACTTTAAACATGCTAATTTTAGCTCTAACACTGATGATCCACCTACAAATGTGAACTGACGTTCAAAAATAAAACATTTGAAAACGGACCATTTTCCACATTTCTGAAGCATGACGTAATGGGGGGTGGTATCTCTTTTGTCGAAAATCAGCCGTTTTTGCTTGAACATTAAATGCCTCCAAATGGTATTTAATTAACTTCCCGAGCCCCTGGAAGCATGAAAATCACTTTAAACATGCTAATTTTAGCTCTAACACTGATGATCCACCTACAAATGTGAACTGACGTTCAAAAATAAAACATTTGAAAACGGACCATTTTCCACATTTCTGAAGCATGACGTAATGGGGGGTTGTTATCTCTTTTGTCGGTATTCAGCCGTTTTTGCTTGAACATTAAATGCCTCCAAATGGTATTTAATTCACTTCCCGGGGTGAAGAAACCCTTTTTGAGAACTCAGAGTGAGTAAATTGGCCATTTTCATGCACTTTTAACCATTCCATAAATCTTGTGTTTAGGGCCCCTGGAAGCATGTAAATCACTTTAAACATGCTAATTTTAGCTCTAACACTGATGATCCACCTACAAATGTGAACTGACGTTCAAAAATAAAACATTTGAAAACGGACCATTTTCCACATTTCTGAAGCATGACGTAATGGGGGGGTGTTATCTCTTTTGTCGAAAATCAGCCGTTTTTGCTTGAACATTAAATGCCTCCAAATGGTATTTAATTAACTTCCCGGGGTGAAGAAACCCTTTTTGAGAACTCAGAGTGAGTAAATTGGCCATTTTCATGCACTTTTAACCATTCCATAAATCTTGTGTTTAGGGCCCCTGGAAGCATGAAAATCACTTTAAACATGCTAATTTTAGCTCTAACACTGATGATCCACCTACAAATGTGAACTGACGTTCAAAAATAAAACATTTGAAAACGGACCATTTTCCACATTTCTGAAGCATGACGTAATGGGGGGGTGTTATCTCTTTTGTCGGTATTCAGCCGTTTTTGCTTGAACATTAAATGCCTCCAAATGGTATTTAATTAACTTCCCGGGGTGAAGAAACCCTTTTTGAGAACTCAGAGTGAGTAAATTGGCCATTTTCATGCACTTTTAACCATTCCATAAATCTTGTGTTTAGGGCCCCTGGAAGCATGAAAATCACTTTAAACATGCTAATTTTAGCTCTAACACTGATGATCCACCTACAAATGTGAACTGACGTTCAAAAATAAAACATTTGAAAACAGACAATTTTCCACATTTCTGAAGCATGACGTAATGGGGGGGTGTTATCTCTTTTGTCGAAAATCAGCCGTTTTTGCTTGAACATTAAATGCCTCCAAATGGTATTTAATTAACTTCCCGAGCCCCTGGAAGCATGAAAATCACTTTAAACATGCTAATTTTAGCTCTAACACTGATGATCCACCTACAAATGTGAACTGACGTTCAAAAATAAAACATTTGAAAACGGACCATATTCCACATTTCTGAAGCATGACGTAATGGGGGGTGTTATCTCTTTTGTCGAAAATCACCCGTTTTTGCTTGAACATTAAATGCCTCCAAATGGTATTTAATTAACTTCCCGGGGTGAAGAAACCCTTTTTGAGAACTCAGAGTGAGTAAATTGGCCATTTTCATGCACTTTTAACCATTTCATAAATCTTGTTTTTAGGGCCCCTGGAAGCATGAAAATCACTTTAAACATGCTAATTTTAGCTCTAACACTGATGATCCACCTACAAATGTGAACTGGCGTTCAAAAATAAAACATTTGAAAACGGACCATTTTCCACATTTCTGAAGCATGACGTAATGGGGGGGTGTTATCTCTTTTGTCGAAAATCAGCCGTTTTTGCTTGAACATTAAATGCCTCCAAATGGTATTTAATTAACTTCCCGAGCCCCTGGAAGCATGAAAATCACTTTAAACATGCTAATTTTAGCTCTAACACTGATGATCCACCTACAAATGTGAGCTGACGTTCAAAAATAAAACATTTGAAAACGGACCATTTTCCACATTTCTGAAGCATGACGTAATGGGGGGTGTTATCTCTTTTGTCGAAAATCAGCCGTTTTTGCTTGAACATTAAATGCCTCCAAATTGTATTTAATTAACTTCCCGGGGTGAAGAAACCCTTTTTGAGAACTCAGAGTGAGTAAATTGGCCATTTTCATGCACTTTTAACCATTCCATAAATCTTGTCTTTAGGGCCCCTGGAAGCATGAAAATCACTTTAAACATGCTAATTTTAGCTCTAACACTGATGATCCACCTACAAATGTGAACTGACGTTCAAAAATAAAACATTTGAAAACGGACTATTTTCCACATTTCTGAAGCATGACGTAATGGGGGGTGTTATCTCTTTTGTCGAAAATCAGCCGTTTTTGCTTGAACATTAAATGCCTCCAAATGGTATTTAATTAACTTCCCGGGGTGAAGAAACCCTTTTTGAGAACTCAGAGTGAGTAAATTGGCCATTTTCATGCACTTTTAACCATTTCATAAATCTTGTGTTTAGGGCCCATGGAAGCATGAAAATCACTTTCAACATGCTAATTTTAGCTCTAACACTGATGATCCACCTACAAATGTGAACTGACGTTCAAAAATAAAACATTTGAAAACGGACCATTTTCCACATTTCTGAAGCATGACGTAATGGGGGAGTGTTATCTCTTTTGTCGAAAATCAGCCGTTTTTGCTTGAACATTAAATGCCTCCAAATGGTATTTAATTAACTTCCCGAGCCCCTGGAAGCATGAAAATCACTTTAAACATACTAATTTTAGCTCTAACACTGATGATCCACCTACAAATGTGAACTGACGTTCAAAAATAAAACATTTGAAAACGGACCATTTTCCACATTTCTGAAGCATGACGTAATGGGGGGGTGTTATCTCTTTTGTCGAAAATCAGCCGTTTTTGCTTGAACATTAAATGCCTCCAAATGGTATTTAATTAACTTCCCGGGGTGAAGAAACCCTTTTTGAGAACTCAGAGTGAGTAAATTGGCCATTTTCATGCACATTTAATCATTCCATAAATCTTGTGTTTAGGGCCCCTGGAAGCATGAAAATCACTTTAAACATGCTAATTTTAGCTCTAACACTGATGATCCACCTACAAATGTGAACTGATGTTCAAAAATAAAACATTTGAAAACGGACCATTTTCCACATTTCTGAAGCATGACGTAATGGGGGGGTGTTATCTCTTTTGTCGAAAATCAGCCGTTTTTGCTTGAACATTAAATGCCTCCAAATGGTATTTAATTAACTTCCCGAGCCCCTGGAAGCATGAAAATCACTTTAAACATGCTAATTTTAGCTCTAACACTGATGATCCACCTACAAATGTGAAATGACGTTCAAAAATAAAACATTTGAAAACGGACCATTTTCCACATTTCTAAAGCATGACGTAATGGGGGGGTGTTATCTCTTTTGTCGAAAATCAGCCGTTTTTGCTTGAACATTAAATGCCTCCAAATGGTATTTAATTAACTTCCCGGGGTGAAGAAACCCTTTTTGACAACTCAGAGTGAGTAAATTGGCCATTTTCATGCACTTTTAACCATTCCATAAATCTTGTGTTTAGGGCCCCTGGAAGCATGAAAATCACTTTAAACATGCTAATTTTAGCTCTAACACTGATGATCCACCTACAAATGTGAACTGACGTTCAAAAATAAAACATTTGAAAACGGACCATTTTCCACATTTCTGAAGCATGACGTAATGGGGGGTGGTATCTCTTTTGTCGAAAATCAGCCGTTTTTGCTTGAACATTAAATGCCTCCAAATGGTATTTAATTAACTTCCCGAGCCCCTGGAAGCATGAAAATCACTTTAAACATGCTAATTTTAGCTCTAACACTGATGATCCACCTACAAATGTGAACTGACGTTCAAAAATAAAACATTTGAAAACGGACCATTTTCCACATTTCTGAAGCATGACGTAATGGGGGGTTGTTATCTCTTTTGTCGGTATTCAGCCGTTTTTGCTTGAACATTAAATGCCTCCAAATGGTATTTAATTCACTTCCCGGGGTGAAGAAACCCTTTTTGAGAACTCAGAGTGAGTAAATTGGCCATTTTCATGCACTTTTAACCATTCCATAAATCTTGTGTTTAGGGCCCCTGGAAGCATGTAAATCACTTTAAACATGCTAATTTTAGCTCTAACACTGATGATCCACCTACAAATGTGAACTGACGTTCAAAAATAAAACATTTGAAAACGGACCATTTTCCACATTTCTGAAGCATGACGTAATGGGGGGGTGTTATCTCTTTTGTCGGTATTCAGCCGTTTTTGCTTGAACATTAAATGCCTCCAAATGGTATTTAATTAACTTCCCGGGGTGAAGAAACCCTTTTTGAGAACTCAGAGTGAGTAAATTGGCCATTTTCATGCACTTTTAACCATTCCATAAATCTTGTGTTTAGGGCCCCTGGAAGCATGAAAATCACTTTAAACATGCTAATTTTAGCTCTAACACTGATGATCCACCTACAAATGTGAACTGACGTTCAAAAATAAAACATTTGAAAACAGACAATTTTCCACATTTCTGAAGCATGACGTAATGGGGGGGTGTTATCTCTTTTGTCGAAAATCAGCCGTTTTTGCTTGAACATTAAATGCCTCCAAATGGTATTTAATTAACTTCCCGAGCCCCTGGAAGCATGAAAATCACTTTAAACATGCTAATTTTAGCTCTAACACTGATGATCCACCTACAAATGTGAACTGACGTTCAAAAATAAAACATTTGAAAACGGACCATATTCCACATTTCTGAAGCATGACGTAATGGGGGGTGTTATCTCTTTTGTCGAAAATCACCCGTTTTTGCTTGAACATTAAATGCCTCCAAATGGTATTTAATTAACTTCCCGGGGTGAAGAAACCCTTTTTGAGAACTCAGAGTGAGTAAATTGGCCATTTTCATGCACTTTTAACCATTTCATAAATCTTGTTTTTAGGGCCCCTGGAAGCATGAAAATCACTTTAAACATGCTAATTTTAGCTCTAACACTGATGATCCACCTACAAATGTGAACTGGCGTTCAAAAATAAAACATTTGAAAACGGACCATTTTCCACATTTCTGAAGCATGACGTAATGGGGGGGTGTTATCTCTTTTGTCGAAAATCAGCCGTTTTTGCTTGAACATTAAATGCCTCCAAATGGTATTTAATTAACTTCCCGAGCCCCTGGAAGCATGAAAATCACTTTAAACATGCTAATTTTAGCTCTAACACTGATGATCCACCTACAAATGTGAGCTGACGTTCAAAAATAAAACATTTGAAAACGGACCATTTTCCACATTTCTGAAGCATGACGTAATGGGGGGTGTTATCTCTTTTGTCGAAAATCAGCCGTTTTTGCTTGAACATTAAATGCCTCCAAATTGTATTTAATTAACTTCCCGGGGTGAAGAAACCCTTTTTGAGAACTCAGAGTGAGTAAATTGGCCATTTTCATGCACTTTTAACCATTCCATAAATCTTGTCTTTAGGGCCCCTGGAAGCATGAAAATCACTTTAAACATGCTAATTTTAGCTCTAACACTGATGATCCACCTACAAATGTGAACTGACGTTCAAAAATAAAACATTTGAAAACGGACTATTTTCCACATTTCTGAAGCATGACGTAATGGGGGGTGTTATCTCTTTTGTCGAAAATCAGCCGTTTTTGCTTGAACATTAAATGCCTCCAAATGGTATTTAATTAACTTCCCGGGGTGAAGAAACCCTTTTTGAGAACTCAGAGTGAGTAAATTGGCCATTTTCATGCACTTTTAACCATTTCATAAATCTTGTGTTTAGGGCCCATGGAAGCATGAAAATCACTTTCAACATGCTAATTTTAGCTCTAACACTGATGATCCACCTACAAATGTGAACTGACGTTCAAAAATAAAACATTTGAAAACGGACCATTTTCCACATTTCTGAAGCATGACGTAATGGGGGAGTGTTATCTCTTTTGTCGAAAATCAGCCGTTTTTGCTTGAACATTAAATGCCTCCAAATGGTATTTAATTAACTTCCCGAGCCCCTGGAAGCATGAAAATCACTTTAAACATACTAATTTTAGCTCTAACACTGATGATCCACCTACAAATGTGAACTGACGTTCAAAAATAAAACATTTGAAAACGGACCATTTTCCACATTTCTGAAGCATGACGTAATGGGGGGGTGTTATCTCTTTTGTCGAAAATCAGCCGTTTTTGCTTGAACATTAAATGCCTCCAAATGGTATTTAATTAACTTCCCGGGGTGAAGAAACCCTTTTTGAGAACTCAGAGTGAGTAAATTGGCCATTTTCATGCACATTTAATCATTCCATAAATCTTGTGTTTAGGGCCCCTGGAAGCATGAAAATCACTTTAAACATGCTAATTTTAGCTCTAACACTGATGATCCACCTACAAATGTGAACTGATGTTCAAAAATAAAACATTTGAAAACGGACCATTTTCCACATTTCTGAAGCATGACGTAATGGGGGGGTGTTATCTCTTTTGTCGAAAATCAGCCGTTTTTGCTTGAACATTAAATGCCTCCAAATGGTATTTAATTAACTTCCCGAGCCCCTGGAAGCATGAAAATCACTTTAAACATGCTAATTTTAGCTCTAACACTGATGATCCACCTACAAATGTGAAATGACGTTCAAAAATAAAACATTTGAAAACGGACCATTTTCCACATTTCTAAAGCATGACGTAATGGGGGGGTGTTATCTCTTTTGTCGAAAATCAGCCGTTTTTGCTTGAACATTAAATGCCTCCAAATGGTATTTAATTAACTTCCCGGGGTGAAGAAACCCTTTTTGACAACTCAGAGTGAGTAAATTGGCCATTTTCATGCACTTTTAACCATTCCATAAATCTTGTGTTTAGGGCCCCTGGAAGCATGAAAATCACTTTAAACATGCTAATTTTAGCTCTAACACTGATGATCCACCTACAAATGTGAACTGACGTTCAAAAATAAAACATTTGAAAACGGACCATTTTCCACATTTCTGAAGCATGACGTAATGGGGGGTGGTATCTCTTTTGTCGAAAATCAGCCGTTTTTGCTTGAACATTAAATGCCTCCAAATGGTATTTAATTAACTTCCCGAGCCCCTGGAAGCATGAAAATCACTTTAAACATGCTAATTTTAGCTCTAACACTGATGATCCACCTACAAATGTGAACTGACGTTCAAAAATAAAACATTTGAAAACGGACCATTTTCCACATTTCTGAAGCATGACGTAATGGGGGGTTGTTATCTCTTTTGTCGGTATTCAGCCGTTTTTGCTTGAACATTAAATGCCTCCAAATGGTATTTAATTCACTTCCCGGGGTGAAGAAACCCTTTTTGAGAACTCAGAGTGAGTAAATTGGCCATTTTCATGCACTTTTAACCATTCCATAAATCTTGTGTTTAGGGCCCCTGGAAGCATGTAAATCACTTTAAACATGCTAATTTTAGCTCTAACACTGATGATCCACCTACAAATGTGAACTGACGTTCAAAAATAAAACATTTGAAAACGGACCATTTTCCACATTTCTGAAGCATGACGTAATGGGGGGGTGTTATCTCTTTTGTCGAAAATCAGCCGTTTTTGCTTGAACATTAAATGCCTCCAAATGGTATTTAATTAACTTCCCGGGGTGAAGAAACCCTTTTTGAGAACTCAGAGTGAGTAAATTGGCCATTTTCATGCACTTTTAACCATTCCATAAATCTTGTGTTTAGGGCCCCTGGAAGCATGAAAATCACTTTAAACATGCTAATTTTAGCTCTAACACTGATGATCCACCTACAAATGTGAACTGACGTTCAAAAATAAAACATTTGAAAACGGACCATTTTCCACATTTCTGAAGCATGACGTAATGGGGGGGTGTTATCTCTTTTGTCGGTATTCAGCCGTTTTTGCTTGAACATTAAATGCCTCCAAATGGTATTTAATTAACTTCCCGGGGTGAAGAAACCCTTTTTGAGAACTCAGAGTGAGTAAATTGGCCATTTTCATGCACTTTTAACCATTCCATAAATCTTGTGTTTAGGGCCCCTGGAAGCATGAAAATCACTTTAAACATGCTAATTTTAGCTCTAACACTGATGATCCACCTACAAATGTGAACTGACGTTCAAAAATAAAACATTTGAAAACAGACAATTTTCCACATTTCTGAAGCATGACGTAATGGGGGGGTGTTATCTCTTTTGTCGAAAATCAGCCGTTTTTGCTTGAACATTAAATGCCTCCAAATGGTATTTAATTAACTTCCCGAGCCCCTGGAAGCATGAAAATCACTTTAAACATGCTAATTTTAGCTCTAACACTGATGATCCACCTACAAATGTGAACTGACGTTCAAAAATAAAACATTTGAAAACGGACCATATTCCACATTTCTGAAGCATGACGTAATGGGGGGTGTTATCTCTTTTGTCGAAAATCACCCGTTTTTGCTTGAACATTAAATGCCTCCAAATGGTATTTAATTAACTTCCCGGGGTGAAGAAACCCTTTTTGAGAACTCAGAGTGAGTAAATTGGCCATTTTCATGCACTTTTAACCATTTCATAAATCTTGTTTTTAGGGCCCCTGGAAGCATGAAAATCACTTTAAACATGCTAATTTTAGCTCTAACACTGATGATCCACCTACAAATGTGAACTGGCGTTCAAAAATAAAACATTTGAAAACGGACCATTTTCCACATTTCTGAAGCATGACGTAATGGGGGGGTGTTATCTCTTTTGTCGAAAATCAGCCGTTTTTGCTTGAACATTAAATGCCTCCAAATGGTATTTAATTAACTTCCCGAGCCCCTGGAAGCATGAAAATCACTTTAAACATGCTAATTTTAGCTCTAACACTGATGATCCACCTACAAATGTGAGCTGACGTTCAAAAATAAAACATTTGAAAACGGACCATTTTCCACATTTCTGAAGCATGACGTAATGGGGGGTGTTATCTCTTTTGTCGAAAATCAGCCGTTTTTGCTTGAACATTAAATGCCTCCAAATTGTATTTAATTAACTTCCCGGGGTGAAGAAACCCTTTTTGAGAACTCAGAGTGAGTAAATTGGCCATTTTCATGCACTTTTAACCATTCCATAAATCTTGTCTTTAGGGCCCCTGGAAGCATGAAAATCACTTTAAACATGCTAATTTTAGCTCTAACACTGATGATCCACCTACAAATGTGAACTGACGTTCAAAAATAAAACATTTGAAAACGGACTATTTTCCACATTTCTGAAGCATGACGTAATGGGGGGTGTTATCTCTTTTGTCGAAAATCAGCCGTTTTTGCTTGAACATTAAATGCCTCCAAATGGTATTTAATTAACTTCCCGGGGTGAAGAAACCCTTTTTGAGAACTCAGAGTGAGTAAATTGGCCATTTTCATGCACTTTTAACCATTTCATAAATCTTGTGTTTAGGGCCCATGGAAGCATGAAAATCACTTTCAACATGCTAATTTTAGCTCTAACACTGATGATCCACCTACAAATGTGAACTGACGTTCAAAAATAAAACATTTGAAAACGGACCATTTTCCACATTTCTGAAGCATGACGTAATGGGGGAGTGTTATCTCTTTTGTCGAAAATCAGCCGTTTTTGCTTGAACATTAAATGCCTCCAAATGGTATTTAATTAACTTCCCGAGCCCCTGGAAGCATGAAAATCACTTTAAACATACTAATTTTAGCTCTAACACTGATGATCCACCTACAAATGTGAACTGACGTTCAAAAATAAAACATTTGAAAACGGACCATTTTCCACATTTCTGAAGCATGACGTAATGGGGGGGTGTTATCTCTTTTGTCGAAAATCAGCCGTTTTTGCTTGAACATTAAATGCCTCCAAATGGTATTTAATTAACTTCCCGGGGTGAAGAAACCCTTTTTGAGAACTCAGAGTGAGTAAATTGGCCATTTTCATGCACATTTAATCATTCCATAAATCTTGTGTTTAGGGCCCCTGGAAGCATGAAAATCACTTTAAACATGCTAATTTTAGCTCTAACACTGATGATCCACCTACAAATGTGAACTGATGTTCAAAAATAAAACATTTGAAAACGGACCATTTTCCACATTTCTGAAGCATGACGTAATGGGGGGGTGTTATCTCTTTTGTCGAAAATCAGCCGTTTTTGCTTGAACATTAAATGCCTCCAAATGGTATTTAATTAACTTCCCGAGCCCCTGGAAGCATGAAAATCACTTTAAACATGCTAATTTTAGCTCTAACACTGATGATCCACCTACAAATGTGAAATGACGTTCAAAAATAAAACATTTGAAAACGGACCATTTTCCACATTTCTAAAGCATGACGTAATGGGGGGGTGTTATCTCTTTTGTCGAAAATCAGCCGTTTTTGCTTGAACATTAAATGCCTCCAAATGGTATTTAATTAACTTCCCGGGGTGAAGAAACCCTTTTTGACAACTCAGAGTGAGTAAATTGGCCATTTTCATGCACTTTTAACCATTCCATAAATCTTGTGTTTAGGGCCCCTGGAAGCATGAAAATCACTTTAAACATGCTAATTTTAGCTCTAACACTGATGATCCACCTACAAATGTGAACTGACGTTCAAAAATAAAACATTTGAAAACGGACCATTTTCCACATTTCTGAAGCATGACGTAATGGGGGGTGGTATCTCTTTTGTCGAAAATCAGCCGTTTTTGCTTGAACATTAAATGCCTCCAAATGGTATTTAATTAACTTCCCGAGCCCCTGGAAGCATGAAAATCACTTTAAACATGCTAATTTTAGCTCTAACACTGATGATCCACCTACAAATGTGAACTGACGTTCAAAAATAAAACATTTGAAAACGGACCATTTTCCACATTTCTGAAGCATGACGTAATGGGGGGTTGTTATCTCTTTTGTCGGTATTCAGCCGTTTTTGCTTGAACATTAAATGCCTCCAAATGGTATTTAATTCACTTCCCGGGGTGAAGAAACCCTTTTTGAGAACTCAGAGTGAGTAAATTGGCCATTTTCATGCACTTTTAACCATTCCATAAATCTTGTGTTTAGGGCCCCTGGAAGCATGTAAATCACTTTAAACATGCTAATTTTAGCTCTAACACTGATGATCCACCTACAAATGTGAACTGACGTTCAAAAATAAAACATTTGAAAACGGACCATTTTCCACATTTCTGAAGCATGACGTAATGGGGGGGTGTTATCTCTTTTGTTGAAAAACAGCCGTTTTTGCTTGAACATTAAATGCCTCCAAATGGTATTTAATTAACTTCCCGGGGTGAAGAAACCCTTTTTGAGAACTCAGAGTGAGTAAATTGGCCATTTTCATGCACTTTTAACCATTCCATAAATCTTGTGTTTAGGGCCCCTGGAAGCATGAAAATCACTTTAAACATGCTAATTTTAGCTCTAACACTGATGATCCACCTACAAATGTGAACTGACGTTCAAAAATAAAACATTTGAAAACGGACCATTTTCCACATTTCTGAAGCATGACGTAATGGGGGGGTGTTATCTCTTTTGTCGAAAATCAGCCGTTTTTGCTTGAACATTAAATGCCTCCAAATGGTATTTAATTAACTTCCCGGGGTGAAGAAACCCTTTTTGAGAACTCAGAGTGAGTAAATTGGCCATTTTCATGCTTTTTTAACCATTCCATAAATCTTGTGTTTAGGGCCCCTGGAAGCATGAAAATCACTTTAAACATGCTAATTTTAGCTCTAACACTGATGATCCACCTACAAATGTGAACTGACGTTCAAAAATAAAACATTTGAAAACGGACCATTTTCCACATTTCTGAAGCATGACGTAATGGGGGGTGTTATCTCTTTTGTCGAAAATCAGCCGTTTTTGCTTGAACATTAAATGCCTCCAAATGGTATTTAATTAACTTCCCGAGCCCCTGTAAGCATGAAAATCACTTTAAACATGCTAATTTTAGCTCTAACACTGATGATCCACCTACAAATGTGAACTGACGTTCAAAAATAAAACATTTGAAAACGGACCATTTTCCACATTTCTGAAGCATGACGTAATGGGGGGGGTGTTATCTCTTTTGTCGGTATTCAGCCGTTTTTGCTTGAACATTAAATGCCTCCAAATGGTATTTAATTAACTTCCCGGGGTGAAGAAACCCTTTTTGAGAACTCAGAGTGAGTAAATTGGCCATTTTCATGCTTTTTTAACCATTCCATAAATCTTGTGTTTAGGGCCCCTGGAAGCATGAAAATCACTTTAAACATGCTAATTTTAGCTCTAACACTGATGATCCACCTACAAATGTGAACTGACGTTCAAAAATAAAACATTTGAAAAAGCCGTAATGGAGGGGTGTTATCTCTTTTGTCAAAAATCAGCCGATTTTGCTTGAACATTAAATGCCTCCAAATCGTATTTAATTCACTTCCCGGGCCCCTGGAAGCAGGAAAATCACTTTAAACATGCTAATTTTAGCTCTAAAACTGATGATCCACCTACAAATGTGCACTGACGTTCAAAAATAAAACATTTAAAATCAGACCATTTTTCACCTTTCTGAAGCATGACGTAATGGGGGGGGTGTTATCTCTTTTGTCAAAAATCAGCTGGTTTTGCTTGAACATTAACTGCCTCCAAATGGTATTTAATTCACTTACTGGGGTGAAGAAACACTTTTTGAGACTTCAGATTGAGTAAATTGGCCATTTTCATGCACTTTTAACCATTCCACAAATCTTGTGTTTAGGGCCCCTGGAAGCATGAAAATCACTTCAAACATGCTAATTTTCGCTCTAAAACTGATGATCCACCTACAAATGTGAACTGACGTCCAAAAATAAAACATTTGAAAACGGACCATTTTTCACCTTTCGGAAGCATGACGTAATGGGGGGGTGTTATCTCTTTTGTCAAAAATCAGCCGATTTTGCTTGAACATTAAATGCCTCCAAATGGTATTTAATTCACTTCCCGGAGTGAAGAAACACTTTTTGAGACCTCAGAGTGAGTAAACTGGCCATTTTCATGCACTTTTAACCATTCCACAAATCTTGTGTTTAAGGCCCCTGGAATCATGAAAATCACTTTAAACATGCTAATTTTAGCTCTAAAACTGATGATCCACCTACAAATGTGCACTGACGTTAAAAAATAAAACATTTGAAAACGGACCATTTTTCACCTTTCGGAAGCATGACGTAATGGGGGGGTGTTATCTCTTTTGTCAAAAATCACCTGTTTTTGCTTGAACATTAAATGCCTCCAAATGGTATTTAGTTCACTTCCTGGGCCCCTGGAAGCATGAAAATCACTTTAAACATGCTAATTTTAGCTCTAAAACTGATGATCTACTTACATATGTGAACTGACGTTCAAAAATAAAACATTTGAAAACGGACCATTTTTCACCTTTCTGAAGCATGACGTAATGGAGGGGTGTTATCTCTTTTGTCAAAAATCAGCCATTTTTCCTTGAACATTAAATGCCTCCCAATGGTATTTCATTCACTTCCCGGGGTGAAGGAACACTTTTTGAGACCTCAGATTGAGTAAATTGGCCACTTTCATGCACTTTTAACCATTCCACAAATCTTGTGTTTATGGCCCCTGGAAGCATAAAAATCACTTTAAACATGCTAATTTTAGCTCTAAAACTGATGATCCACCTACAAATGTGAAATGATGTTCAAAAATAAAACATTTGAAAACGGACCATTTTTCACCTTTCTGAAGCATGACGTAATGGGGGGGTGTTATCTCTTTTGTCAAAAATCACCTGTTTTTGCTTGAACATTAAATGCCTCCAAACGGTATTTAGTTCACTTCCTGGGCCCCTGGAAGCATGAAAATCACTTTAAACATGCTAATTTTAGCTCTAAAACTGATGATCCACCTACAAATGTGAACTGATGTTCAAAAATAAAACATTTGAAAACCGACCATTTTTCACCTTTCTGAAGCATGACGTAATGGGGGGGTTTTATCTCTTTTGTCAAAAATCACCTGTTTTTGCTTGAACATTAAGTGCCTCAAAATGGTATTTAATTCACTTCCCGGGCCCCTGGAAGCATGAAAATCACTTTAAACATGCAAATTTTAGCTCTAAAACTGATGATCTACTTACAAATGTGAACTGGCGTTCAAAAATAAAACATTTGAAAACGGACCATTTTTCACCTTTCTGAAGCATGACGTAATGGGGGGTGTTATCTCCTTTGTCAAAAATCAGTCGCTTTTGCTTGAACATTAAATGCCTCCAAATGGTATTTAATTCACTTCCCGGGGTGAAGAAACACTTTTTGAGAACTCAGAGTGAGTAAATTGGCCATTTTCATGCACTTTTAACCATTCCACAAATCTTGTGTTTAGGGCCCCTGGAAGCATGAAAATCACTTTAAACATGCTAATTTTAGCTCTAAAACTGACGATCCACCTACAAATGTGAACTGACCTTAAAAAAAAAACATTTGAAAACAGACAATTTTTCACCTCTCTGAAGCATGGCGTAAAGGGGGGGTGTTATCTCTTTTGTCAAAAATCAGCCGTTTTTGCTTGAACATTAAATGCCTCCAAATGGTATTTAATTCACTTCCCGGGGTGAAGAAACACTTTTTGAGACCTCAGAGTGAGCAAATTGGCCGATTTTAATGCACTTTTTACCATTCCACAAATCTTGTGCTTATGGACCCTGGAAGCATGAAAATCACTTTAAACATGCTAATTTTAGCTCTCAAACTGACGTTCCACCTACAAATGTGAACTGACGTTCAAAAATAAAACATTTGAAAACGGACCATTTTACACCTTTCTGAAGCATGACATAATGGGAGGTGTTATCTCTTTTGTCAAAAATCAGCCATTTTTGCTTGAACATTAAATGCCTCCAAATGGTATTTAATTCACTTCCCGGAGTGAAGAACCCCTTTTTGAGAACTCAGAGTGACTAAATTAGCCGATTTTAATGCACTTTTTACCATTCCACAAATCTTGTGCTTATGGCCCCTAGAAGCATGAAAATCACTTCAAACATGCTAATTTTAGCTCTAAAACTGATGATCCACCTACAAATGTGAAATGACGTTCAAAAATAAAACATTTGAAAACTGACCATTTTTCACCTTTCTAAAGCATAACGTAACGGGGGGTGTTATCTCTTTTGTCAAAAATCAGACGATTTTCCTTGAACATTAAATGCCTCCAAATGGTATTTAACTCACTTCCCGGGGCCCTGGAAGCATGAAAATCACTTTAAATATGCTAATTTTAGCTCGAAAACTGATGATCTACTTACAAATGTGAACTGACGTTCAAAAATAAAACATTTGACAACGGACCATTTTTTACCATTCTGAAGCATGACGTAATGGGGCGGTGTCATCTCTTTTGTCAAAAATCACCTGTTTTTGCTTGAAAATAAAATGCCTCCAAATTGTATTTAATTCACTTCCCGGGCCCCTGGAAGCATGAAAATCACTTTAAACATGCTAATTTTAGCTCTAAAACTGATGATCCACCTACAAATGTGAACTGACGTTCAAAAATAAAACATTTGAAAACGGACCATTTTTCACCTTTCTGAAGCATTACGTAATGGCGGGGGGTGTTATCTCTTTTGTCAAAAATCAGCTGGTTTTGCTTGAACATTAACTGCCTCCAAATGGTATTTAATTCACTTACTGGGGTGAAGAAACACTTTTTCAGACCTCAGATTGAGTAAATTGGCCATTTTCATGCACTTTTACCCATTCCACACATCTTGGGTTTAGGGCGTCTGAAAGCATGAAAATCACTTCAAACATGCTAATGTTAGCTCTAAAACTGAGGGTCCACCTACAAATGTGAACTGACGTTCATAAATAAAGCATTTGAAAATGGACCATTTTTCACATTTCTAAAGCATGCCGTAATGGAGGGGTGTTATCTCTTTTGTAAAAAATCAGCCGATTTTGCTTGAACATTAAATGCCTCCAAATCGTATTTAATTCACTTCCCGGGCCCCTGGAAGCAGGAAAATCACTTTAAACATGCTAATTTTAGCTCTAAAACTGATGATCCACCTACAAATGTGCACTGACGTTCAAAAATAAAACATTTGAAATCAGACCATTTTTCACCTTTCTGAAGCATGACGTAATGGGGGGGGTGTTATCTCTTTTGTCAAAAATCAGCTGGTTTTGCTTGAACATTAACTGCCTCCAAATGGTATTTAATTCACTTACTGGGGTGAAGAAACACTTTTTGAGACTTCAGATTGAGTAAATTGGCCATTTTCATGCACTTTTAACCATTCCACAAATCTTGTGTTTAGGGCCCCTGGAAGCATGAAAATCACTTCAAACATGCTAATTTTTGCTCTAAAACTGATGATCCACCTACAAATGTGAACTGACGTCCAAAAATAAAACATTTGAAAACGGACCATTTTTCACCTTTCTAAAGCATGACGTAATGTTATCTCTTTTGTCAAAAATCAGCCAATTTTGCTTGAACATTAAATGCCTCCAAATGGTATTTAATTCACTTCCCGGAGTGAAGAAACACTTTTTGAGACCTCAGAGTGAGTAAACTGGCCATTTTCATGCACTTTTAACCATTCCACAAATCTTGTGTTTAAGGCCCCTGGAAGCATGAAAATCACTTTAAACATGCTAATTTTAGCTCTAAAACTGATGATCCACCTACAAATGTGCACTGACGTTAAAAAATAAAACATTTGAAAATGGACCATTTTTCACCTTTCGGAAGCATGACGTAATGGGGGGGTGTTATCTCTTTTGTCAAAAATCACCTGTTTTTGCTTGAACATTAAATGCCTCCAAATGGTATTTAGTTCACTTCCTGGGCCCCTGGAAGCATGAAAATCACTTTAAACATGCTAATTTTAGCTCAAAACTGATGATCTACTTACATATGTGAACTGACGTTCAAAAATAAAACATTTGAAAACGGACCATTTTTCACCTTTCTGAAGCATGACGTAATGGAGGGGTGTTATCTCTTTTGTCAAAAATCAGCTATTTTTCCTTGAACATTAAATGCCTCCCAATGGTATTTCATTCACTTCCCGGGGTGAAGAAACACTTTTTGAGACCTCAGATTGAGTAAATTGGCCACTTTCATGCACTTTTAACCATTCCACAAATCTTGTGTTTATGGCCCCTGGAAGCATAAAAATCACTTTAAACATGCTAATTTTAGCTCTAAAACTGATGATCCACCTACAAATGTGAACTGATGTTCAAAAATAAAACATTAGAAAACGGACCATTTTTCACCTTTCTGAAGCATGACGTAATGGGGGGGGGTGTTATCTCTTTTGTCAAAAATCACCTGTTTTTGCTTGAACATTAAATGCCTCCAAATGGTATTTAGTTCACTTCCTGGGCCCCTGGAAGCATGAAAATCACTTTAAACATGCAAATTTTAGCTCTAAAACTGATGATCTACTTACAAATGTGAACTGGCGTTCAAAAATAAAACATTTGAAAACGGACCATTTTTCACCTTTCTGAAGCATTACGTAATGGAGGGGGGTGTTATCTCTTTTGTCAAAAATCAGCTGGTTTTGCTTGAACATTAACTGCCTCCAAATGTTATTTAATTCACTTACTGGGGTGAAGAAACACTTTTTCAGACCTCAGATTGAGTAAATTGGCCATTTTCATGCACTTTTACTCATTCCACAAATCTTGTGTTTAGGGCGTCTGGAAGCATGAAAATCACTTCAAACATGCTAATGTTAGCTCTAAAACTGAGGATCCACCTACAAATGTGAACTGACGTTCATAAATAAAGCATTTGAAAATGGACCATTTTTCACCTTTCTAAAGCATGCCGTAATGGAGGGGTGTTATCTCTTTTGTAAAAAATCAGCCGATTTTGCTTGAACTTTAAATGCCTCCAAATCGTATTTAATTCACTTCCCGGGCCCCTGGAAGCAGGAAAATCACTTTAAACATGCTAATTTTAGCTCTAAAACTGATGATCCACCTACAAATGTGCACTGACGTTCAAAAATAAAACATTTGAAATCAGACCATTTTTCACCTTTCTGAAGCATGACATAATGGGGGGGGTTTTATCTCTTTTGTCAAAAATCAGCTGGTTTTGCTTGAACATTAACTGCCTCCAAATGGTATTTAATTAACTTCCCGAGCCCCTGGAAGCATGAAAATCACTTTAAACATGCTAATTTTAGCTCTAACACTGATGATCCACCTACAAATGTGAACTGACGTTCAAAAATAAAACATTTGAAAACGGACCATTTTCCACATTTCTGAAGCATGACGTAATGGGGGGGTGTTATCTCTTTTGTCGAAAATCACCAGTTTTTGCTTGAACATTAAATGCCTCCAAATGGTATTTAACTCACTTCCCGGGGCCCTGGAAGCATAAAAATCACTTTAAATATGCTAATTTTAGCTCGAAAACTGATGATCTACTTACAAATGTGAACTGACGTTCAAAAATAAAACATTTGACAACGGTCCACTTTTTACCATTCTGAAGCATGACGTAATGGGGCGGTGTTATCTCTTTTGTCAAAAATCACCTGTTTTTGCTTGAAAATAAAATGCCTCCAAATTGTATTTAATTCACTTCCCGGGCCCCTGGAAGCATGAAAATCACTTTAAACATGCTAATTTTAGCTCTAAAACTGATGATCCACCTACAAATGTGAACTGACGTTCAAAAATAAAACATTTGAAAACGGACCATTTTTCACCTTTCTGAAGCATTACGTAATGGCGGGGGGTGTTATCTCTTTTGTCAAAAATCAGCTGGTTTTGCTTGAACATTAACTGCCTCCAAATGGTATTTAATTCACTTACTGGGGTGAAGAAACACTTTTTCAGACCTCAGATTGAGTAAATTGGCCATTTTCATGCACTTTTACCCATTCCACAAATCTTGGTTTTAGGGCGTCTGGAAGCATGAAAATCACTTCAAACATGCTAATGTTAGCTCTAAAACTGAGGATCCACCTACAAATGTGAACTGACGTTCATAAATAAAGCATTTGAAAATGGACCATTTTTCACCTTTCTAAAGCATGCCGTAATGGAGGGGTGTTATCTCTTTTGTCAAAAATCAGCCGATTTTGCTTGAACATTAAATGCCTCCAAATCGTATTTAATTCACTTCCCGGGCCCCTGGAAGCAGGAAAATCACTTTAAACATGCTAATTTTAGCTCTAAAACTGATGATCCACCTACAAATGTGCACTGACGTTCAAAAATAAAACATTTGAAATCAGACCATTTTTCACCTTTCTGAAGCATGATGTAATGGGGGGGTGTTATCTCTTTTGTCAAAAATCAGCTGGTTTTGCTTGAACATTAACTGCCTCCAAATGGTATTTAATTCACTTACTGGGGTGAAGAAACACTTTTTGAGACTTCAGATTGAGTAAATTGGCCATTTTCATGCACTTTTAACCATTCCACAAATCTTGTGTTTAGGGCCCCTGGAAGCATGAAAATCACTTCAAACATGCTAATTTTAGCTCTAAAACTGATGATCCACCTACAAATGTGCACTGACGTTAAAAAATAAAACATTTGAAAATGGACCATTTTTCACCTTTCGGAAGCATGACGTAATGGGGGGGTGTTATCTCTTTTGTCAAAAATCACCTGTTTTTGCTTGAACATTAAATGCCTCCAAATGGTATTTAGTTCACTTCCTGGGCCCCTGGAAGCATGAAAATCACTTTAAACATGCTAATTTTAGCTCAAAACTGATGATCTACTTACATATGTGAACTGACGTTCAAAAATAAAACATTTGAAAACGGACCATTTTTCACCTTTCTGAAGCATGACGTAATGGAGGGGTGTTATCTCTTTTGTCAAAAATCAGCCATTTTTCCTTGAACATTAAATGCCTCCCAATGGTATTTCATTCACTTCCCGGGGTGAAGGAACACTTTTTGAGACCTCAGATTGAGTAAATTGGCCACTTTCATGCACTTTTAACCATTCCACAAATCTTGTGTTTATGGCCCCTGGAAGCATAAAAATCACTTTAAACATGCTAATTTTAGCTCTAAAACTGATGATCCACCTACAAATGTGAACTGATGTTCAAAAATAAAACATTAGAAAACGGACCATTTTTCACCTTTCTGAAGCATGACGTAATGGGGGGGTTTTATCTCTTTTGTCAAAAATCACCTGTTTTTGCTTGAACATTAAATGCCTCCAAATGGTATTTAGTTCACTTCCTGGGCCCCTGGAAGCATGAAAATCACTTTAAACATGCAAATTTTAGCTCTAAAACTGATGATCTACTTACAAATGTGAACTGGCGTTCAAAAATAAAACATTTGAAAACGGACCATTTTTCACCTTTCTGAAGCATGATGTAATGGGGGGTGTTATCTCCTTTGTCAAAAATCATCCGCTTTTGCTTGAACATTAAATGCCTCCAAATGGTATTTAATTCACTTCCCGGGGTGAAGAAACACTTTTTGAGAGCTCAGAGTGAGTAAATTCGCCATTTTCATGCACTTTTAACCATTCCACAAATCTTGTGTTTAGGGCCCCTGGAAGCATGAAAATCACTTCAAACATGCTAATTTTAGCTCTAAAACTGACGATCCACCTACAAATGTGAACTGACGTTCAAAAATAAAACATTTGAAAACGGACAATTTTTCACCTTTCTGAAGCATTACGTAATGGAGGGGGGTGTTATCTCTTTTGTCAAAAATCAGCTGGTTTTGCTTGAACATTAACTGCCTCCAAATGGTATTTAATTCACTTACTGGGGTGAAGAAACACTTTTTCAGACCTCAGATTGAGTAAATTGGCCATTTTCATGCACTTTTACTCATTCCACAAATCTTGTGTTTAGGGCGTCTGGAAGCATGAAAATCACTTCAAACATGCTAATGTTAGCTCTAAAACTGAGGATCCACCTACAAATGTGAACTGACGTTCATAAATAAAGCATTTGAAAATGGACCATTTTTCACCTTTCTAAAGCATGCCGTAATGGAGGGGTGTTATCTCTTTTGTCAAAAATCAGCCGATTTTGCTTGACCTTTAAATGCCTCCAAATCGTATTTAATTCACTTCCCGGGCCCCTGGAAGCAGGAAAATCACTTTAAACATGCTAATTTTAGCTCTAAAACTGATGATCCACCTACAAATGTGCACTGACGTTCAAAAATAAAACATTTGAAATCAGACCATTTTTCACCTTTCTGAAGCATGACATAATGGGGGGAGGTGTTATCCCTTTTGTCAAAAATCAGCTGGTTTTGCTGGAACATTAACTGCCTTCAAATGGTATTTAATTCACTTACTGGGGTGAAGAAACACTTTTTGAGACTTCAGATTGAGTAAATTGGCCATTTTCATGCACTTTTAACCATTCCACAAATCTTGTGTTTAGGGCCCCTGGAAGCATGAAAATCACTTCAAACATGCTAATTTTCGCTCTAAAACTGATGATCCACCTACAAATGTGAACTGACGTCCAAAAATAAAACATTTGAAAACGGACCATTTTTCACCTTTCTAAAGCATGACGTAATGTTATCTCTTTTGTCAAAAATCAGCCGATTTTGCTTGAACATTAAATGCCTCCAAATGGTATTTAATTCACTTCCCGGAGTGAAGAAACACTTTTTGAGACCTCAGAGTGAGTAAACTGGCCATTTTCATGCACTTTTAACCATTCCACAAATCTTGTGTTTAAGGCCCCTGGAAGCATGAAAATCACTTTAAACATGCTAATTTTAGCTCTAAAACTGATGATCCACCTACAAATGTGCACTGACGTTAAAAAATAAAACATTTGAAAACGGACCATTTTTCACCTTTCAGAAGCATGACGTAATGGGGGGGTGTTATCTCTTTTGTCAAAAATCACCTGTTTTTGCTTGAACATTAAATGCCTCCAAATGGTATTTAGTTCACTTCCTGGGCCCCTGGAAGCATGAAAATCACTTTAAACATGCTAATTTTAGCTCTAAAACTGATGATCTACTTACAAATGTGAACTGGCGTTCAAAAATAAAACATTTGAAAACGGACCATTTTTCACCTTTCTGAAGCATGACGTAATGGGGGGTGTTATCTCCTTTGTCAAAAATCAGCCGCTTTTGCTTGAACATTAAATGCCTCCAAATTGTATTTAATTCACTTCCCGGGGTGAAGAAACACTTTTTGAGAACTCAGAGTGAGTAAATTGGCCATTTTCATGCACTTTTAACCATTCCACAAATCTTGTGTTTAGGGCCCCTGGAAGCATGAAAATCACTTTAAACATGCTAATTTTAGCTCTAAAACTGACGATCCACCTACAAATGTGAACTGACCTTAAAAAAAAAACATTTGAAAACAGACCATTTTTCACCTCTCTGAAGCATGGCGTAAAGGGGGGGGTGTTATCTCTTTTGTCAAAAATCAGCCGTTTTTGCTTGAACATTAAATGCCTCCAAATGGTATTTAATTCACTTCCCGGGGTGAAGAAACACTTTTTGAGACCTCAGAGTGAGCAAATTGGCCGATTTTAATGCACTTTTAACCATTCCACAAATCTTGTGCTTAAGGCCCCTGGAAGCATGAAAATCACTTTAAACATGCTAATTTTAGCTCTCAAACTGACGTTCCACCTACAAATGTGAACTGACGTTCAAAAATAAAACATTTGAAAACGGACCATTTTACACCTTTCTGAAGCATGACATAATGGGAGGTGTTATCTCTTTTGTCAAAAATCAGCAGTTTTTGCTTGAACATTAAAGGCCTCCCAATGGTATTTAATTAACTTCCCGGGGTGAAGAAACCCTTTTTGACAACTCAGAGTGAGTAAATTGGCCATTTTCATGCACTTTTAACCATTCCATAAATCTTGTGGTTAGGGCCCCTGGAAGCATGAAAATCACTTTAAACATGCTAATTTTAGCTCTAACACTGATGATCCACCTACAAATGTGAACTGACGTTCAAAAATAAAACATTCGAAAACGGACCATTTTCCACATTTCTGAAGCATGACGTAATGGGGGGGTGTTATCTCTTTTGTCGAAAATCAGCCGTTTTTGCTTGACCATTAAATGCCTCCAAATGGTATTTAATTAACTTCCCGAGCCCCTGGAAGCATGAAAATCACTTTAAACATGCTAATTTTAGCTCTAACACTGATGATCCACCTACAAATGTGAACTGACGTTCAAAAATAAAACATTTGAAAACGGACCATTTTCCACATTTCTGAAGCATGACGTAATGGGGGGGTGTTATCTCTTTTGTCGAAAATCAGCCGTTTTTGCTTGAACATTAAATGCCTCCATATGGTATTTAATTAACTTCCCGAGCCCCTGGAAGCATGAAAGTCACTTTAAACATGCTAATTTTAGCTCTAACACTGATGATCCACCTACAAATGTGAACTGACGTTCAAAAATAAAACATTTGAAAACGGACCATTTTCCACATTTCTGAAGCATGACGTAATGGGGGGGTGTCATCTCTTTTGTCGAAAATAAGCCATTTTTGCTTGAACATTAAATGCCTCCAAATGGTATTTAATTAACTTCCCGAGCCCCTGGAAGCATGAAAATCACTTTAAACATGCTAATTTTAGCTCTAACACTGATGATCCACCTACAAATGTGAACTGACGTTCAAAAATAAAACATTTGAAAACGGACCATTTTCCACATTTCTGAAGCATGACGTAATGGGGGGGTGTTATCTCTTTTGTCGAAAATCAGCCGTTTTTGCTTGAACATTAAATGCCTCCAAATGGTATTTAATTAACTTCCCGGGGTGAAGAAACCCTTTTTGAGAACTCATAGTGAGTAAATTGGCCATTTTCATGCACTTTTAACCATTCCATAAATCTTGTGTTTAGGGCCCCTGGAAGCATGAAAATCACTTTAAACATGCTAATTTTAGCTCTAACACTGATGATCCACCTACAAATGTGAACTGACGTTCAAAAATAAAACATTTGAAAACGGACCATTTTCCACATTTCTGAAGCATGACATAATGGGGGGGTGTTATCTCTTTTGTCGAAAATCACCAGTTTTTGCTTGAACATTAAATGCCTCCAAATGGTATTTAATTAACTTCCCGGGGTGAAGAAACCCTTTTTGAGAACTCAGAGTGAGCAAATTGGCCGATTTTAATGCACTTTTTACCATTCCACAAATCTTGTGCTTATGGCCCCTGGAAGCATGAAAATCACTTTAAACATGCTAATTTTAGCTCTCAAACTGACGTTCCACCTACAAATGTGAACTGACGTTCAAAAATAAAACATTTGAAAACGGACCATTTTACACCTTTCTGAAGCATGACATAATGGGAGGTGTTATCTCTTTTGTCAAAAATCAGCCATTTTTGCTTGAACATTAAATGCCTCCAAATGGTATTTAATTCACTTCCCGGAGTGAAGAACCCCTTTTTGAGAACTCAGAGTGACTAAATTGGCCGATTTTAATGCACTTTTTACCATTCCACAAATCTTGTGCTTATGGCCCCTGGAAGCATGAAAATCACTTCAAACATGCTAATTTTAGCTCTAAAACTGATGATCCACCTACAAATGTGAAATGACGTTCAAAAATAAAACATTCAAAAACTGACCATTTTTCACCTTTCTAAAGCATAACGTAACGGGGGGGTGTTATCTCTTTTGTCAAAAATCAGACGATTTTCCTTGAACATTAAATGCCTCCAAATGGTATTTATCTCACTTCCCGGGGCCCTGGAAGCATGAAAATCACTTTAAATATGCTAATTTTAGCTCGAAAACTGATGATCTACTTACAAATGTGAACTGACGTTCAAAAATAAAACATTTGACAACGGACCACTTTTTACCATTCTGAAGCATGACGTAATGGGGCGGTGTTATCTCTTTTGTCAAAAATCACCTGTTTTTGCTTGAAAATAAAATGCCTCCAAATTGTATTTAATTCACTTCCCGGGCCCCTGGAAGCATGAAAATCACTTTAAACATGCTAATTTTAGCTCTAAAACTGATGATCCACCTACAAATGTAAACTGACGTTCAAAAATAAAACATTTGAAAACGGACCATTTTTCACCTTTCTGAAGCATTACGTAATGGCGGGGGGTGTTATCTCTTTTGTCAAAAATCAGCTGGTTTTGCTTGAACATTAACTGCCTCCAAATGGTATTTAATTCACTTACTGGGGTGAAGAAACACTTTTTCAGACCTCAGATTGAGTAAATTGGCCATTTTCATGCACTTTTACCCATTCCACAAATCTTGGGTTTAGGGCGTCTGGAAGCATGAAAATCACTTCAAACATGCTAATGTTAGCTCTAAAACTGAGGATCCACCTACAAATGTGAACTGACGTTCATAAATAAAGCATTTGAAAATGGACCATTTTTCACCTTTCTAAAGCATGCCGTAATGGAGGGGTGTTATCTCTTTTGTCAAAAATCAGCCGATTTTGCTTGAACATTAAATGCCTCCAAATCGTATTTAATTCACTTCCCGGGCCCCTGGAAGCAGGAAAATCACTTTAAACATGCTAATTTTAGCTCTAAAACTGATGATCCACCTACAAATGTGCACTGACGTTCAAAAATAAAACATTTGAAATCAGACCATTTTTCACCTTTCTGAAGCATGACGTAATGGGGGGGTGTTATCTCTTTTGTCAAAAATCAGCTGGTTTTGCTTGAACATTAACTGCCTCCAAATGGTATTTAATTCACTTACTGGGGTGAAGAAACACTTTTTGAGACTTCAGATTGAGTAAATTGGCCATTTTCATGCACTTTTAACCATTCCACAAATCTTGTGTTTATGGCCCCTGGAAGCATAAAAATCACTTTAAACATGCTAATTTTAGCTCTAAAACTGATGATCCACCTACAAATGTGAACTGATGTTCAAAAATAAAACATTAGAAAACGGACCATTTTTCACCTTTCTGAAGCATGACGTAATGGGGGGGGTGTTATCTCTTTTGTCAAAAATCACCTGTTTTTGCTTGAACATTAAATGCCTCCAAATGGTATTTAGTTCACTTCCTGGGCCCCTGGAAGCATGAAAATCACTTTAAACATGCAAATTTTAGCTCTAAAACTGATGATCTACTTACAAATGTGAACTGGCGTTCAAAAATAAAACATTTGAAAACGGACCATTTTTCACCTTTCTGAAGCATGATGTAATGGGGGGTGTTATCTCCTTTGTCAAAAATCATCCGCTTTTGCTTGAACATTAAATGCCTCCAAATGGTATTTAATTCACTTCCCGGGGTGAAGAAACACTTTTTGAGAGCTCAGAGTGAGTAAATTGGCCATTTTCATGCACTTTTAACCATTCCACAAATCTTGTGTTTAGGGCCCCTGGAAGCATGAAAATCACTTTAAACATGCTAATTTTAGCTCTAAAACGGACGATCCACCTACAAATGTGAACTGACGTTCAAAAATAAAACATTTGAAAACGGACAATTTTTCACCTTTCTGAAGCATTACGTAATGGAGGGGGGTGTTATCTCTTTTGTCAAAAATCAGCTGGTTTTGCTTGAACATTAACTGCCTCCAAATGGTATTTAAATCACTTACTGGGGTGAAGAAACACTTTTTCAGACCTCAGATTGAGTAAATTGGCCATTTTCATGCACTTTTACTCATTCCACAAATCTTGTGTTTAGGGCGTCTGGAAGCATGAAAATCACTTCAAACATGCTAATGTTAGCTCTAAAACTGAGGATCCACCTACAAATGTGAACTGACGTTCATAAATAAAGCATTTGAAAATGGACCATTTTTCACCTTTCTAAAGCATGCCGTAATGGAGGGGTGTTATCTCTTTTGTCAAAAATCAGCCGATTTTGCTTGAACTTTAAATGCCTCCAAATCGTATTTAATTCACTTCCCGGGCCCCTGGAAGCAGGAAAATCACTTTAAACATGCTAATTTTAGCTCTAAAACTGATGATCCACCTACAAATGTGCACTGACGTTCAAAAATAAAACATTTGAAATCAGACCATTTTTCACCTTTCTGAAGCATGACATAATGGGGGGGGGTGTTATCTCTTTTGTCAAAAATCAGCTGGTTTTGCTTGAACATTAACTGCCTTCAAATGGTATTTAATTCACTTACTGGGGTGAAGAAACACTTTTTGAGACTTCAGATTGAGTAAATTGGCCATTTTCATGCACTTTTAACCATTCCACAAATCTTGTGTTTAGGGCCCCTGGAAGCATGAAAATCACTTCAAACATGCTAATTTTCGCTCTAAAACTGATGATCCACCTACAAATGTGAACTGACGTCCAAAAATAAAACATTTGAAAACGGACCATTTTTCACCTTTCTAAAGCATGACGTAATGTTATCTCTTTTGTCAAAAATCAGCCGATTTTGCTTGAACATTAAATGCCTCCAAATGGTATTTAATTCACTTCCCGGAGTGAAGAAACACTTTTTGAGACCTCAGAGTGAGTAAACTGGCCATTTTCATGCACTTTTAACCATTCCACAAATCTTGTGTTTAAGGCCCCTGGAAGCATGAAAATCACTTTAAACATGCTAATTTTAGCTCTAAAACTGATGATCCACCTACAAATGTGCACTGACGTTAAAAAATAAAACATTTGAAAACGGACCATTTTTCACCTTTCGGAAGCATGACGTAATGGGGGGGGTGTTATCTCTTTTGTCAAAAATCACCTGTTTTTGCTTGAACATTAAATGCCTCCAAATGGTATTTAGTTCACTTCCTGGGCCCCTGGAAGCATGAAAATCACTTTAAACATGCTAATTTTAGCTCTAAAACTGATGATCTACTTACATATGTAAACTGACGTTCAAAAATAAAACATTTGAAAACGGACCATTTTTCACCTTTCTGAAGCATGACGTAATGGAGGGGTGTTATCTCTTTTGTCAAAAATCAGCCATTTTTCCTTGAACATTAAATGCCTCCCAATGGTATTTCATTCACTTCCCGGGGTGAAGAAACACTTTTTGAGACCTCAGATTGAGTAAATTGGCCACTTTCATGCACTTTTAACCATTCCACAAATCTTGTGTTTATGGCCCCTGGAAGCATAAAAATCACTTTAAACATGCTAATTTTAGCTCTAAAACTGATGATCCACCTACAAATGTGAACTGATGTTCAAAAATAAAACATTTGAAAACGGACCATTTTTCACCTTTCTGAAGCATGACGTAATGGGGGGGTTTATCTCTTTTGTCAAAAATCACCTGTTTTTGCTTGAACATTAAGTGCCTCAAAATGGTATTTAATTCACTTCCCGGGCCCCTGGAAGCATGAAAATCACTTTAAACATGCAAATTTTAGCTCTAAAACTGATGATCTACTTACAAATGTGAACTGGCGTTCAAAAATAAAACATTTGAAAACGGACCATTTTTCACCTTTCTGAAGCATGACGTAATGGGGGGTGTTATCTCCTTTGTCAAAAATCAGCCGCTTTTGCTTGAACATTAAATGCCTCCAAATTGTATTTAATTCACTTCCCGGAGTGAAGAACCCCTTTTTGAGAACTCCGAGTGACTAAATTGGCCATTTTCATGCACTTTTAACTATTCCACAAATCTTGTGTTTAAGGCCCCTGGAAGCATAAAAATCACTTTAAACATGCTAATTTTAGCTCTAAAACTGACGATCCACCTACAAATGTGCACTGACGTTAAAAAATAAAACACTTGAAAACGGACCATTTTTCACCTTTCAGAAGCATGACGTAATGGGGGGGTGTTATCTCTTTTGTCAAAAATCAGCAGTTTTTGCTTGAACATTAAATGCCTCCAAATGGTATTTAATTCACTTCCCGGGCCCCTGGAAGCATGAAAATCACTTTAAACATGCTAATTTTAGCTCTAAAACTGATGATCCACCTACAAATGTGCACTGACGTTAAAAAATAAAACACTTGAAAACGGACCATTTTTCACCTTTCAGAAGCATGACGTAATGGGGGGGTGTTATCTCTTTTGTCAAAAATCAGCAGTTTTTGCTTGAACATTAAAGGCCTCCCAATGGTATTTAATTAACTTCCCGGGGTGAAGAAACCCTTTTTGACAACTCAGAGTGAGTAAATTGGCCATTTTCATGCACTTTTAACCATTCCATAAATCTTGTGGTTAGGGCCCCTGGAAGCATGAAAATCACTTTAAACATGCTAATTTTAGCTCTAAAACTGATGATCCACCTACAAATGTGCACTGACGTTAAAAAATAAAACATTTGAAAACGGACCATTTTTCACCTTTCGGAAGCATGACGTAATGGGGGGTGTTATCTCTTTTGTCAAAAATCACCTGTTTTTGCTTGAACATTAAATGCCTCCAAATGGTATTTAGTTCACTTCCTGGGCCCCTGGAAGCATGAAAATCACTTTAAACATGCTAATTTTAGCTCTAAAACTGATGATCTACTTACATATGTAAACTGACGTTCAAAAATAAAACATTTGAAAACGGACCATTTTTCACCTTTCTGAAGCATGACGTAATGGAGGGGTGTTATCTCTTTTGTCAAAAATCAGCCATTTTTCCTTGAACATTAAATGCCTCCCAATGGTATTTCATTCACTTCCCGGGGTGAAGAAACACTTTTTGAGACCTCAGATTGAGTAAATTGGCCACTTTCATGCACTTTTAACCATTCCACAAATCTTGTGTTTATGGCCCCTGGAAGCATAAAAATCACTTTAAACATGCTAATTTTAGCTCTAAAACTGATGATCCACCTACAAATGTGAACTGATGTTCAAAAATAAAACATTTGAAAACGGACCATTTTTCACCTTTCTGAAGCATGACGTAATGGGGGGGTTTATCTCTTTTGTCAAAAATCACCTGTTTTTGCTTGAACATTAAGTGCCTCAAAATGGTATTTAATTCACTTCCCGGGCCCCTGGAAGCATGAAAATCACTTTAAACATGCAAATTTTAGCTCTAAAACTGATGATCTACTTACAAATGTGAACTGGCGTTCAAAAATAAAACATTTGAAAACGGACCATTTTTCACCTTTCTGAAGCATGACGTAATGGGGGGTGTTATCTCCTTTGTCAAAAATCAGCCGCTTTTGCTTGAACATTAAATGCCTCCAAATTGTATTTAATTCACTTCCCGGAGTGAAGAACCCCTTTTTGAGAACTCCGAGTGACTAAATTGGCCATTTTCATGCACTTTTAACTATTCCACAAATCTTGTGTTTAAGGCCCCTGGAAGCATGAAAATCACTTTAAACATGCTAATTTTAGCTCTAAAACTGACGATCCACCTACAAATGTGCACTGACGTTAAAAAATAAAACACTTGAAAACGGACCATTTTTCACCTTTCAGAAGCATGACGTAATGGGGGGGTGTTATCTCTTTTGTCAAAAATCAGCAGTTTTTGCTTGAACATTAAATGCCTCCAAATGGTATTTAATTCACTTCCCGGGCCCCTGGAAGCATGAAAATCACTTTAAACATGCTAATTTTAGCTCTAAAACTGATGATCCACCTACAAATGTGCACTGACGTTAAAAAATAAAACACTTGAAAACGGACCATTTTTCACCTTTCAGAAGCATGACGTAATGGGGGGGTGTTATCTCTTTTGTCAAAAATCAGCAGTTTTTGCTTGAACATTAAAGGCCTCCCAATGGTATTTAATTAACTTCCCGGGGTGAAGAAACCCTTTTTGACAACTCAGAGTGAGTAAATTGGCCATTTTCATGCACTTTTAACCATTCCATAAATCTTGTGGTTAGGGCCCCTGGAAGCATGAAAATCACTTTAAACATGCTAATTTTAGCTCTAACACTGATGATCCACCTACAAATGTGAACTGACGTTCAAAAATAAAACATTCGAAAACGGACCATTTTCCACATTTCTGAAGCATGACGTAATGGGGGGGTGTTATCGCTTTTGTCGAAAATCAGCCGTTTTGCTTGAACATTAAATGCCTCCATATGGTATTTAATTAACTTCCCGAGCCCCTGGAAGCATGAAAATCACTTTAAACATGCTAATTTTAGCTCTAACACTGATGATCCACCTACAAATGTGAACTGATGTTCAAAAATAAAACATTAGAAAACGGACCATTTTTCACCTTTCTGAAGCATGACGTAATGGGGGGGGTGTTATCTCTTTTGTCAAAAATCACCTGTTTTTGCTTGAACATTAAATGCCTCCAAATGGTATTTAGTTCACTTCCTGGGCCCCTGGAAGCATGAAAATCACTTTAAACATGCAAATTTTAGCTCTAAAACTGATGATCTACTTACAAATGTGAACTGGCGTTCAAAAATAAAACATTTGAAAACGGACCATTTTTCACCTTTCTGAAGCATGATGTAATGGGGGGTGTTATCTCCTTTGTCAAAAATCATCCGCTTTTGCTTGAACATTAAATGCCTCCAAATGGTATTTAATTCACTTCCCGGGGTGAAGAAACACTTTTTGAGAGCTCAGAGTGAGTAAATTGGCCATTTTCATGCACTTTTAACCATTCCACAAATCTTGTGTTTAGGGCCCCTGGAAGCATGAAAATCACTTTAAACATGCTAATTTTAGCTCTAAAACGGACGATCCACCTACAAATGTGAACTGACGTTCAAAAATAAAACATTTGAAAACGGACAATTTTTCACCTTTCTGAAGCATTACGTAATGGAGGGGGGTGTTATCTCTTTTGTCAAAAATCAGCTGGTTTTGCTTGAACATTAACTGCCTCCAAATGGTATTTAAATCACTTACTGGGGTGAAGAAACACTTTTTCAGACCTCAGATTGAGTAAATTGGCCATTTTCATGCACTTTTACTCATTCCACAAATCTTGTGTTTAGGGCGTCTGGAAGCATGAAAATCACTTCAAACATGCTAATGTTAGCTCTAAAACTGAGGATCCACCTACAAATGTGAACTGACGTTCATAAATAAAGCATTTGAAAATGGACCATTTTTCACCTTTCTAAAGCATGCCGTAATGGAGGGGTGTTATCTCTTTTGTCAAAAATCAGCCGATTTTGCTTGAACTTTAAATGCCTCCAAATCGTATTTAATTCACTTCCCGGGCCCCTGGAAGCAGGAAAATCACTTTAAACATGCTAATTTTAGCTCTAAAACTGATGATCCACCTACAAATGTGCACTGACGTTCAAAAATAAAACATTTGAAATCAGACCATTTTTCACCTTTCTGAAGCATGACATAATGGGGGGGGGTGTTATCTCTTTTGTCAAAAATCAGCTGGTTTTGCTTGAACATTAACTGCCTTCAAATGGTATTTAATTCACTTACTGGGGTGAAGAAACACTTTTTGAGACTTCAGATTGAGTAAATTGGCCATTTTCATGCACTTTTAACCATTCCACAAATCTTGTGTTTAGGGCCCCTGGAAGCATGAAAATCACTTCAAACATGCTAATTTTCGCTCTAAAACTGATGATCCACCTACAAATGTGAACTGACGTCCAAAAATAAAACATTTGAAAACGGACCATTTTTCACCTTTCTAAAGCATGACGTAATGTTATCTCTTTTGTCAAAAATCAGCCGATTTTGCTTGAACATTAAATGCCTCCAAATGGTATTTAATTCACTTCCCGGAGTGAAGAAACACTTTTTGAGACCTCAGAGTGAGTAAACTGGCCATTTTCATGCACTTTTAACCATTCCACAAATCTTGTGTTTAAGGCCCCTGGAAGCATGAAAATCACTTTAAACATGCTAATTTTAGCTCTAAAACTGATGATCCACCTACAAATGTGCACTGACGTTAAAAAATAAAACATTTGAAAACGGACCATTTTTCACCTTTCGGAAGCATGACGTAATGGGGGGGGTGTTATCTCTTTTGTCAAAAATCACCTGTTTTTGCTTGAACATTAAATGCCTCCAAATGGTATTTAGTTCACTTCCTGGGCCCCTGGAAGCATGAAAATCACTTTAAACATGCTAATTTTAGCTCTAAAACTGATGATCTACTTACATATGTAAACTGACGTTCAAAAATAAAACATTTGAAAACGGACCATTTTTCACCTTTCTGAAGCATGACGTAATGGAGGGGTGTTATCTCTTTTGTCAAAAATCAGCCATTTTTCCTTGAACATTAAATGCCTCCCAATGGTATTTCATTCACTTCCCGGGGTGAAGAAACACTTTTTGAGACCTCAGATTGAGTAAATTGGCCACTTTCATGCACTTTTAACCATTCCACAAATCTTGTGTTTATGGCCCCTGGAAGCATAAAAATCACTTTAAACATGCTAATTTTAGCTCTAAAACTGATGATCCACCTACAAATGTGAACTGATGTTCAAAAATAAAACATTTGAAAACGGACCATTTTTCACCTTTCTGAAGCATGACGTAATGGGGGGGTTTATCTCTTTTGTCAAAAATCACCTGTTTTTGCTTGAACATTAAGTGCCTCAAAATGGTATTTAATTCACTTCCCGGGCCCCTGGAAGCATGAAAATCACTTTAAACATGCAAATTTTAGCTCTAAAACTGATGATCTACTTACAAATGTGAACTGGCGTTCAAAAATAAAACATTTGAAAACGGACCATTTTTCACCTTTCTGAAGCATGACGTAATGGGGGGTGTTATCTCCTTTGTCAAAAATCAGCCGCTTTTGCTTGAACATTAAATGCCTCCAAATTGTATTTAATTCACTTCCCGGAGTGAAGAACCCCTTTTTGAGAACTCCGAGTGACTAAATTGGCCATTTTCATGCACTTTTAACTATTCCACAAATCTTGTGTTTAAGGCCCCTGGAAGCATAAAAATCACTTTAAACATGCTAATTTTAGCTCTAAAACTGACGATCCACCTACAAATGTGCACTGACGTTAAAAAATAAAACACTTGAAAACGGACCATTTTTCACCTTTCAGAAGCATGACGTAATGGGGGGGTGTTATCTCTTTTGTCAAAAATCAGCAGTTTTTGCTTGAACATTAAATGCCTCCAAATGGTATTTAATTCACTTCCCGGGCCCCTGGAAGCATGAAAATCACTTTAAACATGCTAATTTTAGCTCTAAAACTGATGATCCACCTACAAATGTGCACTGACGTTAAAAAATAAAACACTTGAAAACGGACCATTTTTCACCTTTCAGAAGCATGACGTAATGGGGGGGTGTTATCTCTTTTGTCAAAAATCAGCAGTTTTTGCTTGAACATTAAAGGCCTCCCAATGGTATTTAATTAACTTCCCGGGGTGAAGAAACCCTTTTTGACAACTCAGAGTGAGTAAATTGGCCATTTTCATGCACTTTTAACCATTCCATAAATCTTGTGGTTAGGGCCCCTGGAAGCATGAAAATCACTTTAAACATGCTAATTTTAGCTCTAAAACTGATGATCCACCTACAAATGTGCACTGACGTTAAAAAATAAAACATTTGAAAACGGACCATTTTTCACCTTTCGGAAGCATGACGTAATGGGGGGTGTTATCTCTTTTGTCAAAAATCACCTGTTTTTGCTTGAACATTAAATGCCTCCAAATGGTATTTAGTTCACTTCCTGGGCCCCTGGAAGCATGAAAATCACTTTAAACATGCTAATTTTAGCTCTAAAACTGATGATCTACTTACATATGTAAACTGACGTTCAAAAATAAAACATTTGAAAACGGACCATTTTTCACCTTTCTGAAGCATGACGTAATGGAGGGGTGTTATCTCTTTTGTCAAAAATCAGCCATTTTTCCTTGAACATTAAATGCCTCCCAATGGTATTTCATTCACTTCCCGGGGTGAAGAAACACTTTTTGAGACCTCAGATTGAGTAAATTGGCCACTTTCATGCACTTTTAACCATTCCACAAATCTTGTGTTTATGGCCCCTGGAAGCATAAAAATCACTTTAAACATGCTAATTTTAGCTCTAAAACTGATGATCCACCTACAAATGTGAACTGATGTTCAAAAATAAAACATTTGAAAACGGACCATTTTTCACCTTTCTGAAGCATGACGTAATGGGGGGGTTTATCTCTTTTGTCAAAAATCACCTGTTTTTGCTTGAACATTAAGTGCCTCAAAATGGTATTTAATTCACTTCCCGGGCCCCTGGAAGCATGAAAATCACTTTAAACATGCAAATTTTAGCTCTAAAACTGATGATCTACTTACAAATGTGAACTGGCGTTCAAAAATAAAACATTTGAAAACGGACCATTTTTCACCTTTCTGAAGCATGACGTAATGGGGGGTGTTATCTCCTTTGTCAAAAATCAGCCGCTTTTGCTTGAACATTAAATGCCTCCAAATTGTATTTAATTCACTTCCCGGAGTGAAGAACCCCTTTTTGAGAACTCCGAGTGACTAAATTGGCCATTTTCATGCACTTTTAACTATTCCACAAATCTTGTGTTTAAGGCCCCTGGAAGCATGAAAATCACTTTAAACATGCTAATTTTAGCTCTAAAACTGACGATCCACCTACAAATGTGCACTGACGTTAAAAAATAAAACACTTGAAAACGGACCATTTTTCACCTTTCAGAAGCATGACGTAATGGGGGGGTGTTATCTCTTTTGTCAAAAATCAGCAGTTTTTGCTTGAACATTAAATGCCTCCAAATGGTATTTAATTCACTTCCCGGGCCCCTGGAAGCATGAAAATCACTTTAAACATGCTAATTTTAGCTCTAAAACTGATGATCCACCTACAAATGTGCACTGACGTTAAAAAATAAAACACTTGAAAACGGACCATTTTTCACCTTTCAGAAGCATGACGTAATGGGGGGGTGTTATCTCTTTTGTCAAAAATCAGCAGTTTTTGCTTGAACATTAAAGGCCTCCCAATGGTATTTAATTAACTTCCCGGGGTGAAGAAACCCTTTTTGACAACTCAGAGTGAGTAAATTGGCCATTTTCATGCACTTTTAACCATTCCATAAATCTTGTGGTTAGGGCCCCTGGAAGCATGAAAATCACTTTAAACATGCTAATTTTAGCTCTAACACTGATGATCCACCTACAAATGTGAACTGACGTTCAAAAATAAAACATTCGAAAACGGACCATTTTCCACATTTCTGAAGCATGACGTAATGGGGGGGTGTTATCGCTTTTGTCGAAAATCAGCCGTTTTGCTTGAACATTAAATGCCTCCATATGGTATTTAATTAACTTCCCGAGCCCCTGGAAGCATGAAAATCACTTTAAACATGCTAATTTTAGCTCTAACACTGATGATCCACCTACAAATGTGAACTGATGTTCAAAAATAAAACATTTGAAAACGGACCATTTTCCACATTTCTGAAGCATGACGTAATGGGGGGGTGTCATCTCTTTTGTCAAAAATCAGCCGTTTTTGCTTGAACATTAAATGCCTCCAAATGGTATTTAATTAACTTCCCGAGCCCCTGGAAGCATGAAAATCACTTTAAACATGCTAATTTTAGCTCTAACACTGATGATCCACCTACAAATGTGAACTGACGTTCAAAAATAAAACATTTGAAAACGGACCATTTTCCACATTTCTGAAGCATGACGTAATGGGGGGCTGTTATCTCTTTTGTCGAAAATCAGCCGTTTTTGCTTGAACATTAAATGCCTCCAAATGGTATTTAATTAACTTCCCGGGGTGAAGAAACCCTTTTTGAGAACTCAGAGTGAGTAAATTGGCCATTTTCATGCACTTTTAATCATTCCATAAATCTTGTGTTTAGGGCCCCTGGAAGCATGAAAATCACTTTAAACATGCTAATTTTAGCTCTAACACTGATGATCCACCTACAAATGTGAACTGACGTTCAAAAATAAAACATTTGAAAACGGACCATTTTCCACATTTCTGAAGCATGACGTAATGGGGGGTGTTATCTCTTTTGTCGAAAATCAGCCGTTTTTGCTTGAACATTAAATGCCTCCAAATGGTATTTAATTCACTTCCCGGGGTGAAGAAACACTTTTTGAGACCTCAGAGTGAGCAAATTGGCCGATTTTAATGCACTTTTAACCATTAAACAAATCTTGTGCTTAAGGCCCCTGGAAGCATGAAAATCACTTTAAACATGCTAATTTTAGCTCTCAAACTGACGTTCCACCTACAAATGTGAACTGACGTTCAAAAATAAAACATTTGAAAACGGACCATTTTACACCTTTCTGAAGCATGACATAATGGGAGGTGTTATCTCTTTTGTCAAAAATCAGCCATTTTTGCTTGAACATTAAATGCCTCCAAATGGTATTTAATTCACTTCCCGGAGTGAAGAACCCCTTTTTGAGAACTCAGAGTGACTAAATTGGCCATTTTCATGCACTTTTAACTATTCCACAAATCTTGTGTTTAAGGCCCCTGGAAGCATGAAAATCACTTTAAACATGCTAATTTTAGCTCTAAAACTGACGATCCACCTACAAATGTAGACTCACGTTCAAAAATAAAACATTTGAAAACGGACCATTTTTCACCTTTCTGAAGCATGACGTAATGGGTGGTGTTATCTCTTTTGTCAAAAATCAGCCTTTTTGCTTGAACATTAAATGCCTCCAAATGGTATTTAATTCACTTCCCGGGCCCCTGGAAGCATGAAAATCACTTTAAACATGCTAATTTTAGCTCTAACACTGATGATCCACCTACAAATGTGAACTGACGTTCAAAAATAAAACATTTGAAAACGGACCATTTTCCACATTTCTGAAGCATGACGTAATGGGGGGGTGTTATCTCTTTTGTCGAAAATCACCAGTTTTTGCTTGAACATTAAATGCCTCCAAATGGTATTTAATTAACTTCCTGGGGTGAAGAAACCCTTTTTGAGAACTCAGAGTGAGTAAATTGGCCATTTTCATGCACTTTTGACCATTTCATAAATCTTGTGTTTAGGGCCCCTGGAAGCATGAAAATCACTTTAAACATGCTAATTTTAGCTCTAACACTGATGATCCACCTACAAATGTGAACTGGCGTTCAAAAATAAAACATTTGAAAACGGACCATTTTCCACATTTCTGAAGCATGACGTAATGGGGGGGTGTTATCTCTTTTGTCGAAAATCAGCCGTTTTTGCTTGAACATTAAATGCCTCCAAATGGTATTTAATTAACTTCCCGAGCCCCTGGAAGCATGAAAATCACTTTAAACATGCTAATTTTAGCTCTAACACTGATGATCCACCTACAAATGTGAACTGACGTTCAAAAATAAAACATTTGAAAACGGACCATTTTCCACATTTCTGAAGCATGACGTAATGGGGGGGTGTTATCTCTTTTGTCGAAAATCAGCCGTTTTGCTTGAACATTAAATGCCTCCATATGGTATTTAATTAACTTCCCGAGCCCCTGGAAGCATGAAAATCACTTTAAACATGCTAATTTTAGCTCTAACACTGATGATCCACCTACAAATGTGAACTGACGTTCAAAAATAAAACATTTGAAAACGGACCATTTTCCACATTTCTGAAGCATGACGTAATGGGGGGGTGTCATCTCTTTTGTCGAAAATCAGCCGTTTTTGCTTGAACATTAAATGCCTCCAAATGGTATTTAATTAACTTCCCGAGCCCCTGGAAGCATGAAAATCACTTTAAACATGCTAATTTTAGCTCTAACACTGATGATCCACCTACAAATGTGAACTGACGTTCAAAAATAAAACATTTGAAAACGGACCATTTTCCACATTTCTGAAGCATGACGTAATGGGGGGGTGTTATCTCTTTTGTCGAAAATCAGCCGTTTTTGATTGAACATTAAATGCCTCCAAATGGTATTTAATTAACTTCCCGGGGTGAAGAAACCCTTTTTGAGAACTCAGAGTGAGTAAATTGGCCATTTTCATGCACTTTAATCATTTCATAAATCTTGTGTTTAGGGCCCCTGGAAGCATGAAAATCACTTTCAACATGCTAATTTTAGCTCTAACACTGATGATCCACCTACAAATGTGAACTGACGTTCAAAAATAAAACATTTGAAAACGGACCATTTTCCACATTTCTGAAGCATGACGTAATGGGGGAGTGTTATCTCTTTTGTCGAAAATCAGCCGTTTTTGCTTGAACATTAAATGCCTCCAAATGGTATTTAATTAACTTCCTGAGCCCCTGGAAGCATGAAAATCACTTTAAACATGCTAATTTTAGCTCTAACACTGATGATCCACCTACAAATGTGAACTGACGTTCAAAAATAAAACATTTGAAAACGGACCATTTTCCACATTTCTGAAGCATGACGTAATGGGGGGGGTGTTATCTCTTTTGTCGAAAATCTGCCGTTTTTGCTTGAACATTAAATGCCTCCAAATGGTATTTAATTAACTTCCCGGGGTGAAGAAACCCTTTTTGAGAACTCAGAGTGAGTAAATTGGCGATTTTCATGCACATTTAATCATTCCATAAATCTTGTGTTTAGGGCCCCTGGAAGCATGAAAATCACTTTAAACATGCTAATTTTAGCTCTAACACTGATGATCCACCTACAAATGTGAACTGATGTTCAAAAATAAAACATTTGAAAACGGACCATTTTCCACATTTCTGAAGCATGACGTAATGGGGGGGTGTTATCTCTTTTGTCGAAAATCAGCCGTTTTTGCTTGAACATTAAATGCCTCCAAATGGTATTTAATTAACTTCCCGAGCCCCTGGAAGCATGAAAATCACTTTAAACATGCTAATTTTAGCTCTAACACTGATGATCCACCTACAAATGTGAAATGACGTTCAAAAATAAAACATTTGAAAACGGACCATTTTCCACATTTCTAAAGCATGACGTAATGGGGGGGTGTTATCTCTTTTGTCGAAAATCAGCCGTTTTTGCTTGAACATTAAATGCCTCCAAATGGTATTTAACTAACTTCCCGGGGTGAAGAAACCCTTTTTGACAACTCAGAGTGAGTAAATTGGCCATTTTCATGCACTTTTAACCATTCCATAAATCTTGTGTTTAGGGCCCCTGGAAGCATGAAAATCACTTTAAACATGCTAATTTCAGCTCTAACACTGATGATCCACCTACAAATGTGAACTGACGTTCAAAAATAAAACATTTGAAAACGGACCATTTTCCACATTTCTGAAGCATGACGTAATGGGGGGTGGTATCTCTTTTGTCGAAAATCAGCCGTTTTTGCTTGAACATTAAATGCCTCCAAATGGTATTTAATTAACTTCCCGAGCCCCTGGAAGCATGAAAATCACTTTAAACATGCTAATTTTAGCTCTAACACTGATGATCCACCTAAAAATGTGAACTGACGTTCAAAAATAAAACATTTGAAAACGGACCATTTTCCACATTTCTGAAGCATGACGTAATGGGGGGGTGTTATCTCTTTTGTCGAAAATCAGCCGTTTTTGCTTGAACATTAAATGCCTCCAAATGGTATTTAATTAACTTCCCGGGGTGAAGAAACCCTTTTTGAGAACTCAGAGTGAGTAAATTGGCCATTTTCATGCACTTTTAACCATTCCATAAATCTTGTGTTTAGGGCCCCTGGAAGCATGAAAATCACTTTAAACATGCTAATTTTAGCTCTAACACTGATGATCCACCTACAAATGTGAACTGACGTTCAAAAATAAAACATTTGAAAACGGACCATTTTCCACATTTCTGAAGCATGACGTAATGGGGGGTGTTATCTCTTTTGTCGGTATTCAGCCGTTTTTGCTTGAACATTAAATGCCTCCAAATGGTATTTAATTAACTTCCCGGGGTGAAGAAACCCTTTTTGAGAACTCAGAGTGAGTAAATTGGCCATTTTCATGCACTTTTAACCATTCCATAAATCTTGTGTTTAGGGCCCCTGGAAGCATGAAAATCACTTTAAACATGCTAATTTTAGCTCTAACACTGATGATCCACCTACAAATGTGAACTGACGTTCAAAAATAAAACATTTGAAAACGGACAATTTTCCACATTTGTGAAGCATGACGTAATGGGGGGGTGTTATCTCTTTTGTCGAAAATCAGCCGTTTTTGCTTGAACATTAAATGCCTCCAAATGGTATTTAATTAACTTTCTGAGCCCCTGGAAGCATGAAAATCACTTTAAACATGCTAATTTTAGCTCTAACACTGATGATCCACCTACAAATGTGAACTGACGTTCAAAAATAAAACATTTGAAAACGGACCATTTTCCACATTTCTGAAGCATGACGTAATGGGGGGGTGTTATCTCTTTTGTCGAAAATCACCAGTTTTTGCTTGAACATTAAATGCCTCCAAATGGTATTTAATTAACTTCCCGGGGTGAAGAAACCCTTTTTGAGAACTCAGAGTGAGTAAATTGGCCATTTTCATGCACTTTTAACCATTCCATAAATCTTGTGTTTAGGGCCCCTGGAAGCATGAAAATCACTTTAAACATGCTAATTTTAGCTCTAACACTGATGATCCACCTACAAATGTGAACTGACGTTCAAAAATAAAACATTTGAAAACGGACCATTTTCCACAATTCTGAAGCATGACGTAATGGGGGGGTGTTATCTCTTTTGTCGAAAATCTGCCGTTTTTGCTTGAACATTAAATGCCTCCAAATGGTATTTAATTAACTTCCCGGGGTGAAGAAACCCTTTTTGAGAACTCAGAGTGAGTAAATTGGCCATTTTCATGCACATTTAATCATTCCATAAATCTTGTGTTTAGGGCCCCTGGAAGCATGAAAATCACTTTAAACATGCTAATTTTAGCTCTAACACTGATGATCCACCTACAAATGTGAACTGATGTTCAAAAATAAAACATTTGAAAACGGACCATTTTCCACATTTCTGAAGCATGACGTAATGGGGGGGTGTTATCTCTTTTGTCGAAAATCAGCCGTTTTTGCTTGAACATTAAATGCCTCCAAATGGTATTTAATTAACTTCCCGAGCCCCTGGAAGCATGAAAATCACTTTAAACATGCTAATTTTAGCTCTAACACTGATGATCCACCTACAAATGTGAAATGACGTTCAAAAATAAAACATTTGAAAACGGACCATTTTCCACATTTCTAAAGCATGACGTAATGGGGGGGTGTTATCTCTTTTGTCGAAAATCAGCCGTTTTTGCTTGAACATTAAATGCCTCCAAATGGTATTTAATTAACTTCCCGGGGTGAAGAAACCCTTTTTGACAACTCAGAGTGAGTAAATTGGCCATTTTCATGCACTTTTAACCATTCCATAAATCTTGTGTTTAGGGCCCCTGGAAGCATGAAAATCACTTTAAACATGCTAATTTTAGCTCTAACACTGATGATCCACCTACAAATGTGAACTGACGTTCAAAAATAAAACATTTGAAAACCGACCATTTTCCACATTTCTGAAGCATGACGTAATGGTGGGGTGTTATCTCTTTTTTCGGTATTCAGCCGTTTTTGCTTGAACATTAAATGCCTCCAAATGGTATTTAATTCACTTCCCGGGGTGAAGAAACCCTTTTTGAGAACTCAGAGTGAGTAAATTGGCCATTTTCATGCACTTTTAACCATTCCATAAATCTTGTGTTTAGGGCCCCTGGAAGCATGTAAATCACTTTAAACATGCTAATTTTAGCTCTAACACTGATGATCCACCTACAAATGTGAACTGACGTTCAAAAATAAAACATTTGAAAACGGACCATTTTCCACATTTCTGAAGCATGACGTAATGGGGGGGTGTTATCTCTTTTGTTGAAAAACAGCCGTTTTTGCTTGAACATTAAATGCCTCCAAATGGTATTTAATTAACTTCCCGGGGTGAAGAAACCCTTTTTGAGAACTCAGAGTGAGTAAATTGGCCATTTTCATGCACTTTTAACCATTCCATAAATCTTGTGTTTAGGGCCCCTGGAAGCATGAAAATCACTTTAAACATGCTAATTTTAGCTCTAACACTGATGATCCACCTACAAATGTGAACTGACGTTCAAAAATAAAACATTTGAAAACGGACCATTTTCCACATTTCTGAAGCATGACGTAATGGGGGGGTGTTATCTCTTTTGTCGAAAATCAGCCGTTTTTGCTTGAACATTAAATGCCTCCAAATGGTATTTAATTAACTTCCCGGGGTGAAGAAACCCTTTTTGAGAACTCAGAGTGAGTAAATTGGCCATTTTCATGCTTTTTTAACCATTCCATAAATCTTGTGTTTAGGGCCCCTGGAAGCATGAAAATCACTTTAAACATGTTAATTTTAGCTCTAACACTAATGATCCACCTACAAATGTGAACGGACGTTCAAAAATAAAACATTTGAAAACGGACCATTTTCCACATTTCTGAAGCATGACGTAATGGGGGGGTGTTATCTCTTTTGTCGAAAATCAGCCGTTTTTGCTTGAACATTAAATGCCTCCAAATGGTATTTAATTAACTTCCCGAGCCCCTGGAAGCATGAAAATCACTTTAAACATGCTAATTTTAGCTCTAACACTGATGATCCACCTACAAATGTGAACTGACGTTCAAAAATAAAACATTTGAAAACGGACCATTTTCCACATTTCTGAAGCATGACGTAATGGGGGGGTGTTATCTCTTTTGTCGGTATTCAGCCGTTTTTGCTTGAACATTAAATGCCTCCAAATGGTATTTAATTAACTTCCCGGCGTGAAGAAACCCTTTTTGAGAACTCAGAGTGAGTAAATTGGCCATTTTCATGCTTTTTTAACCATTCCATAAATCTTGTGTTTAGGGCCCCTGGAAGCATGACAATCACTTTAAACATGCTAATTTTAGCTCTAACACTGATGGTCCACCTACAAATGTGAACTGACGTTCAAAAATAAAACATTTGAAAACGGACCATTTTCCACATTTCTGAAGCATGACGTAATGGGGGGGGTGTTATCTCTTTTGTCGGTATTCAGCCGTTTTTGCTTGAACATTAAATGCCTCCAAATGGTATTTAATTAACTTCCCGGGGTGAAGAAACCCTTTTTGAGAACTCAGAGTGAGTAAATTGGCCATTTTCATGCACATTTAATCATTCCATAAATCTTGTGTTTAGGGCCCCTGGAAGCATGAAAATCACTTTAAACATGCTAATTTTAGCTCTAACACTGATGATCCACCTACAAATGTGAACTGATGTTCAAAAATAAAACATTTGAAAACGGACCATTTTCCACATTTCTGAAGCATGACGTAATGGGGGGGTGTTATCTCTTTTGTCGAAAATCAGCCGTTTTTGCTTGAACATTAAATGCCTCCAAAAGGTATTTAATTAACTTCCCGAGCCCCTGGAAGCATGAAAATCACTTTAAACATGCTAATTTTAGCTCTAACACTGATGATCCACCTACAAATGTGAAATGACGTTCAAAAATAAAACATTTGAAAACGGACCATTTTCCACATTTCTAAAGCATGACGTAATGGGGGGGTGTTATCTCTTTTGTCGAAAATCAGCCGTTTTTGCTTGAACATTAAATGCCTCCAAATGGTATTTAATTAACTTCCCGGGGTGAAGAAACCCTTTTTGACAACTCAGAGTGAGTAAATTGGCCATTTTCATGCACTTTTAACCATTCCATAAATCTTGTGTTTAGGGCCCCTGGAAGCATGAAAATCACTTTAAACATGCTAATTTTAGCTCTAACACTGATGATCCACCTACAAATGTGAACTGACGTTCAAAAATAAAATATTTGAAAACGGACCATTTTCCACATTTCTGAAGCATGACGTAATGGGGGGTGGTATCTCTTTTGTCGAAAATCAGCCGTTTTTGCTTGAACATTAAATGCCTCCAAATGGTATTTAATTAACTTCCCGAGCCCCTGGAAGCATGAAAATCACTTTAAACATGCTAATTTTAGCTCTAACACTGATGATCCACCTACAAATGTGAACTGACGTTCAAAAAGAAAACATTTGAAAACGGACCATTTTCCACATTTCTGAAGCATGACGCAATGGTGGGGTGTTATCTCTTTTTTCGGTATTCAGCCGTTTTTGCTTGAACATTAAATGCCTCCAAATGGTATTTAATTCACTTCCCGGGGTGAAGAAACCCTTTTTGAGAACTCAGAGTGAGTAAATTGGCCATTTTCATGCACTTTTAACCATTCCATAAATCTTGTGTTTAGGGCCCCTGGAAGCATGTAAATCACTTTAAACATGCTAATTTTAGCTCTAACACTGATGATCCACCTACAAATGTGAACTGACGTTCAAAAATAAAACATTTGAAAACGGACCATTTTCCACATTTCTGAAGCATGACGTAATGGGGGGGTGTTATCTCTTTTGTTGAAAAACAGCCGTTTTTGCTTGAACATTAAATGCCTCCAAATGGTATTTAATTAACTTCCCGGGGTGAAGAAACCCTTTTTGAGAACTCAGAGTGAGTAAATTGGCCATTTTCATGCACTTTTAACCATTCCATAAATCTTGTGTTTAGGGCCCCTGGAAGCATGAAAATCACTTTAAACATGCTAATTTTAGCTCTAACACTGATGATCCACCTACAAATATGAACTGACGTTCAAAAATAAAACATTTGAAAACGGACCATTTTCCACATTTCTGAAGCATGACGTAATGGGGGGGTGTTATCTCTTTTGTCGAAAATCAGCCGTTTTTGCTTGAACATTAAATGCCTCCAAATGGTATTTAATTAACTTCCCGGGGTGAAGAAACCCTTTTTGAGAACTCAGAGTGAGTAAATTGGCCATTTTCATGCTTTTTTAACCATTCCATAAATCTTGTGTTTAGGGCCCCTGGAAGCATGAAAATCACTTTAAACATGTTAATTTTAGCTCTAACACTAATGATCCACCTACAAATGTGAACGGACGTTCAAAAATAAAACATTTGAAAACGGACCATTTTCCACATTTCTGAAGCATGACGTAATGGGGGGGTGTTATCTCTTTTGTCGAAAATCAGCCGTTTTTGCTTGAACATTAAATGCCTCCAAATGGTATTTAATTAACTTCCCGAGCCCCTGGAAGCATGAAAATCACTTTAAACATGCTAATTTTAGCTCTAACACTGATGATCCACCTACAAATGTGAACTGACGTTCAAAAATAAAACATTTGAAAACGGACCATTTTCCACATTTCTGAAGCATGACGTAATGGGGGGGTGTTATCTCTTTTGTCGGTATTCAGCCGTTTTTGCTTGAACATTAAATGCCTCCAAATGGTATTTAATTAACTTCCCGGGGTGAAGAAACCCTTTTTGAGAACTCAGAGTGAGTAAATTGGCCATTTTCATGCTTTTTTAACCATTCCATAAATCTTGTGTTTAGGGCCCCTGGAAGCATGACAATCACTTTAAACATGCTAATTTTAGCTCTAACACTGATGGTCCACCTACAAATGTGAACTGACGTTCAAAAATAAAACATTTGAAAACGGACCATTTTCCACATTTCTGAAGCATGACGTAATGGGGGGGGTGTTATCTCTTTTGTCGGTATTCAGCCGTTTTTGCTTGAACATTAAATGCCTCCAAATGGTATTTAATTAACTTCCCGGGGTGAAGAAACTCTTTTTGAGAACTCAGAGTGAGTAAATTGGCCTTTTTCATGCACTTTTGACCATTTCATAAATCTTGTGTTTAGGGCCCCTGGAAGCATGAAAATCACTTTAAACATGCTAATTTTAGCTCTAACACTGATGATCCACCTACAAATGTGAACTGGCGTTCAAAAATAAAACATTTGAAAACGGACCATTTTCCACATTTCTGAAGCATGACGTAATGGGGGGGTGTTATCTCTTTTGTCGAAAATCAGCCGTTTTTGCTTGAACATTAAATGCCTCCAAATGGTATTTAATTAACTTCCCGAGCCCCTGGAAGCATGAAAATCACTTTAAACATGCTAATTTTAGCTCTAACACTGATGATCCACCTACAAATGTGAACTGACGTTCAAAAATAAAACATTTGAAAACTGACCATTTTCCACATTTCTGAAGCATGACGTAATAGGGGGGTGTTATCTCTTTTGTCGAAAATCAGCCGTTTTTGCTTGAACATTAAATGCCTCCAAATGGTATTTAATTAACTTCCCGGGGTGAAGAAACCCTTTTTGAGAACTCAGAGTGAGTAAATTGGCCATTTTCATGCACTTTTAACCATTCCATAAATCTTGTGTTTAGGGCCCCTGGAAGCATGAAAATCACTTTAAACATGCTAATTTTAGCTCTAACACTGATGATCCACCTACAAATGTGAACTGACGTTCAAAAATAAAACATTTTGAAAACGGACTATTTTCCACATTTCTGAAGCATGACGTAATGGGGGGGTGTTATCTCTTTTGTCGAAAATCAGCCGTTTTTGCTTGAACATTAAATGCCTCCAAATGGTATTTAATTAACTTCCCGGGGTGAAGAAACCCTTTTTGAGAACCCAGAGTGAGTAAATTGGCCATTTTCATGCTTTTTTAACCATTTCATAAATCTTGTGTTTAGGGCCCCTGGAAGCATGAAAATCACTTTCAACATGCTAATTTTAGCTCTAACACTGATGATCCACCTTCAAATGTGAACTGACGTTCAAAAATAAAACATTTGAAAACGGACCATTTTCCACATTTCTAAAGCATGACGTAATGGGGGGGTGTTATCTCTTTTGTCGAAAATCAGCCGTTTTTGCTTGAACATTAAATGCCTCCAAATGGTATTTAATTAACTTCCCGGGGTGAAGAAACCCTTTTTGAGAACTCAGAGTGAGTAAATTGGCCATTTTCATGCTTTTTTAACCATTCCATAAATCTTGTGTTTAGGGCCCCTGGAAGCATGAAAATCACTTTAAACATGTTAATTTTAGCTCTAACACTAATGATCCACCTACAAATGTGAACGGACGTTCAAAAATAAAACATTTGAAAACGGACCATTTTCCACATTTCTGAAGCATGACGTAATGGGGGGGTGTTATCTCTTTTGTCGAAAATCAGCCGTTTTTGCTTGAACATTAAATGCCTCCAAATGGTATTTAATTAACTTCCCGAGCCCCTGGAAGCATGAAAATCACTTTAAACATGCTAATTTTAGCTCTAACACTGATGATCCACCTACAAATGTGAACTGACGTTCAAAAATAAAACATTTGAAAACGGACCATTTTCCACATTTCTGAAGCATGACGTAATGGGGGGGTGTTATCTCTTTTGTCGGTATTCAGCCGTTTTTGCTTGAACATTAAATGCCTCCAAATGGTATTTAATTAACTTCCCGGGGTGAAGAAACCCTTTTTGAGAACTCAGAGTGAGTAAATTGGCCATTTTCATGCTTTTTTAACCATTCCATAAATCTTGTGTTTAGGGCCCCTGGAAGCATGACAATCACTTTAAACATGCTAATTTTAGCTCTAACACTGATGGTCCACCTACAAATGTGAACTGACGTTCAAAAATAAAACATTTGAAAACGGACCATTTTCCACATTTCTGAAGCATGACGTAATGGGGGGGGTGTTATCTCTTTTGTCGGTATTCAGCCGTTTTTGCTTGAACATTAAATGCCTCCAAATGGTATTTAATTAACTTCCCGGGGTGAAGAAACCCTTTTTGAGAACTCAGAGTGAGTAAATTGGCCATTTTCATGCACATTTAATCATTCCATAAATCTTGTGTTTAGGGCCCCTGGAAGCATGAAAATCACTTTAAACATGCTAATTTTAGCTCTAACACTGATGATCCACCTACAAATGTGAACTGATGTTCAAAAATAAAACATTTGAAAACGGACCATTTTCCACATTTCTGAAGCATGACGTAATGGGGGGGTGTTATCTCTTTTGTCGAAAATCAGCCGTTTTTGCTTGAACATTAAATGCCTCCAAATGGTATTTAATTAACTTCCCGAGCCCCTGGAAGCATGAAAATCACTTTAAACATGCTAATTTTAGCTCTAACACTGATGATCCACCTACAAATGTGAAATGACGTTCAAAAATAAAACATTTGAAAACGGACCATTTTCCACATTTCTAAAGCATGACGTAATGGGGGGGTGTTATCTCTTTTGTCGAAAATCAGCCGTTTTTGCTTGAACATTAAATGCCTCCAAATGGTATTTAATTAACTTCCCGGGGTGAAGAAACCCTTTTTGACAACTCAGAGTGAGTAAATTGGCCATTTTCATGCACTTTTAACCATTCCATAAATCTTGTGTTTAGGGTCCCTGGAAGCATGAAAATCACTTTAAACATGCTAATTTTAGCTCTAACACTGATGATCCACCTACAAATGTGAACTGACGTTCAAAAATAAAATATTTGAAAACGGACCATTTTCCACATTTCTGAAGCATGACGTAATGGGGGGTGGTATCTCTTTTGTCGAAAATCAGCCGTTTTTGCTTGAACATTAAATGCCTCCAAATGGTATTTAATTAACTTCCCGAGCCCCTGGAAGCATGAAAATCACTTTAAACATGCTAATTTTAGCTCTAACACTGATGATCCACCTACAAATGTGAACTGACGTTCAAAAATAAAACATTTGAAAACGGACCATTTTCCACATTTCTGAAGCATGACGTAATGGTGGGGTGTTATCTCTTTTTTCGGTATTCAGCCGTTTTTGCTTGAACATTAAATGCCTCCAAATGGTATTTAATTCACTTCCCGGGGTGAAGAAACCCTTTTTGAGAACTCAGAGTGAGTAAATTGGCCATTTTCATGCACTTTTAACCATTCCATAAATCTTGTGTTTAGGGCCCCTGGAAGCATGTAAATCACTTTAAACATGCTAATTTTAGCTCTAACACTGATGATCCACCTACAAATGTGAACTGACGTTCAAAAATAAAACATTTGAAAACGGACCATTTTCCACATTTCTGAAGCATGACGTAATGGGGGGGTGTTATCTCTTTTGTTGAAAAACAGCCGTTTTTGCTTGAACATTAAATGCCTCCAAATGGTATTTAATTAACTTCCCGGGGTGAAGAAACCCTTTTTGAGAACTCAGAGTGAGTAAATTGGCCATTTTCATGCACTTTTAACCATTCCATAAATCTTGTGTTTAGGGCCCCTGGAAGCATGAAAATCACTTTAAACATGCTAACTTTAGCTCTAACACTGATGATCCACCTACAAATATGAACTGACGTTCAAAAATAAAACATTTGAAAACGGACCATTTTCCACATTTCTGAAGCATGACGTAATGGGGGGGTGTTATCTCTTTTGTCGAAAATCAGCCGTTTTTGCTTGAACATTAAATGCCTCCAAATGGTATTTAATTAACTTCCCGGGGTGAAGAAACCCTTTTTGAGAACTCAGAGTGAGTAAATTGGCCATTTTCATGCTTTTTTAACCATTCCATAAATCTTGTGTTTAGGGCCCCTGGAAGCATGAAAATCACTTTAAACATGTTAATTTTAGCTCTAACACTAATGATCCACCTACAAATGTGAACGGACGTTCAAAAATAAAACATTTGAAAACGGACCATTTTCCACATTTCTGAAGCATGACGTAATGGGGGGGTGTTATCTCTTTTGTCGAAAATCAGCCGTTTTTGCTTGAACATTAAATGCCTCCAAATGGTATTTAATTAACTTCCCGAGCCCCTGGAAGCATGAAAATCACTTTAAACATGCTAATTTTAGCTCTAACACTGATGATCCACCTACAAATGTGAATTGACGTTCAAAAATAAAACATTTGAAAACGGACCATTTTCCACATTTCTGAAGCATGACGTAATGGGGGGGTGTTATCTCTTTTGTCGGTATTCAGCCGTTTTTGCTTGAACATTAAATGCCTCCAAATGGTATTTAATTAACTTCCCGGGGTGAAGAAACCCTTTTTGAGAACTCAGAGTGAGTAAATTGGCCATTTTCATGCTTTTTTAACCATTCCATAAATCTTGTGTTTAGGGCCCCTGGAAGCATGACAATCACTTTAAACATGCTAATTTTAGCTCTAACACTGATGGTCCACCTACAAATGTGAACTGACGTTCAAAAATAAAACATTTGAAAACGGACCATTTTCCACATTTCTGAAGCATGACGTAATGGGGGGGGTGTTATCTCTTTTGTCGGTATTCAGCCGTTTTTGCTTCAACATTAAATGCCTCCAAATGGTATTTAATTAACTTCCCGGGGTGAAGAAACTCTTTTTGAGAACTCAGAGTGAGTAAATTGGCCTTTTTCATGCACTTTTGACCATTTCATAAATCTTGTGTTTAGGGCCCCTGGAAGCATGAAAATCACTTTAAACATGCTAATTTTAGCTCTAACACTGATGATCCACCTACAAATGTGAACTGGCGTTCAAAAATAAAACATTTGAAAACGGACCATTTTCCACATTTCTGAAGCATGACGTAATGGGGGGGTGTTATCTCTTTTGTCGAAAATCAGCCGTTTTTGCTTGAACATTAAATGCCTCCAAATGGTATTTAATTAACTTCCCGAGCCCCTGGAAGCATGAAAATCACTTTAAACATGCTAATTTTAGCTCTAACACTGATGATCCACCTACAAATGTGAACTGACGTTCAAAAATAAAACATTTGAAAACTGACCATTTTCCACATTTCTGAAGCATGACGTAATGGGGGGGTGTTATCTCTTTTGTCGAAAATCAGCCGTTTTTGCTTGAACATTAAATGCCTCCAAATGGTATTTAATTAACTTCCCGGGGTGAAGAAACCCTTTTTGAGAACTCAGAGTGAGTAAATTGGCCATTTTCATGCACTTTTAACCATTCCATAAATCTTGTGTTTAGGGCCCCTGGAAGCATGAAAATCACTTTAAACATGCTAATTTTAGCTCTAACACTGATGATCCACCTACAAATGTGAACTGACGTTCAAAAATAAAACATTTTGAAAACGGACTATTTTCCACATTTCTGAAGCATGACGTAATGGGGGGGGTGTTATCTCTTTTGTCGAAAATCAGCCGTTTTTGCTTGAACATTAAATGCCTCCAAATGGTATTTAATTAACTTCCCGGGGTGAAGAAACCCTTTTTGAGAACCCAGAGTGAGTAAATTGGCCATTTTCATGCTTTTTTAACCATTTCATAAATCTTGTGTTTAGGGCCCCTGGAAGCATGAAAATCACTTTCAACATGCTAATTTTAGCTCTAACACTGATGATCCACCTTCAAATGTGAACTGACGTTCAAAAATAAAACATTTGAAAACGGACCATTTTCCACATTTCTGAAGCATGACGTAATGGGGGAGTGTTATCTCTTTTGTCGAAAATCAGCCGTTTTTGCTTGAACATTAAATGCCTCCAAATGGTATTTAATTAACTTCCCGAGCCCCTGGAAGCATGAAAATCACTTTAAACATGCTAATTTTAGCTCTAACACTGATGATCCACCTACAAATGTGAACTGACGTTCAAAAATAAAACATTTGAAAACGGACCATTTTCCACATTTCTGAAGCATGACGTAATGGGGGGGTGTTATCTCTTTTGTCGAAAATCTGCCGTTTTTGCTTGAACATTAAATGCCTCCAAATGGTATTTAATTAACTTCCCGGGGTGAAGAAACCCTTTTTGAGAACTCAGAGTGAGTAAATTGGCCATTTTCATGCACATTTAATCATTCCATAAATCTTGTGTTTAGGGCCCCTGGAAGCATGAAAATCACTTTAAACATGCTAATTTTAGCTCTAACACTGATGATCCACCTACAAATGTGAACTGATGTTCAAAAATAAAACATTTGAAAACGGACCATTTTCCACATTTCTGAAGCATGACGTAATGGGGGGGTGTTATCTCTTTTGTCGAAAATCAGCCGTTTTTGCTTGAACATTAAATGCCTCCAAATGGTATTTAATTAACTGCCCGAGCCCCTGGAAGCATGAAAATCACTTTAAACATGCTAATTTTAGCTCTAACACTGATGATCCACCTACAAATGTGAAATGACGTTCAAAAATAAAACATTTGAAAACGGACCATTTTCCACATTTCTAAAGCATGACGTAATGGGGGGGGTGTTATCTCTTTTGTCGAAAATCAGCCGTTTTTGCTTGAACATTAAATGCCTCCAAATGGTATTTAATTAACTTCCCGGGGTGAAGAAACCCTTTTTGACAACTCAGAGTGAGTAAATTGGCCATTTTCATGCACTTTTAACCATTCCATAAATCTTGTGTTTAGGGCCCCTGGAAGCATGAAAATCACTTTAAACATGCTAATTTTAGCTCTAACACTGATGATCCACCTACAAATGTGAACTGACGTTCAAAAATAAAACATTTGAAAACGGACCATTTTCCACATTTCTGAAGCATGACGTAATGGGGGGTGGTATCTCTTTTGTCGAAAATCAGCCGTTTTTGCTTGAACATTAAATGCCTCCAAATGGTATTTAATTAACTTCCCGAGCCCCTGGAAGCATGAAAATCACTTTAAACATGCTAATTTTAGCTCTAACACTGATGATCCACCTACAAATGTGAACTGACGTTCAAAAATAAAACATTTGAAAACGGACCATTTTCCACATTTCTGAAGCATGACGTAATGGGGGGGTGTTATCTCTTTTGTCGGTATTCAGCCGTTTTTGCTTGAACATTAAATGCCTCCAAATGGTATTTAATTCACTTCCCGGGGTGAAGAAACCCTTTTTGAGAACTCAGAGTGAGTAAATTGGCCATTTTCATGCACTTTTAACCATTCCATAAATCTTGTGTTTAGGGCCCCTGGAAGCATGTAAATCACTTTAAACATGCTAATTTTAGCTCTAACACTGATGATCCACCTACAAATATGAACTGACGTTCAAAAATAAAACATTTGAAAACGGACCATTTTCCACATTTCTGAAGCATGACGTAATGGGGGGGTGTTATCTCTTTTGTCGAAAATCAGCCGTTTTTGCTTGAACATTAAATGCCTCCAAATGGTATTTAATTAACTTCCCGGGGTGAAGAAACCCTTTTTGAGAACTCAGAGTGAGTAAATTGGCCATTTTCATGCTTTTTTAACCATTCCATAAATCTTGTGTTTAGGGCCCCTGGAAGCATGAAAATCACTTTAAACATGTTAATTTTAGCTCTAACACTAATGATCCACCTACAAATGTGAACGGACGTTCAAAAATAAAACATTTGAAAACGGACCATTTTCCACATTTCTGAAGCATGACGTAATGGGGGGGTGTTATCTCTTTTGTCGAAAATCAGCCGTTTTTGCTTGAACATTAAATGCCTCCAAATGGTATTTAATTAACTTTCCGAGCCCCTGGAAGCATGAAAATCACTTTAAACATGCTAATTTTAGCTCTAACACTGATGATCCACCTACAAATGTGAATTGACGTTCAAAAATAAAACATTTGAAAACGGACCATTTTCCACATTTCTGAAGCATGACGTAATGGGGGGGTGTTATCTCTTTTGTCGGTATTCAGCCGTTTTTGCTTGAACATTAAATGCCTCCAAATGGTATTTAATTAACTTCCCGGGGTGAAGAAACCCTTTTTGAGAACTCAGAGTGAGTAAATTGGCCATTTTCATGCTTTTTTAACCATTCCATAAATCTTGTGTTTAGGGCCCCTGGAAGCATGACAATCACTTTAAACATGCTAATTTTAGCTCTAACACTGATGGTCCACCTACAAATGTGAACTGACGTTCAAAAATAAAACATTTGAAAACGGACCATTTTCCACATTTCTGAAGCATGACGTAATGGGGGGGGTGTTATCTCTTTTGTCGGTATTCAGCCGTTTTTGCTTCAACATTAAATGCCTCCAAATGGTATTTAATTAACTTCCCGGGGTGAAGAAACTCTTTTTGAGAACTCAGAGTGAGTAAATTGGCCTTTTTCATGCACTTTTGACCATTTCATAAATCTTGTGTTTAGGGCCCCTGGAAGCATGAAAATCACTTTAAACATGCTAATTTTAGCTCTAACACTGATGATCCACCTACAAATGTGAACTGGCGATCAAAAATAAAACATTTGAAAACGGACCATTTTCCACATTTCTGAAGCATGACGTAATGGGGGGGGTGTTATCTCTTTTGTCGAAAATCAGCCGTTTTTGCTTGAACATTAAATGCCTCCAAATGGTATTTAATTAACTTCCCGAGCCCCTGGAAGCATGAAAATCACTTTAAACATGCTAATTTTAGCTCTAACACTGATGATCCACCTACAAATGTGAACTGACGTTCAAAAATAAAACATTTGAAAACTGACCATTTTCCACATTTCTGAAGCATGACGTAATGGGGGGGTGTTATCTCTTTTGTCGAAAATCAGCCGTTTTTGCTTGAACATTAAATGCCTCCAAATGGTATTTAATTAACTTCCCGGGGTGAAGAAACCCTTTTTGAGAACTCAGAGTGAGTAAATTGGCCATTTTCATGCACTTTTAACCATTCCATAAATCTTGTGTTTAGGGCCCCTGGAAGCATGAAAATCACTTTAAACATGCTAATTTTAGCTCTAACACTGATGATCCACCTACAAATGTGAACTGACGTTCAAAAATAAAACATTTTGAAAACGGACTATTTTCCACATTTCTGAAGCATGACGTAATGGGGGGGGTGTTATCTCTTTTGTCGAAAATCAGCCGTTTTTGCTTGAACATTAAATGCCTCCAAATGGTATTTAATTAACTTCCCGGGGTGAAGAAACCCTTTTTGAGAACCCAGAGTGAGTAAATTGGCCATTTTCATGCTTTTTTAACCATTTCATAAATCTTGTGTTTAGGGCCCCTGGAAGCATGAAAATCACTTTCAACATGCTAATTTTAGCTCTAACACTGATGATCCACCTTCAAATGTGAACTGACGTTCAAAAATAAAACATTTGAAAACGGACCATTTTCCACATTTCTGAAGCATGACGTAATGGGGGAGTGTTATCTCTTTTGTCGAAAATCAGCCGTTTTTGCTTGAACATTAAATGCCTCCAAATGGTATTTAATTAACTTCCCGAGCCCCTGGAAGCATGAAAATCACTTTAAACATGCTAATTTTAGCTCTAACACTGATGATCCACCTACAAATGTGAACTGACGTTCAAAAATAAAACATTTGAAAACGGACCATTTTCCACATTTCTGAAGCATGACGTAATGGGGGGGTGTTATCTCTTTTGTCGAAAATCTGCCGTTTTTGCTTGAACATTAAATGCCTCCAAATGGTATTTAATTAACTTCCCGGGGTGAAGAAACCCTTTTTGAGAACTCAGAGTGAGTAAATTGGCCATTTTCATGCACATTTAATCATTCCATAAATCTTGTGTTTAGGGCCCCTGGAAGCATGAAAATCACTTTAAACATGCTAATTTTAGCTCTAACACTGATGATCCACCTACAAATGTGAACTGATGTTCAAAAATAAAACATTTGAAAACGGACCATTTTCCACATTTCTGAAGCATGACGTAATGGGGGGGTGTTATCTCTTTTGTCGAAAATCAGCCGTTTTTGCTTGAACATTAAATGCCTCCAAATGGTATTTAATTAACTGCCCGAGCCCCTGGAAGCATGAAAATCACTTTAAACATGCTAATTTTAGCTCTAACACTGATGATCCACCTACAAATGTGAAATGACGTTCAAAAATAAAACATTTGAAAACGGACCATTTTCCACATTTCTAAAGCATGACGTAATGGGGGGGGTGTTATCTCTTTTGTCGAAAATCAGCCGTTTTTGCTTGAACATTAAATGCCTCCAAATGGTATTTAATTAACTTCCCGGGGTGAAGAAACCCTTTTTGACAACTCAGAGTGAGTAAATTGGCCATTTTCATGCTTTTTTAACCATTCCATAAATCTTGTGTTTAGGGCCCCTGGAAGCATGACAATCACTTTAAACATGCTAATTTTAGCTCTAACACTGATGGTCCACCTACAAATGTGAACTGACGTTCAAAAATAAAACATTTGAAAACGGACCATTTTCCACATTTCTGAAGCATGACGTAATGGGGGGGGTGTTATCTCTTTTGTCGGTATTCAGCCGTTTTTGCTTCAACATTAAATGCCTCCAAATGGTATTTAATTAACTTCCCGGGGTGAAGAAACTCTTTTTGAGAACTCAGAGTGAGTAAATTGGCCTTTTTCATGCACTTTTGACCATTTCATAAATCTTGTGTTTAGGGCCCCTGGAAGCATGAAAATCACTTTAAACATGCTAATTTTAGCTCTAACACTGATGATCCACCTACAAATGTGAACTGGCGTTCAAAAATAAAACATTTGAAAACGGACCATTTTCCACATTTCTGAAGCATGACGTAATGGGGGGGTGTTATCTCTTTTGTCGAAAATCAGCCGTTTTTGCTTGAACATTAAATGCCTCCAAATGGTATTTAATTAACTTCCCGAGCCCCTGGAAGCATGAAAATCACTTTAAACATGCTAATTTTAGCTCTAACACTGATGATCCACCTACAAATGTGAACTGACGTTCAAAAATAAAACATTTGAAAACTGACCATTTTCCACATTTCTGAAGCATGACGTAATGGGGGGGTGTTATCTCTTTTGTCGAAAATCAGCCGTTTTTGCTTGAACATTAAATGCCTCCAAATGGTATTTAATTAACTTCCCGGGGTGAAGAAACCCTTTTTGAGAACTCAGAGTGAGTAAATTGGCCATTTTCATGCACTTTTAACCATTCCATAAATCTTGTGTTTAGGGCCCCTGGAAGCATGAAAATCACTTTAAACATGCTAATTTTAGCTCTAACACTGATGATCCACCTACAAATGTGAACTGACGTTCAAAAATAAAACATTTTGAAAACGGACTATTTTCCACATTTCTGAAGCATGACGTAATGGGGGGGGTGTTATCTCTTTTGTCGAAAATCAGCCGTTTTTGCTTGAACATTAAATGCCTCCAAATGGTATTTAATTAACTTCCCGGGGTGAAGAAACCCTTTTTGAGAACCCAGAGTGAGTAAATTGGCCATTTTCATGCTTTTTTAACCATTTCATAAATCTTGTGTTTAGGGCCCCTGGAAGCATGAAAATCACTTTCAACATGCTAATTTTAGCTCTAACACTGATGATCCACCTTCAAATGTGAACTGACGTTCAAAAATAAAACATTTGAAAACGGACCATTTTCCACATTTCTGAAGCATGACGTAATGGGGGAGTGTTATCTCTTTTGTCGAAAATCAGCCGTTTTTGCTTGAACATTAAATGCCTCCAAATGGTATTTAATTAACTTCCCGAGCCCCTGGAAGCATGAAAATCACTTTAAACATGCTAATTTTAGCTCTAACACTGATGATCCACCTACAAATGTGAACTGACGTTCAAAAATAAAACATTTGAAAACGGACCATTTTCCACATTTCTGAAGCATGACGTAATGGGGGGGTGTTATCTCTTTTGTCGAAAATCTGCCGTTTTTGCTTGAACATTAAATGCCTCCAAATGGTATTTAATTAACTTCCCGGGGTGAAGAAACCCTTTTTGAGAACTCAGAGTGAGTAAATTGGCCATTTTCATGCACATTTAATCATTCCATAAATCTTGTGTTTAGGGCCCCTGGAAGCATGAAAATCACTTTAAACATGCTAATTTTAGCTCTAACACTGATGATCCACCTACAAATGTGAACTGATGTTCAAAAATAAAACATTTGAAAACGGACCATTTTCCACATTTCTGAAGCATGACGTAATGGGGGGGTGTTATCTCTTTTGTCGAAAATCAGCCGTTTTTGCTTGAACATTAAATGCCTCCAAATGGTATTTAATTAACTGCCCGAGCCCCTGGAAGCATGAAAATCACTTTAAACATGCTAATTTTAGCTCTAACACTGATGATCCACCTACAAATGTGAAATGACGTTCAAAAATAAAACATTTGAAAACGGACCATTTTCCACATTTCTAAAGCATGACGTAATGGGGGGGGTGTTATCTCTTTTGTCGAAAATCAGCCGTTTTTGCTTGAACATTAAATGCCTCCAAATGGTATTTAATTAACTTCCCGGGGTGAAGAAACCCTTTTTGACAACTCAGAGTGAGTAAATTGGCCATTTTCATGCACTTTTAACCATTCCATAAATCTTGTGTTTAGGGCCCCTGGAAGCATGAAAATCACTTTAAACATGCTAATTTTAGCTCTAACACTGATGATCCACCTACAAATGTGAACTGACGTTCAAAAATAAAACATTTGAAAACGGACCATTTTCCACATTTCTGAAGCATGACGTAATGGGGGGTGGTATCTCTTTTGTCGAAAATCAGCCGTTTTTGCTTGAACATTAAATGCCTCCAAATGGTATTTAATTAACTTCCCGAGCCCCTGGAAGCATGAAAATCACTTTAAACATGCTAATTTTAGCTCTAACACTGATGATCCACCTACAAATGTGAACTGACGTTCAAAAATAAAACATTTGAAAACGGACCATTTTCCACATTTCTGAAGCATGACGTAATGGGGGGGTGTTATCTCTTTTGTCGGTATTCAGCCGTTTTTGCTTGAACATTAAATGCCTCCAAATGGTATTTAATTCACTTCCCGGGGTGAAGAAACCCTTTTTGAGAACTCAGAGTGAGTAAATTGGCCATTTTCATGCACTTTTAACCATTCCATAAATCTTGTGTTTAGGGCCCCTGGAAGCATGTAAATCACTTTAAACATGCTAATTTTAGCTCTAACACTGATGATCCACCTACAAATGTGAACTGACGTTCAAAAATAAAACATTTGAAAACGGACCATTTTCCTCATTTCTGAAGCATGACGTAATGGGGGGGTGTTATCTCTTTTGTTGAAAAACAGCAGTTTTTGCTTGAACATTAAATGCCTCCAAATGGTATTTAATTAACTTCCCGGGGTGAAGAAACCCTTTTTGAGAACTCAGAGTGAGTAAATTGGCCATTTTCATGCACTTTTAACCATTCCATAAATCTTGTGTTTAGGGCCCCTGGAAGCATGAAAATCACTTTAAACATGCTAATTTTAGCTCTAACACTGACGATCCACCTACAAATGTGAACTGACGTTCAAAAATAAAACATTTGAAAACGGACCATTTTCCACATTTCTGAAGCATGACGTAATGGGGGGGTGTTATCTCTTTTGTCGAAAATCAGCCGTTTTTGCTTGAACATTAAATGCCTCCAAATGGTATTTAATTAACTTCCCGGGGTGAAGAAACCCTTTTTGAGAACGCAGAGTGAGTAAATTGGCCATTTTCATGCTTTTTTAACCATTCCATAAATCTTGTGTTTAGGGCCCCTGGAAGCATGAAAATCACTTTAAACATGCTAATTTTAGCTCTAACACTGATGATCCACCTACAAATGTGAACGGACGTTCAAAAATAAAACATTTGAAAACGGACCATTTTCCACATTTCTGAAGCATGACGTAATGGGGGGTGGTATCTCTTTTGTCGAAAATTAGCCGTTTTTGCTTGAACATTAAATGCCTCAAAATGGTATTTAATTAACTTCCCAAGCCCCTGGAAGCATGAAAATCACTTTAAACATGCTAATTTTAGCTCTAACACTGATGATCCACCTACAAATGTGAAATGACGTTCAAAAATAAAACATTTGAAAACGGACCATTTTCCACATTTCTGAAGCATGACGTAATGGGGGGTGTTATCTCTTTTGTCGAAAATCAGCCGTTTTTGCTTGAACATTAAATGCCTCCAAATGGTAGTTAATTAACTTCCTGGGGTGAAGAAACCCTTTTTGAGAACTCAGAGTGAGTAAATTGGCCATTTTCATGCACTTTTAACCATTCCACAAATCTTGTGTTTAGGGCCCCTGGAAGCATGAAAATCACTTTAAACATGCTAATTTTAGCTCTAAAACTGACGATCCACCTACAAATGTGAACTGACCTTAAAAAAAAAACATTTGAAAACAGACCATTTTTCACCTCTCTGAAGCATGGCGTAAAGGGGGGGGGTGTTATCTCTTTTGTCAAAAATCAGCCGTTTTTGCTTGAACATTAAATGCCTCCAAATGGTATTTAATTCACTTCCCGGGGTGAAGAAACACTTTTTGAGACCTCAGAGTGAGCATATTGGCCGATTTTAATGCACTTTTTACCATTCCACAAATCTTGTGCTTATGGCCCCTGGAAGCATGAAAATCACTTTAAACATGCTAATTTTAGCTCTCAAACTGATGTTCCACCTACAAATGTGAACTGACGTTCAAAAATAAAACATTTGAAAACGGACCATTTTACACCTTTCTGAAGCATGACATAATGGGAGGTGTTATCTCTTTTGTCAAAAATCAGCCATTTTTGCTTGAACATTAAATGCCTCCAAATGGTATTTAATTCACTTCCCGGAGTGAAGAACCCCTTTTTGAGAACTCAGAGTGACTAAATTGGCCGATTTTAATGCACTTTTTACCATTCCACAAATCTTGTGCTTATGGCCCCTGGAAGCATGAAAATCACTTCAAACATGCTAATTTTAGCTCTAAAACTGATGATCCACCTACAAATGTGAAATGACGTTCAAAAATGAAACATTTGAAAACTGACCATTTTTCACCTTTCTAAAGCATAACGTAACGGGGGGGTGTTATCTCTTTTGTCAAAAATCAGACGATTTTCCTTGAACATTAAATGCCTCCAAATGGTATTTAACTCACTTCCCGGGGCCCTGGAAGCATGAAAATCACTTTAAATATGCAAATTTTAGCTTGAAAACTGATGATCTACTTACAAATGTGAACTGACGTTCAAAAATAAAACATTTGACAACGGACCATTTTTCACCATTCTGAAGCATGACGTAATGGGGCGGTGTTATCTCTTTTGTCAAAAATCACCTGTTTTTGCTTGAAAATAAAATGCCTCCAAATTGTATTTAATTCACTTCCCGGGCCCCTGGAAGCATGAAAATCACTTTAAACATGCTAATTTTAGCTCTAAAACTGATGATCCACCTACAAATGTGAACTGACGTTCAAAAATAAAACATTTGAAAACGGACCATTTTTCACCTTTCTGAAGCATTACGTAATGGCGGGGGGTGTTATCTCTTTTGTCAAAAATCAGCTGGTTTTGCTTGAACATTAACTGCCTCCAAATGGTATTTAATTCACTTACTGGGGTGAAGAAACACTTTTTCAGACCTCAGATTGAGTAAATTGGCCATTTTCATGCACTTTTACCCATTCCACAAATCTTGGGTTTAGGGCGTCTGGAAGCATGAAAATCACTTCAAACATGCTAATGTTAGCTCTAAAACTGAGGATCCACCTACAAATGTGAACTGACGTTCATAAATAAAGCATTTGAAAATGGACCATTTTTCACCTTTCTAAAGCATGCCGTAATGGAGGGGTGTTATCTCTTTTGTCAAAAATCAGCCGATTTTGCTTGAACATTAAATGCCTCCAAATCGTATTTAATTCACTTCCCGGGCCCCTGGAAGCAGGAAAATCACTTTAAACATGCTAATTTTAGCTCTAAAACTGATGATCCACCTACAAATGTGCACTGACGTTCAAAAATAAAACATTTGAAATCAGACCATTTTTCACCTTTCTGAAGCATGACGTAATGGGGGGGGTGTTATCTCTTTTGTCAAAAATCAGCTGGTTTTGCTTGAACATTAACTGCCTCCAAATGGTATTTAATTCACTTACTGGGGTGAAGAAACACTTTTTGAGACTTCAGATTGAGTAAATTGGCCATTTTCATGCACTTTTAACCATTCCACAAATCTTGTGTTTAGGGCCCCTGGAAGCATGAAAATCACTTCAAACATGCTAATTTTTGCTCTAAAACTGATGATCCACCCACAAATGTGAACTGACGTCCAAAAATAAAACATTTGAAAACGGACCATTTTTCACCTTTCTAAAGCATGACGTAATGTTATCTCTTTTGTCAAAAATCAGCCAATTTTGCTTGAACATTAAATGCCTCCAAATGGTATTTAATTCACTTCCCGGAGTGAAGAAACACTTTTTGAGACCTCAGAGTGAGTAAACTGGCCATTTTCATGCACTTTTAACCATTCCACAAATCTTGGAAAGGGGCGACCATTCGGTCCCCCCGAACGTATGGTGGAGTACCACGATCCCCCCGGGAAGCCATCTTGGGCGGGAGGCGTGTCTCGGCTGGTATGCCCGAAGCGGCGTAGCCGGGGCGTGCCTTTTTCCCGCCCTAGAGTGGGCTGGCCTAGACACCGACGCGGCTGGCCACGCCCTCGGAGGCAGGCGTGGGCGGGTTTACGCCCACCCTGAAGACGGATAAAAGGAGCGGAAGCCAAGAAAGCATCCTCTTGTTCCTGTGCTCGGAAGCTGCACCTCCGCGCTGCACGTGAGCTCGAGACGGAACGAAGAGCCAATTTTGAGCGTTGTAATCTTTCTTTTTGTCTTACAGATATCCCGTCTGAGAATGCCTAAGAAAGTCGGAAAGCGGGTCGGTACCGAGCAGATGCTCCGCATTCTCATGAAGGAGATAGCCGATCTGAAGAAAAAGGTGGAGGCTAAAGACGGGCCGGAAGGAACGAAACGGCCTTTACAGGGAGCGGTTCCCGGTGAAAAAAGCAAGAGGCCCAGAAGGGGAGCACTTGGGGGAGACACCCCGGTTCCTGATACCCCACGTGAGGAGCCAATCCCGGTGCCGAAAGAAGGGAATCCAATTCCTGTGGTGGTCACCCCCGTGAACAGGGAGGATATGCCCCCTGAGTTAGCGACACAATTCGCAGCGTGGTTGGGAAAAGATAGCGAGGGCGCCACGGCTGACGACGCACGGGCAGTAATGAGGCAGCTGCGGGAATCGAGGGAGACTGCGAAGGCAACATCTTCTGTTCCCTTACAGGTTCCGGCGGCTGGAAGTACAGCAGGCCCAAGTTCGGCGACAAGCACGGGGTCTACTTCAGGTAAGCGGCTATTGCCGATTGTGGGGGAGGGGTCTGTGCCTTCTCGAAAGGAAAAGATTGCACAGCATGTCCCGCTAGAAATTAAAGAGTTGATTTGGGCGGATAAGTATATAAATATGTTTTCATTGCTTACCGACCATTATGAGATAGAGCATGTAAAGAGTCAAAAGGAGCTCATGCATCCGAGTGTTTGGCGCGCAAAAATGGCCGCCTTTAAGGTCGACGAGAACATTGGTACTTGGGGCAGAGCGTGGGGAATTTTTACATCCATCATGGGTGAGCGCAGGCCCGAGTTGCTGACCGAGTTACCCATTTATCAGTCACATATTATGGAGTATTTTGTGGCATATGGGGGCAATCAGTGGTTCTGCTATGACAATCTGTTTAGAAAAGCTAAAGAACACAACCCATTGTTGTCTTGGGATTGTTATGACTCCGTGTCATGGCAAAAAATGGAGAGTACGGGAATGTTGAAAGTACCATTGGTAGGGAGTAATGGGGGGGAATCTTCCCGCCAAAACTCTGCGACACCCTTTCGGACGGGTGCGGGTAGCGAGTACCACTCGAAGCCGAGTGGCAGCACAGGTAAAAGGGGGATCTGTTGGAATTTTAACAGAGGGAAATGTACAAGGCCCCAGGGGTCATGCAAATTCAGACATGAGTGTGGGGGGTGTGGGCAGTCATCCCATCCTGAGTCCATGTGCAGAGCCAAAACGGGTGATAACGGGGGTAAGGGAGGCGCCAAACAGGTCTAATACAGTCCGAGGGGCGCCTTTACCTACCCCGATTGATACCATGGCAATGATTCCTTGGCTCAGCGAATATCCGGATCATGCTTCCGCTGGGGTGTTACGAAACGGTTTTTCATATGGTTTCCGCATCCCAGCGGGGGATTTTCGGGGTGTACCGAACTGTAAGAACCAACTGTCGGTCTTGCAGCATACGGCGGTGGTGCATGGAAAGATTGGGAAAGAGGTGACTCGAGGTCGTGTCGCCGGTCCCTTCGATTTGCCACCAGTTGCTAACTTTGTTTGTTCCCCTCTAGGGGTGGTCCCCAAGAAGGACCCGGGTGAGTTTCGGCTGATACATAACTTATCAGCCCCACGTGGTCTTTCCGTGAATGATGCGATAGACCCGGAAGTGTGTTCGGTGCGGTACGCATCTTTCGATGAGGCCGTTGCCATGTTAAATCGCCTGGGCCCCGATACGCTGATGGCAAAATCGGATATCGAGTCAGCGTTCCGGTTGCTCCCGGTACATCCAGACGATCAGCGTCTCCTGGGTTTTCAATTTCAGGGTCGCTATTACATGGATAGATGTATGCCAATGGGATGCTCGATTTCATGTGCCTATTTCGAGAAATTCAGTTGTTTTCTGCAGTGGGTATTCACAAGGAAGACAGGTTTTCAACATGTTATGCACTATCTCGATGACTTTCTGTTTTTGGGGGCAGCCGGGGATCCTGAGTGTGGACAGGCTTTGCACGAATTTTGTGTTTTAATGGATCAATTTGGTGTGCCATTGGCGCCAGGTAAGACTGTGGGTCCCTCGACCTTGATCGAGTTTCTGGGGATCGAGCTCGACTCAGTGGAAGGTTGTTTTCGATTACCCATGGAAAAGGTGTTAAAATTCAGGTCATCCCTTGTGACATGTATTCGTTCAAAGAAAGTAAACCTGCATCAATTGCAACAGGTGGTGGGTCAATTGAACTTTGCCTTAAGAGTGATACCAATGGCGCGCCCCTTTTCCCGCTCGATTGCGCAATCCATGGTCGGCTTGAAGGAAGGACATCACCGCACTAGACTCTCGGCAGAGGTTCGTCAGGACATGCGCATTTGGATCGCATTTCTGGCGGATTTCAATGGTCGAATTGTCTGGAACAAACCAGCGGTGTCTTCCGAGGAGTTGGGGCTTTGGACAGATTCGGCGGGGAGTATAGGTTTTGGCGCCATATTGGGTACACAATGGTCGGCACAAAAATGGCCGTCATGGTGGCATGAGTGCGGGTTGACGAGTAACATTGCTTTTCTCGAATTGTTCCCTATTCTGGTGGCGTTGAAAACATGGCCGGAAGGGTTTAGGGATCACTCTGTGGTATTCTGGTCGGATAACATGACCGTGGTTGAGTGTATCAACAGTCAGGCAGCACGATGCAAATTGATTCTGAGACTGCTCAAGGAAATTGTGTTGTTATGCATGCAACTGAATGTACTGTTTAGGGCGCGACACGTGCCGGGGGTGATGAACCAAGCGGCTGATGCGCTTTCCCGTTTCCGTATGCAGGCTTTCTGGGGTTTTCTGCCCACAGCGGACCCGGTGGCGGCACCCTTTCCCGAAGCTCTCTGGTCTCTCGGTGCCCCGAACTACAAAACCTCGTGGGAGAGAGTTTAGCACCCAGGACGAGGAAGGCATATGAAGGGGCGTTCCATTCATATTGGGCTTTTATGGGTGCTACCGGGGGGGAGCTTTGGGGTCAGGAAGAGTTTGTGGTGAAATTCCTGCTCTCTTTACGTCAGGCAGGTAAATCAGTGGCTACGGCCCAGAGGCATCGGGCCGCCATTTCCTTTGTGGCAAAGGCTCATGGGATCCAGGACCCAACAGCGTCTTTCGTTGTGCAGAAAGCGCTACGAGGGTGGCAACGCCTTGAGGGTCGCAGAGTAGACGATAGGCACCCGATAGGTCTGGATAGGTTGACCCTGTTGTTGTCCGTACTCCCGGCAACGTGTTCATCCCAGTACGAAGCAGTGTTGTTACGAGCCGCATTTGCACTAGCATTCCATGGGGCTATGCGGGTGAGCAAATTAGTGGCAAAGAACAAGCGGGATACGATGGGGGGGCTGTGCCGAGAACACATTCAGGTCAGGGGGGAGACCATGACGGTCTCGTTTGTTAGGTCCAAATCCGATCAGGATGCAATCGGGGACTGTGTAATCATTCAGAGGGTCCCCGGGTCTTCCATGTGCCCTGTGGTGTGCGTAGAGGAATATTTAGCACAGAGGGTAGCAGCATGGGGGGGGACCTTGTTGAGACACGCGGACGCCACCCCACTGACGAGGTTTCAGTTCCGGAGGGTGCTTGCAATGTCTACTTCTGCCGCGGGCTTGAACCCCGGCGAGTTCGGGACCCATTCCTTTCGGATAGGGGCTGCTACTGAGGCTACAGCCAGGGGTCTGAGTGTGGAGCAAGTGAAGCGTGTGGGGCGTTGGTCCTCTAACTGTTACAAAAGGTATGTGCGGTTGCACATGTTGTGACACTGTAATGTATACTCACGCTTCTTGTCTCTGTTTAATTTTCAGTTACGCAAGCTTACGAAGCGGGGCGGACTGTGCGGTCGACCCGACTCCTGGGGGACAGCGGTCAGAAATCACCGTCTGCGAATAAGGAGGTGTGGGTCGTAGGCCACTCATACGTGAGGCGTGCCGCGGACGTATTCAAAGCAGGTGATATGAGTCACGTGGCTGGGGAATACGGGTACAGGGTGTCCTTCTACGGAAAGGGCGGGCTCTGTATTGACCAGTTTCAATTCTTTTTTGAGGGTTTGTTAGAGCGGACGAGGTCACCGCAGGCTATAATCATAGTCCATCTTGGGGGTAACGATCTCGTGGCCACTGGTAGACGACTTCTTCTTGAGGCGATGCTTTCCACGGTAAGTTGGTTGGCAAGAAGAGTTCCAGGGTGCACAATTGCATGGTCCCATATGATCCCACGGAAAGTGTGGCGGGGGGCTATTTCAGTTACTGCTTTGAATCATTCAGTAAGGAAGATAAATAACAAAGTGAGTAGATTGTTTCGTTCAAATACACTGCATTCTGTTTCGCATGGTTGTATCAAAGGGGACAGTATGTATTTGGGGGACGGTGTTCATTTGTCCCGGGTGGGGAACGAGTTACTCATAGGAGACTTCTTAGCCTGGTTAAAGGGTTTGCAGCATGACCTTTAGGTAGGAGTGTTGTGGGGGGTCCGGATAGCCGGTCAACTATCCGGCCTGTGGCGGTAAGGTCATGATCGGTGAGCAGTAATTCGAAGATCCCTATGAGGGGGCGTCACCCATTACGGATGGGAGCGCGCGGGGGAGGTGGCCAATTGGCCCCTCAACGGGGAGGCGGTCCTGTCTAAGGAGAGGCCACCGGAAGGAAAGGAAAGGTGGTCAAGGCCCCTTCCTGGATAGGAGGGGCTACGGCCCCTCCTGGGGAATTTCCCGGGGCCAGGACATCTGCGACGGCAGATGGGTAAGTTGTGTGGGGTGCGGGAGGGTGTTTACGCTACCCTTTAGACACCTCACACGAGTCCTCGAACGACCGTTAAATGGCGTCGAGTTTATTGGGGCCCCCGTCAAGTACAAAGGGAAATTGGTAGATGCACTTGAGGTACGCCTCTGTGCGGTCGCTCCTCTCACAAGTGAGGGGGGTATGTCTGGTTTAGGGATCTGACACCGGTTACGACCTTGCCGTTGGCCCTTAACGTTAGGATGTACAATTTCAAGTCAAATGTTTTGTAGGATGTTAGTTCGGCTAGGAGAACCTCTGTATTAGAGATCTGTTAAGGTTAGCCAAACATCGTAATGTGGAAATGAAATTGTACATAATATGAAACTGTTATTTTAATGTTTTATTTTTGTTTCATATTTTAATAAATACGGCCGGAAAGGGTGACTCCCTTCCCGCCTTCCAAAAGTTCAAGAACTGTTTCCGGTTTCCCAATTCTTGGGGATTGTGTTGAGAGGGGGTGGCGGGTATCTCAGCCATATGGAAAGGGGCGACCATTCGGTCCCCCCGAACGTATGGTGGAGTACCACGATCCCCCCGGGAAGCCATCTTGGGCGGGAGGCATGTCTCGGCTGGTATGCCCAAAGCGGCGTAGCCGGGGCGCGCCTTTTTCCCGCCCTAGAGTGGGCTGGCCTAGACACCGACGCGGCAGGCCACGCCCTCGGAGGCAGGCGGGGGCGGGTTTACGCCCACCCTGAAGACGGATAAAAGGAGCGGAAGCCAAGAAAGCATCCTCTTGTTCCTGTGCTCGGAAGCTGCACCTCCCCGCTGCACGTGAGCTCGAGACGGAACGAAGAGCCAATTTTGACCCACCCACCAGCCCCTGAGGACAGCTAGTTGTTTTTGAATAAAGTTTTGATCTGGTAACTCTGTTTCTTGCAGGTTGTGATGATCGTCGTGAAATTTTTTGAATATGCAATAAAGAATGGTTATTTTCAGTATGTTTTGCAAATAAAGTAATTTTGCACTAATGTTGATCAGTATTCATGCTTGTAATAAGTCATGTTCGTTTTTTAATCTTAGTAAATTAGGTAGAATTGTCGTATTTATTTTGGTCGGGCGGTAAGGTCATGATCGGTGAGCAGTAATTCGAAGATCCCTATGAGGGGGCGTCACCCATTACGGATGGGAGCGCGCGGGGGAGGTGGCCAATTGGCCCCTCAACGGGGAGGCGGTCCTGTCTAAGGAGAGGCCGCCGGAAGGAAAGGAAAGGTGGTCAAGGCCCCTTCCTGGATAGGAGGGGCTACGGCCCCTCCTGGGGAATTTCCCGGGGCCAGGACATCTGCGACGGCAGATGGGTAAGTTGTGTGGGGTGCGGGAGGGGGTTTACGCTACCTTTTAGACACCTCACACGAGTCCTCGAACGACCGTTAAATGGCGTCGAGTTTATTGGGGCCCCCGTCAAGTACAAAGGGAAATTGGTAGATGCACTTGAGGTACGCCTCTGTGCGGTCGCTCCTCTCACAAGTGAGGGGGGTATGTCTGGTTTAGGGATCTGACACCGGTTACGACCTTGCCGTTGGCCCTTAACGTTAGGATGTACAATTTCAAGTCAAATGTTTTGTAGGATGTTAGTTCGGCTAGGAGAACCTCTGTATTAGAGATCTGTTAAGGTTAGCCAAACATCGTAATGTGGAAATGAAATTGTACATAATATGAAACTGTTATTTTAATGTTTTATTTTTGTTTCATATTTTAATAAATACGGCCGGGAAGGGTGACTCCCTTCCCGCCTTCCAAAAGTTCAAGAACTGTTTCCGGTTTCCCAATTCTTGGGGATTGTGTTGAGAGGGGGTGGCGGGTATCTCAGCCATATGTGTTTAAGGCCCCTGGAAGCATGAAAATCACTTGAAACATGCTAATTTTAGCTCTAAAACTGATGATCCACCTACAAATGTGCACTGACGTTAAAAAATAAAACATTTGAAAACGGACCATTTTTCACCTTTCGGAAGCATGACGTAATGGGGGGGTGTTATCTCTTTTGTCAAAAATCACCTGTTTTTGCTTGAACATTAAATGCCTCCAAATGGTATTTAGTTCACTTCCTGGGCCCCTGGAAGCATGAAAATCACTTTAAACATGCTAATTTTAGCTCAAAACTGATGATCTACTTACATATGTGAACTGACGTTCAAAAATAAAACATTTGAAAACGGACCATTTTTCACCTTTCTGAAGCATGACGCAATGGAGGGGTGTTATCTCTTTTGTCAAAAATCAGCCATTTTTCCTTGAACAATAAATGCCTCCCAATGGTATTTCATTCACTTCCCGGGGTGAAGAAACACTTTTTGAGACCTCAGATTGAGTAAATTGGCCACTTTCATGCACTTTTAACCATTCCACAAATCTTGTGTTTATGGCCCCTGGAAGCATAAAAATCACTTTAAACATGCTAATTTTAGCTCTAAAACTGATGATCCACCTACAAATGTGAACTGATGTTCAAAAATAAAACATTTGAAAACGGACCATTTTTCACCTTTCTGAAGCATGACGTAATGGGGGGTGTTATCTCTTTTGTCAAAAATCACCTGTTTTTGCTTGAACATTAAATGCCTCCAAATGGTATTTAGTTCACTTCCTGGGCCCCTGGAAGCATGAAAATCACTTTAAACATGCAAATTTTAGCTCTAAAACTGATGATCTACTTACAAATGTGAACTGGCGTTCAAAAATAAAACATTTGAAAACGGACCATTTTTCACCTTTCTGAAGCATGATGTAATGGGGGGTGTTATCTCCTTTGTCAAAAATCATCCGCTTTTGCTTGAACATTAAATGCCTCCAAATGGTATTTAATTCACTTCCCGTTGAAGAAAGACTTTTTGAGAGCTCAGAGTGAGTAAATTGGCCATTTTCATGCACTTTTAACCATTCCACAAATCTTGTGTTTAGGGCCCCTGGAAGCATGAAAATCACTTTAAACATGCTAATTTTAGCTCTAAAGCTGACGATCCACCTACAAATGTGAACTGACGTTCAAAAATAAAACATTTGAAAACGGACAATTTTTCACCTTTCTGAAGCATTACGTAATGGAGGGGGGTGTTATCTCTTTTGTCAAAAATCAGCTGGTTTTGCTTGAACATTAACTGCCTCCAAATGGTATTTAATTCACTTACTGGGGTGAAGAAACACTTTTTCAGACTTCAGATTGAGTAAATTGGCCATTTTCATGCACTTTTAACCATTCCACAAATCTTGTGTTTAGGGCCCCTGGAAGCATGAAAATCACTTCAAACATGCTAATTTTCGCTCTAAAACTGATGATCCACCTACAAATGTGAACTGACGTCCAAAAATAAAACATTTGAAAACGGACCATTTTTCACCTTTCTAAAGCATGACGTAATGTTATCTCTTTTGTCAAAAATCAGCCATTTTTCCTTGAACATTAAATGCCTCCCAATGTTATTTAATTCACTTCCCGGAGTGAAGAACCCCTTTTTTGAGAACTCAGAGTGACTAAATTGGCCATTTTCATGCACTTTTAACTATTCCACAAATCTTGTGTTTAAGGCCCCTGGAAGCATGAAAATCACTTTAAACATGCTAATTTTAGCTCTAAAACTGACGATCCACCAACAAATGTAGACTCACGTTCAAAAATAAAACATTTGAAAACGGACCATTTTTCACCTTTCTGAAGCATGATGTAATGGGTGGTGTTATCTCTTTTGTCAAAAATCAGCCGTTTTTGCTTGAACATTAAATGCCTCCAAGTGGTATTTAATTCACTTCCCGGGCCCCTGGAAGCATGAAAATCACTTTAAACATGCTAATTTTAGCTCTAAAACTGATGATCCACCTACAAATGTGCACTGACGTTAAAAAATAAAACACTTGAAAACGGACCATTTTTCACCTTTCAGAAGCATGACGTAATGGGGGGGTGTTATCTCTTTTGTCAAAAATCAGCAGTTTTTGCTTGAACATTAAAGGCCTCCCAATGGTATTTAATTAACTTCCCGGGGTGAAGAAACCCTTTTTGACAACTCAGAGTGAGTAAATTGGCCATTTTCATGCACTTTTAACCATTCCATAAATCTTGTGTTTAGGGCCCCTGGAAGCATGAAAATCAATTAAACATGCTAATTTTAGCTCTAACACTGATGATCCACCTACAAATGTGAACTGACGTTCAAAAATAAAACATTTGAAAACGGACCATTTTCCACATTTCTGAAGTATGACGTAATGGGGGGGTGTTATCTCTTTAGTCGAAAATCAGCCGTTTTTGCTTGAACATTAAATGCCTCCAAATGGTATTTAATTAACTTCCCGAGCCACTGGGAGCATGAAAATCACTTTAAACATGCTAATTTTAGCTCTAACACTGATGATCCACCTACAAATGTGAACTGACGTTCAAAAATAAAACATTTGAAAACGGACCATTTTCCACATTTCTGAATCATGACGTAATGGGGGGGTGTTATCTCCTTTGTCGAAAATCAGCCGTTTTTGTTTGAACATTAAATGCCTCCAAATGGTATTTAATTAACTTCCCGGGGTGAAGAAACCCTTTTTGAGAACTCAGAGTGAGTAAATTGGCCATTTTCATGCACTTTTAACCATTCCATAAATCTTGTGTTTAGGGCCCCTGGAAGCATGAAAATCACTTTAAACATGCTAATTTTAGCTCTAACACTGAAGATCCACCTACAAATGTGAACTGACGTTCAAAAATAAAACATTTGAAAACGGACCATTTTCCACATTTCTGAAGCATGACGTAATGGGGGTGTTATCTCTTTTGTCGAAAATCAGCCGTTTTTGCTTGAACATTAAATGCCTCCAAATGGTATTTAATTAACTTCCCAAGCCCCTGGAAGCATGAAAATCACTTTAAACATGCTAATTTTAGCTCTAACACTGATGATCCACCTACAAATGTGAAATGACGTTCAAAAATAAAACATTTGAAAACTGACCATTTTCCACATTTCTGAAGCATGACGTAATGGGGGGGTGTTATCTCTTTTGTCGAAAATCAGCCGTTTTTGCTTGAACATTAAATGCCTCCAAATGGTATTTAATTAACTTCCCGAGCCCCTGGAAGCATGAAAATCACTTTAAACATGCTAATTTTAGCTCTAACACTGATGATCCACCTACATATGTGAACTGACGTTCAAAAATAAAACATTTGAAAACGGACCATTTTCCACATTTCTGAAGCATGACGTAATGGGGGGGTGTTATCTCTTTTGTCGGTATTCAGCCATTTTTGCTTGAACATTAAATGCCTCCAAATGGTATTTAATTAACTTCCCGGGGTGAAGAAACCCTTTTTGAGAACTCAGAGTGAGTAAATTGGCCATTTTCATGCACTTTTAACCATTCCATAAATCTTGTGTTTAGGGCCCCTGGAAGCATGAAAATCACTTTAAACATGCTAATTTTAGCTCTAACACTGATGATCCACCTACAAATGTGAACTGACGTTCAAAAATAAAACATTTGAAAACGGACCATTTTCCACATTTCTGAAGCATGACGTAATGGGGGGGTGTTATCTCTTTAGTCGAAAATCAGCCGTTTTTGCTTGAACATTAAATGCCTCCAAATGGTATTTAATTAACTTCCCGAGCCCCTGGGAGCATGAAAATCACTTTAAACATGTTAATTTTAGCTCTAACACTGATGATCCACCTACAAATGTGAACTGACGTTCAAAAATAAAACATTTGAAAACGGACCATTTTCCACATTTCTGAAGCATGACGTAATGGGGGGTGTTATCTCTTTTGTCGAAAGTCAGCCGTTTTTGCTTGAACATTAAATGCCTCCAAATGGTATTTAATTAACTTCCCGGGGTGAAGAAACTCTTTTTGAGAACTCAGAGTGAGTAAATTGGCCATTTTCATGCACTTTTAACCATTCCATAAATCTTGTGTTTAGGGCCCCTGGAAGCATAAAAATCACTTTAAACATGCTAATTTTAGCTCTAACACTGAAGATCCACCTACAAATGTGAACTGACGTTCAAAAATAAAACATTTGAAAACGGACCATTTTCCACATTTCTGAAGCATGACGTAATGGGGGTGTTATCTCTTTTGTCGAAAATTAGCCGTTTTTGCTTGAACATTAAATGCCTCCAAATGGTATTTAATTAACTTCCCAAGCCCCTGGAAGCGTGAAAATCACTTTAAACATGCTAATTTTAGCTCTAACACTGATGATCCACCTACAAATGTGAAATGACGTTCAAAAATAAAACATTTGAAAACGGACCATTTTCCACATTTCTGAAGCATGACGTAATGGGGGTGTTATCTCTTTTGTCGAAAATCAGCCGTTTTTGCTTGAACATTAAATGCCTCCAAATGGTATTTAATTAACTTCCCAAGCCCCTGGAAGCATGAAAATCACTTTAAACATGCTAATTTTAGCTCTAACACTGATGATCCACCTACAAATGTGAAATGACGTTCAAAAATAAAACATTTGAAAACTGACCATTTTCCACATTTCTGAAGCATGACGTAATGGGGGGGGTGTTATCTCTTTTGTCGAAAATCAGCCGTTTTTGCTTGAACATTAAATGCCTCCAAATGGTATTTAATTAACTTCCCGAGCCCCTGGAAGCATGAAAATCACTTTAAACATGCTAATTTTAGCTCTAACACCGATGATCCACCTACAAATGTGAACTGACGTTCAAAAATAAAACATTTGAAAACGGACCATTTTCCACATTTCTGAAGCATGACGTAATGGGGGGGTGTTATCTCTTTTGTCGGTATTCAGCCATTTTTGCTTGAACATTAAATGCCTCCAAATGGTATTTAATTAACTTCCCGGGGTGAAGAAACCCTTTTTGAGAACTCAGAGTGAGTAAATTGGCCATTTTCATGCACTTTTAACCATTCCATAAATCTTGTGTTTAGGGCCCCTGGAAGCATGAAAATCACTTTAAACATGCTAATTTTAGCTCTAACACTGATGATCCACCTACAAATGTGAACTGACGTTCAAAAATAAAACATTTGAAAACGGACCATTTTCCACATTTCTGAAGCATGACGTAATGGGGGGGTGTTATCTCTTTAGTCGAAAATCAGCCGTTTTTGCTTGAACATTAAATGCCTCCAAATGGTATTTAATTAACTTCCCGAACCCCTGGGAGCATGAAAATCACTTTAAACATGTTAATTTTAGCTCTAACACTGATGATCCACCTACAAATGTGAACTGACGTTCAAAAATAAAACATTTGAAAACGGACCATTTTCCACATTTCTGAAGCATGACGTAATGGGGGGGTGTTATCTCTTTTGTCGAAAATCAGCCGTTTTTGCTTGAACATTAAATGCCTCCAAATGGTATTTAATTAACTTCCCGGGGTGAAGAAACTCTTTTTGAGAACTCAGAGTGAGTAAATTGGCCATTTTCATGCACTTTTAACCATTCCATAAATCTTGTGTTTAGGGCCCCTGGAAGCATGAAAATCACTTTAAACATGCTAATTTTAGCTCTAACACTGAAGATCCACCTACAAATGTGAACTGACGTTCAAAAATAAAACATTTGAAAACGGACCATTTTCCACATTTCTGAAGCATGACGTAATGGGGGTGTTATCTCTTTTGTCGAAAATTAGCCGTTTTTACTTGAACATTAAATGCCTCCAAATGGTATTTAATTAACTTCCCAAGCCCCTGGAAGCATGAAAATCACTTTAAACATGCTCATTTTAGCTCTAACACTGATGATCCACCTACAAATGTGAAATGACGTTCAAAAATAAAACATTTGAAAACGGACCATTTTCCACATTTCTGAAGCATGACGTAATGGGGGGTGTTATCTCTTTTGTCGAAAATCAGCCGTTTTTGCTTGAACATTAAATGCCTCCAAATGGTATTTAATTAACTTCCCGGGGTGAAGAAACACTTTTTGAGAACTCAGAGTGAGTAAATTGGCCATTTTCATGCACTTTTAACCATTCCATAAATCTTGTGTTTAGGGCCCCTGGAAGCATGAAAATCACTTTAAACATGCTAATTTTAGCTCTAACACTGATGATCCACCTACAAATGTGAACTGACGTTCAAAAATAAAACATTTGAAAACGGACCATTTTCCACATTTCTGAAGGATGACGTATTGGGGGGTTGTTATCTCTTTTGTCGAAAATCAGCCGTTTTTGCTTGAACATTAAATGCCTCCATATGGTATTTAATTAACTTCCCGAGCCCCTGGAAGCATGAAAATCACTTTAAACATGCTAATTTTAGCTCTAACACTGATGATCCACCTACAAATGTGAACTGACGTTCAAAAATAAAACATTTGAAAACGAACCATTTTCCACATTTCTGAAGCATGACGTAATGGGGGGGTGTTATCTCTTTTGTCGGTATTCAGCCGTTTTTGCTTGAACATTAAATGCCTCCAAATGGTATTTAATTAACTTCCCGGGGTGAAGAAACCCTTTTGAGAACTCAGAGTGAGCAAATTGGCCATTTTCATGCACTTTTAACCTTTCCATAAATCTTGTGTTTAGGGCCCCTAGAAGCATGAAAATCACTTTAAACATGCTAATTTTAGCTCTAACACTGATGATCCACCTACAAATGTGAACTGACGTTCAAAAATAAAACATTTGAAAACGGACGATTTTCCACATTTCTGAAGCATGACGTAATGGGGGGGGTGTTATCTCTTTAGTCGAAAATCAGCCGTTTTTGCTTGAACATTAAATGCCTCCATATGGTATTTAATTAACTTCCCGAGCCCCTGGAAGCATGAAAATCACTTTAAACTTGCTAATTTTAGCTCTAACACTAAAGATCCACCTACAAATGTGAACTGACGTTCAAAAATAAAACATTTCAAAACGAACCATTTTCCACATTTCTGAAGCATGACGTAATGGGGGGGTGTTATCTCTTTTGTCAAAAATCAGCCGTTTTTGCTTGAACATTAAATGCCTCCAAATGGTATTTAATTAACTTCCCGGGGTGAAGAAACCCTTTTTGAGAACTCAGAGTGAGTAAATTGGCCATTTTCATGCACTTTTAACCATTCCATAAATCTTGTGTTTAGGGCCCCTGGAAGCATGAAAATCACTTTAAACATGCTAATTTTAGCTCTAACACTGATGATCCACCTACAAATGTGAACTGACGTTCAAAAATAAAACATTTGAAAACGGACCATTTTCCACATTTCTGAAGCATGACGTAATGGGGGGTGTTATCTCTTTTGTCGAAAATCAGCTGTTTTTGCTTGAACATTAAATGCCTCCATATGGTATTTAATTAACTTCCTGAGCCCCTGGAAGCATGAAAATCACTTTAAACATGCTAATTTTAGCTCTAACACTGATGATCCACCTACAAATGTGAACTGACGTTCAAAAATAAAACATTTGAAAACGGACCATTTTCCACATTTCTGAAGCATGACGTAATGGGGGGGTGTTATCTCTTTTGTCGGTATTCAGCCGTTTATGCTTGAACATTAAATGCCTCCAAATGGTATTTAATTAACTTCCCGGGGTGAAGAAACCCTTTTTGAGAACTCAGAGTGAGTAAATTGGCCATTTTCATGCACTTTTAACCATTCCATAAATCTTGTGTTTAGGGCCCCTGGAAGCATGAAAATCACTTTAAACATGCTAATTTTAGCTCTAACACTGATGATCCACAAACAAATGTGAACTGACGTTCAAAAATAAAACATTTGAAAACGGACCATTTTCCACATTTCTGAAGCATGACGTAATGGGGGGGTGTTATCTCTTTTGTCGAAAATCAGCCGTTTTTGCTTGAACATTAAATGCCTCCAAATGGTATTTCATTAATTTCCCGAGCCCCTGGAAGCATGAAAATCACTTTAAACATGCTAATTTTAGCTCTAACACTGATGATCCACCTACAAATGTGAACTGACGTTCAAAAATAAAACATTTGAAAACGGACCATTTTCCACATTTCTGAAGCATGACGTAATGGGGGGGTGTTATCTCTTTTGTCGAAAATCAGCCGTTTTTGCTTGAACATTAAATGCCTCCAAATGGTATTTAATTAACTTCCCGAGCCCCTGGAAGCATGAAAATCACTTTAAACATGCTAATTTTAGCTCTAACACTGATGATCCACCTACAAATGTGAGCTGACGTTCAAAAATAAAACATTTGAAAACGGACCATTTTCCACATTTCTGAAGCATGACGTAATGGGGGGTGTTATCTCTTTTGTCGAAAATCAGCCGTTTTTGCTTGAACATTAAATGCCTCCAAATTGTATTTAATTAACTTCCCGGGGTGAAGAAACCCTTTTTGAGAACTCAGAGTGAGTAAATTGGCCATTTTCATGCACTTTTAACCATTCCATAAATCTTGTCTTTAGGGCCCCTGGAAGCATGAAAATCACTTTAAACATGCTAATTTTAGCTCTAACACTGATGATCCACCTACAAATGTGAACTGACGTTCAAAAATAAAACATTTGAAAACGGACTATTTTCCACATTTCTGAAGCATGACGTAATGGGGGGTGTTATCTCTTTTGTCGAAAATCAGCCGTTTTTGCTTGAACATTAAATGCCTCCAAATGGTATTTAATTAACTTCCCGGGGTGAAGAAACCCTTTTTGAGAACTCAGAGTGAGTAAATTGGCCATTTTCATGCACTTTTAACCATTTCATAAATCTTGTGTTTAGGGCCCATGGAAGCATGAAAATCACTTTCAACATGCTAATTTTAGCTCTAACACTGATGATCCACCTACAAATGTGAACTGACGTTCAAAAATAAAACATTTGAAAACGGACCATTTTCCACATTTCTGAAGCATGACGTAATGGGGGAGTGTTATCTCTTTTGTCGAAAATCAGCCGTTTTTGCTTGAACATTAAATGCCTCCAAATGGTATTTAATTAACTTCCCGAGCCCCTGGAAGCATGAAAATCACTTTAAACATACTAATTTTAGCTCTAACACTGATGATCCACCTACAAATGTGAACTGACGTTCAAAAATAAAACATTTGAAAACGGACCATTTTCCACATTTCTGAAGCATGACGTAATGGGGGGGTGTTATCTCTTTTGTCGAAAATCAGCCGTTTTTGCTTGAACATTAAATGCCTCCAAATGGTATTTAATTAACTTCCCGGGGTGAAGAAACCCTTTTTGACAACTCAGAGTGAGTAAATTGGCCATTTTCATGCACTTTTAACCATTCCATAAATCTTGTGTTTAGGGTCCCTGGAAGCATGAAAATCACTTTAAACATGCTAATTTTAGCTCTAACACTGATGATCCACCTACAAATGTGAACTGACGTTCAAAAATAAAATATTTGAAAACGGACCATTTTCCACATTTCTGAAGCATGACGTAATGGGGGGTGGTATCTCTTTTGTCGAAAATCAGCCGTTTTTGCTTGAACATTAAATGCCTCCAAATGGTATTTAATTAACTTCCCGAGCCCCTGGAAGCATGAAAATCACTTTAAACATGCTAATTTTAGCTCTAACACTGATGATCCACCTACAAATGTGAACTGACGTTCAAAAATAAAACATTTGAAAACGGACCATTTTCCACATTTCTGAAGCATGACGTAATGGTGGGGTGTTATCTCTTTTTTCGGTATTCAGCCGTTTTTGCTTGAACATTAAATGCCTCCAAATGGTATTTAATTCACTTCCCGGGGTGAAGAAACCCTTTTTGAGAACTCAGAGTGAGTAAATTGGCCATTTTCATGCACTTTTAACCATTCCATAAATCTTGTGTTTAGGGCCCCTGGAAGCATGTAAATCACTTTAAACATGCTAATTTTAGCTCTAACACTGATGATCCACCTACAAATGTGAACTGACGTTCAAAAATAAAACATTTGAAAACGGACCATTTTCCACATTTCTGAAGCATGACGTAATGGGGGGGTGTTATCTCTTTTGTTGAAAAACAGCCGTTTTTGCTTGAACATTAAATGCCTCCAAATGGTATTTAATTAACTTCCCGGGGTGAAGAAACCCTTTTTGAGAACTCAGAGTGAGTAAATTGGCCATTTTCATGCACTTTTAACCATTCCATAAATCTTGTGTTTAGGGCCCCTGGAAGCATGAAAATCACTTTAAACATGCTAACTTTAGCTCTAACACTGATGATCCACCTACAAATATGAACTGACGTTCAAAAATAAAACATTTGAAAACGGACCATTTTCCACATTTCTGAAGCATGACGTAATGGGGGGGTGTTATCTCTTTTGTCGAAAATCAGCCGTTTTTGCTTGAACATTAAATGCCTCCAAATGGTATTTAATTAACTTCCCGGGGTGAAGAAACCCTTTTTGAGAACTCAGAGTGAGTAAATTGGCCATTTTCATGCTTTTTTAACCATTCCATAAATCTTGTGTTTAGGGCCCCTGGAAGCATGAAAATCACTTTAAACATGTTAATTTTAGCTCTAACACTAATGATCCACCTACAAATGTGAACGGACGTTCAAAAATAAAACATTTGAAAACGGACCATTTTCCACATTTCTGAAGCATGACGTAATGGGCGGGTGTTATCTCTTTTGTCGAAAATCAGCCGTTTTTGCTTGAACATTAAATGCCTCCAAATGGTATTTAATTAACTTCCCGAGCCCCTGGAAGCATGAAAATCACTTTAAACATGCTAATTTTAGCTCTAACACTGATGATCCACCTACAAATGTGAATTGACGTTCAAAAATAAAACATTTGAAAACGGACCATTTTCCACATTTCTGAAGCATGACGTAATGGGGGGGTGTTATCTCTTTTGTCGGTATTCAGCCGTTTTTGCTTGAACATTAAATGCCTCCAAATGGTATTTAATTAACTTCCCGGGGTGAAGAAACCCTTTTTGAGAACTCAGAGTGAGTAAATTGGCCATTTTCATGCTTTTTTAACCATTCCATAAATCTTGTGTTTAGGGCCCCTGGAAGCATGACAATCACTTTAAACATGCTAATTTTAGCTCTAACACTGATGGTCCACCTACAAATGTGAACTGACGTTCAAAAATAAAACATTTGAAAACGGACCATTTTCCACATTTCTGAAGCATGACGTAATGGGGGGGGTGTTATCTCTTTTGTCGGTATTCAGCCGTTTTTGCTTCAACATTAAATGCCTCCAAATGGTATTTAATTAACTTCCCGGGGTGAAGAAACTCTTTTTGAGAACTCAGAGTGAGTAAATTGGCCTTTTTCATGCACTTTTGACCATTTCATAAATCTTGTGTTTAGGGCCCCTGGAAGCATGAAAATCACTTTAAACATGCTAATTTTAGCTCTAACACTGATGATCCACCTACAAATGTGAACTGGCGTTCAAAAATAAAACATTTGAAAACGGACCATTTTCCACATTTCTGAAGCATGACGTAATGGGGGGGTGTTATCTCTTTTGTCGAAAATCAGCCGTTTTTGCTTGAACATTAAATGCCTCCAAATGGTATTTAATTAACTTCCCGAGCCCCTGGAAGCATGAAAATCACTTTAAACATGCTAATTTTAGCTCTAACACTGATGATCCACCTACAAATGTGAACTGACGTTCAAAAATAAAACATTTGAAAACTGACCATTTTCCACATTTCTGAAGCATGACGTAATGGGGGGGTGTTATCTCTTTTGTCGAAAATCAGCCGTTTTTGCTTGAACATTAAATGCCTCCAAATGGTATTTAATTAACTTCCCGGGGTGAAGAAACCCTTTTTGAGAACTCAGAGTGAGTAAATTGGCCATTTTCATGCACTTTTAACCATTCCATAAATCTTGTGTTTAGGGCCCCTGGAAGCATGAAAATCACTTTAAACATGCTAATTTTAGCTCTAACACTGATGATCCACCTACAAATGTGAACTGACGTTCAAAAATAAAACATTTTGAAAACGGACTATTTTCCACATTTCTGAAGCATGACGTAATGGGGGGGGTGTTATCTCTTTTGTCGAAAATCAGCCGTTTTTGCTTGAACATTAAATGCCTCCAAATGGTATTTAATTAACTTCCCGGGGTGAAGAAACCCTTTTTGAGAACCCAGAGTGAGTAAATTGGCCATTTTCATGCTTTTTTAACCATTTCATAAATCTTGTGTTTAGGGCCCCTGGAAGCATGAAAATCACTTTCAACATGCTAATTTTAGCTCTAACACTGATGATCCACCTTCAAATGTGAACTGACGTTCAAAAATAAAACATTTGAAAACGGACCATTTTCCACATTTCTGAAGCATGACGTAATGGGGGAGTGTTATCTCTTTTGTCGAAAATCAGCCGTTTTTGCTTGAACATTAAATGCCTCCAAATGGTATTTAATTAACTTCCCGAGCCCCTGGAAGCATGAAAATCACTTTAAACATGCTAATTTTAGCTCTAACACTGATGATCCACCTACAAATGTGAACTGACGTTCAAAAATAAAACATTTGAAAACGGACCATTTTCCACATTTCTGAAGCATGACGTAATGGGGGGGTGTTATCTCTTTTGTCGAAAATCTGCCGTTTTTGCTTGAACATTAAATGCCTCCAAATGGTATTTAATTAACTTCCCGGGGTGAAGAAACCCTTTTTGAGAACTCAGAGTGAGTAAATTGGCCATTTTCATGCACATTTAATCATTCCATAAATCTTGTGTTTAGGGCCCCTGGAAGCATGAAAATCACTTTAAACATGCTAATTTTAGCTCTAACACTGATGATCCACCTACAAATGTGAACTGATGTTCAAAAATAAAACATTTGAAAACGGACCATTTTCCACATTTCTGAAGCATGACGTAATGGGGGGGTGTTATCTCTTTTGTCGAAAATCAGCCGTTTTTGCTTGAACATTAAATGCCTCCAAATGGTATTTAATTAACTGCCCGAGCCCCTGGAAGCATGAAAATCACTTTAAACATGCTAATTTTAGCTCTAACACTGATGATCCACCTACAAATGTGAAATGACGTTCAAAAATAAAACATTTGAAAACGGACCATTTTCCACATTTCTAAAGCATGACGTAATGGGGGGGGTGTTATCTCTTTTGTCGAAAATCAGCCGTTTTTGCTTGAACATTAAATGCCTCCAAATGGTATTTAATTAACTTCCCGGGGTGAAGAAACCCTTTTTGACAACTCAGAGTGAGTAAATTGGCCATTTTCATGCACTTTTAACCATTCCATAAATCTTGTGTTTAGGGCCCCTGGAAGCATGAAAATCACTTTAAACATGCTAATTTTAGCTCTAACACTGATGATCCACCTACAAATGTGAACTGACGTTCAAAAATAAAACATTTGAAAACGGACCATTTTCCACATTTCTGAAGCATGACGTAATGGGGGGTGGTATCTCTTTTGTCGAAAATCAGCCGTTTTTGCTTGAACATTAAATGCCTCCAAATGGTATTTAATTAACTTCCCGAGCCCCTGGAAGCATGAAAATCACTTTAAACATGCTAATTTTAGCTCTAACACTGATGATCCACCTACAAATGTGAACTGACGTTCAAAAATAAAACATTTGAAAACGGACCATTTTCCACATTTCTGAAGCATGACGTAATGGGGGGGTGTTATCTCTTTTGTCGGTATTCAGCCGTTTTTGCTTGAACATTAAATGCCTCCAAATGGTATTTAATTCACTTCCCGGGGTGAAGAAACCCTTTTTGAGAACTCAGAGTGAGTAAATTGGCCATTTTCATGCACTTTTAACCATTCCATAAATCTTGTGTTTAGGGCCCCTGGAAGCATGTAAATCACTTTAAACATGCTAATTTTAGCTCTAACACTGATGATCCACCTACAAATATGAACTGACGTTCAAAAATAAAACATTTGAAAACGGACCATTTTCCACATTTCTGAAGCATGACGTAATGGGGGGGTGTTATCTCTTTTGTCGAAAATCAGCCGTTTTTGCTTGAACATTAAATGCCTCCAAATGGTATTTAATTAACTTCCCGGGGTGAAGAAACCCTTTTTGAGAACTCAGAGTGAGTAAATTGGCCATTTTCATGCTTTTTTAACCATTCCATAAATCTTGTGTTTAGGGCCCCTGGAAGCATGAAAATCACTTTAAACATGTTAATTTTAGCTCTAACACTAATGATCCACCTACAAATGTGAACGGACGTTCAAAAATAAAACATTTGAAAACGGACCATTTTCCACATTTCTGAAGCATGACGTAATGGGGGGGTGTTATCTCTTTTGTCGAAAATCAGCCGTTTTTGCTTGAACATTAAATGCCTCCAAATGGTATTTAATTAACTTTCCGAGCCCCTGGAAGCATGAAAATCACTTTAAACATGCTAATTTTAGCTCTAACACTGATGATCCACCTACAAATGTGAATTGACGTTCAAAAATAAAACATTTGAAAACGGACCATTTTCCACATTTCTGAAGCATGACGTAATGGGGGGGTGTTATCTCTTTTGTCGGTATTCAGCCGTTTTTGCTTGAACATTAAATGCCTCCAAATGGTATTTAATTAACTTCCCGGGGTGAAGAAACCCTTTTTGAGAACTCAGAGTGAGTAAATTGGCCATTTTCATGCTTTTTTAACCATTCCATAAATCTTGTGTTTAGGGCCCCTGGAAGCATGACAATCACTTTAAACATGCTAATTTTAGCTCTAACACTGATGGTCCACCTACAAATGTGAACTGACGTTCAAAAATAAAACATTTGAAAACGGACCATTTTCCACATTTCTGAAGCATGACGTAATGGGGGGGGTGTTATCTCTTTTGTCGGTATTCAGCCGTTTTTGCTTCAACATTAAATGCCTCCAAATGGTATTTAATTAACTTCCCGGGGTGAAGAAACTCTTTTTGAGAACTCAGAGTGAGTAAATTGGCCTTTTTCATGCACTTTTGACCATTTCATAAATCTTGTGTTTAGGGCCCCTGGAAGCATGAAAATCACTTTAAACATGCTAATTTTAGCTCTAACACTGATGATCCACCTACAAATGTGAACTGGCGATCAAAAATAAAACATTTGAAAACGGACCATTTTCCACATTTCTGAAGCATGACGTAATGGGGGGGGTGTTATCTCTTTTGTCGAAAATCAGCCGTTTTTGCTTGAACATTAAATGCCTCCAAATGGTATTTAATTAACTTCCCGAGCCCCTGGAAGCATGAAAATCACTTTAAACATGCTAATTTTAGCTCTAACACTGATGATCCACCTACAAATGTGAACTGACGTTCAAAAATAAAACATTTGAAAACTGACCATTTTCCACATTTCTGAAGCATGACGTAATGGGGGGGTGTTATCTCTTTTGTCGAAAATCAGCCGTTTTTGCTTGAACATTAAATGCCTCCAAATGGTATTTAATTAACTTCCCGGGGTGAAGAAACCCTTTTTGAGAACTCAGAGTGAGTAAATTGGCCATTTTCATGCACTTTTAACCATTCCATAAATCTTGTGTTTAGGGCCCCTGGAAGCATGAAAATCACTTTAAACATGCTAATTTTAGCTCTAACACTGATGATCCACCTACAAATGTGAACTGACGTTCAAAAATAAAACATTTTGAAAACGGACTATTTTCCACATTTCTGAAGCATGACGTAATGGGGGGGGTGTTATCTCTTTTGTCGAAAATCAGCCGTTTTTGCTTGAACATTAAATGCCTCCAAATGGTATTTAATTAACTTCCCGGGGTGAAGAAACCCTTTTTGAGAACCCAGAGTGAGTAAATTGGCCATTTTCATGCTTTTTTAACCATTTCATAAATCTTGTGTTTAGGGCCCCTGGAAGCATGAAAATCACTTTCAACATGCTAATTTTAGCTCTAACACTGATGATCCACCTTCAAATGTGAACTGACGTTCAAAAATAAAACATTTGAAAACGGACCATTTTCCACATTTCTGAAGCATGACGTAATGGGGGAGTGTTATCTCTTTTGTCGAAAATCAGCCGTTTTTGCTTGAACATTAAATGCCTCCAAATGGTATTTAATTAACTTCCCGAGCCCCTGGAAGCATGAAAATCACTTTAAACATGCTAATTTTAGCTCTAACACTGATGATCCACCTACAAATGTGAACTGACGTTCAAAAATAAAACATTTGAAAACGGACCATTTTCCACATTTCTGAAGCATGACGTAATGGGGGGGTGTTATCTCTTTTGTCGAAAATCTGCCGTTTTTGCTTGAACATTAAATGCCTCCAAATGGTATTTAATTAACTTCCCGGGGTGAAGAAACCCTTTTTGAGAACTCAGAGTGAGTAAATTGGCCATTTTCATGCACATTTAATCATTCCATAAATCTTGTGTTTAGGGCCCCTGGAAGCATGAAAATCACTTTAAACATGCTAATTTTAGCTCTAACACTGATGATCCACCTACAAATGTGAACTGATGTTCAAAAATAAAACATTTGAAAACGGACCATTTTCCACATTTCTGAAGCATGACGTAATGGGGGGGTGTTATCTCTTTTGTCGAAAATCAGCCGTTTTTGCTTGAACATTAAATGCCTCCAAATGGTATTTAATTAACTGCCCGAGCCCCTGGAAGCATGAAAATCACTTTAAACATGCTAATTTTAGCTCTAACACTGATGATCCACCTACAAATGTGAAATGACGTTCAAAAATAAAACATTTGAAAACGGACCATTTTCCACATTTCTAAAGCATGACGTAATGGGGGGGGTGTTATCTCTTTTGTCGAAAATCAGCCGTTTTTGCTTGAACATTAAATGCCTCCAAATGGTATTTAATTAACTTCCCGGGGTGAAGAAACCCTTTTTGACAACTCAGAGTGAGTAAATTGGCCATTTTCATGCTTTTTTAACCATTCCATAAATCTTGTGTTTAGGGCCCCTGGAAGCATGACAATCACTTTAAACATGCTAATTTTAGCTCTAACACTGATGGTCCACCTACAAATGTGAACTGACGTTCAAAAATAAAACATTTGAAAACGGACCATTTTCCACATTTCTGAAGCATGACGTAATGGGGGGGGTGTTATCTCTTTTGTCGGTATTCAGCCGTTTTTGCTTCAACATTAAATGCCTCCAAATGGTATTTAATTAACTTCCCGGGGTGAAGAAACTCTTTTTGAGAACTCAGAGTGAGTAAATTGGCCTTTTTCATGCACTTTTGACCATTTCATAAATCTTGTGTTTAGGGCCCCTGGAAGCATGAAAATCACTTTAAACATGCTAATTTTAGCTCTAACACTGATGATCCACCTACAAATGTGAACTGGCGTTCAAAAATAAAACATTTGAAAACGGACCATTTTCCACATTTCTGAAGCATGACGTAATGGGGGGGTGTTATCTCTTTTGTCGAAAATCAGCCGTTTTTGCTTGAACATTAAATGCCTCCAAATGGTATTTAATTAACTTCCCGAGCCCCTGGAAGCATGAAAATCACTTTAAACATGCTAATTTTAGCTCTAACACTGATGATCCACCTACAAATGTGAACTGACGTTCAAAAATAAAACATTTGAAAACTGACCATTTTCCACATTTCTGAAGCATGACGTAATGGGGGGGTGTTATCTCTTTTGTCGAAAATCAGCCGTTTTTGCTTGAACATTAAATGCCTCCAAATGGTATTTAATTAACTTCCCGGGGTGAAGAAACCCTTTTTGAGAACTCAGAGTGAGTAAATTGGCCATTTTCATGCACTTTTAACCATTCCATAAATCTTGTGTTTAGGGCCCCTGGAAGCATGAAAATCACTTTAAACATGCTAATTTTAGCTCTAACACTGATGATCCACCTACAAATGTGAACTGACGTTCAAAAATAAAACATTTTGAAAACGGACTATTTTCCACATTTCTGAAGCATGACGTAATGGGGGGGGTGTTATCTCTTTTGTCGAAAATCAGCCGTTTTTGCTTGAACATTAAATGCCTCCAAATGGTATTTAATTAACTTCCCGGGGTGAAGAAACCCTTTTTGAGAACCCAGAGTGAGTAAATTGGCCATTTTCATGCTTTTTTAACCATTTCATAAATCTTGTGTTTAGGGCCCCTGGAAGCATGAAAATCACTTTCAACATGCTAATTTTAGCTCTAACACTGATGATCCACCTTCAAATGTGAACTGACGTTCAAAAATAAAACATTTGAAAACGGACCATTTTCCACATTTCTGAAGCATGACGTAATGGGGGAGTGTTATCTCTTTTGTCGAAAATCAGCCGTTTTTGCTTGAACATTAAATGCCTCCAAATGGTATTTAATTAACTTCCCGAGCCCCTGGAAGCATGAAAATCACTTTAAACATGCTAATTTTAGCTCTAACACTGATGATCCACCTACAAATGTGAACTGACGTTCAAAAATAAAACATTTGAAAACGGACCATTTTCCACATTTCTGAAGCATGACGTAATGGGGGGGTGTTATCTCTTTTGTCGAAAATCTGCCGTTTTTGCTTGAACATTAAATGCCTCCAAATGGTATTTAATTAACTTCCCGGGGTGAAGAAACCCTTTTTGAGAACTCAGAGTGAGTAAATTGGCCATTTTCATGCACATTTAATCATTCCATAAATCTTGTGTTTAGGGCCCCTGGAAGCATGAAAATCACTTTAAACATGCTAATTTTAGCTCTAACACTGATGATCCACCTACAAATGTGAACTGATGTTCAAAAATAAAACATTTGAAAACGGACCATTTTCCACATTTCTGAAGCATGACGTAATGGGGGGGTGTTATCTCTTTTGTCGAAAATCAGCCGTTTTTGCTTGAACATTAAATGCCTCCAAATGGTATTTAATTAACTGCCCGAGCCCCTGGAAGCATGAAAATCACTTTAAACATGCTAATTTTAGCTCTAACACTGATGATCCACCTACAAATGTGAAATGACGTTCAAAAATAAAACATTTGAAAACGGACCATTTTCCACATTTCTAAAGCATGACGTAATGGGGGGGGTGTTATCTCTTTTGTCGAAAATCAGCCGTTTTTGCTTGAACATTAAATGCCTCCAAATGGTATTTAATTAACTTCCCGGGGTGAAGAAACCCTTTTTGACAACTCAGAGTGAGTAAATTGGCCATTTTCATGCACTTTTAACCATTCCATAAATCTTGTGTTTAGGGCCCCTGGAAGCATGAAAATCACTTTAAACATGCTAATTTTAGCTCTAACACTGATGATCCACCTACAAATGTGAACTGACGTTCAAAAATAAAACATTTGAAAACGGACCATTTTCCACATTTCTGAAGCATGACGTAATGGGGGGTGGTATCTCTTTTGTCGAAAATCAGCCGTTTTTGCTTGAACATTAAATGCCTCCAAATGGTATTTAATTAACTTCCCGAGCCCCTGGAAGCATGAAAATCACTTTAAACATGCTAATTTTAGCTCTAACACTGATGATCCACCTACAAATGTGAACTGACGTTCAAAAATAAAACATTTGAAAACGGACCATTTTCCACATTTCTGAAGCATGACGTAATGGGGGGGTGTTATCTCTTTTGTCGGTATTCAGCCGTTTTTGCTTGAACATTAAATGCCTCCAAATGGTATTTAATTCACTTCCCGGGGTGAAGAAACCCTTTTTGAGAACTCAGAGTGAGTAAATTGGCCATTTTCATGCACTTTTAACCATTCCATAAATCTTGTGTTTAGGGCCCCTGGAAGCATGTAAATCACTTTAAACATGCTAATTTTAGCTCTAACACTGATGATCCACCTACAAATGTGAACTGACGTTCAAAAATAAAACATTTGAAAACGGACCATTTTCCTCATTTCTGAAGCATGACGTAATGGGGGGGTGTTATCTCTTTTGTTGAAAAACAGCAGTTTTTGCTTGAACATTAAATGCCTCCAAATGGTATTTAATTAACTTCCCGGGGTGAAGAAACCCTTTTTGAGAACTCAGAATGAGTAAATTGGCCATTTTCATGCACTTTTAACCATTCCATAAATCTTGTGTTTAGGGCCCCTGGAAGCATGAAAATCACTTTAAACATGCTAATTTTAGCTCTAACACTGATGATCCACCTACAAATGTGAACTGACGTTCAAAAATAAAACATTTGAAAACGGACCATTTTCCACATTTCTGAAGCATGACGTAATGGGGGGGTGTTATCTCTTTTGTCGAAAATCAGCCGTTTTTGCTTGAACATTAAATGCCTCCAAATGGTATTTAATTAACTTCCCGGGGTGAAGAAACCCTTTTTGAGAACGCAGAGTGAGTAAATTGGCCATTTTCATGCTTTTTTAACCATTCCATAAATCTTGTGTTTAGGGCCCCTGGAAGCATGAAAATCACTTTAAACATGCTAATTTTAGCTCTAACACTGATGATCCACCTACAAATGTGAACGGACGTTCAAAAATAAAACATTTGAAAACGGACCATTTTCCACATTTCTGAAGCATGACGTAATGGGGGGTGGTATCTCTTTTGTCGAAAATTAGCCGTTTTTGCTTGAACATTAAATGCCTCAAAATGGTATTTAATTAACTTCCCAAGCCCCTGGAAGCATGAAAATCACTTTAAACATGCTAATTTTAGCTCTAACACTGATGATCCACCTACAAATGTGAAATGACGTTCAAAAATAAAACATTTGAAAACGGACCATTTTCCACATTTCTGAAGCATGACGTAATGGGGGGTGTTATCTCTTTTGTCGAAAATCAGCCGTTTTTGCTTGAACATTAAATGCCTCCAAATGGTAGTTAATTAACTTCCTGGGGTGAAGAAACCCTTTTTGAGAACTCAGAGTGAGTAAATTGGCCATTTTCATGCACTTTTAACCATTCCACAAATCTTGTGTTTAGGGCCCCTGGAAGCATGAAAATCACTTTAAACATGCTAATTTTAGCTCTAAAACTGACGATCCACCTACAAATGTGAACTGACCTTAAAAAAAAAACATTTGAAAACAGACCATTTTTCACCTCTCTGAAGCATGGCGTAAAGGGGGGGGGTGTTATCTCTTTTGTCAAAAATCAGCCGTTTTTGCTTGAACATTAAATGCCTCCAAATGGTATTTAATTCACTTCCCGGGGTGAAGAAACACTTTTTGAGACCTCAGAGTGAGCATATTGGCCGATTTTAATGCACTTTTTACCATTCCACAAATCTTGTGCTTATGGCCCCTGGAAGCATGAAAATCACTTTAAACATGCTAATTTTAGCTCTCAAACTGATGTTCCACCTACAAATGTGAACTGACGTTCAAAAATAAAACATTTGAAAACGGACCATTTTACACCTTTCTGAAGCATGACATAATGGGAGGTGTTATCTCTTTTGTCAAAAATCAGCCATTTTTGCTTGAACATTAAATGCCTCCAAATGGTATTTAATTCACTTCCCGGAGTGAAGAACCCCTTTTTGAGAACTCAGAGTGACTAAATTGGCCGATTTTAATGCACTTTTTACCATTCCACAAATCTTGTGCTTATGGCCCCTGGAAGCATGAAAATCACTTCAAACATGCTAATTTTAGCTCTAAAACTGATGATCCACCTACAAATGTGAAATGACGTTCAAAAATAAAACATTTGAAAACTGACCATTTTTCACCTTTCTAAAGCATAACGTAACGGGGGGGTGTTATCTCTTTTGTCAAAAATCAGACGATTTTCCTTGAACATTAAATGCCTCCAAATGGTATTTAACTCACTTCCCGGGGCCCTGGAAGCATGAAAATCACTTTAAATATGCAAATTTTAGCTTGAAAACTGATGATCTACTTACAAATGTGAACTGACGTTCAAAAATAAAACATTTGACAACGGACCATTTTTCACCATTCTGAAGCATGACGTAATGGGGCGGTGTTATCTCTTTTGTCAAAAATCACCTGTTTTTGCTTGAAAATAAAATGCCTCCAAATTGTATTTAATTCACTTCCCGGGCCCCTGGAAGCATGAAAATCACTTTAAACATGCTAATTTTAGCTCTAAAACTGATGATCCACCTACAAATGTGAACTGACGTTCAAAAATAAAACATTTGAAAACGGACCATTTTTCACCTTTCTGAAGCATTACGTAATGGCGGGGGGTGTTATCTCTTTTGTCAAAAATCAGCTGGTTTTGCTTGAACATTAACTGCCTCCAAATGGTATTTAATTCACTTACTGGGGTGAAGAAACACTTTTTCAGACCTCAGATTGAGTAAATTGGCCATTTTCATGCACTTTTACCCATTCCACAAATCTTGGGTTTAGGGCGTCTGGAAGCATGAAAATCACTTCAAACATGCTAATGTTAGCTCTAAAACTGAGGATCCACCTACAAATGTGAACTGACGTTCATAAATAAAGCATTTGAAAATGGACCATTTTTCACCTTTCTAAAGCATGCCGTAATGGAGGGGTGTTATCTCTTTTGTCAAAAATCAGCCGATTTTGCTTGAACATTAAATGCCTCCAAATCGTATTTAATTCACTTCCCGGGCCCCTGGAAGCAGGAAAATCACTTTAAACATGCTAATTTTAGCTCTAAAACTGATGATCCACCTACAAATGTGCACTGACGTTCAAAAATAAAACATTTGAAATCAGACCATTTTTCACCTTTCTGAAGCATGACGTAATGGGGGGGGTGTTATCTCTTTTGTCAAAAATCAGCTGGTTTTGCTTGAACATTAACTGCCTCCAAATGGTATTTAATTCACTTACTGGGGTGAAGAAACACTTTTTGAGACTTCAGATTGAGTAAATTGGCCATTTTCATGCACTTTTAACCATTCCACAAATCTTGTGTTTAGGGCCCCTGGAAGCATGAAAATCACTTCAAACATGCTAATTTTTGCTCTAAAACTGATGATCCACCCACAAATGTGAACTGACGTCCAAAAATAAAACATTTGAAAACGGACCATTTTTCACCTTTCTAAAGCATGACGTAATGTTATCTCTTTTGTCAAAAATCAGCCAATTTTGCTTGAACATTAAATGCCTCCAAATGGTATTTAATTCACTTCCCGGAGTGAAGAAACACTTTTTGAGACCTCAGAGTGAGTAAACTGGCCATTTTCATGCACTTTTAACCATTCCACAAATCTTGGAAAGGGGCGACCATTCGGTCCCCCCGAACGTATGGTGGAGTACCACGATCCCCCCGGGAAGCCATCTTGGGCGGGAGGCGTGTCTCGGCTGGTATGCCCGAAGCGGCGTAGCCGGGGCGTGCCTTTTTCCCGCCCTAGAGTGGGCTGGCCTAGACACCGACGCGGCTGGCCACGCCCTCGGAGGCAGGCGTGGGCGGGTTTACGCCCACCCTGAAGACGGATAAAAGGAGCGGAAGCCAAGAAAGCATCCTCTTGTTCCTGTGCTCGGAAGCTGCACCTCCGCGCTGCACGTGAGCTCGAGACGGAACGAAGAGCCAATTTTGAGCGTTGTAATCTTTCTTTTTGTCTTACAGATATCCCGTCTGAGAATGCCTAAGAAAGTCGGAAAGCGGGTCGGTACCGAGCAGATGCTCCGCATTCTCATGAAGGAGATAGCCGATCTGAAGAAAAAGGTGGAGGCTAAAGACGGGCCGGAAGGAACGAAACGGCCTTTACAGGGAGCGGTTCCCGGTGAAAAAAGCAAGAGGCCCAGAAGGGGAGCACTTGGGGGAGACACCCCGGTTCCTGATACCCCACGTGAGGAGCCAATCCCGGTGCCGAAAGAAGGGAATCCAATTCCTGTGGTGGTCACCCCCGTGAACAGGGAGGATATGCCCCCTGAGTTAGCGACACAATTCGCAGCGTGGTTGGGAAAAGATAGCGAGGGCGCCACGGCTGACGACGCACGGGCAGTAATGAGGCAGCTGCGGGAATCGAGGGAGACTGCGAAGGCAACATCTTCTGTTCCCTTACAGGTTCCGGCGGCTGGAAGTACAGCAGGCCCAAGTTCGGCGACAAGCACGGGGTCTACTTCAGGTAAGCGGCTATTGCCGATTGTGGGGGAGGGGTCTGTGCCTTCTCGAAAGGAAAAGATTGCACAGCATGTCCCGCTAGAAATTAAAGAGTTGATTTGGGCGGATAAGTATATAAATATGTTTTCATTGCTTACCGACCATTATGAGATAGAGCATGTAAAGAGTCAAAAGGAGCTCATGCATCCGAGTGTTTGGCGCGCAAAAATGGCCGCCTTTAAGGTCGACGAGAACATTGGTACTTGGGGCAGAGCGTGGGGAATTTTTACATCCATCATGGGTGAGCGCAGGCCCGAGTTGCTGACCGAGTTACCCATTTATCAGTCACATATTATGGAGTATTTTGTGGCATATGGGGGCAATCAGTGGTTCTGCTATGACAATCTGTTTAGAAAAGCTAAAGAACACAACCCATTGTTGTCTTGGGATTGTTATGACTCCGTGTCATGGCAAAAAATGGAGAGTACGGGAATGTTGAAAGTACCATTGGTAGGGAGTAATGGGGGGGAATCTTCCCGCCAAAACTCTGCGACACCCTTTCGGACGGGTGCGGGTAGCGAGTACCACTCGAAGCCGAGTGGCAGCACAGGTAAAAGGGGGATCTGTTGGAATTTTAACAGAGGGAAATGTACAAGGCCCCAGGGGTCATGCAAATTCAGACATGAGTGTGGGGGGTGTGGGCAGTCATCCCATCCTGAGTCCATGTGCAGAGCCAAAACGGGTGATAACGGGGGTAAGGGAGGCGCCAAACAGGTCTAATACAGTCCGAGGGGCGCCTTTACCTACCCCGATTGATACCATGGCAATGATTCCTTGGCTCAGCGAATATCCGGATCATGCTTCCGCTGGGGTGTTACGAAACGGTTTTTCATATGGTTTCCGCATCCCAGCGGGGGATTTTCGGGGTGTACCGAACTGTAAGAACCAACTGTCGGTCTTGCAGCATACGGCGGTGGTGCATGGAAAGATTGGGAAAGAGGTGACTCGAGGTCGTGTCGCCGGTCCCTTCGATTTGCCACCAGTTGCTAACTTTGTTTGTTCCCCTCTAGGGGTGGTCCCCAAGAAGGACCCGGGTGAGTTTCGGCTGATACATAACTTATCAGCCCCACGTGGTCTTTCCGTGAATGATGCGATAGACCCGGAAGTGTGTTCGGTGCGGTACGCATCTTTCGATGAGGCCGTTGCCATGTTAAATCGCCTGGGCCCCGATACGCTGATGGCAAAATCGGATATCGAGTCAGCGTTCCGGTTGCTCCCGGTACATCCAGACGATCAGCGTCTCCTGGGTTTTCAATTTCAGGGTCGCTATTACATGGATAGATGTATGCCAATGGGATGCTCGATTTCATGTGCCTATTTCGAGAAATTCAGTTGTTTTCTGCAGTGGGTATTCACAAGGAAGACAGGTTTTCAACATGTTATGCACTATCTCGATGACTTTCTGTTTTTGGGGGCAGCCGGGGATCCTGAGTGTGGACAGGCTTTGCACGAATTTTGTGTTTTAATGGATCAATTTGGTGTGCCATTGGCGCCAGGTAAGACTGTGGGTCCCTCGACCTTGATCGAGTTTCTGGGGATCGAGCTCGACTCAGTGGAAGGTTGTTTTCGATTACCCATGGAAAAGGTGTTAAAATTCAGGTCATCCCTTGTGACATGTATTCGTTCAAAGAAAGTAAACCTGCATCAATTGCAACAGGTGGTGGGTCAATTGAACTTTGCCTTAAGAGTGATACCAATGGCGCGCCCCTTTTCCCGCTCGATTGCGCAATCCATGGTCGGCTTGAAGGAAGGACATCACCGCACTAGACTCTCGGCAGAGGTTCGTCAGGACATGCGCATTTGGATCGCATTTCTGGCGGATTTCAATGGTCGAATTGTCTGGAACAAACCAGCGGTGTCTTCCGAGGAGTTGGGGCTTTGGACAGATTCGGCGGGGAGTATAGGTTTTGGCGCCATATTGGGTACACAATGGTCGGCACAAAAATGGCCGTCATGGTGGCATGAGTGCGGGTTGACGAGTAACATTGCTTTTCTCGAATTGTTCCCTATTCTGGTGGCGTTGAAAACATGGCCGGAAGGGTTTAGGGATCACTCTGTGGTATTCTGGTCGGATAACATGACCGTGGTTGAGTGTATCAACAGTCAGGCAGCACGATGCAAATTGATTCTGAGACTGCTCAAGGAAATTGTGTTGTTATGCATGCAACTGAATGTACTGTTTAGGGCGCGACACGTGCCGGGGGTGATGAACCAAGCGGCTGATGCGCTTTCCCGTTTCCATATGCAGGCTTTCTGGGGTTTTCTGCCCACAGCGGACCCGGTGGCGGCACCCTTTCCCGAAGCTCTCTGGTCTCTCGGTGCCCCGAACTACAAAACCTCGTGGGAGAGAGTTTAGCACCCAGGACGAGGAAGGCATATGAAGGGGCGTTCCATTCATATTGGGCTTTTATGGGTGCTACCGGGGGGGAGCTTTGGGGTCAGGAAGAGTTTGTGGTGAAATTCCTGCTCTCTTTACGTCAGGCAGGTAAATCAGTGGCTACGGCCCAGAGGCATCGGGCCGCCATTTCCTTTGTGGCAAAGGCTCATGGGATCCAGGACCCAACAGCGTCTTTCGTTGTGCAGAAAGCGCTACGAGGGTGGCAACGCCTTGAGGGTCGCAGAGTAGACGATAGGCACCCGATAGGTCTGGATAGGTTGACCCTGTTGTTGTCCGTACTCCCGGCAACGTGTTCATCCCAGTACGAAGCAGTGTTGTTACGAGCCGCATTTGCACTAGCATTCCATGGGGCTATGCGGGTGAGCAAATTAGTGGCAAAGAACAAGCGGGATACGATGGGGGGGCTGTGCCGAGAACACATTCAGGTCAGGGGGGAGACCATGACGGTCTCGTTTGTTAGGTCCAAATCCGATCAGGATGCAATCGGGGACTGTGTAATCATTCAGAGGGTCCCCGGGTCTTCCATGTGCCCTGTGGTGTGCGTAGAGGAATATTTAGCACAGAGGGTAGCAGCATGGGGGGGGACCTTGTTGAGACACGCGGACGCCACCCCACTGACGAGGTTTCAGTTCCGGAGGGTGCTTGCAATGTCTACTTCTGCCGCGGGCTTGAACCCCGGCGAGTTCGGGACCCATTCCTTTCGGATAGGGGCTGCTACTGAGGCTACAGCCAGGGGTCTGAGTGTGGAGCAAGTGAAGCGTGTGGGGCGTTGGTCCTCTAACTGTTACAAAAGGTATGTGCGGTTGCACATGTTGTGACACTGTAATGTATACTCACGCTTCTTGTCTCTGTTTAATTTTCAGTTACGCAAGCTTACGAAGCGGGGCGGACTGTGCGGTCGACCCGACTCCTGGGGGACAGCGGTCAGAAATCACCGTCTGCGAATAAGGAGGTGTGGGTCGTAGGCCACTCATACGTGAGGCGTGCCGCGGACGTATTCAAAGCAGGTGATATGAGTCACGTGGCTGGGGAATACGGGTACAGGGTGTCCTTCTACGGAAAGGGCGGGCTCTGTATTGACCAGTTTCAATTCTTTTTTGAGGGTTTGTTAGAGCGGACGAGGTCACCGCAGGCTATAATCATAGTCCATCTTGGGGGTAACGATCTCGTGGCCACTGGTAGACGACTTCTTCTTGAGGCGATGCTTTCCACGGTAAGTTGGTTGGCAAGAAGAGTTCCAGGGTGCACAATTGCATGGTCCCATATGATCCCACGGAAAGTGTGGCGGGGGGCTATTTCAGTTACTGCTTTGAATCATTCAGTAAGGAAGATAAATAACAAAGTGAGTAGATTGTTTCGTTCAAATACACTGCATTCTGTTTCGCATGGTTGTATCAAAGGGGACAGTATGTATTTGGGGGACGGTGTTCATTTGTCCCGGGTGGGGAACGAGTTACTCATAGGAGACTTCTTAGCCTGGTTAAAGGGTTTGCAGCATGACCTTTAGGTAGGAGTGTTGTGGGGGGTCCGGATAGCCGGTCAACTATCCGGCCTGTGGCGGTAAGGTCATGATCGGTGAGCAGTAATTCGAAGATCCCTATGAGGGGGCGTCACCCATTACGGATGGGAGCGCGCGGGGGAGGTGGCCAATTGGCCCCTCAACGGGGAGGCGGTCCTGTCTAAGGAGAGGCCACCGGAAGGAAAGGAAAGGTGGTCAAGGCCCCTTCCTGGATAGGAGGGGCTACGGCCCCTCCTGGGGAATTTCCCGGGGCCAGGACATCTGCGACGGCAGATGGGTAAGTTGTGTGGGGTGCGGGAGGGTGTTTACGCTACCTTTTAGACACCTCACACGAGTCCTCGAACGACCGTTAAATGGCGTCGAGTTTATTGGGGCCCCCGTCAAGTACAAAGGGAAATTGGTAGATGCACTTGAGGTACGCCTCTGTGCGGTCGCTCCTCTCACAAGTGAGGGGGGTATGTCTGGTTTAGGGATCTGACACCGGTTACGACCTTGCCGTTGGCCCTTAACGTTAGGATGTACAATTTCAAGTCAAATGTTTTGTAGGATGTTAGTTCGGCTAGGAGAACCTCTGTATTAGAGATCTGTTAAGGTTAGCCAAACATCGTAATGTGGAAATGAAATTGTACATAATATGAAACTGTTATTTTAATGTTTTATTTTTGTTTCATATTTTAATAAATACGGCCGGAAAGGGTGACTCCCTTCCCGCCTTCCAAAAGTTCAAGAACTGTTTCCGGTTTCCCAATTCTTGGGGATTGTGTTGAGAGGGGGTGGCGGGTATCTCAGCCATATGGAAAGGGGCGACCATTCGGTCCCCCCGAACGTATGGTGGAGTACCACGATCCCCCCGGGAAGCCATCTTGGGCGGGAGGCATGTCTCGGCTGGTATGCCCAAAGCGGCGTAGCCGGGGCGCGCCTTTTTCCCGCCCTAGAGTGGGCTGGCCTAGACACCGACGCGGCAGGCCACGCCCTCGGAGGCAGGCGGGGGCGGGTTTACGCCCACCCTGAAGACGGATAAAAGGAGCGGAAGCCAAGAAAGCATCCTCTTGTTCCTGTGCTCGGAAGCTGCACCTCCCCGCTGCACGTGAGCTCGAGACGGAACGAAGAGCCAATTTTGACCCACCCACCAGCCCCTGAGGACAGCTAGTTGTTTTTGAATAAAGTTTTGATCTGGTAACTCTGTTTCTTGCAGGTTGTGATGATCGTCGTGAAATTTTTTGAATATGCAATAAAGAATGGTTATTTTCAGTATGTTTTGCAAATAAAGTAATTTTGCACTAATGTTGATCAGTATTCATGCTTGTAATAAGTCATGTTCGTTTTTTAATCTTAGTAAATTAGGTAGAATTGTCGTATTTATTTTGGTCGGGCGGTAAGGTCATGATCGGTGAGCAGTAATTCGAAGATCCCTATGAGGGGGCGTCACCCATTACGGATGGGAGCGCGCGGGGGAGGTGGCCAATTGGCCCCTCAACGGGGAGGCGGTCCTGTCTAAGGAGAGGCCGCCGGAAGGAAAGGAAAGGTGGTCAAGGCCCCTTCCTGGATAGGAGGGGCTACGGCCCCTCCTGGGGAATTTCCCGGGGCCAGGACATCTGCGACGGCAGATGGGTAAGTTGTGTGGGGTGCGGGAGGGGGTTTACGCTACCTTTTAGACACCTCACACGAGTCCTCGAACGACCGTTAAATGGCGTCGAGTTTATTGGGGCCCCCGTCAAGTACAAAGGGAAATTGGTAGATGCACTTGAGGTACGCCTCTGTGCGGTCGCTCCTCTCACAAGTGAGGGGGGTATGTCTGGTTTAGGGATCTGACACCGGTTACGACCTTGCCGTTGGCCCTTAACGTTAGGATGTACAATTTCAAGTCAAATGTTTTGTAGGATGTTAGTTCGGCTAGGAGAACCTCTGTATTAGAGATCTGTTAAGGTTAGCCAAACATCGTAATGTGGAAATGAAATTGTACATAATATGAAACTGTTATTTTAATGTTTTATTTTTGTTTCATATTTTAATAAATACGGCCGGGAAGGGTGACTCCCTTCCCGCCTTCCAAAAGTTCAAGAACTGTTTCCGGTTTCCCAATTCTTGGGGATTGTGTTGAGAGGGGGTGGCGGGTATCTCAGCCATATGTGTTTAAGGCCCCTGGAAGCATGAAAATCACTTGAAACATGCTAATTTTAGCTCTAAAACTGATGATCCACCTACAAATGTGCACTGACGTTAAAAAATAAAACATTTGAAAACGGACCATTTTTCACCTTTCGGAAGCATGACGTAATGGGGGGGTGTTATCTCTTTTGTCAAAAATCACCTGTTTTTGCTTGAACATTAAATGCCTCCAAATGGTATTTAGTTCACTTCCTGGGCCCCTGGAAGCATGAAAATCACTTTAAACATGCTAATTTTAGCTCAAAACTGATGATCTACTTACATATGTGAACTGACGTTCAAAAATAAAACATTTGAAAACGGACCATTTTTCACCTTTCTGAAGCATGACGCAATGGAGGGGTGTTATCTCTTTTGTCAAAAATCAGCCATTTTTCCTTGAACAATAAATGCCTCCCAATGGTATTTCATTCACTTCCCGGGGTGAAGAAACACTTTTTGAGACCTCAGATTGAGTAAATTGGCCACTTTCATGCACTTTTAACCATTCCACAAATCTTGTGTTTATGGCCCCTGGAAGCATAAAAATCACTTTAAACATGCTAATTTTAGCTCTAAAACTGATGATCCACCTACAAATGTGAACTGATGTTCAAAAATAAAACATTTGAAAACGGACCATTTTTCACCTTTCTGAAGCATGACGTAATGGGGGGTGTTATCTCTTTTGTCAAAAATCACCTGTTTTTGCTTGAACATTAAATGCCTCCAAATGGTATTTAGTTCACTTCCTGGGCCCCTGGAAGCATGAAAATCACTTTAAACATGCAAATTTTAGCTCTAAAACTGATGATCTACTTACAAATGTGAACTGGCGTTCAAAAATAAAACATTTGAAAACGGACCATTTTTCACCTTTCTGAAGCATGATGTAATGGGGGGTGTTATCTCCTTTGTCAAAAATCATCCGCTTTTGCTTGAACATTAAATGCCTCCAAATGGTATTTAATTCACTTCCCGTTGAAGAAAGACTTTTTGAGAGCTCAGAGTGAGTAAATTGGCCATTTTCATGCACTTTTAACCATTCCACAAATCTTGTGTTTAGGGCCCCTGGAAGCATGAAAATCACTTTAAACATGCTAATTTTAGCTCTAAAGCTGACGATCCACCTACAAATGTGAACTGACGTTCAAAAATAAAACATTTGAAAACGGACAATTTTTCACCTTTCTGAAGCATTACGTAATGGAGGGGGGTGTTATCTCTTTTGTCAAAAATCAGCTGGTTTTGCTTGAACATTAACTGCCTCCAAATGGTATTTAATTCACTTACTGGGGTGAAGAAACACTTTTTCAGACTTCAGATTGAGTAAATTGGCCATTTTCATGCACTTTTAACCATTCCACAAATCTTGTGTTTAGGGCCCCTGGAAGCATGAAAATCACTTCAAACATGCTAATTTTCGCTCTAAAACTGATGATCCACCTACAAATGTGAACTGACGTCCAAAAATAAAACATTTGAAAACGGACCATTTTTCACCTTTCTAAAGCATGACGTAATGTTATCTCTTTTGTCAAAAATCAGCCATTTTTCCTTGAACATTAAATGCCTCCCAATGTTATTTAATTCACTTCCCGGAGTGAAGAACCCCTTTTTTGAGAACTCAGAGTGACTAAATTGGCCATTTTCATGCACTTTTAACTATTCCACAAATCTTGTGTTTAAGGCCCCTGGAAGCATGAAAATCACTTTAAACATGCTAATTTTAGCTCTAAAACTGACGATCCACCAACAAATGTAGACTCACGTTCAAAAATAAAACATTTGAAAACGGACCATTTTTCACCTTTCTGAAGCATGATGTAATGGGTGGTGTTATCTCTTTTGTCAAAAATCAGCCGTTTTTGCTTGAACATTAAATGCCTCCAAGTGGTATTTAATTCACTTCCCGGGCCCCTGGAAGCATGAAAATCACTTTAAACATGCTAATTTTAGCTCTAAAACTGATGATCCACCTACAAATGTGCACTGACGTTAAAAAATAAAACACTTGAAAACGGACCATTTTTCACCTTTCAGAAGCATGACGTAATGGGGGGGTGTTATCTCTTTTGTCAAAAATCAGCAGTTTTTGCTTGAACATTAAAGGCCTCCCAATGGTATTTAATTAACTTCCCGGGGTGAAGAAACCCTTTTTGACAACTCAGAGTGAGTAAATTGGCCATTTTCATGCACTTTTAACCATTCCATAAATCTTGTGTTTAGGGCCCCTGGAAGCATGAAAATCAATTAAACATGCTAATTTTAGCTCTAACACTGATGATCCACCTACAAATGTGAACTGACGTTCAAAAATAAAACATTTGAAAACGGACCATTTTCCACATTTCTGAAGTATGACGTAATGGGGGGGTGTTATCTCTTTAGTCGAAAATCAGCCGTTTTTGCTTGAACATTAAATGCCTCCAAATGGTATTTAATTAACTTCCCGAGCCACTGGGAGCATGAAAATCACTTTAAACATGCTAATTTTAGCTCTAACACTGATGATCCACCTACAAATGTGAACTGACGTTCAAAAATAAAACATTTGAAAACGGACCATTTTCCACATTTCTGAATCATGACGTAATGGGGGGGTGTTATCTCCTTTGTCGAAAATCAGCCGTTTTTGTTTGAACATTAAATGCCTCCAAATGGTATTTAATTAACTTCCCGGGGTGAAGAAACCCTTTTTGAGAACTCAGAGTGAGTAAATTGGCCATTTTCATGCACTTTTAACCATTCCATAAATCTTGTGTTTAGGGCCCCTGGAAGCATGAAAATCACTTTAAACATGCTAATTTTAGCTCTAACACTGAAGATCCACCTACAAATGTGAACTGACGTTCAAAAATAAAACATTTGAAAACGGACCATTTTCCACATTTCTGAAGCATGACGTAATGGGGGTGTTATCTCTTTTGTCGAAAATCAGCCGTTTTTGCTTGAACATTAAATGCCTCCAAATGGTATTTAATTAACTTCCCAAGCCCCTGGAAGCATGAAAATCACTTTAAACATGCTAATTTTAGCTCTAACACTGATGATCCACCTACAAATGTGAAATGACGTTCAAAAATAAAACATTTGAAAACTGACCATTTTCCACATTTCTGAAGCATGACGTAATGGGGGGGTGTTATCTCTTTTGTCGAAAATCAGCCGTTTTTGCTTGAACATTAAATGCCTCCAAATGGTATTTAATTAACTTCCCGAGCCCCTGGAAGCATGAAAATCACTTTAAACATGCTAATTTTAGCTCTAACACTGATGATCCACCTACATATGTGAACTGACGTTCAAAAATAAAACATTTGAAAACGGACCATTTTCCACATTTCTGAAGCATGACGTAATGGGGGGGTGTTATCTCTTTTGTCGGTATTCAGCCATTTTTGCTTGAACATTAAATGCCTCCAAATGGTATTTAATTAACTTCCCGGGGTGAAGAAACCCTTTTTGAGAACTCAGAGTGAGTAAATTGGCCATTTTCATGCACTTTTAACCATTCCATAAATCTTGTGTTTAGGGCCCCTGGAAGCATGAAAATCACTTTAAACATGCTAATTTTAGCTCTAACACTGATGATCCACCTACAAATGTGAACTGACGTTCAAAAATAAAACATTTGAAAACGGACCATTTTCCACATTTCTGAAGCATGACGTAATGGGGGGGTGTTATCTCTTTAGTCGAAAATCAGCCGTTTTTGCTTGAACATTAAATGCCTCCAAATGGTATTTAATTAACTTCCCGAGCCCCTGGGAGCATGAAAATCACTTTAAACATGTTAATTTTAGCTCTAACACTGATGATCCACCTACAAATGTGAACTGACGTTCAAAAATAAAACATTTGAAAACGGACCATTTTCCACATTTCTGAAGCATGACGTAATGGGGGGTGTTATCTCTTTTGTCGAAAGTCAGCCGTTTTTGCTTGAACATTAAATGCCTCCAAATGGTATTTAATTAACTTCCCGGGGTGAAGAAACTCTTTTTGAGAACTCAGAGTGAGTAAATTGGCCATTTTCATGCACTTTTAACCATTCCATAAATCTTGTGTTTAGGGCCCCTGGAAGCATAAAAATCACTTTAAACATGCTAATTTTAGCTCTAACACTGAAGATCCACCTACAAATGTGAACTGACGTTCAAAAATAAAACATTTGAAAACGGACCATTTTCCACATTTCTGAAGCATGACGTAATGGGGGTGTTATCTCTTTTGTCGAAAATTAGCCGTTTTTGCTTGAACATTAAATGCCTCCAAATGGTATTTAATTAACTTCCCAAGCCCCTGGAAGCGTGAAAATCACTTTAAACATGCTAATTTTAGCTCTAACACTGATGATCCACCTACAAATGTGAAATGACGTTCAAAAATAAAACATTTGAAAACGGACCATTTTCCACATTTCTGAAGCATGACGTAATGGGGGTGTTATCTCTTTTGTCGAAAATCAGCCGTTTTTGCTTGAACATTAAATGCCTCCAAATGGTATTTAATTAACTTCCCAAGCCCCTGGAAGCATGAAAATCACTTTAAACATGCTAATTTTAGCTCTAACACTGATGATCCACCTACAAATGTGAAATGACGTTCAAAAATAAAACATTTGAAAACTGACCATTTTCCACATTTCTGAAGCATGACGTAATGGGGGGGGTGTTATCTCTTTTGTCGAAAATCAGCCGTTTTTGCTTGAACATTAAATGCCTCCAAATGGTATTTAATTAACTTCCCGAGCCCCTGGAAGCATGAAAATCACTTTAAACATGCTAATTTTAGCTCTAACACCGATGATCCACCTACAAATGTGAACTGACGTTCAAAAATAAAACATTTGAAAACGGACCATTTTCCACATTTCTGAAGCATGACGTAATGGGGGGGTGTTATCTCTTTTGTCGGTATTCAGCCATTTTTGCTTGAACATTAAATGCCTCCAAATGGTATTTAATTAACTTCCCGGGGTGAAGAAACCCTTTTTGAGAACTCAGAGTGAGTAAATTGGCCATTTTCATGCACTTTTAACCATTCCATAAATCTTGTGTTTAGGGCCCCTGGAAGCATGAAAATCACTTTAAACATGCTAATTTTAGCTCTAACACTGATGATCCACCTACAAATGTGAACTGACGTTCAAAAATAAAACATTTGAAAACGGACCATTTTCCACATTTCTGAAGCATGACGTAATGGGGGGGTGTTATCTCTTTAGTCGAAAATCAGCCGTTTTTGCTTGAACATTAAATGCCTCCAAATGGTATTTAATTAACTTCCCGAACCCCTGGGAGCATGAAAATCACTTTAAACATGTTAATTTTAGCTCTAACACTGATGATCCACCTACAAATGTGAACTGACGTTCAAAAATAAAACATTTGAAAACGGACCATTTTCCACATTTCTGAAGCATGACGTAATGGGGGGGTGTTATCTCTTTTGTCGAAAATCAGCCGTTTTTGCTTGAACATTAAATGCCTCCAAATGGTATTTAATTAACTTCCCGGGGTGAAGAAACTCTTTTTGAGAACTCAGAGTGAGTAAATTGGCCATTTTCATGCACTTTTAACCATTCCATAAATCTTGTGTTTAGGGCCCCTGGAAGCATGAAAATCACTTTAAACATGCTAATTTTAGCTCTAACACTGAAGATCCACCTACAAATGTGAACTGACGTTCAAAAATAAAACATTTGAAAACGGACCATTTTCCACATTTCTGAAGCATGACGTAATGGGGGTGTTATCTCTTTTGTCGAAAATTAGCCGTTTTTACTTGAACATTAAATGCCTCCAAATGGTATTTAATTAACTTCCCAAGCCCCTGGAAGCATGAAAATCACTTTAAACATGCTCATTTTAGCTCTAACACTGATGATCCACCTACAAATGTGAAATGACGTTCAAAAATAAAACATTTGAAAACGGACCATTTTCCACATTTCTGAAGCATGACGTAATGGGGGGTGTTATCTCTTTTGTCGAAAATCAGCCGTTTTTGCTTGAACATTAAATGCCTCCAAATGGTATTTAATTAACTTCCCGGGGTGAAGAAACACTTTTTGAGAACTCAGAGTGAGTAAATTGGCCATTTTCATGCACTTTTAACCATTCCATAAATCTTGTGTTTAGGGCCCCTGGAAGCATGAAAATCACTTTAAACATGCTAATTTTAGCTCTAACACTGATGATCCACCTACAAATGTGAACTGACGTTCAAAAATAAAACATTTGAAAACGGACCATTTTCCACATTTCTGAAGGATGACGTATTGGGGGGTTGTTATCTCTTTTGTCGAAAATCAGCCGTTTTTGCTTGAACATTAAATGCCTCCATATGGTATTTAATTAACTTCCCGAGCCCCTGGAAGCATGAAAATCACTTTAAACATGCTAATTTTAGCTCTAACACTGATGATCCACCTACAAATGTGAACTGACGTTCAAAAATAAAACATTTGAAAACGAACCATTTTCCACATTTCTGAAGCATGACGTAATGGGGGGGTGTTATCTCTTTTGTCGGTATTCAGCCGTTTTTGCTTGAACATTAAATGCCTCCAAATGGTATTTAATTAACTTCCCGGGGTGAAGAAACCCTTTTGAGAACTCAGAGTGAGCAAATTGGCCATTTTCATGCACTTTTAACCTTTCCATAAATCTTGTGTTTAGGGCCCCTAGAAGCATGAAAATCACTTTAAACATGCTAATTTTAGCTCTAACACTGATGATCCACCTACAAATGTGAACTGACGTTCAAAAATAAAACATTTGAAAACGGACGATTTTCCACATTTCTGAAGCATGACGTAATGGGGGGGGTGTTATCTCTTTAGTCGAAAATCAGCCGTTTTTGCTTGAACATTAAATGCCTCCATATGGTATTTAATTAACTTCCCGAGCCCCTGGAAGCATGAAAATCACTTTAAACTTGCTAATTTTAGCTCTAACACTAAAGATCCACCTACAAATGTGAACTGACGTTCAAAAATAAAACATTTCAAAACGAACCATTTTCCACATTTCTGAAGCATGACGTAATGGGGGGGTGTTATCTCTTTTGTCAAAAATCAGCCGTTTTTGCTTGAACATTAAATGCCTCCAAATGGTATTTAATTAACTTCCCGGGGTGAAGAAACCCTTTTTGAGAACTCAGAGTGAGTAAATTGGCCATTTTCATGCACTTTTAACCATTCCATAAATCTTGTGTTTAGGGCCCCTGGAAGCATGAAAATCACTTTAAACATGCTAATTTTAGCTCTAACACTGATGATCCACCTACAAATGTGAACTGACGTTCAAAAATAAAACATTTGAAAACGGACCATTTTCCACATTTCTGAAGCATGACGTAATGGGGGGTGTTATCTCTTTTGTCGAAAATCAGCTGTTTTTGCTTGAACATTAAATGCCTCCATATGGTATTTAATTAACTTCCTGAGCCCCTGGAAGCATGAAAATCACTTTAAACATGCTAATTTTAGCTCTAACACTGATGATCCACCTACAAATGTGAACTGACGTTCAAAAATAAAACATTTGAAAACGGACCATTTTCCACATTTCTGAAGCATGACGTAATGGGGGGGTGTTATCTCTTTTGTCGGTATTCAGCCGTTTTTGCTTGAACATTAAATGCCTCCAAATGGTATTTAATTAACTTCCCGGGGTGAAGAAACCCTTTTTGAGAACTCAGAGTGAGTAAATTGGCCATTTTCATGCACTTTTAACCATTCCATAAATCTTGTGTTTAGGGCCCCTGGAAGCATGAAAATCACTTTAAACATGCTAATTTTAGCTCTAACACTGATGATCCACAAACAAATGTGAACTGACGTTCAAAAATAAAACATTTGAAAACGGACCATTTTCCACATTTCTGAAGCATGACGTAATGGGGGGGTGTTATCTCTTTTGTCGAAAATCAGCCGTTTTTGCTTGAACATTAAATGCCTCCAAATGGTATTTCATTAATTTCCCGAGCCCCTGGAAGCATGAAAATCACTTTAAACATGCTAATTTTAGCTCTAACACTGATGATCCACCTACAAATGTGAACTGACGTTCAAAAATAAAACATTTGAAAACGGACCATTTTCCACATTTCTGAAGCATGACGTAATGGGGGGGTGTTATCTCTTTTGTCGAAAATCAGCCGTTTTTGCTTGAACATTAAATGCCTCCAAATGGTATTTAATTAACTTCCCGAGCCCCTGGAAGCATGAAAATCACTTTAAACATGCTAATTTTAGCTCTAACACTGATGATCCACCTACAAATGTGAACTGACGTTCAAAAATAAAACATTTGAAAACGGACCATTTTCCACATTTCTGAAGCATGACGTAATGGGGGGGGTGTTATCTCTTTTGTCGGTATTCAGCCGTTTTTGCTTGAACATTAAATGCCTCCAAATGGTATTTAATTAACTTCCCAGGGTTGAGAAACCCTTTTTGAGAACTCAGAGTGAGTAAATTGGCCATTTTCATGCTTTTTTAACCATTCCATAAATCTTGTGTTTAGGGCCCCTGGAAGTATGAAAATCACTTTAAACATGCTAATTTTAGCTCTAACACTGATGATCCACCTACAAATGTGAACTGACGTTCAAAAATAAAACATTTGAAAACGGACCATTTTCCACATTTCTGAAGCATGACGTAATGGGGGGGTGTTATCTCTTTAGTCGAAAATCAGCCGTTTTTGCTTGAACATTAAATGCCTCCAAATGGTATTTAATTAACTTCCCGAGCCCCTGGAAGCATGAAAATCACTTTAAACATGCTAATTTTAGCTCTAACACTGATGATCCACCTACAAATGTGAACTGACGTTCAAAAATAAAACATTTGAAAACGGACCATTTTCCACATTTCTGAAGCATGACGTAATGGGGGGGTGTTATCTCTTTTGTCGAAAATCACCCGTTTTTGCTTGAACATTAAATGCCTCCAAATGGTATTTATTTAACTTCCCGGGGTGAAGAAACCCTTTTTGAGAACTCAGAGTGAGTAAATTGGCCATTTTCATGCACTTTTAACCATTCCATAAATCTTGTGTTTAGGGCCCCTGGAAGCATGAAAATCACTTTAAACATGCTAATTTTAGCTCTAACACTGATGATCCACCTACAAATGTGAACTGACGTTCAAAAATAAAACATTTGAAAACGGACCATTTTCCACATTTCTGAAGCATGACGTAATGGGGGGGTGTTATCTCTTTTGTCGGTATTCAGCCGTTTTTGCTTGAACATTAAATGCCTCCAAATGGTATTTAATTAACTTCCCGGGGTGAAGAAACCCTTTTTGAGAACTCAGAGTGAGTAAATTGGCCATTTTCATGCACTTTTAACCATTCCATAAATCTTGTGTTTAGGGCCCCTGGAAGCATGAAAATCACTTTAAACATGCTAATTTTAGCTCTAACACTGATGATCCACCTACAAATGTGAACTGACGTTCAAAAATAAAACATTTGAAAACGGACCATTTTCCACATTTCTGAAGGATGACGTAATGGGGGGGGTGTTATCTCCTTTGTCGAAAATCAGCCGTTTTTGTTTGAACATTAAATGCCTCCAAATGGTATTTAATTAACTTCCCGGGGTGAAGAAACCCTTTTTGAGGACTCAGAGTGAGTAAATTGGCCATTTTCATGCACTTTTAACCATTCCATAAATCTTGTGTTTAGGGCCCCTGGAAGCATGAAAATCACTTTAAACATGCTAATTTTAGCTCTAACACTGAAGATCCACCTACAAATGTGAACTGACGTTCAAAAATAAAACATTTGAAAACGGACCATTTTCCACATTTCTGAAGCATGACGTAATGGGGGTGTTATCTCTTTTGTCGAAAATCAGCCGTTTTTGCTTGAACATTAAATGCCTCCAAATGGTATTTAATTAACTTCCCAAGCCCCTGGAAGCATGAAAATCACTTTAAACATGCTAATTTTAGCTCTAACACTGATGATCCACCTACAAATGTGAACTGACGTTCAAAAATAAAACATTTGAAAACGGACCATTTTCCACATTTCTGAAGCATGACGTAATGGGGGGGTGTTATCTCTTTAGTCGAAAATCACCCGTTTTTGCTTGAACATTAAATGCCTCCAAATGGTATTTATTTAACTTCCCGGGGTGAAGAAACCCTTTTTGAGAACTCAGAGTGAGTAAATTGGCCATTTTCATGCACTTTTAACCATTCCATAAATCTTGTGTTTAGGGCCCCTGGAAGCATGAAAATCACTTTAAACATGCTAATTTTAGCTCTAACACTGATGATCCACCTACAAATGTGAACTGACGTTCAAAAATAAAACATTTGAAAACGGACCATTTTCCACATTTCTGAAGCATGACGTAATGGGGGGGTGTTATCTCTTTTGTCGGTATTCAGCCGTTTTTGCTTGAACATTAAATGCCTCCAAATGGTATTTAATTAACTTCCCGGGGTGAAGAAACCCTTTTTGAGAACTCAGAGTGAGTAAATTGGCCATTTTCATGCACTTTTAACCATTCCATAAATCTTGTGTTAAGGGCCCCTGGAAGCATGAAAATCACTTTAAACATGCTAATTTTAGCTCTAACACTGATGATCCACCTACAAATGTGAACTGACGTTCAAAAATAAAACATTTGAAAACGGACCATTTTCCACATTTCTGAAGGATGACGTAATGGGGGGGGTGTTATCTCCTTTGTCGAAAATCAGCCGTTTTTGTTTGAACATTAAATGCCTCCAAATGGTATTTAATTAACTTCCCGGGGTGAAGAAACCCTTTTTGAGGACTCAGAGTGAGTAAATTGGCCATTTTCATGCACTTTTAACCATTCCATAAATCTTGTGTTTAGGGCCCCTGGAAGCATGAAAATCACTTTAAACATGCTAATTTTAGCTCTAACACTGAAGATCCACCTACAAATGTGAACTGACGTTCAAAAATAAAACATTTGAAAACGGACCATTTTCCACATTTCTGAAGCATGACGTAATGGGGGTGTTATCTCTTTTGTCGAAAATCAGCCGTTTTTGCTTGAACATTAAATGCCTCCAAATGGTATTTAATTAACTTCCCAAGCCCCTGGAAGCATGAAAATCACTTTAAACATGCTAATTTTAGCTCTAACACTGATGATCCACCTACAAATGTGAAATGACGTTCAAAAATAAAACATTTGAAAACTGACCATTTTCCACATTTCTGAAGCATGACGTAATGGGGGGGGGTGTTATCTCTTTTGTCGAAAATCAGCCGTTTTTGCTTGAACATTAAATGCCTCCAAATGGTATTTAATTAACTTCCCGAGCCCCTGGAAGCATGAAAATCACTTTAAACATGCTAATTTTAGCTCTAACACTGATGATCCACCTACAAATGTGAACTGACGTTCAAAAATAAAACATTTGAAAACGGACCATTTTCCACATTTCTGAAGCATGACGTAATGGGGGGGTGTTATCTCTTTTGTCGGTATTCAGCCATATTTGCTTGAACATTAAATGCCTCCAAATGGTATTTAATTAACTTCCCGGGGTGAAGAAACCCTTTTTGAGAACTCAGAGTGAGTAAATTGGCCATTTTCATGCACTTTTAACCATTCCATAAATCTTGTGTTTAGGGCCCCTGGAAGCATGAAAATCACTTTAAACATGCTAATTTTAGCTCTAACACTGATGATCCACCTACAAATGTGAACTGACGTTCAAAAATAAAACATTTGAAAACGGACCATTTTCCACATTTCTGAAGCATGACGTAATGGGGGTGTTATCTCTTTTGTCGAAAATTAGCCGTTTTTGCTTGAACATTAAATGCCTCCAAATGGTATTTAATTAACTTCCCAAGCCCCTGGAAGCATGAAAATCACTTTAAACATGCTAATTTTAGCTCTAACACTGATGATCCACCTACAAATGTGAAATGACGTTCAAAAATAAAACATTTGAAAACGGACCATTTTCCACATTTCTGAAGCATGACGTAATGGGGGGTGTTATCTCTTTTGTCGAAAATCAGCCGTTTTTGCTTGAACATTAAATGCCTCCAAATGGTATTTAATTAACTTCCCGGGGTGAAGAAACACTTTTTGAGAACTCAGAGTGAGTAAATTGGCCATTTTCATGCACTTTTAACCATTCCATAAATCTTGTGTTTAGGGCCCCTGGAAGCATGAAAATCACTTTAAACATGCTAATTTTAGCTCTAACACTGATGATCCACCTACAAATGTGAACTGACGTTCAAAAATAAAACATTTGAAAACGGACCATTTTCCACATTTCTGAAGGATGACGTATTGGGGGGTTGTTATCTCTTTTGTCGAAAATCAGCCGTTTTTGCTTGAACATTAAATGCCTCCATATGGTATTTAATTAACTTCCCGAGCCCCTGGAAGCATGAAAATCACTTTAAACATGCTAATTTTAGCTCTAACACTGATGATCCACCTACAAATGTGAACTGACGTTCAAAAATAAAACATTTGAAAACGAACCATTTTCCACATTTCTGAAGCATGACGTAATGGGGGGGTGTTATCTCTTTTGTCGGTATTCAGCCATTTTTGCTTGAACATTAAATGCCTCCAAATGGTATTTAATTAACTTCCCGGGGTGAAGAAACCCTTTTGAGAACTCAGAGTGAGCAAATTGGCCATTTTCATGCACTTTTAACCTTTCCATAAATCTTGTGTTTAGGGCCCCTAGAAGCATGAAAATCACTTTAAACATGCTAATTTTAGCTCTAACACTGATGATCCACCTACAAATGTGAACTGACGTTCAAAAATAAAACATTTGAAAACGGACCATTTTCCACATTTCTGAAGCATGACGTAATGGGGGGGGTGTTATCTCTTTAGTCGAAAATCAGCCGTTTTTGCTTGAACATTAAATGCCTCCATATGGTATTTAATTAACTTCCCGAGCCCCTGGAAGCATGAAAATCACTTTAAACATGCTAATTTTAGCTCTAACACTGATGATCCACCTACAAATGTGAACTGACGTTCAAAAATAAAACATTTCAAAACGAACCATTTTCCACATTTCTGAAGCATGACGTAATGGGGGGGTGTTATCTCTTTTGTCGGTATTCAGCCGTTTTTGCTTGAACATTAAATGCCTCCAAATGGTATTTAATTAACTTCCCGGGGTGAAGAAACCCTTTTGAGAACTCAGAGTGAGTAAATTGGCCATTTTCATGCACTTTTAACCATTCCATAAATCTTGTGTTTAGGGCCCCTAGAAGCATGAAAATCACTTCAAACATGCTAATTTTTGCTCTAAAACTGATGATCCACCTACAAATGTGAACTGACGTTCAAAAATAAAACATTCGAAAACGGACCATTTTCCACATTTCTGAAGCATGACGTAATGGGGGGGGTGGTATCTCTTTTGTCGGAAATCAGCTGTTTTTGCTTGAACATTCAATGCCTCCATATGGTATTTAATTAACTTCCTGAGCCCCTGGAAGCATGAAAATCACTTTAAACATGCTAATTTTAGCTCTAACACTGATGATCCACCTACAAATGTGAACTGACGTTCAAAAATAAAATATTTGAAAACGGACCATTTTCCACATTTCTGAAGCATGACGTAATGGGGGGGTGTTATCTCTTTTGTCGAAAATCAGCCGTTTTTGCTTGAACATTAAATGCCTCCAAATGGTATTTAATTAATTTCCCGGGGTGAAGAAACCCTTTTTGAGAACTCAGAGTGAGTAAATTGGCCATTTTTATGCACTTTTAACCATTCCATAAATCTTGTGTTTAGGGCCCCTGGAAGCATGAAAATCACTTTACACATGCTAATTTTAGCTCTAACACTGATGATCCACCTACAAATGTGAACTGACGTTCAAAAATAAAACATTCGAAAACGGACCATTTTCCACATTTCTGAAGCATGACGTAATGGGGGGGTGTTATCTCTTTTGTCGAAAATCAGCCGTTTTTGCTTGAACATTAAATGCCTCCAAATGGTATTTAATTAACTTCCCGAGCCCCTGGAAGCATGAAAATCACTTTAAACATGCTAATTTTAGCTCAAACACTGATGATCCACCTACAAATGTGAACTGACGTTCAAAAATAAAACATTTGAAAACGGACCATTTTCCACATTTCTGAAGCATGACGTAATGGGGGGGTGTTATCTCTTTTGTCGAAAATCAGCCGTGTTTGCTTGAACATTAAATGCCTCCAAATGGTATTTAATTAACTTCCCGGGGTGAAGAAACCCTTTTTGAGAACTCAGAGTGAGTAAATTGGCCATTTTCATGCACTTTTAACCATTCCATAAATCTTGTGTTTAGGGCCCCTGGAAGCATGAAAATCACTTTAAACATGCTAATTTTAGCTCTAACACTGATGATCCACCTACAAATGTGAACTGACGTTCAAAAATAAAACATTTGAAAACGGACCATTTTCCACATTTCTGAAGCATGACGTAATGGGGGGGTGTTATCTCTTTTGTCGAAAATCAGCTGTTTTTGCTTGAACATTAAATGCCTCCATATGGTATTTAATTAACTTCCTGAGCCCCTGGAAGCATGAAAATCACTTTAAACATGCTAATTTTAGCTCTAACACTGATGATCCACCTACAAATGTGAACTGACGTTCAAAAATAAAACATTTGAAAACTAACCATTTTCCACATTTCTGAAGCATGACGTAATGGGGGGGTGTTATCTCTTTTGTCGAAAATCAGCCGTTTTTGCTTGAACATTAAATGCCTCCAAATGGTATTTAATTAACTTCCCGGGGTGAAGAAACACTTTTTGAGAACTCAGAGTGAGTAAATTGGCCATTTTCATGCACTTTTAACCATTCCATAAATCTTGTGTTTAGGGCCCCTGGAAGCATGAAAATCACTTATGGCCGAGATACCCGCCACCCCCTCTCAACACAATCCCCAAAAGGAGTGAAACCGGAAACAGTTCTTGAAGTTTTTGGAAGTGGGATGGAGTGACCATCCCGGCCGTATTTATTAAAACAAAATTAAAACATTAAACGTTTCATGTTATGTACAATTTCATTACCATATTGCGATGTTTGGCTAACCTTAACAGATTCTCTAATACAGAGGTTCTCCTAGCCGAACTAGCAACCTACAAAACATTTCTTGACATATTGAAATTGTACAACCTAACGTTTAAGGGCCAACGGCAGGGTCATAACCGGTGTCAAGATCCCTAACCAGACTTACCCCTCCCACTTGGGATGGGCGACAGCACGGAGGCGTACCTCAAGTGCAACTACTACCAATTTCCCTTGTCTTGACGGGGGCACCTAAAACTCGACGCCAGTTAAAGGTCGTTCGAATACTCGTGTGAGGTATCTAGAAGGTATCGTGGCCCTTATCCCAACCCCACACAACTTACCGCATCTGCCGTCGCAGATGTCACTGGCCCCGGGAAATTCCCCAGGAGGGGGCTGTAACCCCTCCTACAAAGGAAGGGGCCTTGACCGCCTTTCCTTTACTTCCGGCGACCCATCCTTAGAAGGGACCGCCTCCCCATTGAGGGGCCAATGGCCACCTCTCCCGAGCGCTCCCATCCGTGTTGGGTGACGCCCACTCATAGGGATCTACTAATTAGTGCTCACCGATCATGACCTTACCGCCTACCAAAATAAATATGACAGTGCAAATTAACCTAAGAATACCTTGGCCACTATGACCGAAAGAGCATACATCAAAATTCAACACTAAACTGAATATCTTTAATGGCAAACGTACTCAAAAACGACCATTCTTTATTAACTCAAAATCAACATGGCACTACAACCTGTAAACGCAAACAAACAAAATTAATCAACTTTATTATACACAACTGGCTGTCTTCAGGGGCTGGTGGGTGGGTCAAAATTGGCTCTTCGTTCTGTCCCGAGCTCACGTGCAGCGAGGAGGTGCAGCTTCAGAGCACAAGAACAAGAGGATGTCTTCTGGTCTTGCGTCCCTTTTTATCCGTCTTCAGGGCGGGCGTATACCCGCCCCTGCCTGCCCCTGAGGGCGTGGCTGGCTGCGTCGGTGTCTAGGCCAGCCCACTCTAGGGCGGGAACGAGCGCGCCCCAGCTACGCCGCTTCGGGCATACCAGCTGAGACGCGCCTCCCGCCCAAAATGGCTTCCCGGGGGGATCGAGGCACTCGGCCATACGTTCGGGGGGACCGATTCGGTCGCCCCTTTCCATTAAACATGCTAATTTTAGCTCTAACACTGATGATCCACCTACAAATGTGAACTGACGTTCAAAAATAAAACATTTGAAAACGGACCATTTTCCACATTTCTGAAGGATGACGTATTGGGGGGTTGTTATCTCTTTTGTCGAAAATCAGCCGTTTTTGCTTGAACATTAAATGCCTCCATATGGTATTTAATTAACTTCCCGAGCCCCTGGAAGCATGAAAATCACTTTAAACATGCTAATTTTAGCTCTAACACTGATGATCCACCTACAAATGTGAACTGACGTTCAAAAATAAAACATTTGAAAACGAACCATTTTCCACATTTCTGAAGCATGACGTAATGGGGGGGTGTTATCTCTTTTGTCGGTATTCAGCCGTTTTTGCTTGAACATTAAATGCCTCCAAATGGTATTTAATTAACTTCCCGGGGTGAAGAAACCCTTTTGAGAACTCAGAGTGAGCAAATTGGCCATTTTCATGCACTTTTAACCTTTCCATAAATCTTGTGTTTAGGGCCCCTAGAAGCATGAAAATCACTTTAAACATGCTAATTTTAGCTCTAACAATGATGATCCACCTACAAATGTGAACTGACGTTCAAAAATAAAACATTTGAAAACGGACCATTTTCCACATTTCTGAAGCATGACGTAATGGGGGGGGTGTTATCTCTTTAGTCGAAAATCAGCCGTTTTTGCTTGAACATTAAATGCCTCCATATGGTATTTAATTAACTTCCCGAGCCCCTGGAAGCATGAAAATCACTTTAAACATGCTAATTTTAGCTCTAACACTGATGATCCACCTACAAATGTGAACTGACGTTCAAAAATAAAACATTTCAAAACGAACCATTTTCCACATTTCTGAAGCATGACGTAATGGGGGGGTGTTATCTCTTTTGTCGGTATTCAGCCGATTTTGCTTGAACATTAAATGCCTCCAAATGGTATTTAATTAACTTCCCGGGGTGAAGAAACCCTTTTAAGAACTCAGAGTGAGTAAATTGGCCATTTTCATGCACTTTTAACCATTCCATAAATCTTGTGTTTAGGGCCCCTAGAAGCATGAAAATCACTTCAAACATGCTAATTTTTGCTCTAAAACTGATGATCCACCTACAAATGTGAACTGACGTTCAAAAATAAAACATTCGAAAACGGACCATTTTCCACATTTCTGAAGCATGACGTAATGGGGGGGGTGTTATCTCTTTTGTCGAAAATCAGCTGTTTTTGCTTGAACATTCAATGCCTCCATATGGTATTTAATTAACTTCCTGAGCCCCTGGAAGCATGAAAATCACTTTAAACATGCTAATTTTAGCTCTAACACTGATGATCCACCTACAAATGTGAACTGACGTTCAAAAATAAAATATTTGAAAACGGACCATTTTCCACATTTCTGAAGCATGACGTAATGGGGGGGTGTTATCTCTTTTGTCGAAAATCAGCCGTTTTTGCTTGAACATTAAATGCCTCCAAATGGTATTTAATTAATTTCCCGGGGTGAAGAAACCCTTTTTGAGAACTCAGAGTGAGTAAATTGGCCATTTTTATGCACTTTTAACCATTCCATAAATCTTGTGTTTAGGGCCCCTGGAAGCATGAAAATCACTTTAAACATGCTAATTTTAGCTCTAACACTGATGATCCACCTACAAATGTGAACTGACGTTCAAAAATAAAACATTCGAAAACGGACCATTTTCCACATTTCTGAAGCATGACGTAATGGGGGGGTGTTATCTCTTTTGTTGAAAATCAGCCGTTTTTGCTTGAACATTAAATGCCTCCAAATGGTATTTAATTAACTTCCCGAGCCCCTGGAAGCATGAAAATCACTTTAAACATGCTAATTTTAGCTCAAACACTGATGATCCACCTACAAATGTGAACTGACGTTCAAAAATAAAACATTTGAAAACGGACCATTTTCCACATTTCTGAAGCATGACGTAATGGGGGGGTGTTATCTCTTTTGTCGAAAATCAGCCGTTTTTGCTTGAACATTAAATGCCTCCAAATGGTATTTAATTAACTTCCCGGGGTGAAGAAACCCTTTTTGAGAACTCAGAGTGAGTAAATTGGCCATTTTCATGCACTTTTAACCATTCCATAAATCTTGTGTTTAGGGCCCCTGGAAGCATGAAAATCACTTTAAACATGCTAATGTTAGCTCTAACACTGATGATCCACCTACAAATGTGAACTGACGTTCAAAAATAAAACATTTGAAAACGGACCATTTTCCACATTTCTGAAGCATGACGTAATGGGGGGGTGTTATCTCTTTTGTCGAAAATCAGCTGTTTTTGCTTGAACATTAAATGCCTCCATATGGTATTTAATTAACTTCCTGAGCCCCTGGAAGCATGAAAATCACTTTAAACATGCTAATTTTAGCTCTAACACTGATGATCCACCTACAAATGTGAACTGACGTTCAAAAATAAAACATTTGAAAACGAACCATTTTCCACATTTCTGAAGCATGACGTAATGGGGGGGTGTTATCTCTTTTGTCGGTATTCAGCCGTTTTTGCTTGAACATTAAATGCCTCCAAATGGTATTTAATTAACTTCCCGGGGTGAAGAAACCCTTTTGAGAACTCAGAGTGAGTAAATTGGCCATTTTCATGCACTTTTAACCATTCCATAAATCTTGTGTTTAGGGCCCCTGGAAGCATGAAAATCACTTTAAACATGCTAATTTTAGCTCTAACACTGATGATCCACAAACAAATGTGAACTGACGTTCAAAAATAAAACATTTGAAAACGGACCATTTTCCACATTTCTGAAGCATGACGTAATGGGGGGGTGTTATCTCTTTTGTCGAAAATCAGCCGTTTTTGCTTGAACATTAAATGCCTCCAAATGGTATTTCATTAATTTCCCGAGCCCCTGGAAGCATGAAAATCACTTTAAACATGCTAATTTTAGCTCTAACACTGATGATCCACCTACAAATGTGAACTGACGTTCAAAAATAAAACATTTGAAAACGGACCATTTTCCACATTTCTGAAGCATGACGTAATGGGGGGGGTGTTATCTCTTTTGTCGGTATTCAGCCGTTTTTGCTTGAACATTAAATGCCTCCAAATGGTATTTAATTAACTTCCCAGGGTTGAGAAACCCTTTTTGAGAACTCAGAGTGAGTAAATTGGCCATTTTCATGCTTTTTTAACCATTCCATAAATCTTGTGTTTAGGGCCCCTGGAAGTATGAAAATCACTTTAAACATGCTAATTTTAGCTCTAACACTGATGATCCACCTACAAATGTGAACTGACGTTCAAAAATAAAACATTTGAAAACGGACCATTTTCCACATTTCTGAAGCATGACGTAATGGGGGGGTGTTATCTCTTTTGTCGAAAATCACCCGTTTTTGCTTGAACATTAAATGCCTCCAAATGGTATTTATTTAACTTCCCGGGGTGAAGAAACCCTTTTTGAGAACTCAGAGTGAGTAAATTGGCCATTTTCATGCACTTTTAACCATTCCATAAATCTTGTGTTTAGGGCCCCTGGAAGCATGAAAATCACTTTAAACATGCTAATTTTAGCTCTAACACTGATGATCCACCTACAAATGTGAACTGACGTTCAAAAATAAAACATTTGAAAACGGACCATTTTCCACATTTCTGAAGCATGACGTAATGGGGGGGTGTTATCTCTTTTGTCGGTATTCAGCCGTTTTTGCTTGAACATTAAATGCCTCCAAATGGTATTTAATTAACTTCCCGGGGTGAAGAAACCCTTTTTGAGAACTCAGAGTGAGTAAATTGGCCATTTTCATGCACTTTTAACCATTCCATAAATCTTGTGTTTAGGGCCCCTGGAAGCATGAAAATCACTTTAAACATGCTAATTTTAGCTCTAACACTGATGATCCACCTACAAATGTGAACTGACGTTCAAAAATAAAACATTTGAAAACGGACCATTTTCCACATTTCTGAAGCATGACGTAATGGGTATCTCTTTTGTCGAAAATCAGCCGTTTTTGCTTGAACATTAAATGCCTCCAAATGGTATTTAATTAACTTCCCGAGCCCCTGGAAGCATGAAAATCACTTTAAACATGCTAATTTTAGCTCTAACACTGATGATCCACCTACAAATGTGAACTGACGTTCAAAAATAAAACATTTGAAAACGGACCATTTTCCACATTTCTGAAGCATGACGTAATGGGGGGGTGTTATCTCTTTTGTCGAAAATCACCCGTTTTTGCTTGAACATTAAATGCCTCCAAATGGTATTTAATTAACTTCCCAGGGTGAAGAAACCCTTTTTGAGAACTCAGAGTGAGTAAATTGGCCATTTTCATGCACTTTTAACCATTTCATAAATCTTGTGTTTAGGGCCCCTGGAAGCATGAAAATCACTTTAAACATGCTAATTTTAGCTCTAACACTGATGATCCACCTACAAATGTGAACTGGCGTTCAAAAATAAAACATTTGAAAACGGACCATTTTCCACATTTCTGAAGCATGACGTAATGGGGGGGTGTTATCTCTTTTGTCGAAAATCAGCCGTTTTTGCTTGAACATTAAATGCCTCCAAATGGTATTTAATTAACTTCCCGAGCCCCTGGAAGCATGAAAATCACTTTAAACATGCTAATTTTAGCTCTAACACTGATGATCCACCTACAAATGTGAACTGACGTTCAAAAATAAAACATTTGAAAACGGACCATTTTCCACATTTCTGAAGCATGACGTAATGGGGGGGTGTTATCTATTTTGTCGAAAATCAGCCGTTTTTGCTTGAACATTAAAAGCCTCCAAATGGTATTTAATTAACTTCCCGGGGTGAAGAAACCCTTTTTGAGAACTCAGAGTGAGTAAATTGGCCATTTTCATGCACTTTTAACCATTCCATAAATCTTGTGTTTAGGGCCCCTGGAAGCATGAAAATCACTTTAAACATGCTAATTTTAGCTCTAACACTGATGATCCACCTACAAATGTGAACTGACGTTCAAAAATAAAATATTTGAAAACGGACCATTTTCCACATTTCTGAAGCATGACGTAATGGGGGGGTGTTATCTCTTTTGTCGAAAATCAGCCGTTTTTGCTTGAACATTAAATGCCTCCAAATGGTATTTAATTAATTTCCCGGGGTGAAGAAACCCTTTTTGAGAACTCAGAGTGAGTAAATTGGCCATTTTTATGCACTTTTAACCATTCCATAAATCTTGTGTTTAGGGCCCCTGGAAGCATGAAAATCACTTTAAACATGCTAATTTTAGCTCTAACACTGATGATCCACCTACAAATGTGAACTGACGTTCAAAAATAAAACATTCGAAAACGGACCATTTTCCACATTTCTGAAGCATGACGTAATGGGGGGGTGTTATCTCTTTTGTCGAAAATCAGCCGTTTTTGCTTGAACATTAAATGCCTCCAAATGGTATTTAATTAACTTCCCGAGCCCCTGGAAGCATGAAAATCACTTTAAACATGCTAATTTTAGCTCAAACACTGATGATCCACCTACAAATGTGAACTGACGTTCAAAAATAAAACATTTGAAAACGGACCATTTTCCACATTTCTGAAGCATGACGTAATGGGGGGGTGTTATCTCTTTTGTCGAAAATCAGCCGTGTTTGCTTGAACATTAAATGCCTCCAAATGGTATTTAATTAACTTCCCGGGGTGAAGAAACCCTTTTTGAGAACTCAGAGTGAGTAAATTGGCCATTTTCATGCACTTTTAACCATTCCATAAATCTTGTGTTTAGGGCCCCTGGAAGCATGAAAATCACTTTAAACATGCTAATTTTAGCTCTAACACTGATGATCCACCTACAAATGTGAACTGACGTTCAAAAATAAAACATTTGAAAACGGACCATTTTCCACATTTCTGAAGCATGACGTAATGGGGGGGTGTTATCTCTTTTGTCGAAAATCAGCTGTTTTTGCTTGAACATTAAATGCCTCCATATGGTATTTAATTAACTTCCTGAGCCCCTGGAAGCATGAAAATCACTTTAAACATGCTAATTTTAGCTCTAACACTGATGATCCACCTACAAATGTGAACTGACGTTCAAAAATAAAACATTTGAAAACTAACCATTTTCCACATTTCTGAAGCATGACGTAATGGGGGGGTGTTATCTCTTTTGTCGAAAATCAGCCGTTTTTGCTTGAACATTAAATGCCTCCAAATGGTATTTAATTAACTTCCCGGGGTGAAGAAACACTTTTTGAGAACTCAGAGTGAGTAAATTGGCCATTTTCATGCACTTTTAACCATTCCATAAATCTTGTGTTTAGGGCCCCTGGAAGCATGAAAATCACTTATGGCCGAGATACCCGCCACCCCCTCTCAACACAATCCCCAAAAGGAGTGAAACCGGAAACAGTTCTTGAAGTTTTTGGAAGTGGGATGGAGTGACCATCCCGGCCGTATTTATTAAAACAAAATTAAAACATTAAACGTTTCATGTTATGTACAATTTCATTACCATATTGCGATGTTTGGCTAACCTTAACAGATTCTCTAATACAGAGGTTCTCCTAGCCGAACTAGCAACCTACAAAACATTTCTTGACATATTGAAATTGTACAACCTAACGTTTAAGGGCCAACGGCAGGGTCATAACCGGTGTCAAGATCCCTAACCAGACTTACCCCTCCCACTTGGGATGGGCGACAGCACGGAGGCGTACCTCAAGTGCAACTACTACCAATTTCCCTTGTCTTGACGGGGGCACCTAAAACTCGACGCCAGTTAAAGGTCGTTCGAATACTCGTGTGAGGTATCTAGAAGGTATCGTGGCCCTTATCCCAACCCCACACAACTTACCGCATCTGCCGTCGCAGATGTCACTGGCCCCGGGAAATTCCCCAGGAGGGGGCTGTAACCCCTCCTACAAAGGAAGGGGCCTTGACCGCCTTTCCTTTACTTCCGGCGACCCATCCTTAGAAGGGACCGCCTCCCCATTGAGGGGCCAATGGCCACCTCTCCCGAGCGCTCCCATCCGTGTTGGGTGACGCCCACTCATAGGGATCTACTAATTAGTGCTCACCGATCATGACCTTACCGCCTACCAAAATAAATACGACAGTGCAAATTAACCTAAGAATACCTTGGCCACTATGACCGAAAGAGCATACATCAAAATTCAACACTAAACTGAATATCTTTAATGGCAAACGTACTCAAAAACGACCATTCTTTATTAACTCAAAATCAACATGGCACTACAACCTGTAAACGCAAACAAACAAAATTAATCAACTTTATTATACACAACTGGCTGTCTTCAGGGGCTGGTGGGTGGGTCAAAATTGGCTCTTCGTTCTGTCCCGAGCTCACGTGCAGCGAGGAGGTGCAGCTTCAGAGCACAAGAACAAGAGGATGTCTTCTGGTCTTGCGTCCCTTTTTATCCGTCTTCAGGGCGGGCGTATACCCGCCCCTGCCTGCCCCTGAGGGCGTGGCTGGCTGCGTCGGTGTCTAGGCCAGCCCACTCTAGGGCGGGAACGAGCGCGCCCCAGCTACGCCGCTTCGGGCATACCAGCTGAGACGCGCCTCCCGCCCAAAATGGCTTCCCGGGGGGATCGAGGCACTCGGCCATACGTTCGGGGGGACCGATTCGGTCGCCCCTTTCCATATGGCCGAGATACCCGCCACCCCCTCTCAACACAATCCCCAAAAGGAGTGAAACCGGAAACAGTTCTTGAAGTTTTTGGAAGTGGGATGGAGTGACCATCCCGGCCGTATTTATTAAAACAAAATTAAAACATTAAACGTTTCATGTTATGTACAATTTCATTACCATATTGCGATGTTTGGCTAACCTTAACAGATTCTCTAATACAGAGGTTCTCCTAGCCGAACTAGCAACCTACAAAACATTTCTTGACATATTGAAATTGTACAACCTAACGTTTAAGGGCCAACGGCAGGGTCATAACCGGTGTCAAGATCCCTAACCAGACTTACCCCTCCCACTTGGGATGGGCGACAGCACGGAGGCGTACCTCAAGTGCAACTACTACCAATTTCCCTTGTCTTGACGGGGGCACCTAAAACTCGACGCCAGTTAAAGGTCGTTCGAATACTCGTGTGAGGTATCTAGAAGGTATCGTGGCCCTTATCCCAACCCCACACAACTTACCGCATCTGCCGTCGCAGATGTCACTGGCCCCGGGAAATTCCCCAGGAGGGGGCTGTAACCCCTCCTACAAAGGAAGGGGCCTTGACCGCCTTTCCTTTACTTCCGGCGACCCATCCTTAGAAGGGACCGCCTCCCCATTGAGGGGCCAATGGCCACCTCTCCCGAGCGCTCCCATCCGTGTTGGGTGACGCCCACTCATAGGGATCTACTAATTAGTGCTCACCGATCATGACCTTACCGCCACAGGCCCGGATAGTTGACCGGCTATCCGGGCCCCCCACAAAACTCCTAGCTAAAGGTCATGTTCCAACGTTTTTAACCATGCTAAGAAGTCTCCTACGAGTAACTCATTTCCCACCCGAGACAAATGCACACCATCCCCCAGATACATACTGTCATCATTAATACAACCGTGCGAGATAGAATGCAATGTCCTGGAACGGAACAACCTACCCATTTTGTTATTAAGTTTCCTAACAGAATGGTTCAAAGCAGGGATCGAAATAGCCCCCCGCCACACTTTTCGTGGGATCATATGAGACCACGCAATTATGCACCCCGGAACTTTCCTCGCCAACCAACTTACAGTGGAAAGCATTGCCTCCAGGAGAAGTCGTCTACCGGTGGTGACCAAATCATTGCCCCCTAAATGTACTATGACTATAGACGGCGGTGACCTCATCCGCCCTAACAAACCCTCAAAGTAAGCCTGAAACTGGTCAATACAGAGACCGCCCCTTCCGTAGAAGGACATCCTGTACCCGTATTCCCCAGCTACGTGAATCATGTCACCTGCTTCGAATACGTCTGCGGCACGCCTCACGTATGAGTGGCCCACGACCCACACCTCCTTTCTCACAGCCGGTGATGTCTGACCGCTGGCCCGGTGTTGGGTCGACTGCATAGTCCGCCCCGCCTCGAAGGCTTGCGTAACTGAAAACCAAACAAAAGACAAGAAGCGTGAGTACATTATTACAGCTTCACAACATGTGCAACCGCACATACCTCTTATAACAATTGGAGGACCAACGCCCCACTCGTTTTACTTGTTCCACATTAAGACCCCTGGCTGCAGCTTCAGTGGCAGCCCCTATCCGAAAGGAATGGGTCCCAAACTCACCCGGGTCCAAGCCCGCTGCGGTAATCGACATCGCGAGCACCCGCTGAAACTGAAACTTTGTCAGTGGGGTGGCGTCCGCGTGTCTCAACATTGTCCCCCCCCATGATGCCACCCTTCGTGCTAGGTAATCCTCTAAACAGCTCACCGGACACATGGAAGACCCTGGAATCCTGCGAATGACTATGCAGTCTCCCACCCCACTTTGATCGGTTTTTGACTTGACAAAGGATACCGTCATAGTCTCACCCCTGATCTGAACGTGTTCCCGGCACAAACCCCCCGCCACATCCCGCTTGCTCCTTGCCACCAGCTCACTTATCCTCATAGCCCCGTGAAATGCAAGCGTAAAAGCGGCTCGGAACAAACAGGCCTCGAACTGAGACGAGCATATGTCGGGGAGTGTGGCCAGCAACTGGGACAACCTATCCAGACCTATCGGGCGCCTCTCATCTACTCTGCGACCCTCAAGGCGTTGCCACCCACGCAGCGCTTTCTGTACAGCAAAAGACGCTGTCGGGTCCTGGATATTATGAGCCCTGGCAACAAAGGAGATGGCAGCACGATGCCTCTGGGCTGTAGCCACCGACTTCCCAGCCTTACGCAAGGACATCAGAAAATGTACTACCCAATCCTCATGCCCCCAAAGTCCCCCTCTCTCAGTCCCCAAAAAGGCCAAATAAGCCCGAAACGCCCCTTCGTATGCCTTCCTCGTCCTTGGTGCTAGACTCTCTCCCACGAGGTAACGAAGTTCGGGGCACCGAGAGACCAGAGAGCTTCGGGAAAGGGTGCTGGCTCGGGGTCCGCTGAGGGAAGGAAACCCGAGAAAGCCTGCATTTGAAAACGAGACAGTGCATCAGCAGCCTGATTCATCACCCCCGGGACATGTTTTGCTCTGAATACCACGTTCAGTTGCATACACAGTAAGACAATTTCCTTAAGCAGCCTCAAAATCATTTTACAACGTGCTGCCTGACTATTGATGCATTCTACAACGGTCATATTGTCAGACCAAAATATGACAGAATGATTTTTGAATCCATCGGGCCAGGATCTGAGGGCCACCAAAATAGGAAACAGCTCAAGGAAAGCAATATTACTCGTCAGCCCCTCCTCGTGCCACCATGTTGGCCACTTTTGTGCCGACCATTTTGTGCCGAAGATGGCGCCGAAACCCATGCTTCCCGCTGAATCCGTCCATAGACCAAGCTCTTCAGAGGACAAGGCCGGTTTGTTCCAGACGACTCGACCATTGAAATCCGCCAAAAATGCTAACCAAATACGCATGTCTTGGCGGACCTCGGCCGATAACCTCGTGCGATGGTGACCCTCCTTTAGGCCGACCATCGCCTGTGCAATCGAACGGGAGAAGGGGCGGGCCATCGGGATCACCCTTAAGGCAAAATTCAACTTCCCCACCAATTGCTGCAATTGGTGCAGCGTAACTTTAGATGCCGTGATACACATTTGCAGGGCTGTCTTGAATTTCGATACTTTGGAAGCTGGTAAACGAAAACAACCCTCACTAGAGTCCAACTCGATCCCGAGGAACTCGAGGCAAGTCGTGGGACCCACAGTTTTACCTGGTGCCAACGGCACGCCAAATTGATTCATTAAAACACAAAATTCAGTCAAGGCCCGGGCACATTCATCATCCCCAGCGGCCCCAAGGAACAGAAAGTCATCGAGGTAATGCATCACATTCCGAAAACCTGTTTTCTTCGTGTAAACCCATTGCAGAAAACTACTGAATTTCTCGAAATAAGCACAAGATATCGAGCAACCCATCGGCATACACCTGTCCATGTAATACAAACCTTGAAACATGAATCCCAACAAACGTTGGTCTTCCGGGTATACCGGGAGCAAACGGAACGCTGACTCGATATCTGATTTCGCCATCAGCGTCCCGGGCCCCAGGCGATTCAAAATGGCTACGGCCTCATCGAATGATGCGTACCGCACCGAACACATTTCTGGATTAATTGCATCGTTTACAGAAAGGCCATGAGGGGCTGATAAATTGTGAATCAATCGAAACTCACCCGGGTCCTTCTTGGGGACCACCCCTAAAGGAGAACAAACAAAGTTCGGCACCGGGGGGACAGGAAACGGGCCGGCAACCCGACCTCGGGTAACCTCTTTCCGGATCTTATCCTGTACTACAGTAGTATGCTGCAAGACGGAAAGTTGATTTTTGCACGTCCCGACACCCTGAAAGTTACCCACCGGGATGCGGAAACCATATGAAAAACCGTTTCGTAGCACCCCAGCAGAAGTACGATCTGGGTATTCGCTGAGCCAGGGAATCATCGCCAGGGTATCAATCGGGGTTGGTAAAGGCGCCCCTCGGACTATATTAGACCTGTTTAGCGCCTCCTCTACCCCCATTTTCACCCGATTTGGCTCTGCACGAGGACTCAGGATGGGGTGCCCCACAACCACTACATTCGTGTTTGAACTTACAAGATCCCGGGGGCCTAGTACATTTGCTTCTGTTGAAATTGAAACAGACCCCCCTCTTCCCTGTATTGCCGGCGGGTCTCGGGTAATCGTCTGTACCCGTACCCGACCGAAAGGGTGTCCCCCCATTTTGGCGGGAGGACTCACTAACAGCACTCCCCACCAACGGCACTTTCAACATCCCCGACTCTTTCATCTTATTCCATGTTAAAGAATCGTAACAGTCCCAGGTTAAACTTTTGTTATGCTCCATCGCTTTCCTGAAAAGGTTGTCATAACAGAACCATTGGTTACCTTGGTGTGATGTCGAGTACCCCATAATTCGTGACTGATATACTGGAAATTCAGGGAGCAAATCAGGCCTACGTTCCCCCAAAATTGCCGTAAAAATTCCCCAAGCATTACCCCAGTTACCAATATTTTCATTCACTTTAAAGGCGGCCATTTTTGCGCGCCAAACACTCGGATGCATCAGATCCTTTTGACCCTTAACAGTTTCGACCTCATAGTGATCAACGAGCAGGGAGAAAATGTTAACGTATTCCCCCGCCCAAATCTTTTCCTTTATTGGCAAAGGAACATGTTGCCCCAATTTTTCTCTACGAGAGGGGGTTGACTCATCCCTTGCAATCGGCAATGGCCGCTTACCTGCACCGGATGCTGCTTCCGTCCCTCGTGGCTTGTCTATCGCCGCATCCGGCGCGGGCACCTTGGCTGTATCACGTTTCTCGCGCAACTGCTTTATGAGTGCTTGCGCTTCGGTAGCCATGGCGCCCCCATTACCGTCCCCCAACCATGCTGCTAACTGTGCCGCCAACTCGGGAGGCATATCTTCGGCAGACGTCGGGGTGACTACCACGGGAATCGGATTCCCCTCATCCGGTACCGGGGCCGGTACCGGGGCTGGCGCCTCGAGCGGGGAACAGGGAACCGGGACGTCTCCCCCGACCGGCCCCCTTCTCGGCCTCTTTGGCTTCCCTCCGGCCGGTGGACGCCCCGATCCCTCCTCGCCGTCTCGCTCCGCCAACCGCTTCTTAATTTCGGACATGTCCTTCATGAGGGCCCGAACCAACTGGTCAGTCGACATTGTCTTCGCTCCTTTCTTGGGCATCTTTTCAGATGAAGTATCTAAAAGACAAAGAGAGAGATTAAAACGCTCAAAATTGGCTCTTCGTTCTGTCCCGAGCTCACGTGCAGCGAGGAGGTGCAGCTTCAGAGCACAAGAACAAGAGGATGTCTTCTGGTCTTGCGTCCCTTTTTATCCGTCTTCAGGGCGGGCGTATACCCGCCCCTGCCTGCCCCTGAGGGCGTGGCTGGCTGCGTCGGTGTCTAGGCCAGCCCACTCTAGGGCAGGAACGAGCGCGCCCCAGCTACGCCGCTTCGGGCATACCAGCTGAGACGCGCCTCCCGCCCAAAATGGCTTCCCGGGGGGATCGAGGCACTCGGCCATACGTTCGGGGGGACCGATTCGGTCGCCCCTTTCCATTAAACATGCTAATTTTAGCTCTAACACTGATGATCCACCTACAAATGTGAACTGACGTTCAAAAATAAAACATTTGAAAACGGACCATTTTCCACATTTCTGAAGGATGACGTATTGGGGGGTTGTTATCTCTTTTGTCGAAAATCAGCCGTTTTTGCTTGAACATTAAATGCCTCCATATGGTATTTAATTAACTTCCCGAGCCCCTGGAAGCATGAAAATCACTTTAAACATGCTAATTTTAGCTCTAACACTGATGATCCACCTACAAATGTGAACTGACGTTCAAAAATAAAACATTTGAAAACGAACCATTTTCCACATTTCTGAAGCATGACGTAATGGGGGGGTGTTATCTCTTTTGTCGGTATTCAGCCGTTTTTGCTTGAACATTAAATGCCTCCAAATGGTATTTAATTAACTTCCCGGGGTGAAGAAACCCTTTTGAGAACTCAGAGTGAGCAAATTGGCCATTTTCATGCACTTTTAACCTTTCCATAAATCTTGTGTTTAGGGCCCCTAGAAGCATGAAAATCACTTTAAACATGCTAATTTTAGCTCTAACAATGATGATCCACCTACAAATGTGAACTGACGTTCAAAAATAAAACATTTGAAAACGGACCATTTTCCACATTTCTGAAGCATGACGTAATGGGGGGGGTGTTATCTCTTTAGTCGAAAATCAGCCGTTTTTGCTTGAACATTAAATGCCTCCATATGGTATTTAATTAACTTCCCGAGCCCCTGGAAGCATGAAAATCACTTTAAACATGCTAATTTTAGCTCTAACACTGATGATCCACCTACAAATGTGAACTGACGTTCAAAAATAAAACATTTCAAAACGAACCATTTTCCACATTTCTGAAGCATGACGTAATGGGGGGGTGTTATCTCTTTTGTCGGTATTCAGCCGATTTTGCTTGAACATTAAATGCCTCCAAATGGTATTTAATTAACTTCCCGGGGTGAAGAAACCCTTTTAAGAACTCAGAGTGAGTAAATTGGCCATTTTCATGCACTTTTAACCATTCCATAAATCTTGTGTTTAGGGCCCCTAGAAGCATGAAAATCACTTCAAACATGCTAATTTTTGCTCTAAAACTGATGATCCACCTACAAATGTGAACTGACGTTCAAAAATAAAACATTCGAAAACGGACCATTTTCCACATTTCTGAAGCATGACGTAATGGGGGGGTGTTATCTCTTTTGTCGAAAATCAGCTGTTTTTGCTTGAACATTCAATGCCTCCATATGGTATTTAATTAACTTCCTGAGCCCCTGGAAGCATGAAAATCACTTTAAACATGCTAATTTTAGCTCTAACACTGATGATCCACCTACAAATGTGAACTGACGTTCAAAAATAAAATATTTGAAAACGGACCATTTTCCACATTTCTGAAGCATGACGTAATGGGGGGGTGTTATCTCTTTTGTCGAAAATCAGCCGTTTTTGCTTGAACATTAAATGCCTCCAAATGGTATTTAATTAATTTCCCGGGGTGAAGAAACCCTTTTTGAGAACTCAGAGTGAGTAAATTGGCCATTTTTATGCACTTTTAACCATTCCATAAATCTTGTGTTTAGGGCCCCTGGAAGCATGAAAATCACTTTAAACATGCTAATTTTAGCTCTAACACTGATGATCCACCTACAAATGTGAACTGACGTTCAAAAATAAAACATTCGAAAACGGACCATTTTCCACATTTCTGAAGCATGACGTAATGGGGGGGTGTTATCTCTTTTGTTGAAAATCAGCCGTTTTTGCTTGAACATTAAATGCCTCCAAATGGTATTTAATTAACTTCCCGAGCCCCTGGAAGCATGAAAATCACTTTAAACATGCTAATTTTAGCTCAAACACTGATGATCCACCTACAAATGTGAACTGACGTTCAAAAATAAAACATTTGAAAACGGACCATTTTCCACATTTCTGAAGCATGACGTAATGGGGGGGTGTTATCTCTTTTGTCGAAAATCAGCCGTTTTTGCTTGAACATTAAATGCCTCCAAATGGTATTTAATTAACTTCCCGGGGTGAAGAAACCCTTTTTGAGAACTCAGAGTGAGTAAATTGGCCATTTTCATGCACTTTTAACCATTCCATAAATCTTGTGTTTAGGGCCCCTGGAAGCATGAAAATCACTTTAAACATGCTAATGTTAGCTCTAACACTGATGATCCACCTACAAATGTGAACTGACGTTCAAAAATAAAACATTTGAAAACGGACCATTTTCCACATTTCTGAAGCATGACGTAATGGGGGGGTGTTATCTCTTTTGTCGAAAATCAGCTGTTTTTGCTTGAACATTAAATGCCTCCATATGGTATTTAATTAACTTCCTGAGCCCCTGGAAGCATGAAAATCACTTTAAACATGCTAATTTTAGCTCTAACACTGATGATCCACCTACAAATGTGAACTGACGTTCAAAAATAAAACATTTGAAAACGAACCATTTTCAACATTTCTGAAGCATGACATAATGGGGGGGTGTTATCTCTTTTGTCGGTATTCAGCCGTTTTTGCTTGAACATTAAATGCCTCCAAATGGTATTTAATTAACTTCCCGGGGTGAAGAAACCCTTTTGAGAACTCAGAGTGAGTAAATTGGCCATTTTCATGCACTTTTAACCATTCCATAAATCTTGTGTTTAGGGCCCCTGGAAGCATGAAAATCACTTTAAACATGCTAATTTTAGCTCTAACACTGATGATCCACAAACAAATGTGAACTGACGTTCAAAAATAAAACATTTGAAAACGGACCATTTTCCACATTTCTGAAGCATGACGTAATGGGGGGGTGTTATCTCTTTTGTCGAAAATCAGCCGTTTTTGCTTGAACATTAAATGCCTCCAAATGGTATTTCATTAATTTCCCGAGCCCCTGGAAGCATGAAAATCACTTTAAACATGCTAATTTTAGCTCTAACACTGATGATCCACCTACAAATGTGAACTGACGTTCAAAAATAAAACATTTGAAAACGGACCATTTTCCACATTTCTGAAGCATGACGTAATGGGGGGGTGTTATCTCTTTTGTCGAAAATCAGCCGTTTTTGCTTGAACATTAAATGCCTCCAAATGGTATTTAATTAACTTCCCGAGCCCCTGGAAGCATGAAAATCACTTTAAACATGCTAATTTTAGCTCTAACACTGATGATCCACCTACAAATGTGAACTGACGTTCAAAAATAAAACATTTGAAAACGGACCATTTTCCACATTTCTGAAGCATGACGTAATGGGGGGGGTGTTATCTCTTTTGTCGGTATTCAGCCGTTTTTGCTTGAACATTAAATGCCTCCAAATGGTATTTAATTAACTTCCCAGGGTTGAGAAACCCTTTTTGAGAACTCAGAGTGAGTAAATTGGCCATTTTCATGCTTTTTTAACCATTCCATAAATCTTGTGTTTAGGGCCCCTGGAAGTATGAAAATCACTTTAAACATGCTAATTTTAGCTCTAACACTGATGATCCACCTACAAATGTGAACTGACGTTCAAAAATAAAACATTTGAAAACGGACCATTTTCCACATTTCTGAAGCATGACGTAATGGGGGGGTGTTATCTCTTTTGTCGAAAATCACCCGTTTTTGCTTGAACATTAAATGCCTCCAAATGGTATTTATTTAACTTCCCGGGGTGAAGAAACCCTTTTTGAGAACTCAGAGTGAGTAAATTGGCCATTTTCATGCACTTTTAACCATTCCATAAATCTTGTGTTTAGGGCCCCTGGAAGCATGAAAATCACTTTAAACATGCTAATTTTAGCTCTAACACTGATGATCCACCTACAAATGTGAACTGACGTTCAAAAATAAAACATTTGAAAACGGACCATTTTCCACATTTCTGAAGCATGACGTAATGGGTATCTCTTTTGTCGAAAATCAGCCGTTTTTGCTTGAACATTAAATGCCTCCAAATGGTATTTAATTAACTTCCCGAGCCCCTGGAAGCATGAAAATCACTTTAAACATGCTAATTTTAGCTCTAACACTGATGATCCACCTACAAATGTGAACTGACGTTCAAAAATAAAACATTTCAAAACGAACCATTTTCCACATTTCTGAAGCATGACGTAATGGGGGGGTGTTATCTCTTTTGTCGGTATTCAGCCGATTTTGCTTGAACATTAAATGCCTCCAAATGGTATTTAATTAACTTCCCGGGGTGAAGAAACCCTTTTGAGAACTCAGAGTGAGTAAATTGGCCATTTTCATGCACTTTTAACCATTCCATAAATCTTGTGTTTAGGGCCCCTAGAAGCATGAAAATCACTTCAAACATGCTAATTTTTGCTCTAAAACTGATGATCCACCTACAAATGTGAACTGACGTTCAAAAATAAAACATTCGAAAACGGACCATTTTCCACATTTCTGAAGCATGACGTAATGGGGGGGGTGTTATCTCTTTTGTCGAAAATCAGCTGTTTTTGCTTGAACATTCAATGCCTCCATATGGTATTTAATTAACTTCCTGAGCCCTTGGAAGCATGAAAATCACTTTAAACATGCTAATTTTAGCTCTAACACTGATGATCCACCTACAAATGTGAACTGACGTTCAAAAATAAAACATTCGAAAATGGACCATTTTCCACATTTCTGAAGCATGACGTAATGGGGGGGTGTTATCTCTTTTGTTGAAAATCAGCCGTTTTTGCTTGAACATTAAATGCCTCCAAATGGTATTTAATTAACTTCCCGAGCCCCTGGAAGCATGAAAATCACTTTAAACATGCTAATTTTAGCTCAAACACTGATGATCCACCTACAAATGTGAACTGACGTTCAAAAATAAAACATTTGAAAACGGACCATTTTCCACATTTCTGAAGCATGAAGTAATGGGGGGGTGTTATCTCTTTAGTCGAAAATCAGCCGTTTTGCTTGAACATTAAATGCCTCCAAATGGTATTTAATTAACTTCCCGAGCCCCTGGAAGCATGAAAATCACTTTAAACATGCTAATTTTAGCTCTAACACTGATGATCCACAAACAAATGTGAACTGACGTTCAAAAATAAAACATTTGAAAACGGACCATTTTCCACATTTCTGAAGCATGACGTAATGGGGGGGTGTTATCTCTTTTGTCGAAAATCAGCCGTTTTTGCTTGAACATTAAATGCCTCCAAATTGTATTTCATTAATTTCCCGAGCCCCTGGAAGCATGAAAATCACTTTAAACATGCTAATTTTAGCTCTAACACTGATGATCCACCTACAAATGTGAACTGACGTTCAAAAATAAAACATTTGAAAACGGACCATTTTCCACATTTCTGAAGCATGACGTAATGGGGGGGTGTTATCTCTTTTGTCGAAAATCAGCCGTTTTTGCTTGAACATTAAATGCCTCCAAATGGTATTTAATTAATTTCCCGGGGTGAAGAAACCCTTTTTGAGAACTCAGAGTGAGTAAATTGGCCATTTTTATGCACTTTTAACCATTCCATAAATCTTGTGTTTAGGGCCCCTGGAAGCATGAAAATCACTTTAAACATGCTAATTTTAGCTCTAACACTGATGATCCACCTACAAATGTGAACTGACGTTCAAAAATAAAACATTCGAAAACGGACCATTTTCCACATTTCTGAAGCATGACGTAATGGGGGGGTGTTATCTCTTTTGTCGAAAATCAGCCGTTTTTGCTTGAACATTAAATGCCTCCAAATGGTATTTAATTAACTTCCCGAGCCCCTGGAAGCATGAAAATCACTTTAAACATGCTAATTTTAGCTCAAACACTGATGATCCACCTACAAATGTGAACTGACGTTCAAAAATAAAACATTTGAAAACGGACCATTTTCCACATTTCTGAAGCATGACGTAATGGGGGGGTGTTATCTCTTTTGTCGAAAATCAGCCGTTTTTGCTTGAACATTAAATGCCTCCAAATGGTATTTAATTAACTTCCCGGGGTGAAGAAACCCTTTTTGAGAACTCAGAGTGAGTAAATTGGCCATTTTCATGCACTTTTAACCATTCCATAAATCTTGTGTTTAGGGCCCCTGGAAGCATGAAAATCACTTTAAACATGCTAATTTTAGCTCTAACACTGATGATCCACCTACAAATGTGAACTGACGTTCAAAAATAAAACATTTGAAAACGGACCATTTTCCACATTTCTGAAGCATGACGTAATGGGGGGGTGTTATCTCTTTTGTCGAAAATCAGCTGTTTTTGCTTGAACATTAAATGCCTCCATATGGTATTTAATTAACTTCCTGAGCCCCTGGAAGCATGAAAATCACTTTAAACATGCTAATTTTAGCTCTAACACTGATGATCCACCTACAAATGTGAACTGACGTTCAAAAATAAAACATTTGAAAACGAACCATTTTCCACATTTCTGAAGCATGACGTAATGGGGGGGTGTTATCTCTTTTGTCGAAAATCAGCCGTTTTTGCTTGAACATTAAATGCCTCCAAATGGTATTTAATTAACTTCCCGGGGTGAAGAAACACTTTTTGAGAACTCAGAGTGAGTAAATTGGCCATTTTCATGCACTTTTAACCATTCCATAAATCTTGTGTTTAGGGCCCCTGGAAGCATGAAAATCACTTTAAACATGCTAATTTTAGCTCTAACACTGATGATCCACCTACAAATGTGAACTGACGTTCAAAAATAAAACATTTGAAAACGGACCATTTTCCACATTTCTGAAGGATGACGTATTGGGGGGTTGTTATCTCTTTTGTCGAAAATCAGCCGTTTTTGCTTGAACATTAAATGCCTCCATATGGTATTTAATTAACTTCCCGAGCCCCTGGAAGCATGAAAATCACTTTAAACATGCTAATTTTAGCTCTAACACTGATGATCCACCTACAAATGTGAACTGACGTTCAAAAATAAAACATTTGAAAACGAACCATTTTCCACATTTCTGAAGCATGACGTAATGGGGGGGTGTTATCTCTTTTGTCGGTATTCAGCCGTTTTTGCTTGAACATTAAATGCCTCCAAATGGTATTTAATTAACTTCCCGGGGTGAAGAAACCCTTTTGAGAACTCAGAGTGAGCAAATTGGCCATTTTCATGCACTTTTAACCTTTCCATAAATCTTGTGTTTAGGGCCCCTAGAAGCATGAAAATCACTTTAAACATGCTAATTTTAGCTCTAACACTGATGATCCACCTACAAATGTGAACTGACGTTCAAAAATAAAACATTTGAAAACGGACCATTTTCCACATTTCTGAAGCATGACGTAATGGGGGGGGTGTTATCTCTTTTGTCGAAAATCAGCCGTTTTTGCTTGAACATTAAATGCCTCCATATGGTATTTAATTAACTTCCCGAGCCCCTGGAAGCATGAAAATCACTTTAAACATGCTAATTTTAGCTCTAACACTGATGATCCACCTACAAATGTGAACTGACGTTCAAAAATAAAATATTTGAAAACTGACCATTTTCCACATTTCTGAAGCATGACGTAATGGGGGGGTGTTATCTCTTTTGTCGAAAATCACCCGTTTTTGCTTGAACATTAAATGCCTCCAAATGGTATTTATTTAACTTCCCGGGGTGAAGAAACCCTTTTTGAGAACTCAGAGTGAGTAAATTGGCCATTTTCATGCACTTTTAACCATTCCATAAATCTTGTGTTTAGGGCCCCTGGAAGCATGAAAATCACTTTAAACATGCTAATTTTAGCTCTAACACTGATGATCCACCTACAAATGTGAACTGACGTTCAAAAATAAAACATTTGAAAACGGACCATTTTCCACATTTCTGAAGCATGACGTAATGGGTATCTCTTTTGTCGAAAATCAGCCGTTTTTGCTTGAACATTAAATGCCTCCAAATGGTATTTAATTAACTTCCCGAGCCCCTGGAAGCATGAAAATCACTTTAAACATGCTAATTTTAGCTCTAACACTGATGATCCACCTACAAATGTGAACTGACGTTCAAAAATAAAACATTTGAAAACGGACCATTTTCCACATTTCTGAAGCATGACGTAATGGGGGGTGTTATCTCTTTTGTCGAAAATCAGCTGTTTTTGCTTGAACATTAAATGCCTCCATATGGTATTTAATTAACTTCCTGAGCCCCTGGAAGCATGAAAATCACTTTAAACATGCTAATTTTAGCTCTAACACTGATGATCCACCTACAAATGTGAACTGACGTTCAAAAATAAAACATTTGAAAACGAACCATTTTCCACATTTCTGAAGCATGACGTAATGGGGGGGTGTTATCTCTTTTGTCGGTATTCAGCCGTTTTTGCTTGAACATTAAATGCCTCCAAATGGTATTTAATTAACTTCCCGGGGTGAAGAAACCCTTTTGAGAACTCAGAGTGAGTAAATTGGCCATTTTCATGCACTTTTAACCATTCCATAAATCTTGTGTTTAGGGCCCCTGGAAGCATGAAAATCACTTTAAACATGCTAATTTTAGCTCTAACACTGATGATCCACAAACAAATGTGAACTGACGTTCAAAAATAAAACATTTGAAAACGGACCATTTTCCACATTTCTGAAGCATGACGTAATGGGGGGGTGTTATCTCTTTTGTCGAAAATCAGCCGTTTTTGCTTGAACATTAAATGCCTCCAAATGGTATTTCATTAATTTCCCGAGCCCCTGGAAGCATGAAAATCACTTTAAACATGCTAATTTTAGCTCTAACACTGATGATCCACCTACAAATGTGAACTGACGTTCAAAAATAAAACATTTGAAAACGGACCATTTTCCACATTTCTGAAGCATGACGTAATGGGGGGGGTGTTATCTCTTTTGTCGAAAATCAGCCGTTTTTGCTTGAACATTAAATGCCTCCAAATGGTATTTAATTAACTTCCCGAGCCCCTGGAAGCATGAAAATCACTTTAAACATGCTAATTTTAGCTCTAACACTGATGATCCACCTACAAATGTGAACTGACGTTCAAAAATAAAACATTTGAAAACGGACCATTTTCCACATTTCTGAAGCATGACGTAATGGGGGGGGTGTTATCTCTTTTGTCGGTATTCAGCCGTTTTTGCTTGAACATTAAATGCCTCCAAATGGTATTTAATTAACTTCCCAGGGTTGAGAAACCCTTTTTGAGAACTCAGAGTGAGTAAATTGGCCATTTTCATGCTTTTTTAACCATTCCATAAATCTTGTGTTTAGGGCCCCTGGAAGTATGAAAATCACTTTAAACATGCTAATTTTAGCTCTAACACTGATGATCCACCTACAAATGTGAACTGACGTTCAAAAATAAAACATTTGAAAACGGACCATTTTCCACATTTCTGAAGCATGACGTAATGGGGGGGTGTTATCTCTTTTGTCGAAAATCACCCGTTTTTGCTTGAACATTAAATGCCTCCAAATGGTATTTATTTAACTTCCCGGGGTGAAGAAACCCTTTTTGAGAACTCAGAGTGAGTAAATTGGCCATTTTCATGCACTTTTAACCATTCCATAAATCTTGTGTTTAGGGCCCCTGGAAGCATGAAAATCACTTTAAACATGCTAATTTTAGCTCTAACACTGATGATCCACCTACAAATGTGAACTGACGTTCAAAAATAAAACATTTGAAAACGGACCATTTTCCACATTTCTGAAGCATGACGTAATGGGTATCTCTTTTGTCGAAAATCAGCCGTTTTTGCTTGAACATTAAATGCCTCCAAATGGTATTTAATTAACTTCCCGAGCCCCTGGAAGCATGAAAATCACTTTAAACATGCTAATTTTAGCTCTAACACTGATGATCCACCTACAAATGTGAACTGACGTTCAAAAATAAAACATTTGAAAACTGACCATTTTCCACATTTCTGAAGCATGACGTAATGGGGGGGTGTTATCTCTTTTGTCGAAAATCACCCGTTTTTGCTTGAACATTAAATGCCTCCAAATGGTATTTAATTAACTTCCCAGGGTGAAGAAACCCTTTTTGAGAACTCAGAGTGAGTAAATTGGCCATTTTCATGCACTTTTAACCATTTCATAAATCTTGTGTTTAGGGCCCCTGGAAGCATGAAAATCACTTTAAACATGCTAATTTTAGCTCTAACACTGATGATCCACCTACAAATGTGAACTGGCGTTCAAAAATAAAACATTTGAAAACGGACCCTTTTCCACATTTCTGAAGCATGACGTAATGGGGGGGTGTTATCTCTTTTGTCGAAAATCAGCCGTTTTTGCTTGAACATTAAATGCCTCCAAATGGTATTTAATTAACTTCCCGAGCCCCTGGAAGCATGAAAATCACTTTAAACATGCTAATTTTAGCTCTAACACTGATGATCCACCTACAAATGTGAACTGACGTTCAAAAATAAAACATTTGAAAACGGACCATTTTCCACATTTCTGAAGCATGACGTAATGGGGGGGTGTTATCTATTTTGTCGAAAATCAGCCGTTTTTGCTTGAACATTAAAAGCCTCCAAATGGTATTTAATTAACTTCCCGGGGTGAAGAAACCCTTTTTGAGAACTCAGAGTGAGTAAATTGGCCATTTTCATGCACTTTTAACCATTCCATAAATCTTGTGTTTAGGGCCCCTGGAAGCATGAAAATCACTTTAAACATGCTAATTTTAGCTCTAGCACTGATGATCCACCTACAAATGTGAACTGACGTTCAAAAATAAAACATTTGAAAACGGACTATTTTCCACATTTCTGAAGCATGACGTAATGGGGGGGTGTTATCTCTTTTGTCGAAAATCAGCCGTTTTTGCTTGAACATTAAATGCCTCCAAATGGTATTTAATTAACTTCCCGGGGTGAAGAAACCCTTTTTGAGAACTCAGTGAGTAAATTGGCCATTTTCATACACTTTTAACCATTTCATAAATCTTGTGTTTAGGGCCCCTGGAAGCATGAAAATCACTTCAAACATGCTAATTTTAGCTCTAACACTGATGATCCACCTACAAATGTGAACTGACGTTCAAAAATAAAACATTTGAAAACGGACCATTTTCCACATTTCTGAAGCATGAAGTAATGGGGGGGTGTTATCTCTTTAGTCGAAAATCAGCCGTTTTGCTTGAACATTAAATGCCTCCAAATGGTATTTAATTAACTTCCCGAGCCCCTGGAAGCATGAAAATCACTTTAAACATGCTAATTTTAGCTCTAACACTGATGATCCACAAACAAATGTGAACTGACGTTCAAAAATAAAACATTTGAAAACGGACCATTTTCCACATTTCTGAAGCATGACGTAATGGGGGGGTGTTATCTCTTTTGTCGAAAATCACCAGTTTTTGCTTGAACATTAAATGCCTCCAAATGGTATTTAATTAACTTCCCAGGGTGAAGAAACCCTTTTTGAGAACTCAGAGTGAGTAAATTGGCCATTTTCATGCACTTTTAACCATTTCATAAATCTTGTGTTTAGGGCCCCTGGAAGCATGAAAATCACTTTAAACATGCTAATTTTAGCTCTAACACTGATGATCCACCTACAAATATGAACTGGCGTTCAAAAATAAAACATTTGAAAACGGACCATTTTCCACATTTCTGAAGCATGACGTAATGGGGGGGTGTTATCTCTTTTGTCGAAAATCAGCCGTTTTTGCTTGAACATTAAATGCCTCCAAATGGTATTTAATTAACTTCCCGAACCCCTGGAAGCATGAAAATCACTTTAAACATGCTAATTTTAGCTCTAACACTGATGATCCACCTACAAATGTGAACTGACGTTCAAAAATAAAACATTTGAAAACGGACCATTTTCCACATTTCTGAAGCATGACGTAATGGGGGGGTGTTATCTATTTTGTCGAAAATCAGCCGTTTTTGCTTGAACATTAAAAGCCTCCAAATGGTATTTAATTAACTTCCCGGGGTGAAGAAACCCTTTTTGAGAACTCAGAGTGAGTAAATTGGCCATTTTCATGCACTTTTAACCATTCCATAAATCTTGTGTTTAGGGCCCCTGGAAGCATGAAAATCACTTTAAACATGCTAATTTTAGCTCTAACACTGATGATCCACCTACAAATGTGAACTGACGTTCAAAAATAAAACATTTGAAAACGGACTATTTTCCACATTTCTGAAGCATGACGTAATGGGGGGGTGTTATCTCTTTTGTCGAAAATCAGCCGTTTTTGCTTGAACATTAAATGCCTCCAAATGGTATTTAATTAACTTCCCGGGGTGAAGAAACCCTTTTTGAGAACTCAGTGAGTAAATTGGCCATTTTCATACACTTTTAACCATTTCATAAATCTTGTGTTTAGGGCCCCTGGAAGCATGAAAATCACTTCAAACATGCTAATTTTAGCTCTAACACTGATGATCCACCTACAAATGTGAACTGACGTTCAAAAATAAAACATTTGAAAACGGACCATTTTCCACATTTCTGAAGCATGAAGTAATGGGGGGGTGTTATCTCTTTAGTCGAAAATCAGCCGTTTTGCTTGAACATTAAATGCCTCCAAATGGTATTTAATTAACTTCCCGAGCCCCTGGAAGCATGAAAATCACTTTAAACATGCTAATTTTAGCTCTAACACTGATGATCCACAAACAAATGTGAACTGACGTTCAAAAATAAAACATTTGAAAACGGACCATTTTCCACATTTCTGAAGCATGACGTAATGGGGGGGTGTTATCTCTTTTGTCGAAAATCAGCCGTTTTTGCTTGAACATTAAATGCCTCCAAATTGTATTTCATTAATTTCCCGAGCCCCTGGAAGCATGAAAATCACTTTAAACATGCTAATTTTAGCTCTAACACTGATGATCCACCTACAAATGTGAACTGACGTTCAAAAATAAAACATTTGAAAACGGACCATTTTCCACATTTCTGAAGCATGACGTAATGGGGGGGTGTTATCTCTTTTGTCGAAAATCAGCCGTTTTTGCTTGAACATTAAATGCCTCCAAATGGTATTTAATTAATTTCCCGGGGTGAAGAAACCCTTTTTGAGAACTCAGAGTGAGTAAATTGGCCATTTTTATGCACTTTTTACCATTCCATAAATCTTGTGTTTAGGGCCCCTGGAAGCATGAAAATCACTTTAAACATGCTAATTTTAGCTCTAACACTGATGATCCACCTACAAATGTGAACTGACGTTCAAAAATAAAACATTCGAAAACGGACCATTTTCCACATTTCTGAAGCATGACGTAATGGGGGGGTGTTATCTCTTTTGTCGAAAATCAGCCGTTTTTGCTTGAACATTAAATGCCTCCAAATGGTATTTAATTAACTTCCCGAGCCCCTGGAAGCATGAAAATCACTTTAAACATGCTAATTTTAGCTCAAACACTGATGATCCACCTACAAATGTGAACTGACGTTCAAAAATAAAACATTTGAAAACGGACCATTTTCCACATTTCTGAAGCATGACGTAATGGGGGGGTGTTATCTCTTTTGTCGAAAATCAGCCGTTTTTGCTTGAACATTAAATGCCTCCAAATGGTATTTAATTAACTTCCCGGGGTGAAGAAACCCTTTTTGAGAACTCAGAGTGAGTAAATTGGCCATTTTCATGCACTTTTAACCATTCCATAAATCTTGTGTTTAGGGCCCCTGGAAGCATGAAAATCACTTTAAACATGCTAATTTTAGCTCTAACACTGATGATCCACCTACAAATGTGAACTGACGTTCAAAAATAAAACATTTGAAAACGAACCATTTTCCACATTTCTGAAGCATGACGTAATGGGGGGGTGTTATCTCTTTTGTCGGTATTCAGCCGTTTTTGCTTGAACATTAAATGCCTCCAAATGGTATTTAATTAACTTCCCGGGGTGAAGAAACCCTTTTGAGAACTCAGAGTGAGCAAATTGGCCATTTTCATGCACTTTTAACCTTTCCATAAATCTTGTGTTTAGGGCCCCTAGAAGCATGAAAATCACTTTAAACATGCTAATTTTAGCTCTAACACTGATGATCCACCTACAAATGTGAACTGACGTTCAAAAATAAAACATTTGAAAACGGACCATTTTCCACATTTCTGAAGCATGACGTAATGGGGGGGTGTTATCTCTTTAGTCGAAAATCAGCCGTTTTTGCTTGAACATTAAATGCCTCCATATGGTATTTAATTAACTTCCCGAGCCCCTGGAAGCATGAAAATCACTTTAAACATGCTAATTTTAGCTCTAACACTGATGATCCACCTACAAATGTGAACTGACGTTCAAAAATAAAACATTTCAAAACGAACCATTTTCCACATTTCTGAAGCATGACGTAATGGGGGGGTGTTATCTCTTTTGTCGGTATTCAGCCGATTTTGCTTGAACATTAAATGCCTCCAAATGGTATTTAATTAACTTCCCGGGGTGAAGAAACCCCTTTGAGAACTCAGAGTGAGTAAATTGGCCATTTTCATGCACTTTTAACCATTCCATAAATCTTGTGTTTAGGGCCCCTAGAAGCATGAAAATCACTTCAAACATGCTAATTTTTGCTCTAAAACTGATGATCCACCTACAAATGTGAACTGACGTTCAAAAATAAAACATTCGAAAACGGACCATTTTCCACATTTCTGAAGCATGACGTAATGGGGGGGTGTTATCTCTTTTGTCGAAAATCAGCTGTTTTTGCTTGAACATTCAATGCCTCCATATGGTATTTAATTAACTTCCTGAGCCCCTGGAAGCATGAAAATCACTTTAAACATGCTAATTTTAGCTCTAACACTGATGATCCACCTACAAATGTGAACTGACGTTCAAAAATAAAATATTTGAAAACGGACCATTTTCCACATTTCTGAAGCATGACGTAATGGGGGGGTGTTATCTCTTTTGTCGAAAATCAGCCGTTTTTGCTTGAACATTAAATGCCTCCAAATGGTATTTAATTAATTTCCCGGGGTGAAGAAACCCTTTTTGAGAACTCAGAGTGAGTAAATTGGCCATTTTTATGCACTTTTAACCATTCCATAAATCTTGTGTTTAGGGCCCCTGGAAGCATGAAAATCACTTTAAACATGCTAATTTTAGCTCTAACACTGATGATCCACCTACAAATGTGAACTGACGTTCAAAAATAAAACATTCGAAAATGGACCATTTTCCACATTTCTGAAGCATGACGTAATGGGGGGGTGTTATCTCTTTTGTTGAAAATCAGCCGTTTTTGCTTGAACATTAAATGCCTCCAAATGGTATTTAATTAACTTCCCGAGCCCCTGGAAGCATGAAAATCACTTTAAACATGCTAATTTTAGCTCAAACACTGATGATCCACCTACAAATGTGAACTGACGTTCAAAAATAAAACATTTGAAAACGGACCATTTTCCACATTTCTGAAGCATGACGTAATGGGGGGGTGTTATCTCTTTTGTCGAAAATCAGCCGTTTTTGCTTGAACATTAAATGCCTCCAAATGGTATTTAATTAACTTCCCGGGGTGAAGAAACCCTTTTTGAGAACTCAGAGTGAGTAAATTGGCCATTTTCATGCACTTTTAACCATTCCATAAATCTTGTGTTTAGGGCCCCTGGAAGCATGAAAATCACTTTAAACATGCTAATGTTAGCTCTAACACTGATGATCCACCTACAAATGTGAACTGACGTTCAAAAATAAAACATTTGAAAACGGACCATTTTCCACATTTCTGAAGCATGACGTAATGGGGGGGTGTTATCTCTTTTGTCGAAAATCAGCTGTTTTTGCTTGAACATTAAATGCCTCCATATGGTATTTAATTAACTTCCTGAGCCCCTGGAAGCATGAAAATCACTTTAAACATGCTAATTTTAGCTCTAACACTGATGATCCACCTACAAATGTGAACTGACGTTCAAAAATAAAACATTTGAAAACGAACCATTTTCCACATTTCTGAAGCATGACGTAATGGGGGGGTGTTATCTCTTTTGTCGGTATTCAGCCGTTTTTGCTTGAACATTAAATGCCTCCAAATGGTATTTAATTAACTTCCCGGGGTGAAGAAACCCTTTTGAGAACTCAGAGTGAGTAAATTGGCCATTTTCATGCACTTTTAACCATTCCATAAATCTTGTGTTTAGGGCCCCTGGAAGCATGAAAATCACTTTAAACATGCTAATTTTAGCTCTAACACTGATGATCCACAAACAAATGTGAACTGACGTTCAAAAATAAAACATTTGAAAACGGACCATTTTCCACATTTCTGAAGCAAGACGTAATGGGGGGGTGTTATCTCTTTTGTCGAAAATCAGCCGTTTTTGCTTGAACATTAAATGCCTCCAAATGGTATTTCATTAATTTCCCGAGCCCCTGGAAGCATGAAAATCACTTTAAACATGCTAATTTTAGCTCTAACACTGATGATCCACCTACAAATGTGAACTGACGTTCAAAAATAAAACATTTGAAAACGGACCATTTTCCACATTTCTGAAGCATGACGTAATGGGGGGGTGTTATCTCTTTTGTCGAAAATCAGCCGTTTTTGCTTGAACATTAAATGCCTCCAAATGGTATTTAATTAACTTCCCGAGCCCCTGGAAGCATGAAAATCACTTTAAACATGCTAATTTTAGCTCTAACACTGATGATCCACCTACAAATGTGAACTGACGTTCAAAAATAAAACATTTGAAAACGGACCATTTTCCACATTTCTGAAGCATGACGTAATGGGGGGGTGTTATCTCTTTTGTCGAAAATCACCCGTTTTTGCTTGAACATTAAATGCCTCCAAATGGTATTTATTTAACTTCCCGGGGTGAAGAAACCCTTTTTGAGAACTCAGAGTGAGTAAATTGGCCATTTTCATGCACTTTTAACCATTCCATAAATCTTGTGTTTAGGGCCCCTGGAAGCATGAAAATCACTTTAAACATGCTAATTTTAGCTCTAACACTGATGATCCACCTACAAATGTGAACTGACGTTCAAAAATAAAACATTTGAAAACGGACCATTTTCCACATTTCTGAAGCATGACATAATGGGGGGGTGTTATCTCTTTTGTCGGTATTCAGCCGTTTTTGCTTGAACATTAAATGCCTCCAAATGGTATTTAATTAACTTCCCGGGGTGAAGAAACCCTTTTTGAGAACTCAGAGTGAGTAAATTGGCCATTTTCATGCACTTTTAACCATTCCATAAATCTTGTGTTTAGGGCCCCTGGAAGCATGAAAATCACTTTAAACATGCTAATTTTAGCTCTAACACTGATGATCCACCTACAAATGTGAACTGACGTTCAAAAATAAAACATTTGAAAACGGACCATTTTCCACATTTCTGAAGCATGACGTAATGGGGGGGTGTTATCTCTTTTGTCGAAAATCAGCCGTTTTTGCTTGAACATTAAATGCCTCCAAATGGTATTTAATTAACTTCCCGAGCCCCTGGAAGCATGAAAATCACTTTAAACATGCTAATTTTAGCTCTAACACTGATGATCCACCTACAAATGTGAACTGACGTTCAAAAATAAAACATTTGAAAACGGACCATTTTCCACATTTCTGAAGCATGACGTAATGGGGGGGTGTTATCTCTTTTGTCGAAAATCACCCGTTTTTGCTTGAACATTAAATGCCTCCAAATGGTATTTAATTAACTTCCCAGGGTGAAGAAACCCTTTTTGAGAACTCAGAGTGAGTAAATTGGCCATTTTCATGCACTTTTAACCATTTCATAAATCTTGTGTTTAGGGCCCCTGGAAGCATGAAAATCACTTTAAACATGCTAATTTTAGCTCTAACACTGATGATCCACCTACAAATGTGAACTGGCGTTCAAAAATAAAACATTTGAAAAAGGACCATTTTCCACATTTCTGAAGCATGACGTAATGGGGGGGTGTTATCTCTTTTGTCGAAAATCAGCCGTTTTTGCTTGAACATTAAATGCCTCCAAATGGTATTTAATTAACTTCCCGAGCCCCTGGAAGCATGAAAATCACTTTAAACATGCTAATTTTAGCTCTAACACTGATGATCCACCTACAAATGTGAACTGACGTTCAAAAATAAAACTTTTGAAAACGGACCATTTTCCACATTTCTGAAGCATGACGTAATGGGGGGGTGTTATCTCTTTTGTCGAAAATCAGCCGTTTTTGCTTGAACATTAAAAGCCTCCAAATGGTATTTAATTAACTTCCCGGGGTGAAGAAACCCTTTTTGAGAACTCAGAGTGAGTAAATTGGCCATTTTCATGCACTTTTAACCATTCCATAAATCTTGTGTTTAGGGCCCCTGGAAGCATGAAAATCACTTTAAACATGCTAATTTTAGCTCTAACACTGATGATCCACCTACAAATGTGAACTGACGTTCAAAAATAAAACATTTGAAAACGGACTATTTTCCACATTTCTGAAGCATGACGTAATGGGGGGGTGTTATCTCTTTTGTCGAAAATCGGCTGTTTTTGCTTGAACATTAAATGCCTCCAAATGGTATTTAATTAACTTCCCGGGGTGAAGAAACCCTTTTTGAGAACTCAGTGAGTAAATTGGCCATTTTCATGCACTTTTAACCATTTCATAAATCTTGTGTTTAGGGCCCCTGGAAGCATGAAAATCACTTTAAACATGCTAATTTTAGCTCTAACACTGATGATCCACCTACAAATGTGAACTGACGTTCAAAAATAAAACATTTGAAAACGGACCATTTTCCACATTTCTGAAGCATGAAGTAATGGGGGGGTGTTATCTCTTTAGTCGAAAATCAGCCGTTTTGCTTGAACATTAAATGCCTCCAAATGGTATTTAATTAACTTCCCGAGCCCCTGGAAGCATGAAAATCACTTTAAACATGCTAATTTTAGCTCTAACACTGATGATCCACCTACAAATTTGAACTGACGTTCAAAAATAAAACATTTGAAAACGAACCATTTTCCACATTTCTGAAGCATGACGTAATGGGGGGGTGTTATCTCTTTTGTCGGTATTCAACCGTTTTTGCTTGAACATTAAATGCCTCCAAATGGTATTTAATTAACTTCCCGGGGTGAAGAAACCCTTTTGAGAACTCAGAGTGAGTAAATTGGCCATTTTCATGCACTTTTAACCATTCCATAAATCTTGTGTTTAGGGCCCCTGGAAGCATGAAAATCACTTTAAACATGCTAATTTTAGCTCTAACACTGATGATCCACAAACAAATGTGAACTGACGTTCAAAAATAAAACATTTGAAAACGGACCATTTTCCACATTTCTGAAGCATGACGTAATGGGGGGGTGTTATCTCTTTTGTCGAAAATCAGCCGTTTTTGCTTGAACATTAAATGCCTCCAAATGGTATTTCATTAATTTCCCGAGCCCCTGGAAGCATGAAAATCACTTTAAACATGCTAATTTTAGCTCTAACACTGATGATCCACCTACAAATGTGAACTGACGTTCAAAAATAAAACATTTGAAAACGGACCATTTTCCACATTTCTGAAGCATGACGTAATGGGGGGGTGTTATCTCTTTTGTCGAAAATCAGCCGTTTTTGCTTGAACATTAAATGCCTCCAAATGGTATTTAATTAACTTCCCGAGCCCCTGGAAGCATGAAAATCACTTTAAACATGCTAATTTTAGCTCTAACACTGATGATCCACCTACAAATGTGAACTGACGTTCAAAAATAAAACATTTGAAAACGAACCATTTTCCACATTTCTGAAGCATGACGTAATGGGGGGGTGTTATCTCTTTTGTCGGTATTCAGCCGTTTTTGCTTGAACATTAAATGCCTCCAAATGGTATTTAATTAACTTCCCGGGGTGAAGAAACCCTTTTGAGAACTCAGAGTGAGCAAATTGGCCATTTTCATGCACTTTTAACCTTTCCATAAATCTTGTGTTTAGGGCCCCTAGAAGCATGAAAATCACTTTAAACATGCTAATTTTAGCTCTAACACTGATGATCCACCTACAAATGTGAACTGACGTTCAAAAATAAAACATTTGAAAACGGACCATTTTCCACATTTTTGAAGCATGACGTAATGGGGGGGGTGTTATCTCTTTAGTCGAAAATCAGCCGTTTTTGCTTGAACATTAAATGCCTCCATATGGTATTTAATTAACTTCCCGAGCCCCTGGAAGCATGAAAATCACTTTAAACATGCTAATTTTAGCTCTAACACTGATGATCCACCTACAAATGTGAACTGACGTTCAAAAATAAAACATTTCAAAACGAACCATTTTCCACATTTCTGAAGCATGACGTAATGGGGGGGTGTTATCTCTTTTGTCGGTATTCAGCCGTTTTTGCTTGAACATTAAATGCCTCCAAATGGTATTTAATTAACTTCCCGGGGTGAAGAAACCCTTTTGAGAACTCAGAGTGAGTAAATTGGCCATTTTCATGCACTTTTAACCATTCCATAAATCTTGTGTTTAGGGCCCCTGGAAGCATGAAAATCACTTTAAACATGCTAATTTTAGCTCTAACACTGATGATCCACAAACAAATGTGAACTGACGTTCAAAAATAAAACATTTGAAAACGGACCATTTTCCACATTTCTGAAGCATGACGTAATGGGGGGGTGTTATCTCTTTTGTCGAAAATCAGCCGTTTTTGCTTGAACATTAAATGCCTCCAAATGGTATTTCATTAATTTCCCGAGCCCCTGGAAGCATGAAAATCACTTTAAACATGCTAATTTTAGCTCTAACACTGATGATCCACCTACAAATGTGAACTGACGTTCAAAAATAAAACATTTGAAAACGGACCATTTTCCACATTTCTGAAGCATGACGTAATGGGGGGGTGTTATCTCTTTTGTCGAAAATCAGCCGTTTTTGCTTGAACATTAAATGCCTCCAAATGGTATTTAATTAACTTCCCGAGCCCCTGGAAGCATGAACATCACTTTAAACATGCTAATTTTAGCTCTAACACTGATGATCCACCTACAAATGTGAACTGACGTTCAAAAATAAAACATTTGAAAACGGACCATTTTCCACATTTCTGAAGCATGACGTAATGGGGGGGTGTTATCTCTTTTGTCGGTATTCAGCCGCTTTTGCTTGAACATTAAATGCCTCCAAATGGTATTTAATTAACTTCCCAGGGTTGAGAAACCCTTTTTGAGAACTCAGAGTGAGTAAATTGGCCATTTTCATGCACTTTTAACCATTCCATAAATCTTGTGTTTAGGGCCCCTGGAAGCATGAAAATCACTTTAAACATGCTAATTTTAGCTCTAACACTGATGATCCACCTACAAATGTGAACTGACGTTCAAAAATAAAACATTTGAAAACGGACCATTTTCCACATTTCTGAAGCATGACGTAATGGGGGGGTGTTATCTCTTTTGTCGGTATTCAGCCGTTTTTGCTTGAACATTAAATGCCTCCAAATGGTATTTAATTAACTTCCCGGGGTGAAGAAACCCTTTTTGAGAACTCAGAGTGAGTAAATTGGCCATTTTCATGCACTTTTAACCATTCCATAAATCTTGTGTTTAGGGCCCCTGGAAGCATGAAAATCACTTTAAACATGCTAATTTTAGCTCTAACACTGATGATCCACAAACAAATGTGAACTGACGTTCAAAAATAAAACATTTGAAAACGGACCATTTTCCACATTTCTGAAGCATGACGTAATGGGGGGGTGTTATCTCTTTTGTCGAAAATCAGCCGTTTTTGCTTGAACATTAAATGCCTCCAAATGGTATTTCATTAATTTCCCGAGCCCCTGGAAGCATGAAAATCACTTTAAACATGCTAATTTTAGCTCTAACACTGATGATCCACCTACAAATGTGAACTGACGTTCAAAAATAAAACATTTGAAAACGGACCATTTTCCACATTTCTGAAGCATGACGTAATGGGGGGGTGTTATCTCTTTTGTCGAAAATCAGCCGTTTTTGCTTGAACATTAAATGCCTCCAAATGGTATTTAATTAACTTCCCGAGCCCCTGGAAGCATGAAAATCACTTTAAACATGCTAATTTTAGCTCTAACACTGATGATCCACCTACAAATGTGAACTGACGTTCAAAAATAAAACATTTGAAAACGGACCATTTTCCACATTTCTGAAGCATGACGTAATGGGGGGGTGTTATCTCTTTTGTCGAAAATCACCCGTTTTTGCTTGAACATTAAATGCCTCCAAATGGTATTTAATTAACTTCCCAGGGTGAAGAAACCCTTTTTGAGAACTCAGAGTGAGTAAATTGGCCATTTTCATGCACTTTTAACCATTTCATAAATCTTGTGTTTAGGGCCCCTGGAAGCATGAAAATCACTTTAAACATGCTAATTTTAGCTCTAACACTGATGATCCACCTACAAATGTGAACTGGCGTTCAAAAATAAAACATTTGAAAACGGACCATTTTCCACATTTCTGAAGCATGACGTAATGGGGGGGTGTTATCTCTTTTGTCGAAAATCAGCCGTTTTTGCTTGAACATTAAATGCCTCCAAATGGTATTTAATTAACTTCCCGAGCCCCTTGAAGCATGAAAATCACTTTAAACATGCTAATTTTAGCTCTAACACTGATGATCCACCTACAAATGTGAACTGACGTTCAAAAATAAAACTTTTGAAAACGGACCATTTTCCACATTTCTGAAGCATGACGTAATGGGGGGGTGTTATCTCTTTTGTCGAAAATCAGCCGTTTTTGCTTGAACATTAAAAGCCTCCAAATGGTATTTAATTAACTTCCCGGGGTGAAGAAACCCTTTTTGAGAACTCAGAGTGAGTAAATTGGCCATTTTCATGCACTTTTAACCATTCCATAAATCTTGTGTTTAGGGCCCCTGGAAGCATGAAAATCACTTTAAACATGCTAATTTTAGCTCTAACACTGATGATCCACCTACAAATGTGAACTGACGTTCAAAAATAAAACATTTGAAAACGGACTATTTTCCACATTTCTAAAGCATGACGTAATGGGGAGGTGTTATCTCTTTTGTCGAAAATCAGCTGTTTTTGCTTGAACATTAAATGCCTCCAAATGGTATTTAATTAACTTCCCGGGGTGAAGAAACCCTTTTTGAGAACTCAGTGAGTAAATTGGCCATTTTCATGCACTTTTAACCATTTCATAAATCTTGTGTTTAGGGCCCCTGGAAGCATGAAAATCACTTTAAACATGCTAATTTTAGCTCTAACACTGATGATCCACCTACAAATGTGAACTGACGTTCAAAAATAAAACATTTGAAAACGGACCATTTTCCACATTTCTGAAGCATGAAGTAATGGGGGGGTGTTATCTCTTTAGTCGAAAATCAGCCGTTTTGCTTGAACATTAAATGCCTCCAAATGGTATTTAATTAACTTCCCGAGCCCCTGGAAGCATGAAAATCACTTTAAACATGCTAATTTTAGCTCTAACACTGATGATCCACCTACAAATTTGAACTGACGTTCAAAAATAAAACATTTGAAAACGAACCATTTTCCACATTTCTGAAGCATGACGTAATGGGGGGGTGTTATCTCTTTTGTCGGTATTCAGCCCTTTTTGCTTGAACATTAAATGCCTCCAAATGGTATTTAATTAACTTCCCGGGGTGAAGAAACCCTTTTGAGAACTCAGAGTGAGTAAATTGGCCATTTTCATGCACTTTTAACCATTCCATAAATCTTGTGTTTAGGGCCCCTGGAAGCATGAAAATCACTTTAAACATGCTAATTTTAGCTCTAACACTGATGATCCACAAACAAATGTGAACTGACGTTCAAAAATAAAACATTTGAAAACGGACCATTTTCCACATTTCTGAAGCATGACGTAATGGGGGGGTGTTATCTCTTTTGTCGAAAATCAGCCGTTTTTGCTTGAACATTAAATGCCTCCAAATGGTATTTCATTAATTTCCCGAGCCCCTGGAAGCATGAAAATCACTTTAAACATGCTAATTTTAGCTCTAACACTGATGATCCACCTACAAATGTGAACTGACGTTCAAAAATAAAACATTTGAAAACGGACCATTTTCCACATTTCTGAAGCATGACGTAATGGGGGGGTGTTATCTCTTTTGTCGAAAATCAGCCGTTTTTGCTTGAACATTAAATGCCTCCAAATGGTATTTAATTAACTTCCCGAGCCCCTGGAAGCATGAAAATCACTTTAAACATGCTAATTTTAGCTCTAACACTGATGATCCACCTACAAATGTGAACTGACGTTCAAAAATAAAACATTTGAAAACGGACCATTTTCCACATTTCTGAAGCATGACGTAATGGGGGGGTGTTATCTCTTTTGTCGGTATTCAGCCGTTTTTGCTTGAACATTAAATGCCTCCAAATGGTATTTAATTAACTTCCCGAGCCCCTGGAAGCATGAAAATCACTTTAAACATGCTAATTTTAGCTCTAACACTGATGATCCACCTACAAATGTGAACTGACGTTCAAAAATAAAACATTTCAAAACGAACCATTTTCCACATTTCTGAAGCATGACGTAATGGGGGGGTGTTATCTCTTTTGTCGGTATTCAGCCGATTTTGCGTGAACATTAAATGCCTCCAAATGGTATTTAATTAACTTCCCGGGGTGAAGAAACCCTTTTGAGAACTCAGAGTGAGTAAATTGGCCATTTTCATGCTTTTTTAACCATTCCATAAATCTTGTGTTTAGGGCCCCTGGAAGTATGAAAATCACTTTAAACATGCTAATTTTAGCTCTAACACTGATGATCCACCTACAAATGTGAACTGACGTTCAAAAATAAAACATTTGAAAACGGACCATTTTCCACATTTCTGAAGCATGACGTAATGGGGGGGTGTTATCTCTTTAGTCGAAAATCAGCCGTTTTTGCTTGAACATTAAATGCCTCCAAATGGTATTTAATTAACTTCCCGAGCCCCTGGAAGCATGAAAATCACTTTAAACATGCTAATTTTAGCTCTAACACTGATGATCCACCTACAAATGTGAACTGACGTTCAAAAATAAAACATTTGAAAACGGACCATTTTCCACATTTCTGAAGCATGACGTAATGGGGGGGTGTTATCTCTTTTGTCGAAAATCACCCGTTTTTGCTTGAACATTAAATGCCTCCAAATGGTATTTATTTAACTTCCCGGGGTGAAGAAACCCTTTTTGAGAACTCAGAGTGAGTAAATTGGCCATTTTCATGCACTTTTAACCATTCCATAAATCTTGTGTTTAGGGCCCCTGGAAGCATGAAAATCACTTTAAACATGCTAATTTTAGCTCTAACACTGATGATCCACCTACAAATGTAAACTGACGTTCAAAAATAAAACATTTGAAAACGGACCATTTTCCACATTTCTGAAGCATGACGTAATGGGGGGGTGTTATCTCTTTTGTCGAAAATCAGCCGTTTTTGCTTGAACATTAAATGCCTCCAAATGGTATTTCATTAATTTCCCGAGCCCCTGGAAGCATGAAAATCACTTTAAACATGCTAATTTTAGCTCTAACACTGATGATCCACCTACAAATGTGAACTGACGTTGAAAAATAAAACATTTGAAAACGGACCATTTTCCACATTTCTGAAGCATGACGTAATGGGGGGGTGTTATCTCTTTTGTCGAAAATCAGCCGTTTTTGCTTGAACATTAAATGCCTCCAAATGGTATTTAATTAACTTCCCGAGCCCCTGGAAGCATGAAAATCACTTTAAACATGCTAATTTTAGCTCTAACACTGATGATCCACCTACAAATGTGAACTGACGTTCAAAAATAAAACATTTGAAAACGGACCATTTTCCACATTTCTGAAGCATGACGTAATGGGGGGGTGTTATCTCTTTTGTCGGTATTCAGCCGTTTTTGCTTGAACATTAAATGCCTCCAAATGGTATTTAATTAACTTCCCAGGGTTGAGAAACCCTTTTTGAGAACTCAGAGTGAGTAAATTGGCCATTTTCATGCTTTTTTAACCATTCCATAAATCTTGTGTTTAGGGCCCCTGGAAGTATGAAAATCACTTTAAACATGCTAATTTTAGCTCTAACACTGATGATCCACCTACAAATGTGAACTGACGTTCAAAAATAAAACATTTGAAAACGGGCCATTTTCCACATTTCTGAAGCATGACGTAATGGGGGGGTGTTATCTCTTTAGTCGAAAATCAGCCGTTTTTGCTTGAACATTAAATGCCTCCAAATGGTATTTAATTAACTTCCCGAGCCCCTGGAAGCATGAAAATCACTTTAAACATGCTAATTTTAGCTCTAACACTGATGATCCACCTACAAATGTGAACTGACGTTCAAAAATAAAACATTTGAAAACGGACCATTTTCCACATTTCTGAAGCATGACGTAATGGGGGGGTGTTATCTCTTTTGTCGAAAATCACCCGTTTTTGCTTGAACATTAAATGCCTCCAAATGGTATTTATTTAACTTCCCGGGGTGAAGAAACCCTTTTTGAGAACTCAGAGTGAGTAAATTGGCCATTTTCATGCACTTTTAACCATTCCATAAATCTTGTGTTTAGGGCCCCTGGAAGCATGAAAATCACTTTAAACATGCTAATTTTAGCTCTAACACTGATGATCCACCTACAAATGTGAACTGACGTTCAAAAATAAAACATTTGAAAACGGACTATTTTCCACATTTCTGAAGCATGACGTAATGGGGGGGTGTTATCTCTTTTGTCGAAAATCAGCCGTTTTTGCTTGAACATTAAATGCCTCCAAATGGTATTTAATTAACTTCCCGGGGTGAAGAAACCCTTTTTGAGAACTCAGTGAGTAAATTGGCCATTTTCATGCACTTTTAACCATTTCATAAATCTTGTGTTTAGGGCCCCTGGAAGCATGAAAATCACTTTAAACATGCTAATTTTAGCTCTAACACTGATGATCCACCTACAAATGTGAACTGACGTTCAAAAATAAAACATTTGAAAACGGACCATTTTCCACATTTCTGAAGCATGAAGTAATGGGGGGGTGTTATCTCTTTAGTCGAAAATCAGCCGTTTTGCTTGAACATTAAATGCCTCCAAATGGTATTTAATTAACTTCCCGAGCCCCTGGAAGCATGAAAATCACTTTAAACATGCTAATTTTAGCTCTAACACTGATGATCCACCTACAAATTTGAACTGACGTTCAAAAATAAAACATTTGAAAACGAACCATTTTCCACATTTCTGAAGCATGACGTAATGGGGGGGTGTTATCTCTTTTGTCGGTATTCAGCCGTTTTTGCTTGAACATTAAATGCCTCCAAATGGTATTTAATTAACTTCCCGGGGTGAAGAAACCCTTTTGAGAACTCAGAGTGAGTAAATTGGCCATTTTCATGCACTTTTAACCATTCCATAAATCTTGTGTTTAGGGCCCCTGGAAGCATGAAAATCACTTTAAACATGCTAATTTTAGCTCTAACACTGATGATCCACAAACAAATGTGAACTGACGTTCAAAAATAAAACATTTGAAAACGGACCATTTTCCACATTTCTGAAGCATGACGTAATGGGGGGGTGTTATCTCTTTTGTCGAAAATCAGCCATTTTTGCTTGAACATTAAATGCCTCCAAATGGTATTTCATTAATTTCCCGAGCCCCTGGAAGCATGAAAATCACTTTAAACATGCTAATTTTAGCTCTAACACTGATGATCCACCTACAAATGTGAACTGACGTTCAAAAATAAAACATTTGAAAACGGACCATTTTCCACATTTCTGAAGCATGACGTAATGGGGGGGTGTTATCTCTTTTGTCGAAAATCAGCCGTTTTTGCTTGAACATTAAATGCCTCCAAATGGTATTTAATTAACTTCCCGAGCCCCTGGAAGCATGAAAATCACTTTAAACATGCTAATTTTAGCTCTAACACTGATGATCCACCTACAAATGTGAACTGACGTTCAAAAATAAAACATTTGAAAACGGACCATTTTCCACATTTCTGAAGCATGACGTAATGGGGGGGTGTTATCTCTTTTGTCGGTATTCAGCCGTTTTTGCTTGAACATTAAATGCCTCCAAATGGTATTTAATTAACTTCCCAGGGTTGAGAAACCCTTTTTGAGAACTCAGAGTGAGTAAATTGGCCATTTTCATGCTTTTTTAACCATTCCATAAATCTTGTGTTTAGGGCCCCTGGAAGTATGAAAATCACTTTAAACATGCTAATTTTAGCTCTAACACTGATGATCCACCTACAAATGTGAACTGACGTTCAAAAATAAAACATTTGAAAACGGACCATTTTCCACATTTCTGAAGCATGACGTAATGGGGGGGTGTTATCTCTTTAGTCGAAAATCAGCCGTTTTTGCTTGAACATTAAATGCCTCCAAATGGTATTTAATTAACTTCCCGAGCCCCTGGAAGCATGAAAATCACTTTAAACATGCTAATTTTAGCTCTAACACTGATGATCCACCTACAAATGTGAACTGACGTTCAAAAATAAAACATTTGAAAACGGACCATTTTCCACATTTCTGAAGCATGACGTAATGGGGGGGTGTTATCTCTTTTGTCGAAAATCACCCGTTTTTGCTTGAACATTAAATGCCTCCAAATGGTATTTATTTAACTTCCCGGGGTGAAGAAACCCTTTTTGAGAACTCAGAGTGAGTAAATTGGCCATTTTCATGCACTTTTAACCATTCCATAAATCTTGTGTTTAGGGCCCCTGGAAGCATGAAAATCACTTTAAACATGCTAATTTTAGCTCTAACACTGATGATCCACCTACAAATGTGAACTGACGTTCAAAAATAAAACATTTGAAAACGGACCATTTTCCACATTTCTGAAGCATGACGTAATGGGGGGGTGTTATCTCTTTTGTCGAAAATCAGCCGTTTTTGCTTGAACATTAAATGCCTCCAAATGGTATTTCATTAATTTCCCGAGCCCCTGGAAGCATGAAAATCACTTTAAACATGCTAATTTTAGCTCTAACACTGATGATCCACCTACAAATGTGAACTGACGTTCAAAAATAAAACATTTGAAAACGGACCATTTTCCACATTTCTGAAGCATGACGTAATGGGGGGGTGTTATCTCTTTTGTCGAAAATCAGCCGTTTTTGCTTGAACATTAAATGCCTCCAAATGGTATTTAATTAACTTCCCGAGCCCCTGGAAGCATGAAAATCACTTTAAACATGCTAATTTTAGCTCTAACACTGATGATCCACCTACAAATGTGAACTGACGTTCAAAAATAAAACATTTGAAAACGGACCATTTTCCACATTTCTGAAGCATGACGTAATGGGGGGGTGTTATCTCTTTTGTCGGTATTCAGCCGCTTTTGCTTGAACATTAAATGCCTCCAAATGGTATTTAATTAACTTCCCAGGGTTGAGAAACCCTTTTTGAGAACTCAGAGTGAGTAAATTGGCCATTTTCATGCTTTTTTAACCATTCCATAAATCTTGTGTTTAGGGCCCCTGGAAGTATGAAAATCACTTTAAACATGCTAATTTTAGCTCTAACACTGATGATCCACCTACAAATGTGAACTGACGTTCAAAAATAAAACATTTGAAAACGGACCATTTTCCACATTTCTGAAGCATGACGTAATGGGGGGGTGTTATCTCTTTAGTCGAAAATCAGCCGTTTTTGCTTGAACATTAAATGCCTCCAAATGGTATTTAATTAACTTCCCGAGCCCCTGGAAGCATGAAAATCACTTTAAACATGCTAATTTTAGCTCTAACACTGATGATCCACCTACAAATGTGAACTGACGTTCAAAAATAAAACATTTGAAAACGGACCATTTTCCACATTTCTGAAGCATGACGTAATGGGGGGGTGTTATCTCTTTTGTCGAAAATCACCCGTTTTTGCTTGAACATTAAATGCCTCCAAATGGTATTTATTTAACTTCCCGGGGTGAAGAAACCCTTTTTGAGAACTCAGAGTGAGTAAATTGGCCATTTTCATGCACTTTTAACCATTCCATAAATCTTGTGTTTAGGGCCCCTGGAAGCATGAAAATCACTTTAAACATGCTAATTTTAGCTCTAACACTGATGATCCACCTACAAATGTGAACTGACGTTCAAAAATAAAACATTTGAAAACGGACCATTTTCCACATTTCTGAAGCATGACGTAATGGGGGGGTGTTATCTCTTTTGTCGGTATTCAGCCGTTTTTGCTTGAACATTAAATGCCTCCAAATGGTATTTAATTAACTTCCCGGGGTGAAGAAACCCTTTTTGAGAACTCAGAGTGAGTAAATTGGCCATTTTCATGCACTTTTAACCATTCCATAAATCTTGTGTTTAGGGCCCCTGGAAGCATGAAAATCACTTTAAACATGCTAATTTTAGCTCTAACACTGATGATCCACCTACAAATGTGAACTGACGTTCAAAAATAAAACATTTGAAAACGGACCATTTTCCACATTTCTGAAGCATGACGTAATGGGGGGGTGTTATCTCTTTTGTCGAAAATCACCCGTTTTTGCTTGAACATTAAATGCCTCCAAATGGTATTTAATTAACTTCCCGAGCCCCTGGAAGCATGAAAATCACTTTAAACATGCTAATTTTAGCTCTAACACTGATGATCCACCTACAAATGTGAACTGACGTTCAAAAATAAAACATTTGAAAACGGACCATTTTCCACATTTCTGAAGCATGACGTAATGGGGGGGTGTTATCTCTTTTGTCGAAAATCACCCGTTTTTGCTTGAACATTAAATGCCTCCAAATGGTATTTACTTCCCAGGGTGAAGAAACCCTTTTTGAGAACTCAGAGTGAGTAAATTGGCCATTTTCATGCACTTTTAACCATTTCATAAATCTTGTGTTTAGGGCCCCTGGAAGCATGAAAATCACTTTAAACATGCTAATTTTAGCTCTAACACTGATGATCCACCTACAAATGTGAACTGGCGTTCAAAAATAAAACATTTGAAAACGGACCATTTTCCACATTTCTGAAGCATGACGTAATGGGGGGGTGTTATCTCTTTTGTCGAAAATCAGCCGTTTTTGCTTGAACATTAAATGCCTCCAAATGGTATTTAATTAACTTCCCGAGCCCCTGGAAGCATGAAAATCACTTTAAACATGCTAATTTTAGCTCTAACACTGATGATCCACCTACAAATGTGAACTGACGTTCAAAAATAAAACATTTGAAAACGGACCATTTTCCACATTTCTGAAGCATGACGTAATGGGGGGGTGTTATCTCTTTTGTCGAAAATCACCCGTTTTTGCTTGAACATTAAATGCCTCCAAATGGTATTTAATTAACTCCCCGAGCCCCTGGAAGCATGAAAATCACTTTAAACATGCTAATTTTAGCTCTAACACTGATGATCCACCTACAAATGTGAACTGACGTTCAAAAATAAAACATTTGAAAACGGACCATTTTCCACATTTCTGAAGCATGACGTAATGGGGGGGTGTTATCTCTTTTGTCGAAAATCACCCGTTTTTGCTTGAACATTAAATGCCTCCAAATGGTATTTACTTCCCGAGGTGAAGAAACCCTTTTTGAGAACTCAGAGTGAGTAAATTGGCCATTTTCATGCACTTTTAACCATTCCATAAATCTTGTGTTTAGGGCCCCTGGAAGCATGAAAATCACTTTAAACATGCTAATTTTAGCTCTAACACTGATGATCCACCTACAAATGTGAACTGACGTTCAAAAATAAAACATTTGAAAACGGACTATTTTCCACATTTCTGAAGCATGACGTAATGGGGGGGTGTTATCTCTTTTGTCGAAAATCAGCGGTTTTTGCTTGAACATTAAATACCTCCAAATGGTATTTAATTAACTTCCCGGGGTGAAGAAACCCTTTTTGAGAACTCAGTGAGTAAATTGGCCATTTTCATGCACTTTTAACCATTTCATAAATCTTGTGTTTAGGGCCCCTGGAAGCATGAAAATCACTTTAAACATGCTAATTTTAGCTCTAACACTGATGATCCACCTACAAATGTGAACTGACGTTCAAAAATAAAACATTTGAAAACGGACCATTTTCCACATTTCTGAAGCATGACGTAATGGGGGGGTGTTATCTCTTAAGTCGAAAATCAGCCGTTTTTGCTTGAACATTAAATGCCTCCAAATGGTATTTAATTAACTTACCGAGCCCCTGGAAGCATGAAAATCACTTTAAACATGCTAATTTTAGCTCTAACACTGATGATCCACCTACAAATTTGAACTGACGTTCAAAAATAAAACATTTGAAAACGGACCATTTTCCACATTTCTGAAGCATGACGTAATGGGGGGGTGTTATCTCTTTAGTCGAAAATCAGCCGTTTTTGCTTGAACATTAAATGCCTCCAAATGGTATTTAATTAACTTCCCGAGCCCCTGGGAGCATGAAAATCACTTTAAACATGTTAATTTTAGCTCTAACACTGATGATCCACCTACAAATGTGAACTGACGTTGAAAAATAAAACATTTGAAAACGGACCATTTTCCATATTTCTGAAGCATGACGTAATGGGGGGGGTGTTATCTCTTTTGTCGAAAATCAGCCGTTTTTGCTTGAACATTAAATGCCTCCAAATGGTATTTAATTAACTTCCCGGGGTGAAGAAACTCTTTTTGAGAACTCAGAGTGAGTAAATTGGCCATTTTCATGCACTTTTAACCATTCCATAAATCTTGTGTTTAGGGCCCCTGGAAGCATGAAAATCACTTTAAACATGCTAATTTTAGCTCTAACACTGAAGATCCACCTAAAAATGTGAACTGACGTTCAAAAATAAAACATTTGAAAACGGACCATTTTCCACATTTCTGAAGCATGACGTAATGGGGGTGTTATCTCTTTTGTCGAAAATTAGCCGTTTTTGCTTGAACATTAAATGCCTCCAAATGGTATTTAATTAACTTCCCAAGCCCCTGGAAGCATGAAAATCACTTTAAACATGCTAATTTTAGCTCTAACACTGATGATCCACCTACAAATGTGAAATGACGTTCAAAAATAAAACATTTGAAAACGGACCATTTTCCACATTTCTGAAGCATGACGTAATGGGGGGTGTTATCTCTTTTGTCGAAAATCAGCCGTTTTTGCTTGAACATTAAATGCCTCCAAATGGTATTTAATTAACTTCCCGGGGTGAAGAAACCCTTTTTGAGAACTCAAGAGTGAGTAAATTGGCCATTTTCATGCACTTTTAACCATTCCATAATTCTTGTGTTTAGGGCCCCTGGAAGCATGAAAATCACTTTAAACATGCTAATTTTAGCTCTAACACTGATGATCCACCTACAAATGTGAACTGACGTTCAAAAATAAAACATTTGAAAACGGACCATTTTCCACATTTCTGAAGGATGACGTATTGGGGGGTTGTTATCTCTTTTGTCGAAAATCAGCCGTTTTTGCTTGAACATTAAATGCCTCCATATGGTATTTAATTAACTTCCCGAGCCCCTGGAAGCATGAAAATCACTTTAAACATGCTAATTTTAGCTCTAACACTGATGATCCACCTACAAATGTGAACTGACGTTCAAAAATAAAACATTTGAAAACGGACCATTTTCCACATTTCTGAAGCATGACGTAATGGGGGGGTGTTATCTCTTTTGTCGAAAATCACCCGTTTTTGCTTGAACATTAAATGCCTCCAAATGGTATTTATTTAACTTCCCGGGGTGAAGAAACCCTTTTTGAGAACTCAGAGTGAGTAAATTGGCCATTTTCATGCACTTTTAACCATTCCATAAATCTTGTGTTTAGGGCCCCTGGAAGCATGAAAATCACTTTAAACATGCTAATTTTAGCTCTAACACTGATGATCCACCTACAAATGTGAACTGACGTTCAAAAATAAAACATTTGAAAACGGACCATTTTCCACATTTCTGAAGCATGACGTAATGGGGGGGTGTTATCTCTTTTGTCGAAAATCACCCGTTTTTGCTTGAACATTAAATGCCTCCAAATGGTATTTACTTCCCAGGGTGAAGAAACCCTTTTTGAGAACTCAGAATGAGTAAATTGGCCATTTTCATGCACTTTTAACCATTTCATAAATCTTGTGTTTAGGGCCCCTGGAAGCATGAAAATCACTTTAAACATGCTAATTTTAGCTCTAACACTGATGATCCACCTACAAATGTGAACTGGCGTTCAAAAATAAAACATTTGAAAACGGACCATTTTCCACATTTCTGAAGCATGACGTAATGGGGGGATGTTATCTCTTTTGTCGAAAATCAGCCGTTTTTGCTTGAACATTAAATGCCTCCAAATGGTATTTAATTAACTTCCCGAGCCCCTGGAAGCATGAAAATCACTTTAAACATGCTAATTTTAGCTCTAACACTGATGATCCACCTACAAATGTGAACTGACGTTCAAAAATAAAACATTTGAAAACGGACCATTTTCCACATTTCTGAAGCATGACGTAATGGGGGGGTGTTATCTCTTTTGTCGAAAATCACCCGTTTTTGCTTGAACATTAAATGCCTCCAAATGGTATTTAATTAACTTCCCGAGCCCCTGGAAGCATGAAAATCACTTTAAACATGCTAATTTTAGCTCTAACACTGATGATCCACCTACAAATGTGAAGTGACGTTCAAAAATAAAACATTTGAAAACGGACCATTTTCCACATTTCTGAAGCATGACGTAATGGGGGGGTGTTATCTCTTTGTCGAAAATCACCCGTTTTTGCTTGAACATTAAATGCCTCCAAATGGTATTTACTTCCCGGGGTGAAGAAACCCTTTTTGAGAACTCAGAGTGAGTAAATTGGCCATTTTCATGCACTTTTAACCATTCCATAAATCTTGTGTTTAGGGCCCCTGGAAGCATGAAAATCACTTTAAACATGCTAATTTTAGCTCTAACACTGATGATCCACCTACAAATGTGAACTGACGTTCAAAAATAAAACATTTGAAAACGGACTATTTTCCACATTTCTGAAGCATGACGTAATGGGGGGGTGTTATCTCTTTTGTCGAAAATCAGCGGTTTTTGCTTGAACATTAAATGCCTCCAAATGGTATTTAATTAACTTCCCGGGGTGAAGAAACCCTTTTTGAGAACTCAGTGAGTAAATTGGCCATTTTCATGCACTTTTAACCATTTCATAAATCTTGTGTTTAGGGCCCCTGGAAGCATGAAAATCACTTTAAACATGCTAATTTTAGCTCTAACACTGATGATCCACCTACAAATGTGAACTGACGTTCAAAAATAAAACATTTGAAAACGGACCATTTTCCACATTTCTGAAGCATGACGTAATGGGGGGGTGTTATCTCTTAAGTCGAAAATCAGCCGTTTTTGCTTGAACATTAAATGCCTCCAAATGGTATTTAATTAACTAACCGAGCCCCTGGAAGCATGAAAATCACTTTAAACATGCTAATTTTAGCTCTAACACTGATGATCCACCTACAAATTTGAACTGACGTTCAAAAATAAAACATTTGAAAACGGACCATTTTCCACATTTCTGAAGCATGACGTAATGGGGGGGTGTTATCTCTTTAGTCGAAAATCAGCCGTTTTTTTGCTTGAACATTAAATGCCTCCAAATGGTATTTAATTAACTTCCCGAGCCCCTGGGAGCATGAAAATCACTTTAAACATGTTAATTTTAGCTCTAACACTGATGATCCACCTACAAATGTGAACTGACGTTCAAAAATAAAACATTTGAAAACGGACCATTTTCCATATTTCTGAAGCATGACGTAATGGGGGGGTGTTATCTCTTTTGTCGAAAATCAGCCGTTTTTGCTTGAACATTAAATGCCTCCAAATGGTATTTAATTAACTTCCCGGGGTGAAGAAACTCTTTTTGAGAACTCAGAGTGAGTAAATTGGCCATTTTCATGCACTTTTAACCATTCCATAAATCTTGTGTTTAGGGCCCCTGGAAGCATGAAAATCACTTTAAACATGCTAATTTTAGCTCTAACACTGAAGATCCACCTACAAATGTGAACTGACGTTCAAAAATAAAACATTTGAAAACGGACCATTTTCCACATTTCTGAAGCATGACGTAATGGGGGTGTTATCTCTTTTGTCGAAAATTAGCCGTTTTTGCTTGAACATTAAATGCCTCCAAATGGTATTTAATTAACTTCCCAAGCCCCTGGAAGCATGAAAATCACTTTAAACATGCTAATTTTAGCTCTAACACTGATGATCCACCTACAAATGTGAAATGACGTTCAAAAATAAAACATTTGAAAACGGACCATTTTCCACATTTCTGAAGCATGACGTAATGGGGGGTGTTATCTCTTTTGTCGAAAATCAGCCGTTTTTGCTTGAACATTAAATGCCTCCAAATGGTATTTAATTAACTTCCCGGGGTGAAGAAACCCTTTTTGAGAACTCAGAGTGAGTAAATTGGCCATTTTCATGCACTTTTAACCATTCCATAATTCTTGTGTTTAGGGCCCCTGGAAGCATGAAAATCACTTTAAACATGCTAATTTTAGCTCTAACACTGAAGATCCACCTACAAATGTGAACTGACGTTCAAAAATAAAACATTTGAAAACGGACCATTTTCCACATTTCTGAAGCATGACGTAATGGGGGTGTTATCTCTTTTGTCGAAAATTAGCCGTTTTTGCTTGAACATTAAATGCCTCCAAATGGTATTTAATTAACTTCCCAAGCCCCTGGAAGCATGAAAATCACTTTAAACATGCTAATTTTAGCTCTAACACTGATGATCCACCTACAAATGTGAAATGACGTTCAAAAATAAAACATTTGAAAACGGACCATTTTCCACATTTCTGAAGCATGACGTAATGGGGGGTGTTATCTCTTTTGTCGAAAATCAGCCGTTTTTGCTTGAACATTAAATGCCTCCAAATGGTATTTAATTAACTTCCCGGGGTGAAGAAACCCTTTTTGAGAACTCAGAGTGAGTAAATTGGCCATTTTCATGCACTTTTAACCATTCCATAATTCTTGTGTTTAGGGCCCCTGGAAGCATGAAAATCACTTTAAACATGCTAATTTTAGCTCTAACACTGATGATCCACCTACAAATGTGAACTGACGTTCAAAAATAAAACATTTGAAAACGGACCATTTTCCACATTTCTGAAGGATGACGTATTGGGGGGTTGTTATCTCTTTTGTCGAAAATCAGCCGTTTTTGCTTGAACATTAAATGCCTCCATATGGTATTTAATTAACTTCCCGAGCCCCTGGAAGCATGAAAATCACTTTAAACATGCTAATTTTAGCTCTAACACTGATGATCCACCTACAAATGTGAACTGACGTTCAAAAATAAAACATTTGAAAACGGACCATTTTCCACATTTCTGAAGCATGACGTAATGGGGGGGTGTTATCTCTTTTGTCGAAAATCACCCGTTTTTGCTTGAACATTAAATGCCTCCAAATGGTATTTATTTAACTTCCCGGGGTGAAGAAACCCTTTTTGAGAACTCAGAGTGAGTAAATTGGCCATTTTCATGCACTTTTAACCATTCCATAAATCTTGTGTTTAGGGCCCCTGGAAGCATGAAAATCACTTTAAACATGCTAATTTTAGCTCTAACACTGATGATCCACCTACAAATGTGAACTGACGTTCAAAAATAAAACATTTGAAAACGGACCATTTTCCACATTTCTGAAGCATGACGTAATGGGGGGGTGTTATCTCTTTTGTCGGTATTCAGCCGTTTTTGCTTGAACATTAAATGCCTCCAAATGGTATTTAATTAACTTCCCGGGGTGAAGAAACCCTTTTTGAGAACTCAGAGTGAGTAAATTGGCCATTTTCATGCACTTTTAACCATTCCATAAATCTTGTGTTTAGGGCCCCTGGAAGCATGAAAATCACTTTAAACATGCTAATTTTAGCTCTAACACTGATGATCCACCTACAAATGTGAACTGACGTTCAAAAATAAAACATTTGAAAACGGACCATTTTCCACATTTCTGAAGCATGACGTAATGGGGGGGTGTTATCTCTTTTGTCGAAAATCACCCGTTTTTGCTTGAACATTAAATGCCTCCAAATGGTATTTAATTAACTTCCCGAGCCCCTGGAAGCATGAAAATCACTTTAAACATGCTAATTTTAGCTCTAACACTGATGATCCACCTACAAATGTGAACTGACGTTCAAAAATAAAACATTTGAAAACGGACCATTTTCCACATTTCTGAAGCATGACGTAATGGGGGGGTGTTATCTCTTTTGTCGAAAATCAGCCGTTTTTGCTTGAACATTAAATGCCTCCAAATGGTATTTAATTAACTTCCCGGGGTGAAGAAACCCTTTTTGAGAACTCAGAGTGAGTAAATTGGCCATTTTCATGCACTTTTAACCATTCCATAATTCTTGTGTTTAGGGCCCCTGGAAGCATGAAAATCACTTTAAACATGCTAATTTTAGCTCTAACACTGAAGATCCACCTACAAATGTGAACTGACGTTCAAAAATAAAACATTTGAAAACGGACCATTTTCCACATTTCTGAAGCATGACGTAATGGGGGTGTTATCTCTTTTGTCGAAAATTAGCCGTTTTTGCTTGAACATTAAATGCCTCCAAATGGTATTTAATTAACTTCCCAAGCCCCTGGAAGCATGAAAATCACTTTAAACATGCTAATTTTAGCTCTAACACTGATGATCCACCTACAAATGTGAAATGACGTTCAAAAATAAAACATTTGAAAACGGACCATTTTCCACATTTCTGAAGCATGACGTAATGGGGGGTGTTATCTCTTTTGTCGAAAATCAGCCGTTTTTGCTTGAACATTAAATGCCTCCAAATGGTATTTAATTAACTTCCCGGGGTGAAGAAACCCTTTTTGAGAACTCAGAGTGAGTAAATTGGCCATTTTCATGCACTTTTAACCATTCCATAATTCTTGTGTTTAGGGCCCCTGGAAGCATGAAAATCACTTTAAACATGCTAATTTTAGCTCTAACACTGATGATCCACCTACAAATGTGAACTGACGTTCAAAAATAAAACATTTGAAAACGGACCATTTTCCACATTTCTGAAGGATGACGTATTGGGGGGTTGTTATCTCTTTTGTCGAAAATCAGCCGTTTTTGCTTGAACATTAAATGCCTCCATATGGTATTTAATTAACTTCCCGAGCCCCTGGAAGCATGAAAATCACTTTAAACATGCTAATTTTAGCTCTAACACTGATGATCCACCTACAAATGTGAACTGACGTTCAAAAATAAAACATTTGAAAACGGACCATTTTCCACATTTCTGAAGCATGACGTAATGGGGGGGTGTTATCTCTTTTGTCGAAAATCACCCGTTTTTGCTTGAACATTAAATGCCTCCAAATGGTATTTATTTAACTTCCCGGGGTGAAGAAACCCTTTTTGAGAACTCAGAGTGAGTAAATTGGCCATTTTCATGCACTTTTAACCATTCCATAAATCTTGTGTTTAGGGCCCCTGGAAGCATGAAAATCACTTTAAACATGCTAATTTTAGCTCTAACACTGATGATCCACCTACAAATGTGAACTGACGTTCAAAAATAAAACATTTGAAAACGGACCATTTTCCACATTTCTGAAGCATGACGTAATGGGGGGGTGTTATCTCTTTTGTCGGTATTCAGCCGTTTTTGCTTGAACATTAAATGCCTCCAAATGGTATTTAATTAACTTCCCGGGGTGAAGAAACCCTTTTTGAGAACTCAGAGTGAGTAAATTGGCCATTTTCATGCACTTTTAGCCATTCCATAAATCTTGTGTTTAGGGCCCCTGGAAGCATGAAAATCACTTTAAACATGCTAATTTTAGCTCTAACACTGATGATCCACCTACAAATGTGAACTGACGTTCAAAAATAAAACATTTGAAAACGGACCATTTTCCACATTTCTGAAGCATGACGTAATGGGGGGGTGTTATCTCTTTTGTCGAAAATCACCCGTTTTTGCTTGAACATTAAATGCCTCCAAATGGTATTTAATTAACTTCCCGAGCCCCTGGAAGCATGAAAATCACTTTAAACATGCTAATTTTAGCTCTAACACTGATGATCCACCTACAAATGTGAACTGACGTTCAAAAATAAAACATTTGAAAACGGACCATTTTCCACATTTCTGAAGCATGACGTAATGGGGGGGTGTTATCTCTTTTGTCGAAAATCACCCGTTTTTGCTTGAACATTAAATGCCTCCAAATGGTATTTACTTCCCAGGGTGAAGAAACCCTTTTTGAGAACTCAGAGTGAGTAAATTGGCCATTTTCATGCACTTTTAACCATTTCATAAATCTTGTGTTTAGGGCCCCTGGAAGCATGAAAATCACTTTAAACATGCTAATTTTAGCTCTAACACTGATGATCCACCTACAAATGTGAACTGGCGTTCAAAAATAAAACATTTGAAAACGGACCATTTTCCACATTTCTGAAGCATGACGTAATGGGGGGGTGTTATCTCTTTTGTCGAAAATCACCAGTTTTTGCTTGAACATTAAATGCCTCCAAATGGTATTTAATTAACTTCCCGAGCCCCTGGAAGCATGAAAATCACTTTAAACATGCTAATTTTAGCTCTAACACTGATGATCCACCTACAAATGTGAACTGACGTTCAAAAATAAAACATTTGAAAACGGACCATTTTCCACATTTCTGAAGCATGACGTAATGGGGGGGTGTTATCTCTTTTGTCGAAAATCACCCGTTTTTGCTTGAACATTAAATGCCTCCAAATGGTATTTAATTAACTTCCCGAGCCCCTGGAAGCATGAAAATCACTTTAAACATGCTAATTTTAGCTCTAACACTGATGATCCACCTACAAATGTGAACTGACGTTCAAAAATAAAACATTTGAAAACGGACCATTTTCCACATTTCTGAAGCATGACGTAATGGGGGGGTGTTATCTCTTTTGTCGAAAATCACCCGTTTTTGCTTGAACATTAAATGCCTCCAAATGGTATTTACTTCCCAGGGTGAAGAAACCCTTTTTGAGAACTCAGAGTGAGTAAATTGGCCATTTTCATGCACTTTTAACCATTCCATAAATCTTGTGTTTAGGGCCCCTGGAAGCATGAAAATCACTTTAAACATGCTAATTTTAGCTCTAACACTGATGATCCACCTACAAATGTGAACTGGCGTTCAAAAATAAAACATTTGAAAACGGACCATTTTCCACATTTCTGAAGCATGACGTAATGGGGGGGTGTTATCTCTTTTGTCGAAAATCAGCCGTTTTTGCTTGAACATTAAATGCCTCCAAATGGTATTTAATTAACTTCCCGAGCCCCTGGAAGCATGAAAATCACTTTAAACATGCTAATTTTAGCTCTAACACTGATGATCCACCTACAAATGTGAACTGACGTTCAAAAATAAAACATTTGAAAACGGACCATTTTCCACATTTCTGAAGCATGACGTAATGGGGGGGGTGTTATCTCTTTTGTCGAAAATCACCCGTTTTTGCTTGAACATTAAATGCCTCCAAATGGTATTTAATTAACTTCCCGAGCCCCTGGAAGCATGAAAATCACTTTAAACATGCTAATTTTAGCTCTAACACTGATGATCCACCTACAAATGTGAACTGACGTTCAAAAATAAAACATTTGAAAACGGACCATTTTCCACATTTCTGAAGCATGACGTAATGGGGGGGTGTTATCTCTTTTGTCGAAAATCACCCGTTTTTGCTTGAACATTAAATGCCTCCAAATGGTATTTACTTCCCGGGGTGAAGAAACCCTTTTTGAGAACTCAGAGTGAGTAAATTGGCCATTTTCATGCACTTTTAACCATTCCATAAATCTTGTGTTTAGGGCCCCTGGAAGCATGAAAATCACTTTAAACATGCTAATTTTAGCTCTAACACTGATGATCCACCTACAAATGTGAACTGACGTTCAAAAATAAAACATTTGAAAACGGACTATTTTCCACATTTCTGAAGCATGACGTAATGGGGGGGTGTTATCTCTTTTGTCGAAAATCAGCGGTTTTTGCTTGAACATTAAATGCCTCCAAATGGTATTTAATTAACTTCCCGGGGTGAAGAAACCCTTTTTGAGAACTCAGTGAGTAAATTGGCCATTTTCATGCACTTTTAACCATTTCATAAATCTTGTGTTTAGGGCCCCTGGAAGCATGAAAATCACTTTAAACATGCTAATTTTAGCTCTAACACTGATGATCCACCTACAAATGTGAACTGACGTTCAAAAATAAAACATTTGAAAACGGACCATTTTCCACATTTCTGAAGCATGACGTAATGGGGGGGTGTTATCTCTTAAGTCGAAAATCAGCCGTTTTTGCTTGAACATTAAATGCCTCCAAATGGTATTTAATTAACTTACCGAGCCCCTGGAAGCATGAAAATCACTTTAAACATGCTAATTTTAGCTCTAACACTGATGATCCACCTACAAATTTGAACTGACGTTCAAAAATAAAACATTTGAAAACGGACCATTTTCCACATTTCTGAAGCATGACGTAATGGGGGGGTGTTATCTCTTTAGTCGAAAATCAGCCGTTTTTGCTTGAACATTAAATGCCTCCAAATGGTATTTAGTTAACTTCCCGAGCCCCTGGGAGCATGAAAATCACTTTAAACATGTTAATTTTAGCTCTAACACTGATGATCCACCTACAAATGTGAACTGACGTTCAAAAATAAAACATTTGAAAACGGACCATTTTCCATATTTCTGAAGCATGACGTAATGGGGGGGGTGTTATCTCTTTTGTCGAAAATCAGCCGTTTTTGCTTGAACATTAAATGCCTCCAAATGGTATTTAATTAACTTCCCGGGGTGAAGAAACTCTTTTTGAGAACTCAGAGTGAGTAAATTGGCCATTTTCATGCACTTTTAACCATTCCATAAATCTTGTGTTTAGGGCCCCTGGAAGCATGAAAATCACTTTAAACATGCTAATTTTAGCTCTAACACTGAAGATCCACCTAAAAATGTGAACTGACGTTCAAAAATAAAACATTTGAAAACGGACCATTTTCCACATTTCTGAAGCATGACGTAATGGGGGTGTTATCTCTTTTGTCGAAAATTAGCCGTTTTTGCTTGAACATTAAATGCCTCCAAATGGTATTTAATTAACTTCCCAAGCCCCTGGAAGCATGAAAATCACTTTAAACATGCTAATTTTAGCTCTAACACTGATGATCCACCTACAAATGTGAAATGACGTTCAAAAATAAAACATTTGAAAACGGACCATTTTCCACATTTCTGAAGCATGACGTAATGGGGGGTGTTATCTCTTTTGTCGAAAATCAGCCGTTTTTGCTTGAACATTAAATGCCTCCAAATGGTATTTAATTAACTTCCCGGGGTGAAGAAACCCTTTTTGAGAACTCAGAGTGAGTAAATTGGCCATTTTCATGCACTTTTAACCATTCCATAATTCTTGTGTTTAGGGCCCCTGGAAGCATGAAAATCACTTTAAACATGCTAATTTTAGCTCTAACACTGATGATCCACCTACAAATGTGAACTGACGTTCAAAAATAAAACATTTGAAAACGGACCATTTTCCACATTTCTGAAGGATGACGTATTGGGGGGTTGTTATCTCTTTTGTCGAAAATCAGCCGTTTTTGCTTGAACATTAAATGCCTCCATATGGTATTTAATTAACTTCCCGAGCCCCTGGAAGCATGAAAATCACTTTAAACATGCTAATTTTAGCTCTAACACTGATGATCCACCTACAAATGTGAACTGACGTTCAAAAATAAAACATTTGAAAACGGACCATTTTCCACATTTCTGAAGCATGACGTAATGGGGGGGTGTTATCTCTTTTGTCGAAAATCACCCGTTTTTGCTTGAACATTAAATGCCTCCAAATGGTATTTATTTAACTTCCCGGGGTGAAGAAACCCTTTTTGAGAACTCAGAGTGAGTAAATTGGCCATTTTCATGCACTTTTAACCATTCCATAAATCTTGTGTTTAGGGCCCCTGGAAGCATGAAAATCACTTTAAACATGCTAATTTTAGCTCTAACACTGATGATCCACCTACAAATGTGAACTGACGTTCAAAAATAAAACATTTGAAAACGGACCATTTTCCACATTTCTGAAGCATGACGTAATGGGGGGGTGTTATCTCTTTTGTCGGTATTCAGCCGTTTTTGCTTGAACATTAAATGCCTCCAAATGGTATTTAATTAACTTCCCGGGGTGAAGAAACCCTTTTTGAGAACTCAGAGTGAGTAAATTGGCCATTTTCATGCACTTTTAACCATTCCATAAATCTTGTGTTTAGGGCCCCTGGAAGCATGAAAATCACTTTAAACATGCTAATTTTAGCTCTAACACTGATGATCCACCTACAAATGTGAACTGACGTTCAAAAATAAAACATTTGAAAACGGACCATTTTCCACATTTCTGAAGCATGACGTAATGGGGGGGTGTTATCTCTTTTGTCGAAAATCACCCGTTTTTGCTTGAACATTAAATGCCTCCAAATGGTATTTAATTAACTTCCCGAGCCCCTGGAAGCATGAAAATCACTTTAAACATGCTAATTTTAGCTCTAACACTGATGATCCACCTACAAATGTGAACTGACGTTCAAAAATAAAACATTTGAAAACGGACCATTTTCCACATTTCTGAAGCATGACGTAATGGGGGGGTGTTATCTCTTTTGTCGAAAATCACCCGTTTTTGCTTGAACATTAAATGCCTCCAAATGGTATTTACTTCCCAGGGTGAAGAAACCCTTTTTGAGAACTCAGAATGAGTAAATTGGCCATTTTCATGCACTTTTAACCATTTCATAAATCTTGTGTTTAGGGCCCCTGGAAGCATGAAAATCACTTTAAACATGCTAATTTTAGCTCTAACACTGATGATCCACCTACAAATGTGAACTGGCGTTCAAAAATAAAACATTTGAAAACGGACCATTTTCCACATTTCTGAAGCATGACGTAATGGGGGGATGTTATCTCTTTTGTCGAAAATCAGCCGTTTTTGCTTGAACATTAAATGCCTCCAAATGGTATTTAATTAACTTCCCGAGCCCCTGGAAGCATGAAAATCACTTTAAACATGCTAATTTTAGCTCTAACACTGATGATCCACCTACAAATGTGAACTGACGTTCAAAAATAAAACATTTGAAAACGGACCATTTTCCACATTTCTGAAGCATGACGTAATGGGGGGGTGTTATCTCTTTTGTCGGTATTCAGCCGTTTTTGCTTGAACATTAAATGCCTCCAAATGGTATTTAATTAACTTCCCGGGGTGAAGAAACCCTTTTTGAGAACTCAGAGTGAGTAAATTGGCCATTTTCATGCACTTTTAACCATTCCATAAATCTTGTGTTTAGGGCCCCTGGAAGCATGAAAATCACTTTAAACATGCTAATTTTAGCTCTAACACTGATGATCCACCTACAAATGTGAACTGACGTTCAAAAATAAAACATTTGAAAACGGACCATTTTCCACATTTCTGAAGCATGACGTAATGGGGGGGTGTTATCTCTTTTGTCGAAAATCACCCGTTTTTGCTTGAACATTAAATGCCTCCAAATGGTATTTAATTAACTTCCCGAGCCCCTGGAAGCATGAAAATCACTTTAAACATGCTAATTTTAGCTCTAACACTGATGATCCACCTACAAATGTGAACTGACGTTCAAAAATAAAACATTTGAAAACGGACCATTTTCCACATTTCTGAAGCATGACGTAATGGGGGGGTGTTATCTCTTTTGTCGAAAATCAGCCGTTTTTGCTTGAACATTAAATGCCTCCAAATGGTATTTAATTAACTTCCCGGGGTGAAGAAACCCTTTTTGAGAACTCAGAGTGAGTAAATTGGCCATTTTCATGCACTTTTAACCATTCCATAATTCTTGTGTTTAGGGCCCCTGGAAGCATGAAAATCACTTTAAACATGCTAATTTTAGCTCTAACACTGAAGATCCACCTACAAATGTGAACTGACGTTCAAAAATAAAACATTTGAAAACGGACCATTTTCCACATTTCTGAAGCATGACGTAATGGGGGTGTTATCTCTTTTGTCGAAAATTAGCCGTTTTTGCTTGAACATTAAATGCCTCCAAATGGTATTTAATTAACTTCCCAAGCCCCTGGAAGCATGAAAATCACTTTAAACATGCTAATTTTAGCTCTAACACTGATGATCCACCTACAAATGTGAAATGACGTTCAAAAATAAAACATTTGAAAACGGACCATTTTCCACATTTCTGAAGCATGACGTAATGGGGGGTGTTATCTCTTTTGTCGAAAATCAGCCGTTTTTGCTTGAACATTAAATGCCTCCAAATGGTATTTAATTAACTTCCCGGGGTGAAGAAACCCTTTTTGAGAACTCAGAGTGAGTAAATTGGCCATTTTCATGCACTTTTAACCATTCCATAATTCTTGTGTTTAGGGCCCCTGGAAGCATGAAAATCACTTTAAACATGCTAATTTTAGCTCTAACACTGATGATCCACCTACAAATGTGAACTGACGTTCAAAAATAAAACATTTGAAAACGGACCATTTTCCACATTTCTGAAGGATGACGTATTGGGGGGTTGTTATCTCTTTTGTCGAAAATCAGCCGTTTTTGCTTGAACATTAAATGCCTCCATATGGTATTTAATTAACTTCCCGAGCCCCTGGAAGCATGAAAATCACTTTAAACATGCTAATTTTAGCTCTAACACTGATGATCCACCTACAAATGTGAACTGACGTTCAAAAATAAAACATTTGAAAACGGACCATTTTCCACATTTCTGAAGCATGACGTAATGGGGGGGTGTTATCTCTTTTGTCGAAAATCACCCGTTTTTGCTTGAACATTAAATGCCTCCAAATGGTATTTATTTAACTTCCCGGGGTGAAGAAACCCTTTTTGAGAACTCAGAGTGAGTAAATTGGCCATTTTCATGCACTTTTAACCATTCCATAAATCTTGTGTTTAGGGCCCCTGGAAGCATGAAAATCACTTTAAACATGCTAATTTTAGCTCTAACACTGATGATCCACCTACAAATGTGAACTGACGTTCAAAAATAAAACATTTGAAAACGGACCATTTTCCACATTTCTGAAGCATGACGTAATGGGGGGGTGTTATCTCTTTTGTCGGTATTCAGCCGTTTTTGCTTGAACATTAAATGCCTCCAAATGGTATTTAATTAACTTCCCGGGGTGAAGAAACCCTTTTTGAGAACTCAGAGTGAGTAAATTGGCCATTTTCATGCACTTTTAGCCATTCCATAAATCTTGTGTTTAGGGCCCCTGGAAGCATGAAAATCACTTTAAACATGCTAATTTTAGCTCTAACACTGATGATCCACCTACAAATGTGAACTGACGTTCAAAAATAAAACATTTGAAAACGGACCATTTTCCACATTTCTGAAGCATGACGTAATGGGGGGGTGTTATCTCTTTTGTCGAAAATCACCCGTTTTTGCTTGAACATTAAATGCCTCCAAATGGTATTTAATTAACTTCCCGAGCCCCTGGAAGCATGAAAATCACTTTAAACATGCTAATTTTAGCTCTAACACTGATGATCCACCTACAAATGTGAACTGACGTTCAAAAATAAAACATTTGAAAACGGACCATTTTCCACATTTCTGAAGCATGACGTAATGGGGGGGTGTTATCTCTTTTGTCGAAAATCACCCGTTTTTGCTTGAACATTAAATGCCTCCAAATGGTATTTACTTCCCAGGGTGAAGAAACCCTTTTTGAGAACTCAGAGTGAGTAAATTGGCCATTTTCATGCACTTTTAACCATTTCATAAATCTTGTGTTTAGGGCCCCTGGAAGCATGAAAATCACTTTAAACATGCTAATTTTAGCTCTAACACTGATGATCCACCTACAAATGTGAACTGGCGTTCAAAAATAAAACATTTGAAAACGGACCATTTTCCACATTTCTGAAGCATGACGTAATGGGGGGGTGTTATCTCTTTTGTCGAAAATCACCAGTTTTTGCTTGAACATTAAATGCCTCCAAATGGTATTTAATTAACTTCCCGAGCCCCTGGAAGCATGAAAATCACTTTAAACATGCTAATTTTAGCTCTAACACTGATGATCCACCTACAAATGTGAACTGACGTTCAAAAATAAAACATTTGAAAACGGACCATTTTCCACATTTCTGAAGCATGACGTAATGGGGGGGTGTTATCTCTTTTGTCGAAAATCACCCGTTTTTGCTTGAACATTAAATGCCTCCAAATGGTATTTAATTAACTTCCCGAGCCCCTGGAAGCATGAAAATCACTTTAAACATGCTAATTTTAGCTCTAACACTGATGATCCACCTACAAATGTGAACTGACGTTCAAAAATAAAACATTTGAAAACGGACCATTTTCCACATTTCTGAAGCATGACGTAATGGGGGGGTGTTATCTCTTTTGTCGAAAATCACCCGTTTTTGCTTGAACATTAAATGCCTCCAAATGGTATTTACTTCCCAGGGTGAAGAAACCCTTTTTGAGAACTCAGAGTGAGTAAATTGGCCATTTTCATGCACTTTTAACCATTCCATAAATCTTGTGTTTAGGGCCCCTGGAAGCATGAAAATCACTTTAAACATGCTAATTTTAGCTCTAACACTGATGATCCACCTACAAATGTGAACTGGCGTTCAAAAATAAAACATTTGAAAACGGACCATTTTCCACATTTCTGAAGCATGACGTAATGGGGGGGTGTTATCTCTTTTGTCGAAAATCAGCCGTTTTTGCTTGAACATTAAATGCCTCCAAATGGTATTTAATTAACTTCCCGAGCCCCTGGAAGCATGAAAATCACTTTAAACATGCTAATTTTAGCTCTAACACTGATGATCCACCTACAAATGTGAACTGACGTTCAAAAATAAAACATTTGAAAACGGACCATTTTCCACATTTCTGAAGCATGACGTAATGGGGGGGTGTTATCTCTTTTGTCGAAAATCACCCGTTTTTGCTTGAACATTAAATGCCTCCAAATGGTATTTAATTAACTTCCCGAGCCCCTGGAAGCATGAAAATCACTTTAAACATGCTAATTTTAGCTCTAACACTGATGATCCACCTACAAATGTGAACTGACGTTCAAAAATAAAACATTTGAAAACGGACCATTTTCCACATTTCTGAAGCATGACGTAATGGGGGGGTGTTATCTCTTTTGTCGAAAATCACCCGTTTTTGCTTGAACATTAAATGCCTCCAAATGGTATTTACTTCCCGGGGTGAAGAAACCCTTTTTGAGAACTCAGAGTGAGTAAATTGGCCATTTTCATGCACTTTTAACCATTCCATAAATCTTGTGTTTAGGGCCCCTGGAAGCATGAAAATCACTTTAAACATGCTAATTTTAGCTCTAACACTGATGATCCACCTACAAATGTGAACTGACGTTCAAAAATAAAACATTTGAAAACGGACTATTTTCCACATTTCTGAAGCATGACGTAATGGGGGGGTGTTATCTCTTTTGTCGAAAATCAGCGGTTTTTGCTTGAACATTAAATGCCTCCAAATGGTATTTAATTAACTTCCCGGGGTGAAGAAACCCTTTTTGAGAACTCAGTGAGTAAATTGGCCATTTTCATGCACTTTTAACCATTTCATAAATCTTGTGTTTAGGGCCCCTGGAAGCATGAAAATCACTTTAAACATGCTAATTTTAGCTCTAACACTGATGATCCACCTACAAATGTGAACTGACGTTCAAAAATAAAACATTTGAAAACGGACCATTTTCCACATTTCTGAAGCATGACGTAATGGGGGGGTGTTATCTCTTAAGTCGAAAATCAGCCGTTTTTGCTTGAACATTAAATGCCTCCAAATGGTATTTAATTAACTTACCGAGCCCCTGGAAGCATGAAAATCACTTTAAACATGCTAATTTTAGCTCTAACACTGATGATCCACCTACAAATTTGAACTGACGTTCAAAAATAAAACATTTGAAAACGGACCATTTTCCACATTTCTGAAGCATGACGTAATGGGGGGGTGTTATCTCTTTAGTCGAAAATCAGCCGTTTTTGCTTGAACATTAAATGCCTCCAAATGGTATTTAGTTAACTTCCCGAGCCCCTGGGAGCATGAAAATCACTTTAAACATGTTAATTTTAGCTCTAACACTGATGATCCACCTACAAATGTGAACTGACGTTCAAAAATAAAACATTTGAAAACGGACCATTTTCCATATTTCTGAAGCATGACGTAATGGGGGGGGTGTTATCTCTTTTGTCGAAAATCAGCCGTTTTTGCTTGAACATTAAATGCCTCCAAATGGTATTTAATTAACTTCCCGGGGTGAAGAAACTCTTTTTGAGAACTCAGAGTGAGTAAATTGGCCATTTTCATGCACTTTTAACCATTCCATAAATCTTGTGTTTAGGGCCCCTGGAAGCATGAAAATCACTTTAAACATGCTAATTTTAGCTCTAACACTGAAGATCCACCTAAAAATGTGAACTGACGTTCAAAAATAAAACATTTGAAAACGGACCATTTTCCACATTTCTGAAGCATGACGTAATGGGGGTGTTATCTCTTTTGTCGAAAATTAGCCGTTTTTGCTTGAACATTAAATGCCTCCAAATGGTATTTAATTAACTTCCCAAGCCCCTGGAAGCATGAAAATCACTTTAAACATGCTAATTTTAGCTCTAACACTGATGATCCACCTACAAATGTGAAATGACGTTCAAAAATAAAACATTTGAAAACGGACCATTTTCCACATTTCTGAAGCATGACGTAATGGGGGGTGTTATCTCTTTTGTCGAAAATCAGCCGTTTTTGCTTGAACATTAAATGCCTCCAAATGGTATTTAATTAACTTCCCGGGGTGAAGAAACCCTTTTTGAGAACTCAGAGTGAGTAAATTGGCCATTTTCATGCACTTTTAACCATTCCATAATTCTTGTGTTTAGGGCCCCTGGAAGCATGAAAATCACTTTAAACATGCTAATTTTAGCTCTAACACTGATGATCCACCTACAAATGTGAACTGACGTTCAAAAATAAAACATTTGAAAACGGACCATTTTCCACATTTCTGAAGGATGACGTATTGGGGGGTTGTTATCTCTTTTGTCGAAAATCAGCCGTTTTTGCTTGAACATTAAATGCCTCCATATGGTATTTAATTAACTTCCCGAGCCCCTGGAAGCATGAAAATCACTTTAAACATGCTAATTTTAGCTCTAACACTGATGATCCACCTACAAATGTGAACTGACGTTCAAAAATAAAACATTTGAAAACGGACCATTTTCCACATTTCTGAAGCATGACGTAATGGGGGGGTGTTATCTCTTTTGTCGAAAATCACCCGTTTTTGCTTGAACATTAAATGCCTCCAAATGGTATTTATTTAACTTCCCGGGGTGAAGAAACCCTTTTTGAGAACTCAGAGTGAGTAAATTGGCCATTTTCATGCACTTTTAACCATTCCATAAATCTTGTGTTTAGGGCCCCTGGAAGCATGAAAATCACTTTAAACATGCTAATTTTAGCTCTAACACTGATGATCCACCTACAAATGTGAACTGACGTTCAAAAATAAAACATTTGAAAACGGACCATTTTCCACATTTCTGAAGCATGACGTAATGGGGGGGTGTTATCTCTTTTGTCGGTATTCAGCCGTTTTTGCTTGAACATTAAATGCCTCCAAATGGTATTTAATTAACTTCCCGGGGTGAAGAAACCCTTTTTGAGAACTCAGAGTGAGTAAATTGGCCATTTTCATGCACTTTTAACCATTCCATAAATCTTGTGTTTAGGGCCCCTGGAAGCATGAAAATCACTTTAAACATGCTAATTTTAGCTCTAACACTGATGATCCACCTACAAATGTGAACTGACGTTCAAAAATAAAACATTTGAAAACGGACCATTTTCCACATTTCTGAAGCATGACGTAATGGGGGGGTGTTATCTCTTTTGTCGAAAATCACCCGTTTTTGCTTGAACATTAAATGCCTCCAAATGGTATTTAATTAACTTCCCGAGCCCCTGGAAGCATGAAAATCACTTTAAACATGCTAATTTTAGCTCTAACACTGATGATCCACCTACAAATGTGAACTGACGTTCAAAAATAAAACATTTGAAAACGGACCATTTTCCACATTTCTGAAGCATGACGTAATGGGGGGGTGTTATCTCTTTTGTCGAAAATCACCCGTTTTTGCTTGAACATTAAATGCCTCCAAATGGTATTTACTTCCCAGGGTGAAGAAACCCTTTTTGAGAACTCAGAATGAGTAAATTGGCCATTTTCATGCACTTTTAACCATTTCATAAATCTTGTGTTTAGGGCCCCTGGAAGCATGAAAATCACTTTAAACATGCTAATTTTAGCTCTAACACTGATGATCCACCTACAAATGTGAACTGGCGTTCAAAAATAAAACATTTGAAAACGGACCATTTTCCACATTTCTGAAGCATGACGTAATGGGGGGATGTTATCTCTTTTGTCGAAAATCAGCCGTTTTTGCTTGAACATTAAATGCCTCCAAATGGTATTTAATTAACTTCCCGAGCCCCTGGAAGCATGAAAATCACTTTAAACATGCTAATTTTAGCTCTAACACTGATGATCCACCTACAAATGTGAACTGACGTTCAAAAATAAAACATTTGAAAACGGACCATTTTCCACATTTCTGAAGCATGACGTAATGGGGGGGTGTTATCTCTTTTGTCGAAAATCACCCGTTTTTGCTTGAACATTAAATGCCTCCAAATGGTATTTAATTAACTTCCCGAGCCCCTGGAAGCATGAAAATCACTTTAAACATGCTAATTTTAGCTCTAACACTGATGATCCACCTACAAATGTGAAGTGACGTTCAAAAATAAAACATTTGAAAACGGACCATTTTCCACATTTCTGAAGCATGACGTAATGGGGGGGTGTTATCTCTTTTGTCGAAAATCACCCGTTTTTGCTTGAACATTAAATGCCTCCAAATGGTATTTACTTCCCGGGGTGAAGAAACCCTTTTTGAGAACTCAGAGTGAGTAAATTGGCCATTTTCATGCACTTTTAACCATTCCATAAATCTTGTGTTTAGGGCCCCTGGAAGCATGAAAATCACTTTAAACATGCTAATTTTAGCTCTAACACTGATGATCCACCTACAAATGTGAACTGACGTTCAAAAATAAAACATTTGAAAACGGACTATTTTCCACATTTCTGAAGCATGACGTAATGGGGGGGTGTTATCTCTTTTGTCGAAAATCAGCGGTTTTTGCTTGAACATTAAATGCCTCCAAATGGTATTTAATTAACTTCCCGGGGTGAAGAAACCCTTTTTGAGAACTCAGTGAGTAAATTGGCCATTTTCATGCACTTTTAACCATTTCATAAATCTTGTGTTTAGGGCCCCTGGAAGCATGAAAATCACTTTAAACATGCTAATTTTAGCTCTAACACTGATGATCCACCTACAAATGTGAACTGACGTTCAAAAATAAAACATTTGAAAACGGACCATTTTCCACATTTCTGAAGCATGACGTAATGGGGGGGTGTTATCTCTTAAGTCGAAAATCAGCCGTTTTTGCTTGAACATTAAATGCCTCCAAATGGTATTTAATTAACTTACCGAGCCCCTGGAAGCATGAAAATCACTTTAAACATGCTAATTTTAGCTCTAACACTGATGATCCACCTACAAATTTGAACTGACGTTCAAAAATAAAACATTTGAAAACGGACCATTTTCCACATTTCTGAAGCATGACGTAATGGGGGGGTGTTATCTCTTTAGTCGAAAATCAGCCGTTTTTTTGCTTGAACATTAAATGCCTCCAAATGGTATTTAATTAACTTCCCGAGCCCCTGGGAGCATGAAAATCACTTTAAACATGTTAATTTTAGCTCTAACACTGATGATCCACCTACAAATGTGAACTGACGTTCAAAAATAAAACATTTGAAAACGGACCATTTTCCATATTTCTGAAGCATGACGTAATGGGGGGGGTGTTATCTCTTTTGTCGAAAATCAGCCGTTTTTGCTTGAACATTAAATGCCTCCAAATGGTATTTAATTAACTTCCCGGGGTGAAGAAACTCTTTTTGAGAACTCAGAGTGAGTAAATTGGCCATTTTCATGCACTTTTAACCATTCCATAAATCTTGTGTTTAGGGCCCCTGGAAGCATGAAAATCACTTTAAACATGCTAATTTTAGCTCTAACACTGAAGATCCACCTACAAATGTGAACTGACGTTCAAAAATAAAACATTTGAAAACGGACAATTTTCCACATTTCTGAAGCATGACGTAATGGGGGTGTTATCTCTTTTGTCGAAAATTAGCCGTTTTTGCTTGAACATTAAATGCCTCCAAATGGTATTTAATTAACTTCCCAAGCCCCTGGAAGCATGAAAATCACTTTAAACATGCTAATTTTAGCTCTAACACTGATGATCCACCTACAAATGTGAAATGACGTTCAAAAATAAAACATTTGAAAACGGACCATTTTCCACATTTCTGAAGCATGACGTAATGGGGGGTGTTATCTCTTTTGTCGAAAATCAGCCGTTTTTGCTTGAACATTAAATGCCTCCAAATGGTATTTAATTAACTTCCCGGGGTGAAGAAACCCTTTTTGAGAACTCAGAGTGAGTAAATTGGCCATTTTCATGCACTTTTAACCATTCCATAATTCTTGTGTTTAGGGCCCCTGGAAGCATGAAAATCACTTTAAACATGCTAATTTTAGCTCTAACACTGAAGATCCACCTACAAATGTGAACTGACGTTCAAAAATAAAACATTTGAAAACGGACCATTTTCCACATTTCTGAAGCATGACGTAATGGGGGTGTTATCTCTTTTGTCGAAAATTAGCCGTTTTTGCTTGAACATTAAATGCCTCCAAATGGTATTTAATTAACTTCCCAAGCCCCTGGAAGCATGAAAATCACTTTAAACATGCTAATTTTAGCTCTAACACTGATGATCCACCTACAAATGTGAAATGACGTTCAAAAATAAAACATTTGAAAACGGACCATTTTCCACATTTCTGAAGCATGACGTAATGGGGGGTGTTATCTCTTTTGTCGAAAATCAGCCGTTTTTGCTTGAACATTAAATGCCTCCAAATGGTATTTAATTAACTTCCCGGGGTGAAGAAATCCTTTTTGAGAACTCAGAGTGAGTAAATTGGCCATTTTCATGCACTTTTAACCATTCCATAATTCTTGTGTTTAGGGCCCCTGGAAGCATGAAAATCACTTTAAACATGCTAATTTTAGCTCTAACACGGATGATCCACCTACAAATGTGAACTGACGTTCAAAAATAAAACATTTGAAAACGGACCATTTTCCACATTTCTGAAGGATGACGTATTGGGGGGTTGTTATCTCTTTTGTCGAAAATCAGCCGTTTTTGCTTGAACATTAAATGCCTCCATATGGTATTTAATTAACTTCCCGAGCCCCTGGAAGCATGAAAATCACTTTAAACATGCTAATTTTAGCTCTAACACTGATGATCCACCTACAAATGTGAACTGACGTTCAAAAATAAAACATTTGAAAACGGACCATTTTCCACATTTCTGAAGCATGACGTAATGGGGGGGTGTTATCTCTTTTGTCGAAAATCACCCGTTTTTGCTTGAACATTAAATGCCTCCAAATGGTATTTATTTAACTTCCCGGGGTGAAGAAACCCTTTTTGAGAACTCAGAGTGAGTAAATTGGCCATTTTCATGCACTTTTAACCATTCCATAAATCTTGTGTTTAGGGCCCCTGGAAGCATGAAAATCACTTTAAACATGCTAATTTTAGCTCTAACACTGATGATCCACCTACAAATGTGAACTGACGTTCAAAAATAAAACATTTGAAAACGGACCATTTTCCACATTTCTGAAGCATGACGTAATGGGGGGGTGTTATCTCTTTTGTCGGTATTCAGCCGTTTTTGCTTGAACATTAAATGCCTCCAAATGGTATTTAATTAACTTCCCGGGGTGAAGAAACCCTTTTTGAGAACTCAGAGTGAGTAAATTGGCCATTTTCATGCACTTTTAACCATTCCATAAATCTTGTGTTTAGGGCCCCTGGAAGCATGAAAATCACTTTAAACATGCTAATTTTAGCTCTAACACTGATGATCCACCTACAAATGTGAACTGACGTTCAAAAATAAAACATTTGAAAACGGACCATTTTCCACATTTCTGAAGCATGACGTAATGGGGGGGTGTTATCTCTTTTGTCGAAAATCACCCGTTTTTGCTTGAACATTAAATGCCTCCAAATGGTATTTAATTAACTTCCCGAGCCCCTGGAAGCATGAAAATCACTTTAAACATGCTAATTTTAGCTCTAACACTGATGATCCACCTACAAATGTGAACTGACGTTCAAAAATAAAACATTTGAAAACGGACCATTTTCCACATTTCTGAAGCATGACGTAATGGGGGGGTGTTATCTCTTTTGTCGAAAATCAGCCGTTTTTGCTTGAACATTAAATGCCTCCAAATGGTATTTAATTAACTTCCCGGGGTGAAGAAACCCTTTTTGAGAACTCAGAGTGAGTAAATTGGCCATTTTCATGCACTTTTAACCATTCCATAATTCTTGTGTTTAGGGCCCCTGGAAGCATGAAAATCACTTTAAACATGCTAATTTTAGCTCTAACACTGAAGATCCACCTACAAATGTGAACTGACGTTCAAAAATAAAACATTTGAAAACGGACCATTTTCCACATTTCTGAAGCATGACGTAATGGGGGTGTTATCTCTTTTGTCGAAAATTAGCCGTTTTTGCTTGAACATTAAATGCCTCCAAATGGTATTTAATTAACTTCCCAAGCCCCTGGAAGCATGAAAATCACTTTAAACATGCTAATTTTAGCTCTAACACTGATGATCCACCTACAAATGTGAAATGACGTTCAAAAATAAAACATTTGAAAACGGACCATTTTCCACATTTCTGAAGCATGACGTAATGGGGGGTGTTATCTCTTTTGTCGAAAATCAGCCGTTTTTGCTTGAACATTAAATGCCTCCAAATGGTATTTAATTAACTTCCCGGGGTGAAGAAACCCTTTTTGAGAACTCAGAGTGAGTAAATTGGCCATTTTCATGCACTTTTAACCATTCCATAATTCTTGTGTTTAGGGCCCCTGGAAGCATGAAAATCACTTTAAACATGCTAATTTTAGCTCTAACACTGATGATCCACCTACAAATGTGAACTGACGTTCAAAAATAAAACATTTGAAAACGGACCATTTTCCACATTTCTGAAGGATGACGTATTGGGGGGTTGTTATCTCTTTTGTCGAAAATCAGCCGTTTTTGCTTGAACATTAAATGCCTCCATATGGTATTTAATTAACTTCCCGAGCCCCTGGAAGCATGAAAATCACTTTAAACATGCTAATTTTAGCTCTAACACTGATGATCCACCTACAAATGTGAACTGACGTTCAAAAATAAAACATTTGAAAACGGACCATTTTCCACATTTCTGAAGCATGACGTAATGGGGGGGTGTTATCTCTTTTGTCGAAAATCACCCGTTTTTGCTTGAACATTAAATGCCTCCAAATGGTATTTATTTAACTTCCCGGGGTGAAGAAACCCTTTTTGAGAACTCAGAGTGAGTAAATTGGCCATTTTCATGCACTTTTAACCATTCCATAAATCTTGTGTTTAGGGCCCCTGGAAGCATGAAAATCACTTTAAACATGCTAATTTTAGCTCTAACACTGATGATCCACCTACAAATGTGAACTGACGTTCAAAAATAAAACATTTGAAAACGGACCATTTTCCACATTTCTGAAGCATGACGTAATGGGGGGGTGTTATCTCTTTTGTCGGTATTCAGCCGTTTTTGCTTGAACATTAAATGCCTCCAAATGGTATTTAATTAACTTCCCGGGGTGAAGAAACCCTTTTTGAGAACTCAGAGTGAGTAAATTGGCCATTTTCATGCACTTTTAACCATTCCATAAATCTTGTGTTTAGGGCCCCTGGAAGCATGAAACTCACTTTAAACATGCTAATTTTAGCTCTAACACTGATGATCCACCTACAAATGTGAACTGACGTTCAAAAATAAAACATTTGAAAACGGACCATTTTCCACATTTCTGAAGCATGACGTAATGGGGGGGTGTTATCTCTTTTGTCGAAAATCACCCGTTTTTGCTTGAACATTAAATGCCTCCAAATGGTATTTAATTAACTTCCCGAGCCCCTGGAAGCATGAAAATCACTTTAAACATGCTAATTTTAGCTCTAACACTGATGATCCACCTACAAATGTGAACTGACGTTCAAAAATAAAACATTTGAAAACGGACCATTTTCCACATTTCTGAAGCATGACGTAATGGGGGGGTGTTATCTCTTTTGTCGAAAATCACCCGTTTTTGCTTGAACATTAAATGCCTCCAAATGGTATTTACTTCCCAGGGTGAAGAAACCCTTTTTGAGAACTCAGAGTGAGTAAATTGGCCATTTTCATGCACTTTTAACCATTTCATAAATCTTGTGTTTAGGGCCCCTGGAAGCATGAAAATCACTTTAAACATGCTAATTTTAGCTCTAACACTGATGATCCACCTACAAATGTGAACTGGCGTTCAAAAATAAAACATTTGAAAACGGACCATTTTCCACATTTCTGAAGCATGACGTAATGGGGGGGTGTTATCTCTTTTGTCGAAAATCACCAGTTTTTGCTTGAACATTAAATGCCTCCAAATGGTATTTAATTAACTTCCCGAGCCCCTGGAAGCATGAAAATCACTTTAAACATGCTAATTTTAGCTCTAACACTGATGATCCACCTACAAATGTGAACTGACGTTCAAAAATAAAACATTTGAAAACGGACCATTTTCCACATTTCTGAAGCATGACGTAATGGGGGGGTGTTATCTCTTTTGTCGAAAATCACCCGTTTTTGCTTGAACATTAAATGCCTCCAAATGGTATTTAATTAACTTCCCGAGCCCCTGGAAGCATGAAAATCACTTTAAACATGCTAATTTTAGCTCTAACACTGATGATCCACCTACAAATGTGAACTGACGTTCAAAAATAAAACATTTGAAAACGGACCATTTTCCACATTTCTGAAGCATGACGTAATGGGGGGGTGTTATCTCTTTTGTCGAAAATCACCCGTTTTTGCTTGAACATTAAATGCCTCCAAATGGTATTTACTTCCCAGGGTGAAGAAACCCTTTTTGAGAACTCAGAGTGAGTAAATTGGCCATTTTCATGCACTTTTAACCATTCCATAAATCTTGTGTTTAGGGCCCCTGGAAGCATGAAAATCACTTTAAACATGCTAATTTTAGCTCTAACACTGATGATCCACCTACAAATGTGAACTGGCGTTCAAAAATAAAACATTTGAAAACGGACCATTTTCCACATTTCTGAAGCATGACGTAATGGGGGGGTGTTATCTCTTTTGTCGAAAATCAGCCGTTTTTGCTTGAACATTAAATGCCTCCAAATGGTATTTAATTAACTTCCCGAGCCCCTGGAAGCATGAAAATCACTTTAAACATGCTAATTTTAGCTCTAACACTGATGATCCACCTACAAATGTGAACTGACGTTCAAAAATAAAACATTTGAAAACGGACCATTTTCCACATTTCTGAAGCATGACGTAATGGGGGGGTGTTATCTCTTTTGTCGAAAATCACCCGTTTTTGCTTGAACATTAAATGCCTCCAAATGGTATTTAATTAACTTCCCGAGCCCCTGGAAGCATGAAAATCACTTTAAACATGCTAATTTTAGCTCTAACACTGATGATCCACCTACAAATGTGAACTGACGTTCAAAAATAAAACATTTGAAAACGGACCATTTTCCACATTTCTGAAGCATGACGTAATGGGGGGGTGTTATCTCTTTTGTCGAAAATCACCCGTTTTTGCTTGAACATTAAATGCCTCCAAATGGTATTTACTTCCCGGGGTGAAGAAACCCTTTTTGAGAACTCAGAGTGAGTAAATTGGCCATTTTCATGCACTTTTAACCATTCCATAAATCTTGTGTTTAGGGCCCCTGGAAGCATGAAAATCACTTTAAACATGCTAATTTTAGCTCTAACACTGATGATCCACCTACAAATGTGAACTGACGTTCAAAAATAAAACATTTGAAAACGGACCATTTTCCACATTTCTGAAGCATGACGTAATGGGGGGGTGTTATCTCTTAAGTCGAAAATCAGCCGTTTTTGCTTGAACATTAAATGCCTCCAAATGGTATTTAATTAACTTACCGAGCCCCTGGAAGCATGAAAATCACTTTAAACATGCTAATTTTAGCTCTAACACTGATGATCCACCTACAAATTTGAACTGACGTTCAAAAATAAAACATTTGAAAACGGACCATTTTCCACATTTCTGAAGCATGACGTAATGGGGGGGTGTTATCTCTTTAGTCGAAAATCAGCCGTTTTTGCTTGAACATTAAATGCCTCCAAATGGTATTTAATTAACTTCCCGAGCCCCTGGGAGCATGAAAATCACTTTAAACATGTTAATTTTAGCTCTAACACTGATGATCCACCTACAAATGTGAACTGACGTTCAAAAATAAAACATTTGAAAACGGACCATTTTCCATATTTCTGAAGCATGACGTAATGGGGGGGGTGTTATCTCTTTTGTCGAAAATCAGCCGTTTTTGCTTGAACATTAAATGCCTCCAAATGGTATTTAATTAACTTCCCGGGGTGAAGAAACTCTTTTTGAGAACTCAGAGTGAGTAAATTGGCCATTTTCATGCACTTTTAACCATTCCATAAATCTTGTGTTTAGGGCCCCTGGAAGCATGAAAATCACTTTAAACATGCTAATTTTAGCTCTAACACTGAAGATCCACCTACAAATGTGAACTGACGTTCAAAAATAAAACATTTGAAAACGGACCATTTTCCACATTTCTGAAGCATGACGTAATGGGGGTGTTATCTCTTTTGTCGAAAATTAGCCGTTTTTGCTTGAACATTAAATGCCTCCAAATGGTATTTAATTAACTTCCCAAGCCCCTGGAAGCATGAAAATCACTTTAAACATGCTAATTTTAGCTCTAACACTGAAGATCCACCTACAAATGTGAAATGACGTTCAAAAATAAAACATTTGAAAACGGACCATTTTCCACATTTCTGAAGCATGACGTAATGGGGGGTGTTATCTCTTTTGTCGAAAATCAGCCGTTTTTGCTTGAACATTAAATGCCTCCAAATGGTATTTAATTAACTTCCCGGGGTGAAGAAACCCTTTTTGAGAACTCAGAGTGAGTAAATTGGCCATTTTCATGCACTTTTAACCATTCCATAATTCTTGTGTTTAGGGCCCCTGGAAGCATGAAAATCACTTTAAACATGCTAATTTTAGCTCTAACACTGATGATCCACCTACAAATGTGAACTGACGTTCAAAAATAAAACATTTGAAAACGGACCATTTTCCACATTTCTGAAGGATGACGTATTGGGGGGTTGTTATCTCTTTTGTCGAAAATCAGCCGTTTTTGCTTGAACATTAAATGCCTCCATATGGTATTTAATTAACTTCCCGAGCCCCTGGAAGCATGAAAATCACTTTAAACATGCTAATTTTAGCTCTAACACTGATGATCCACCTACAAATGTGAACTGACGTTCAAAAATAAAACATTTGAAAACGGACCATTTTCCACATTTCTGAAGCATGACGTAATGGGGGGGTGTTATCTCTTTTGTCGAAAATCACCCGTTTTTGCTTGAACATTAAATGCCTCCAAATGGTATTTATTTAACTTCCCGGGGTGAAGAAACCCTTTTTGAGAACTCAGAGTGAGTAAATTGGCCATTTTCATGCACTTTTAACCATTCCATAAATCTTGTGTTTAGGGCCCCTGGAAGCATGAAAATCACTTTAAACATGCTAATTTTAGCTCTAACACTAATGATCCACCTACAAATGTGAACTGACGTTCAAAAATAAAACATTTGAAAACGGACCATTTTCCACATTTCTGAAGCATGACGTAATGGGGGGGTGTTATCTCTTTTGTCGGTATTCAGCCGTTTTTGCTTGAACATTAAATGCCTCCAAATGGTATTTAATTAACTTCCCGGGGTGAAGAAACCCTTTTTGAGAACTCAGAGTGAGTAAATTGGCCATTTTCATGCACTTTTAACCATTCCATAAATCTTGTGTTTAGGGCCCCTGGAAGCATGAAAATCACTTTAAACATGCTAATTTTAGCTCTAACACTGATGATCCACCTACAAATGTGAACTGACGTTCAAAAATAAAACATTTGAAAACGGACCATTTTCCACATTTCTGAAGCATGACGTAATGGGGGGGTGTTATCTCTTTTGTCGAAAATCACCCGTTTTTGCTTGAACATTAAATGCCTCCAAATGGTATTTAATTAACTTCCCGAGCCCCTGGAAGCATGAAAATCACTTTAAACATGCTAATTTTAGCTCTAACACTGATGATCCACCTACAAATGTGAACTGACGTTCAAAAATAAAACATTTGAAAACGGACCATTTTCCACATTTCTGAAGCATGACGTAATGGGGGGGTGTTATCTCTTTTGTCGAAAATCACCCGTTTTTGCTTGAACATTAAATGCCTCCAAATGGTATTTACTTCCCAGGGTGAAGAAACCCTTTTTGAGAACTCAGAGTGAGTAAATTGGCCATTTTCATGCACTTTTAACCATTTCATAAATCTTGTGTTTAGGGCCCCTGGAAGCATGAAAATCACTTTAAACATGCTAATTTTAGCTCTAACACTGATGATCCACCTACAAATGTGAACTGGCGTTCAAAAATAAAACATTTGAAAACGGACCATTTTCCACATTTCTGAAGCATGACGTAATGGGGGGGTGTTATCTCTTTTGTCGAAAATCAGACGATTTTCCTTGAACATTAAATGCCTCCAAATGGTATTTAACTCACTTCCCGGGGCCCTGGAAGGATGAAAATCACTTTAAACATGCTAATTTTAGCTCTAACACTGATGATCCACCTACAAATGTGAACTGACGTTCAAAAATAAAACATTTGAAAACGGACCATTTTTCACCTTTCTGAAGCATTACGTAATGGTGGGGGGTGTTATCTCTTTTGTCAAAAATCAGCTGGTTTTGCTTGAACATTAACTGCCTCCAAATGGTATTTAATTCACTTACTGGGGTGAAGAAACACTTTTTCAGACCTCAGATTGAGTAAATTGGCCATTTTCATGCACTTTTACCCATTCCACAAATCTTGGGTTTAGGGCGTCTGGAAGCATGAAAATCACTTCAAACATGCTAATGTTAGCTCTAAAACTGAGGATCCACCTACAAATGTGAACTGACGTTCATAAATAAAGCATTTGAAAATGGACCATTTTTCACCTTTCTAAAGCATGCCGTAATGGAGGGGTGTTATCTCTTTTGTCAAAAATCAGCCGATTTTGCTTGAACATTAAATGCCTCCAAATCGTATTTAATTCACTTCCCGGGCCCCCGGAAGCAGGAAAATCACTTTAAACATGCTAATTTTAGCTCTAAAACTGATGATCCACCTACAAATGTGCACTGACGTTCAAAAATAAAACATTTGAAATCAGACCATTTTTCACCTTTCTGAAGCATGACGTAATGGGGGGGTGTTATCTCTTTTGTCAAAAATCAGCTGGTTTTGCTTGAACATTAACTGCCTCCAAATGGTATTTAATTCACTTACTGGGGTGAAGAAACACTTTTTGAGACTTCAGATTGAGTAAATTGGCCATTTTCATGCACTTTTAACCATTCCACAAATCTTGTGTTTAGGGCCCCTGGAAGCATGAAAGTCACTTCAAACATGCAAATTTTTGCTCTAAAACTGATGATCCACCTACAAATGTGAACTGACGTCCAAAAATAAAAAATTTGAAAACGGACCATTTTTCACCTTTCTAAAGCATGACGTAATGTTATCTCTTTTGTCAAAAATCAGCCAATTTTGCTTGAACATTAAATGCCTCCAAATGGTATTTAATTCACTTCCCGGAGTGAAGAAACACTTTTTGAGACCTCAGAGTGAGTAAACTGGCCATTTTCATGCACTTTTAACCATTCCACAAATCTTGTGTTTAAGGCCCCTGGAAGCATGAAAATCACTTTAAACATGCTCATTTTAGCTCTAAAACTGATGATCCACCTACAAATGTGCACTGACGTTAAAAAATAAAACGTTTGAAAACGGACCATTTTTCACCTTTCGGAAGCATGATGTAATGGGGGGGTGTTATCTCTTTTGTCAAAAATCACCTGTTTTTGCTTGAACATTAAATGCCTCCATATGGTATTTAATTAACTTCCCGAGCCCCTGGAAGCATGAAAATCACTTTAAACATGCTAATTTTAGCTCTAACACTGATGATCCACCTACAAATGTGAACTGACGTTCAAAAATAAAACATTTGAAAACGAACCATTTTCCACATTTCTGAAGCATGACGTAATGGGGGGGTGTTATCTCTTTTGTCGGTATTCAGCCGTTTTTGCTTGAACATTAAATGCCTCCAAATGGTATTTAATTAACTTCCCGGGGTGAAGAAACCCTTTTGAGAACTCAGAGTGAGTAAATTGGCCATTTTCATGCACTTTTAACCATTCCATAAATCTTGTGTTTAGGGCCCCTAGAAACATGAAAATCACTTTAAACATGCTAATTTTAGCTCTAACACTGATGATCCACCTACAAATGTGAACTGACGTTCAAAAATAAAACATTTGAAAACGGACCATTTTCCAAATTTCTGAAGCATGACGTAATGGGGGGGTGTTATCTCTTTTGTCGAAAATCTGCCGTTTTTGCTTGAACATTAAATGCCTCCAAATGGTATTTAATTAATTTCCCGGGGTGAAGAAACCCTTTTTGAGAACTCAGAGTGAGTAAATTGGCCATTTTTAGGTACTTTTAACCATTCCATAAATCTTGTGTTTAGGGCCCCTGGAAGCATGAAAATCACTTTAAACATGCTAATTTTAGCTCTAACACTGATGATCCACCTACAAATGTGAACTGACGTTCAAAAATAAAACATTCGAAAACGGACCATTTTCCACATTTCTGAAGCATGACGTAATGGGGGGGTGTTATCTCTTTTGTCGAAAATCAGCCGTTTTTGCTTGAACATCAAATGCCTCCAAATGGTATTTAATTAACTTCCCGAGCCCCTGGAAGCATGAAAATCACTTTAAACATGCTAATTTTAGCTCAAACACTGATGATCCACCTACAAATGTGAACTGACGTTCAAAAATAAAACATTTGAAAACGGACCATTTTCCACATTTCTGAAGCATGACGTAATGGGGGGGTGTTATCTCTTTAGTCGAAAATCAGCCGTTTTTGCTTGAACATTAAATGCCTCCAAATGGTATTTAATTAACTTCCCGAGCCCCTGAGAGCATGAAAATCACTTTAAACATGTAAATTTTAGCTCTAACACTGATGATCCACCTACAAATATGAAGTGACATTCAAAAATAAAACATTTGAAAACGGACCATTTTCCACATTTCTGAAGCATGACGTAATGGGGGGGTGTTATCTCTTTTGTCGAAAATCAGCCGTTTTTGCTTGAACATTAAATGCCTCCAAATGGTATTTAATTAACTTCCCGGGGTGAAGAAACTCTTTTTGAGAACTCAGAGTGAGTAAATTGGCCATTTTCATGCATTTTAACCATTCCATAAATCTTGTGTTTAGGGCCCCTGGAAGCATGAAAATCACTTTAAACATGCTAATTTTAGCTCTAACACTGGAGATCCACCTACAAATGTGAACTGACGTTCAAAAATAAAACATTTGAAAACGGACCATTTTCCACATTTCTGAAGCATGACGTAATGGGGGTGTTATCTCTTTTGTCGATAATTAGCCGTTTTTGCTTGAACATTAAATGCCTCCAAATGGTATTTAATTAACTTCCCAAGCCCCTGGAAGCATGAAAATCACTTTAAACATGCTAATTTTAGCTCTAACACTGATGATCCACCTACAAATGTGAAATGACGTTCAAAAATAAAACATTTGAAAACGGACCATTTTCCACATTTCTGAAGCATGACGTAATGGGGGGTGTTATCTCTTTTGTCGAAAATCAGCCGTTTTTGCTTGAACATTAAATGCCTCCAAATGGTATTTAATTAACTTCCCGGGGTGAAGAAACCCTTTTTGAGAACTCAGAGTGAGTAAATTTGCCATTTTCATGCACTTTTAACCATTCCATAAATCTTGTGTTTAGGGCCCCTGGAAGCATGAAAATCACTTTAAACATGCTAATTTTAGCTCTAACACTGATGATCCACCTACAAATGTGAACTGACGTTCAAAAATAAAACATTTGAAAACGGACCATTTTCCACATTTCTGAAGGATGACGTATTGGGGGGTTGTTATCTCTTTTGTCGAAAATCAGCCGTTTTTGCTTGAACATTAAATGCCTCCATATGGTATTTAATTAACTTCCCGAGCCCCTGGAAGCATGAAAATCACTTTAAACATGCTAATTTTAGCTCTAACACTGATGATCCACCTACAAATGTGAACTGACGTTCAAAAATAAAACATTTGAAAACGAACCATTTTCAACATTTCTGAAGCATGACGTAATGGGGGGGTGTTATCTCTTTTGTCGGTATTCAGCCGTTTTTGCTTGAACATTAAATGCCTCCAAATGGTATTCAACTAACTTCCCGGGGTGAAGAAACCCTTTTGAGAACTCAGAGTGAGTAAATTGGCCATTTTCATGCACTTTTAACCATTCCATAAATCTTGTGTTTAGGGCCCCTAGAAGCATGAAAATCACTTTAAACGTGCTAATTTTAGCTCTAACACTGATGATCCACCTACAAATGTGAACTGACGTTCAAAAATAAAACATTTGAAAACGGACCATTTTCCACATTTCTGAAGCATGACGTAATGGGGGTGTTATCTCTTTTGTCGAAAATTAGCCGTTTTTGCTTGAACATTAAATGCCTCCAAATGGTATTTAATTAACTTCCTAAGCCCCTGGAAGCATGAAAATCACTTTAAACATGCTAATTTTAGCTCTAACACTGATGATCCACCTACAAATGTGAAATGACGTTCAAAAATAAAACATTTGAAAACGAACCATTTTCCACATTTCTGAAGCATGACGTAATGGGGGGGTGTTATCTCTTTTGTCGGTATTCAGCCGTTTTTGCTTGAACATTAAATGCCTCCAAATGGTATTTAATTAACTTCCCGGGGTCAAGAAACCCTTTTGAGAACTCAGAGTGAGTAAATTGGCCATTTTCATGCACTTTTAACCATTCCATAAATCTTGTGTTTAGGGCCCCTAGAAGCATGAAAATGGAAAGGGGCGACCGAATCGGTCCCCCCGAACTTATGGCCGAGTGCCTCGATCCCCCCGGGAAGCCATTTTGGGCGGGAGGCGCGTCTCAGCTGGTATGCCCGAAGCGGCGTAGCTGGGGCGCGCCCGTTCCCGCCCTAGAGTGGGCTGGCCTAGACACCGACACAGCCAGCCACGCCCTCAGGGGCAGGCAGGGGCGGGTATACGCCCGCCCTGAAGACGGATAAAAAGGGACGCAAGACCAGAAGACATCCTCTTGTTCTTGTGCTCTGAAGCTGCACCTCCTCGCTGCACGTGAGCTCGGGACAGAACGAAGAGCCAATTTTGAGCGTTTTAATCTTTCTCTTTGTCTTTTAGATACTTCGTCGAAAGGATGCCCAAGAAAGGAACAAAGAGAATGTCGACTGACCAGTTGGTTCGGGCACTCATGAAGGATATGTCCGAAATTAAGAAGCGGTTGGCGGAGCGAGACGGCGAGGAGGGATCGGGGCGTCCACCGGCCGGAGGGAAGCCAAAGAGGCCGAGAAGGGGGCCGGTCGGGGGAGACGTCCCGGTTCCCTGTTCTCCGCTCGAGGCGCCAGCCCCGGTACCGGCCCCGGTACCGGATGAGGGGAATCCGATTCCCGTGATAGTTACCCCGACGTCTGCCGGAGATATGCCTCCTGAGTTGGCGGCACAGTTAGCAGCATGGTTGGGGGACAGCAATGGGGGCGCCATGGCTACCGAAGCGCAAGCACTCATGAAGCAGTTGCGCGAGAAACGTGATACAGCCAAGATCTTGTCCCTTGTGGCTTGTCTATCGCCGGATGCGGCGATAGACAAGCCACAAGGGACGGAAGCAGCGTCCGGTGCAGGTAAGCGGCCATTGCCGATTGCAAGGGATGAGTCAACACCCTCTCGTAGAGAAAGACTGGGGCAACATGTTCCTTTGCCAATAAAGGAAAAGATTTGGGCGGGGGAATACGTTAACATTTTCTCCCTGCTCGTTGATCACTATGAGGTCGAAACTGTTAAAGGTCAAAAGGATCTGATGCATCCGAGTGTTTGGCGCGCAAAAATGGCCGCCTTTAAAGTGAATGAAAATATTGGTAACTGGGGTAATGCTTGGGGAATTTTCACGGCAATTTTGGGGGAACGTAGGCCTGATTTACTCCCTGAATTTCCAGTATATCAGTCACGAATTATGGGGTACTCAACATCACATCAAGGTAACCAATGGTTCTGTTATGACAACCTTTTCAGGAAAGCGATGGAGCATAACAAAAGTTTAACCTGGGACTGTTACGATTCTTTAACGTGGAATAAGATGAAAGAGTCCGGAATGTTGAAAGTGCCATTGGTAGGGAGTGCTGTTAGTGAGTCCTCCCGCCAAAATGGGGGGACGCCCTTTCGGTCGGGTACGGGTACAGACGATTACCCGAGACCCGCCGGCAATACAGGGAAGAGGGGGTTCTGTTTCAATTTCAACAGAAGCAAATGTACTAGGCCCCCGGGGTCTTGTAAGTTCAAACACGAATGTAGTGGTTGTGGGGCACCCCATCCTGAGTCCTCGTGCAGAGCCAAATCGGGTGAAAATGGGGGTAGAGGAGGCGCTAAACAGGTCTAAGATAGTCCGAGGGGCGCCTTTACCAACCCCGATTGATACCCTGGCGATGATTCCCTGGCTCAGCGAATACCCTGATCGTACTTCTGCTGGGGTGCTACGAAACGGTTTTTCATATGGTTTCCGCATCCCGGTGGGTAGCTTTCAGGGTGTCGGGTCGTGCAAAAATCAACTTTCCGTCTTGCAGCATACAACTGTAGTGCAGGATAAGATCCGGAAAGAGGTTACCCGAGGTCGGGTTGCCGGCCCGTTTCCTGTCCCCCCGGGACCGAACTTTGTTTGTTCTCCTTTAGGGGTGGTCCCCAAGAAGGACCCGGGTGAGTTTCGATTGATTCACAATTTATCAGCCCCTCATGGCCTTTCTGTAAACGATGCAATTAATCCAGAAATGTGTTCGGTGCGGTACGCATCATTCGATGAGGCCGTCGCCATTTTGAATCGCCTGGGGCCCGGGACGCTGATGGCGAAATCAGATATCGAGTCAGCGTTCCGTTTGCTCCCGGTATACCCGGATGATCAACGTTTGTTGGGATTCATGTTTCAAGGTTTGTATTACATGGACAGGTGTATGCCAATGGGGTGCTCGATATCTTGTGCTTATTTCGAGAAATTCAGTAGTTTTCTGCAATGGGTTTACACGAAGAAAACTGGTTTTCGGAACGTGATGCATTACCTCGATGATTTTCTGTTCCTTGGGGCCGCTGGGGATGATGAATGTGCCCGGGCCTTGACTGAATTTTGTGTTTTAATGAATCAATTTGGCGTGCCGTTGGCACCAGGTAAAACTGTGGGTCCCACGACTTGCCTCGAGTTCCTCGGGATCGAGTTGGACTCTAGTGAGGGTTGTTTTCGTTTACCAGCTTCCAAAGTATCGAAATTCAAGACAGCCCTGCAAATGTGTATCACTGCACCTAAAGTTACGCTGCATCAATTGCAGCAATTGGTGGGGAAGTTGAATTTTGCCTTAAGGGTGATCCCGATGGCCCGCCCCTTCTCCCGTTCGATTGCACAGGCGCACGAGGTTATCGGCCGAGGTCCGCCAAGACATGCGTATTTGGTTAGCATTCTTGGCGGATTTCAATGGTCGAGTCGTCTGGAACAAACCGGCCTTGTCCTCCGAAGAGCTGGGTCTGTGGACGGACTCAGCGGGAAGCATGGGTTTCGGCGCCATCTTCGGCACAAAATGGTCGGCACAAAAGTGGCCAACATGGTGGCACGATGAGGGGCTGACGAGTAATATTGCTTTCCTTGAGCTGTTTCCTATTTTGGTGGCCCTCAGATCCTGGCCCGATGGTTTCAAAAATCATTCTGTCATATTTTGGTCTGACAATATGACCGTTGTAGAATGCATTAATAGTCAGGCAGCACGTTGTAAAATGATTTTGAGGCTGCTTAAAGAGATTGTCTTACTGTGTATGCAACTGAACGTGGTATTCAGAGCAAAGCATGTCCCGGGGGTGATGAATCAGGCTGCTGATGCACTGTCTCGTTTTCAAATGCAGACTTTCTCGGGTTTCCTTCCCTCAGCGGACCCCGAGCCAGCACCCTTTCCCGAAGCTCTCTGGTCTCTCGGTGCCCCGAACTTCGTTACCTCGTGGGAGAGAGTCTAGCACCAAGGACGAGGAAGGCATACGAAGGGGCGTTTCGGGCTTATTTGGCCTTTTTGGGGACTGAGAGAGGGGGACTTTGGGGGCATGAGGATTGGGTAGTACATTTTCTGATGTCCTTGCGTAAGGCTGGGAAGTCGGTGGCTACAGCCCAGAGGCATCGTGCTGCCATCTCCTTTGTTGCCAGGGCTCATAATATCCAGGACCCGACAGCGTCTTTTGCTGTACAGAAAGCGCTGCGTGGGTGGCAACGCCTTGAGGGTCGCAGAGTAGATGAGAGGCGCCCGATAGGTCTGGATAGGTTGTCCCAGTTGCTGACCACACTCCCCGACATATGCTCGTCTCAGTTCGAGGCCTGTTTGTTCCGAGCCGCTTTTACGCTTGCATTTCACGGGGCTATGAGGATAAGTGAGCTGGTGGCAAGGAGCAAGCGGGATGTGGCGGGGGGCTTGTGCCGGGAACACGTTCAGATCAGGGGTGAGACTATGACGGTATCCTTTGTCAAGTCAAAAACCGATCAAAGTGGGGTGGGAGACTGCATAGTCATTCGCAGGATTCCAGGGTCCTCCATGTGTCCGGTGAGGTGTTTAGAGGACTACCTAGCACAAAGGGTGGCATCATGGGGGGGGACAATGTTGAGACACGCGGACGCCACCCCACTGACAAAGTTTCAGTTTCAGCGGGTGCTCGCGATGTCAATTACCGCAGCAGGCTTGGACCCGGGTGAGTTTGGGACCCATTCCTTTCGGATAGGGGCTGCCACTGAAGCTGCAGCCAGGGGTCTTAATGTGGAACAAGTAAAACGAGTGGGGCGTTGGTCCTCCAATTGTTATAAGAGGTATGTGCGGTTGCACATGTTGTGAAGCTGTAACAATGTACTCACGCTTCTTGTCTTTTGTTTGGTTTTCAGTTACGCAAGCCTTCGAGGCGGGGCGGACTATGCAGTCGACCCAACACCGGGCCAGCGGTCAGACATCACCGGCTGTGAGAAAGGAGGTGTGGGTCGTGGGCCACTCATACGTGAGGCGTGCCGCAGACGTATTCAAAGCAGGTGACATGATTCACGTTGCTGGGGAATACGGGTACAGGATGTCCTTCTACGGAAGGGGCGGTCTCTGTATTGACCAGTTTCAAGCTTACTTTGAGGGTTTGTTAGGGCGGATGAGGTCACCGCCGTCTATAGTCATAGTACATTTAGGGGGCAATGATTTGGTCACCACCGGTAGACGACTTCTCCTGGAGGCGATGCTTTCCACCGTAAGTTGGTTAGCGAGGAAAGTTCCGGGGTGCATAATTGCGTGGTCTCATATCATCCCACGAAAAGAGTGGCGGGGGGCTATTTCGATCCCTGCTTTGAACCATTCTGTTAGGAAACTTAATAACAAAATGAGTAGGTTGTTCCGTTCCAGGACATTGCATTATATCTCGCACGGTTGTATTAATGATGACAGCATGTATATGGGGGATGGTGTGCATTTGTCTCGGGTGGGAAATGAGTTACTCATAGGAGACTTCTTAGCATGGTTAAAAACGTTGGAACATGACCTTTAGCTAGGAGTTTTGGTGGGGGGCCCGGATAGCCGGTCAACTATCCGGGCCTGTGGCGGTAAGGTCATGATCGGTGAGCACTAATTAGTAGATCCCTATGAGTGGGCGTCACCCAACACGGATGGGAGCGCTCGGGAGAGGTGGCCATTGGCCCCTCAATGGGGAGGCGGTCCCTTCTAAGGATGGGTCGCCGGAAGTAAAGGAAAGGCGGTCAAGGCCCCTTCCTTTGTAGGAGGGGTTACAGCCCCCTCCTGGGGAATTTCCCGGGGCCAGTGACATCTGCGACGGCAGATGCGGTAAGTTGTGTGGGGTTGGGATAAGGGCCACGATACCTTCTAGATACCTCACACGAGTATTCGAACGACCTTTAACTGGCGTCGAGTTTTAGGTGCCCCCGTCAAGTCAAGGGAAATTGGTAGTAGTTGCACTTGAGGTACGCCTCCGTGCTGTCGCCCATCCCAAGTGGGAGGGGTAAGTCCGGTTAGGGATCTTGACACCGGTTATGACCTTGCTGTTGGCCCTTAAACGTTAGGTTGTACAATTTCAATATGTCAAGAAATGTTTTGTAGGTTGCTAGTTCGGCTAGGAGAACCTCTGTATTAGAGAATCTGTTAAGGTTAGCCAAACATCGCAATATGGTAAAGAAATTGTACATAACATGAAACGTTTAATGTTTTAATTTTGTTTTAATAAATACGGCCGGGATGGTCACTCCATCCCACTTCCAAAAACTTCAAGAACTGTTTCCGGTTTCACTCCTTTGGGGATTGTGTTGAGAGGGGGTGGCGGGTATCTCGGCTATATGGAAAGGGGCGACCGAATCGGTCCCCCCGAACTTATGGCCGAGTGCCTCGATCCCCCCGGGAAGCCATTTTGGGCGGGAGGCGCGTCTCAACTGGTATGCCCGAAGCGGCGTAGCTGGGGCGCGCCCGTTCCCGCCCTAGAGTGGGCTGGCCTAGACACCGACGCAGCCAGCCACGCCCTCAGGGGCAGGCAGGGGCGGGTATACGCCCGCCCTGAAGACGGATAAAAAGGGACGCAAGACCAGAAGACATCCTCTTGTTCTTGTGCTCTGAAGCTGCACCTCCTCGCTGCACGTGAGCTCGGGACAGAACGAAGAGCCAATTTTGACCCACCCACCAGCCCCTGAAGACAGCCAGTTGTGTATAATAAAGTTGATTAATTTTGTTTTTGTTTTCGTTTCCAGGTTGTAGTGCCATGTTGATTTTGAGTTAATAAAGAATGTTCGTTTTGAGTATGTTTGCCATTAAAGATATTCAGTTAGTGTCGAATTTTGATGTATGCTCTTTCGGTCATAGTGGCCAAGGTATTCTTAGGTTAATTTGCACTGTCGTATTTATTTTGGTAGGCGGTAAGGTCATGATCGGTGAGCACTAATTAGTAGATCCCTATGAGTGGGCGTCACCCAACACGGATGGGAGCGCTCGGGAGAGGTGGCCATTGGCCCCTCAATGGGGAGGCGGTCCCTTCTAAGGATGGGTCGCCGGAAGTAAAGGAAAGGCGGTCAAGGCCCCTTCCTTTGTAGGAGGGGTTACAGCCCCCTCCTGGGGAATTTCCCGGGGCCAGTGACATCTGCGACGGCAGATGCGGTAAGTTGTGTGGGGTTGGGATAAGGGCCACGATACCTTCTAGATACCTCACACGAGTATTCGAACGACCTTTAACTGGCGTCGAGTTTTAGGTGCCCCCGTCAAGTCAAGGGAAATTGGTAGTAGTTGCACTTGAGGTACGCCTCCGTGCTGTCGCCCATCCCAAGTGGGAGGGGTAAGTCCGGTTAGGGATCTTGACACCGGTTATGACCTTGCTGTTGGCCCTTAAACGTTAGGTTGTACAATTTCAATATGTCAAGAAATGTTTTGTAGGTTGCTAGTTCGGCTAGGAGAACTTCTGTATTAGAGAATCTGTTAAGGTTAGCCAAACATCGCAATATGGTAAAGAAATTGTACATAACATGAAACGTTTAATGTTTTAATTTTGTTTTAATAAATACGGCCGGGATGGTCACTCCATCCCACTTCCAAAAACTTCAAGAACTGTTTCCGGTTTCACTCCTTTGGGGATTGTGTTGAGAGGGGGTGGCGGGTATCTCGGCTATATCACTTTAAACATGCTAATTTTAGCTCTAACACTGATGATCCACCTACAAATGTGAACTGACGTTCAAAAATAAAACATTTGAAAACGGACCATTTTCCACATTTCTGAAGCATGACGTAATGGGGGGTGTTATCTCTTTAGTCGAAAATCAGCCGTTTTTGCTTGAACATTAAATGCCTCCATATGGTATTTAATTAACTTCCCGAGCCCCTGGAAGCATGAAAATCACTTTGAACATGCTAATTTTAGATCTAACACTGATGATCCACCTACAAATGTGAACTGACGTTCAAAAATAAAACATTTGAAAACGAACCATTTTCCACATTTCTGAAGCATGACGTAATGGGGGGTATTATCTCTTTTGTCGGTATTCAGCCGTTTTTGCTTGAACATTAAATGCCTCCAAATGGTATTTAATTAACTTCCCGGGGTGAAGAAACCCTTTTGAGAACTCAGAGTGAGTAAATTGGCCATTTTCATGCACTTTTAACCATTCCATAAATCTTGTGTTTAGGGCCCCTAGAAGCATGAAAATCACTTTAAACATGCTAATTTTAGCTCTAACACTGATGATCCACCTACAAATGTGAACTGACGTTCAAAAATAAAACATTTGAAAACGGACCATTTTCCACATTTCTGAAGCATGACGTAATGGGGGGGTGTTATCTCTTTTGTCGAAAATCAGCCGTTTTTGCTTGAACATTAAATGCCTCCAAATGGTATTTAATTAATTTCCCGGGGTGAAGAAACCCTTTTTGAGAACTCAGAGTGAGTAAATTGGCCATTTTTATGCACTTTTAACCATTCCATAAATCTTGTTTTTAGGGCCCCTGGAAGCATGAAAATCACTTTAAACATGCTAATTTTAGCTCTAACACTGATGATCCACCTACAAATGTGAACTGACGTTCAAAAATAAAACATTCGAAAACGGACCATTTTCCACATTTCTGAAGCATGACGTAATGGGGGGGTGTTATCTCTTTTGTCGAAAATCAGCCGTTTTTGCTTGAACATTAAATGCCTCCAAATGGTATTTAATTAACTTCCCGAGCCCCTGGAAGCATGAAAATCACTTTAAACATGCTAATTTTAGCTCAAACACTGATGATCCACCTACAAATGTGAACTGACGTTCAAAAATAAAACATTTGAAAACGGACCATTTTCCACATTTCTGAAGCATGACGTAATGGGGGGGTGTTATCTCTTTTGTCGAAAATCATCAGTTTTTGCTTGAACATTAAATGCCTCCAAATGGTATTTAATTAACTTCCCGGGGTGAAGAAACCCTTTTTGAGAACTCAGAGTGAGTAAATTGGCCATTTTCATGCACTTTTAACCATTCCATAAATCTTGTGTTTAGGGCCCCTGGAAGCATGAAAATCACTTTAAACATGCTAATTTTAGCTCTAACACTGATGATCCACCTACAAATGTGAACTGACGTTCAAAAATAAAACATTTGAAAACGAACCATTTTCCACATTTCTGAAGCATGACGTAATGGGGGGGGTGTTATCTCTTTTGTCGGTATTCAGACATTTTTGCTTGAACATTAAATGCCTCCAAATGGTATTTAATTAACTTCCCGGGGTGAAGAAACCCTTTTGAGAACTCAAAGTGAGTAAATTGGCCATTTTCATGCACTTTTAACCATTCCATAAATCTTGTGTTTAGGGCCCCTGGAAGCATGAAAATCACTTTAAACATGCTAATTTTAGTTCTAACACTGATGATCCACAAACAAATGTGAACTGACGTTCAAAAATAAAACATTTGAAAACGGACCATTTTCCACATTTCTGAAGCATGACGTAATGGGGGGGTGTTATCTCTTTTGTCGAAAATCAGCCGTTTTTGCTTGAACATTAAATGCCTCCAAATGGTATTTAATTAACTTCCCGAGCCCCTGGAAGCATGAAAATCACTTTAAACATGCTAATTTTAGCTCAAACACTGATGATCCACCTACAAATGTGAACTGACGTTCAAAAATAAAACATTTGAAAACGGACCATTTTCCACATTTCTGAAGCATGACGTAATGGGGGGGTGTTATCTCTTTTGTCGAAAATCATCCGTTTTTGCTTGAACATTAAATGCCTCCAAATGGTATTTAATTAACTTCCCAGGGTGAAGAAACCCTTTTTGAGAACTCAGAGTGATTAATTTGGCCATTTTCATGCACTTTTAACCATTCCATAAATCTTGTGTTTAGGGCCCCTGGAAGCATGAAAATCACTTTAAACATGCTAATTTTAGCTCTAACACTGATGATCCACCCACAAATGTGAACTGACGTTCAAAAATAAAACATTTGAAAACGGACCATTTTCCACATTTCTGAAGCATGACGTAATGGGGGGTGTTATCTCTTTTGTCGAAAATCAGCTGTTTTTGCTTGAACATTAAATGCCTCCATATGGTATTTAATTAACTTCCTGAGCCCCTGGAAGCATGAAAATCACTTTAAACATGCTAATTTTAGCTCTAACACTGATGATCCACCTACAAATGTGAACTGACGTTCAAAAATAAAACATTTGAAAACGGACCATTTTCCACATTTCTGAAGCATGACGTAATGGGGGGTGTTATCTCTTTAGTCGAAAATCAGCCGTTTTTGCTTGAACATTAAATGCCTCCATATGGTATTTAATTAACTTCCCGAGCCCCTGGAAGCATGAAAATCACTTTGAACATGCTAATTTTAGATCTAACACTGATGATCCACCTACAAATGTGAACTGACGTTCAAAAATAAAACATTTGAAAACGAACCATTTTCCACATTTCTGAAGCATGACGTAATGGGGGGTATTATCTCTTTTGTCGGTATTCAGCCGTTTTTGCTTGAACATTAAATGCCTCCAAATGGTATTTAATTAACTTCCCGGGGTGAAGAAACCCTTTTGAGAACTCAGAGTGAGTAAATTGGCCATTTTCATGCACTTTTAACCATTCCATAAATCTTGTGTTTAGGGCCCCTAGAAGCATGAAAATCACTTTAAACATGCTAATTTTAGCTCTAACACTGATGATCCACCTACAAATGTGAACTGACGTTCAAAAATAAAACATTTGAAAACGGACCATTTTCCACATTTCTGAAGCATGACGTAATGGGGGGGTGTTATCTCTTTTGTCGAAAATCAGCCGTTTTTGCTTGAACATTAAATGCCTCCAAATGGTATTTAATTAATTTCCCGGGGTGAAGAAACCCTTTTTGAGAACTCAGAGTGAGTAAATTGGCCATTTTTATGCACTTTTAACCATTCCATAAATCTTGTTTTTAGGGCCCCTGGAAGCATGAAAATCACTTTAAACATGCTAATTTTAGCTCTAACACTGATGATCCACCTACAAATGTGAACTGACGTTCAAAAATAAAACATTCGAAAACGGACCATTTTCCACATTTCTGAAGCATGACGTAATGGGGGGGTGTTATCTCTTTTGTCGAAAATCAGCCGTTTTTGCTTGAACATTAAATGCCTCCAAATGGTATTTAATTAACTTCCCGAGCCCCTGGAAGCATGAAAATCACTTTAAACATGCTAATTTTAGCTCAAACACTGATGATCCACCTACAAATGTGAACTGACGTTCAAAAATAAAACATTTGAAAACGGACCATTTTCCACATTTCTGAAGCATGACGTAATGGGGGGGTGTTATCTCTTTTGTCGAAAATCATCAGTTTTTGCTTGAACATTAAATGCCTCCAAATGGTATTTAATTAACTTCCCGGGGTGAAGAAACCCTTTTTGAGAACTCAGAGTGAGTAAATTGGCCATTTTCATGCACTTTTAACCATTCCATAAATCTTGTGTTTAGGGCCCCTGGAAGCATGAAAATCACTTTAAACATGCTAATTTTAGCTCTAACACTGATGATCCACCTACAAATGTGAACTGACGTTCAAAAATAAAACATTTGAAAACGAACCATTTTCCACATTTCTGAAGCATGACGTAATGGGGGGGGTGTTATCTCTTTTGTCGGTATTCAGACATTTTTGCTTGAACATTAAATGCCTCCAAATGGTATTTAATTAACTTCCCGGGGTGAAGAAACCCTTTTGAGAACTCAAAGTGAGTAAATTGGCCATTTTCATGCACTTTTAACCATTCCATAAATCTTGTGTTTAGGGCCCCTGGAAGCATGAAAATCACTTTAAACATGCTAATTTTAGTTCTAACACTGATGATCCACAAACAAATGTGAACTGACGTTCAAAAATAAAACATTTGAAAACGGACCATTTTCCACATTTCTGAAGCATGACGTAATGGGGGGGTGTTATCTCTTTTGTCGAAAATCAGCCGTTTTTGCTTGAACATTAAATGCCTCCAAATGGTATTTAATTAACTTCCCGAGCCCCTGGAAGCATGAAAATCACTTTAAACATGCTAATTTTAGCTCAAACACTGATGATCCACCTACAAATGTGAACTGACGTTCAAAAATAAAACATTTGAAAACGGACCATTTTCCACATTTCTGAAGCATGACGTAATGGGGGGGTGTTATCTCTTTTGTCGAAAATCATCCGTTTTTGCTTGAACATTAAATGCCTCCAAATGGTATTTAATTAACTTCCCAGGGTGAAGAAACCCTTTTTGAGAACTCAGAGTGATTAATTTGGCCATTTTCATGCACTTTTAACCATTCCATAAATCTTGTGTTTAGGGCCCCTGGAAGCATGAAAATCACTTTAAACATGCTAATTTTAGCTCTAACACTGATGATCCACCCACAAATGTGAACTGACGTTCAAAAATAAAACATTTGAAAACGGACCATTTTCCACATTTCTGAAGCATGACGTAATGGGGGGTGTTATCTCTTTTGTCGAAAATCAGCTGTTTTTGCTTGAACATTAAATGCCTCCATATGGTATTTAATTAACTTCCTGAGCCCCTGGAAGCATGAAAATCACTTTAAACATGCTAATTTTAGCTCTAACACTGATGATCCACCTACAAATGTGAACTGACGTTCAAAAATAAAACATTTGAAAACGAACCATTTTCCACATTTCTGAAGCATGACGTAATGGGGGGGGGTGTTATCTCTTTTGTCGGTATTCAGACATTTTTGCTTGAACATTAAATGCCTCCAAATGGTATTTAATTAACTTCCCGGGGTGAAGAAACCCTTTTGAGAACTCAGAGTGAGTAAATTGGCCATTTTCATGCACTTTTAACCATTCCATAAATCTTGTGTTTAGGGCCCCTGGAAGCATGAAAATCACTTTAAACATGCTAATTTTAGTTCTAACACTGATGATCCACAAACAAATGTGAACTGACGTTCAAAAATAAAACATTTGAAAACGGACCATTTTCCACATTTCTGAAGCATGACGTAATGGGGGGGTGTTATCTCTTTTGTCGAAAATCAGCCGTTTTTGCTTGAACATTAAATGCCTCCAAATGGTATTTCATTAATTTCCCGAGCCCCTGGAAGCATGAAAATCACTTTAAACATGCTAATTTTAGCTCTAACACTGATGATCCACCTACAAATGTGAACTGACGTTCAAAAATAAAACATTTGAAAACGGACCATTTTCCACATTTCTGAAGCATGACGTAATGGGGGGGTGTTATCTCTTTTGTCGAAAATCTGCCGTTTTTGCTTGAACATTAAATGCCTCCAAATGGTATTTAATTAACTTCCCGAGCCCCTGGAAGCATGAAAATCACTTTAAACATGCTAATTTTAGCTCTAACACTGATGATCCACCTACAAATGTGAACTGACGTTCAAAAATAAAACATTTGAAAACGGACCATTTTCCACATTTCTGAAGCATGACGTAATGGGGGGTGTTATCTCTTTTGTCGGTATTCAGCCGTTTTTGCTTGAACATTAAATGCCTCCAAATGGTATTTAATTAACTTCCCAGGGTGAAGAAACCCTTTTTGAGAACTCAGAGTGAGTAAATTGGCCATTTTCATGCTTTTTTAACCATTCCATAAATCTTGTGTTTAGGGCCCCTGGAAGTATGAAAATCACTTTAAACATGCTAATTTTAGCTCTAACACTGATGATCCACCTACAAATGTGAACTGACGTTCAAAAATAAAACATTTGAAAACGGACCATTTTCCACATTTCTGAAGCATGACGTAATGGGGGGGGTGTTATCTCTTTAGTCGAAAATCAGCCGTTTTTGCTTGAACATTAAATGCCTCCAAATGGTATTTAATTAACTTCCCGAGCCCCTGGAAGCATGAAAATCACTTTAAACATGCTAATTTTAGCTCTAACACTGATGATCCACCTACAAATGTGAACTGACGTTCAAAAATAAAACATTTGAAAACGGACCATTTTCCACATTTCTGAAGCATGACGTAATGGGGGGGTATTATCTCTTTTGTCGGTATTCAGCCGTTTTTGCTTGAACATTAAATGCCTCCAAATGGTATTTAATTAACTTCCCGGGGTGAAGAAACCCTTTTTGAGAACTCAGAGTGAGTAAATTGGCCATTTTCATGCTTTTTTAACCATTCCATAAATCTTGTGTTTAGGGCCCCTGGAAGCATGAAAATCACTTTAAACATGCTAATTTTAGCTCTAACACTGATGATCCACCTACAAATGTGAACTGACGTTCAAAAATAAAACATTTGAAAACGGACCATTTTCCACATTTCTGAAGCATGACGTAATGGGGGGGTGTTATCTCTTTTGTTGAAAATCAGCCGTTTTTGCTTGAACATTAAATGCCTCCAAATGGTATTTAATTAACTTCCCGGGGTGAAGAAACCCTTTTTGAGAACTCAGAGTGAGTAAATTGGCCATTTTCATGCACTTTTAACCATTCCATAAATCTTGTGTTTAGGGCCCCTGGAAGCATGAAAATCACTTTAAACATGCTAATTTTAGCTCTAACACTGATGATCCACCTTCAAATGTGAACTGACGTTCAAAAATAAAACATTTGAAAACGGACCATTTTCCACATTTCTGAAGCATGACGTAATGGGGGGGTGTTATCTCTTTTGTCGAAAATCAGCCGTTTTTGCTTGAACATTAAATGCCTCCAAATGGTATTTAATTAACTTCCCGGGGTGAAGAAACCCTTTTTGAGAACTCAGAGTGAGTAAATTGGCCATTTTCATGCTTTTTTAACCATTCCATAAATCTTGTGTTTAGGGCCCCTGGAAGCATGAAAATCACTTTAAACATGCTAATTTTAGCTCTAACACTGATGATCCACCTACAAATGTGAACTGACGTTCAAAAATAAAACATTTGAAAACGCCGTAATGGAGGGGTGTTATCTCTTTTGTCAAAAATCAGCCGATTTTGCTTGAACATTAAATGCCTCCAAATCGTATTTAATTCACTTCCCGGGCCCCTGGAAGCAGGAAAATCACTTTAAACATGCTAATTTTAGCTCTAAAACTGATGATCCACCTACAAATGTGCACTGACGTTCAAAAATAAAACATTTGAAATCAGACCATTTTTCACCTTTCTGAAGCTTGACGTAATGGGGGGGGGTGTTATCTCTTTTGTCAAAAATCAGCTGGTTTTGCTTGAACATTAACTGCCTCCAAATGGTATTTAATTCACTTACTGGGGTGAAGAAACACTTTTTGAGACTTCAGATTGAGTAAATTGGCCATTTTCATGCACTTTTAACCATTCCACAAATCTTGTGTTTAGGGCCCCTGGAAGCATGAAAATCACTTTAAACATGCTAATTTTAGCTCTAAAACTGATGATCCACCTACAAATGTACACTGACGTTAAAAAATAAAACATTTGAAAACGGACCATTTTTCACCTTTCGGAAGCATGACGTAATGGGGGGGTGTTATCTCTTTTGTCAAAAATCACCTGATGTTTTGCTTGAACATTAAATGCCTCCAAATGGTATTTAGTTCACTTCCTGGGCCCCTGGAAGCATGAAAATCACTTCAAACATGCTAATTTTAGCTCTAAAACTGATGATCCACCTACAAATGTGAAATGACGTTCAAAAATAAAACATTTGAAAACTGACCATTTTTCACCTTTCTAAAGCATAACGTAACGGGGGGTGTTATCTCTTTTGTCAAAAATCAGACGATTTTCCTTGAACATTAAATGCCTCCAAATGGTATTTAACTCACTTACCGGGGCCCTGGAAGCATGAAAATCACTTTAAATATGCTAATTTTAGCTCGAAAACTGATGATCTACTTACAAATGTGAACTGACGTTCAAAAATAAAACATTTGACAACGGACCATTTTTCACCATTCTGAAGCATGACGTAATGGGGCGGTGTTATCTCTTTTGTCAAAAATCACCTGTTTTTGCTTGAAAATAAAATGCCTCCAAATTGTATTTAATTCACTTCCTGGGCCCCTGGAAGCATGAAAATCACTTTAAACATGCTAATTTTAGCTCTAAAACTGATGATCCACCTACAAATGTGAACTGACGTTCAAAATTAAAACATTTGAAAACAGACCATTTTTCACCTTTCTGAAGCATTACGTAATGGCGGGGGTGTTATCTCTTTTGTCAAAAATCAGCTGGTTTTGCTTGAACATTAACTGCCTCCAAATGGTATTTAATTCACTTACTGGGGTGAAGAAACACTTTTTCAGACCTCAGATTGAGTAAATTGGCCATTTTCATGCACTTTTACCCATTCCACAAATCTTGGGTTTAGGGCGTCTGGAAGCATGAAAATCACTTCAAACATGCTAATGTTAGCTCTAAAACTGAGGATCCACCTACAAATGTGAACTGACGTTCATAAATAAAGCATTTGAAAATGGACCATTTTTCACCTTTCTAAAGCATGCCGTAATGGAGGGGTGTTATCTCTTTTGTCAAAAATCAGCCGATTTTGCTTGAACATTAAATGCCTCCAAATCGTATTTAATTCACTTCCCGGGCCCCTGGAAGCAGGAAAATCACTTTAAACATGCTAATTTTAGCTCTAAAACTGATGATCCACCTACAAATGTGCACTGACGATCAAAAATAAAACATTTGAAATCAGACCATTTCTCACCTTTCTGAAGCATGACGTAATGGGGGGGGTGTTATCTCTTTTGTCAAAAATCAGCTGGTTTTGCTTGAACATTAACTGCCTCCAAATGGTATTTAATTCACTTACTGGGGTGAAGAAACACTTTTTGAGACTTCAGGTGAGTAAATTGGCCATTTTCATGCACTTTTAACCATTCCACAAATCTTGTGTTTAGGGCCCCTGGAAGCATGAAAATCACTTCAAACATGCTAATTTTTGCTCTAAAACTGATGATCCACCTACAAATGTGAACTGACGTCCAAAAATAAAACATTTGAAAACGGACCATTTTTCACCTTTCTAAAGCATGACGTAATGTTATCTCTTTTGTCAAAAATCAGCCAATTTTGCTTGAACATTAAATGCCTCCAAATGGTATTTAATTCACTTCCCGGAGTGAAGAAACACTTTTTGAGACCTCAGAGTGAGTAAACTGGCCATTTTCATGCACTTTTAACCATTCCACAAATCTTGTGTTTAAGGCCCCTGGAAGCATGAAAATCACTTTAAACATGCTAATTTTAGCTCTAAAACTGATGATCCACCTACAAATGTGCACTGACGTTAAAAAATAAAACATTTGAAAACGGACCATTTTTCACCTTTCGGAAGCATGACGTAATGGGGGGGTGTTATCTCTTTTGTCAAAAATCACCTGTTTTTGCTTGAACATTAAATGCCTCCAAATGGTATTTAGTTCACTTCCTGGGCCCCTGGAAGCATGAAAATCACTTTAAACATGCTAATGTTAGCTCAAAACTGATGATCTACTTACATATGTGAACTGACGTTCAAAAATAAAACATTTGAAAACGGACCATTTTTCACCTTTCTGAAGCATGACGTAATGGAGGGGTGTTATCTCTTTTGTCAAAAATCAGCCATTTTTCCTTGAACATTAAATGCCTCCCAGTGGTATTTCATTCACTTCCCGGGGTGAAGAAACACTTTTTGAGACCTCAGATTGAGTAAATTGGCCACTTTCATGCACTTTTAACCATTCCACAAATCTTGTGTTTATGGCCCCTGGAAGCGTAAAAATCACTTTAAACATGCTAATTTTAGCTCTAAAACTGATGATCCACCTACAAATGTGAACTGATGTTCAAAAATAAAACATTTGAAAACGGACCATTTTTCACCTTTCTGAAGCATGACGTAATGGGGGGGTGTTATCTCTTTTGTCAAAAATCACCTGTTTTTGCTTGAACATTAAATGCCTCCAAATGGTATTTAGTTCACTTCCTGGGCCCCTGGAAGCATGAAAATCACTTTAAACATGCAAATTTTAGCTCTAAAACTGATGATCTACTTACAAATGTGAACTGGCGTTCAAAAATAAAACATTTGAAAACGGACAATTTTTCACCTTTCTGAAGCATTACGTAATGGCGGGGGTGTTATCTCTTTTGTCAAAAATCAGCTGGTTTTGCTTGAACATTAACTGCCTCCAAATGGTATTTAATTCACTTCCCGGAGTGAAGAAACACTTTTTGAGACCTCAGAGTGAGTAAACTGGCCATTTTCATGCACTTTTAACCATTCCACAAATCTTGTGTTTAAGGCCCCTGGAAGCATGAAAATCACTTTAAACATGCTAATTTTAGCTCTAAAACTGATGATCCACCTACAAATGTACACTGACATTAAAAAATAAAACATTTGAAAACGGACCATTTTTCACCTTTCGGAAGCATGACGTAATGGGGGGGTGTTATCTCTTTTGTCAAAAATCACCTGTTTTTGCTTGAACATTAAATGCCTCCAAATGGTATTTAGTTCACTTCCTGGGCCCCTGGAAGCATGAAAATCACTTTAAACATGCTAATTTTAGCTCTAAAACTGATGATCTACTTACATATGTGAACTGACGTTCAAAAATAAAACATTTGAAAACGGACCATTTTTCACCTTTCTGAAGCATGACGTAATGGAGGGGTGTTATCTCTTTTGTCAAAAATCAGCCATTTTTCCTTGAACATTAAATGCCTCCCAATGGTATTTCATTCACTTCCCGGGGTGAAGAAACACTTTTTGAGACCTCAGATTGAGTAAATTGGCCACTTTCATGCACTTTTAACCATTCCACAAATCTTGTGTTTATGGCCCCTGGAAGCATAAAAATCACTTTAAACATGCTAATTTTAGCTCTAAAACTGATGATCCACCTACAAATGTGAACTGATGTTCAAAAATAAAACATTTGAAAACGGACCATTTTTCACCTTTCTGAAGCATGACGTAATGGGGGGGTTTTATCTCTTTTGTCAAAAATCACCTGTTTTTGCTTGAACATTAAGTGCCTCAAAATGGTATTTAATTCACTTCCCGGGCCCCTGGAAGCATGAAAATCACTTTAAACATGCAAATTTTAGCTCTAAAACTGATGATCTACTTACAAATGTGAACTGGCGTTCAAAAATAAAACATTTGAAAACGGACCATTTTTCACCTTTCTGAAGCATGACGTAATGAGGGGTGTTATCTCCTTTGTCAAAAATCAGCCGCTTTTGCTTGAACATTAAATGCCTCCAAATGGTATTTAATTCACTTCCCGGGGTGAAGAAACACTTTTTGAGAACTCAGAGTGAGTAAATTGGCCATTTTCATGCACTTTTAACCATTCCACAAATCTTGTGTTTAGGGCCCCTGGAAGCATGAAAATCACTTTAAACATGCTAATTTTAGCTCTAAAACTGACGATCCACCTACAAATGTGAACTGACCTTAAAAAAAAAACATTTGAAAACAGACCATTTTTCACCTCTCTGAAGCATGGCGTAAAGGGGGGGGTGTTATCTCTTTTGTCAAAAATCAGCCGTTTTTGCTTGAACATTAAATGCCTCCAAATGGTATTTAATTCACTTCCCGGGGTGAAGAAACACTTTTTGAGACCTCAGAGTGAGCAAATTGGCCGATTTTAATGCACTTTTTACCATTCCACAAATCTTGTGCTTATGGCCCCTGGAAGCATGAAAATCACTTTAAACATGCTAATTTTAGCTCTCAAACTGACGTTCCACCTACAAATGTGAACTGACGTTCAAAAATAAAACATTTGAAAACGGACCATTTTACACCTTTCTGAAGCATGACATAATGGGAGGTGTTATCTCTTTTGTCAAAAATCAGCCATTTTTGCTTGAACATTAAATGCCTTCAAATGGTATTTAATTCACTTCCCGGGGTGAAGAAACACTTTTTGAGAACTCAGAGTGAGTAAATTGGCCATTTTCATGCACTTTTAACCATTCCACAAATCTTGTGTTTAGGGCCCCTGGAAGCATGAAAATCACTTTAAACATGCTAATTTTAGCTCTAAAACTGATGATCCACCTACAAATGTGAACTGACGTTCAAAAATAAAACATTTGAAAACGGACCATTTTACACCTTTCTGAAGCATGACATAATGGGAGGTGTTATCTCTTTTGTCAAAAATCAGCCATTTTTGCTTGAACATTAAATGCCTCCAAATGGTATTTAATTCACTTCCCGGAGTGAAGAACCCCTTTTTGAGAACTCAGAGTGACTAAATTGGCCATTTTCATGCACTTTTAACCATTCCACAAATCTTGTGTTTAGGGCCCCTGGAAGTATGAAAATCACTTCAAACATGCTAATTTTAGCTCTAAAACTGATGATCCACCTACAAATGTGAAATGACGTTCAAAAATAAAACATTTGAAAACTGACCATTTTTCACCTTTCTAAAGCATAACGTAACGGGGGGGTGTTATCTCTTTTGTCAAAAACCAGACGATTTTCCTTGAACATTAAATGCCTCCAAATGGTATTTAACTCACTTCCCGGGGCCCTGGAAGCATGAAAATCACTTTAAACATGCTAATTTTAGCTCTAAAACTGATGATCCACCTACAAATGTGAACTGACGTTCAAAAATAAAACATTTGAAAACGGACCATTTTTCACCTTTCTGAAGCATTACGTAATGGCGGGGGGTGTTATCTCTTTTGTCAAAAATCAGCTGGTTTTGCTTGAACATTAACTGCCTCCAAATTGTATTTAATTCACTTCCTGGGCCCCTGGAAGCATGAAAATCACTTTAAACATGCTAATTTTAGCTCTAAAACTGATGATCCACCTACAAATGTGAACTGACGTTCAAAAATAAAACATTTGAAAACAGACCATTTTTCACCTTTCTGAAGCATTACGTAATGGCGGGGGTGTTATCTCTTTTGTCAAAAATCAGCTGGTTTTGCTTGAACATTAACTGCCTCCAAATGGTATTTAATTCACTTACTGGGGTGAAGAAACACTTTTTCAGACCTCAGATTGAGTAAATTGGCCATTTTCATGCACTTTTACCCATTCCACAAATCTTGGGTTTAGGGCGTCTGGAAGCATGAAAATCACTTCAAACATGCTAATGTTAGCTCTAAAACTGAGGATCCACCTACAAATGTGAACTGACGTTCATAAATAAAGCATTTGAAAATGGACCATTTTTCACCTTTCTAAAGCATGCCGTAATGGAGGGGTGTTATCTCTTTTGTCAAAAATCAGCCGATTTTGCTTGAACATTAAATGCCTCCAAATCGTATTTAATTCACTTCCCGGGCCCCTGGAAGCAGGAAAATCACTTTAAACATGCTAATTTTAGCTCTAAAACTGATGATCCACCTACAAATGTGCACTGACGATCAAAAATAAAACATTTGAAATCAGACCATTTCTCACCTTTCTGAAGCATGACGTAATGGGGGGGGGTGTTATCTCTTTTGTCAAAAATCAGCTGGTTTTGCTTGAACATTAACTGCCTCCAAATGGTATTTAATTCACTTACTGGGGTGAAGAAACACTTTTTGAGACTTCAGGTGAGTAAATTGGCCATTTTCATGCACTTTTAACCATTCCACAAATCTTGTGTTTAGGGCCCCTGGAAGCATGAAAATCACTTCAAACATGCTAATTTTTGCTCTAAAACTGATGATCCACCTACAAATGTGAACTGACGTCCAAAAATAAAACATTTGAAAACGGACCATTTTTCACCTTTCTAAAGCATGACGTAATGTTATCTCTTTTGTCAAAAATCAGCCAATTTTGCTTGAACATTAAATGCCTCCAAATGGTATTTAATTCACTTCCCGGAGTGAAGAAACACTTTTTGAGACCTCAGAGTGAGTAAACTGGCCATTTTCATGCACTTTTAACCATTCCACAAATCTTGTGTTTAAGGCCCCTGGAAGCATGAAAATCACTTTAAACATGCTAATTTTAGCTCTAAAACTGATGATCCACCTACAAATGTGCACTGACGTTAAAAAATAAAACATTTGAAAACGGACCATTTTTCACCTTTCGGAAGCATGACGTAATGGGGGGGTGTTATCTCTTTTGTCAAAAATCACCTGTTTTTGCTTGAACATTAAATGCCTCCAAATGGTATTTAGTTCACTTCTTGGGCCCCTGGAAGCATGAAAATCACTTTAAACATGCTAATGTTAGCTCAAAACTGATGATCTACTTACATATGTGAACTGACGTTCAAAAATAAAACATTTGAAAACGGACCATTTTTCACCTTTCTGAAGCATGACGTAATGGAGGGGTGTTATCTCTTTTGTCAAAAATCAGCCATTTTTCCTTGAACATTAAATGCCTCCCAGTGGTATTTCATTCACTTCCCGGGGTGAAGAAACACTTTTTGAGACCTCAGATTGAGTAAATTGGCCACTTTCGTGCACTTTTAACCATTCCACAAATCTTGTGTTTATGGCCCCTGGAAGCGTAAAAATCACTTTAAACATGCTAATTTTAGCTCTAAAACTGATGATCCACCTACAAATGTGAACTGATGTTCAAAAATAAAACATTTGAAAACGGACCATTTTTCACCTTTCTGAAGCATGACGTAATGGGGGGGTGTTATCTCTTTTGTCAAAAATCACCTGTTTTTGCTTGAACATTAAATGCCTCCAAATGGTATTTAGTTCACTTCCTGGGCCCCTGGAAGCATGAAAATCACTTTAAACATGCAAATTTTAGCTCTAAAACTGATGATCTACTTACAAATGTGAACTGGCGTTCAAAAATAAAACATTTGAAAACGGACAATTTTTCACCTTTCTGAAGCATTACGTAATGGCGGGGGTGTTATCTCTTTTGTCAAAAATCAGCTGGTTTTGCTTGAACATTAACTGCCTCCAAATGGTATTTAATTCACTTCCCGGAGTGAAGAAACACTTTTTGAGACCTCAGAGTGAGTAAACTGGCCATTTTCATGCACTTTTAACCATTCCACAAATCTTGTGTTTAAGGCCCCTGGAAGCATGAAAATCACTTTAAACATGCTAATTTTAGCTCTAAAACTGATGATCCACCTACAAATGTACACTGACGTTAAAAAATAAAACATTTGAAAACGGACCATTTTTCACCTTTCGGAAGCATGACGTAATGGGGGGGTGTTATCTCTTTTGTCAAAAATCACCTGTTTTTGCTTGAACATTAAATGCCTCCAAATGGTATTTAGTTCACTTCCTGGGCCCCTGGAAGCATGAAAATCACTTTAAACATGCTAATTTTAGCTCTAAAACTGATGATCTACTTACATATGTGAACTGACGTTCAAAAATAAAACATTTGAAAACGGACCATTTTTCACCTTTCTGAAGCATGACGTAATGGAGGGGTGTTATCTCTTTTGTCAAAAATCAGCCATTTTTCCTTGAACATTAAATGCCTCCCAATGGTATTTCATTCACTTCCCGGGGTGAAGAAACACTTTTTGAGACCTCAGATTGAGTAAATTGGCCACTTTCATGCACTTTTAACCATTCCACAAATCTTGTGTTTATGGCCCCTGGAAGCATAAAAATCACTTTAAACATGCTAATTTTAGCTCTAAAACTGATGATCCACCTACAAATGTGAACTGATGTTCAAAAATAAAACATTTGAAAACGGACCATTTTTCACCTTTCTGAAGCATGACGTAATGGGGGGGTTTTATCTCTTTTGTCAAAAATCACCTGTTTTTGCTTGAACATTAAGTGCCTCAAAATGGTATTTAATTCACTTCCCGGGCCCCTGGAAGCATGAAAATCACTTTAAACATGCAAATTTTAGCTCTAAAACTGATGATCTACTTACAAATGTGAACTGGCGTTCAAAAATAAAACATTTGAAAACGGACCATTTTTCACCTTTCTGAAGCATGACGTAATGGGGGGTGTTATCTCCTTTGTCAAAAATCAGCCGCTTTTGCTTGAACATTAAATGCCTCCAAATGGTATTTAATTCACTTCCCGGGGTGAAGAAACACTTTTTGAGAACTCAGAGTGAGTAAATTGGCCATTTTCATGCACTTTTAACCATTCCACAAATCTTGTGTTTAGGGCCCCTGGAAGCATGAAAATCACTTTAAACATGCTAATTTTAGCTCTAAAACTGACAATCCACCTACAAATGTGAACTGACCTTAAAAAAAAAACATTTGAAAACAGACCATTTTTCACCTCTCTGAAGCATGGCGTAAAGGGGGGGGTGTTATCTCTTTTGTCAAAAATCAGCCGTTTTTGCTTGAACATTAAATGCCTCCAAATGGTATTTAATTCACTTCCCGGGGTGAAGAAACACTTTTTGAGACCTCAGAGTGAGCAAATTGGCCGATTTTAATGCACTTTTTACCATTCCACAAATCTTGTGCTTATGGCCCCTGGAAGCATGAAAATCACTTTAAACATGCTAATTTTAGCTCTCAAACTGACGTTCCACCTACAAATGTGAACTGACGTTCAAAAATAAAACATTTGAAAACGGACCATTTTACACCTTTCTGAAGCATGACATAATGGGAGGTGTTATCTCTTTTGTCAAAAATCAGCCATTTTTGCTTGAACATTAAATGCCTTCAAATGGTATTTAATTCACTTCCCGGGGTGAAGAAACACTTTTTGAGAACTCAGAGTGAGTAAATTGGCCATTTTCATGCACTTTTAACCATTCCACAAATCTTGTGTTTAGGGCCCCTGGAAGCATGAAAATCACTTTAAACATGCTAATTTTAGCTCTAAAACTGATGATCCACCTACAAATGTGAAATGACGTTCAAAAATAAAACATTTGAAAACTGACCATTTTTCACCTTTCTAAAGCATAACGTAACGGGGGGGTGTTATCTCTTTTGTCAAAAATCAGACGATTTTCCTTGAACATTAAATGCCTCCAAATGGTATTTAACTCACTTCCCGGGGCCCTGGAAGCATGAAAATCACTTTAAACATGCTAATTTTAGCTCTAAAACTGATGATCCACCTACAAATGTGAACTGACGTTCAAAAATAAAACATTTGAAAACGGACCATTTTTCACCTTTCTGAAGCATTACGTAATGGCGGGGGGTGTTATCTCTTTTGTCAAAAATCAGCTGGTTTTGCTTGAACATTAACTGCCTCCAAATTGTATTTAATTCACTTCCCGGGCCCCGGAAGCATGAAAATCACTTTAAACATGCTAATTTTAGCTCTAAAACTGATGATCCACCTACAAATGTGAACTGACGTTCAAAAATAAAACATTTGAAAACGGACCATTTTTCACCTTTCTGAAGCATTACGTAATGGCGGGGGGTGTTATCTCTTTTGTCAAAAATCAGCTGGTTTTGCTTGAACATTAACTGCCTCCAAATGGTATTTAATTCACTTACTGGGGTGAAGAAACACTTTTTCAGACCTCAGATTGAGTAAATTGGCCATTTTCATGCACTTTTACCCATTCCACAAATCTTGGGTTTAGGGCGTCTGGAAGCATGAAAATCACTTCAAACATGCTAATGTTAGCTCTAAAACTGAGGATCCACCTACAAATGTGAACTGACGTTCATAAATAAAGCATTTGAAAATGGACCATTTTTCACCTTTCTAAAGCATGCCGTAATGGAGGGGTGTTATCTCTTTTGTCAAAAATCAGCCGATTTTGCTTGAACATTAAATGCCTCCAAATCGTATTTAATTCACTTCCCGGGCCCCTGGAAGCAGGAAAATTACTTTAAACATGCTAATTTTAGCTCTAAAACTGATGATCCACCTACAAATGTGAACTGACGTTCAAAAATAAAACATTTGAAAACGGACCATTTTACACCTTTCTGAAGCATGACATAATGGGAGGTGTTATCTCTTTTGTCAAAAATCAGCCATTTTTGCTTGAACATTAAATGCCTCCAAATGGTATTTAATTCACTTCCCGGAGTGAAGAACCCCTTTTTGAGAACTCAGAGTGACTAAATTGGCCATTTTCATGCACTTTTAACCATTCCACAATTCTTGTGTTTAGGGCCCCTGGAAGTATGAAAATCACTTCAAACATGCTAATTTTAGCTCTAAAACTGATGATCCACCTACAAATGTGAAATGACGTTCAAAAATAAAACATTTGAAAACTGACCATTTTTCACCTTTCTAAAGCATAACGTAACGGGGGGTGTTATCTCTTTTGTCAAAAATCAGACGATTTTCCTTGAACATTAAATGCCTCCAAATGGTATTTAACTCACTTCCCGGGGCCCTGGAAGCATGAAAATCACTTTAAACATGCTAATTTTAGCTCTAAAACTGATGATCCACCTACAAATGTGAACTGACGTTCAAAAATAAAACATTTGAAAACGGACCATTTTTCACCTTTCTGAAGCATTACGTAATGGCGGGGGGTGTTATCTCTTTTGTCAAAAATCAGCTGGTTTTGCTTGAACATTAACTGCCTCCAAATTGTATTTAATTCACTTCCCGGGCCCCGGAAGCATGAAAATCACTTTAAACATGCTAATTTTAGCTCTAAAACTGATGATCCACCTACAAATGTGAACTGACGTTCAAAAATAAAACATTTGAAAACGGACCATTTTTCACCTTTCTGAAGCATTACGTAATGGCGGGGGTGTTATCTCTTTTGTCAAAAATCAGCTGGTTTTGCTTGAACATTAACTGCCTCCAAATGGTATTTAATTCACTTACTGGGGTGAAGAAACACTTTTTCAGACCTCAGATTGAGTAAATTGGCCATTTTCATGCACTTTTACCCATTCCACAAATCTTGGGTTTAGGGCGTCTGGAAGCATGAAAATCACTTCAAACATGCTAATGTTAGCTCTAAAACTGATGATCCACCTACAAATGTGAACTGACGTTCAAAAATAAAACATTTGAAAACGGACCATTTTTCACCTTTCTGAAGCATGACGTAATGGGGGGTGTTATCTCTTTTGTCGGTATTCAGCCGTTTTTGCTTGAACATTAAATGCCTCCAAATGGTATTTAATTAATTTCCCGGGGTGAAGAAACCCTTTTTGAGAACTCAGAGTGAGTAAATTGGCCATTTTTATGCACTTTTAACCATTCCATAAATCTTGTTTTTAGGGCCCCTGGAAGCATGAAAATCACTTTAAACATGCTAATTTTAGCTCTAACACTGATGATCCACCTACAAATGTGAACTGACGTTCAAAAATAAAACATTCGAAAACGGACCATTTTCCACATTTCTGAAGCATGACGTAATGGGGGGGTGTTATCTCTTTTGTCGAAAATCACCCGTTTTTGCTTGAACATTAAATGCCTCCAAATGGTATTTAATTAACTTCCCGAGCCCCTGGAAGCATGAAAATCACTTTAAACATGCTAATTTTAGCTCTAACACTGATGATCCACCTACAAATGTGAACTGACGTTAAAAAATAAAACATTTGAAAACGGACCATTTTCCACATTTCTGAAGCATGACGTAATGGAGGGGTGTTATCTCTTTTGTCGAAAATCACCAGTTTTTGCTTGAACATTAAATGCCTCCAAATGGTATTTACTTCCCGGGGTGAAGAAACCCTTTTTGAGAACTCAGAGTGAGTAAATTGGCCATTTTCATGCACTTTTAACCATTCCATAAATCTTGTGTTTAGGGCCCCTGGAAGCATGAAAATCACTTTAAACATGCTAATTTTAGCTCTAACACTGATGATCCACCTACAAATGTGAACTGACGTTCAAAAATAAAACATTTGAAAACGGACTATTTTCCACATTTCTGAAGCATGACGTAATGGGGGGGTGTTATCTCTTTTGTCGAAAATCAGCGGTTTTTGCTTGAACATTAAATGCCTCCAAATGGTATTTAATTAACTTCCCGGGGTGAAGAAACCCTTTTTGAGAACTCAGTGAGTAAATTGGCCATTTTCATGCACTTTTAACCATTTCATAAATCTTGTGTTTAGGGCCCCTGGAAGCATGAAAATCACTTTAAACATGCTAATTTTAGCTCTAACACTGATGATCCACCTACAAATGTGAACTGACGTTCAAAAATAAAACATTTGAAAACGGACCATTTTCCACATTTCTGAAGCATGACGTAATGGGGGGGTGTTATCTCTTAAGTCGAAAATCAGCCGTTTTTGCTTGAACATTAAATGGAAAGGGGCGACCGAATCGGTCCCCCCGAACGTATGGCCGAGTGCCTCGATCCCCCCGGGAAGCCATTTTGGGCGGGAGGCGCGTCTCAGCTGGTATGCCCGAAGCGGCGTAGCTGGGGCGCGCTCGTTCCCGCCCTAGAGTGGGCTGGCCTAGACACCGACGCAGCCAGCCACGCCCTCAGGGGCAGGCAGGGGCGGGTATACGCCCGCCCTGAAGACGGATAAAAAGGGACGCAAGACCAGAAGACATCCTCTTGTTCTTGTGCTCTGAAGCTGCACCTCCTCGCTGCACGTGAGCTCGGGACAGAACGAAGAGCCAATTTTGAGCGTTTTAATCTCTCTCTTTGTCTTTTAGATACTTCATCTGAAAAGATGCCCAAGAAAGGAGCGAAGACAATGTCGACTGACCAGTTGGTTCGGGCCCTCATGAAGGACATGTCCGAAATTAAGAAGCGGTTGGCGGAGCGAGACGGCGAGGAGGGATCGGGGCGTCCACCGGCCGGAGGGAAGCCAAAGAGGCCGAGAAGGGGGCCGGTCGGGGGAGACGTCCCGGTTCCCTGTTCCCCGCTCGAGGCGCCAGCCCCGGTACCGGCCCCGGTACCGGATGAGGGGAATCCGATTCCCGTGGTAGTCACCCCGACGTCTGCCGAAGATATGCCTCCCGAGTTGGCGGCACAGTTAGCAGCATGGTTGGGGGACGGTAATGGGGGCGCCATGGCTACCGAAGCGCAAGCACTCATAAAGCAGTTGCGCGAGAAACGTGATACAGCCAAGGTGCCCGCGCCGGATGCGGCGATAGACAAGCCACGAGGGACGGAAGCAGCGTCCGGTGCAGGTAAGCGGCCATTGCCGATTGCAAGGGATGAGTCAACACCCTCTCGTAGAGAAAAATTGGGGCAACATGTTCCTTTGCCAATAAAGGAAAAGATTTGGGCGGGGGAATACGTTAACATTTTCTCCCTGCTCGTTGATCACTATGAGGTCGAAACTGTTAAGGGTCAAAAGGATCTGATGCATCCGAGTGTTTGGCGCGCAAAAATGGCCGCCTTTAAAGTGAATGAAAATATTGGTAACTGGGGTAATGCTTGGGGAATTTTTACGGCAATTTTGGGGGAACGTAGGCCTGATTTGCTCCCTGAATTTCCAGTATATCAGTCACGAATTATGGGGTACTCGACATCACACCAAGGTAACCAATGGTTCTGTTATGACAACCTTTTCAGGAAAGCGATGGAGCATAACAAAAGTTTAACCTGGGACTGTTACGATTCTTTAACATGGAATAAGATGAAAGAGTCGGGGATGTTGAAAGTGCCGTTGGTGGGGAGTGCTGTTAGTGAGTCCTCCCGCCAAAATGGGGGGACACCCTTTCGGTCGGGTACGGGTACAGACGATTACCCGAGACCCGCCGGCAATACAGGGAAGAGGGGGTTCTGTTTCAATTTCAACAGAAGCAAATGTACTAGGCCCCCGGGATCTTGTAAGTTCAAACACGAATGTAGTGGTTGTGGGGCACCCCATCCTGAGTCCTCGTGCAGAGCCAAATCGGGTGAAAATGGGGGTAGAGGAGGCGCTAAACAGGTCTAATATAGTCCGAGGGGCGCCTTTACCAACCCCGATTGATACCCTGGCGATGATTCCCTGGCTCAGCGAATACCCAGATCGTACTTCTGCTGGGGTGCTACGAAACGGTTTTTCATATGGTTTCCGCATCCCGGTGGGTAACTTTCAGGGTGTCGGGACGTGCAAAAATCAACTTTCCGTCTTGCAGCATACTACTGTAGTACAGGATAAGATCCGGAAAGAGGTTACCCGAGGTCGGGTTGCCGGCCCGTTTCCTGTCCCCCCGGTGCCGAACTTTGTTTGTTCTCCTTTAGGGGTGGTCCCCAAGAAGGACCCGGGTGAGTTTCGATTGATTCACAATTTATCAGCCCCTCATGGCCTTTCTGTAAACGATGCAATTGATCCAGAAATGTGTTCGGTGCGGTACGCATCATTCGATGAGGCCGTAGCCATTTTGAATCGCCTGGGGCCCGGGACGCTGATGGCGAAATCAGATATCGAGTCAGCGTTCCGTTTGCTCCCGGTATACCCGGAAGACCAACGTTTGTTGGGATTCATGTTTCAAGGTTTGTATTACATGGACAGGTGTATGCCGATGGGGTGCTCGATATCTTGTGCTTATTTCGAGAAATTCAGTAGTTTTCTGCAATGGGTTTACACGAAGAAAACAGGTTTTCGGAATGTGATGCATTACCTCGATGACTTTCTGTTCCTTGGGGCCGCTGGGGATGATGAATGTGCCCGGGCCTTGACTGAATTTTGTGTTTTAATGAATCAATTTGGCGTGCCGTTGGCACCAGGTAAAACTGTGGGTCCCACGACTTGCCTCGAGTTCCTCGGGATCGAGTTGGACTCTAGTGAGGGTTGTTTTCGTTTACCAGCTTCCAAAGTATCGAAATTCAAGACAGCCCTGCAAATGTGTATCACTGCATCTAAAGTTACGCTGCATCAATTGCAGCAATTGGTGGGGAAGTTGAATTTTGCCTTAAGGGTGATCCCGATGGCCCGCCCCTTCTCCCGTTCGATTGCACAGGCGATGGTCGTCCTAAAGGAGGGTCACCATCGCACGAGGTTATCGGCCGAGGTCCGCCAAGACATGCGTATTTGGTTAGCATTTTTGGCGGATTTCAATGGTCGAGTCGTCTGGAACAAACCGGCCTTGTCCTCTGAAGAGCTTGGTCTATGGACGGATTCAGCGGGAAGCATGGGTTTCGGCGCCATCTTCGGCACAAAATGGTCGGCACAAAAGTGGCCAACATGGTGGCACGATGAGGGGCTGACGAGTAATATTGCTTTCCTTGAGCTGTTTCCTATTTTGGTGGCCCTCAGATCCTGGCCCGATGGATTCAAAAATCATTCTGTCATATTTTGGTCTGACAATATGACCGTTGTAGAATGCATCAATAGTCAGGCAGCACGTTGTAAAATGATTTTGAGGCTGCTTAAAGAAATTGTCTTACTGTGTATGCAACTGAACGTGGTATTCAGAGCAAAACATGTCCCGGGGGTGATGAATCAGGCTGCTGATGCACTGTCTCGTTTTCAAATGCAGGCTTTCTCGGGTTTCCTTCCCTCAGCGGACCCCGAGCCAGCACCCTTTCCCCAAGCTCTCTGGTCTCTCGGTGCCCCGAACTTCGTTACCTCGTGGGAGAGAGTCTAGCACCAAGGACGAGGAAGGCATACGAAGGGGCGTTTCGGGCTTATTTGGCCTTTTTGGGGACTGAGAGAGGGGGACTTTGGGGGCATGAGGATTGGGTAGTACATTTTCTGATGTCCTTGCGTAAGGCTGGGAAGTCGGTGGCTACAGCCCAGAGGCATCGTGCTGCCATCTCCTTTGTTGCCAGGGCTCATAATATCCAGGACCCGACAGCGTCTTTTGCTGTACAGAAAGCGCTGCGTGGGTGGCAACGCCTTGAGGGTCGCAGAGTAGATGAGAGGCGCCCGATAGGTCTGGATAGGTTGTCCCAGTTGCTGGCCACACTCCCCGACATATGCTCGTCTCAGTTCGAGGCCTGTTTGTTCCGAGCCGCTTTTACGCTTGCGTTTCACGGGGCTATGAGGATAAGTGAGCTGGTGGCAAGGAGCAAGCGGGATGTGGCGGGGGGTTTGTGCCGGGAACACGTTCAGATCAGGGGTGAGACTATGACGGTATCCTTTGTCAAGTCAAAAACCGATCAAAGTGGGGTGGGAGACTGCATAGTCATTCGCAGGATTCCAGGGTCTTCCATGTGTCCGGTGAGGTGTTTAGAGGATTACCTAGCACGAAGGGTGGCATCATGGGGGGGGACAATGTTGAGACACGCGGACGCCACCCCACTGACAAAGTTTCAGTTTCAGCGGGTGCTCGCGATGTCGATTACCGCAGCGGGCTTGGACCCGGGTGAGTTTGGGACCCATTCCTTTCGGATAGGGGCTGCCACTGAAGCTGCAGCCAGGGGTCTTAATGTGGAACAAGTAAAACGAGTGGGGCGTTGGTCCTCCAATTGTTATAAGAGGTATGTGCGGTTGCACATGTTGTGAAGCTGTAATAATGTACTCACGCTTCTTGTCTTTTGTTTGGTTTTCAGTTACGCAAGCCTTCGAGGCGGGGCGGACTATGCAGTCGACCCAACACCGGGCCAGCGGTCAGACATCACCGGCTGTGAGAAAGGAGGTGTGGGTCGTGGGCCACTCATACGTGAGGCGTGCCGCAGACGTATTCGAAGCAGGTGACATGATTCACGTAGCTGGGGAATACGGGTACAGGATGTCCTTCTACGGAAGGGGCGGTCTCTGTATTGACCAGTTTCAGGCTTACTTTGAGGGTTTGTTAGGGCGGATGAGGTCACCGCCGTCTATAGTCATAGTACATTTAGGGGGCAATGATTTGGTCACCACCGGTAGACGACTTCTCCTGGAGGCAATGCTTTCCACTGTAAGTTGGTTGGCGAGGAAAGTTCCGGGGTGCATAATTGCGTGGTCTCATATGATCCCACGAAAAGTGTGGCGGGGGGCTATTTCGATCCCTGCTTTGAACCATTCTGTTAGGAAACTTAATAACAAAATGGGTAGGTTGTTCCGTTCCAGGACATTGCATTCTATCTCGCACGGTTGTATTAATGATGACAGTATGTATCTGGGGGATGGTGTGCATTTGTCTCGGGTGGGAAATGAGTTACTCATAGGAGACTTCTTAGCATGGTTAAAAACGTTGGAAGATGACCTTTAGCTAGGAGTTTTGTGGGGGGCCCGGATAGCCGGTCAACTATCCGGGCCTGTGGCGGTAAGGTCATGATCGGTGAGCACTAATTAGTAGATCCCTATGAGTGGGCGTCACCCAACACGGATGGGAGCGCTCGGGAGAGGTGGCCATTGGCCCCTCAATGGGGAGGCGGTCCCTTCTAAGGATGGGTCGCCGGAAGTAAAGGAAAGGCGGTCAAGGCCCCTTCCTTTGTAGGAGGGGTTACAGCCCCCTCCTGGGGAATTTCCCGGGGCCAGTGACATCTGCGACGGCAGATGCGGTAAGTTGTGTGGGGTTGGGATAAGGGCCACGATACCTTCTAGATACCTCACACGAGTATTCGAACAACCTTTAACTGGCGTCGAGTTTTAGGTGCCCCCGTCAAGTCAAGGGAAATTGGTAGTAGTTGCACTTGAGGTACGCCTCCGTGCTGTCGCCCATCCCAAGTGGGAGGGGTAAGTCTGGTTAGGGATCTTGACACCGGTTATGACCTTGCCGTTGGCCCTTAAACGTTAGGTTGTACAATTTCAATATGTCAAGAAATGTTTTGTAGGTTGCTAGTTCGGCTAGGAGAACCTCTGTATTAGAGAATCTGTTAAGGTTAGCCAAACATCGCAATATGGTAATGAAATTGTACATAACATGAAACGTTTAATGTTTTAATTTTGTTTTAATAAATACGGCCGGGATGGTCACTCCATCCCACTTCCAAAAACTTCAAGAACTGTTTCCGGTTTCACTCCTTTTGGGGATTGTGTTGAGAGGGGGTGGCGGGTATCTCGGCCATATGGAAAGGGGCGACCGAATCGGTCCCCCCGAACGTATGGCCGAGTGCCTCGATCCCCCCGGGAAGCCATTTTGGGCGGGAGGCGCGTCTCAGCTGGTATGCCCGAAGCGGCGTAGCTGGGGCGCGCTCGTTCCCGCCCTAGAGTGGGCTGGCCTAGACACCGACGCAGCCAGCCACGCCCTCAGGGGCAGGCAGGGGCGGGTATACGCCCGCCCTGAAGACGGATAAAAAGGGACGCAAGACCAGAAGACATCCTCTTGTTCTTGTGCTCTGAAGCTGCACCTCCTCGCTGCACGTGAGCTCGGGACAGAACGAAGAGCCAATTTTGACCCACCCACCAGCCCCTGAAGACAGCCAGTTGTGTATAATAAAGTTGATTAATTTTGTTTGTTGGCGTTTACAGGTTGTAGTGCCATGTTGATTTTGAGTTAATAAAGAATGGTCGTTTTTGAGTACGTTTGCCATTAAAGATATTCAGTTTAGTGTTGAATTTTGATGTATGCTCTTTCGGTCATAGTGGCCAAGGTATTCTTAGGTTAATTTGCACTGTCGTATTTATTTTGGTAGGCGGTAAGGTCATGATCGGTGAGCACTAATTAGTAGATCCCTATGAGTGGGCGTCACCCAACACGGATGGGAGCGCTCGGGAGAGGTGGCCATTGGCCCCTCAATGGGGAGGCGGTCCCTTCTAAGGATGGGTCGCCGGAAGTAAAGGAAAGGCGGTCAAGGCCCCTTCCTTTGTAGGAGGGGTTACAGCCCCCTCCTGGGGAATTTCCCGGGGCCAGTGACATCTGCGACGGCAGATGCGGTAAGTTGTGTGGGGTTGGGATAAGGGCCACGATACCTTCTAGATACCTCACACGAGTATTCGAACGACCTTTAACTGGCGTCGAGTTTTAGGTGCCCCCGTCAAGTCAAGGGAAATTGGTAGTAGTTGCACTTGAGGTACGCCTCCGTGCTGTCGCCCATCCCAAGTGGGAGGGGTAAGTCTGGTTAGGGATCTTGACACCGGTTATGACCTTGCCGTTGGCCCTTAAACGTTAGGTTGTACAATTTCAATATGTCAAGAAATGTTTTGTAGGTTGCTAGTTCGGCTAGGAGAACCTCTGTATTAGAGAATCTGTTAAGGTTAGCCAAACATCGCAATATGGTAATGAAATTGTACATAACATGAAACGTTTAATGTTTTAATTTTGTTTTAATAAATACGGCCGGGATGGTCACTCCATCCCACTTCCAAAAACTTCAAGAACTGTTTCCGGTTTCACTCCTTTTGGGGATTGTGTTGAGAGGGGGTGGCGGGTATCTCGGCCATATGCCTCCAAATGGTATTTAATTAACTTACCGAGCCCCTGGAAGCATGAAAATCACTTTAAACATGCTAATTTTAGCTCTAACACTGATGATCCACCTACAAATTTGAACTGACGTTCAAAAATAAAACATTTGAAAACGGACCATTTTCCACATTTCTGAAGCATGACGTAATGGGGGGGTGTTATCTCTTTAGTCGAAAATCAGCCGTTTTTGCTTGAACATTAAATGCCTCCAAATGGTATTTAATTAACTTCCCGAGCCCCTGGGAGCATGAAAATCCCTTTAAACATGTTAATTTTAGCTCTAACACTGATGATCCACCTACAAATGTGAACTGACGTTCAAAAATAAAACATTTGAAAACGGACCATTTTCCATATTTCTGAAGCATGACGTAATGGGGGGGGTGTTATCTCTTTTGTCGAAAATCAGCCGTTTTTGCTTGAACATTAAATGCCTCCAAATGGTATTTAATTAACTTCCCGGGGTGAAGAAACTCTTTTTGAGAACTCAGAGTGAGTAAATTGGCCATTTTCATGCACTTTTAACCATTCCATAAATCTTGTGTTTAGGGCCCCTGGAAGCATGAAAATCACTTTAAACATGCTAATTTTAGCTCTAACACTGAAGATCCACCTACAAATGTGAACTGACGTTCAAAAATAAAACATTTGAAAACGGACCATTTTCCACATTTCTGAAGCATGACGTAATGGGGGTGTTATCTCTTTTGTCGAAAATTAGCCGTTTTTGCTTGAACATTAAATGCCTCCAAATGGTATTTAATTAACTTCCCAAGCCCCTGGAAGCATGAAAATCACTTTAAACATGCTAATTTTAGCTCTAACACTGATGATCCACCTACAAATGTGAAATGACGTTCAAAAATAAAACATTTGAAAACGGACCATTTTCCACATTTCTGAAGCATGACGTAATGGGGGGTGTTATCTCGTTTGTCGAAAATCAGCCGTTTTTGCTTGAACATTAAATGCCTCCAAATGGTATTTAATTAACTTCCCGGGGTGAAGAAACCCTTTTTGAGAACTCAGAGTGAGTAAATTGGCCATTTTCATGCACTTTTAACCATTCCATAATTCTTGTGTTTAGGGCCCCTGGAAGCATGAAAATCACTTTAAACATGCTAATTTTAGCTCTAACACTGATGATCCACCTACAAATGTGAACTGACGTTCAAAAATAAAACATTTGAAAACGGACCATTTTCCACATTTCTGAAGGATGACGTATTGGGGGGTTGTTATCTCTTTTGTCGAAAATCAGCCGTTTTTGCTTGAACATTAAATGCCTCCATATGGTATTTAATTAACTTCCCGAGCCCCTGGAAGCATGAAAATCACTTTAAACATGCTAATTTTAGCTCTAACACTGATGATCCACCTACAAATGTGAACTGACGTTCAAAAATAAAACATTTGAAAACGGACCATTTTCCACATTTCTGAAGCATGACGTAATGGGGGGGTGTTATCTCTTTTGTCGAAAATCACCCGTTTTTGCTTGAACATTAAATGCCTCCAAATGGTATTTATTTAACTTCCCGGGGTGAAGAAACCCTTTTTGAGAACTCAGAGTGAGTAAATTGGCCATTTTCATGCACTTTTAACCATTCCATAAATCTTGTGTTTAGGGCCCCTGGAAGCATGAAAATCACTTTAAACATGCTAATTTTAGCTCTAACACTGATGATCCACCTACAAATGTGAACTGACGTTCAAAAATAAAACATTTGAAAACGGACCATTTTCCACATTTCTGAAGCATGACGTAATGGGGGGGTGTTATCTCTTTTGTCGGTATTCAGCCGTTTTTGCTTGAACATTAAATGCCTCCAAATGGTATTTAATTAACTTCCCGGGGTGAAGAAACCCTTTTTGAGAACTCAGAGTGAGTAAATTGGCCATTTTCATGCACTTTTAACCATTCCATAAATCTTGTGTTTAGGGCCCCTGGAAGCATGAAAATCACTTTAAACATGCTAATTTTAGCTCTAACACTGATGATCCACCTACAAATGTGAACTGACGTTCAAAAATAAAACATTTGAAAACGGACCATTTTCCACATTTCTGAAGCATGACGTAATGGGGGGGTGTTATCTCTTTTGTCGAAAATCACCCGTTTTTGCTTGAACATTAAATGCCTCCAAATGGTATTTAATTAACTTCCCGAGCCCCTGGAAGCATGAAAATCACTTTAAACATGCTAATTTTAGCTCTAACACTGATGATCCACCTACAAATGTGAACTGACGTTCAAAAATAAAACATTTGAAAACGGACCATTTTCCACATTTCTGAAGCATGACGTAATGGGGGGGTGTTATCTCTTTTGTCGAAAATCACCCGTTTTTGCTTGAACATTAAATGCCTCCAAATGGTATTTACTTCCCAGGGTGAAGAAACCCTTTTTGAGAACTCAGAGTGAGTAAATTGGCCATTTTCATGCACTTTTAACCATTTCATAAATCTTGTGTTTAGGGCCCCTGGAAGCATGAAAATCACTTTAAACATGCTAATTTTAGCTCTAACACTGATGATCCACCTACAAATGTGAACTGGCGTTCAAAAATAAAACATTTGAAAACGGACCATTTTCCACATTTCTGAAGCATGACGTAATGGGGGGTGTTATCTCTTTTGTCGAAAATCAGACGATTTTCTTTGAACATTAAATGCCTCCAAATGGTATTTAACTCACTTCCCGGGGCCCTGGAAGGATGAAAATCACTTTAAACATGCTAATTTTAGCTCTAACACTGATGATCCACCTACAAATGTGAACTGACGTTCAAAAATAAAACATTTGAAAACGGACCATTTTTCACCTTTCTGAAGCATTACGTAATGGCGGGGGGTGTTATCTCTTTTGTCGAAAATCACCCGTTTTTGCTTGAACATTAAATGCCTCCAAATGGTATTTAATTAACTTCCCGAGCCCCTGGAAGCATGAAAATCACTTTAAACATGCTAATTTTAGCTCTAACACTGATGATCCACCTACAAATGTGAACTGACGTTCAAAAATAAAACATTTGAAAACGGACCATTTTTCACCTTTCTGAAGCATTACGTAATGGCGGGGGGTGTTATCTCTTTTGTCAAAAATCAGCTGGTTTTGCTTGAACATTAACTGCCTCCAAATGGTATTTAATTCACTTACTGGGGTGAAGAAACACTTTTTCAGACCTCAGATTGAGTAAATTGGCCATTTTCATGCACTTTTACCCATTCCACAAATCTTGGGTTTAGGGCGTCTGGAAGCATGAAAATCACTTCAAACATGCTAATGTTAGCTCTAAAACTGAGGATCCACCTACAAATGTGAACTGACGTTCATAAATAAAGCATTTGAAAATGGACCATTTTTCACCTTTCTAAAGCATGCCGTAATGGAGGGGTGTTATCTCTTTTGTCAAAAATCAGCCGATTTTGCTTGAACATTAAATGCCTCCAAATCGTATTTAATTCACTTCCCGGGCCCCCGGAAGCAGGAAAATCACTTTAAACATGCTAATTTTAGCTCTAAAACTGATGATCCACCTACAAATGTGCACTGACGTTCAAAAATAAAACATTTGAAATCAGACCATTTTTCACCTTTCTGAAGCATGACGTAATGGGGGGGTGTTATCTCTTTTGTCAAAAATCAGCTGGTTTTGCTTGAACATTAACTGCCTCCAAATGGTATTTAATTCACTTACTGGGGTGAAGAAACACTTTTTGAGACTTCAGATTGAGTAAATTGGCCATTTTCATGCACTTTTAACCATTCCACAAATCTTGTGTTTAAGGCCCCTGGAAGCATGAAAATCACTTTAAACATGCTCATTTTAGCTCTAAAACTGATGATCCACCTACAAATGTGCACTGACGTTAAAAAATAAAACGTTTGAAAACGGACCATTTTTCACCTTTCGGAAGCATGATGTAATGGGGGGGTGTTATCTCTTTTGTCAAAAATCACCTGTTTTTGCTTGAACATTAAATGCCTCCAAATGGTATTTAGTTCACTTCCTGGGCCCCTGGAAGCATGAAAATCACTTTAAACATGCTAATTTTAGCTCAAAACTGATGATCTACTTACATATGTGAACTGACGTTCAAAAATAAAACATTTGAAAACGGACCATTTTCCACATTTCTGAAGCATGACGTAATGGGGGGGTGTTATCTCTTTAGTCGAAAATCAGCCGTTTTTGCTTGAACATTAAATGCCTCCATATGGTATTTAATTAACTTCCCGAGCCCCTGGAAGCATGAAAATCACTTTAAACATACTAATTTTAGCTCTAACACTGATGATCCACCTACAAATGTGAACTGACGTTCAAAAATAAAACATTTGAAAACGAACCATTTTCCACATTTCTGAAGCATGACGTAATGGGGGGGTGTTATCTCTTTTGTCGGTATTCAGCCGTTTTTGCTTGAACATTAAATGCCTCCAAATGGTATTTAATTAACTTCCCGGGGTGAAGAAACCCTTTTGAGAACTCAGAGTGAGTAAATTGGCCATTTTCATGCACTTTTAACCATTCCATAAATCTTGTGTTTAGGGCCCCTAGAAACATGAAAATCACTTTAAACATGCTAATTTTAGCTCTAACACTGATGATCCACCTACAAATGTGAACTGACGTTCAAAAATAAAACATTTGAAAACGGACCATTTTCCAAATTTCTGAAGCATGACGTAATGGGGGGGTGTTATCTCTTTTGTCGAAAATCTGCCGTTTTTGCTTGAACATTAAATGCCTCCAAATGGTATTTAATTAATTTCCCGGGGTGAAGAAACCCTTTTTGAGAACTCAGAGTGAGTAAATTGGCCATTTTTAGGTACTTTTAACCATTCCATAAATCTTGTGTTTAGGGCCCCTGGAAGCATGAAAATCACTTTAAACATGCTAATTTTAGCTCTAACACTGATGATCCACCTACAAATGTGAACTGACGTTCAAAAATAAAACATTCGAAAACGGACCATTTTCCACATTTCTGAAGCATGACGTAATGGGGGGGTGTTATCTCTTTTGTCGAAAATCAGCCGTTTTTGCTTGAACATTAAATGCCTCCAAATGGTATTTAATTAACTTCCCGAGCCCCTGGAAGCATGAAAATCACTTTAAACATGCTAATTTTAGCTCAAACACTGATGATCCACCTACAAATGTGAACTGACGTTCAAAAATAAAACATTTGAAAACGGACCATTTTCCACATTTCTGAAGCATGACGTAATGGGGGGGTGTTATCTCTTTAGTCGAAAATCAGCCGTTTTTGCTTGAACATTAAATGCCTCCAAATGGTATTTAATTAACTTCCCGAGCCCCTGAGAGCATGAAAATCACTTTAAACATGTAAATTTTAGCTCTAACACTGATGATCCACCTACAAATATGAAGTGACATTCAAAAATAAAACATTTGAAAACGGACCATTTTCCACATTTCTGAAGCATGACGTAATGGGGGGGGTGTTATCTCTTTTGTCGAAAATCAGCCGTTTTTGCTTGAACATTAAATGCCTCCAAATGGTATTTAATTAACTTCCCGGAGTGAAGAAACTCTTTTTGAGAACTCAGAGTGAGTAAATTGGCCATTTTCATGCATTTTAACCATTCCATAAATCTTGTGTTTAGGGCCCCTGGAAGCATGAAAATCACTTTAAACATGCTAATTTTAGCTCTAACACTGGAGATCCACCTACAAATGTGAACTGACGTTCAAAAATAAAACATTTGAAAACGGACCATTTTCCACATTTCTGAAGCATGACGTAATGGGGGTGTTATCTCTTTTGTCGATAATTAGCCGTTTTTGCTTGAACATTAAATGCCTCCAAATGGTATTTAATTAACTTCCCAAGCCCCTGGAAGCATGAAAATCACTTTAAACATGCTAATTTTAGCTCTAACACTGATGATCCACCTACAAATGTGAAATGACGTTCAAAAATAAAACATTTGAAAACGGACCATTTTCCACATTTCTGAAGCATGACGTAATGGGGGGTGTTATCTCTTTTGTCGAAAATCAGCCGTTTTTGCTTGAACATTAAATGCCTCCAAATGGTATTTAATTAACTTCCCGGGGTGAAGAAACCCTTTTTGAGAACTCAGAGTGAGTAAATTTGCCATTTTCATGCACTTTTAACCATTCCATAAATCTTGTGTTTAGGGCCCCTGGAAGCATGAAAATCACTTTAAACATGCTAATTTTAGCTCTAACACTGATGATCCACCTACAAATATGAACTGACGTTCAAAAATAAAACATTTGAAAACGGACCATTTTCCACATTTCTGAAGGATGACGTATTGGGGGGTTGTTATCTCTTTTGTCGAAAATCAGCCGTTTTTGCTTGAACATTAAATGCCTCCATATGGTATTTAATTAACTTCCCGAGCCCCTGGAAGCATGAAAATCACTTTAAACATGCTAATTTTAGCTCTAACACTGATGATCCACCTACAAATGTGAACTGACGTTCAAAAATAAAACATTTGAAAACGAACCATTTTCCACATTTCTGAAGCATGACGTAATGGGGGGGTGTTATCTCTTTTGTCGGTATTCAGCCGTTTTTGCTTGAACATTAAATGCCTCCAAATGGTATTCAACTAACTTCCCGGGGTGAAGAAACCCTTTTGAGAACTCAGAGTGAGTAAATTGGCCATTTTCATGCACTTTTAACCATTCCATAAATCTTGTGTTTAGGGCCCCTAGAAGCATGAAAATCACTTTAAACGTGCTAATTTTAGCTCTAACACTGATGATCCACCTACAAATGTGAACTGACGTTCAAAAATAAAACATTTGAAAACGGACCATTTTCCACATTTCTGAAGCATGACGTAATGGGGGTGTTATCTCTTTTGTCGAAAATTAGCCGTTTTTGCTTGAACATTAAATGCCTCCAAATGGTATTTAATTAACTTCCTAAGCCCCTGGAAGCATGAAAATCACTTTAAACATGCTAATTTTAGCTCTAACACTGATGATCCACCTACAAATGTGAAATGACGTTCAAAAATAAAACATTTGAAAACGAACCATTTTCCACATTTCTGAAGCATGACGTAATGGGGGGGTGTTATCTCTTTTGTCGGTATTCAGCCGTTTTTGCTTGAACATTAAATGCCTCCAAATGGTATTTAATTAACTTCCCGGGGTCAAGAAACCCTTTTGAGAACTCAGAGTGAGTAAATTGGCCATTTTCATGCACTTTTAACCATTCCATAAATCTTGTGTTTAGGGCCCCTAGAAGCATGATAATCACTTTAAACATGCTAATTTTAGCTCTAACACTGATGATCCACCTACAAATGTGAACTGACGTTCAAAAATAAAATATTTGAAAACGGACCATTTTCCACATTTCTGAAGCATGACGTAATGGGGGGTGTTATCTCTTTAGTCGAAAATCAGCCGTTTTTGCTTGAACATTAAATGCCTCCATATGGTATTTAATTAACTTCCCGAGCCCCTGGAAGCATGAAAATCACTTTGAACATGCTAATTTTAGATCTAACACTGATGATCCACCTACAAATGTGAACTGACGTTCAAAAATAAAACATTTGAAAACGAACCATTTTCCACATTTCTGAAGCATGACGTAATGGGGGGTGTTATCTCTTTTGTCGGTATTCAGCCGTTTTTGCTTGAACATTAAATGCCTCCAAATGGTATTTAATTAACTTCCCGGGGTGAAGAAACCCTTTTGAGAACTCAGAGTGAGTAAATTGGCCATTTTCATGCACTTTTAACCATTCCATAAATCTTGTGTTTAGGGCCCCTAGAAGCATGAAAATCACTTTAAACATGCTAATTTTAGCTCTAACACTGATGATCCACCTACAAATGTGAACTGACGTTCAAAAATAAAACATTTGAAAACGGACCATTTTCCACATTTCTGAAGCATGACGTAATGGGGGGGTGTTATCTCTTTTGTCGAAAATCAGCCGTTTTTGCTTGAACATTAAATGCCTCCAAATGGTATTTAATTAATTTCCCGGGGTGAAGAAACCCTTTTTGAGAACTCAGAGTGAGTAAATTGGCCATTTTTATGCACTTTTAACCATTCCATAAATCTTGTTTTTAGGGCCCCTGGAAGCATGAAAATCACTTTAAACATGCTAATTTTAGCTCTAACACTGATGATCCACCTACAAATGTGAACTGACGTTCAAAAATAAAACATTCGAAAACGGACCATTTTCCACATTTCTGAAGCATGACGTAATGGGGGGGTGTTATCTCTTTTGTCGAAAATCAGCCTTTTTTGCTTGAACATTAAATGCCTCCAAATGGTATTTAATTAACTTCCCGAGCCCCTGGAAGCATGAAAATCACTTTAAACATGCTAATTTTAGCTCAAACACTGATGATCCACCTACAAATGTGAACTGACGTTCAAAAATAAAACATTTGAAAACGAACCATTTTCCACATTTCTGAAGCATGACGTAATGGGGGGGGGTGTTATCTCTTTTGTCGGTATTCAGACATTTTTGCTTGAACATTAAATGCCTCCAAATGGTATTTAATTAACTTCCCGGGGTGAAGAAACCCTTTTGAGAACTCAGAGTGAGTAAATTGGCCATTTTCATGCACTTTTAACCATTCCATAAATCTTGTGTTTAGGGCCCCTGGAAGCATGAAAATCACTTTAAACATGCTAATTTTAGTTCTAACACTGATGATCCACAAACAAATGTGAACTGACGTTCAAAAATAAAACATTTGAAAACGGACCATTTTCCACATTTCTGAAGCATGACGTAATGGGGGGGTGTTATCTCTTTTGTCGAAAATCAGCCGTTTTTGCTTGAACATTAAATGCCTCCAAATGGTATTTCATTAATTTCCCGAGCCCCTGGAAGCATGAAAATCACTTTAAACATGCTAATTTTAGCTCTAACACTGATGATCCACCTACAAATGTGAACTGACGTTCAAAAATAAAACATTTGAAAACGGACCATTTTCCACATTTCTGAAGCATGACGTAATGGGGGGGTGTTATCTCTTTTGTCGAAAATCTGCCGTTTTTGCTTGAACATTAAATGCCTCCAAATGGTATTTAATTAACTTCCCGAGCCCCTGGAAGCATGAAAATCACTTTAAACATGCTAATTTTAGCTCTAACACTGATGATCCACCTACAAATGTGAACTGACGTTCAAAAATAAAACATTTGAAAACGGACCATTTTCCACATTTCTGAAGCATGACGTAATGGGGGGTGTTATCTCTTTTGTCGGTATTCAGCCGTTTTTGCTTGAACATTAAATGCCTCCAAATGGTATTTAATTAACTTCCCAGGGTGAAGAAACCCTTTTTGAGAACTCAGAGTGAGTAAATTGGCCATTTTCATGCTTTTTTAACCATTCCATAAATCTTGTGTTTAGGGCCCCTGGAAGTATGAAAATCACTTTAAACATGCTAATTTTAGCTCTAACACTGATGATCCACCTACAAATGTGAACTGACGTTCAAAAATAAAACATTTGAAAACGGACCATTTTCCACATTTCTGAAGCATGACGTAATGGGGGGGGTGTTATCTCTTTAGTCGAAAATCAGCCGTTTTTGCTTGAACATTAAATGCCTCCAAATGGTATTTAATTAACTTCCCGAGCCCCTGGAAGCATGAAAATCACTTTAAACATGCTAATTTTAGCTCTAACACTGATGATCCACCTACAAATGTGAACTGACGTTCAAAAATAAAACATTTGAAAACGGACCATTTTCCACATTTCTGAAGCATGACGTAATGGGGGGGTATTATCTCTTTTGTCGGTATTCAGACGTTTTTGCTTGAACATTAAATGCCTCCAAATGGTATTTAATTAACTTCCCGGGGTGAAGAAACCCTTTTTGAGAACTCAGAGTGAGTAAATTGGCCATTTTCATGCTTTTTTAACCATTCCATAAATCTTGTGTTTAGGGCCCCTGGAAGCATGAAAATCACTTTAAACATGCTAATTTTAGCTCTAACACTGATGATCCACCTACAAATGTGAACTGACGTTCAAAAATAAAACATTTGAAAACGGACCATTTTCCACATTTCTGAAGCATGACGTAATGGGGGGGTGTTATCTCTTTTGTTGAAAATCAGCCGTTTTTGCTTGAACATTAAATGCCTCCAAATGGTATTTAATTAACTTCCCGGGGTGAAGAAACCCTTTTTGAGAACTCAGAGTGAGTAAATTGGCCATTTTCATGCACTTTTAACCATTCCATAAATCTTGTGTTTAGGGCCCCTGGAAGCATGAAAATCACTTTAAACATGCTAATTTTAGCTCTAACACTGATGATCCACCTTCAAATGTGAACTGACGTTCAAAAATAAAACATTTGAAAACGGACCATTTTCCACATTTCTGAAGCATGACGTAATGGGGGGGTGTTATCTCTTTTGTCGAAAATCAGCCGTTTTTGCTTGAACATTAAATGCCTCCAAATGGTATTTAATTAACTTCCCGGGGTGAAGAAACCCTTTTTGAGAACTCAGAGTGAGTAAATTGGCCATTTTCATGCTTTTTTAACCATTCCATAAATCTTGTGTTTAGGGCCCCTGGAAGCATGAAAATCACTTTAAACATGCTAATTTTAGCTCTAACACTGATGATCCACCTACAAATGTGAACTGACGTTCAAAAATAAAACATTCGAAAACGGACCATTTTCCACATTTCTGAAGCATGACGTAATGGGGGGGTGTTATCTCTTTTGTCGAAAATCAGCCGTTTTTGCTTGAACATTAAATGCCTCCAAATGGTATTTAATTAACTTCCCGAGCCCCTGGAAGCATGAAAATCACTTTAAACATGCTAATTTTAGCTCAAACACTGATGATCCACCTACAAATGTGAACTGACGTTCAAAAATAAAACATTTGAAAACGGACCATTTTCCACATTTCTGAAGCATGACGTAATGGGGGGGTGTTATCTCTTTTGTCGAAAATCATCAGTTTTTGCTTGAACATTAAATGCCTCCAAATGGTATTTAATTAACTTCCCGGGGTGAAGAAACCCTTTTTGAGAACTCAGAGTGAGTAAATTGGCCATTTTCATGCACTTTTAACCATTCCATAAATCTTGTGTTTAGGGCCCCTGGAAGCATGAAAATCACTTTAAACATGCTAATTTTAGCTCTAACACTGATGATCCACCTACAAATGTGAACTGACGTTCAAAAATAAAACATTTGAAAACGAACCATTTTCCACATTTCTGAAGCATGACGTAATGGGGGGGGTGTTATCTCTTTTGTCGGTATTCAGACATTTTTGCTTGAACATTAAATGCCTCCAAATGGTATTTAATTAACTTCCCGGGGTGAAGAAACCCTTTTGAGAACTCAGAGTGAGTAAATTGGCCATTTTCATGCACTTTTAACCATTCCATAAATCTTGTGTTTAGGGCCCCTGGAAGCATGAAAATCACTTTAAACATGCTAATTTTAGTTCTAACACTGATGATCCACAAACAAATGTGAACTGACGTTCAAAAATAAAACATTTGAAAACGGACCATTTTCTACATTTCTGAAGCATGACGTAATGGGGGGGTGTTATCTCTTTTGTCGAAAATCAGCCGTTTTTGCTTGAACATTAAATGCCTCCAAATGGTATTTAATTAACTTCCCGGGGTGAAGAAACCCTTTTTGAGAACTCAGAGTGAGTAAATTGGCCATTTTCATGCTTTTTTAACCATTCCATAAATCTTGTGTTTAGGGCCCCTGGAAGCATGAAAATCACTTTAAACATGCTAATTTTAGCTCTAACACTGATGATCCACCTACAAATGTGAACTGACGTTCAAAAATAAAACATTTGAAAACGGACCATTTTCCACATTTCTGAAGCATGACGTAATGGGGGGGTGTTATCTCTTTTGTTGAAAATCAGCCGTTTTTGCTTGAACATTAAATGCCTCCAAATGGTATTTAATTAACTTCCCGGGGTGAAGAAACCCTTTTTGAGAACTCAGAGTGAGTAAATTGGCCATTTTCATGCACTTTTAACCATTCTATAAATCTTGTGTTTAGGGCCCCTGGAAGCATGAAAATCACTTTAAACATGCTAATTTTAGCTCTAACACTGATGATCCACCTTCAAATGTGAACTGACGTTCAAAAATAAAACATTTGAAAACGGACCATTTTCCACATTTCTGAAGCATGACGTAATGGGGGGGTGTTATCTCTTTTGTCGAAAATCAGCCGTTTTTGCTTGAACATTAAATGCCTCCAAATGGTATTTAATTAACTTCCCGGGGTGAAGAAACCCTTTTTGAGAACTCAGAGTGAGTAAATTGGCCATTTTCATGCTTTTTTAACCATTCCATAAATCTTGTGTTTAGGGCCCCTGGAAGCATGAAAATCACTTTAAACATGCTAATTTTAGCTCTAACACTGATGATCCACCTACAAATGTGAACTGACGTTCAAAAATAAAACATTCGAAAACGGACCATTTTCCACATTTCTGAAGCATGACGTAATGGGGGGGTGTTATCTCTTTTGTCGAAAATCAGCCGTTTTTGCTTGAACATTAAATGCCTCCAAATGGTATTTAATTAACTTCCCGAGCCCCTGGAAGCATGAAAATCACTTTAAACATGCTAATTTTAGCTCAAACACTGATGATCCACCTACAAATGTGAACTGACGTTCAAAAATAAAACATTTGAAAACGGACCATTTTCCACATTTCTGAAGCATGACGTAATGGGGGGGTGTTATCTCTTTTGTCGAAAATCATCAGTTTTTGCTTGAACATTAAATGCCTCCAAATGGTATTTAATTAACTTCCCGGGGTGAAGAAACCCTTTTTGAGAACTCAGAGTGAGTAAATTGGCCATTTTCATGCACTTTTAACCATTCCATAAATCTTGTGTTTAGGGCCCCTGGAAGCATGAAAATCACTTTAAACATGCTAATTTTAGCTCTAACACTGATGATCCACCTACAAATGTGAACTGACGTTCAAAAATAAAACATTTGAAAACGAACCATTTTCCACATTTCTGAAGCATGACGTAATGGGGGGGGTGTTATCTCTTTTGTCGGTATTCAGACATTTTTGCTTGAACATTAAATGCCTCCAAATGGTATTTAATTAACTTCCCGGGGTGAAGAAACCCTTTTGAGAACTCAGAGTGAGTAAATTGGCCATTTTCATGCACTTTTAACCATTCCATAAATCTTGTGTTTAGGGCCCCTGGAAGCATGAAAATCACTTTAAACATGCTAATTTTAGTTCTAACACTGATGATCCACAAACAAATGTGAACTGACGTTCAAAAATAAAACATTTGAAAACGGACCATTTTCTACATTTCTGAAGCATGACGTAATGGGGGGGTGTTATCTCTTTTGTCGAAAATCAGCCGTTTTTGCTTGAACATTAAATGCCTCCAAATGGTATTTAATTAACTTCCCGAGCCCCTGGAAGCATGAAAATCACTTTAAACATGCTAATTTTAGCTCAAACACTGATGATCCACCTACAAATGTGAACTGACGTTCAAAAATAAAACATTTGAAAACGGACCATTTTCCACATTTCTGAAGCATGACGTAATGGGGGGGTGTTATCTCTTTTGTCGAAAATCATCCGTTTTTGCTTGAACATTAAATGCCTCCAAATGGTATTTAATTAACTTCCCAGGGTGAAGAAACCCTTTTTGAGAACTCAGAGTGAGTAATTTGGCCATTTTCATGCACTTTTAACCATTCCATAAATCTTGTGTTTAGGGCCCCTGGAAGCATGAAAATCACTTTAAACATGCTAATTTTAGCTCTAACACTGATGATCCACCCACAAATGTGAACTGACGTTCAAAAATAAAACATTTGAAAACGGACCATTTTCCACATTTCTGAAGCATGACGTAATGGGGGGGTGTTATCTCTTTTGTCGAAAATCAGCTGTTTTTGCTTGAACATTAAATGCCTCCATATGGTATTTAATTAACTTCCTGAGCCCCTGGAAGCATGAAAATCACTTTAAACATGCTAATTTTAGCTCTAACACTGATGATCCACCTACAAATGTGAACTGACGTTCAAAAATAAAACATTTGAAAACGAACCATTTTCCACATTTCTGAAGCATGACGTAATGGGGGGGGGTGTTATCTCTTTTGTCGGTATTCAGACATTTTTGCTTGAACATTAAATGCCTCCAAATGGTATTTAATTAACTTCCCGGGGTGAAGAAACCCTTTTGAGAACTCAGAGTGAGTAAATTGGCCATTTTCATGCACTTTTAACCATTCCATAAATCTTGTGTTTAGGGCCCCTGGAAGCATGAAAATCACTTTAAACATGCTAATTTTAGTTCTAACACTGATGATCCACAAACAAATGTGAACTGACGTTCAAAAATAAAACATTTGAAAACGGACCATTTTCCACATTTCTGAAGCATGAAGTAATGGGGGGGTGTTATCTCTTTTGTCGAAAATCAGCCGTTTTTGCTTGAACATTAAATGCCTCCAAATGGTATTTCATTAATTTCCCGAGCCCCTGGAAGCATGAAAATCACTTTAAACATGCTAATTTTAGCTCTAACACTGATGATCCACCTACAAATGTGAACTGACGTTCAAAAATAAAACATTTGAAAACGGACCATTTTCCACATTTCTGAAGCATGACGTAATGGGGGGGTGTTATCTCTTTTGTCGAAAATCTGCCGTTTTTGCTTGAACATTAAATGCCTCCAAATGGTATTTAATTAACTTCCCGAGCCCCTGGAAGCATGAAAATCACTTTAAACATGCTAATTTTAGCTCTAACACTGATGATCCACCTACAAATGTGAACTGACGTTCAAAAATAAAACATTTGAAAACGGACCATTTTCCACATTTCTGAAGCATGACGTAATGGGGGGTGTTATCTCTTTTGTCGGTATTCAGCCGTTTTTGCTTGAACATTAAATGCCTCCAAATGGTATTTAATTAACTTCCCAGGGTGAAGAAACCCTTTTTGAGAACTCAGAGTGAGTAAATTGGCCATTTTCATGCTTTTTTAACCATTCCATAAATCTTGTGTTTAGGGCCCCTGGAAGTATGAAAATCACTTTAAACATGCTAATTTTAGCTCTAACACTGATGATCCACCTACAAATGTGAACTGACGTTCAAAAATAAAACATTTGAAAACGGACCATTTTCCACATTTCTGAAGCATGACGTAATGGGGGGGGTGTTATCTCTTTAGTCGAAAATCAGCCGTTTTTGCTTGAACATTAAATGCCTCCAAATGGTATTTAATTAACTTCCCGAGCCCCTGGAAGCATGAAAATCACTTTAAACATGCTAATTTTAGCTCTAACACTGATGATCCACCTACAAATGTGAACTGACGTTCAAAAATAAAACATTTGAAAACGGACCATTTTCCACATTTCTGAAGCATGACGTAATGGGGGGGTATTATCTCTTTTGTCGGTATTCAGACGTTTTTGCTTGAACATTAAATGCCTCCAAATGGTATTTAATTAACTTCCCGGGGTGAAGAAACCCTTTTTGAGAACTCAGAGTGAGTAAATTGGCCATTTTCATGCTTTTTTAACCATTCCATAAATCTTGTGTTTAGGGCCCCTGGAAGCATGAAAATCACTTTAAACATGCTAATTTTAGCTCTAACACTGATGATCCACCTACAAATGTGAACTGACGTTCAAAAATAAAACATTTGAAAACGGACCATTTTCCACATTTCTGAAGCATGACGTAATGGGGGGGTGTTATCTCTTTTGTTGAAAATCAGCCGTTTTTGCTTGAACATTAAATGCCTCCAAATGGTATTTAATTAACTTCCCGGGGTGAAGAAACCCTTTTTGAGAACTCAGAGTGAGTAAATTGGCCATTTTCATGCACTTTTAACCATTCCATAAATCTTGTGTTTAGGGCCCCTGGAAGCATTTGGAGGCATTTAATGTTCAAGCAAAAACTGATGATTTTCGACAAAAGAGATAACACCCCCCCATTACGTCATGCCTCAAAAATGTGGAAAATGGTCCGTTTTCAAATGTTTTATTTTTGAACGTCAGTTCACATTTGTAGGTGGATCATCAGTGTTTGAGCTACAATTAGCATGTTTAAAGTGATTTTCATGCTTCCAGGGGCTCGGGAAGTTAATTAAATACCATTTGGAGGCATTTAATGTTCAAGCAAAAACGGCTGATTTTCGACAAAAGAGATAACACCCCCCCATTACGTCATGCTTCAGAAATGTGGAAAATGGTCCGTTTTCGAATGTTTTATTTTTGAACGTCAGTTCACATTTGTAGGTGGATCATCAGTGTTAGAGCTAAAATTAGCATGTTTAAAGTGATTTTCATGCTTCCAGGGGCCCTAAACACAAGATTTATGGAATGGTTAAAAAAGCATGAAAATGGCCAATTTACTCACTCTGAGTTCTCAAAAAGGGTTTCTTCACCCCGGGAAGTTAATTAAATACCATTTGGAGGCATTTAATGTTCAAGCAAAAACGGCTGATTTTCGACAAAAGAGATAACACCCCCCCATTACGTCATGCTTCAGAAATGTGGAATCACCTTTTTACGGCATATAGGGTATACTGGACCCCTTCTAAGCTTTCAAAAATCTCTGGAACACCACATGTATGCCCTAGATGCAAACAGGCAGAGGCAGATGATGTACATATTTTTGTAGAATGTAGTGAGATTAAAAATTACTGGTTAGCTGTCTGCATCTTTTTGGAGGAGGTACTTGTTAGAACAATCACAGTTAGTCCTAGGTTGATTTTGATGGGCTTGTTGGAAGAATATGATTTGACAGATAACATCACCCAGTTTATATTTTTTGTGATTGTCATCGCCAGAAGAGAGGTATGCAAAGAATGGAAATCCCCAACCCCCCCTAGGTTTGCAGAATGCTTAAAGAACATCATGGCCATTAGTAAAACAGATCTTAAATGTGGTGGAGAGGAGGCGGAAAAGATTTGGGCACCGTTGCTTAAATGGTCGGACAGTTAGACACTAAACGTCCAATGATTAAGCCAGGGGTTTGCGGTCTGGTCCTCCCCAGGACAAGGTACAGAAACTGACGTTCAAAAATAAAACATTTGAAAACGAACCATTTTCCACATTTCTGAAGCATGACGTAATGGGGGGGGTGTTATCTCTTTTGTCGGTATTCAGACATTTTTGCTTGAACATTAAATGCCTCCAAATGGTATTTAATTAACTTCCCGGGGTGAAGAAACCCTTTTGAGAACTCAGAGTGAGTAAATTGGCCATTTTCATGCACTTTTAACCATTCCATAAATCTTGTGTTTAGGGCCCCTGGAAGCATGAAAATCACTTTAAACATGCTAATTTTAGTTCTAACACTGATGATCCACAAACAAATGTGAACTGACGTTCAAAAATAAAACATTTGAAAACGGACCATTTTCTACATTTCTGAAGCATGACGTAATGGGGGGGTGTTATCTCTTTTGTCGAAAATCAGCCGTTTTTGCTTGAACATTAAATGCCTCCAAATGGTATTTAATTAACTTCCCGAGCCCCTGGAAGCATGAAAATCACTTTAAACATGCTAATTTTAGCTCAAACACTGATGATCCACCTACAAATGTGAACTGACGTTCAAAAATAAAACATTTGAAAACGGACCATTTTCCACATTTCTGAAGCATGACGTAATGGGGGGGTGTTATCTCTTTTGTCGAAAATCATCCGTTTTTGCTTGAACATTAAATGCCTCCAAATGGTATTTAATTAACTTCCCAGGGTGAAGAAACCCTTTTTGAGAACTCAGAGTGAGTAATTTGGCCATTTTCATGCACTTTTAACCATTCCATAAATCTTGTGTTTAGGGCCCCTGGAAGCATGAAAATCACTTTAAACATGCTAATTTTAGCTCTAACACTGATGATCCACCCACAAATGTGAACTGACGTTCAAAAATAAAACATTTGAAAACGGACCATTTTCCACATTTCTGAAGCATGACGTAATGGGGGGGTGTTATCTCTTTTGTCGAAAATCAGCTGTTTTTGCTTGAACATTAAATGCCTCCATATGGTATTTAATTAACTTCCTGAGCCCCTGGAAGCATGAAAATCACTTTAAACATGCTAATTTTAGCTCTAACACTGATGATCCACCTACAAATGTGAACTGACGTTCAAAAATAAAACATTTGAAAACGAACCATTTTCCACATTTCTGAAGCATGACGTAATGGGGGGGGTGTTATCTCTTTTGTCGGTATTCAGACATTTTTGCTTGAACATTAAATGCCTCCAAATGGTATTTAATTAACTTCCCGGGGTGAAGAAACCCTTTTGAGAACTCAGAGTGAGTAAATTGGCCATTTTCATGCACTTTTAACCATTCCATAAATCTTGTGTTTAGGGCCCCTGGAAGCATGAAAATCACTTTAAACATGCTAATTTTAGTTCTAACACTGATGATCCACAAACAAATGTGAACTGACGTTCAAAAATAAAACATTTGAAAACGGACCATTTTCCACATTTCTGAAGCATGACGTAATGGGGGGGTGTTATCTCTTTTGTCGAAAATCAGCCGTTTTTGCTTGAACATTAAATGCCTCCAAATGGTATTTCATTAATTTCCCGAGCCCCTGGAAGCATGAAAATCACTTTAAACATGCTAATTTTAGCTCTAACACTGATGATCCACCTACAAATGTGAACTGACGTTCAAAAATAAAACATTTGAAAACGGACCATTTTCCACATTTCTGAAGCATGACGTAATGGGGGGGTGTTATCTCTTTTGTCGAAAATCTGCCGTTTTTGCTTGAACATTAAATGCCTCCAAATGGTATTTAATTAACTTCCCGAGCCCCTGGAAGCATGAAAATCACTTTAAACATGCTAATTTTAGCTCTAACACTGATGATCCACCTACAAATGTGAACTGACGTTCAAAAATAAAACATTTGAAAACGGACCATTTTCCACATTTCTGAAGCATGACGTAATGGGGGGTGTTATCTCTTTTGTCGGTATTCAGCCGTTTTTGCTTGAACATTAAATGCCTCCAAATGGTATTTAATTAACTTCCCAGGGTGAAGAAACCCTTTTTGAGAACTCAGAGTGAGTAAATTGGCCATTTTCATGCTTTTTTAACCATTCCATAAATCTTGTGTTTAGGGCCCCTGGAAGTATGAAAATCACTTTAAACATGCTAATTTTAGCTCTAACACTGATGATCCACCTACAAATGTGAACTGACGTTCAAAAATAAAACATTTGAAAACGGACCATTTTCCACATTTCTGAAGCATGACGTAATGGGGGGGGTGTTATCTCTTTAGTCGAAAATCAGCCGTTTTTGCTTGAACATTAAATGCCTCCAAATGGTATTTAATTAACATCCCGAGCCCCTGGAAGCATGAAAATCACTTTAAACATGCTAATTTTAGCTCTAACACTGATGATCCACCTACAAATGTGAACTGACGTTCAAAAATAAAACATTTGAAAACGGACCATTTTCCACATTTCTGAAGCATGACGTAATGGGGGGGGTATTATCTCTTTTGTCGGTATTCAGACGTTTTTGCTTGAACATTAAATGCCTCCAAATGGTATTTAATTAACTTCCCGGGGTGAAGAAACCCTTTTTGAGAACTCAGAGTGAGTAAATTGGCCATTTTCATGCTTTTTTAACCATTCCATAAATCTTGTGTTTAGGGCCCCTGGAAGCATGAAAATCACTTTAAACATGCTAATTTTAGCTCTAACACTGATGATCCACCTACAAATGTGAACTGACGTTCAAAAATAAAACATTTGAAAACGGACCATTTTCCACATTTCTGAAGCATGACGTAATGGGGGGGTGTTATCTCTTTTGTTGAAAATCAGCCGTTTTTGCTTGAACATTAAATGCCTCCAAATGGTATTTAATTAACTTCCCGGGGTGAAGAAACCCTTTTTGAGAACTCAGAGTGAGTAAATTGGCCATTTTCATGCACTTTTAACCATTCCATAAATCTTGTGTTTAGGGCCCCTGGAAGCATGAAAATCACTTTAAACATGCTAATTTTAGCTCTAACACTGATGATCCACCTTCAAATGTGAACTGACGTTCAAAAATAAAACATTTGAAAACGGACCATTTTCCACATTTCTGAAGCATGACGTAATGGGGGGGTGTTATCTCTTTTGTCGAAAATCAGCCGTTTTTGCTTGAACATTAAATGCCTCCAAATGGTATTTAATTAACTTCCCGGGGTGAAGAAACCCTTTTTGAGAACTCAGAGTGAGTAAATTGGCCATTTTCATGCTTTTTTAACCATTCCATAAATCTTGTGTTTAGGGCCCCTGGAAGCATGAAAATCACTTTAAACATGCTAATTTTAGCTCTAACACTGATGATCCACCTACAAATGTGAACTGACGTTCAAAAATAAAACATTTGAAAACGCCGTAATGGAGGGGTGTTATCTCTTTTGTCAAAAATCAGCCGATTTTGCTTGAACATTAAATGCCTCCAAATCGTATTTAATTCACTTCCCGGGCCCCTGGAAGCAGGAAAATCACTTTAAACATGCTAATTTTAGCTCTAAAACTGATGATCCACCTACAAATGTGCACTGACGTTCAAAAATAAAACATTTGAAATCAGACCATTTTTCACCTTTCTGAAGCTTGACGTAATGGGGGGGGGTGTTATCTCTTTTGTCAAAAATCAGCTGGTTTTGCTTGAACATTAACTGCCTCCAAATGGTATTTAATTCACTTACTGGGGTGAAGAAACACTTTTTGAGACTTCAGATTGAGTAAATTGGCCATTTTCATGCACTTTTAACCATTCCACAAATCTTGTGTTTAGGGCCCCTGGAAGCATGAAAATCACTTTAAACATGCTAATTTTAGCTCTAAAACTGATGATCCACCTACAAATGTACACTGACGTTAAAAAATAAAACATTTGAAAACGGACCATTTTTCACCTTTCGGAAGCATGACGTAATGGGGGGGTGTTATCTCTTTTGTCAAAAATCACCTGATGTTTTGCTTGAACATTAAATGCCTCCAAATGGTATTTAGTTCACTTCCTGGGCCCCTGGAAGCATGAAAATCACTTCAAACATGCTAATTTTAGCTCTAAAACTGATGATCCACCTACAAATGTGAAATGACGTTCAAAAATAAAACATTTGAAAACTGACCATTTTTCACCTTTCTAAAGCATAACGTAACGGGGGGTGTTATCTCTTTTGTCAAAAATCAGACGATTTTCCTTGAACATTAAATGCCTCCAAATGGTATTTAACTCACTTACCGGGGCCCTGGAAGCATGAAAATCACTTTAAATATGCTAATTTTAGCTCGAAAACTGATGATCTACTTACAAATGTGAACTGACGTTCAAAAATAAAACATTTGACAACGGACCATTTTTCACCATTCTGAAGCATGACGTAATGGGGCGGTGTTATCTCTTTTGTCAAAAATCACCTGTTTTTGCTTGAAAATAAAATGCCTCCAAATTGTATTTAATTCACTTCCTGGGCCCCTGGAAGCATGAAAATCACTTTAAACATGCTAATTTTAGCTCTAAAACTGATGATCCACCTACAAATGTGAACTGACGTTCAAAAATAAAACATTTGAAAACAGACCATTTTTCACCTTTCTGAAGCATTACGTAATGGCGGGGGTGTTATCTCTTTTGTCAAAAATCAGCTGGTTTTGCTTGAACATTAACTGCCTCCAAATGGTATTTAATTCACTTACTGGGGTGAAGAAACACTTTTTCAGACCTCAGATTGAGTAAATTGGCCATTTTCATGCACTTTTACCCATTCCACAAATCTTGGGTTTAGGGCGTCTGGAAGCATGAAAATCACTTCAAACATGCTAATGTTAGCTCTAAAACTGAGGATCCACCTACAAATGTGAACTGACGTTCATAAATAAAGCATTTGAAAATGGACCATTTTTCACCTTTCTAAAGCATGCCGTAATGGAGGGGTGTTATCTCTTTTGTCAAAAATCAGCCGATTTTGCTTGAACATTAAATGCCTCCAAATCGTATTTAATTCACTTCCCGGGCCCCTGGAAGCAGGAAAATCACTTTAAACATGCTAATTTTAGCTCTAAAACTGATGATCCACCTACAAATGTGCACTGACGATCAAAAATAAAACATTTGAAATCAGACCATTTCTCACCTTTCTGAAGCATGACGTAATGGGGGGGGTGTTATCTCTTTTGTCAAAAATCAGCTGGTTTTGCTTGAACATTAACTGCCTCCAAATGGTATTTAATTCACTTACTGGGGTGAAGAAACACTTTTTGAGACTTCAGGTGAGTAAATTGGCCATTTTCATGCACTTTTAACCATTCCACAAATCTTGTGTTTAGGGCCCCTGGAAGCATGAAAATCACTTCAAACATGCTAATTTTTGCTCTAAAACTGATGATCCACCTACAAATGTGAACTGACGTCCAAAAATAAAACATTTGAAAACGGACCATTTTTCACCTTTCTAAAGCATGACGTAATGTTATCTCTTTTGTCAAAAATCAGCCAATTTTGCTTGAACATTAAATGCCTCCAAATGGTATTTAATTCACTTCCCGGAGTGAAGAAACACTTTTTGAGACCTCAGAGTGAGTAAACTGGCCATTTTCATGCACTTTTAACCATTCCACAAATCTTGTGTTTAAGGCCCCTGGAAGCATGAAAATCACTTTAAACATGCTAATTTTAGCTCTAAAACTGATGATCCACCTACAAATGTGCACTGACGTTAAAAAATAAAACATTTGAAAACGGACCATTTTTCACCTTTCGGAAGCATGACGTAATGGGGGGGTGTTATCTCTTTTGTCAAAAATCACCTGTTTTTGCTTGAACATTAAATGCCTCCAAATGGTATTTAGTTCACTTCCTGGGCCCCTGGAAGCATGAAAATCACTTTAAACATGCTAATGTTAGCTCAAAACTGATGATCTACTTACATATGTGAACTGACGTTCAAAAATAAAACATTTGAAAACGGACCATTTTTCACCTTTCTGAAGCATGACGTAATGGAGGGGTGTTATCTCTTTTGTCAAAAATCAGCCATTTTTCCTTGAACATTAAATGCCTCCCAGTGGTATTTCATTCACTTCCCGGGGTGAAGAAACACTTTTTGAGACCTCAGATTGAGTAAATTGGCCACTTTCATGCACTTTTAACCATTCCACAAATCTTGTGTTTATGGCCCCTGGAAGCGTAAAAATCACTTTAAACATGCTAATTTTAGCTCTAAAACTGATGATCCACCTACAAATGTGAACTGATGTTCAAAAATAAAACATTTGAAAACGGACCATTTTTCACCTTTCTGAAGCATGACGTAATGGGGGGGTGTTATCTCTTTTGTCAAAAATCACCTGTTTTTGCTTGAACATTAAATGCCTCCAAATGGTATTTAGTTCACTTCCTGGGCCCCTGGAAGCATGAAAATCACTTTAAACATGCAAATTTTAGCTCTAAAACTGATGATCTACTTACAAATGTGAACTGGCGTTCAAAAATAAAACATTTGAAAACGGACAATTTTTCACCTTTCTGAAGCATTACGTAATGGCGGGGGTGTTATCTCTTTTGTCAAAAATCAGCTGGTTTTGCTTGAACATTAACTGCCTCCAAATGGTATTTAATTCACTTCCCGGAGTGAAGAAACACTTTTTGAGACCTCAGAGTGAGTAAACTGGCCATTTTCATGCACTTTTAACCATTCCACAAATCTTGTGTTTAAGGCCCCTGGAAGCATGAAAATCACTTTAAACATGCTAATTTTAGCTCTAAAACTGATGATCCACCTACAAATGTACACTGACGTTAAAAAATAAAACATTTGAAAACGGACCATTTTTCACCTTTCGGAAGCATGACGTAATGGGGGGGTGTTATCTCTTTTGTCAAAAATCACCTGTTTTTGCTTGAACATTAAATGCCTCCAAATGGTATTTAGTTCACTTCCTGGGCCCCTGGAAGCATGAAAATCACTTTAAACATGCTAATTTTAGCTCTAAAACTGATGATCTACTTACATATGTGAACTGACGTTCAAAAATAAAACATTTGAAAACGGACCATTTTTCACCTTTCTGAAGCATGACGTAATGGAGGGGTGTTATCTCTTTTGTCAAAAATCAGCCATTTTTCCTTGAACATTAAATGCCTCCCAATGGTATTTCATTCACTTCCCGGGGTGAAGAAACACTTTTTGAGACCTCAGATTGAGTAAATTGGCCACTTTCATGCACTTTTAACCATTCCACAAATCTTGTGTTTATGGCCCCTGGAAGCATAAAAATCACTTTAAACATGCTAATTTTAGCTCTAAAACTGATGATCCACCTACAAATGTGAACTGATGTTCAAAAATAAAACATTTGAAAACGGACCATTTTTCACCTTTCTGAAGCATGACGTAATGGGGGGGGGTTTTATCTCTTTTGTCAAAAATCACCTGTTTTTGCTTGAACATTAAGTGCCTCAAAATGGTATTTAATTCACTTCCCGGGCCCCTGGAAGCATGAAAATCACTTTAAACATGCACATTTTAGCTCTAAAACTGATGATCTACTTACAAATGTGAACTGGCGTTCAAAAATAAAACATTTGAAAACGGACCATTTTTCACCTTTCTGAAGCATGACGTAATGGGGGGTGTTATCTCCTTTGTCAAAAATCAGCCGCTTTTGCTTGAACATTAAATGCCTCCAAATGGTATTTAATTCACTTCCCGGGGTGAAGAAACACTTTTTGAGACCTCAGAGTGAGTAAATTGGCCATTTTCATGCACTTTTAACCATTCCACAAATCTTGTGTTTAGGGCCCCTGGAAGCATGAAAATCACTTTAAACATGCTAATTTTAGCTCTAAAACTGACGATCCACCTACAAATGTGAACTGACCTTAAAAAAAAAACATTTGAAAACAGACCATTTTTCACCTCTCTGAAGCATGGCGTAAAGGGGGGGTGTTATCTCTTTTGTCAAAAATCAGCCGTTTTTGCTTGAACATTAAATGCCTCCAAATGGTATTTAATTCACTTCCCGGGGTGAAGAAACACTTTTTGAGACCTCAGAGTGAGCAAATTGGCCGATTTTAATGCACTTTTTACCATTCCACAAATCTTGTGCTTATGGCCCCTGGAAGCATGAAAATCACTTTAAACATGCTAATTTTAGCTCTCAAACTGACGTTCCACCTACAAATGTGAACTGACGTTCAAAAATAAAACATTTGAAAACGGACCATTTTACACCTTTCTGAAGCATGACATAATGGGAGGTGTTATCTCTTTTGTCAAAAATCAGCCATTTTTGCTTGAACATTAAATGCCTTCAAATGGTATTTAATTCACTGCCCGGGGTGAAGAAACACTTTTTGAGAACTCAGAGTGAGTAAATTGGCCATTTTCATGCACTTTTAACCATTCCACAAATCTTGTGTTTAGGGCCCCTGGAAGCATGAAAATCACTTTAAACATGCTAATTTTAGCTCTAAAACTGATGATCCACCTACAAATGTGAACTGACGTTCAAAAATAAAACATTTGAAAACGGACCATTTTACACCTTTCTGAAGCATGACATAATGGGAGGTGTTATCTCTTTTGTCAAAAATCAGCCATTTTTGCTTGAACATTAAATGCCTCCAAATGGTATTTAATTCACTTCCCGGAGTGAAGAACCCCTTTTTGAGAACTCAGAGTGACTAAATTGGCCATTTTCATGCACTTTTAACCATTCCACAAATCTTGTGTTTAGGGCCCCTGGAAGTATGAAAATCACTTCAAACATGCTAATTTTAGCTCTAAAACTGATGATCCACCTACAAATGTGAAATGACGTTCAAAAATAAAACATTTGAAAACTGACCATTTTTCACCTTTCTAAAGCATAACGTAACGGGGGGGTGTTATCTCTTTTGTCAAAAATCAGACGATTTTCCTTGAACATTAAATGCCTCCAAATGGTATTTAACTCACTTCCCGGGGCCCTGGAAGCATGAAAATCACTTTAAACATGCTAATTTTAGCTCTAAAACTGATGATCCACCTACAAATGTGAACTGACGTTCAAAAATAAAACATTTGAAAACGGACCATTTTTCACCTTTCTGAAGCATTACGTAATGGCGGGGGGTGTTATCTCTTTTGTCAAAAATCAGCTGGTTTTGCTTGAACATTAACTGCCTCCAAATTGTATTTAATTCACTTCCCGGGCCCCGGAAGCATGAAAATCACTTTAAACATGCTAATTTTAGCTCTAAAACTGATGATCCACCTACAAATGTGAACTGACGTTCAAAAATAAAACATTTGAAAACGGACCATTTTTCACCTTTCTGAAGCATTACGTAATGGCGGGGGGTGTTATCTCTTTTGTCAAAAATCAGCTGGTTTTGCTTGAACATTAACTGCCTCCAAATGGTATTTAATTCACTTACTGGGGTGAAGAAACACTTTTTCAGACCTCAGATTGAGTAAATTGGCCATTTTCATGCACTTTTACCCATTCCACAAATCTTGGGTTTAGGGCGTCTGGAAGCATGAAAATCACTTCAAACATGCTAATGTTAGCTCTAAAACTGAGGATCCACCTACAAATGTGAACTGACGTTCATAAATAAAGCATTTGAAAATGGACCATTTTTCACCTTTCTAAAGCATGCCGTAATGGAGGGGTGTTATCTCTTTTGTCAAAAATCAGCCGATTTTGCTTGAACATTAAATGCCTCCAAATCGTATTTAATTCACTTCCCGGGCCCCTGGAAGCAGGAAAATTACTTTAAACATGCTAATTTTAGCTCTAAAACTGATGATCCACCTACAAATGTGAACTGACGTTCAAAAATAAAACATTTGAAAACGGACCATTTTACACCTTTCTGAAGCATGACATAATGGGAGGTGTTATCTCTTTTGTCAAAAATCAGCCATTTTTGCTTGAACATTAAATGCCTCCAAATGGTATTTAATTCACTTCCCGGAGTGAAGAACCCCTTTTTGAGAACTCAGAGTGACTAAATTGGCCATTTTCATGCACTTTTAACCATTCCACAAATCTTGTGTTTAGGGCCCCTGGAAGTATGAAAATCACTTCAAACATGCTAATTTTAGCTCTAAAACTGATGATCCACCTACAAATGTGAAATGACGTTCAAAAATAAAACATTTGAAAACTGACCATTTTTCACCTTTCTAAAGCATAACGTAACGGGGGGGTGTTATCTCTTTTGTCAAAAATCAGACGATTTTCCTTGAACATTAAATGCCTCCAAATGGTATTTAACTCACTTCCCGGGGCCCTGGAAGCATGAAAATCACTTTAAACATGCTAATTTTAGCTCTAAAACTGATGATCCACCTACAAATGTGAACTGACGTTCAAAAATAAAACATTTGAAAACGGACCATTTTTCACCTTTCTGAAGCATTACGTAATGGCGGGGGGTGTTATCTCTTTTGTCAAAAATCAGCTGGTTTTGCTTGAACATTAACTGCCTCCAAATTGTATTTAATTCACTTCCCGGGCCCCGGAAGCATGAAAATCACTTTAAACATGCTAATTTTAGCTCTAAAACTGATGATCCACCTACAAATGTGAACTGACGTTCAAAAATAAAACATTTGAAAACGGACCATTTTTCACCTTTCTGAAGCATTACGTAATGGCGGGGGGTGTTATCTCTTTTGTCAAAAATCAGCTGGTTTTGCTTGAACATTAACTGCCTCCAAATGGTATTTAATTCACTTACTGGGGTGAAGAAACACTTTTTCAGACCTCAGATTGAGTAAATTGGCCATTTTCATGCACTTTTACCCATTCCACAAATCTTGGGTTTAGGGCGTCTGGAAGCATGAAAATCACTTCAAACATGCTAATGTTAGCTCTAAAACTGATGATCCACCTACAAATGTGAACTGACGTTCAAAAATAAAACATTTGAAAACGGACCATTTTTCACCTTTCTGAAGCATGACGTAATGGGGGGGTGTTATCTCTTTTGTCGGTATTCAGCCGTTTTTGCTTGAACATTAAATGCCTCCAAATGGTATTTAATTAATTTCCCGGGGTGAAGAAACCCTTTTTGAGAACTCAGAGTGAGTAAATTGGCCATTTTTATGCACTTTTAACCATTCCATAAATCTTGTTTTTAGGGCCCCTGGAAGCATGAAAATCACTTTAAACATGCTAATTTTAGCTCTAACACTGATGATCCACCTACAAATGTGAACTGACGTTCAAAAATAAAACATTCGAAAACGGACCATTTTCCACATTTCTGAAGCATGACGTAATGGGGGGGTGTTATCTCTTTTGTCGAAAATCAGCCGTTTTTGCTTGAACATTAAATGCCTCCAAATGGTATTTAATTAACTTCCCGAGCCCCTGGAAGCATGAAAATCACTTTAAACATGCTAATTTTAGCTCAAACACTGATGATCCACCTACAAATGTGAACTGACGATCAAAAATAAAACATTTGAAAACGGACCATTTTCCACATTTCTGAAGCATGACGTAATGGGGGGGTGTTATCTCTTTTGTCGAAAATCATCAGTTTTTGCTTGAACATTAAATGCCTCCAAATGGTATTTAATTAACTTCCCGGGGTGAAGAAACCCTTTTTGAGAACTCAGAGTGAGTAAATTGGCCATTTTCATGCACTTTTAACCATTCCATAAATCTTGTGTTTAGGGCCCCTGGAAGCATGAAAATCACTTTAAACATGCTAATTTTAGCTCTAACACTGATGATCCACCTACAAATGTGAACTGACGTTCAAAAATAAAACATTTGAAAACGAACCATTTTCCACATTTCTGAAGCATGACGTAATGGGGGGGGTGTTATCTCTTTTGTCGGTATTCAGACATTTTTGCTTGAACATTAAATGCCTCCAAATGGTATTTAATTAACTTCCCGGGGTGAAGAAACCCTTTTGAGAACTCAGAGTGAGTAAATTGGCCATTTTCATGCACTTTTAACCATTCCATAAATCTTGTGTTTAGGGCCCCTGGAAGCATGAAAATCACTTTAAACATGCTAATTTTAGTTCTAACACTGATGATCCACAAACAAATGTGAACTGACGTTCAAAAATAAAACATTTGAAAACGGACCATTTTCCACATTTCTGAAGCATGACGTAATGGGGGGTTGTTATCTCTTTTGTCGAAAATCAGCCGTTTTTGCTTGAACATTAAATGCCTCCAAATGGTATTTAATTAACTTCCCGAGCCCCTGGAAGCATGAAAATCACTTTAAACATGCTAATTTTAGCTCAAACACTGATGATCCACCTACAAATGTGAACTGACGTTCAAAAATAAAACATTTGAAAACGGACCATTTTCCACATTTCTGAAGCATGACGTAATGGGGGGGTGTTATCTCTTTTGTCGAAAATCATCCGTTTTTGCTTGAACATTAAATGCCTCCAAATGGTATTTAATTAACTTCCCAGGGTGAAGAAACCCTTTTTGAGAACTCAGAGTGAGTAATTTGGCCATTTTCATGCACTTTTAACCATTCCATAAATCTTGTGTTTAGGGCCCCTGGAAGCATGAAAATCACTTTAAACATGCTAATTTTAGCTCTAACACTGATGATCCACCCACAAATGTGAACTGACGTTCAAAAATAAAACATTTGAAAACGGACCATTTTCCACATTTCTGAAGCATGACGTAATGGGGGGGTGTTATCTCTTTTGTCGAAAATCAGCTGTTTTTGCTTGAACATTAAATGCCTCCATATGGTATTTAATTAACTTCCTGAGCCCCTGGAAGCATGAAAATCACTTTAAACATGCTAATTTTAGCTCTAACACTGATGATCCACCTACAAATGTGAACTGACGTTCAAAAATAAAACATTTGAAAACGAACCATTTTCCACATTTCTGAAGCATGACGTAATGGGGGGGGGTGTTATCTCTTTTGTCGGTATTCAGACATTTTTGCTTGAACATTAAATGCCTCCAAATGGTATTTAATTAACTTCCCGGGGTGAAGAAACCCTTTTGAGAACTCAGAGTGAGTAAATTGGCCATTTTCATGCACTTTTAACCATTCCATAAATCTTGTGTTTAGGGCCCCTGGAAGCATGAAAATCACTTTAAACATGCTAATTTTAGTTCTAACACTGATGATCCACAAACAAATGTGAACTGACGTTCAAAAATAAAACATTTGAAAACGGACCATTTTCCACATTTCTGAAGCATGACGTAATGGGGGGGTGTTATCTCTTTTGTCGAAAATCAGCCGTTTTTGCTTGAACATTAAATGCCTCCAAATGGTATTTCATTAATTTCCCGAGCCCCTGGAAGCATGAAAATCACTTTAAACATGCTAATTTTAGCTCTAACACTGATGATCCACCTACAAATGTGAACTGACGTTCAAAAATAAAACATTTGAAAACGGACCATTTTCCACATTTCTGAAGCATGACGTAATGGGGGGGTGTTATCTCTTTTGTCGAAAATCTGCTGTTTTTGCTTGAACATTAAATGCCTCCAAATGGTATTTAATTAACTTCCCGAGCCCCTGGAAGCATGAAAATCACTTTAAACATGCTAATTTTAGCTCTAACACTGATGATCCACCTACAAATGTGAACTGACGTTCAAAAATAAAACATTTGAAAACGGACCATTTTCCACATTTCTGAAGCATGACGTAATGGGGGGTGTTATCTCTTTTGTCGGTATTCAGCCGTTTTTGCTTGAACATTAAATGCCTCCAAATGGTATTTAATTAACTTCCCAGGGTGAAGAAACCCTTTTTGAGAACTCAGAGTGAGTAAATTGGCCATTTTCATGCTTTTTTAACCATTCCATAAATCTTGTGTTTAGGGCCCCTGGAAGTATGAAAATCACTTTAAACATGCTAATTTTAGCTCTAACACTGATGATCCACCTACAAATGTGAACTGACGTTCAAAAATAAAACATTTGAAAACGGACCATTTTCCACATTTCTGAAGCATGACGTAATGGGGGGGGTGTTATCTCTTTAGTCGAAAATCAGCCGTTTTTGCTTGAACATTAAATGCCTCCAAATGGTATTTAATTAACTTCCCGAGCCCCTGGAAGCATGAAAATCACTTTAAACATGCTAATTTTAGCTCTAACACTGATGATCCACCTACAAATGTGAACTGACGTTCAAAAATAAAACATTTGAAAACGGACCATTTTCCACATTTCTGAAGCATGACGTAATGGGGGGGTATTATCTCTTTTGTCGGTATTCAGCCGTTTTTGCTTGAACATTAAATGCCTCCAAATGGTATTTAATTAACTTCCCGGGGTGAAGAAACCCTTTTTGAGAACTCAGAGTGAGTAAATTGGCCATTTTCATGCTTTTTTAACCATTCCATAAATCTTGTGTTTAGGGCCCCTGGAAGCATGAAAATCACTTTAAACATGCTAATTTTAGCTCTAACACTGATGATCCACCTACAAATGTGAACTGACGTTCAAAAATAAAACATTTGAAAACGGACCATTTTCCACATTTCTGAAGCATGACGTAATGGGGGGGTGTTATCTCTTTTGTCGAAAATCAGCCGTTTTTGCTTGAACATTAAATGCCTCCAAATGGTATTTAATTAACTTCCCGGGGTGAAGAAACCCTTTTTGAGAACTCAGAGTGAGTAAATTGGCCATTTTCATGCTTTTTTAACGATTCCATAAATCTTGTGTTTAGGGCCCCTGGAAGCATGAAAATCACTTTAAACATGCTAATTTTAGCTCTAACACTGATGATCCACCTACAAATGTGAACTGACGTTCAAAAATAAAACATTTGAAAACGCCGTAATGGAGGGGTGTTATCTCTTTTGTCAAAAATCAGCCGATTTTGCTTGAACATTAAATGCCTCCAAATCCTATTTAATTCACTTCCCGGGCCCCTGGAAGCAGGAAAATCACTTTAAACATGCTAATTTTAGCTCTAAAACTGATGATCCACCTACAAATGTGCACTGACGTTCAAAAATAAAACATTTGAAAACGGACCATTTTTCACCTTTCTAAAGCATGACGTAATGTTATCTCTTTTGTCAAAAATCAGCCAATTTTGCTTGAACATTAAATGCCTCCAAATGGTATTTAATTCACTTCCCGGAGTGAAGAAACACTTTTTGAGACCTCAGAGTGAGTAAACTGGCCATTTTCATGCACTTTTAACCATTCCACAAATCTTGTGTTTAAGGCCCCTGGAAGCATGAAAATCACTTTAAACATGCTAATTTTAGCTCTAAAACTGATGATCCACCTACAAATGTGCACTGACGTTAAAAAATAAAACATTTGAAAACGGACCATTTTTCACCTTTCGGAAGCATGATGTAATGTGGGGGTGTTATCTCTTTTGTCAAAAATCACCTGTTTTTGCTTGAACATTAAATGCCTCCAAATGGTATTTAGTTCACTTCCTGGGCCCCTGGAAGCATGAAAATCACTTTAAACATGCTAATGTTAGCTCAAAACTGATGATCTACTTACATATGTGAACTGACGTTCAAAAATAAAACATTTGAAAACGGACCATTTTTCACCTTTCTGAAGCATGACGTAATGGAGGGGTGTTATCTCTTTTGTCAAAAATCAGCCATTTTTCCTTGAACATTAAATGCCTCCCAGTGGTATTTCATTCACTTCCCGGGGTGAAGAAACACTTTTTGAGACCTCAGATTGAGTAAATTGGCCACTTTCATGCACTTTTAACCATTCCACAAATCTTGTGTTTATGGCCCCTGGAAGCGTAAAAATCCTTTTAAACATGCTAATTTTAGCTCTAAAACTGATGATCCACCTACAAATGTGAACTGATGTTCAAAAATAAAACATTTGAAAACGGACCATTTTTCACCTTTCTGAAGCATGACGTAATGGGGGGGTGTTATCTCTTTTGTCAAAAATCACCTGTTTTTGCTTGAACATTAAATGCCTCCAAATGGTATTTAGTTCACTTCCTGGGCCCCTGGAAGCATGAAAATCACTTTAAACATGCAAATTTTAGCTCTAAAACTGATGATCTACTTACAAATGTGAACTGGCGTTCAAAAATAAAACATTTGAAAACAGACCATTTTTCACCTTTCTGAAGCATTACGTAATGGCGGGGGTGTTATCTCTTTTGTCAAAAATCAGCTGGTTTTGCTTGAACATTAACTGCCTCCAAATGGTATTTAATTCACTTACTGGGGTGAAGAAACACTTTTTCAGACCTCAGATTGAGTAAATTGGCCATTTTCATGCACTTTTACCCATTCCACAAATCTTGGGTTTAGGGCGTCTGGAAGCATGAAAATCACTTCAAACATGCTAATGTTAGCTCTAAAACTGAGGATCCACCTACAAATGTGAACTGACGTTCATAAATAAAGCATTTGAAAATGGACCATTTTTCACCTTTCTTAAGCATGCCGTAATGGAGGGGTGTTATCTCTTTTGTCAAAAATCAGCCGATTTTGCTTGAACATTAAATGCCTCCAAATCGTATTTAATTCACTTCCCGGGCCCCTGGAAGCAGGAAAATCACTTTAAACATGCTAATTTTAGCTCTAAAACTGATGATCCACCTACAAATGTGCACTGACGATCAAAAATAAAACATTTGAAATCAGACCATTTCTCACCTTTCTGAAGCATGACGTAATGGGGGGGGTGTTATCTCTTTTGTCAAAAATCAGCTGGTTTTGCTTGAACATTAACTGCCTCCAAATGGTATTTAATTCACTTACTGGGGTGAAGAAACACTTTTTGAGACTTCAGGTGAGTAAATTGGCCATTTTCATGCACTTTTAACCATTCCACAAATCTTGTGTTTAGGGCCCCTGGAAGCATGAAAATCACTTCAAACATGCTAATTTTTGCTCTAAAACTGATGATCCACCTACAAATGTGAACTGACGTCCAAAAATAAAACATTTGAAAACGGACCATTTTTCACCTTTCTAAAGCATGACGTAATGTTATCTCTTTTGTCAAAAATCAGCCAATTTTGCTTGAACATTAAATGCCTCCAAATGGTATTTAATTCACTTCCCGGAGTGAAGAAACACTTTTTGAGACCTCAGAGTGAGTAAACTGGCCATTTTCATGCACTTTTAACCATTCCACAAATCTTGTGTTTAAGGCCCCTGGAAGCATGAAAATCACTTTAAACATGCTAATTTTAGCTCTAAAACTGATGATCCACCTACAAATGTGCACTGACGTTAAAAAATAAAACATTTGAAAACGGACCATTTTTCACCTTTCGGAAGCATGACGTAATGGGGGGGTGTTATCTCTTTTGTCAAAAATCACCTGTTTTTGCTTGAACATTAAATGCCTCCAAATGGTATTTAGTTCACTTCCTGGGCCCCTGGAAGCATGAAAATCACTTTAAACATGCTAATGTTAGCTCAAAACTGATGATCTACTTACATATGTGAACTGACGTTCAAAAATAAAACATTTGAAAACGGACCATTTTTCACCTTTCTGAAGCATGACGTAATGGAGGGGTGTTATCTCTTTTGTCAAAAATCAGCCATTTTTCCTTGAACATTAAATGCCTCCCAGTGGTATTTCATTCACTTCCCGGGGTGAAGAAACACTTTTTGAGACCTCAGATTGAGTAAATTGGCCACTTTCATGCACTTTTAACCATTCCACAAATCTTGTGTTTATGGCCCCTGGAAGCGTAAAAATCACTTTAAACATGCTAATTTTAGCTCTAAAACTGATGATCCACCTACAAATGTGAACTGATGTTCAAAAATAAAACATTTGAAAACGGACCATTTTTCACCTTTCTGAAGCATGACGTAATGGGGGGGTGTTATCTCTTTTGTCAAAAATCACCTGTTTTTGCTTGAACATTAAATGCCTCCAAATGGTATTTAGTTCACTTCCTGGGCCCCTGGAAGCATGAAAATCACTTTAAACATGCAAATTTTAGCTCTAAAACTGATGATCTACTTACAAATGTGAACTGGCGTTCAAAAATAAAACATTTGAAAACGGACAATTTTTCACCTTTCTGAAGCATTACGTAATGGCGGGGGTGTTATCTCTTTTGTCAAAAATCAGCTGGTTTTGCTTGAACATTAACTGCCTCCAAATGGTATTTAATTCACTTCCCGGAGTGAAGAAACACTTTTTGAGACCTCAGAGTGAGTAAACTGGCCATTTTCATGCACTTTTAACCATTCCACAAATCTTGTGTTTAAGGCCCCTGGAAGCATGAAAATCACTTTAAACATGCTAATTTTAGCTCTAAAACTGATGATCCACCTACAAATGTACACTGACGTTAAAAAATAAAACATTTGAAAACGGACCATTTTTCACCTTTCGGAAGCATGACGTAATGGGGGGGTGTTATCTCTTTTGTCAAAAATCACCTGTTTTTGCTTGAACATTAAATGCCTCCAAATGGTATTTAGTTCACTTCCTGGGCCCCTGGAAGCATGAAAATCACTTTAAACATGCTAATTTTAGCTCTAAAACTGATGATCTACTTACATATGTGAACTGACGTTCAAAAATAAAACATTTGAAAACGGACCATTTTTCACCTTTCTGAAGCATGACGTAATGGAGGGGTGTTATCTCTTTTGTCAAAAATCAGCCATTTTTCCTTGAACATTAAATGCCTCCCAATGGTATTTCATTCACTTCCCGGGGTGAAGAAACACTTTTTGAGACCTCAGATTGAGTAAATTGGCCACTTTCATGCACTTTTAACCATTCCACAAATCTTGTGTTTATGGCCCCTGGAAGCATAAAAATCACTTTAAACATGCTAATTTTAGCTCTAAAACTGATGATCCACCTACAAATGTGAACTGATGTTCAAAAATAAAACATTTGAAAACGGACCATTTTTCACCTTTCTGAAGCATGACGTAATGGGGGGGTTTTATCTCTTTTGTCAAAAATCACCTGTTTTTGCTTGAACATTAAGTGCCTCAAAATGGTATTTAATTCACTTCCCGGGCCCCTGGAAGCATGAAAATCACTTTAAACATGCAAATTTTAGCTCTAAAACTGATGATCTACTTACAAATGTGAACTGGCGTTCAAAAATAAAACATTTGAAAACGGACCATTTTTCACCTTTCTGAAGCATGACGTAATGGGGGGTGTTATCTCCTTTGTCAAAAATCAGCCGCTTTTGCTTGAACATTAAATGCCTCCAAATGGTATTTAATTCACTTCCCGGGGTGAAGAAACACTTTTTGAGAACTCAGAGTGAGTAAATTGGCCATTTTCATGCACTTTTAACCATTCCACAAATCTTGTGTTTAGGGCCCCTGGAAGCATGAAAATCACTTTAAACATGCTAATTTTAGCTCTAAAACTGACGATCCACCTACAAATGTGAACTGACCTTAAAAAAAAAACATTTGAAAACAGACCATTTTTCACCTCTCTGAAGCATGGCGTAAAGGGGGGGTGTTATCTCTTTTGTCAAAAATCAGCCGTTTTTGCTTGAACATTAAATGCCTCCAAATGGTATTTAATTCACTTCCCGGGGTGAAGAAACACTTTTTGAGACCTCAGAGTGAGCAAATTGGCCGATTTTAATGCACTTTTTACCATTCCATAAATCTTGTGCTTATGGCCCCTGGAAGCATGAAAATCACTTTAAACATGCTAATTTTAGCTCTCAAACTGACGTTCCACCTACAAATGTGAACTGACGTTCAAAAATAAAACATTTGAAAACGGACCATTTTACACCTTTCTGAAGCATGACATAATGGGAGGTGTTATCTCTTTTGTCAAAAATCAGCCATTTTTGCTTGAACATTAAATGCCTTCAAATGGTATTTAATTCACTTCCCGGGGTGAAGAAACACTTTTTGAGAACTCAGAGTGAGTAAATTGGCCATTTTCATGCACTTTTAACCATTCCACAAATCTTGTGTTTAGGGCCCCTGGAAGCATGAAAATCACTTTAAACATGCTAATTTTAGCTCTAAAACTGATGATCCACCTACAAATGTGAACTGACGTTCAAAAATAAAACATTTGAAAACGGACCATTTTACACCTTTCTGAAGCATGACATAATGGGAGGTGTTATCTCTTTTGTCAAAAATCAGCCATTTTTGCTTGAACATTAAATGCCTCCAAATGGTATTTAATTCACTTCCCGGAGTGAAGAACCCCTTTTTGAGAACTCAGAGTGACTAAATTGGCCATTTTCATGCACTTTTAACCATTCCACAAATCTTGTGTTTAGGGCCCCTGGAAGTATGAAAATCACTTCAAACATGCTAATTTTAGCTCTAAAACTGATGATCCACCTACAAATGTGAAATGACGTTCAAAAATAAAACATTTGAAAACTGACCATTTTTCACCTTTCTAAAGCATAACGTAACGGGGGGGTGTTATCTCTTTTGTCAAAAATCAGACGATTTTCCTTGAACATTAAATGCCTCCAAATGGTATTTAACTCACTTCCCGGGGCCCTGGAAGCATGAAAATCACTTTAAACATGCTAATTTTAGCTCTAAAACTGATGATCCACCTACAAATGTGAACTGACGTTCAAAAATAAAACATTTGAAAACGGACCATTTTTCACCTTTCTGAAGCATTACGTAATGGCGGGGGGTGTTATCTCTTTTGTCAAAAATCAGCTGGTTTTGCTTGAACATTAACTGCCTCCAAATTGTATTTAATTCACTTCCCGGGCCCCGGAAGCATGAAAATCACTTTAAACATGCTAATTTTAGCTCTAAAACTGATGATCCACCTACAAATGTGAACTGACGTTCAAAAATAAAACATTTGAAAACGGACCATTTTTCACCTTTCTGAAGCATTACGTAATGGCGGGGGGTGTTATCTCTTTTGTCAAAAATCAGCTGGTTTTGCTTGAACATTAACTGCCTCCAAATGGTATTTAATTCACTTACTGGGGTGAAGAAACACTTTTTCAGACCTCAGATTGAGTAAATTGGCCATTTTCATGCACTTTTACCCATTCCACAAATCTTGGGTTTAGGGCGTCTGGAAGCATGAAAATCACTTCAAACATGCTAATGTTAGCTCTAAAACTGAGGATCCACCTACAAATGTGAACTGACGTTCATAAATAAAGCATTTGAAAATGGACCATTTTTCACCTTTCTAAAGCATGCCGTAATGGAGGGGTGTTATCTCTTTTGTCAAAAATCAGCCGATTTTGCTTGAACATTAAATGCCTCCAAATCGTATTTAATTCACTTCCCGGGCCCCTAGAAGCAGGAAAATTACTTTAAACATGCTAATTTTAGCTCTAAAACTGATGATCCACCTACAAATGTGAACTGACGTTCAAAAATAAAACATTTGAAAACGGACCATTTTACACCTTTCTGAAGCATGACATAATGGGAGGTGTTATCTCTTTTGTCAAAAATCAGCCATTTTTGCTTGAACATTAAATGCCTCCAAATGGTATTTAATTCACTTCCCGGAGTGAAGAACCCCTTTTTGAGACCTCAGAGTGACTAAATTGGCCATTTTCATGCACTTTTAACCATTCCACAAATCTTGTGTTTAGGGCCCCTGGAAGTATGAAAATCACTTCAAACATGCTAATTTTAGCTCTAAAACTGATGATCCACCTACAAATGTGAAATGACGTTCAAAAATAAAACATTTGAAAACTGACCATTTTTCACCTTTCTAAAGCATAACGTAATGGCGGGGGGTGTTATCTCTTTTGTCAAAAATCAGCTGGTTTTGCTTGAACATTAACTGCCTCCAAATTGTATTTAATTCACTTCCCGGGCCCCGGAAGCATGAAAATCACTTTAAACATGCTAATTTTAGCTCTAAAACTGATGATCCACCTACAAATGTGAACTGACGTTCAAAAATAAAACATTTGAAAACGGACCATTTTTCACCTTTCTGAAGCATTACGTAATGGCGGGGGGTGTTATCTCTTTTGTCAAAAATCAGCTGGTTTTGCTTGAACATTAACTGCCTCCAAATGGTATTTAATTCACTTACTGGGGTGAAGAAACACTTTTTCAGACCTCAGATTGAGTAAATTGGCCATTTTCATGCACTTTTACCCATTCCACAAATCTTGGGTTTAGGGCGTCTGGAAGCATGAAAATCACTTCAAACATGCTAATGTTAGCTCTAAAACTGAGGATCCACCTACAAATGTGAACTGACGTTCATAAATAAAGCATTTGAAAATGGACCATTTTTCACCTTTCTAAAGCATGCCGTAATGGAGGGGTGTTATCTCTTTTGTCAAAAATCAGCCGATTTTGCTTGAACATTAAATGCCTCCAAATCGTATTTAATTCACTTCCCGGGCCCCTGGAAGCAGGAAAATTACTTTAAACATGCTAATTTTAGCTCTAAAACTGATGATCCACCTACAAATGTGCACTGACGTTCAAAAATAAAACATTTGAAATCAGACCATTTTTCACCTTTCTGAAGCATGACGTAATGGGGGGGTGTTATCTCTTTTGTCAAAAATCTGCCATTTTTGCTTGAACATTAAATGCCTCCAAATGGTATTTAATTCACTTCCCGGGGTGAAGAAACACTTTTTGAGAACTCAGAGTGAGTAAATTGGCCATTTTCATGCACTTTTAACCATTCCACAAATCTTGTGTTTAGGGCCCCTGGAAGCATGAAAATCACTTTAAACATGCTAATTTTAGCTCTAAAACTGATGATCCACCTACAAATGTGAACTGACGTTCAAAAATAAAACATTTGAAAACGGACCATTTTACACCTTTCTGAAGCATGACATAATGGGAGGTGTTATCTCTTTTGTCAAAAATCAGCCATTTTTGCTTGAACATTAAATGCCTCCAAATGGTATTTAATTCACTTCCCGGAGTGAAGAACCCCTTTTTGAGAACTCAGAGTGACTAAATTGGCCATTTTCATGCACTTTTAACCATTCCACAAATCTTGTGTTTAGGGCCCCTGGAAGTATGAAAATCACTTCAAACATGCTAATTTTAGCTCTAAAACTGATGATCCACCTACAAATGTGAAATGACGTTCAAAAATAAAACATTTGAAAACTGACCATTTTTCACCTTTCTAAAGCATAACGTAACAGGGGGGTGTTATCTCTTTTGTCAAAAATCAGACGATTTTCCTTGAACATTAAATGCCTCCAAATGGTATTTAACTCACTTCCCGGGGCCCTGGAAGCATGAAAATCACTTTAAACATGCTAATTTTAGCTCTAAAACTGATGATCCACCTACAAATGTGAACTGACGTTCAAAAATAAAACATTTGAAAACGGACCATTTTTCACCTTTCTGAAGCATTACGTAATGGCGGGGGGTGTTATCTCTTTTGTCAAAAATCAGCTGGTTTTGCTTGAACATTAACTGCCTCCAAATTGTATTTAATTCACTTCCCGGGCCCCGGAAGCATGAAAATCACTTTAAACATGCTAATTTTAGCTCTAAAACTGATGATCCACCTACAAATGTGAACTGACGTTCAAAAATAAAACATTTGAAAACGGACCATTTTTCACCTTTCTGAAGCATTACGTAATGGCGGGGGGTGTTATCTCTTTTGTCAAAAATCAGCTGGTTTTGCTTGAACATTAACTGCCTCCAAATGGTATTTAATTCACTTACTGGGGTGAAGAAACACTTTTTCAGACCTCAGATTGAGTAAATTGGCCATTTTCATGCACTTTTACCCATTCCACAAATCTTGGGTTTAGGGCGTCTGGAAGCATGAAAATCACTTCAAACATGCTAATGTTAGCTCTAAAACTGAGGATCCACCTACAAATGTGAACTGACGTTCATAAATAAAGCATTTGAAAATGGACCATTTTTCACCTTTCTAAAGCATGCCGTAATGGAGGGGTGTTATCTCTTTTGTCAAAAATCAGCCGATTTTGCTTGAACATTAAATGCCTCCAAATCGTATTTAATTCACTTCCCGGGCCCCTGGAAGCAGGAAAATCACTTTAAACATGCTAATTTTAGCTCTAAAACTGATGATCCACCTACAAATGTGCACTGACGTTCAAAAATAAAACATTTGAAATCAGACCATTTTTCACCTTTCTGAAGCATGACGTAATGGGGGGGGTGTTATCTCTTTTGTCAAAAATCAGCTGGTTTTGCTTGAACATTAACTGCCTCCAAATGGTATTTAATTCACTTACTTGGGTGAAGAAACACTTTTTGAGACTTCAGATTGAGTAAATTGGCCATTTTCATGCACTTTTAACCATTCCACAAATCTTGTGTTTAGGGCCCCTGGAAGCATGAAAATCACTTCAGACATGCACATTTTTGCTCTAAAACTGATGATCCACCTACAAATGTGAACTGACGTCCAAAAATAAAACATTTGAAAACGGACCATTTTTCACCTTTCTAAAGCATGACGTAATGTTATCTCTTTTGTCAAAAATCAGCCAATTTTGCTTGAACATTAAATGCCTCCAAATGGTATTTAATTCACTTCCCGGAGTGAAGAAACACTTTTTGAGACCTCAGAGTGAGTAAACTGGCCATTTTCATGCACTTTTAACCATTCCACAAATCTTGTGTTTAAGGCCCCTGGAAGCATGAAAATCACTTTAAACATGCTCATTTTAGCTCTAAAACTGATGATCCACCTACAAATGTGCACTGACGTTAAAAAATAAAACGTTTGAAAACGGACCATTTTTCACCTTTCGGAAGCATGATGTAATGGAGGGGTGTTATCTCTTTTGTCAAAAATCACCTGTTTTTGCTTGAACATTAAATGCCTCCAAATGGTATTTAGTTCACTTCCTGGGCCCCTGGAAGCATGAAAATCACTTTAAACATGCTAATTTTAGCTCAAAACTGATGATCTACTTACATATGTGAACTGACGTTCAAAAATAAAACATTTGAAAACGGACCATTTTCCACATTTCTGAAGCATGACGTAATGGGGGGGGTGTTATCTCTTTAGTCGAAAATCAGCCGTTTTTGCTTGAACATTAAATGCCTCCATATGGTATTTAATTAACTTCCCGAGCCCCTGGAAGCATGAAAATCACTTTAAACATGCTAATTTTAGCTCTAACACTGATGATCCACCTACAAATGTGAACTGACGTTCAAAAATAAAACATTTGAAAACGAACCATTTTCCACATTTCTGAAGCATGAGGTAATGGGGGGGTTTTATCTCTTTTGTCGGTATTCAGCCGTTTTTGCTTGAACATTAAATGCCTCCAAATGGTATTTAATTAACTTCCCGGGGTGAAGAAACCCTTTTGAGAACTCAGAGTGAGTAAATTGGCCATTTTCATGCACTTTTAACCATTCCATAAATCTTGTGTTTAGGGCCCCTAGAAACATGAAAATCACTTTAAACATGCTAATTTTAGCTCTAACACTGATGATCCACCTACAAATGTGAACTGACGTTCAAAAATAAAACATTTGAAAACTGACCATTTTCCAAATTTCTGAAGCATGACGTAATGGGGGGGTGTTATCTCTTTTGTCGAAAATCTGCCGTTTTTGCTTGAACATTAAATGCCTCCAAATGGTATTTAATTAATTTCCCGGGGTGAAGAAACCCTTTTTGAGAACTCAGAGTGAGTAAATTGGCCATTTTTATGTACTTTTAACCATTCCATAAATCTTGTGTTTAGGGCCCCTGGAAGCATGAACATCACTTTAAACATGCAAATTTTAGCTCTAACACTGATGATCCACCTACAAATGTGAACTGACGTTCAAAAATAAAACATTCGAAAACGGACCATTTTCCACATTTCTGAAGCATGACGTAATGGGGGGGTGTTATCTCTTTTGTCGAAAATCAGCCGTTTTTGCTTGAACATTAAATGCCTCCAAATGGTATTTAATTAACTTCCCGAGCCCCTGGAAGCATGAAAATCACTTTAAACATGCTAATTTTAGCTCAAACACTGATGATCCACCTACAAATGTGAACTGACGTTCAAAAATAAAACATTTGAAAACGGACCATTTTCCACATTTCTGAAGCATGACGTAATGGGGGGGTGTTATCTCTTTAGTCGAAAATCAGCCGTTTTTGCTTGAACATTAAATGCCTCCAAATGGTATTTAATTAACTTCCCGAGCCCCTGAGAGCATGAAAATCACTTTAAACATGTTAATTTTAGCTCTAACACTGATGATCCACCTACAAATATGAAGTGACATTCAAAAATAAAACATTTGAAAACGGACCATTTTCCACATTTCTGAAGCATGCCGTAATGGGGGGGGTGTTATCTCTTTTGTCGAAAATCAGCCGTTTTTGCTTGAACATTAAATGCCTCCAAATGGTATTTAATTAACTTCCCGGGGTGAAGAAACTCTTTTTGAGAACTCAGAGTGAGTAAATTGGCCATTTTCATGCATTTTAACCATTCCATAAATCTTGTGTTTAGGGCCCCTGGAAGCATGAAAATCACTTTAAACATGCTAATTTTAGCTCTAACACTGAAGATCCACCTACAAATGTGAACTGACGTTCAAAAATAAAACATTTGAAAACTGACCATTTTCCACATTTCTGAAGCATGACGTAATGGGGGTGTTATCTCTTTTGTCGAAAATTTGCCGTTTTTGCTTGAACATTAAATGCCTCCAAATGGTATTTAATTAACTTCCCAAGCCCCTGGAAGCATGAAAATCACTTTAAGCATGCTAATTTTAGCTCTAACACTGATGATCCACCTACAAATGTGAACTGACGTTCAAAAATAAAACATTTGAAAACGAACCATTTTCCACATTTCTGAAGCATGACGTAATGGGGGGGTGTTATCTCTTTTGTCGGTATTCAGCCGTTTTTGCTTGAACATTAAATGCCTCCAAATGGTATTCAATTAACTTCCCGGGGTGAAGAAACCCTTTTGAGAACTCAGAGTGAGTAAATTGGCCATTTTCATGCACTTTTAACCATTCCATAAATCTTGTGTTTAGGGCCCCTAGAAGCATGAAAATCACTTTAAACGTGCTAATTTTAGCTCTAACACTGATGATCCACCTACAAATGTGAACTGACGTTCAAAAATAAAACATTTGAAAACGGACCATTTTCCACATTTCTGAAGCATGACGTAATGGGGGGGTGTTATCTCTTTTGTCGGTATTCAGCCGTTTTTGCTTGAACATTAAATGCCTCCAAATGGTATTTAATTAACTTCCTGGGGTCAAGAAACCCTTTTGAGAACTCAGAGTGAGTAAATTGGCCATTTTCATGCACTTTTAACCATTCCATAAATCTTGTGTTTAGGGCCCCTAGAAGCATGAAAATCACTTTAAACATGCTAATTTTAGCTCTAACACTGATGATCCACCTACAAATGTGAACTGACGTTCAAAAATAAAACATTTGAAAACGGACCATTTTCCACATTTCTGAAGCATGACGTAATGGGGGGTGTTATCTCTTTAGTCGAAAATCAGCCGTTTTTGCTTGAACATTAAATGCCTCCATATGGTATTTAATTAACTTCCCGAGCCCCTGGAAGCATGAAAATCACTTTAAACATGCTAATTTTAGATCTAACACTGATGATCCACCTACAAATGTGAACTGACGTTCAAAAATAAAACATTTGAAAACGAACCATTTTCCACATTTCTGAAGCATGACGTAATGGGGGGTGTTATCTCTTTTGTCGGTATTCAGCCGTTTTTGCTTGAACATTAAATGCCTCCAAATGGTATTTAATTAACTTCCCGGGGTGAAGAAACCCTTTTGAGAACTCAGAGTGAGTAAATTGGCCATTTTCATGCACTTTTAACCATTCCATAAATCTTGTGTTTAGGGCCCCTAGAAGCATGAAAATCACTTTAAACATGCTAATTTTAGCTCTAACACTGATGATCCACCTACAAATGTGAACTGACGTTCAAAAATAAAACATTTGAAAACGGACCATTTTCCACATTTCTGAAGCATGACGTAATGGGGGGGTGTTATCTCTTTTGTCGAAAATCAGCCGTTTTTGCTTGAACATTAAATGCCTCCAAATGGTATTTAATTAATTTCCCGGGGTGAAGAAACCCTTTTTGAGAACTCAGAGTGAGTAAATTGGCCATTTTTATGCACTTTTAACCATTCCATAAATCTTGTTTTTAGGGCCCCTGGAAGCATGAAAATCACTTTAAACATGCTAATTTTAGCTCTAACACTGATGATCCACCTACAAATGTGAACTGACGTTCAAAAATAAAACATTCGAAAACGGACCATTTTCCACATTTCTGAAGCATGACGTAATGGGGGGGTGTTATCTCTTTTGTCGAAAATCAGCCGTTTTTGCTTGAACATTAAATGCCTCCAAATGGTATTTAATTAACTTCCCGAGCCCCTGGAAGCATGAAAATCACTTTAAACATGCTAATTTTAGCTCAAACACTGATGATCCACCTACAAATGTGAACTGACGTTCAAAAATAAAACATTTGAAAACGGACCATTTTCCACATTTCTGAAGCATGACGTAATGGGGGGGTGTTATCTCTTTTGTCGAAAATCATCAGTTTTTGCTTGAACATTAAATGCCTCCAAATGGTATTTAATTAACTTCCCGGGGTGAAGAAACCCTTTTTGAGAACTCAGAGTGAGTAAATTGGCCATTTTCATGCACTTTTAACCATTCCATAAATCTTGTGTTTAGGGCCCCTGGAAGCATGAAAATCACTTTAAACATGCTAATTTTAGCTCTAACACTGATGATCCACCTACAAATGTGAACTGACGTTCAAAAATAAAACATTTGAAAACGGACCATTTTCCACATTTCTGAAGCATGACGTAATGGGGGGTGTTATCTCTTTTGTCGAAAATCAGCTGTTTTTGCTTGAACATTAAATGCCTCCATATGGTATTTAATTAACTTCCTGAGCCCCTGGAAGCATGAAAATCACTTTAAACATGCTAATTTTAGCTCTAACACTGATGATCCACCTACAAATGTGAACTGACGTTCAAAAATAAAACATTTGAAAACGAACCATTTTCCACATTTCTGAAGCATGACGTAATGGGGGGGTGTTATCTCTTTTGTCGGTATTCAGACATTTTTGCTTGAACATTAAATGCCTCCAAATGGTATTTAATTAACTTCCCGGGGTGAAGAAACCCTTTTGAGAACTCAGAGTGAGTAAATTGGCCATTTTCATGCACTTTTAACCATTCCATAAATCTTGTGTTTAGGGCCCCTGGAAGCATGAAAATCACTTTAAACATGCTAATTTTAGTTCTAACACTGATGATCCACAAACAAATGTGAACTGACGTTCAAAAATAAAACATTTGAAAACGGACCATTTTCCACATTTCTGAAGCATGACGTAATGGGGGGGTGTTATCTCTTTTGTCGAAAATCAGCCGTTTTTGCTTGAACATTAAATGCCTCCAAATGGTATTTCATTAATTTCCCGAGCCCCTGGAAGCATGAAAATCACTTAAAACATGCTAATTTTAGCTCTAACACTGATGATCCACCTACAAATGTGAACTGACGTTCAAAAATAAAACATTTGAAAACGGACCATTTTCCACATTTCTGAAGCATGACGTAATGGGGGGGTGTTATCTCTTTTGTCGAAAATCTGCCGTTTTTGCTTGAACATTAAATGCCTCCAAATGGTATTTAATTAACTTCCCGAGCCCCTGGAAGCATGAAAATCACTTTAAACATGCTAATTTTAGCTCTAACACTGATGATCCACCTACAAATGTGAACTGACGTTCAAAAATAAAACATTTGAAAACGGACCATTTTCCACATTTCTGAAGCATGACGTAATGGGGGGGGTGTTATCTCTTTTGTCGAAAATCAGCCGTTTTTGCTTGAACATTAAATGCCTCCAAATGGTATTTAATTAACTTCCCGAGCCCCTGGAAGCATGAAAATCACTTTAAACATGCTAATTTTAGCTCTAACACTGATGATCCACCTACAAATGTGAACTGACGTTCAAAAATAAAACATTTGAAAACGGACCATTTTCCACATTTCTGAAGCATGACGTAATGGGGGGGTATTATCTCTTTTGTCGGTATTCAGCCGTTTTTGCTTGAACATTAAATGCCTCCAAATGGTATTTAATTAACTTCCCGGGGTGAAGAAACCCTTTTTGAGAACTCAGAGTGAGTAAATTGGCCATTTTCATGCTTTTTTAACCATTCCATAAATCTTGTGTTTAGGGCCCCTGGAAGCATGAAAATCACTTTAAACATGCTAATTTTAGCTCTAACACTGATGATCCACCTACAAATGTGAACTGACGTTCAAAAATAAAACATTTGAAAACGGACCATTTTCCACATTTCTGAAGCATGACGTAATGGGGGGGTGTTATCTCTTTTGTTGAAAATCAGCCGTTTTTGCTTGAACATTAAATGCCTCCAAATGGTATTTAATTAACTTCCCGGGGTGAAGAAACCCTTTTTGAGAACTCAGAGTGAGTAAATTGGCCATTTTCATGCACTTTTAACCATTCCATAAATCTTGTGTTTAGGGCCCCTGGAAGCATGAAAATCACTTTAAACATGCTAATTTTAGCTCTAACACTGATGATCCACCTTCAAATGTGAACTGACGTTCAAAAATAAAACATTTGAAAACGGACCATTTTCCACATTTCTGAAGCATGACGTAATGGGGGGGTGTTATCTCTTTTGTCGAAAATCAGCCGTTTTTGCTTGAACATTAAATGCCTCCAAATGGTATTTAATTAACTTCCCGGGGTGAAGAAACCCTTTTTGAGAACTCAGAGTGAGTAAATTGGCCATTTTCATGCTTTTTTAACCATTCCATAAATCTTGTGTTTAGGGCCCCTGGAAGCATGAAAATCACTTTAAACATGCTAATTTTAGCTCTAACACTGATGATCCACCTACAAATGTGAACTGACGTTCAAAAATAAAACATTTGAAAACGCCGTAATGGAGGGGTGTTATCTCTTTTGTCAAAAATCAGCCGATTTTGCTTGAACATTAAATACCTCCAAATCGTATTTAATTCACTTCCCGGGCCCCTGGAAGCAGGAAAATCACTTTAAACATGCTAATTTTAGCTCTAAAACTGATGATCCACCTACAAATGTGCACTGACGTTCAAAAATAAAACATTTGAAATCAGACCATTTTTCACCTTTCTGAAGCTTGACGTAATGGGGGGGGGTGTTATCTCTTTTGTCAAAAATCAGCTGGTTTTGCTTGAACATTAACTGCCTCCAAATGGTATTTAATTCACTTACTGGGGTGAAGAAACACTTTTTGAGACTTCAGATTGAGTAAATTGGCCATTTTCATGCACTTTTAACCATTCCACAAATCTTGTGTTTAGGGCCCCTGGAAGCATGAAAATCACTTTAAACATGCTAATTTTAGCTCTAAAACTGATGATCCACCTACAAATGTACACTGACGTTAAAAAATAAAACATTTGAAAACGGACCATTTTTCACCTTTCGGAAGCATGACGTAATGGGGGGGTGTTATCTCTTTTGTCAAAAATCACCTGATGTTTTGCTTGAACATTAAATGCCTCCAAATGGTATTTAGTTCACTTCCTGGGCCCCTGGAAGCATGAAAATCACTTCAAACATGCTAATTTTAGCTCTAAAACTGATGATCCACCTACAAATGTGAAATGACGTTCAAAAATAAAACATTTGAAAACTGACCATTTTTCACCTTTCCAAAGCATAACGTAACGGGGGGGGTGTTATCTCTTTTGTCAAAAATCAGCTGGTTTTGCTTGAACATTAACTGCCTCCAAATGGTATTTAATTCACTTACTGGGGTGAAGAAACACTTTTTCAGACCTCAGATTGAGTAAATTGGCCATTTTCATGCACTTTTACCCATTCCACAAATCTTGGGTTTAGGGCGTCTGGAAGCATGAAAATCACTTCAAACATGCTAATGTTAGCTCTAAAACTGAGGATCCACCTACAAATGTGAACTGACGTTCATAAATAAAGCATTTGAAAATGGACCATTTTTCACCTTTCTAAAGCATGCCGTAATGGAGGGGTGTTATCTCTTTTGTCAAAAATCAGCCGATTTTGCTTGAACATTAAATGCCTCCAAATCGTATTTAATTCACTTCCCGGGCCCCTGGAAGCAGGAAAATCACTTTAAACATGCTAATTTTAGCTCTAAAACTGATGATCCACCTACAAATGTGCACTGACGATCAAAAATAAAACATTTGAAATCAGACCATTTCTCACCTTTCTGAAGCATGACGTAATGGGGGGGGTGTTATCTCTTTTGTCAAAAATCAGCTGGTTTTGCTTGAACATTAACTGCCTCCAAATGGTATTTAATTCACTTACTGGGGTGAAGAAACACTTTTTGAGACTTCAGGTGAGTAAATTGGCCATTTTCATGCACTTTTAACCATTCCACAAATCTTGTGTTTAGGGCCCCTGGAAGCATGAAAATCACTTCAAACATGCTAATTTTTGCTCTAAAACTGATGATCCACCTACAAATGTGAACTGACGTCCAAAAATAAAACATTTGAAAACGGACCATTTTTCACCTTTCTAAAGCATGACGTAATGTTATCTCTTTTGTCAAAAATCAGCCAATTTTGCTTGAACATTAAATGCCTCCAAATGGTATTTAATTCACTTCCCGGAGTGAAGAAACACTTTTTGAGACCTCAGAGTGAGTAAACTGGCCATTTTCATGCACTTTTAACCATTCCACAAATCTTGTGTTTAAGGCCCCTGGAAGCATGAAAATCACTTTAAACATGCTAATTTTAGCTCTAAAACTGATGATCCACCTACAAATGTGCACTGACGTTAAAAAATAAAACATTTGAAAACGGACCATTTTTCACCTTTCGGAAGCATGACGTAATGGGGGGGTGTTATCTCTTTTGTCAAAAATCACCTGTTTTTGCTTGAACATTAAATGCCTCCAAATGGTATTTAGTTCACTTCCTGGGCCCCTGGAAGCATGAAAATCACTTTAAACATGCTAATGTTAGCTCAAAACTGATGATCTACTTACATATGTGAACTGACGTTCAAAAATAAAACATTTGAAAACGGACCATTTTTCACCTTTCTGAAGCATGACGTAATGGAGGGGTGTTATCTCTTTTGTCAAAAATCAGCCATTTTTCCTTGAACATTAAATGCCTCCCAGTGGTATTTCATTCACTTCCCGGGGTGAAGAAACACTTTTTGAGACCTCAGATTGAGTAAATTGGCCACTTTCATGCACTTTTAACCATTCCACAAATCTTGTGTTTATGGCCCCTGGAAGCATAAAAATCACTTTAAACATGCTAATTTTAGCTCTAAAACTGATGATCCACCTACAAATGTGAACTGATGTTCAAAAATAAAACATTTGAAAACGGACCATTTTTCACCTTTCTGAAGCATGACGTAATGGGGGGGTGTTATCTCTTTTGTCAAAAATCACCTGTTTTTGCTTGAACATTAAATGCCTCCAAATGGTATTTAGTTCACTTCCTGGGCCCCTGGAAGCATGAAAATCACTTTAAACATGCAAATTTTAGCTCTAAAACTGATGATCTACTTACATATGTGAACTGACGTTCAAAAATAAAACATTTGAAAACGGACAATTTTTCACCTTTCTGAAGCATTACGTAATGGAGGGGTGTTATCTCTTTTGTCAAAAATCAGCTGGTTTTGCTTGAACATTAACTGCCTCCAAATGGTATTTAATTCACTTCCCGGAGTGAAGAAACACTTTTTGAGACCTCAGAGTGAGTAAACTGGCCATTTTCATGCACTTTTAACCATTCCACAAATCTTGTGTTTAAGGCCCCTGGAAGCATGAAAATCACTTTAAACATGCTAATTTTAGCTCTAAAACTGATGATCCACCTACAAATGTACACTGACGTTAAAAAATAAAACATTTGAAAACGGACCATTTTTCACCTTTCGGAAGCATGACGTAATGGGGGGGGTGTTATCTCTTTTGTCAAAAATCACCTGTTTTTGCTTGAACATTAAATGCCTCCAAATGGTATTTAGTTCACTTCCTGGGCCCCTGGAAGCATGAAAATCACTTTAAACATGCTAATTTTAGCTCTAAAACTGATGATCTACTTACATATGTGAACTGACGTTCAAAAATAAAACATTTGAAAACGGACCATTTTTCACCTTTCTGAAGCATGACGTAATGGAGGGGTGTTATCTCTTTTGTCAAAAATCAGCCATTTTTCCTTGAACATTAAATGCCTCCCAATGGTATTTCATTCACTTCCCGGGGTGAAGAAACACTTTTTGAGACCTCAGATTGAGTAAATTGGCCACTTTCATGCACTTTTAACCATTCCACAAATCTTGTGTTTATGGCCCCTGGAAGCATAAAAATCACTTTAAACATGCTAATTTTAGCTCTAAAACTGATGATCCACCTACAAATGTGAACTGATGTTCAAAAATAAAACATTTGAAAACGGACCATTTTTCACCTTTCTGAAGCATGACGTAATGGGGGGGTTTTATCTCTTTTGTCAAAAATCACCTGTTTTTGCTTGAACATTAAGTGCCTCAAAATGGTATTTAATTCACTTCCCGGGGTGAAGAAACACTTTTTGAGAACTCAGAGTGAGTAAATTGGCCATTTTCATGCACTTTTACCCATTCCACAAATCTTGTGTTTAGGGCCCCTGGAAGCATGAAAATCACTTTAAACATGCTAATTTTAGCTCTAAAACTGACGATCCACCTACAAATGTGAACTGACCTTAAAAAAAAAAACATTTGAAAACAGACCATTTTTCACCTCTCTGAAGCATGGCGTAAAGGGGGGGGTGTTATCTCTTTTGTCAAAAATCAGCCGTTTTTGCTTGAACATTAAATGCCTCCAAATGGTATTTAATTCACTTCCCGGGGTGACGAAACACTTTTTGAGACCTCAGAGTGAGCAAATTGGCCGATTTTAATGCACTTTTTACCATTCCACAAATCTTGTGCTTATGGCCCCTGGAAGCATGAAAATCACTTTAAACATGCTAATTTTAGCTCTCAAACTGACGTTCCACCTACAAATGTGAACTGACGTTCAAAAATAAAACATTTGAAAACGGACCATTTTACACCTTTCTGAAGCATGACATAATGGGAGGTGTTATCTCTTTTGTCAAAAATCAGCCATTTTTGCTTGAACATTAAATGCCTCCAAATGGTATTTAATTCACTTCCCGGGGTGAAGAAACACTTTTTGAGAACTCAGAGTGAGTAAATTGGCCATTTTCATGCACTTTTAACCATTCCACAAATCTTGTGTTTAGGGCCCCTGGAAGCATGAAAATCACTTTAAACATGCTAATTTTAGCTCTAAAACTGATGATCCACCTACAAATGTGAACTGACGTTCAAAAATAAAACATTTGAAAACGGACCATTTTACACCTTTCTGAAGCATGACATAATGGGAAGTGTTATCTCTTTTGTCAAAAATCAGCCATTTTTGCTTGAACATTAAATGCCTCCAAATTGTATTTAATTCACTTCCCGGAGTGAAGAACCCCTTTTTGAGAACTCAGAGTGACTAAATTGGCCATTTTCATGCACTTTTAACCATTCCACAAATCTTGTGTTTAGGGCCCCTGGAAGTATGAAAATCACTTCAAACATGCTAATTTTAGCTCTAAAACTGATGATCCACCTACAAATGTGAAATGACGTTCAAAAATAAAACATTTGAAAACGGACCATTTTTCACCTTTCTGAAGCATTACGTAATGGCGGGGGGTGTTATCTCTTTTGTCAAAAATCAGCTGGTTTTGCTTGAACATTAACTGCCTCCAAATTGTATTTAATTCACTTCCCGGGCCCCTGGAAGCATGAAAATCACTTTAAACATGCTAATTTTAGCTCTAAAACTGATGATCCACCTACAAATGTGAACTGACGTTCAAAAATAAAACATTTGAAAACGGACCATTTTTCACCTTTCTGAAGCATTACGTAATGGCGGGTGGTGTTATCTCTTTTGTCAAAAATCAGCTGGTTTTGCTTGAACATTAACTGCCTCCAAATGGTATTTAATTCACTTACTGGGGTGAAGAAACACTTTTTCAGACCTCAGATTGAGTATATTGGCCATTTTCATGCACTTTTACCCATTCCACAAATCTTGGGTTTAGGGCGTCTGGAAGCATGAAAATCACTTCAAACATGCTAATGTTAGCTCTAAAACTGAGGATCCACCTACAAATGTGAACTGACGTTCATAAATAAAGCATTTGAAAATGGACCATTTTTCACCTTTCTAAAGCATGCCGTAATGGAGGGGTGTTATCTCTTTTGTCAAAAATCAGCCGATTTTGCTTGAACATTAAATGACTCCAAATCGTATTTAATTCACTTCCCGGGCCCCTGGAAGCAGGAAAATCACTTTAAACATGCTAATTTTAGCTCTAAAACTGATGATCCACCTACAAATGTGCACTGACGTTCAAAAATAAAACATTTGAAATCAGACCATTTTTCACCTTTCTGAAGCATGACGTAATGGGGGGGGTGTTATCTCTTTTGTCAAAAATCAGCTGGTTTTGCTTGAACATTAACTGCCTCCAAATGGTATTTAATTCACTTACTGGGGTGAAGAAACACTTTTTGAGACTTCAGATTGAGTAAATTGGCCATTTTCATGCACTTTTAACCATTCCACAAATCTTGTGTTTAGGGCCCCTGGAAGCATGAAAATCACTTCAAACATGCAAATTTTTGCTCTAAAACTGATGATCCACCTACAAATGTGAACTGACGTCCAAAAAATAAAACATTTGAAAACGGACCATTTTTCACCTTTCTAAAGCATGACGTAATGTTATCTCTTTTGTCAAAAATCAGCCAATTTTGCTTGAACATTAAATGCCTCCAAATGGTATTTAATTCACTTCCCGGAGTGAAGAAACACTTTTTGAGACCTCAGAGTGAGTAAACTGGCCATTTTCATGCACTTTTAACCATTCCACAAATCTTGTGTTTAAGGCCCCTGGAAGCATGAAAATCACTTTAAACATGCTCATTTTAGCTCTAAAACTGATGATCCACCTACAAATGTGCACTGACGTTAAAAAATAAAACGTTTGAAAACGGACCATTTTTCACCTTTCGGAAGCATGATGTAATGGGGGGGTGTTATCTCTTTTGTCAAAAATCACCTGTTTTTGCTTGAACATTAAATGCCTCCAAATGGTATTTAGTTCACTTCTTGGGCCCCTGGAAGCATGAAAATCACTTTAAACATGCTAATTTTAGCTCAAAACTGATGATCTACTTACATATGTGAACTGACGTTCAAAAATAAAACATTTGAAAACGGACCATTTTTCACCTTTCTGAAGCATGACGTAATGTAGGGGTGTTATCTCTTTTGTCAAAAATCAGCCATTTTTCCTTGAACATTAAATGCCTCCCAATGGTATTTCATTCACTTCCCGGGGTGAAGAAACACTTTTTGAGACCTCAGATTGAGTAAATTGGCCACTTTCATGCACTTTTAACCATTCCACAAATCTTGTGTTTATGGCCCCTGGAAGCATAAAAATCACTTTAAACATGCTAATTTTAGCTCTAAAACTGATGATCCACCTACAAATGTGAACTGATGTTCAAAAATAAAACATTTGAAAACGGACCATTTTTCACCTTTCTGAAGCATGACGTAATGGGGGGGTGTTATCTCTTTTGTCAAAAATCACCTGTTTTTGCTTGAACATTAAATGCCTCCAAATGGTATTTAGTTCACTTCCTGGGCCCCTGGAAGCATGAAAATCACTTTAAACATGCAAATATTAGCTCTAAAACTGATGATCTACTTACAAATGTGAACTGGCGTTCAAAAATAAAACATTTGAAAACGGACCATTTTTCACCTTTCTGAAGCATGATGTAATGGGGGGTGTTATCTCCTTTGTCAAAAATCAGCCGCTTTTGCTTGAACATTAAATGCCTCCAAATGGTATTTAATTCACTTCTCGGGGTGAAGAAACACTTTTTGAGAGCTCAGAGTGAGTAAATTGGCCATTTTCATGCACTTTTAACCATTCCACAAATCTTGTGTTTAGGGCCCCTGGAAGCATGAAAATCACTTTAAACATGCTAATTTTAGCTCTAAAACTGACGATCCACCTACAAATGTGAACTGACGTTCAAAAATAAAACATTTGAAAACGGACAATTTTTCACCTTTCTGAAGCATTACGTAATGGCGGGGGGTGTTATCTCTTTTGTCAAAAATCAGCTGGTTTTGCTTGAACATTAACTGCCTCCAAATGGTATTTAATTCACTTCCCGGGGTGAAGAAACACTTTTTGAGAGCTCAGAGTGAGTAAATTGGCCATTTTCATGCACTTTTAACCATTCCACAAATCTTGTGTTTAAGGCCCCTGGAAGCATGAAAATCACTTTAAACATGCTAATTTTAGCTCTAAAACTGATGATCCACCTACAAATGTACACTGACGTTAAAAAATAAAACATTTGAAAACGGACCATTTTTCACCTTTCGGAAGCATGACGTAATGGGGGGGTGTTATCTCTTTTGTCAAAAATCACCTGTTTTTGCTTGAACATTAAATGCCTCCAAATGGTATTTAGTTCACTTCCTGGGCCCCTGGAAGCATGAAAATCACTTTAAACATGCTAATTTTAGCTCTAAAACTGATGATCTACTTACATATGTGAACTGACGTTCAAAAATAAAACATTTGAAAACTCACCATTTTTCACCTTTCTGAAGCATGACGTAATGGAGGGGTGTTATCTCTTTTGTCAAAAATCAGCCATTTTTCCTTGAACATTAAATGCCTCCCAATGGTATTTCATTCACTTCCCGGGGTGAAGAAACACTTTTTGAGACCTCAGATTGAGTAAATTGGCCACTTTCATGCACTTTTAACCATTCCACAAATCTTGTGTTTATGGCCCCTGGAAGCATAAAAATCACTTTAAACATGCTAATTTTAGCTCTAAAACTGATGATCTACCTACAAATGTGAACTGATGTTCAAAAATAAAACATTTGAAAACGGACCATTTTTCACCTTTCTGAAGCATGACGTAATGGGGGGGTTTTATCTCTTTTGTCAAAAATCACCTGTTTTTGCTTGAACATTAAGTGCCTCAAAATGGTATTTAATTCACTTCCCGGGCCCCTGGAAGCATGAAAATCACTTTAAACATGCAAATTTTAGCTCTAAAACTGATGATCTACTTACAAATGTGAACTGGCGTTCAAAAATAAAACATTTGAAAACGGACCATTTTTCACCTTTCTGAAGCATGACGTAATGGGGGGTGTTATCTCCTTTGTCAAAAATCAGCCGCTTTTGCTTGAACATTAAATGCCTCCAAATGGTATTTAATTCACTTCCCGGGGTAAAGAAACACTTTTTGAGAACTCAGAGTGAGTAAATTGGCCATTTTCATGCACTTTTAACCATTCCACAAATCTTGTGTTTAGGGCCCCTGGAAGCATGAAAATCACTTTAAACATGCTAATTTTAGCTCTAAAACTGACGATCCACCTACAAATGTGAACTGACCTTAAAAAAAAAAACATTTGAAAACAGACCATTTTTCACCTCTCTGAAGCATGGCGTAAAGGGGGGGGTGTTATCTCTTTTGTCAAAAATCAGCCGTTTTTGCTTGAACATTAAATGCCTCCAAATGGTATTTAATTCACTTCCCGGGGTGAAGAAACACTTTTTGAGACCTCAGAGTGAGCAAATTGGCCGATTTTAATGCACTTTTTACCATTCCACAAATCTTGTGCTTATGGCCCCTGGAAGCATGAAAATCACTTTAAACATGCTAATTTTAGCTCTCAAACTGACGTTCCACCTACAAATGTGAACTGACGTTCAAAAATAAAACATTTGAAAACGGACCATTTTTCACCTTTCGGAAGCATGACGTAATGGGGGGGTGTTATCTCTTTTGTCAAAAATCACCTGTTTTTGCTTGAACATTAAATGCCTCCAAATGGTATTTAGTTCACTTCCTGGGCCCCTGGAAGCATGAAAATCACTTTAAACATGCTAATTTTAGCTCTAAAACTGATGATCTACTTACATATGTGAACTGACGTTCAAAAATAAAACATTTGAAAACTCACCATTTTTCACCTTTCTGAAGCATGACGTAATGTAGGGGTGTTATCTCTTTTGTCAAAAATCAGCCATTTTTCCTTGAACATTAAATGCCTCCCAATGGTATTTCATTCACTTCCCGGGGTGAAGAAACACTTTTTGAGACCTCAGATTGAGTAAATTGGCCACTTTCATGCACTTTTAACCATTCCACAAATCTTGTGTTTATGGCCCCTGGAAGCATAAAAATCACTTTAAACATGCTAATTTTAGCTCTAAAACTGATGATCCACCTACAAATGTGAACTGATGTTCAAAAATAAAACATTTGAAAACGGACCATTTTTCACCTTTCTGAAGCATGACGTAATGGGGGGGTGTTATCTCTTTTGTCAAAAATCACCTGTTTTTGCTTGAACATTAAATGCCTCCAAATGGTATTTAGTTCACTTCCTGGGCCCCTGGAAGCATGAAAATCACTTTAAACATGCAAATATTAGCTCTAAAACTGATGATCTACTTACAAATGTGAACTGGCGTTCAAAAATAAAACATTTGAAAACGGACCATTTTTCACCTTTCTGAAGCATGATGTAATGGGGGGTGTTATCTCCTTTGTCAAAAATCAGCCGCTTTTGCTTGAACATTAAATGCCTCCAAATGGTATTTAATTCACTTCCCGGGGTGAAGAAACACTTTTTGAGAGCTCAGAGTGAGTAAATTGGCCATTTTCATGCACTTTTAACCATTCCACAAATCTTGTGTTTAGGGCCCCTGGAAGCATGAAAATCACTTTAAACATGCTAATTTTAGCTCTAAAACTGACGATCCACCTACAAATGTGAACTGACGTTCAAAAATAAAACATTTGAAAACGGACAATTTTTCACCTTTCTGAAGCATTACGTAATGGCGGGGGGTGTTATCTCTTTTGTCAAAAATCAGCTGGTTTTGCTTGAACATTAACTGCCTCCAAATGGTATTTAATTCACTTCCCGGGGTGAAGAAACACTTTTTGAGAGCTCAGAGTGAGTAAATTGGCCATTTTCATGCACTTTTAACCATTCCACAAATCTTGTGTTTAAGGCCCCTGGAAGCATGAAAATCACTTTAAACATGCTAATTTTAGCTCTAAAACTGATGATCCACCTACAAATGTACACTGACGTTAAAAAATAAAACATTTGAAAACGGACCATTTTTCACCTTTCGGAAGCATGACGTAATGGGGGGGTGTTATCTCTTTTGTCAAAAATCACCTGTTTTTGCTTGAACATTAAATGCCTCCAAATGGTATTTAGTTCACTTCCTGGGCCCCTGGAAGCATGAAAATCACTTTAAACATGCTAATTTTAGCTCTAAAACTGATGATCTACTTACATATGTGAACTGACGTTCAAAAATAAAACATTTGAAAACTCACCATTTTTCACCTTTCTGAAGCATGACGTAATGGAGGGGTGTTATCTCTTTTGTCAAAAATCAGCCATTTTTCCTTGAACATTAAATGCCTCCCAATGGTATTTCATTCACTTCCCGGGGTGAAGAAACACTTTTTGAGACCTCAGATTGAGTAAATTGGCCACTTTCATGCACTTTTAACCATTCCACAAATCTTGTGTTTATGGCCCCTGGAAGCATAAAAATCACTTTAAACATGCTAATTTTAGCTCTAAAACTGATGATCCACCTACAAATGTGAACTGATGTTCAAAAATAAAACATTTGAAAACGGACCATTTTTCACCTTTCTGAAGCATGACGTAATGGGGGGGTTTTATCTCTTTTGTCAAAAATCACCTGTTTTTGCTTGAACATTAAGTGCCTCAAAATGGTATTTAATTCACTTCCCGGGCCCCTGGAAGCATGAAAATCACTTTAAACATGCAAATTTTAGCTCTAAAACTGATGATCTACTTACAAATGTGAACTGGCGTTCAAAAATAAAACATTTGAAAACGGACCATTTTTCACCTTTCTGAAGCATGACGTAATGGGGGGTGTTATCTCCTTTGTCAAAAATCAGCCGCTTTTGCTTGAACATTAAATGCCTCCAAATGGTATTTAATTACCTTCCCGGGGTGAAGAAACCCTTTTTGAGAACTCAGAGTGAGTAAATTGTCCATTTTCATGCACTTTTAACCATTCCACAAATCTTGTGTTTATGGCCCCTGGAAGCATAAAAATCACTTTAAACATGCTAATTTTAGCTCTAAAACTGATGATCCACCTACAAATGTGAACTGATGTTCAAAAATAAAACATTTGAAAACGGACCATTTTTCACCTTTCTGAAGCATGACGTAATGGGGGGGTGTTATCTCCTTTGTCAAAAATCACCTGTTTTTGCTTGAACATTAAATGCCTCCAAATGGTATTTAGTTCACTTCCTGGGCCCCTGGAAGCATGAAAATCACTTTAAACATGCAAATATTAGCTCTAAAACTGATGATCTACTTACAAATGTGAACTGGCGTTCAAAAATAAAACATTTGAAAACGGACCATTTTTCACCTTTCTGAAGCATGATGTAATGGGGGGTGTTATCTCCTTTGTCAAAAATCAGCCGCTTTTGCTTGAACATTAAATGCCTCCAAATGGTATTTAATTCACTTCCCGGGGTGAAGAAACACTTTTTGAGAGCTCAGAGTGAGTAAATTGGCCATTTTCATGCACTTTTAACCATTCCACAAATCTTGTGTTTAGGGCCCCTGGAAGCATGAAAATCACTTTAAACATGCTAATTTTAGCTCTAAAACTGACGATCCACCTACAAATGTGAACTGACGTTCAAAAATAAAACATTTGAAAACGGACAATTTTTCACATTTCTGAAGCATTACGTAATGGCGGGGGGTGTTATCTCTTTTGTCAAAAATCAGCTGGTTTTGCTTGAACATTAACTGCCTCCAAATGGTATTTAATTCACTTCCCGGGGTGAAGAAACACTTTTTGAGAGCTCAGAGTGAGTAAATTGGCCATTTTCATGCACTTTTAACCATTCCACAAATCTTGTGTTTAAGGCCCCTGGAAGCATGAAAATCACTTTAAACATGCTAATTTTAGCTCTAAAACTGATGATCCACCTACAAATGTACACTGACGTTAAAAAATAAAACATTTGAAAACGGACCATTTTTCACCTTTCGGAAGCATGACGTAATGGGGGGGTGTTATCTCTTTTGTCAAAAATCATCTGTTTTTGCTTGAACATTAAGTGCCTCAAAATGGTATTTAATTCACTTCCCGGGCCCCTGGAAGCATGAAAATCACTTTAAACATGCAAATTGTAGCTCTAAAACTGATGATCTACTTACAAATGTGAACTGGCGTTCAAAAATAAAACATTTGAAAACGGACCATTTTTCACCTTTCTGAAGCATGACGTAATGGGGGGTGTTATCTCCTTTGTCAAAAATCAGCCGCTTTTGCTTGAACATTAAATGCCTCCAAATGGTATTTAATTCACTTCCCGGGGTAAAGAAACACTTTTTGAGAACTCAGAGTGAGTAAATTGGCCATTTTCATGCACTTTTAACCATTCCACAAATCTTGTGTTTAGGGCCCCTGGAAGCATGAAAATCACTTTAAACATGCTAATTTTAGCTCTAAAACTGACGATCCACCTACAAATGTGAACTGACCTTAAAAAAAAAAACATTTGAAAACAGACCATTTTTCACCTCTCTGAAGCATGGCGTAAAGGGGGGGGTGTTATCTCTTTTGTCAAAAATCAGCCGTTTTTGCTTGAACATTAAATGCCTCCAAATGGTATTTAATTCACTTCCCGGGGTGAAGAAACACTTTTTGAGACCTCAGAGTGAGCAAATTGGCCGATTTTAATGCACTTTTTACCATTCCACAAATCTTGTGCTTATGGCCCCTGGAAGCATGAAAATCACTTTAAACATGCTAATTTTAGCTCTCAAACTGACGTTCCACCTACAAATGTGAACTGACGTTCAAAAATAAAACATTTGAAAACGGACCATTTTACACCTTTCTGAAGCATGACATAATGGGAGGTGTTATCTCTTTTGTCAAAAATCAGCCATTTTTGCTTGAACATTAAATGCCTCCAAATGGTATTTAATTCACTTCCCGGAGTGAAGAACCGCTTTTTGAGAACTCAGAGTGACTAAATTGGCCATTTTCATGCACTTTTAACCATTCCACAAATCTTGTGTTTAGGGCCCCTGGAAGCATGAAAATCACTTTAAATATGCTAATTTTAGCTCGAAAACTGATGATCTACTTACAAATGTGAACTGACGTTCAAAAATAAAACATTTGACAACGGACCATTTTTCACCATTCTGAAGCATGACGTAATGGGGCGGTGTTATCTCTTTTGTCAAAAATCACCTGTTTTTGCTTGAAAATAAAATGCCTCCAAATTGTATTTAATTCACTTCCCGGGCCCCTGGAAGCATGAAAATCACTTTAAACATGCTAATTTTAGCTCTAAAACTGATGATCCACCTACAAATGTGAACTGACGTTCAAAAATAAAACATTTGAAAACGGACCATTTTTCACCTTTCTGAAGCATTACGTAATGGCGGGGGGTGTTATCTCTTTTGTCAAAAATCAGCTGGTTTTGCTTGAACATTAACTGCCTCCAAATGGTATTTAATTCACTTACTGGGGTGAAGAAACACTTTTTCAGACCTCAGATTGAGTAAATTGGCCATTTTCATGCACTTTTACCCATTCCACAAATCTTGGGTTTAGGGCGTCTGGAAGCATGAAAATCACTTCAAACATGCTAATGTTAGCTCTAAAACTGAGGATCCACCTACAAATGTGAACTGACGTTCATAAATAAAGCATTTGAAAATGGACCATTTTTCACCTTTCTAAAGCATGCCGTAATGGAGGGGTGTTATCTCTTTTGTCAAAAATCAGCCGATTTTGCTTGAACATTAAATGCCTCCAAATCGTATTTAATTCACTTCCCGGGCCCCTGGAAGCAGGAAAATCACTTTAAACATGCTAATTTTAGCTCTAAAACTGATGACCCACCTACAAATGTGCACTGACGTTCAAAAATAAAACATTTGAAATCAGACCATTTTTCACCTTTCTGAAGCATGACGTAATGGGGGGGGTGTTATCTCTTTTGTCAAAAATCAGCTGGTTTTGCTTGAACATTAACTGCCTCCAAATGGTATTTAATTCACTTACTGGGGTGAAGAAACACTTTTTGAGACTTCAGATTGAGTAAATTGGCCATTTTCATGCACTTTTAACCATTCCACAAATCTTGTGTTTAGGGCCCCTGGAAGCATGAAAATCACTTTAAACATGCTAATTTTAGCTCTAAAACTGACGATCCACCTACAAATGTGAACTGACCTTAAAAAAAAAAACATTTGAAAACAGACCATTTTTCACCTCTCTGAAGCATGGCGTAAAGGGGGGGGTGTTATCTCTTTTGTCAAAAATCAGCCGTTTTTGCTTGAACATTAAATGCCTCCAAATGGTATTTAATTCACTTCCCGGGGTGAAGAAACACTTTTTGAGACCTCAGAGTGAGCAAATTGGCCGATTTTAATGCACTTTTTACCATTCCACAAATCTTGTGCTTATGGCCCCTGGAAGCATGAAAATCACTTTAAACATGCTAATTTTAGCTCTCAAACTGACGTTCCACCTACAAATGTGAACTGACGTTCAAAAATAAAACATTTGAAAACGGACCATTTTACACCTTTCTGAAGCATGACATAATGGGAGGTGTTATCTCTTTTGTCGAAAATCAGCCATTTTTGCTTGAACATTAAATGCCTCCAAATGGTATTTAATTCACTTCCCGGAGTGAAGAACCGCTTTTTGAGAACTCAGAGTGACTAAATTGGCCATTTTCATGCACTTTTAACCATTCCACAAATCTTGTGTTTAGGGCCCCTGGAAGCATGAAAATCACTTCAAACATGCTAATTTTAGCTCTAAAACTGATGATCCACCTACAAATGTGAAATGACGTTCAAAAATAAAACATTTGAAAACTGACCATTTTTCACCTTTCTAAAGCATAACGTAACGGGGGGGTGTTATCTCTTTTGTCAAAAATCAGACGATTTTCCTTGAACATTAAATGCCTCCAAATGGTATTTAACTCACTTCCCGGGGCCCTGGAAGCATGAAAATCACTTTAAATATGCTAATTTTAGCTCGAAAACTGATGATCTACTTACAAATGTGAACTGACGTTCAAAAATAAAACATTTGACAACGGACCATTTTTCACCATTCTGAAGCATGACGTAATGGGGCGGTGTTATCTCTTTTGTCAAAAATCACCTGTTTTTGCTTGAAAATAAAATGCCTCCAAATTGTATTTAATTCACTTCCCGGGCCCCTGGAAGCATGAAAATCACTTTAAACATGCTAATTTTAGCTCTAAAACTGATGATCCACCTACAAATGTGAACTGACGTTCAAAAATAAAACATTTGAAAACGGACCATTTTTCACCTTTCTGAAGCATTACGTAATGGCGGGGGGTGTTATCTCTTTTGTCAAAAATCAGCTGGTTTTGCTTGAACATTAACTGCCTCCAAATGGTATTTAATTCACTTACTGGGGTGAAGAAACACTTTTTCAGACCTCAGATTGAGTAAATTGGCCATTTTCATGCACTTTTACCCATTCCACAAATCTTGGGTTTAGGGCGTCTGGAAGCATGAAAATCACTTCAAACATGCTAATGTTAGCTCTAAAACTGAGGATCCACCTACAAATGTGAACTGACGTTCATAAATAAAGCATTTGAAAATGGACCATTTTTCACCTTTCTAAAGCATGCCGTAATGGAGGGGTGTTATCTCTTTTGTCAAAAATCAGCCGATTTTGCTTGAACATTAAATGCCTCCAAATCGTATTTAATTCACTTCCCGGGCCCCTGGAAGCAGGAAAATCACTTTAAACATGCTAATTTTAGCTCTAAAACTGATGACCCACCTACAAATGTGCACTGACGTTCAAAAATAAAACATTTGAAATCAGACCATTTTTCACCTTTCTGAAGCATGACGTAATGGGGGGGGTGTTATCTCTTTTGTCAAAAATCAGCTGGTTTTGCTTGAACATTAACTGCCTCCAAATGGTATTTAATTCACTTACTGGGGTGAAGAAACACTTTTTGAGACTTCAGATTGAGTAAATTGGCCATTTTCATGCACTTTTAACCATTCCACAAATCTTGTGTTTAGGGCCCCTGGAAGCATGAAAATCACTTCAAACATGCTAATTTTTGCTCTAAAACTGATGATCCACCTACAAATGTGAACTGACGTCCAAAAATAAAACATTTGAAAACGGACCATTTTTCACCTTTCTAAAGCATGACGTAATGTTATCTCTTTTGTCAAAAATCAGCCAATTTTGCTTGAACATTAAATGCTTCCAAATGGTATTTAATTCACTTCCCGGAGTGAAGAAACACTTTTTGAGACCTCAGAGTGAGTAAACTGGCCATTTTCATGCACTTTTAACCATTCCACAAATCTTGTGTTTAAGGCCCCTGGAAGCATGAAAATCACTTTAAACATGCTAATTTTAGCTCTAAAACTGATGATCCACCTACAAATGTGCACTGACGTTAAAAAATAAAACATTTGAAAACGGACCATTTTTCACCTTTCTGAAGCATGACGTAATGGGTGGTGTTATCTCTTTTGTCGAAAATCACCCGCTTTTTTGCTTGAACATTAAATGCCTCCAAATGGTATTTAATTAACTTCCCGGAGTGAAGAAACACTTTTTGAGACCTCAGAGTGAGTAAACTGGCCATTTTCATGCACTTTTAACCATTCCACAAATCTTGTGTTTAAGGCCCCTGGAAGCATGAAAATCACTTTAAACATGCAAATTTTAGCTCTAAAACTGATGATCCACCTACAAATGTGAACTGATGTTCAAAAATAAAACATTTGAAAACGGACCATTTTTCACCTTTCTGAAGCATGACGTAATGGGGGGGTTTTATCTCTTTTGTCAAAAATCACCTGTTTTTGCTTGAACATTAAGTGCCTCAAAATGGTATTTAATTCACTTCCCGGGCCCCTGGAAGCATGAAAATCACTTTAAACATGCAAATTTTAGCTCTAAAACTGATGATCTACTTACAAATGTGAACTGGCGTTCAAAAATAAAACATTTGAAAACGGACCATTTTTCACCTTTCTGAAGCATGACGTAATGGGGGGTGTTATCTCCTTTGTCAAAAATCAGCCGCTTTTGCTTGAACATTAAATGCCTCCAAATGGTATTTAATTCACTTCCCGGGGTAAAGAAACACTTTTTGAGAACTCAGAGTGAGTAAATTGGCCATTTTCATGCACTTTTAACCATTCCACAAATCTTGTGTTTAGGGCCCCTGGAAGCATGAAAATCACTTTAAACATGCTAATTTTAGCTCTAAAACTGACGATCCACCTACAAATGTGAACTGACCTTAAAAAAAAAAACATTTGAAAACAGACCATTTTTCACCTCTCTGAAGCATGGCGTAAAGGGGGGGGTGTTATCTCTTTTGTCAAAAATCAGCCGTTTTTGCTTGAACATTAAATGCCTCCAAATGGTATTTAATTCACTTCCCGGGGTGAAGAAACACTTTTTGAGACCTCAGAGTGAGCAAATTGGCCGATTTTAATGCACTTTTTACCATTCCACAAATCTTGTGCTTATGGCCCCTGGAAGCATGAAAATCACTTTAAACATGCTAATTTTAGCTCTCAAACTGACGTTCCACCTACAAATGTGAACTGACGTTCAAAAATAAAACATTTGAAAACGGACCATTTTACACCTTTCTGAAGCATGACATAATGGGAGGTGTTATCTCTTTTGTCAAAAATCAGCCATTTTTGCTTGAACATTAAATGCCTCCAAATGGTATTTAATTCACTTCCCGGAGTGAAGAACCCCTTTTTGAGAACTCAGAGTGACTAAATTGGCCATTTTCATGCACTTTTAACCATTCCACAAATCTTGTGTTTAGGGCCCCTGGAAGCATGAAAATCACTTCAAACATGCTAATTTTAGCTCTAAAACTGATGATCCACCTACAAATGTGAAATGACGTTCAAAAATAAAACATTTGAAAACTGACCATTTTTCACCTTTCTAAAGCATAACGTAACGGGGGGGTGTTATCTCTTTTGTCAAAAATCAGACGATTTTCCTTGAACATTAAATGCCTCCAAATGGTATTTAACTCACTTCCCGGGGCCCTGGAAGCATGAAAATCACTTTAAATATGCTAATTTTAGCTCGAAAACTGATGATCTACTTACAAATGTGAACTGACGTTCAAAAATAAAACATTTGACAACGGACCATTTTTCACCATTCTGAAGCATGACGTAATGGGGCGGTGTTATCTCTTTTGTCAAAAATCACCTGTTTTTGCTTGAAAATAAAATGCCTCCAAATTGTATTTAATTCACTTCCCGGGCCCCTGGAAGCATGAAAATCACTTTAAACATGCTAATTTTAGCTCTAAAACTGATGATCCACCTACAAATGTGAACTGACGTTCAAAAATAAAACATTTGAAAACGGACCATTTTTCACCTTTCTGAAGCATTACGTAATGGCGGGGGGTGTTATCTCTTTTGTCAAAAATCAGCTGGTTTTGCTTGAACATTAACTGCCTCCAAATGGTATTTAATTCACTTACTGGGGTGAAGAAACACTTTTTCAGACCTCAGATTGAGTAAATTGGCCATTTTCATGCACTTTTACCCATTCCACAAATCTTGAGTTTAGGGCGTCTGGAAGCATGAAAATCACTTCAAACATGCTAATGTTAGCTCTAAAACTGAGGATCCACCTACAAATGTGAACTGACGTTCATAAATAAAGCATTTGAAAATGGACCATTTTTCACCTTTCTAAAGCATGCCGTAATGGAGGGGTGTTATCTCTTTTGTCAAAAATCAGCCGATTTTGCTTGAACATTAAATGCCTCCAAATCGTATTTAATTCACTTCCCGGGCCCCTGGAAATAGGAAAATCACTTTAAACATGCTAATTTTAGCTCTAAAACTGATGACCCACCTACAAATGTGCACTGACGTTCAAAAATAAAACATTTGAAATCAGACCATTTTTCACCTTTCTGAAGCATGACGTAATGGGGGGGGTGTTATCTCTTTTGTCAAAAATCAGCTGGTTTTGCTTGAACATTAACTGCCTCCAAATGGTATTTAATTCACTTACTGGGGTGAAGAAACACTTTTTGAGACTTCAGATTGAGTAAATTGGCCATTTTCATGCACTTTTAACCATTCCACAAATCTTGTGTTTAGGGCCGCTGGAAGCATGAAAATCACTTCAAACATGCTAATTTTTGCTCTAAAACTGATGATCCACCTACAAATGTGAACTGACGTCCAAAAATAAAACATTTGAAAACGGACCATTTTTCACCTTTCTAAAGCATGACGTAATGTTATCTCTTTTGTCAAAAATCAGCCAATTTTGCTTGAACATTAAATGCCTCCAAATGGTATTTAATTCACTTCCCGGAGTGAAGAAACACTTTTTGAGACCTCAGAGTGAGTAAACTGGCCATTTTCATGCACTTTTAACCATTCCACAAATCTTGTGTTTAAGGCCCCTGGAAGCATGAAAATCACTTTAAACATGCTAATTTTAGCTCTAAAACTGATGATCCACCTACAAATGTGCACTGACGTTAAAAAATAAAACATTTGAAAACGGACCATTTTTCACCTTTCTGAAGCATGACGTAATGGGTGGTGTTATCTCTTTTGTTGAAAATCAGCCGTTTTTGCTTGAACATTAAATGCCTCCAAATGGTATTTAATTAACTTCCCGGAGTGAAGAAACACTTTTTGAGACCTCAGAGTGAGTAAACTGGCCATTTTCATGCACTTTTAACCATTCCACAAATCTTGTGTTTAAGGCCCCTGGAAGCATGAAAATCACTTTAAACATGCTAATTTTAGCTCTAAAACTGATGATCCACCTACAAATGTGCACTGACGTTAAAAAATAAAACATTTGAAAACGGACCATTTTTCACCTTTCGGAAGCATGACGTAATAGGGGGGTGTTATCTCTTTTGTCAAAAATCACCTGTTTTTGCTTGAACATTAAATGCCTCCAAATGGTATTTAGTTCACTTCCTGGGCCCCTGGAAGCATGAAAATCACTTTAAACATGCTAATTTTAGCTCAAAACTGATGATCTACTTACATATGTGAACTGACGTTCAAAAATAAAACATTTGAAAACGGACCATTTTTCACCTTTCTGAAGCATGACGTAATGGAGGGGTGTTATCTCTTTTGTCAAAAATCAGCCATTTTTCCTTGAACATTAAATGCCTCCCAATGGTATTTCATTCACTTCCCGGGGTGAAGAAAACCTTTTTGAGACCTCAGATTGAGTAAATTGGCCACTTTCATGCACTTTTAACCATTCCACAAATCTTGTGTTTATGGCCCCTGGAAGCATAAAAATCACTTTAAACATGCTAATTTTAGCTCTAAAACTGATGATCCACCTACAAATGTGAACTGATGTTCAAAAATAAAACATTTGAAAACGGACCTTTTTTCACCTTTCTGAAGCATGACGTAATGGGGGGGTGTTATCTCTTTTGTCAAAAATCACCTGTTTTTGCTTGAACATTAAATGCCTCCAAATGGTATTTAGTTCACTTCCTGGGCCCCTGGAAGCATGAAAATCACTTTAAACATGCAAATTTTAGCTCTAAAACTGATGATCTACTTACAAATGTGAACTGGCGTTCAAAAATAAAACATTTGAAAACGGACCATTTTTCACCTTTCTGAAGCATGATGTAATGGGGGGTGTTATCTCCTTTGTCAAAAATCATCCGCTTTTGCTTGAACATTAAATGCCTCCAAATGGTATTTAATTCACTTCCCGGGGTGAAGAAACACTTTTTGAGAGCTCAGAGTGAGTAAATTGGCCATTTTCATGCACTTTTAACCATTCCACAAATCTTGTGTTTAGGGCCCCTGGAAGCATGAAAATCACTTTAAACATGCTAATTTTAGCTCTAAAACTGACGATCCACCTACAAATGTGAACTGACGTTCAAAAATAAAACATTTGAAAACGGACAATTTTTCACCTTTCTGAAGCATTACGTAATGGCGGGGGGTGTTATCTCTTTTGTCAAAAATCAGCTGGTTTTGCTTGAACATTAACTGCCTCCAAATGGTATTTAATTCACTTACTGGGGTGAAGAAACACTTTTTCAGACCTCAGATTGAGTAAATTGGCCATTTTCATGCACTTTTACCCATTCCACAAATCTTGTGTTTAGGGCGTCTGGAAGCATGAAAATCACTTCAAACATGCTAATGTTAGCTCTAAAACTGAGGATCCACCTACAAATGTGAACTGACGTTCATAAATAAAGCATTTGAAAATGGACCATTTTTCACCTTTCTAAAGCATGCCGTAATGGAGGGGTGTTATCTCTTTTGTCAAAAATCAGCCGATTTTGCTTGAACTTTAAATGCCTCCAAATCATATTTAATTCACTTCCCGGGCCCCTGGAAGCAGGAAAATCACTTTAAACATGCTAATTTTAGCTCTAAAACTGATGATCCACCTACAAATGTGCACTGACGTTCAAAAATAAAACATTTGAAATCAGACCATTTTTCACCTTTCTGAAGCATGACGTAATGGGGGGGTGTTATCTCTTTTGTCAAAAATCAGCTGGTTTTGCTTGAACATTAACTGCCTTCAAATGGTATTTAATTCACTTACTGGGGTGAAGAAACACTTTTTGAGACTTCAGATTGAGTAAATTGGCCATTTTCATGCACTTTTAACCATTCCACAAATCTTGTGTTTAGGGCCCCTGGAAGCATGAAAATCACTTCAAACATGCTAATTTTCGAACTAAAACTGATGATCCACCTACAAATGTGAACTGACGTCCAAAAATAAAACATTTGAAAACGGACCATTTTTCACCTTTCTAAAGCATGACGTAATGTTATCTCTTTTGTCAAAAATCAGCCGATTTTGCTTGAACATTAAATGCCTCCAAATGGTATTTAATTCACTTCCCGGAGTGAAGAAACACTTTTTGAGACCTCAGAGTGAGTAAACTGGCCATTTTCATGCACTTTTAACCATTCCACAAATCTTGTGTTTAAGGCCCCTGGAAGCATGAAAATCACTTTAAACATGCTAATTTTAGCTCTAAAACTGATGATCCACCTACAAATGTGCACTGACGTTAAAAAATAAAACATTTGAAAACGGACCATCTTTCACCTTTCGGAAGCATGACGTAATGGGGGGGTGTTATCTCTTTTGTCAAAAATCACCTGTTTTTGCTTGAACATTAAATGCCTCCAAATGGTATTTAGTTCACTTCCTGGGCCCCTGGAAGCATGAAAATCACTTTAAACATGCTAATTTTAGCTCTAAAACTGATGATCTACTTACATATGTGAACTGACGTTCAAAAATAAAACATTTGAAAACGGACCATTTTTCACCTTTCTGAAGCATGACGTAATGGAGGGGTGTTATCTCTTTTGTCAAAAATCAGCCGTTTTTGCTTGAACATTAAATGCCTCCAAATGGTATTTAATTCACTTCCCGGGCCCCTGGAAGCATGAAAATCACTTTAAACATGCTAATTTTAGCTCTAAAACTGATGATCCACCTACAAATGTGCACTGACGTTAAAAAATAAAACACTTGAAAACGGACCATTTTTCACCTTTCAGAAGCATGACGTAATGGGGGGGTGTTATCTCTTTTGTCAAAAATCAGCAGTTTTTGCTTGAACATTAAAGGCCTCCCAATGGTATTTAATTCACTTCCCGGGGTGAAGAATCACTTTTTGAGACCTCAGAGTGAGTAAATTGGCCATTTTCATGCACTTTTACCCATTCCACAAATCTTGTGTTTAGGGCCCTGGAAGCATGAAAATCACTTTAAACATGCTAATTTTAGCTCTAAAACTGATGATCCACTTACAAATGTGAACTGACGTTCAAAAATAAAACATTTGAAAACGGACCATTTTTCACCTTTCTGAAGCATGACGTAATGGGGGGGTGTTATCTCTTTTGTCAAAAATCACATGTTTTTGCTTGAACATTAAATGCCTCTAAATGGTATTTAATTCACTTCCCGGGCCCCTGGAAGTGTGAAAATCACTTTAAACATGCTAATTTTAGCTCTAAAACTGATGGTAGCCCAGAAGAATCAGGGAAAGTCTCTTTCATTGGTGCGGAGGCAATTGTCTGTCATCGTTTTCTTCGCTGGGTTGCATAGTGTGGGGGATCCCACCAAAGATTTTAGAGTGCGGAAAGCCATCAAAGAGTGGGAGCGCTTGGTACCGGGAGTACAGGACACTAGGCGTGCCTATAAATATAGAAAGGTTGAGTTCGCTGGTGGGGGCCCTACAGTTAGTGTGCCGTGGTCAATATGAGGTAAAGCTATTCAGTCTGGCTTAACTGCTTGCCTTTTTTGGGGCCCTGCGTGTTTTAGAGTTGGTAGTAGCCTCTAAACAGGGTAAAGGTGGATTAGGATTGGCAGATGTCTTGTTAGTTGAGGGGGTGGTCCATGTAAGAATAAGGCGGTCAAAAACGGACCCGCGTGGGAGAGGCACATGGATGAGGTTGTATGCAGCCCATCAGGTAGCATATTGTCCCGTACAGTTGATGAAGGAATACCTTGCAGTATGACCAGCAGTGGCCTGAACAAGGCTTCTAGTACACAAGGAGGGGGTGCCATTGACTAGGTATCAGTTTACCCAGGTATGTAGGAAGGCATTAACATTTCTAGGGGAGGATTCTAGCCAGTTTAGCTCCCATTCCTTCCGCATTGGGGCAGCCACCACAGCAGCAGCAATGGGATTGCCAGCTCATGTAATCAAAACAGTGGGTCGGTGGCAGTCTGAATGTTTTCAGCGGTATGTCCGTCCGAGTCTCGTGTGAGGGGAGGAATGTTGCCCAAGGTAACTATTAGTCAGGCTCTTAATACCGATTCTTTCTCTTACAGTTGTTTCCCTCAAACTGGTGCATATATGTTGATGTGGGAATTCATTGATTTGCAGTGCGGAGCAGCAGTTTTGCGGGTCCAGTTTGGAAGCAGCACATGGGGCTGCTGGGTTGGCACATCACTGGCTTGGGGTGCGGGGGCTACAATTGCAGGACCTTTTCAACAGATTGCAACAAGGAATTGTCTCTGAAGATGTGCCTCGCCCAGTCATTTTAGTTATACACGTGGGCGGGGATGACATCCTGCCGTTAGGCAGACAGGGAGTGCGGGAGGATTTGTTTTCAGTCCTAGCTAGGATTAGGCAATTTTTACCAACTACTTTGTTATTGTGGTCAGAGGTGATACCGAGGATGGAGTGGCTTGGTGGGTCGTCAGCAAAGGCTATTAATAACTCCGTGTGGAAATTGAACTCTTCAATACATAAAATCTTACGTGGCTCTTCAATGGGTACAATCCAGCACAAGTTATTACACCTGGAGAGACAGGAGTTGTTCCAGCACAATGGAAAGCATATGTCTGCAAAAGGAGTAGAGATTTTCATTCAGACAGTGTTGGGGGCTATTCTAGAGCACAGTCAGTGCCAGGGGGGGAGGGCAAGTGCACCGGGGAGCTTCTCAACCTGTGGCGGATCACTGACAGTTAACAAAGAGGCATGCTCAACAAGGGAGCTTGAACGATTGGATAGACCCCCAGGACAGGGTAGGATTGAAGCCTAGAGAGGGATCAGCCTGCCGGCGGTCCTCAACTCTAAGGCCGTAACACGTCATTGAAGCACTGAGTTGATTCTTGGGAGGCAATCTGGGTTCAGGTGGTACCTCGGAGGGCTGGTGCATTATGCGGTGCCCTGGATTTCAAGTAAGATAAATGTTCATTGTACCACATTGTGGCCTGCCGGCACAATGTGCACAGCAGAGGATTCTAGTCTATGAACAACTTGATGCTGTGTCACCTGAGACTGCAATTTCTAATTTCATTGTGCATTTCATATGTGTATACCCGAAGGTTTAGCCATTGCTCAGGTACCTCTGAGGCGTTAGGCGGTGCCCTGGATCAGGTAATGCAATTGTTACTGTTAGCACATTGTGGCCTGCCGGCAGTTGAGTGTTCCAGAGGATGGACAGCTTAATGGTATGCTGAAATGTAATATATATTTTTCCTTATTAGTGTTTGACAAATGAATATCACCCAAATGTGAAGCATGTATCTTCCGTCTGCCAAGTAGTATGCCTATATTCATGTAGTGGTTATGTGGAATTAACCTGTTTGATGTAATAAAACCTACGCCCTGGACAATATAACTGCATTATGATATTTCATGGGCATGATAGGGAGGTGGGGTGAGAAGGATGTTGGAAGTGGTAGTGGTGGAGAGATGTGAGTGTCACTTTGTTCACATACTATTAAAAATACCCGCGCCGAGTGTGTGAGCCACGGCCTGACTGCAGTGGATTTCCGGCTCGGCGATGTGCATGTATGCCCAGCGAGGAAGCAACAAGATGGCGAGGGCAGCGCTTGATCGTGCCGGTTCATTAACGGAATTTAGGAAGCAGTCATTGTGGTGCATGGAACCCCTCACTCGCTGGCAGTAATCACAAAAGACACATGGGGCGGACTGCTGTTGGGATATTGTTCAAGATCGACGGACCAAGAGCGCGAACAACGGGGCTCATTTCTGCTGCGTCATACTCTGGAGATCCTAGCGTGGAGACTAGAGTAAAAAAATACATGAATATGTCCGGCTTATCTCTTGCCTGGAAATCAGATCGCTATTCTCAACAGGGAGCGCCTGACAATTCCACAGATTGTGACTGTGGTAAGGAGGTGGAGGCACTGTCTCACTGGCATAGGGAGTAGATACTATCTGCACGCATTATAGCGGAGGTGGATCTAAGGAGACACGACTGGTGATAGTGGGTCCCGTTGACTGAGGGAATACACCGTGGACCCCTTCTGGTGACAATTTCAGGAGAGTGTAATACTGCGCCTTCGCCGTGACATAAGCCAATATTTCTTTTCATTCCAAGACACAATGAGGAGCCAGCTAGCTGGGGATATAGTGGTCTGAGGTATCGCATTGTGGCAGAGGCAAACTGGATACAATACCGTACAGTGGGTGCAAGTTACCACACCACTGTTATTTACATAGTAAAGTATACATACTGGGACATGGTACAATCCCTGTGCACATAGAAGTCGGACATGTGATGTCTCCCTGGAGTCCTGGCCTAGAACACACCGGAGTCATCTCTGCCTGCACCGACACATGTGAGGAAGAGACTGAGCCATTGGAAATATATTCCAGCCCTAAAGTGAGGGGCGCCTAGATGGGCTTCTCCACTTGTGAAATCGGAGCAGGCTAACGTGTGCGATCACCGCTCCTATACACCATGGGTTGTACCAAGGCTAAGCAACCTGATCCAACTGCCTTTGATGACACACACCCAACATGGGAAGGTGATCTGTTGCAATGTCCTGACACTGATGTAGTGAACAATATGCTGCCACATTGGACTTAATACTGAAAGAAATCAGAGACTCACGAGTGGCGATTGAAGCACAAATAGGGACGCTATCCACTAGCCTTAACCTCGTACAGGCAGATCACAAAAAATTGGCGGACAAAGTGAAGTCGAATAAACTTGCCTTAGATGACCTGATCCCACAACAAACTATACACACCTCCCAAATGGAACAACTACACCGTCAGCTGCAAGGCTTGCATGATAGAGTGGATGATGCGGAAGGGCAATCCCGCCGAAATAATGTTTGCATACTTGCAATACCAGAGAGGAGCGAGGGGTCTAACCCCACTCAGTTTGTGGCAAGATGGCAGCGAGAGCATGTAGCAAGAGAGGGCCTTACAGATCTCTATAGCGTGGAACGGGCACAGAGGATGCCGCTCAGACCTCCCCATCCAGGGGTGCCACCCAGACCATTGATAGCGCGCATCCTGAATTATAAGGACCGAGACACGATCCTGCATGCTGCAAGAGAGAATGCTCCTATCCACTTCGAAAACAAAACAATCTATCTATATTTGACACTGGGGTGCAGAAGGTGAGGGCTACTTTACAAGATGTTTAGAAGAAACTGAGAGCACACAACCAGAAATATGAGTTGCTGTTTCCTGCCCAGTTGAAAGTTATTTTTGGCCAAAAACCTATATTTTTTGACAATCCCGAGGTGGTGGCAGACTGGTTGGAAATTACCATTACTCTTCTAGTGTCCCAGAACTCGCTCCCATCGTGGCAGCAGATACAACCCTTGTCGCAACGTGAAGATGCAGTCAGCCTGGATGAGAAGCGGTGCAATGCAGATGATACTAGTGTGAGCCCATCCTTGGAACAGATCTCGAATAGCCAAAGAGATGCCCTTCTGACGGCGGCGGCCCTGGGGGAACACGATGCCCAGACCCGAGCAGTGTCTGCACAATCTATGAATGCAGCCACAGTTCGTTCTGAATCGGATACCAGTTTGACATTGTTTCCATCTGTTACTGCTCAGATGGCGAATGACTATTAGAGTTGTTTGAATGGCCCTCCTGAAGTTGGTGATGTATGAATTGTTATTTATTGTGCTTAGCTGTACACAATGGGGATTGAAGGTCCAGTTGCATTTTCTTGTGAATCCAGGGTCCAGTCCTTGTTTTCGCTATTGCTGCTAACCGACAGTCTCAGTGTCAGTGAGCGAGCGTGGAGAGGGGGTGAACGCTTCACCGCCCTGCACGGCAATAGGAAGCGGCCGAAGCTGTTCTGCAGCCTACAGCCCCTACAGCCCGCTGTCCCCAATTGGGGGTTGTTCTGCTGAGCCTCCTGGGTCAGTGAGGTCAGTGAGTCAAACAGCAGCACTACTACTACTAGCGGTACCCTCCTTTTATGTCCGCCAGCAGTGTGCCCCGTGGGCGGAGGTGTAAAGTCCTTGAAGTCCATGCAAGTTGTCCCTGCTATCCCCTGCTGGCATAAGAGGCTGTGAGAGGCGGCTGGTGCATTTTTTTCCTGCTGGCAGCTGTTAGTGGCTCTCATTCCCCTCTGCGGGGAGAGGGGCTGCCAGAGGCTAGGGGTCCTGGTATTGGTCCGGTAGCCGGGAAGATGTCCCTCAGAGGACCCGCAAAAGGACACCATGCAGGAGTGCAAGAGGGACCCAGCAGCAGCAGGAGGGAGCAGCGAAAGCCCCCCCCCAACCCCAGTGGGCCGTAAAGGGAGGAAAAAAGTGCCTGAAGCCTACTGTGGCGGCAGGGGATAACAACTGTATTTCAGCAGCAGCAGCCAAAAAAACTCTTTGAAGCTATGAGCCACCTTCAGTAGCGGCAGCAGCTGATAGTACAAATTCCTTTCCTTTAGGAGCTTACAAAACCAGTGCCAGTATTGTGTTTTTATCTAGGAACCTGAATCAATATTGCTATGTTATGCCCTTGTACGGCTATAATCAATAATATACCTATAATGGCATAGGAATCAGATCCATATTTAAGTAAATAGCCCTTGCAGTCCTAGGCACGGCAGAAGCTACTTCCTTGGATTGCTAGAAAGCACAACGAGTTCTTTCGACACACCAAACCTCCAGCAACCTGGGAAATCCCCACTTGCTTTTGTTTTGATTTGTAATAGAACTCCTGCGAGCACTGTAAGAACGGCCAGTTCTTAGTGACATCTTTATTGACGTCTTATGTCCAAACGTTACATCCAACTTGGCACCTTTCAGGTATAAATATACCAATGTTGCCTTAAGCAAACAGACAGTGGTGGTTTTGGAGCAGAGCAGCTATCTACTTGCCCGAGAGCCCAGCTGATGCGAGAGCCCACGGATGCTGCCCCTCCTCTTTGAAGCGCTGAGAAAGACGCTGTCTTTTCTCCTGCCGAGAAAATCCAGCTCCGGCGTTTCCAGCCTACCCTTGCGGGTTGCTGGGATATCGAGTCCTGAGGAAAGAGATACCAGACCTCCTACATTCTATTCCCAAGGTACAGTGCTGACTAAACCCTTAAAGAGAATTCTTGAATCAGATTCTTGGCAAAACCAACTTAACTTAAACTGCTACTTACTTACTCCTTCCTACGTATTAGGCTTAGGTCAGGTACACCGGGGTAGGCGTATTTTAGAAGCACCAGTTGAGTACGTTAGTCAATGTATATATATATGTATATATTTTATCCATTTTAAAGTATCTTATGGCTAAGAAACCATATCAATGCTTTTACAGTATTATTTCATAATACTCCTTTTACTGTATGCACTTTACTTTACATTAAGTATTGCAATTGTGGCAATTCATTTCTCTTGCATGAGACGGAAGACTGCTCAATAAATTATACCTTTTATTGAAATCGCCCGTCTCTCTCTTCTCTGCACTCTGGTGAAACTAAGAACGCACAATTGACTAAGTGAAATAGCTGTCTATTGTTTTCACACGACTCTAGAGATACACTCTTATTCTGAGGGAGCAAAGTTGTCATGTTATATGGTTGTCGGAAGCTAATCCCTTCTTGTCTATCCAGGGAGGTTAAACTCCTCCTCGTTTATTCGAGAAAGTTTCTAGTGACCTCTGAGCTAGCTGGCAAACCTTAAGTCTAATATAGTCAGTAGAGACCTAGTCGACCTCAGTCCTACGTCTACACTGCTGAATATATTATTCCAATGCGCAGAGCCTATTGGGAATATAGGAACTACACTACATGGCACCCAACGTTTGGTAAGGCGATAAAACTAACGCAAGACGTTAGAGTAACTCAGTCGTGCTTTTTCACACAGACCCTTTTTCCCGTAAATACTCCAAAAGACGTCTGGAGTGGGTAAAAGGTTAAAATCCGCCGGAACTTAGTAGGAATAGATTCCTATGTAGAGTTTTGGTTTAGTCAACGTTGAAGGATACAGTGTTCCAAAATATTGTGCACCTAATCTTTGTCTCCTTGAAGCTAATTCTGCAACCGAAAACTTTCACAAACGCCTCTGCTGAGGGAAGTTATTAGGGAACAAAGATGAATCTAACTGGTGTCCAGAATAAAGCAAAAACCACCTGCTGAATCATTAATCAACGGGAATTTATTCCTCTTTTCAAAAAAATATATTTTTGTTTGTACGTGACACAATGTTTTTTAGTGCATGGATAGAACAACAGTCTTTTATATACATATGTACAGTGAACAATAATAACAGGTGAAAAGCTTATTTACACACTCTCAACATTCGTGGCCTTCCAATCGTACAAAACACTTGCATACACAGAGAACAGTAAAACAATACGAGCAACAGTTAAGTACAAAAATACGAAAATACAAGATACATGAAACCACGTTCCAGTCATAAATCAGTCGGATCAATCCCTTGGTGTTTTTAGAGAACTAATCCTAGAGTCTTTTAAACAGAGTTTCTGAGAAGGGGTATTCTCCTTACAGACGTTGATACATGGGCTGATTTAAAGCGGAAAGAATGTAGACCAGATACGTAGAAAAGGTGGTCGACGCGTTTCGAACCCGTATGGATAATAGGGTTCTCCTCAGGACTTGTACTGGTTCTGTGGAAACAATCAGAAAGTGGGGTACTTAGTATAGCGATCTATTATAGAACAGAGAGACACTCGCCCTGCGTCAAACCAAAGCCTACCTTAGGCAGTTGAACCAGAGTCATATAATTCCAGACTAGAGAAGTCAATTTTTCAAAGATTTCACCGTGGTGTGCATACAGGGGCTGTGAAATAAAAAGATAAAAAACGCGCTCAGTTTCAACCCTACAGTGTCTTTCCTAACTACGGGGCGCGGGGTGGGTGTTTACCTGCACTGACGTCAGCAGATGTTTTGGCGTTTAGTCCATACTTGTGATGATCCGTGGAGCGGGCTTGATTTGCGCCTCTGCTTCCCTGTGGAAGAAGCGGGAGACGGTGGAGACCTTGGGTTAGGTTTGAAACACCAAGATGTGTGATCAAGGGAGGGTAGTCATCATGGGAGCTACATACCGGGTGAGACCGTCGGTCCTTCGTCCTCGGAGTCTTGCTGCAGAATGAGTCAGAGCTGCAGAGTTATTTAGACTGGTACTTCCTGGTTGACAAGGCTCTCTAAGGCTTCTGGGACTTGTAGTTCCTTTCATGGTGAATCTACGGGTAGTTCAGGTGTTGGTTTTGTATATCTCTGACATCTCATTTAATCCCCGCAGGGCAGTGTTGAACTTCATTATTAGTAGTGCCTCACGTTGGGCTAATCTGGCATCCAAATCTCCGCCCCTGGGATCTTTTTCAATTTTCGACAGTACTGTCCATTTTAAGTCCGATTGTTTATGCTTCATGTTTGTCCAATGATTAACCAATGGGGCGTTTTCTACACCTCTCCTTATCCGTGATTTATGCTGAGTGATCCTACTCCTCACTTCTTGTGTTGTCTTGCCTATATAGACCAAAGGGCACGGACAGATGATAGCGTAGACCACATTTTTGGTTTTGCAATTTGTGAAAGCTTCGTGCTTCCAGTGAATGTTTTCGAATGTGAAGACCGAGTTTTCAATGGTTTCATCGCAGCAAATGCACGTGCCACATTTGTGGTGACCTTTGGTGGGGGGTAGTCCAAACAGGCTTTGTATGGTCGGGGGTTTAGCCGGAGGGAGGGCAGCTCTTACAATATGGTTAGCAATACTTTTTTCTTTTTTGAAAGCAAACAACGGGAGGGCTGACAGATCTTCATGTAGATTTTTGAGTAGATGCCAGTTGGATAGAATTAATTTTTTGTATTGGTTGGCCGCTGGGCAAAAGGTAGTGACACATACCATTCTTGTGAGATTTTGTTTCTCTTTCTTTTCGAGTAAGGTCTCTCTGGGGGTCCACCATGCTCTCTTGAGGGAATTCTTCAGGAGTTTTTTAGGATATCCTCTGAGTGTCAGTCGTTCTTTTAAATGGCCTGCGTGTTTGAAATACTCCTCCTTGGTGGAACAATTCCTTCGAATTCTAAGGAATTGTCCATAGGGCAAGTTCTCTTTGAGGTTTCTCGGGTGGTTGCTGGTGAAATGTAGCGCTTTGTTTCTATCTGTAGTTTTGCGGAATAATGTAGTGCTGAGTCCCTGTGCTTGTGGTTGTATTTCCACGTCCAGAAATGTTATGGATTTTTTAGATGATGTGGCTGAAAATTGAATGTCTGGTGTTCTTGAGTTGAGCCATTCTACAAACTTGTCCAGATCTTCTTGGTTACCTGTCCAGATTAAAAATAGATCATCTATATAGCGCATATAGTTGGAAATTTGATGGCCATATGGATTGTTGTTGTAGATGAACTTTTCTTCGAATAGCCCCATAAACATTATCGCTAGCTCCGGAGCAAAGGGACAGCCCATTGCTACACCTTTTATTTGAAAAAAGAATTCCGAATCAAAGGTGAAAAAGTTCTTTTGTAGTGTCAGGCGAGCTAGGTCGAGGATAAAATTAGTTGGGACTCTCATAGGTCGTTCACGATTTTCCAGGTAAATAGTTAAGGTTTCAAGTGCCTGATCTTGCGGAATCTGAGTGTATAAGGACACTACATCTAGTGTCACAAGCAGTTGGTTTTCGCTATTGAATTCAATCGATGCAATTCGGTTTAGGAACGCCGTGGTATCTTTCAAATGGGCTGGGATGGTCTCAATAAAGGGTTTGAGGAAGAAGTCGATGTACTTCGCCACCGGTTCAAAAAGTGAGTCACAGCCGGATATGATGGGCCGTCCCGGGGGGTTGATCTCGTCTTTATGCATCTTGGGGAGAACATAAAACACCGGAGTTCTGGGGCTTTTGTTCTGTAAAAAAGCAAGTTCCTTGGGCCCGACAAATCCTTGATCGAATCCTTTCTGGATTATGTCAAACATTTGGTTTTTTATTTCTAGGGTGGGGTCTTTACCGATACGCCTGTAACAATTTTGGTCATTGAGTTGACGGAAAACTTCATTCTTATATTTGTTTACGTCCCACACGACAATTGCTCCGCCTTTATCGGCCTGTTTGACCACGATGTTATTGTCATTTTTAATAGTCGTTAAGGCTTCCTTCTCTGCTTTTGTGAGGTTGTATTTCACGAAAGTTTTCGTCTTTTCTAAGGCCGAAATGCCTGAGAGTACAGTTCGTTCGAATGTAATCACTTCCTTGGGGATGTTTGGTCCTTTTGGGCAGAACGATGATTTCTTTCTTAGTCCTGTCGTCTCTGTTGTTTGAATTTCTTCAGATTCTTGAAAGAAGGTTTTCAGGCGAATTTTTCGGCAGAATTCTAGTGTCTCCAATTTCATTTTTACATAATCCGTAGGGCGTGAAGGAACAAAATTGAGGCCTTTGGTTAAGATAGATGTTTCGGCTGGAGTAAGAGTTCTAGTCGAAAGGTTGAAGATAGGGGATTTGGTTAGTTCTTGTAGAACTTCTGGCGTGTCCTCATTTCCCATGGTTGGGTGAACCGGGTCCTGCCGCGGGGTTTCGGTTGGCCGCGTCCTAAAAAAGGTTGTTGATTTTGCTGCTGTTGATATTGACCTTGTCGGTTGTCAGTTCTGTTTTGGTATTGACGATTGGTATTATCAGGTTCGCTCCCAGATGAAGAAGTTGTGTCAGAAAATGTGATGAATTTTTGACGGGATCTTCCTTGGTTCCCTTGTAAATATCGACGTGAGTCCGCCCGTGTATAAAAATCCTTATTCAAGTAAGGGTAAGCGGATTCCAACGAAAAGCTCTTTTTGTCAATTTCGAATTTGTTGCTTTTTTGTGCAACTGTTACGTCTTTGAATTCCAAGATTTCCTTATCTATTTTCTCCAGAAGTGTTTTTGAGTCTGAGATTAGTTGGTTGTTTTCAATCTCTCTTTGGAGGGTGGATATTTCTTCCAGTTCTTTTACTGAAATCCTGTGTGCCGTTTCGATGGTCAAGACCATAAGGTCGCGGCTGCACTTAGTTTCAATTCCGCTGAAATCCTTTTTATAATCTGGGTCTTCTGTGAAGATGACAGGTATGTTACGGACAATTAGTCCTGCTGGGATGGTTCCAGCCCGCAGGTGTTGAAGCAGAAAGTGGCCGTGTAGATCTGTGCGGATCTGTTTTTTGCGTAGTCGAGTGAGTTTGTCTGACTCGTTTTGAGTATTGGCTGTGACGCTAAGGGTCGCTGAGGCAAACACTGGGGGGTCTCTCATTAAGTTCTGTATATGCTCCTCGCTAAAGGACACTGTATCTTTCTCAGCCATACCAACAAAAGGTGAAAAAATAAATAAAAAAGTGCGTTAAAGACTAATGGTGAAGTGAAAGTGACCAAGCACAAAAGCCCGACAGCTGGGCTCAACACAAGTTCAACAAGACACAATTACCCTGAGACAGACTTTTTTCTGTCAAACAGGACCTCGCGAGCATCTGCCCGCTACAATAACCGCAAAACACCAAAGGGTCTTGACTCGTTACTCAGCACGGCTGAACCAAACTGAACTAAAAAGCAACACAAACGCCTCTGCTGAGGGAAGTTATTAGGGAACAAAGATGAATCTAACTGGTGTCCAGAATAAAGCAAAAACCACCTGCTGAATCATTAATCAACGGGAATTTATTCCTCTTTTCAAAAAAATATATTTTTGTTTGTACGTGACACAATGTTTTTTAGTGCATGGATAGAACAACAGTCTTTTATATACATATGTACAGTGAACAATAATAACAGGTGAAAAGCTTATTTACACACTCTCAACATTCGTGGCCTTCCAATCGTACAAAACACTTGCATACACAGAGAACAGTAAAACAATACGAGCAACAGTTAAGTACAAAAATACGAAAATACAAGATACATGAAACCACGTATCGGTCATAAACCGTATGGATAATAGGGTTCTCCTCAGGACCTGTACTGGTTCTGTGGAAACAATCAGAAAGTGGAGTACTTAGTATAGCGATCTATTATAGAACAGAGAGACACTCGCCCTGCGTCAAACCAAAGCCTACCTTAGGCAGTTGAACCAGAGTCATATAATTCCAGACTAGAGAAGTCAATTTTTCAAAGATTTCACCGTGGTGTGCATACAGGGGCTGTGAAATAAAAAGATAAAAAACGCGCTCAGTTTCAACCCTACAGTGTCTTTCCTAACTACGGGGCGCGGGGGTGGGTGTTTATCTGCACTGACGTCAGCAGATGTTTTGACGTTTAGTCCATACTTGTGATGATCCGTGGAGCGGGCTTGATTTGCGCCTCTGCTTCCCTGTAGAAGAAGCGGGAGACGGTGGAGACCTTGGGTTAGGTTTGAAACACCACGCCCCGGGTTCGAAACGCGTCGACCACCTTTTCTACGTATCTGGTCTACATTCTTTCCGCTTTAAATCAGCCCATGTATCAACGTCTGTAAGGAGAATACCCCTTCTCAGAAACTCTGTTTAAAAGACTCTAGGATTAGTTCTCTAAAAACACCAAGGGATTGATCCGACTGATTTATGACCGATACGTGGTTTCATGTATCTTGTATTTTCGTATTTTTGTACTTAACTGTTGCTCGTATTGTTTTACTGTTCTCTGTGTATGCAAGTGTTTTGTACGATTGGAAGGCCACGAATGTTGAGAGTGTGTAAATAAGCTTTTCACCTGTTATTATTGTTCACTGTATAATATGTATATAAAAGACTGTCGTTCTATCCATGCACTAAAAAACATTGTGTCACGTACAAACAAAAATATATTTTTTTGAAAAGAGGAATAAATTCCCATTGATTAATGATTCAGCAGGTGGTTTTTGCTTTATTCTGGACACCAGTTAGATTCATCTTTGTTCCCTAATAACTTCCCTCAGCAGAGGCGTTTGTGTTGCTTTTTAGTTCAGTTTGGCTCAGCCGTGCTGAGTAACGAGTCAAGACCCTTTGGTGTTTTGCGGTTATTGTAGCGGGCAGATGCTCGCGAGGTCCTGTTTGACAGAAAAAAGTCTGTCTCAGGGTAATTGTGTCTTGTTGAACTTGTGTTGAGCCCAGCTGTCGGGCTTTTGTGCTTGGTCACTTTCACTTCACCATTAGTCTTTAACGCACTTTTTTATTTATTTTTTCACCTTTTGTTGGTATGGCTGAGAAAGATACAGTGTCCTTTAGCGAGGAGCATATACAGAACTTAATGAGAGACCCCCCCAGTGTTTGCCTCAGCCACCCTTAGCGTCACAGCCAATACTCAAAACGAGTCAGACAAACTCACTCGACTACGCAAAAAACAGATCCGCACAGATCTACACGGCCACTTTCTGCTTCAACACCTGCGGGCTGGAACCATCCCAGCAGGACTAATTGTCCGTAACATACCTGTCATCTTCACAGAAGACCCAGATTATAAAAAGGATTTCAGCGGAATTGAAACTAAGTGCAGCCGCGACCTTATGGTCTTGACCATCGAAACGGCACACAGGATTTCAGTAAAAGAACTGGAAGAAATATCCACCCTCCAAAGAGAGATTGAAAACAACCAACTAATCTCAGACTCAAAAACACTTCTGGAGAAAATAGATAAGGAAATCTTGGAATTCAAAGACGTAACAGTTGCACAAAAAAGCAACAAATTCGAAATTGACAAAAAGAGCTTTTCGTTGGAATCCGCTTACCCTTACTTGAATAAGGATTTTTATACACGGGCGGACTCACGTCGATATTTACAAGGGAACCAAGGAAGATCCCGTCAAAAATTCATCACATTTTCTGACACAACTTCTTCATCTGGGAGCGAACCTGATAATACCAATCGTCAATACCAAAACAGAACTGACAACCGACAAGGTCAATATCAACAGCAGCAAAATCAACAACCTTTTTTAGGACGCGGCCAACCGAAACCCCGCGGCAGGACCCGGTTCACCCAACCATGGGAAATGAGGACACGCCAGAAGTTCTACAAGAACTAACCAAATCCCCTATCTTCAACCTTTCGACTAGAACTCTTACTCCAGCCGAAACATCTATCTTAACCAAAGGCCTCAATTTTGTTCCTTCACGCCCTACGGATTATGTAAAAATGAAATTGGAGACACTAGAATTCTGCCGAAAAATTCGCCTGAAAACCTTCTTTCAGGAATCTGAAGAAATTCAAACAACAGAGACGACAGGACTAAGAAAGAAATCATCGTTCTGCCCAAAAGGACCAAACATCCCCAAGGAAGAGATTACATTCGAACGAACTGTACTCTCAGGCATTTCGGCCTTAGAAAAGACGAAAACTTTCGTGAAATACAACCTCACAAAAGCAGAGAAGGAAGCCTTAACGACTATTAAAAATGACAATAACATCGTGGTCAAACAGGCCGATAAAGGCGGAGCAATTGTCGTGTGGGACGTAAACAAATATAAGAATGAAGTTTTCCGTCAACTCAATGACCAAAATTGTTACAGGCGTATCGGTAAAGACCCCACCATAGAAATAAAAAACCAAATGTTTGACATAATCCAGAAAGGATTCGATCAAGGATTTGTCGGGCCCAAGGAACTTGCTTTTTTACAGAACAAAAGCCCCAGAACTCCGGTGTTTTATGTTCTCCCCAAGATGCATAAAGACGAGATCAACCCCCCGGGACGGCCCATCATATCCGGCTGTGACTCACTTTTTGAACCGGTGGCGAAGTACATCGACTTCTTCCTCAAACCCTTTATTGAGACCATCCCAGCCCATTTGAAAGATACCACGGCGTTCCTAAACCGAATTGCGTCGATTGAATTCAATAGCGAAAACCAACTGCTTGTGACACTAGATGTAGTGTCCTTATACACTCAGATTCCGCAAGACCAGGCACTTGAAACCTTAACTATTTACCTGGAAAATCGTGAACGACCTATGAGAGTCCCAACTAATTTTATCCTCGACCTAGCTCGCCTGACACTACAAAAGAACTTTTTCACCTTTGATTCGGAATTCTTTTTTCAAATAAAAGGTGTAGCAATGGGCTGTCCCTTTGCTCCGGAGCTAGCGATAATGTTTATGGGGCTATTCGAAGAAAAGTTCATCTACAACAACAACCCATATGGCCATCAAATTTCCAACTATATGCGCTATATAGATGATCTATTTTTAATCTGGACAGGTAACCAAGAAGATCTGGACAAGTTTGTAGAATGGCTCAACTCAAGAACACCAGACATTCAATTTTCAGCCACATCATCTAAAAAATCCATAACATTTCTGGACGTGGAAATACAACCACAAGCACAGGGACTCAGCACTACATTATTCCGCAAAACTACAGATAGAAACAAAGCGCTACATTTCACCAGCAACCACCCGAGAAACCTCAAAGAGAACTTGCCCTATGGACAATTCCTTAGAATTCGAAGGAATTGTTCCACCAAGGAGGAGTATTTCAAACACGCAGGCCATTTAAAAGAACGACTGACACTCAGAGGATATCCTAAAAAACTCCTGAAGAATTCCCTCAAGAGAGCATGGTGGACCCCCAGGGAGACCTTACTCGAAAAGAAAGAGAAACAAAATCTCACAAGAATGGTATGTGTCACTACCTTTTGCCCAGCGGCCAACCAATACAAAAAATTAATTCTATCCAACTGGCATCTACTCAAAAATCTACATGAAGATCTGTCAGCCCCCCCGTTGTTTGCTTTCAAAAAAGAAAAAAGTATTGCTAACCATATTGTAAGAGCTGCCCTCCCTCCGGCTAAACCCCCGACCATACAAAGCCTGTTTGGACTACCCCCCACCAAAGGTCACCACAAATGTGGCACGTGCATTTGCTGCGATGAAACCATTGAAAACTCAGTCTTCACATTCGAAAACATTCACTGGAAGCACGAAGCTTTCACAAATTGCAAAACCAAAAATGTGGTCTACGCTATCATCTGTCCGTGCCCTTTGGTCTATATAGGCAAGACAACACAAGAAGTGAGGAGTAGGATCACTCAGCATAAATCACGGATAAGGAGAGGTGTAGAAAACGCCCCATTGGTTAATCATTGGACAAACATGAAGCATAAACAATCGGACTTAAAATGGACAGTACTGTCGAAAATTGAAAAAGATCCCAGGGGTGGAGATTTGGATGCCAGATTAGCCCAACGTGAGGCACTACTAATAATGAAGTTCAACACTGCCCTGCGGGGATTGAATGAGATGTCAGAGATATACAAAACCAACACCTGAACTACCCGTAGATTCACCATGAAAGGAACTACAAGTCCCAGAAGCCTTAGAGAGCCTTGTCAACCAGGAAGTACCAGTCTAAATAACTCTGCAGCTCTGACTCATTCTGCAGCAAGACTCCGAGGACGAAGGACCGACGGTCTCACCCGGTATGTAGCTCCCATGATGACTACCCTCCCTTGATCACACATCTTGGTGTTTCAAACCTAACCCAAGGTCTCCACCGTCTCCCGCTTCTTCCACAGGGAAGCAGAGGCGCAAATCAAGCCCGCTCCACGGATCATCACAAGTATGGACTAAACGTCAAAACATCTGCTGACGTCAGTGCAGGTAAACACCCACCCCCGCGCCCCGTAGTTAGGAAAGACACTGTAGGGTTGAAACTGAGCGCGTTTTTTATCTTTTTATTTCACAGCCCCTGTATGCACACCACGTGAAATCTTTGAAAAATTGACTTCTCTAGTCTGGAATTATATGACTCTGGTTCAACTGCCTAAGGTAGGCTTTGGTTTGACGCAGGGCGAGTGTCTCTCTGTTCTATAATAGATAGCTATACTAAGTACCCCACTTTCTGATTGTTTCCACAGAACCAGTACAGGTCCAGAGGAGAACCCTATTATCCATACGGGTTCGAAACGCGTCGACCACCTTTTCTACGTATCTGGTCTACATTCTTTCCGCTTTAAATCAGCCCATGTATCAACGTCTGTAAGGAGAATACCCCTTCTCAGAAACTCTGTTTAAAAGACTCTAGGATTAGTTCTCTAAAAACACCAAGGGATTGATCCGACTGATTTATGACCGATACGTGGTTTCATGTATCTTGTATTTTCGTATTTTTGTACTTAACTGTTGCTCGTATTGTTTTACTGTTCTCTGTGTATGCAAGTGTTTTGTACGATTGGAAGGCCACGAATGTTGAGAGTGTGTAAATAAGCTTTTCACCTGTTATTATTGTTCACTGTACATATGTATATAAAAGACTGTCGTTCTATCCATGCACTAAAAAACATTGTGTCACGTACAAACAAAAATATATTTTTTTGAAAAGAGGAATAAATTCCCGTTGATTAATGATTCAGCAGGTGGTTTTTGCTTTATTCTGGACACCAGTTAGATTCATCTTTGTTCCCTAATAACTTCCCTCAGCAGAGGCGTTTGTGTTGCTTTTTAGTTCAGTTTGCTCAGCCGTGCTGAGTAACGAGTCAAGACCCTTTGGTGTTTTGCGGACCGAAAACTTTCAGTCAGTAAAATGACAGAAAGTGATGATGAAAGGGAGCGAGTAAAACTAGAAGCTCCACTCCTAGAGGAGGACACGAGTCTCCTACAGACAGAACCGAATGAAATACTCATTCCGGTCAATCTAAGAAGAACTATAACTCTAAAACTTATAGAAAATGGCCTGACACCGCGAGTTGGTACATGCATATTCGTGATAGAGGCACACAAATATCAGCAGACATAGGTATTCTATTCATGGATACAATTTCCAGCAGCACATGCTACAACAAAAAATTTCCACTATTACAAATTAGAGGAACCTCCGGATGAATACACTCCTTTCGAGGAGATTGAGATCCCATTAAAATACCAAGAGCATCTGCTCTGGTTTAAAGGCGCCCTAAAACATAATGATCACATCACCAGGCTCGGTCCACTAGGTAGACCAGGAGCAACGTGGCCGGTTCTAGCCAGCTACACACCACATCCAGACATTGATAAAATGTCAAGCGAAGAACTCTTAGTTAAAATAAAACAATTAACAAAGGCATATAGAGTTAGTTCAAATGGCAATGGAGGATATAACTTACCTCCAAAAATTGAAAGAAACAGATATAGCAGACCAACCAATTGAACTTGCCAGAATCATAGAAAAATCCTATGAAGAACTAGGTAGAGATAGTTTGGGTGGGAAACCGGTAAAACCCCAACTAACTGAAAATCCTGAAAAGATATTTATTACAAAATAATCTAAATACACCAAAGAAGAGCTGGGTTGGAAATAAACAATCCACTCCCAAAGAAAAAAGATTACAGTCCAGAGGAAGGTCTCCTCGGCGGAGAGAAAGATCTCCGAACCGAGAACACAAGTCTCCCCTAAGGGAGCCCTCTGAAAAAAGATACAACCTTAGAAATAGGGATAATTTGAAAAAGCCTGATAGATATCAAGATATTGATATACGTCCCTCTCGATCTTTTCAGACTTCCTCGCAGAAATCGGAAAGAAGAGGACGGTCAGAACACAGGGAAGAGCATGTCAAGTCCAAAGACAAGGAACCTGCTCAAAGTAAAAAATTACAATTTCCAAGAAAGAAGGTAGCAAGTACTAAAATAATCAAACATGCCGAGGATACTGAGGACACAGCTGAAAAACGGAGAGTGGGCTCAGGCAATGCTAGACAGCGCAGCAGAAGTGACAATAGCTCGCAAGATCCTGATGAATCATCTGGAGACAGTGGACACGAATGAATAAATTCAAGTGGAAACTGCAGATACCAGAGTTAGAGAAACCTCATAAAATATACGAAATAACATTGCGTATAGAGGGAGATAAGACTAGGAAGGTAAGGGGTCTGTTTTGGGATAACCTCTCAAAAGGCTATGGCATCCTATTAGCTGAGAAAGACTGCCACCAGAGTTTGTCAGGGAGTGCCCTCATGGCGAAGAAATGATTATGCCTGCCTTCTCAAATCATATTCCAATTCATAGAAAATACACATATGCAAGAAAATGGGCAGTAGCCCAAGCTCCTGCATTATATAAGAATCATGTAGGATGGTATGAGGACTCCCCTCCTCACAAAATCCAGTTAAAATGTCAACCAACTGCACAAAGACAGTACCCAATTAAGCAAGAAGCTAAAACACAAGTCAGGGAGATCCTAGATCAAATTGAATACCAAGGGGTGATAGAAACATGCACCTCTCAAATGAACAATCCTTTGTTTCCTGTCTCCAAATTAGATGACTCATATTGTCTAGTCTTGAACTACAGACACCTTAACTCATGTTGCAAAACGTTTGCAGTACAAAACTCACACAGTGCAGCACTAATGAATAACATCATTCGCAAAAAATACAAAACAACATTAGACATCTCTAATGGATTCTTTTGTCAAAATATTGCACCAGAAAGCAGGTATTTAACCGCTTTCTCAATAATGGGGTCACAGATAAATTGCTGTCGACTCCCACAGGGATTCAAGAATAGCCCAGGATTATTCTCAGCAAGGGTAACAGAGTTACTACAAATATATGATGATGAGGCATTATCTTATGTCGATGACATCGATCTCACAGATGATGACCTGGATACTCACTTGAAAAGAGTGAACACCATAATACTTGGGTTTGCAGCTGAGGGTTACAAATTCAACTTTAAAAAGTCACGAATTGCCCATTTAACAGTCCTATTTTTAGGATATGAAATATCAAGTGAAGGCAAAAGCCTAGCAGACAACGTCTTAGAGAAGTGCGCTGTACTCCAAGCACCAAAAACGCTGAAGAACTTACAATCAATACTAGGTTTCCTGAATTTCGGAAGAACTTACATTCTAAATTATGCAGAGAGGGTTAAACCTCTCTACGAATTAATAAAACCTGATTTTAAACCAATCAATTGGACTCAGAAACACACAAAAATTTTGAGATCATTGCAAACAGACATGTTAGCTAAAACGAAATTACAAACTCGCGACAACACACGCAACCTTGTAATCCGAGTCATCCCAGGAAGATGCGGATTCACGTACCGGACCTCTAATGAGGGAGAAACGGTACCAATAGCTCACAAATCACATTTGTACACAGAAGCTGAAAAAACATTCAGTCTCACAGAAAATATTATAAATGTGGTTCAAACTGCTATAGCAAAAGAAAGAGCCCAAGCCCAAGGCAAAAGAATAACTGTTTTTACAGCAGAATCAGCCCTTGATGCGTTATTAAGCCCAGTCAATCTAAAAACAGTGGAATTAGATCAAAATGGATACAGTGGGAAAATTCTCTTGCCGCAGAAGACGAGAAATTCTATTTTGACCCGAACATGAAAAAACTGAAAGATTTGAAATATGAAGAAGAATATCCTCTGCCAATCGAAATTCTGCCTCTCCAACAGTACTCTTGTATAATCTATACGGACAGATTTACACAACATTACGATGTGGATAATAAATCCTACAATGCAGCATGCGCGATTGTTGAAGGTCGCTGGCGCTGTGGTAAATTCAGACCACAAATAACAATAACTGAATCACTGAAAAACTGTTCGGCTCAGCGAGCTGAAATCAGATCTTTAAAGATGGCGCTTGAAAATGCTGATCGTGAATTCCCGACACTAATAGTGTGCGATTCGCATTTCTGCGTCAAATATTACAATAATGATTTGCAGAACTGGGCTCAAAACGATTACAAAGATGACACAGGTGCCACAATAAAGCATAAGAAGCTTTGGGAACAGGTAGTTCTTTTACAGAAAGAACTACAGAAGACTCACGTGATACATACACTGAGTCATCATCGTGATGGTGTTCACGTTGCAGGGAATTCATTGGCTAATACAGCCAAAGCGGAAGCAACTCAACCGGCTTCCGTAGCCACAAAAAAGCATTCAGAAAAATACATAGACGGGGAAACCATGCTGGCGGTAAAAACGTCTTCAAAAAGCGACTGTGCAGCACTACCCGTGAACTGTCCACTCAATTATACATACGTAATTGATGCAAACTCCGTTCCTTTTGCTCGAATCCCTGGAGTGGGGGATAGAGTAATTCCAAACACGAACAGGAGAGTCTTCTTAATAGCGGGCGCACACATGGGATTGGGTCTAAGGCACCGAGAGATCAAGGAATCTCTGAAAGAATTACAATCAGAATACTGGTGGCCTGGGATGAGCCTGCAACATTACAAATTTGCAAAGAGCTGTCGAAACTGCAACAGATATCGCAGTAGCGAACCGACCGGAGTATTGCCATGGCCATTTCTGTAGTTAGCATAAGGCTATCTATACGTAAATTCCAGCGTCACATTAATTTTCTTTTAAGACTAGATTCACTTAAAAATACAGACCCCAGCGCTCGGCTGACGCAAGAACTGTTATAAAAGATTTGCGAGTCTTTATCGGCACATACGCAATTGGCATGCTACATTCTGACCAGGGTCCGGCTTTTAGCTCTCGAGCTTATAAGGAGGCCATGACCAGCATGGGCATTGCATTGCGGTACTCTTGTCCCTTCCATCCTAAGGGAAATGGGATTGTGGAAAGAAAAAACCGAGACATAAAGCAATCTATAACGGCAAAGGTATTAGGTTCAGGTGATGGGTGGGTCCAACATTTAACAAGTGTCCAACGTAGTCTTAATATTCTGCCAAGAAATTCTCTAAAAGGTTTCAGCCCGTACGAACTATTGTTCGGATCTAGAATGTATAGTCAGGATTTAGATAGTCAGACTTCAGTGGTAGAAGATAAGAAAAAATGCTTGAACATCAAAGATCGTTTGGCTGTTTTACAGGACTTAAATAAAACAAGAAAAGCCCTGAGCAATATAAAGTTAAAACAGCAGCCAACAGCCACTGAAGATAAACCGCCTGTCCCAGGAAGGCCTGTCTGGATTCCAAAGATTGGGAATCTGGTCAGAGAGAAGATCTCGGTGAAGAAGGAATTTGGGCCTTCTTACAGAAAAGCAGTACCTGTCTTAGCTGTCAGCGAAACAAGATCTGTTGTACTACCGCCCCTTGCTGGTAAAAAGGAGAACCGAGTTGTATCCATCGACCTGGTAAAACCACAATGATGTGGCCAATAATAAGTAGTAGGCCCAGTGAACTCCCAAGAAATAGCAGAATCCCAAAACTTGCTACAATCCAAGAGGTTCAAACTGAGAGACTAATCACAGTTGATAAACCCGCAGTGAATAAAAAAGGACTATGCAACAATGCCATGGAACTTGTGCCTCTTGGAACCCAAATTGAAAGAGTTCGTCAAGAAACACCAGTCTACAACGATGTAGCCTCAGACTATGCTAATGAAAGAAAAATTTAAAAAGCAAAAGAAAATTTGGAAGCAATTCCAACAATTGACAGAACTGCATCTGGCTACTTCATCAATGTTGATAACTTTTCTGAAGATCCAAGCGAACCTGAAGAAACGCCAGCAACAAAAACTTTTAAAGACAAAGTAACTGAACTCTTTCATCAACTCAAAGAAACCTATCTGATTTCTCCATGGATTGAATTTTGGATTGTGTTAGGTGTACTTTTCCTCCTGCTTTGGCTCATCATGGTACTTTGTTTGGGAAAATTCATTTAGGGAAAATACAGTACAATGGACACAGCAAGTCAGAACATCAACTTGGTCCTAAAGCCACACAAGTCATCTTACATCGAGAAAATAGAACTATCATCAGTGAATGTCACAGCCATTCCAATACCCGGTGGGGTAGCTTGGGACAAAACGGATTACGAAATCTATGGCCCGGTTGAACTCTTGAAATATCCACATCAATTCAAGGTTTCATTAAATATCTTTGTAAAACCAAGTACATTCTCTGATGATTGGGACTTTGAAAGCATAAATAATATGATGTCAGATTTAGTAATGTCAGCAAAATGTACAGAACATGATTATTTACAGGGTTCATCGAACTATGAACAAATGTACTGCTATAACCACTTTGCACACCACTATTTGCATAAATCTGCTAAACCTAGAAATGTTTTTAAGTATAATCAATGGGAACATTGTGCAACTCCACCTAAAAGCAGTTCTAAAACATTTTATGAGAAATTCCCATACTTCTCAGGGTTTAACACAAGTGATGCAGAAACATTTTATTATAAACTGTTAGAAGAAACAGGGATAAAAACTATGTTGACAAATACTAAATTGATTTATTCTGAAACATTTTATGAAAAAATGATTACATTTGGTTTTGATTTCTGGAAAAACAGCATTGAAACAAAAACCATCTGGGGTACAAAAGAATGGCAGGTCCAAGGTTTAGAAGCATTATTTCGAGCCTGCATGATCCCAGAACAAATAATGTTCTTGAATGACACCATTCAACAGACTACTTGTCTTGGCCTAGCTAAGATTAAAGACTTAAACAAACCGTCTATTCCAAAGCCAATACCTGATAATACCACTACAGATATTGAGATAGACGTATCCCATATTTTACACCAAACAGAACACATCCTGATTGGAAAAAATGGTTGATCTGTCCAACAGACAGAAATTACTGTCAAGATAGATTCCTGAACAAAATACAGGGGTTAAAAATGACGAGACCAGACCCTAGATACTCCCAGAGACAACATCCAGGGATAGTAACAACATACAGTGTAGGGAAACTATGCCTTGAATGGCTACAAACATCCACACTGGCTGAAATTAAGCAACACTTGACTTTACTTAAAGACGGTGCTGACTTGCGCAATTTCATAATGGGACCATGCAAACAGCGTCAAAAATGTTTCATAGCGGCCGGTATATACACTGCGTACAACGAAGCTTTGAAAGTAACTCAAATTGTGACAGCAGAGAAAATACGAGAAATTGATCGTATTAATTTGGAAAAATCACTTTCTGTTGTGGACAATGGGTTAATAACTCTGCCCTCCAGAATATATTCACTGGACAGTATTGTATCATCTGCTATCAATATAATAGATCAGGACTTACTAATGTTACAACACGGTCAGTCCCAATTACGTTCTATTGTACAGCTAGGCCGGACGTTGCAAAATCTGCGTTCAGGCTACGTGCCATGGCGTTTAATCAACACAAAGTCATTATTCTCTATTTTTTTACCTTACTGATAAACAAATCAGTTTGGCACAAAAAGGAGCAGACTATACGATTCTGAGCATTGAAAAACTTGAGAGATTACCATTGACAATGTCAGAAAGACCTGTCATTGAATGGATAATGCACGGAATAATCACAATTTCGATACCAACTTTCCAATTTAAAAACTGCCAAGAGTATATACCAGCAGGCCAGTATGAAAGGTTGGGTAAAGGGTACATTAAGTCATCATGGAAATTACCTTACACACACACATGTGATAGTGACAAAAAACAGAATGTATTTCTTAGTGGTAACAATTGTAAACGATCACTAAGCGGTATACTTCTGTGCCAAGGTATGAATCTGCATGGGGCCTGTGAGGGGAATTCAAATAACCTTTCATGCCACCAGCACGGCACACCTGCAACACAGATAGAACCATTCTTTAGACAACTTTCTAACGGGAGTTACGTTCTAATAACGGACCAAAACTGTTGTGGCATGGTGCCAGGGAAAGCATATCTCGTAAGCGTTAGTTCCATGGTCACTTGCTGTATGCAAGTATTGTATCCAAACGGCCCTCCTGATACAGAGGCGACGATTTGGCCTTCTTTGAATATCTCTTCTATACGAATTGATACTTTAAGCAGAATGAAGTCTGTTCTATTACAGACAACCGTGCCTTTAACGTCATCAAAAGAAACGTATGATCTTCAAGTAGCAAGGACAACAGCAGAGATACATACACTTTTATCAACTAATTGCCCCATGCATTTTGTAGAAATGCTAAGCCAAATTCTAAATATGTCAGATACCAGTGGCATGGCACATGTATTTAAGACAATTTTTTCTGGACTGTTATTACCCTTCGAAGCAGTTGTGGGCATCTCTCCCAATTTTGTCCATTCTGTATTTGGCGGCCTACCACTACTTTTGGGACTCGTAGCAGGAATTTTATTTTTTGATCCTTTTGCTCCGATATGGCAAGCCAAGTCGCAGACAAGACTCCAGCAACGATGGAAGAAACGATCCTAGCTATACGCTATCGGGACCGCATAACTACAGTCCTTGGATTAGCCCGGCTAAGAGATCTGAATATGACCTGGTTTCTTTCATTCAGACCTATATGGCAAAACTGCATCTTACTTGTGCTTCGATGTAAGCTATGCGGAGAAGCATGCGTGTTTGACACCTGTCTTACACTACAATCAGCAGTACCAATGGATATCGATACTTTGCTAAGTCCTGTAACGGCTCATGCATCGTGTTGTCCCCAGCGGTTACCAATCCTGATGACGGCATTCGTTGAGACTTCACCACTATGATTAGGTGGCAGTGAAGTACGAAATGAGAGCAACATCACCCAGGTAGGACCTTCTGTGAGCATTGCTGGACCTGACATCGATGATAGCAATCATTCTCACGAGTGCACTGTTGCGGCATTTTCAAACTTGGTCGAACTTTCACCTGAAGCTGTAGACTGCTTTTTTGCACATCTGTCTGAAATGATGTTCTCCCCTGAACAGAAAGAATAACTTTTTAATCAACGAGCACACAGCGTTCCCTTGAACTCTGAATTCGGCCTTCGGCTTTGATAAACAAAAGCTACTGAAAGCAGTTGGAACTAATATCTCCCCTGAAAACGAAATTATTTTTTTTTCAACTTCCAAAATATTTACCTTTTTTCTGGCATATGTACTCTGTTTAAAGTAGAACTATTCTTAAAGAACAGAGCTTCTATTTTTAGTAATTCTAGAGACAATATATTACCTCGGCCTCTAGCACATTTACAAGCAATTGTATTTATATGTGATGGAATGGTCTCGACCTTCTTTTCTGTATTAAGAGCCATTTCATGTGTAATTTTTCGCAAATCGTTCAGCTAAATATATATGCATCCTTTTTTACTGAATGATTACACTGCTTGATAAGCGTACAGTACCAATAATCTTTCGTGTATTTCGCATACACCATTTTAAATGCAAAAAATGTATTTTGGGGTGGGTTGGAATACACATGCACCTTTAAATGTTTACTATTGCTTAGTTTTTAGTAATGATGGACATTAGATCGTGGAGTGGGTATTGTGTTTTTATCTAGGAACCTGAATCAATATTGCTATTTTATGCCCTTGTACGGCTATAATCAATAATATCCCTATAATGGCATAAGAATCAGATCCATATTTAAGTAAATAGCCCTTGCAGTCCAAGGCACGGCAGAAGCTACTTCCTTGGATTCCTAGAAAGCACAATGAGTTCTTTTGACACACCAAACCTCCAGCAACCTGGGAAATCCCCACTTGCTTTTGTTTTGATTTGTAGTAGAACTCCTTCGAGCACTGTAAGAACGGCCAGTTCTTAGTGACATCTTTATTGACGTCTTATGTCCAAACATTACGTCAAACTCGGCACCTTTCAGGTATAAATATACCAACGTTGCCTTAAGCAAACACATGGTGGTGGTTTTGGAGCAGAGCAGCTATCTACTTGCCCGAGAGCCCAGCTGATGTGAGAGCCCACGGACGCTGCCCCTCCTCTTTGACGCGCTGAGAAAGACGCTGTCTTTTCTCCTGCCGAGAAAATCCAGGTCCGGCATTTCCAGCCTACCCTTGCGGGTTGCTGGGATATCGAGTCCTGAGGAAAGAGATACCAGACCTCCTACATTCTATTCCCAAGGTACGGTGCTGACTAAACCCTTAAAGAGAATTCTTGAATCAGATTCTTGACAAAACCAACTTAACTTAAACTGCTACTTACTTACTCCTTCCCACGTATTAGGCTTAGGTCAGGTACACCGGGGTAGGCGTATTTTAGAAGCACCAGTTGAGTACGTTAGTCAATGTATATATGTATGTATATATTTTATCCATTTTAAAGTATCTTATGGCTAAGAAACCATATCAATGCTTTTACAGTATTATTTCATAATACTCCCTTTACGGTACGCACTTTACTTTACATTAAGTATTGCAATTTTAGCAATTCATTTCTCTTGAATGAGAAGGAAGACTGCTCAATAAACTATACCTTTTATTGAAAACGCCCGTCTCTCTCTTCTCTGCACTCTGGTGAAACTAAGAACGCACAATTGACTGAGTGAAATAGCTGTCTATTGTTTTCACACGACTCTAGAGATATATTCTTATTCTGAGGGAGCAAAGTTGTCATGTTATATGGTTGTCGGAAGCTAATCCCTTCTTGTCTATCCAGGGAGGTTAAACTCCTCCTCGTTTATTCGAGAAAGTTTCTAGTGACCTCTGAGCTAGCTGGCAAACCTTAAGTCTAATATAGTCAGTAGAGACCTAGTCGACCTGTGTCCTACGTCTACACCGCTGAATATTTTATTCCAATGCGCAGAGCCTATTTGGAATATAGGAACTACACTATACCAGTGCCTGTGCCATAGCAGCCAATCTCTGGGCTCGGACCTTGGGCAGGGGCACAGACACTCAGCACGACGAACAGAACAGCTGCAAACTGAGACAGAGATAGGGAATTGCTTGATAAAGGGAGGCAAGCAGGTGGGTTGGCAAAGCAATTCAAAGCACAAGCCATTTCTAAGTCAACTCTAAGCCAGGTGAGCCAGACACTTCCACAGATCTCAGCTTAAACCGGGCCCTTGAATCACCCCACTTCATCTTGCCCAACTACCACCCCGCTACCCTCTGCTATTCACTGCTATCCACTGCTACCAACGGAAAGATCCTGCTGGACAACCTGTTTCTACCGCTATAAGACTAGATACAGAAGCTCAGCACTGAGGTACAGCTCAGACATTCACCAAGAAACACAGCTGGCAACAGGCAACAAGCAGCCATCATGTATAAGGATTCGGCAATGACAACAATTAGTGCTCTGAAACAAAAAACATAACAACCAGCTCCCGACTCAGCTCACTGACACCAACCTCCCTTTCATCTCTCAGATATAGCCTCTGCCCCCTCACTCAGCTTCTAGAACAAGGTGTACGACCCTGCGAGGGCGGGAGAAGAAAGGGGAAAAAAGGAAAAGTAAAGGAAAAAATAGAAGGAAAAGGGGGGTACAATGAGATCCGGGAGTTCAAGGGATCCATTGGCACCTCTGAACTCTACCAAATGAGCCAGGAAAGCAAACAAAGGCAACAAGACAGCTAGTAAGGACCTTTAAGAAAACCAGTGAAGTCGACCTGAAGAAAGTAGGAGAGGGAGGAGGTGGTGAAACACAGCTGATCTCCTTGACCCCCCTCTCCCTAGGCTTTCTCACCCAAACCCAAATAAAAAGTCATCATTACATTTTAGGGGGGGGAGAAGTAAGTGGCTCAACTGGCACAGCTGCGAGCGTGAGCGTGAATACATTCACATTCACATTGATTAAGCCCAGTTACCAACCGAAAATGTACACAAAGTTTTCATTTATCAAGGACGCCGGCTCAGTTCTCTGCTTGAATAGCGGGAAAGTAAACAATCTGCCTACTCCGATGTATCCCAGAACCTATTTGCCGGCACAAAAACTACAACCAGAGTGAATGAAAGAGCTGACAAGAGGGTCGAAGAGAAAGCTGGCCACAGAGGAGACAGATGCTGAAGCCAGCGGCGGGAGGGAGGGCGAAGAAGTCCCAGATGCCACATCTATAGAAGAGCATAGAGAGCACCACAGCAGGGTGACCTCTACAAATATTAGACCATGCGTCCGGGAATTGGTCCTGGACCTGCCATCCATGACAAAGTCAATGGCTAACAAGAGGGAATACCAAGACCCTACCCAGAGTGCCCTGAACACCTGATCTATAATTAACTGGAACAGGAAGAGCACCCCAATATTATTAACCAGCGGAGTGGAAGTGCCTCTAGAGGACATCCAGAGTACCCTGAACATTGGATCCATAATGAACTGGAAAACGAAGAGCACCCCAAAACCAATAACCCTCAGAGTGGAAGTGCCTCCAGTTGATAGGCAAGGCACATCTGGTAATACAGAGGGAACCACAGAGAAACAAAAGTCTATCGAAGCACCTACTGTACTTAATGTACTGGAGGCGCCTGATACACCAGGGTCAGCACTCAGCGCACCAAGTGATCGTGACACGCGGGACATGGGTCCTAAAACAACAGCTGGAGAGGGGGCCTCCTGAGTACATCTGGAACACACATGCGAGAAAAATATACTCTCGAAACAAGATCATAGACAGGAGGGACTAGGGCTCAATAATCGAATGACTGAGCTTACCAATCATGGAGACAAAACAAAGGGACAGTCCCCAGACACCCCCACTGCAAAGCAAACTGTAGAACATGATTGTCCAGCTTACTACGCAAATGCCCAACAAGCCGAGCATCCTGGGCTCACTCCAGACCCCTCTCGAAGTCTTTCAGTGGCCCCAGCCAACTCTGCTTCCAATCCATCGAGGGCGATGGACCCAGAATGTTCATATCTCACACAAGAAGAGTGGGAAGAACTGATTGCTTCTTACACAGCAACCTCTCATGAGGCTCCACAAGAGGAGCTAACAGGCCTGAACAGCAATGCCTTGCATCGTACCCCCAGTAAAACAATACCGCAGGCTAAAGATGACATTTAGGTATCTCTCCTGCATACAATGCAAATGCCCGTGAATGCCATTCAATATCAATCGTACAAGATGGACCTCCAGCTGTCAGTCTTAAACTCACTCTCCATTTTGGACTCCAACATTGACCACAAGCTAGCTGAGCTGAACAATCTGGTCAGAAGTGCACAAAACAGAGACAAAATTCACTCAGTCAAATTGCACCTGTATAACAATTGTGGATAAGCTGGCCACACTTCCAATAGCAATGGATAATCTCCTCTAAGACATCAGGGAGGCTGTAAAAAATAGTCCATCAGTCGGCCTAGCCGAGAGTAAAAATAAAGCACGGAAGACGAACAACGAGGGAACCTTGACATCATGCCAGGGGCGCTCAATCCAAGTACAAGAAGCACAGCGGATGACGGAAATCGAGCACAAAATACTGCCAGGACCAAACGGTCATCCGTGGGACAGAGAATGTCAATCCCGATCAAAAAGTAACATAACAGCCTCACGGGAATCCCTGCAAAAGGAGGAACCATCGGAACATTGTCGCCCCTCAAAGCGGGGGGAGAAAGCAGAGAAAGAAGGGCCGCAAGCAAAAGGTAAACCTCTCCATAGAACCTAAAGGCAAGAACAATAAAGTTGGGGACTTGTCAATGGAACTAATACATGATGCGTCACCCCAAATGAGTTGTGAAACTGATACGGATCAGGACTCAAGATCCACCTTAAACCAGGGACAGTAGCACAGGATCCAAAGAAAAGATAATCATAAAAGAAAAACTCCCAACAGGGACATTCCCAAAAACAAAGCCGCCCCCCGATTAGCAACAAAATAGTTACAACACCTAACATCAGCGAAGACTTGACCAAGAACGAGAGTCAAAACACAAAACTGAACATCATAAGAAATAAAAAACCTTCCTCTAGCCTAGATAATGTGATAGGAACAGGCCACTCCCCAGGAGCCACACCAACAGCAAGTTCCGTAGGTCAGGAGTCAATACGTGATGAAGAACCGAGGGCCCAGGATCAGAGAACAACAAAAGGGAAATCCACTAGGCTAGAGAATAGGGATATTTAGGTAACCCCACAATCACTCTTATTCCGGAATACACATCTAGGGGCGCCTTCGATATACTAAATAGGGGTAACATACTACGACCTGATGAACGCCATCGATAGCCAAAAAAACATATCCTCTAATGATCTGGAGTCAGTAGAAATCATAGTCTCGCCAGAACATCCAGGGGTAGAAGCCACAAAAACAGTATGAGCCACAACAGAAATAGCTGAGAGAGTGCTCAATGAACAAGCAAACCTCAACAGCTGGGGCATAAAGCTCCAACCATTTGCAAAATCTAGATAGTCAGACCCTCTGGCTTCTGAACGCCAACAACGGAATGTAAGTAATAGGGACAACCTGACTCTCAATCGCTTACAGTACTTGAGGGGCTCGCAGCAATACTCCAGACACCACAGATCGAAAAGAGCAAGACACCAGAAGACAATACATTTCGAAAGATGTGACCCATCTTGATTGGAGCTGGCTGCCCAGGACCATAAACAACAAACCAGAAAAACATTGACAAAGCAGGCCCGATACCTGGAAAACCTCTGACACTCTCAAACTGTGCTCCTGGAATATTATTGGCCTAGGGGATAAGCTCACGGATACAGGACTGACAAACTACATGCAAAGATTCTACCTTATCGCATTGCAAGAAACATGGACCGACTCACCACCAGCACTTTCAGGCTACACCCTGAATTTCATCCCCCCTACACAGAGTGCAATATTTGGTCACAAGAAGGGAGGACTTGCTATATACAGCTCGATAAAAATCATATTTGCAGCAGTGCCTCTGGCACACAAACTATATCCACTAAATGCAATGCAAGCACTTCGGATCTCGATAAGGGAACAGGTTAAAAAAGAGGAGAACATTTTGATAAATCTCTACTTACACCCCCGAGGAAAGAAGCAAGGGGCACAACAGCTGAAAGAAGAGCTCACAAAATCACAGTCTGATCATCAGTGGCGACTTTAACCTAAACATGCTCAATAGCCCAACCATTGAAATCATCTCAGATGAGGACCGATTCGCCTGGGAAGCAAGCCCTCAAGATAATTCATCCGGAGGCAGAAGCACAAAAATGGCAAAGCGACTTCTAGCGACACTAGAATAACTGGGCCTTCGGGCACTTAACAGAAGATTCCCAGGTGACCACCCCCAAGCGGCAACATTCCATAGCACAACAACCAGCTCCACAATTGACTTCACCTTCCTCTCTAGTAATCTGTTCCAAACGGCAAGAGACTTTCAGATCCGCTCACTAAACTTCAGTGATCACTTACCCCAAGAAGTTACAATAGATGCCTTTACAATCCTAAACCCTCTTCAAGCCAAGGGGCACAACTCAGTCTATGCTGCGAACGAGAGGCGGATTAAATGCAAAAAAGAGGACCCTCACCGCCTTCTGCTCCATGCTAAGCAAGCTTTTTGTGAAGCGCAAAATGTAACAACAGAAGTAATCGAGAGCTGGAAGAAGTTGGTAGAAATACTGAAGTACCGAAAAATTATTTACCACCTCCCAATTATATAGTTATATCCACAACCAATCCCATTCCCATTACCAATAATCAGTCAGTTGGCAGTGTAGAAGATCCAAGCGTTTATTATAACAAACAAACTCTGCCAGAGGAGCTCCTTCGACCTAACCCCACGAGGTCTGCCAAGAAGACTGCTGGCACATTGTCAGAACATCACATATATACAGTTGCATTCTCGAAACCGTTACCCAAGATGGAAAAATACAAGTTGGTACAGGTTGGTGCAGAAGGAAAGACCATATATGGGAGACAAAGCGCTCTTGGTTTAGCTCATCCTAGATTAGCAAGGTCAAACGGGTGACTCCCTTCTGCTAACTCCGAGACTGTCCGCCTGCACCCCTCCCGGAATGTGCCTATCAGGCCTCCTCCTGCTACCTATAACCTTGACAGGCCTAACGAGCTGAAACAGCAATTTTGCAACAGTTGGGCTATTTCTCAGGAGAACGACTTCGGTGAAAGAAATGAATGGGGTCTGTTAATGTAAGGCTTCCAGCGAGGCCACAAAATGGCGTCGTCAAGTCAAGCAAGTGTAAAACATACAAAGCGGTGCAGGTTAGAAATCTGAAATACTGCAATACGAATTTGTGCTAGTGTTTGCGTATGTGTGCTAAGTAATTTAGATACATCATGCTAATTCTAAAGCATCGATTATATGCTTTGCATAACCGGAAATCAATTCCGGTTCCTCAAACCCTCCTTTTAGCGTGGTGTAGCTAAATACAAGGGCGGGCATTAATCTCTGAAATCCTCCTCGTTAATGGTCATTAATTCATGAATCTCCTGTTGCAGCATCTGGAGTTTGGCGGTAATTGGGGTAGGCACACACAGGGCCGTCACTCTGGAAGCACAGTAGGAGCAACAAGCCGGGCCACATTGTATTAGGACACAACAGGTAAAAATAACACCGGCTGCCCCACCCAAAATTAATAACAACTTCCATCCCCAGGTGGACAGGAGCCCCCAGAACCAATCGGACAGTGACCAGGACCCATTGTCAGTATGCATTTCGGACGCAATGCGATGCAACTCTTGGATGGCTAGATGAACAGTGGGGGCAGAGTCTGGAATATACATGCAGCAAGAGCTGCCAATCACTCAGCATGCTCCGCCTCGATCAGCCAAGATAACGGTCAAAACCATATGGTTTTGGAGCGCAACGAGCCTGGTCGCCTGAAGCTCAACCGTAAGATTGGCCAAGATATCAGTTGTGATGTTAATAACATTCTCCACTATTCTGGACAACCTCCTTATTTCTCTACTATTAAATATAGGCCCCCAGAATGGGACCAAACCTTTGCTAAAATCTGTGAACTCCTGCAAAGAGGTGTCGGTCTGATCGACTTCTGTTGCGATGAGCTGCCTACGCTGCCTGTTGGGTGCTGCACTCGCTGGGTGTAGCCGATGCGTTTTGTGATAGTCAGACGGTGTTATGTACACAGGCGGGTACAGGAAGGACAAATAGCAGTGCCCAGCCCAATCACGTGGCGACCAGGTATATGCATTTTCTCCACATACAAAATACACATTGAGTGGCGTTAACAATGGTGGACTGCTGACTTTCTTCATACGATAGGTATAATTGCAGATACTGTCACCAACCTGTACACGCCCTATCCCTTGTACCCAGAAATCGGGAGAAGTATTTAAAATAGGAATGGGCACAATGCGGTCACTTGTAACATTTCGTTCAACAAAAAGCTGGAAATATTGAGAAGCATTAAAGTAGCTAAAATCATAGAGTTCATCCTGCAGCCAGGTAGTGTTCCTAACCTCCATGTACCTATTCATACATGCCTGAGGATCTATAGATCCCCGTCCCCTGTTACCTTGTGGGTCGAATCCCCTATGTGCCTCGAAATCTGCTAAAATCATGATGTAGTCATTTACATCGTAATGCCTTCGATTGTCTATATAGTGATGGTACATGGCGGAAAACAGTTTAAACCATGCTTCACAGCTCCCTAGATAGGACAAGGATAGTGAGAGGAACAAATCGTGATTATGCACAACAGAAGGCAGAAGCCCACAAACCCAGCAATCAGTAGTGTTGGTAGCACTGTGTGTTTGATGAAGGATTTCAACAAATACATTTTTCGCATAGGTCTGGCGATGTCGTTCTTTGTGAGGTGCTAGGGTGAACAGCAAATGCTCAGGTGGTGCAACAGTAGAGGGTAAAAAAATTTGCAAAGGGTATTTATGCTCTAGATATATGAATACACCCATAAAAACAGCAATTATAACAGTCATAACCAACACAAAGGCTACCTTGACCCTGGTGGTCCAGGTTGAGAACATTGGTTCGTAGAATGGTACGTGTCGGGCTGCAATGGGAAATTCTTCTTCTAAGACAATACGACCAAAAGGGTACATTCCTAGCTAAAAGTCCAAAGATAATCTTGGGCCTAGCAGTCTGTTCTGCCAGAGGGTTCTTCTCCCTGTGACGGCAGAGTCTCACAGGTAGACTCCTATCGTTCATCTCAAGCAAACAAAGAGTGGTGGTCAAAATGTATTCTGTTGTGCAACCTGGCCGTTCACAATAGCTGGTCTTCTTTCTGAACAGAGCACAGTGAGCAAAGTTCCAGCTCTCAACGGGTTCAGTCCAGTGTCTCGCTCAGCACCTCAGACCAGCAAACTAGCAAACCCTATCTAGTCAATCGAGTCTTTCCTTATCTCCTAGTGGTGGGTTCTGAGGCACCATGATGTTTTCTTGGCCGCATGTTGTATCGCACATGACCCGGAACTTCCTGATCAGAAAATAGTACTGCAGGTATCTCTCTTGCATTAGAACTTTCGCTTGCCGGGGAACTCAAAACAGGATTCAAAGCAATTGCAGATTCAGCAGAGACAGGTTCACCTGATCTCGTCACTCCCTCCTCTTGCCTTTGTTCAATCTCGCAGGCATCAGAGAAGGGTACGAATGCAGCTGCTCTCTCAGTTTCCTGCGTCAGAATTCCCCCTGGGCGTTGCTGATCATATGGAAGTGGAAGCGGCAGCTTCTTCAGATGGGAGACGTAGATCCAGTGTTTCCTCCCATCCACTTTGACCGCCGTCCGGGTGGCTAACAGAATCTGCCGTGGCTCAGACCACCTCGGAGCCAAGCTGGTGTCTTGTTCAAACTTCTTGACTAGAACCCACTGACCGGGTTGTAGTCAATGTCCGGGGCCCTCTGGCAGAGGCTGCAGCGTGGAAGCTACCTGCTGATGAATAGAATGGAGATCTTTAGTCAAAGCATACAGGTAATCGATCAACATAGGATATTCAATATCAGAAAAGGACCGTGGCCTGGGTACCCCCCATACATTAGCGGGCCTGCCAAAGGTAATCTCATATGGAGAAGGGCCAGAGCGAGAGTGAGGGTAACTCGTAGTGACATGAGGGCTAAGGGCAAAGTGTCAGGCCATTTCAACCCTGTGTTTTCCTGAATCTTGGCCATTTTGAGCTTAAGTATCCCATTATACTTCTCCACGAGCCCTGCTGATTGTGGATGCCGGGCAGCATGGAATTTCTGTTTTATCTGTAAACCATCACAAATATGCTTAACAAGGGCCCCATGGAAGGGCCCCCTATTGTCTGACCAGATCAAGCTTGGCACAAACTCCTTGAGAAGGGCCTTTGCTGTGGCCATAGCAGTATTCTCCTTAGTAGGGTAGGCCTCAACCCATTTGCTAAAAGCACAAACCACCACCAGGACGTATTTCAGGTTATTAACACGCTCCATGTGGATGTAATCCATCTGGAGTACTTCAAAAGGCAGAGTTGGAGGTGCAAAATTCCCACTCAGGACATTTTCTTCCTTCCCCGGGTTGTGTTGCAAGCAGATCATGCAGTATTGGACCAACTGGACAGCAGTCCTTTGAATATTAGGGTTGTTCCAAACTGGGTCCAGGAGCCCGCAAATACCTTTTGCTCCTATGTGGGCAGGGCCGTGTGCCATGGTCACAACGGCCTGCACTAGTGCATTGGGCAGTAACCACCTTTGTTTTTCTGTCCGATCAACCCAACAATTGTTTTCATCCAGTCTTCCTACCTCCTTTTCCCATTTCTCTAATTCTGCGGGGGTAGCCTCTTTTTGTAATTCTCTCACACTTTCCATAGTATTATCAAACAATTTAGATTCCTCCACCCATCTCGCGGAGGAGGTCACAAACATAGCTGACATTGGGGATTGAGCTGTCTGTTTGGCCACCTGATCTGCAAAAGCATTTCCCTCCCCCACCTCGTCCACTATTGCTTTGTGTGCACTGCATTTGATGATGGCTAATTTCTTGGGCAGAGTGAGGGCATCTAACAGTCGTAAAACCAGGGGGCCGTTCTGTATTTTCTGACCGTGGGAAGTAAGGAAACCCCACTCCCTCCACAGCCGCCCAAAGCTATGGGCCACGCCGAAGGCGTATTGGCTGTCTGTGTAGATGTTAACTTCGAGTCCTTCACTCAATTCGCAGGCTCGTAGTAAGGCCATAAGTTCAGCAGCTTGGGCTGGTCGGTGAGGTACTCGGAATGTTTTGACTACTGTCTTCAAGGTCATAATTGCATATCCAGCTGTTGTTGTTCCGTCTGCTAGTTTAAACAGGACCCATCCACATATAACTCCCCCTGAGAATCAGATAGAGGGGTGTCAGTAAGGTCAATTCTGCCTTTAGTTTCTTCTTCAGTACGGTAAATGCAATCATGTTTGTCATTGGTAGGTTCACTCGGAGGGAGTGGTAACAGTGTAGCCGGATTTAGTGTTGCGCATCGTGTGATTGTGATGTGTGGTGCAAACAATGTTAATTCATATCCAGTGAGGCGTGCACTTGTAAGATGCTGTGTCTTGGTCTTATTCAACAATGTGTTCACAGCACGCGGCACCATCACCGTCAGATTACAATTTAGAACGAGTCCTTCCGACTGCCTGATAGCCACTGCGACAGCTGCTGTGGCCCTCAGACAGCTAGGAAGTGCTCTGGCGACATTATCCAGTGTGGCTGACAGATAAGCGCAAGGTCTTTGCTTAACACCAAAGTGTCCGTGTTAGTCGTCTACCCTCCTTCGACAGTAGATGACCTAGGTAGGTTACCTCCTGTCGACAGTATTGGAATTTAGATAAAGATACCTTGTTCTCTTTATCAGCCAAATGGTGTAGCAATTTAACAGTGGCCGCTTTGCAGCCATCTTCTGTGTCCGAAGCAATGAGCAAGTCATCCACATATTGCAACAAGACGTTGCCTTCCGGCAAGTCTAGATCATCCAGCAAAGCCTTAAGGGCTTGGCTATATATGCTCGGGCTTTCAGTATAGCCTTGAGGTGCGCGACAGAAGCGGAAGCTTCGTCCAGATAACGAGAATCCGAAAATCTGTCTGCTATCAGGATGGATAGGGATGCTGAAGAAGGCATTTGTCAGGTCTATGACTGAAAAATACTGGGCAGTTGGTGGAATCATAGTGAGGATCGTAGTGATGTCCGACACCACAGGATACTGTGGTACTACAATCTTATTAACGGCCCTAAGGTAAATCACAAAACGATAAGCGTCACCATGTCCCTGTGAACCGGAGTCAGAATTCTTTTTTAAAATCGGGAGGATCGGGCTATTGCAAACATTAGCAGCCGTTTCTTCCACCACCCCTTTGTCGATGAGATCTTGAATAATGGACAGCAGAGCCCGTTCACCGGCTGGTGCTATTTTGTACTGCGGGATGCGTGGCAATTTCGCACCTGGTTTCAGTGTAATATGAACTGGGGGAATATCCAACTTACCCACATCAGCATCCCCTGTTGCCCATAAAGTCGCGGGAATGTCATCAAACTCAGGGGGAAGAAATTCGTTTTTAGCAAAACATTGTTTCATGTGGTCAGCGTAGGGTTGTATTGTTAAATAAACCCCGTCAGCAGAGCAATGTATTGTTGCATTTAATTTCTTTAACATATCCAAGCCCAGCAAGTTCTCCCCACAAAGTGAGGTTAGCAGAAGAGGTGTGTCAATAGTGGCGGGATCGATCGTGAAGGGAAGAGGTTTTGAGATGGGACTGACAACTGGGACTCCCGAGAATCCCACTGAGACATTATTTTGCCCGGACAGAGCCGCCCCTGGAACCAATGATCGAGCAACTGAACTATTCATTGCTCCCGTGTCCATTAGGAAATTCTCAGAAGTCCCCATCACTTCCCCTTTTACATAAGGTCCCTTTTGATTGACCGGGATCGACACTTGGCCCCTACTCTGTCCCTGGCTGTCCTATGCGTGGTCATACGCATCCTGATCCTCATATGCGCAATCCTCGTGATAGTATTGCTTGCCTTGGTGACTATCGAAATGATTTCGTTCAGACTTGCCTGATCCTTCCTCTCTGTGCATATCACTCCGATCGGGGCTGCCTCGTCCTCGCCCTCGCCCTTGGACTGCACCGTTCTGGGCAAGCAACAACGGGCACTGTGCTTTCCAATGTCCCTCCTCTCTACAGTAGGAACATTGGTTTAAACCCACAGTTGGAGCCTCGCCCGTGCCTCGGCCTGCACCCGCCCCTCTGGACATGGGCCCTCTGGCTCCTCTCCCCCCTCCTTGTCCCCGGACTACTTGCTGAAGCAACACCCGAGTTTTGAGGTCTTTGGCCTTTTTCTCTGCCTTTTCCTTGCTCTCGTTCTCTCTATGTTCAGAGTACTGGGCCATGCTCAAAATTACAGCAGGGGTGGATGTAGTCCAGGTACTTTCTGTGCCTGTAATCGTGCGGAAATTTCCGGAGCCAGGTTCGTAACAAACCTGTTCACGAACAACCTAGTTCCACCCTCCGTAGCCAAATCCTGTCCGCTAAAGTCAATGAAGACTCCTTCGAACCTTGTGAAGAAGTCGTATACACTTTCATCCTTTTTCTGTCTGCAAGCCGTCAGTTTATCCCAGTCAACCTTCCGCTGAGGTATCAAAGTGTGCATAAATGCTATTATTTTCACCGGCAGCGATGTTATTTCAAGCCTAGGCTTATCTCCTGGTTTGCGATCCCGGTCCCAACCTCTCAAGTCTTCCCAGGTCCCCCCTAGTTCAGCGTGATCAGCGTTGTGCACCTGCTGCCATATATCAACAGTAACAAGTAACCCAAAGAATAATTCGACATCTGCCAGGGTCATGACGGCAGATGCCGCAGCTTCAGTCAGTTCTTTATATTAGGCAGTAGGATTTTTACGGGGGTCAGGTAGTTGGGATTTCAGAGCGAGGACCTCACTTCTTTTCCACGGAGTGTATACCCATTGCTCCTGAAACCGGGCGTCTATCCGAGCCCGTACTATCTGTTGGTTATCATCGCGTAGTTCGGGAACTTCAGGATGATAGCTAGGGTGTACCTCTCGCATGGGATGCTGTGAAGTCCAAAGGGGGCTCTTTAAGAACATCCTGCCTCGATATTGAACCAGGGTGACTACGTTCTTGTACACTTCCTCCGGTATCATGTTAAATTTATGGGTCCAATCTTGAATGTTATATAGTATCTGAGGAGCGCTTCCATTATCGAAGCTGACCTCGCAAGACCCTATGACAGTGTTTCCCAAACTGTGGTCCGCGGACCCCCAGGGGTCCTTGACACATTCCCAGGGGGTCCGTAGGCAACAGTTTTATAAGCACATAAACGTTTCTTGTATAATTAGCAGCTTTCCAGCAACAATAAAAATGTCAAGAGAATGCCAGTGATTAATGTATCTGCTGGAGAGCAGGAGAGTTTTGTTCAGTGGCAGCTTTGATTTAACTAATGTAGCACAGAGGGTTAATGTGCCTACTGCAAAGAACGTGTAACATGCATCTTGAAAAGCAGTATTTTATGTGCCTCGGTTCGTGGTTACTGCTTTTGTCACAGAGATTCTTTTGTTACTGTGCACTTCATAAGTGACAATCGTAATCTAGCAGAGGGACCTATAAACTGTCATCAAAGAGCTGCTTGCAAACTGCATGGTACCAGTTAGTAACTTAGGGGCATATTATCAAGGGGATTTATAAGACAAGAAAGCGGAGATAAAATTATCTCCCTATTACCTAGCTGTCGCTAACACCAGTTAGCGACAGCTAGTAGGAGATAGCGACCATCTTGGGCCCCACTTTGCATGGCAGTGATATTTATCACTAATGACATGCAAAGTGGGCGTGCCAAGATGTTAGTGACTGGAAACAGTCGCTAACATCGCTATCTCCTATTACCAACTTTTGGAGATATTCGCGCTAAGCGCGAATATCTCCAAAAGCTAACACCTGCTCTGAGCAGTTCTTAGCCATGTTATCCAATGGGAGGTGGATATTATGGCTAAGAGCATTAGCTCGGTAATGCATGAATATCGCTGACTTTTCAGCGATATTCATCCATTGCGGCCGATTTTTATCGCATTTGCTATAAACCTTGGTAATACCAAGGTTTATCTGCGATAAAAATCGCCGCAGCTCAGCGGTAAATTTTTGTCTCTAACCAAGCAATAGCGATAATTATCGCTTTTGCTTGGTAATATGCCCCTTAATTTTTGTCCCAGTTATTCATTATCCTGATGCTGCTAAAAAGATATATTTGGGTGGAAATACATTTTTAATGTTAAAGTCAGTGCTAGCCACTGTGTTATGTTCTGAATACTGAGTTTGTGCTTTTCCAGACCAAGCACTCTTTAAACATTTTATATACGCACTGATTTACATGTTTGATTCAATGTCTCTATATGTGTGTGATGTAAAATGCACTGACATTCTACAATGGTATGAGAGATGCTATAAAACAAATGAAATACATGTGATAGAGGGGCTATTACTTCAATATAAAATACTAAGGGCCAGATGTACGATCTGTTTTTATATGCGCGAACGGGTTCGCGAGCCCGTTTGCGTATGCAAAAACCTATTGGGCCATGTGCATAGCCTAATTCGCAAGTCGCAATTTGTTTGCGACTCTCTAAATAGGTTTTGCAACTTGCTATTTGGAAGGGGCATTCCCTTCCAAATAGCGAGTCTCAAAACCATGTACAAAAGTTTTGCGGTCGCAAAACAGTCACAATTACCACCTACTTCAAGTAGATGGTAATGCATTTGAAAATGGGAAGGGGACCCCTTCCCCTTTGCAAATGCATGAAAAATTATTTTTTAAGGGCAGGCAGTGGTCCCAGGGACCTCTGCCTGCCCTTAGAAAATGAAACGAAAACGTTTTATTTTGCTTTTTTTTAAAATGCATTGTAAACAGGCTGCATTTTTTTTTTAAACTGCTTTATTTAAAAGCAGTCCGAGACATGGTAGCCTGCAGAGCCCAGCAGGCCACCATCGCTGGGAGGGCTGGCATTCCCAATGGGCTTGCAAATTGCGAGAGGCTCATTAATATTAATGAACCTCACAATTTGCAACCCCATTGGGAATCCCAAACAGTGTTAAACACACTGTTGTACATTTCATTTAGCAACTCGCTATTTTCCACTCGCAATGTGTCGCCAATTGCGAGGCGCTAAATGAAATGGTCGTACATCTGGCCCCAAAATGCTTAGTACTTTGAGTATTTGTTTTGTGTGCACACGTGTGTATTTTTTTCGAATTACTGTTTTAATGTTTGAAATGTAACTCATACATATTGCTTGGGGGTCCCCGGCTTCCAGTGGTGACTCAATGGGGGTCCTCAGGAGTCAAAAGTTTATGAACCACTGCCCTATGAGGAAATTGGACATTTGGAACAACACATGTTGCTGCATTACCGGTTCTAAATCTTTTACGGTACTCCATATGTCAGCCACAGTGTACACATCGCTCCGAATCCATCTAACGGCCTGATCTGCTAATGCTTACTTCTCACCATATGCCACAGATGATCTAGTGAATAGTCGTTTACCATCCAACCCTCCTGATTCCCCTTTTGGTGTCTGTTCTGACGTACCGGTTGTTGTGCTGGCCGATTGAGATGTCCATATGGGACTCGGGACGCTTAACTGTATGCGAGGCGATTCTAGAGCATGCCCAGGGTCAGGGACAAGGGTGGCCAGGTCCCTCATTGAGGTAGATGGGGCGCTGGCATTTCCCTGGGGGTGAGAGAGCCTTATTCCTCCGGCGCGGAGACTTGGGGCGCAGCCACCACTTGAACAGGCACCGCGGGGTATATGCGCTGCGGGGCATATGGCGGGGGAGGTCTTTTATCTAACAGATCCTCTATCTCATCCTCGGCCTCATTTCGCGTTACATAGCTCTTATCCACCTGCAACCTAAATTGTCTATCTGCATACTCAATATTCTTCTCTGTCCTGTTTTTGTCATGCGCAATGGCTTTCTGGGTTACAGTTTGCTCTTGCTGTATCTTGAGAAGTTTTTCTGACCGAATGCGTCTTCTCTTTGCCTCCTTCTGCCATTTGTTAAGAGTGTCAAACATGGCCTGTCTGTTGCGTTTAGCAAAAAGACGCTCTTTTAAATACTGAATCTTTTTCTCATCAAAAGACCCAGTTTTCGGCCACTGTAGTTCCACATTATCCTTTGTATACTTGTGCCACAAAGAATTGAAAAGAAGGGGGCCTATACGGTGCTTGCAATACATATCGTGACTGGGTGTTCCTTCCAAAGGGGCTGGCTGGCTTTCGTCCAACCTCGTGCGCCCTCGGTGAACACAGCCAAAGCATAATTTACTAAGACACGGCATTGCCCTTCTCTACCCCACTCGAGCTGAAAAGGAATCGGGTATTATTATTCACAAAAATAGAAGAATCAATGGTTATTAATCACAACCCTCTCATACACATGGCCATGTCTTCATTCATAGTCACTCTTACGTTGCAAAAACAAACCTTCAATTCAACATAAAAACGAAAAAAACAGATATTTGTAAACGTAAAACGAAAATACAGATATTTGCAAACAAGAGGTGGAGCCCGTCGACTCCCACCTATGGAGAACCCTTTTTCAAATATTCAAAGCTGCAAAGAACGCCTTCTGACAACAGTCTTGTCCTTAGACTGCCTAGAGATAGCTACACAGGTTTCTAAACCACAGACCAACCTACAGGCCATCCGACAGTATTCATGGTTCACCTCCGAACTATGCTGGCTAAGCCCGCTTTTTCAAGCGCCGCTCCAGACTTGTTAGAGTGCTACCCAATCTCAACTGCCGGCGTTCCAGAGAACAGTCCGGCCGAGTGAGAACTCCAGCTCCCACAAAGGCATCTAGTCTCTATCTCCAGTGATCCCACACAAATCAAACAAGAGGCATCTGCACGTGCAATTTCAATGTTGCCCCGTCAGACCCTATATTCAGAGTTTCTCCATGAACACAGGTCACCAAATGCCAAGTACCAAATCCAAAGTTTCAAACGTGATCCAACACAAAACGAGACAAGACACTCACCTGGTGCACGCAGGTCAGATTGCACGTTCTTCACTGCCAACTCTTGTTAAGGCCAACGTGGCTGGTTCTCGGGTCACACCCGAAGGACTCCGGCATGGGGCCACTAGCAGCTGAGGTTCTCTGGATCGGGAAAGCGGAGCAAACCCCGAATTCTCATTGGTCTATTCTGCAACCCCCCCGATCGAGATCACCCCTTTCAATGTCCCCTTTCTTATCTGAATACAGAGGGACAACCCCAACGCGGAGTCCCGGCGGAGTCGCCAACTTAAGTACCGAAAAATTATTTACCACCTCCCAATTATAGTTATATCCACAACCAATCCCATTCCCATTACCAATAATCAGTCAGTTGGCAGTGTAGAAGGTCCAAGCGTTTATTGTAACAAACAAACTCTGCCAGAGGAGCTCCTTGCGACCTAACCACATGAGGTCCGCCAAGAAGACTGCTGGCACATTGTCAGAACATCACATATATACAGTTGCATTCTCGAAACCGTTACCCAAGATGGAAAAATACAAGTTGTTACAGGTTGGTGCAGAAGGAAAGACCATATATGGGAGACAAAGCGCTCTTGGTTTAGCTCATCCAAGATTAGCAAGGTTGTACGGGTGACTCCCTTCTGCTAACTCCGAGACTGTCCGCCCCGCACCCCTCCCGGAATGTACCTATCAGGCCTCCTCCTGCTACCTATAACCTTGACAGGCCTAACGAGCTGAAACAGCAGTTTTGCAACAGTTGGGCTATTTCTCAGGAGAACGACTTCAGTGAAAGAAATGAATGGGGTCTGTTAATGTAAGGCTTCGAGCGAGGCCACAAAATAGCGTCGGTCAAGTCAAGCAAGTGTAAAACGTGCAAAGCGGTGCAGGCTAGAAATCTGAAATACTGCAATACGAATTTGTGCTAGTGTTTGCGTATGTGTGCTAAGTAATTTAGATACATCATGCTAATTCTAAAGCATCGATTATATGCTTTGCATAACCGGAAATCAATTCCGTTTCCTCAATACTACGCAACAATATGGGAACAAAACAGAGAAACAGCCGGTGTGAAGGAGCTTGTAAACCGGAGAAGTACTTGAGTCACTACAATTTTAGAAACAATCCCCATCTAAAAAACCTAAAGACCCTCATCAGTCAAGCATTACGATGTTTGAGGGCAGATCCTGCTGCCAAAGAAGAGTTGCTGCGGCTAAAGCGCGACCGCAGGAGGCTGATCTGGCAACTTAAGCGAGAAGCAGAAGAGTCTGTCTAGGCCAAACTATTACATGATGCCAAAACTAACAACAGTGCCCAATTCTGGCAAAAGATCAACAATCTGACTCAGGAGCGGAGTCAAGACATAAACTCTGAAGAAGACAACTAGACAACTTTCCTTAGCATGCATTTTAACAAAACCAACATAAATAGCCATAAAATATCTAATTCCGCAAAGGCCACGGAGGGAACAATTAAAGCTGTGCAATGAACATCACGGTCTCCAGCAATTAGATCAGGTAATCATAATCACAAATGCATTGATTTGCAATAGAATCTCAAAGAGGAGACGCGAGGGGGCACCCAGACCAAATGGGATTCCCCCCATTCTGTTCAAGGAAGAGCGGAATACTGGGCCGTTGCACTAAAACAAATGTTTGAAAAAATCTTACAGACATCAATAATTCCATCATCATGGAGGGGTGCTATCATTATGCCTATTTATAAAAAAGGAAACAGAAACAATCCGAAAAACTATCGGCTAGTGGACTTGCTCGACAATGAGGCCAAATACTTTGCGGGTCTCTTACTTGAGGAATTGACATCATGGGCGGCAGAGGTTTCAGCAATCCCATACAATCAAACAGGCTTCTGTAAAGGTATGGGGACGTCCACAAATATATTAGCTCTTTCTCTACTAATCGATGCTGCCCTTGAAGCGAAGCGACCCCTATATTTATGTTACAACGACTTCAGCTCTGCATTCGACCATGTTAACAGAAATCTCCTGTGGGAAAAACTAAAAAAGCTGAACATTCCCCCGCTACTCTTAAAACAACTAATTCTCCTGCACAGCGAGACATGGGTGCAAGTCAAACTAGGGTCTAATGAATACTTAACAAAGAATATCCCAACAAGGACAGGGGTAAAACAAGGCTGCGTACTTGCCCCAATACTCTTTAATCTTTTTATGGGAGAGTTATGAATGTTGCGAAATGAATGCAATTCGCATGCACCAAAGCTTGGGAGTACCCAGCTTTCGAACCTTTTTTATGCAGACGACTTGCTGCTTATTAGCCGGACCCCTGTAGGCTTACTGTGGCTACTGGACATCACGTTGAGATACTCTGCAGCTAATGGGCTTACCATCAATCAAGAAAAATCTACTTTTATGTGCATCAACCTCCCCAAAAAGAAAATATCAAGGAAGCTCGAAATGGTCTATAAATATAGATAATTCGGGGTCATCATAGACTGTAAAGGCAACTTCAAGCCACAATGCAATGCCATAAAGAGGAGAGTGCTAATGATTGCAGTGGCATTCAGAAACTTAAAAAAACGTGGTCAACGGTCCAAGCCTATTACCCCTCATAAAGATGATCCAGGCAAAACTAATCCCAGCCATCACTTACGGCAGCGAAGCCATGAGGGGGAGGGACGCCGCCTCAGTAGATGGAATGGTAGCTAAGACGCTGCGTATGATCTTTGGCCTTCCTAGGTTCACATCGCCCGCACATATGAGACTAGAACTCTTGCTGCCAAAAGAAGAGCTGGCACACAAAGGAACATACATGGCACAAAGTTAGCAAGGGTGCTCCGAAAACACTAAATGCCCGTCTGTGGAAGGAACTCCTGGATAAAGAAACCTGCCCGGCAAGGCTGTACTTGGAGGCCGCCATGGATCAACTTGGCCTACGGCAACTATGTGAATTCCCAGGCTCTCCAGCAGGCTTCAAAAAGGTGGTCAACAAGACAGTCCGAAAGGAATCATTGCTGCAGGATAAAGCCGCCTTGACAGAGAGAGCACAAGGCTGGCTTACAGTCCAATTGTACATCAAGCCCTCGCCCAAGCATATCTACAGACAGGCTTCTCAAAAAAACACAAAAGAGAAGTTCCTGAAATTCTGCCTAGGGTTACTGCCTTCCGTGACCCACCTACCACCGTGGCTACGCCCTCAGCTACCAACAAAATGGCAACTTTGCAGGAACACCCAAGTGGATACCGTACATCTCATCACCATCTGCAGCGAACTCGAACAAGAACGCCGCTCCCTCTTGAGACCACTCTTTAACAAACGCAGGATACGGACCTGCTGGCAAGAGGTTTTGGCTTGTTTCCAAGGTGATGACATCCAACTGAGCTGCCGAATGGTAAAATTCCTTGAAGTGGCAGAAACCTTAAAGCTTCGAAAGACAGCCAAAAATTTAGAAGCATCGCTTAGGGTGAGAGGAACAAACTCACTCCATCTCCCAATGAGAAACACTAGCCGGCAATGGCAATGAAACAAGTGGCATAATGTCGGCATGAGTTGCGCCCAAAAGCTGCTAAGCAATCCTAATCCAACCTTACGAGAGCAAGGCCCTATCAGAGAAACTGACAGGCACCAACGCCTACTGTTTTTTCACCAACAGGAACGACAACAGCTGCACTCTTAAGGAGAGAGAGAAACAAACTTGACGCCCACTTATGATGCAAGCATGCAGGGCCCCAACAGATGGGCCATGTATCCTCCTCCAAACCATCATCAGATAATGCCCTGCAACATCGTACCGCACTCAATCATACCAGCCCCTTGACCAACGAGATTTAAAGTGCACTTGCACCGAGTTTTAGCGTGCCCCAATTAACAATTGCTCCTAGAAAGTTCAAGCACTGCTCCAGTCATTTGGTGAGGATGAATAATATGCTGCACCTCGTAGTCCAATTCAAACAGAACGGCCATAATTTTATCCAAACTTCACGTCCCAGCTGCCAAGCCCAGGTGGAGGGCAATTTTGAAAGCAACCAGACACTTTGAACTATACGGACTAATACTGACCACACCATAGGGATACCCCTTACTGTCAATAGGATTAATCTCCTTTTTCTAAATATGTGTTAACGGAAAGGGCACTTACTCAAATGCTATTAACACACTGGCACTTAATCACCATACCACTCTGTTGGCAACAAGGACCAACTTGTATTTATTCTGTAAAATAGGCTGGCTATTTGCATTTATATTTTATTTTATCTTTGACGCTGCTATTTCAGCATGCTTTTTTATGGATGGATTTATTGTCTTAATAGGTGTGAACTTTGTTTTATCAAATTGAATCTTTTTCTGCATTGTAAAGGTTTTAAATAACCATGTACAATAAAGTATTACCAGTTGCCCTTATATGATGTTGGGGCTGAGGCTGGAGCGATGTGAACAATGTCACTGCACACAGGATAATGTATGTTAAGAATTGGGTAGTTGCCACCCCCACCCCCCCTTTTGGAGATTGCACTATGGTATTTTCTGTTTAGAGTTCCTGTTGAACTTGCTTTCATGGTTTGGTCCTCTGATGTTTTCCGGGGGAACCTAGTATTGGGGAGTTCTGTTAGTTTCACAGGCTCAGCTATAGATTGCATGTCACCAGATAGTCCTAGAATCATATATGATCAGGGTCGATCATTCCTCTTGAGATATGATGGCATCCCCTAACAGATATATGTACAGCTCATGGAATATAAGAGGACTGGGTTCTGTTCATAAAAAGTATAAATTACTAGTGCAGCTAAACAGAAGGAAAATGAATATTGCGTTCCTTCAGGAAACCCACTTAAGCCATGAGAGGACAATTGTTTTTCACATTCTACTTGGCCTTTGCACGTGGAACCGCGATATGGGTTAGAAGTGGTACCCCTTTCAAGTTACTGGAGAAAAAGATTGATTTAATTGGCAGGTATGTCTTAATACATGGTTTATTAGATGGGGAACACATTGTGATGGGAAGCATATACGCTCCAAACACTGATCAGAAAAAATTTCTGGGAGCCGTTAGCACGGTTTTAATGGGATGGGAAGAATATCCCTGGGTGCTGGGTGGCGATTTCAACGCAGTGCTTGATGTTGATTTAGACAGTTCGTACCCCCCTTTACACAATATGGGATGTAAAAAATTGGCGGAAGCACTCAACGGATGGGCAGTTGGATGGGGGATGGGGTACACATGGCGTGTTCCACATCCCAATAGCAGGGAATACTCATTCTACTCACTGCCTCATAGGTTACATACCACCATTGACAGAATATTTTAATCCTTGACTTTACTTGGCCTAGTAAGCGACTCAATGCCCTTGGGCAAAACACCATCAGATCACAATCCCATAGAACTTACCTTACGATGGGGTAGGATTCCTGCTCCGGTACCGACCTGGAAAATGCAGCCCCTGTTATTAGAAGACCCAGTCTTTCGTAGCACGCTATCCACAGCCATGGACAATTACTTTTTTTGACAATGCGGATACACGCGAGTACGCGTCAAATTGAATGGGATGCCTTTAAGATTGTAATAAGGGGGTAGCACTTAGCACGAAAGCGGGAGCACGACTCGCTCTCATTGAACAGCTTACAGAGGCCAAAAGACGATTGGGTAGATTAGAACAGGAAACTGAATAGAACGATATACAACAGGCACAATTACAAGAAGCACATATAAAATAAGCCAAACTTTTAGAAGACCTGTGTGTACTAGACTATCGTCTTTACACCCAGAAAAAACATGCCACAGCAGATAGAGCAGGCCCCCTTCTAGGGGGTGATGGTCTGCCTATCAAATTTTATGCAAATTACTCTGACTTGCTGGTACCTCACTTACAATGGCTGTATAAGATATTGTTAGATACTGGTGCACTGTAATGTAATGTAAATTGGCCTTTGTACCGCGCAGCTATCACACCATGGAGCATCTTGGCCTCTATACTGATCAGGAGGATCTAAATGCTGATCAGATTACTTTCACTAGTCCTGCTAAGATGTTTATACTAAAGCTCTGGCACAGGTGTCGGGGAGATTGAAAATCCAGGTCTTTAATGCCTTACGGAACTCAGATTCTCGTTCCATTGTGGGAAGATGTGTGGGGAGTTTATTCCATGCCTTGGACCCAAAGACCGGCAGAGATTTGCCACCCCTCGTGCTGAGTCTAAAAGCTGGAACAGTCAGCAAATTGGCATTTGAGTACCTCAAAGTCCGCAAGGGATAGTATCGGGAGAACCTCCTTTGTATGTACTTTGGTCCTTGAGCATGGAAAGCTCAAAAGATAATAAGCAGGACCTTGAAAAGGACCCGTTTGATTACTCCCACTTACAACAATGCAGGTGACTGTGGTCCCGCTCCTGAAGCCAGGCTGTGATGGTGTAGACATGGCGGGATAGAGACCACTTTCGCTTCTCAACACGGACTATAAAATACTGAGTAAATTGTTCGCAAACAGACTATGCCCATATATACCGCATTTGATAAACACTGATCAATGTGGATTTGTGCCAGGCAGAAGCACGGCGCTTAATATTAGGAGGTTGCACACAAATCATGACATGTACGCCAGCAACAGACAAGGCAAGGGGATGTATTTCGCTTGATCTACGACAAGCCTTTGACTTCCTACACTGGCATTATATGTTTTAAACTCTTTCCAGGTTTGGCATACCAGCAGCATATACAAAGTGGGTACAACTGCTTTATTTGAACCACACAGAGCGAGCACGTACGGGACAGCACATCTCACAGCAGTACAGTGTTGCTCGGGGTACCAGGCAGGGCTTTCGCCATTATTATTTATTTTACCTTCAGAGCCTCTCTTGCATAAACTCCGGAACATGACGGGACACAAGGTACTTGTGATGGGACCCAGTACACATATTGTCTCTGCATATGCGGATGACCTAATATTATATTTCAAAAACTTGGATGAGGATTCTGAACCCATACCCTCTACCATCGATACATTCCCGAAACTATCTGGTCTCTTGATCAATGAAAACAAGTCCTATGTCTATTTTTTCACTGACAATGCAAGTAGTGGTTCTCTATGTTTTGGGAAGTGGAAGTTTCAAATTGCACCTGATACCTTCAGATATCTAGGAATCCAGAAATATAGGGACACAATTGACCTACTAGATGGTAACTTAAACCGTTCTATAAACACGCTCAAACCCCAAATAGAATTCTGGACTTCCCTGCCCATTTTGGTGGCGGGTAGGGTGGCTATCGCCAAAATGGTGATGCTTCCTAGGTAGGTATATTATTTCACTAACTTGCCCATAATGGTCCCAGCACAGATGTTTAAATTGTTGACCATCTTACTAATTGAACTGATCTGGGGAACAGGGCCGTAGGCGTATTGGAATCTCGAAAATGCAATTGGGCACACAACAAGGGAGAATGGGGGCCCTGGATCTGAAGGCGTATTGTTTTGCAAGCCAGCTGCAATGGCTGGTGTATTGGGTAGCGGGCCGTAATCTTCAGGAGATAGATATAACTAGCCAGACATGGGAAAGAGTCGACTTACATAAACTCTTATTGCCCAATAGCAAGATCCCTTTGACGGCACCCCACTTATTGTGAATTGCATTGTTGTAATGGAGAAGTACTTTGAGATACACAAAAAAGGTGGTCTCATATGCTCCTACAATCCCCCTTTTGGGAATTCCTTCCCAGTCGTGAACTGTTACTAGTCGACGACTGCTGGCTTGGGAAGACGCAGAAGTAAACACCATTGGCATGTTCTTTTTGGATGGTACCCTAATGCCCCATGACGTCCTTGTTCGAGAACATGGAGTGCCGACTACATTGTTCCTCTTACATACTAGTATTTCTCGATATATATGCACCACTTGGGCCCCAGAGGGACTAGAAAAAGAAACGCATGCATTTCTTACCATGCAATATTTAATGGGGAAAGGGAGTCATTTGACGAAATGGCTTTATAGAGGGATTCGTATGAAAGCTGCGGTGCCACTCCAACCTCTCCGCAGCAGGTGGGACAGGGATGTGGGGCGCGCGCTTACGGATAAAGAGTGGGAAGCCATATTGGGATACCCGAAAAAGGTATCTAGAAATCCTAAATTTAAATGTATACAGCATACTACACAGGGCTTATCTGACTCCACGCAGACTGAGTTCCATGTTTCCAGAAGTAGCGGATAGCTGCCCACGCTGTCATTCTCCGGATGCGGGTCTGATACATATGCTGTGGAGTTGCTCGAAAATTCGGCCCTACTGAGCGTCTGTAAGTAAGATACTGAAGGATATCGCCCCGGTGAGGACCAATGACTTGATGGAGTACTGCCTACCAGGGTTGGGTACAAAAGGGAGGAAGGGAAACCCAGTTAATAAATTTGCTAATCTTGCCCTTTTATTAGCTGAACGAAACATTACCATGCAGTGAAAGACCACTAAAACACCATCGTTATAGGAATTACATGATGAAATGGTTAGATGGGGCAGGGCGGAGGGTGCTGAGCTACTGAGAGAAGAACACAGGGGACTGCGTAAAAAAACAATTTCTATGGACTGGAATATGTTGTTAGAAGAATTTGTTCCTGTTGATATGCAAATGTACTAATGGAATACATATTTACTCCCTCAAGCCTTTCAATGAGCTGCTGGAAACGGAATGGGCTGTAATATGTCTTTATTATAAATTTACTGTTACTGTGGGAAGCTTTGGATTTATATGGATATGCGGAATTACTGTGGACAACTGGGGGTGTGGTACTTTGTCTGAGTCTGTAAGCCGGTGGGTGGCGGGCATAGAGGTAGTTTTTTTTTTTTTTTTTTTTTAAAGAGAAGTAATCACCAAGGATTGTTGGATTATTCACTTGTATAATATTAAGTAGCCCACACAGGTTGGTTTGTATAGATTACCACCTGCAAAGAAATCTAGAACTAGAGCTATTTACACTTGCTTGATGTTAACTGTTTCTCGGTTATGTATATGAGCACTACTTTGCTATCAGACTATATTGCTACTTTTGTGGACATTTATGTGATGACATGTATGCTTACAATATAATATCTTCTGGTTTACTGTTTGATATGCGAAATCAATAAAATATGTTTTAAAAAAAGACTGTTTCATTTCATTCTGCATACACGCTGCGGTCTGCTTTTCATGTTTTCTCTAAAACTGACTTGTAAATCTAGACTGATTGAATGCCGATCACCCCATGTGCTAGCAGGAGAGCTGTGTTTTAAGAACCTCCCTACTATGCTAGTGGTTCCTTTTTACAACTCCTTTAACAGAAGCCACAAGCTACAACACCTCCTAGCTCTAGAAGAACTTCTGGAACGATATGAGGAAGTCAAATCAGGTCACTATGACCTGATAATCTTAGGCAATTTTAACATTCACCAGTGCCATTCTAATTGTATTTTAACACTGGAACACAGGGACTTTCTCAGTCATCTAACCACTTTGAGCACACACCATCAGGCTCATTTTTAGAAGGTTTTCTTTCCACCCATAACCTACACTGCCTAAGAAAACAAACACTGGCTCCGGTACCCACCTATGTAGGCAATGGAAAGTTCACTACCATTGATTACACATTTCTGTCTGTGCAAGTAAACACAGTGTATAAAGTGCAAAGTGAAAGGAATTAGACCTACTGAGATTTGCGGGATATCATACATTTACTGAACTTAATATATTGAGCTTTTTTTCAAATTCATTTGGCTGTAAAAAAAACTATGTTCTGTCTCTCAAAAGACAAGACCACCAACTGTTTTTCTACTTTCCACTTGATTGTGATGTCTTTAGTAGAATTAGTTGAGCTTCTTCCAGAGTAGAACAAAGATGAAATTAACCACAATTTGGACTGTTGAACAATAGAGGCCTGTGCCCCTATGCTCTTAAATTGGCCAATAAACCCATAAACTATATCCGCCGACCCACTGCAAGCGCTGACATATCAGAGAACACCCTCACCCAGGCCCCATCAGATAGAACAATATCCTTCTTTTGTATTACCATACTGAAAATGACCTCTCTAATACGAAAGTCAGACAAATTCACAATCATCGTACTCGGGTACTTAGCAGGTAGTTTCTGGAAGGAACCCTATGGGGGCTCATTATAGTAAGGTCTTCTGGCACACTCTGAAGTTAGCGTACTCTGATCAGCGTTTCCATATACGCTTTTTCTGAAGACAGTTAATATCGGAGTCACAAGCCAAAGAATGGTCTTCAATATCTGATACTCATTGCTCCAATTCTTTGATTCGCTCTGGTATTTGTTGTACCATACTTTCGGTTTTGTCAAGTCTTCGATGGAGTAAAGTGAGTTCTGGGGCCTGGAAGGCCTTACAATCACGTATTTACCCTAGGATGATCTCAAAAAGCCGTAGCGTTGAGGTCTGGCTCTCTCTTTCACTCTCTGGAATACCTAGCAGTCGTCTCCACCACCTGCTGATTTTGGATTCCCATTTCATTAGCCCTGGCTTCCATCAGTAGACCCTGAGATACTGGAGAAGGGGATTGACCTGGGCAGCCTGACATCACTATATAGTGAAAAGGAGCAACCAGACCTTTCGCTTACTTAAACTGCCCCCTGTCATTTCCTGTAGAACATCCTAAGTGCAAAGTGTTCCCTTCTGTAATAGCTGGCCCCATTGAAGTGTACCCATATCCCTGAGGGCGATTGCTAACTTGCCTTCCAGACAGTTTGTGCCGAGGGCAAGGCCATCCCTCGTAAGACCTATAGAATCACCTTTTTCGCAAAGCTTCATATTTTCGCCTTTATACAGGAACTTGGAATCTCCGCCTCTCACCTCTTTCAACATTGCTTGGAGCATAGGGCTAACTGCTGTCTTCTTTCAATTTGTCAGTAAAAATGCATGTGCCGCACTATAGCAGGTATCAGGGAGTCAGGCAAGTTCAGTTTCCCATCACTAGACACTCCAATGTCAATGACATCCTTCACTCAAAAAAAGAGGGACTAGGGGCTTTTGAGGCCCAGCATACATGCCCCGATAATACCAAAAGCAAGAAGGTATGCAGTTCCTGACGGTGGGAGAGAGGGGAGAGGAGAACTGTGTGGTCTTCAGTGCTCAGAGGTTACAGGGGGAATGGGGAATTCCTCCTGTTGGAATTAGGGCCCTCACATCCCCGGTTGGGTGTCATGCTTCATCATAGGGCGTGCTCCTCATCAGTTTGGCACTGCAATACCTGACGGGCTCCCTATGAGGGGCTCTTTGGTGGAGATCTTTTATTCCAAATAGCAGTACAGTGCTGTGGGGTTGAGGGACCTATGTGTGTAGATGGAAGAAGTGCATGTGAATGAAGTGATCCTTAAAACAGGCAGTGAAAGTTCGAGAGAGAAGAATTGCAATCAACAGGACTTCCCGCCTAGTATATATTTTTAAATATGGATAAAAACGGAACTTGGGTTGTTTTTTGAGTGAGTGTGCGGTTAAGAAAGAAAGACATTTTAGTAAAGAGGTTTAAACATCAGTAGATGTGCACAAGGTTGATACTGAAATGGTATGTTTCAAAAAAGTGCATTGATTTATCATCAGTGGCTTTTCATATAATTAAAAACCTCCCAGGTGTTCAAGCATGAGTGTATATTTATCAATTAAATAAATATGGAAATATACTAGTTTCAACTTTCTTTTTTCACAAAACCCAAAATAAATATGGATAAATACAAATAAAATTAGCAAAACATATATATGGATAAATACAGACGGAAAAGTGATGAAAACAAAATACCATAAAACTGGGAGCCCTTATCATAATGTATGCCATTGTGGACATTCCTTTTATTGACTCTAGTTTATCGGTGAGACAGGCATATTTTATGGCTTTGCTTTATATACTTGGAACATGTACATTTTCTTTCGAACCTCAAGGATTATAAAGGTCAGTGCACTGACAAATAATCAATTCGTTTTTTGGGTGTTGTCTATTTTTGTTTTATTTCTGGGCAGCCATGTCACTGTCTCTGATTCTCTCCTAAGTGGAAAAACCTTTGTTTGTGTTTTTTCTTCCTAGAGGGAAAAGGATGATTACATGGAATAGATGAGTGAAATCTCTTCACCACTTTTTTTTTCTTGCTATTTGGAAGTATACTGAGGGTAAGTGTTGTTGAGGTACTGACTCAGAGAAAACTACAACAGAAAGAGGGGAGGGGCTGTTCATATTATTATTGGTAAAAATGTTAATAGCTGTTCCTTTTTTTCAGTTCTTTGTAGAGCTCTATTTCCCAAATTATCGTTTTTTTTTCCTGAGTGAGACTAGTGCTGCCTTGGTTGAGAATTACCTACGCATGTTTCCCAGTTGATGTGGTCCTCCAACCCTCCATCCTCCTATCTCCCGGCGGGAAATGTCTTGCATTAGTGTTTCTTGTTCACGGGCAGGCATTCCCCATAAGGAGATAGTAAGGCCATCTTTGCTCATGTGGATTCCAAGCTTTCTAATTAGTGATTACTATCGAGATTGTTACAGACGGCATCTGCCAGCCAATCCCAATGCGGCACCTTGATGACGCAATGCCCAAATACAGACTGAATTTCCTGAACCACTCCTCACAAAATGTTTCGTTTTCCTGCTTCAACTAAATGGAAATCTTTAGGACAGTAAGAACACTGCCTACTTTCACCCAACATTAAAACCTCAACCTGCGAAAAGTCACTGTTCTCGGTGCATTAACTCCGCTGCACTAAGGAACACTCTGCCACCTAGGGAAAATAACACAGTCATGCATGAGAAACTTACGTCCCTATCTTGATGTGACTGATAGTACCTCACAGTACACCTCACCATAAGGGACAAGTTCAACAGTTCAATACTCTAACTTGAGGTACAGCTCTTTTTTCGCTCTGTGCCAGATGTTTAGCAACTCGTAGATTTGTCAGTTTAAAAATGCAAATAAAAGAATATCAATAAGAACACCATAACTGTTGTACCAACAAATCTAAAAGATAAAGCCACATAATAATTACTGACACAATCTGATCACTTTATTCCACTGCAATGCGCCTACAGCTCACAGTATACACCATTTTACAATTCATGTGCTCCCCTCGCGCGCACGTGAATCCCTATTGATACTCATATTGTCCTTCTTCGGTCTCTTGAATCAGGATCGGGTCAGAACTGGGTCAATTTGTATTTCAGAGAAAAACTGTCTAGACCGTGAAGGTGCAGTAATCGGTTCTATCGCTAATTGGATTTTCAATTACCAGTAAGATCCAATCGGAACATCACCTCAGCTACTAGGTCTTTCAATTAGCTAATCTGAATTTAAATTATACCAAAACGAGCCAATGCCTAGGACCTGGAGTGGTGTAGTCCTAAAAACATTTGAGAGCAGACTGGCATAGATTTGCCTTCTGAGGGTGGGAAATAGGAGGTTCTTCAGAGTACATAGTAAACATGTCCGTTTATAGGACGTTAGACAATGGTTTTCATACAGTAATGCACAGATACATGGTTCTAAGGATATGCACCATTGAGGATCAAGCAAAAATAAACATTCTAGTACAAAATACATTTGAGTATTCTCTCACAGTAGTATTACATTACTCTCTCCATTTATTTAAGCCTGTTAATTGATACATTGTATAAGCAGTAGCTTTGGACTGTTGGAATGTTCTTGATGAGTGTGCAGGTGGGGCTTAACCACTTGCTCACACAGATCACGCTGGAAACCTTGCACTGAGTCAGAGTAAACCACACATGTTACTGTTGTACAAGCAAAGATCACATGCAGTCTAGGACCCTCTTATTTATAGCCCCTGGCTGTCCCGACCAGGGATGTAGTGCATCGATATCCGGGGTGGAGAGCTACCCTTATAGAGTCCGGGTGGCTCACTACATCCATTCCCAACTTAGCTCTGAACCTTGCTCCTGGTCATGGCTCCCAAAGTCCTTGAACCTCAGGTTTGGCTCGGGGTGTGGATGTAGATCATATTGCTGGTGGCGTGAGTGGTCTGCTCCATCTTCTTTGTTCTGGTCTCCTTGTGTCTCCACCTAATATCCTTCTCTGTTGCCAGATCCCACAGAGTTTCATGACACTGTTGTTGGCTCTGAGGTCCCTCTGTCACAGGTGGGTCATCGACCTGAAAGGTCTCATCTTCATCAAACCTCTGCTGACCAGACATGCCCACTTTCTTGAACTGTGATACAGTTCGACTGACTGTTTCCTCTCCTTTTCAAGCTGTTATCATGGTGCTGCCCACCCTCACCACTGTCCATACTCCTGGTTTGAATGATGTCCTGAACTTCCAGCCAGGCCTTCGGTCTTTGACGAGTACCTGATAACCCTGCTCCAGCAGTCACAGAGCGGCACTTCTCCTGATACTTGCCCTTGTTTTCTGTGTTCGCCGGGTCAGAGAACCTTCGAGATCCTACTCTGATTGAGTCCATTCCAGGTGTACAGGAATCATGTCCCTCCTGTATCCTTTCAACATGAGACCCTATGGGGGCATTGAGTGTTGCTATGTGGTGTCTCTTAGTATTCCATTACGAAACGATGAAGGCTGACTTCCGGGCTAATGTAGTCATAGATGGTTTCCTCAGGGTCTTGTTCAGGGTCCGCATTAATCGCTCAACCTCTCCCTTTGCGATGTCCGATCCTCAATTGATCATGCAGATCCCTGAACTCAGACCCCTGTAACAGCAGCCCATGGTCCGTCTTGATTTCTTCAGACAGGGTGCACACCTTTTCCAGGGCAGGTGCCACAATTTACAAACACAATTGGTTCCACCAGTATCACCATCGGGGACTTTGAATGACTGTCCATGAGGACCAGGCTGGTCCTACCATCCGGAAAACTCCCAACATCCATGCTCATCTTGGAGCACGGGGTGATAAATGGCTCCTCCTTGATAACTGGTGCAAGCGGTTTGGGTCACCGACCATGGCTTCCAGCTTAGGGAACCACACTTTCTCTACCAGGTGCAACTTTGTTATTGCCATCCCTCGATGCCCTTTGTGGGCCAACACAACTACCTGCTTTTGCAGACTCTCAGGGTTTACCAATTCATGGCCCCGTAGGATGAGGCCCTCCTGGGTGGTCCTGAGCTTGTACCATATTCTTCACAGTTGGATGGGCCTCTCCTTGCCTGGGTCATTCCAGCTGGTGCGTCCTGTAAGAAATTATGCCATGATCACTGCTGAAGTACCTCCAGCACCTTTTGTAGCATCTGATCACCAGTAGTCATCTCTTCTAGTTCTGGTTGGCTGAACACCCTCAAACAGGCTCCTCGAGACACCAGGCAGAAATACTCCTCTGTGTGATCAGCCTTTTTCTTCTACCTCCCTTCCCATTGACTTCGGGCAGATGGCATGATAGGAAATACGGCTGGTTTTTAGACCATTGCCTGTAGACCGCCTCAAACTGGTAATGCTGCAGCTGAATTACCCTTCGTTCAATGAAGGTGGTGGATGGGACGCTGTTCTTATGAGCAATGGCACCAATGGCTGATAATCAGTTTTCACCCTGAATGATCGCCTACAGAGATACAGGTGAAATTGGCCACATGCCCACTTGATAGCAAGATGTAGGAGGCTGGCTCTCTTTATAGTGCACTAAAATGACGTACACTGTGCAGAGAGTCCAGTGAGACCCAGAGTGGTATACAGAGGCAAAAGTAGATAATACTAATGCTCTATTTGTGGTAGTGTGGGTGAGCAGTTAGGCTTATCAGAGGGTAGTGCTAAGCATTTGTTGTACTCACAAAGGAAATAATTGATACACCCACTCAAGAATACATCTGAGGCCCATTTATAAAAAAACTATTTTTATGTAATTTTTCAGACTAAGAACTTCGTTCTACACTCAGTACTTTTTGATAAATACATTTTTCCAGTTCATGAAATAAATCACTTTTGTACGCAATTACACACTATCAGAGCGATGAATCCTTATACTTGCACAGGAACAGATAATGCCAATTCCCAATGCCCCCTTCAAAAGACCTCCGACACCTATTAATGTAAAGTGTCCAGAAGTATCTCCACAAGGGGGAAGGGGGAGTTGGATAAAATAATAAATGAGAAGAAGAGACAGCCTTTAGGTATCAGCTTTCCGCACCTTGTCTTCTACTTAGCGACAGTGTGTTGCCTCGGATTATTAGGTTCTAGAAAACTGAACACAATTATATACTTAACTCTATGTACTTTAAATACTCTGGATTTCACATGTACTTATGCTAATACTATATTATAGCATACCTATATAACATTTGGCCTTAGCTCCTCTTCTGTATCTCTTCTACTGTTTTTCTAATTGAAGATTTCTATCTCCTATTATCTTTCTTAAATGGATTCTAAGAAAAAACTAAATACAATGTTATTCTTAACCTCTTGTTTCCTTAAACACTATAGATTGCATATGTGTCTTTTAACTTGCTTATATTTCAACATACCTATACAGTTTAGTCTTGCTCCTCCTAACTAAACCTTTCTTTTTTCTTTCACAGGAAGAAAATTCTGGAAGATTTAATTCACTCCAGGTAAGTCTAGTGTTTTAGAGATATTGTTAGTTCAATACATAAGTCCGTAATTATATTTAGTCCACTACAAAATTCCTTCTATACATTTGTTTTCCCCATAGAGCATGAATCAATAACAATTAAATGTACTTAGCTCTTTACGGTGAGAAGGTTTCAGGTCTCCGTTCTCGAGAGAAGCTGTTCACTTGCGTATGAGTGCTCCGGTTTCTTTCTTGTGACACTGCGCTTAATTGAAGGCTGGGCTTCACTGAACCTTCCGTCGAGCTCCGGGAGTGTTTCTGCTCATGAAGGCAAGGCAAACGCTCCCTTCAATGAAGCGAGATGAACGCAGTAGCGAGTGCCCGGAATCCGGTTAAAGTCACTTAAACGGGAAGGAGGCACAACAAGAAGGCAACGAATGGGAGTAACCCAACAAGAATTATGGCAAAAAACTACCCTGACTAGACGTCGACAGAGAACCAGCAAAATTATGTGCCTCAGCCAAGAAACCAGGTGAAGTCAGCCAACATTCTAACTTGAGCGCTTCAAATAGAATTCTAAGACGAGGACAAAAGATTAGAACTACACTCCTTTTTGAATGTCGGCCACCTTGGAGTTTCTCGATCTCCAAGCCGCACTCCAAGTAATGTTTTTTTTCTGCTGACTGTATGTAGGTGACTGTTCTTGACTTGTCACGCAGATGGAAAGGTTCTTGTTTCTAGAAATCCTGACACACACCAGCAAAGTCACTGTTAGTAAATAGAACAAGCATTGGCATAGCCAATAGGTCTCGCCTTTGGGAAATTACAAGTGTTTAGCCATGCAACAGTTGATGTTGCACCAAGGATATTGTGCTGCATAATTAAATTCTTATAAGGTCCCAAAGGCGAGACCTATTGGCTATGCCAATGCTTGTTGATACTGCTAAGGTAGTAAATACAGAAATGTCTTCAGTGATAGCAGACTACCACGACGCAGTCGATCTGAGCACAAAATAAAGTCCTGTTGTCAAATGTCAATCCAAGGATCTTCACTCCAGATGAGAGGGCTGGAGGGGTTGGTACCTTGCTGGGCCAACAAATGCCATCCCACATTTAAACTGTTATTTGGCACTAATGGGTGAACACAAAGATCGGCCTGCAAAGACTCATGGACGCCATCTCTGACTATTCAAATAAGAATGAGCTCCTGATAAACAGCAAGAAGACCAAAATTTTGGCGGTGCGTTCAGGAAAGGCCAAGAAGCTGGTTTGGGTCTTGAATCAAGAAAGGATTGCCGAATCCAAATGCCACAAGTACCTTGGAGTCTCTTTTAACAACAACGGAAGATACAAAACACATCTAGAAGAACAAAAAAAGAAGGGTTCTGCGCTTGCTTTCGCAATCAGCTCCATACATAAGAAACTACAAGGCCCAACGTTCGCTCCAACAATCCAGGTAGCGCAAGCAAAAATTATTCCCACATTAACCTACGGAAGCGAGGTCCTAAAAGGTTTGGATAGCGGCCAACTGGACAAAATTATTACAAAAATGTATAGAATAGTGTTCAAGCTACCAAGTCAAACATCACCGGCCCAAATTAGGTTGGAACTGGGAATCTGCCACCAATCATTTGCCAGAGCCTTGAGTTTTCTAATGTGCTGTCATAAATTGAGGTCATCGAAGGAAGGCAGCCTAGCACAACATCTATGGTCTTGCCTTCAAATGAATCTATGGCGAGCAGGGCATGCATATTGGGAAAGAGGATTAAGAACACTAGGCCTGGAAGACCTTTGGGGCATGCAGGTAAGCCATAATGAATTTAAACGACTAGCGAAAATAAGCATAAAAAAGCTCTCTTCCGTGGAAGACAAGGCTCGGCTGGCAAAAAGAAGTCACGGATGGATGTCCTTGCAATCCTATGTCCAGTTGACCCCACAGGAGTACCTAACTCAACCATTCACTACTCGAACAAAATTAAGTTTCCTAAAGTTGAGAATGGGAGTAATCAACCTGTTGGTCCATTTGCCAAAATGGAAAAGAGCCCACGGACAGGAACAATGTAGACTCTGCGGGAATCAAAAAGAAGACATAGTACACATCCTTTGTCTTTGCCCAAACCTGCTGAACGAAAGGCGGTCCCTCCTGAGGAAACTCTGGAACACAAACATGATTAGATCGTGTAGAGCAGCAGTCTTGGCTTGCTTTGACCCTCGGAACACTAAATTAAACTGTGCTCTAGTAAGGTTTTTGGAACAAGCATATAAAAAACTTGGTGAGGTGTCCCAAGTACGCGATTTCTCACCAGCACAATTACTAGCCTAGTTCCAACTGCCACCTTATTGTATAATGGACATGATCCTTAGCTCTCCTTTTTAAAAGTATGTTTTTACACATTTTTATAATCTTCATAATGCATATGATCCTATACTTATTTTTATATGTATTCATTGATATATCGTTCTTAAAATTCTGTAACTTGCAAAGGTTTTTTAATCATGCAATAAAGATTTCTTCTCTGGGTGAACACTGAACACATCAGGCTTCAGATTTATGACAGAGAAGCACAGGCTGAGAAGCACAGGCTCAGAAACAAATTGGTTCAAAATCATGGGGTGGGTTGCTTGCTCCCCGGTCTTTCTACAATGCCAATGCACTGGGTACTTACTCAAATATATTTGAGGTTATACATTTTTATGCACTGAAGTAATCATGTTTTTTTTGTTAGGTAGCAAGTGATCATTAAAGCCACACCTTGTTATGCCACAGTTTAAGGCCAGAAGGTTTAGAAATTAAAAACAATACAGCAGAAATCTAATGACACTAGACTCAACAAGGTTCTCAAAAAATAGGTGTGTGAAATTGCCAAGTAACTCCACTTTTTGATCACAACAGTTGCTCACAAGTGGTTTTGTTGCCCGTCTTTATCCAACACTAGCAACGTGGTTGTCTACTTACAAAAAAATAGTACTCAGGAGACAAGTTCAGTTTTTACCCATGATCCAGAGCTGCTCTCAGACAACCCTCGAAACCATCACCGAAATCCTCAGGCGCTATCACACTTCACTCGTCGGTGGGGCCCATAGCACCCCGAGTCACTCATTCACGCAAATCACACTGCTCCCAAGATCAGTGAAGCCAGAAGATGAGCTGCTGGATAGGGGAGTACCCTACTTCATCTATTAGTTTAAATTCTATACATTATGTACATATGCATTTTCCTCGATTTTACCATGGTATTTAAATCTCATAAAAAGCATTTTAGGCACCCCACTGTTTGGTCAATGGATCAGCTAGTAAGAGTTAGTTTATGGACAACAAGATCTGCTTCATTCTCAATTTATTAATTTTATTTCTCTTTATGTCTTCCAGCATGACCTTACGCTTAGAATTGTAATCTTTATTCAGAAAATTAGTTTAAGCCTTTCTCTGATCACTTCAAGTAAAAGGATAAAATAAGTTCAATTAGTTTACATTTATTAGCAGAATCGTTCAGAAATGAGAACATTCAATGACATATTACCCATCTTCTTGGCCATAGCGGAAAGAACGGGATTAAAAACAAAGTTCCCAAAAACAGCCTCGCTATCTTCCTTGATGTTCACCTCCCATCAGGACTCCAACCCCATCAAAAGTTAAAGTCAGGAAAAAATTTCAAAGTCTTTGCACCCAGAAAATTGATCAGTCCGGCAGAGTTTCGTGGTGCGAAAATAATTAAAAAGCAAGCTTTTTTCTCTCTTCCAAACGGCCTCTTTTATACCCTTTTTCCCTAACTATCTAACTAAAATTTGAAACTTTAGGGTCCACACTCATTTCTCATTGGTCTATTCGAGGGGTGGTGAAGATCACCTCATCTCCTCATTATCTGAATTTTGCAAAGTCACTTCCATAATTCTCATAAGGTCATAATTGTTTAGGTTTGCAACATTTTCATTCTGTCCTTATTTCGACACTTCAGTAAATTTTCCCAGGCTCACAACTGAGCATTCTCTTTTAGCACCATTCTGCTTTTCAGGCCATGCTGACCTTGACATCATTAGCCCAGGCACAGGCTGCTCGTACATCTCTCAAGCCCAGTCACGCATGCGTAGAATTACACTTTCTCGGAGTCTCGCAAACCCTCCATGTTTTGTTAGGCCGCATGGGCCATAACGGGAACTATTATAGAAATAAACACAATTAAACGTTAGATTTTGAAGTACAGCCCTTCTGTTTACCTCCCACCATTGTAATTTTACCCTGTTAGTGGTTACCTAGCCTTGAGCCACAAAGAGGCGTTGTTTTCTTACCATTCTCCTTCGTTTTTGCCACAATGAATACTGATAATATGCATACATGCATAGCTTTGTTAAATTAGAAGCGTTATTGCACTATATTAGTATGCTGAATTCACATGATTAATATATTACGATTTGCACAAGCAAATTAGTATCCCATGTGTACTTTTCTGTGTGTGTTTTCTTTTTCGTTGGTTAGTTCTAAAATCCACTCGATTAATACATATTATAGTTATGAGAAACTATTTTCACGAGAGGTATACAAACATTTTTGTCACAGCCTCGCTCCATCAATTCCCCCCTTTGGTGATCTTATCACCAAATAACACCAAAACATTTTGTAGAATTTTTCAAAAACATGTTTCAGGTTCTTTTCAGTTAATATGACTTAAACTCTTGTATCTTCCATTTTCTTTCTGTCATGGTACAATCTTTCTTTAAACTCTTCCAACTCTATTTCCCCTTTCTCACGCTCTCTTTCTTTACTTTCCTCAACTTTCCTTTTTAAGGAATTTTTAATGTTTCTCCTTTTTCAAAGTTTATAAGCTAATCACAGTCAGTGGAATTAATACTTTCCCTATTATTAACCTACCTATTTCAAGAAACCATTTCTTTACAGCTGAAAAACTCTTACAAAGTTTCTCAACAACACCATCAACCTCCAGTGGAGCAACTTCTTTATGCAATTCTGTAATATTTGTAATATACCTTTGAATATTTTGACTTTTGTCCTAAATATAGGTACAACAGTGTTGTACCTTCAAAATTCCAAAGACTCCTCCTTCTTTTGCCAATATTATATCAAGAGTAAGTCGATTTTGTATCACCATTGCTCTCATAGCAACCATTTCAGTATTTACCATTAAAAATCCTCCTGCAGTATCTGTTGATAAACTATCTACTATCGTTGACAACTTTTGAATTTAGGGGCAGATTAGGATAGCGTTTTTTCTGCGTCCTCCGGGCCGGCGGAAGCCACCGCCGTCCCGGAGGATACAGAAAAACCACAGCGGACCCACCAAAGACCCACTGCCACATTAGGATGGCTGATGGGTCCTGGTTCCCGTCCGCAGCTTTTCCGCCGCGGTTGGCTTACAACCGCTGCGGAAAACCCCTAATATGGTGGCGGTGTCTCTCAGACACCGCCAGCCATATTAGGATGCCCAAGAAGAAATGCTTTTCCACAGCGGGGTTTCCGCCGTGGAAAAGCATACTGCGCTTCACTGTAGGGGCCCGTTGTGGGCCCCCTGGGTGAAGGGGGGTGGGGGGTGCACATGGGGGGAATTTGTATGCAGTAATCGGCAGGCACAGCGCGGTGCCTGCTGCTTTCTGCATACAAATGCAATGCATGCATTTTTAACATTGCGGCGGGTGCAGCTTGAAGCCGCACCCGCTGCGATGTTAAAAATAGAGGATGTGACCGCCAGGGTGGCGGTCACATCCTAATTGGACAGGAGGGAACTCCGCAGACCATGCGGAGGTTCCCTCCTCCTCGATGGTTGCAGACGGACTCAAGTCCGTCCGCGATCATAATGAGCCCCTTTGTTTGCAGTAAAAGATATGCTTACTGCTGGTATCAATGCTCCAAAAACATCACCTATTATTTCCAATACACTTTCCCTTCTTCTACGGGTTAATGGTTTACCAATTTCATGAATTCCATTAGTTCCCCTATCTACATGAAATATTTTTGGAAAGACCAAGCCTACATAACAGGATCCATACCAATTGTCCGGTAATCAATAGTAAGCCTTGTTACCGCACAAGAAATAAATTCCAGGAAAAACAGGATCATCACCACCTTTAAATCCCCCTTTTATAATATAGGTATCTTCACATTGACTTGCACCCACAAAATAATTATCATACAGCGTGTTATCTCTCTGAAAACATAATTTCCCTATTTGTGGTGTATCTATACTTATTGCAACATTCACATTATTTCCCTCAATATTTTCATCCTCAAAGGACCACATTGTTGATTTTGCTTTCTTTGCAGTTGCTTTTCTTTTGTATTGGATTCTCCTTTCCTCTACCATATCCAAAATGGCTTTCTCTTCATTGCGCATTTTACATGTCTAATTATGTTGAAAGCATAATCAAAAGTCAGTTCTTGCATTTCTAAAAAATATTCACCACAAACTTTGCCAGGTTCAATTTTGTTAAATTCAGGTATGTTATGTTAATTTCGATTTATATAGTGCCAAATCACCGACAGGTCTCTTAGCACTTGCTTTGGGAACCCATCCTGGCTTTCCCTGCGAGATAACCCTTACTGGGCATCCCCAAGGTGAAGACCAGGCATCCCATCGCGATGGGGCCGTAGTGGAGATTAAGCAAGCTATTGCCCAGATTTGCAGAGTGTGAACCCATGATTCAAGCAGGTACCGAGGCGAGAATTATCGAGTCTGTGGACATTTTTGAGCTCAAGACCCTGCTGCATCGGGAATCGAACCCTGGTCCTGGGTCTGACCTCTGCATCAGGGTCTGCCTCCTCTAACCAGTGAGCCACACTTCTCCACTGACTCTGACTTTCAAAGTTGCAATGGTGTCATCAGAATTAGAATAATAATACTCCAATTTACCTGTTTTGTAAAACAAACTAGATAACACACTACAAGTAACTCCATTCGTCAAAGGGAGGTGATGATAAGTCATGCCCTCTGATACAGATGCAGGCAACTTCATACAGACATAGGAGTCACTTGCGTCCATCGTTTTCACATATTCAGACAATAGTTTGGAAAAAGTATTTTTCGAAAAATCACTTATAGAATTATCTTTATCCTCCTCCTTAATTGTGTCTCATCATCACTGTCATCAGGCTAAGTTTCAGATCTCTCATCACTTCCTCTTATTTTGAACTTTATAATGTCTGTTTCATTCACTGAATCTGTGTTTCCTTTTGTCAGTTCAGTTACTCTGTTAGGAACTCCTCCATAGCTGGTACTTGGAAGCTAATCCTCATCGCGAGTCTTTTCCTTCTCACCAGTTTCATGATTAACGTTCCTGCTTCCAGAGTTTTCAAACTGTCCTTCAGAACATGTTTGGCTACCAATTTTTTCTTTGCTTTGATCAGTGTCCAAACTGGTACTAGGTCTTACCAGATCTCTACTTTCAGGTCGATCTTCAGAATCTAGTACTTCAATGACTTCACATTCTCCCTCAGATGCTGAACTAGTATTTGATATTTCCAGATATTTACGAACAGGTCGAGCTTGAGTATCTGGATTTTGATCTGGTTCACCTTCAGAATCAGAGTTAGTAGTGCTTTCTGCTTCATCTGTTTGCGGATTTTCGGGTTCAGGCACGCGAATCGTGTGGCTGGAGTGCACCCATCTCTTTACTCCAGCACAATTACCTGCATTGGTGCTAACCAGAATAACTTGCCTCAGCTTCTCCCAGCGAGGATCTAGAGTTTCTTCTCCTGTGCACTTTTTCCAAAACCCAATCTCCAGGGACTAGATCATGAGCTGAATGTTTTTCTTAAGTGTTAGCATCAGTTCCCATCTGATGGAATACAGAAGTCACCACATCAGACAGGTTCTTGCAGTAATCCAGTATGATATCATCATTTATAGCCAACAGTTTACCAAACTGGTAAAAAATGCTTGTCTCATTACTCTTCCCATTAGTATTTCATGAGAACTTATTCCTGTCTTTCTATCAGATGTACTCCTCAGGGTCATCAAAAACAAGTGGCAAGGCATCAGGCCATTTCAATCCAGTGGCCAGACACATTTTTGCAATTCGGTTCTTTATTGTTCAATTTACTTGTTCAACTACCCCAGAAGCTTCTGGTCTGTAAGCACAATGTAATCTCTGACGAATGTCCAGTGCTTCACAAATCATTTGAACAAGTTCATTCTGAAAATGTGTACCATGATCTGACTCAATGGTTACTGGGAAACCGAAACGTGGAATGACTTCTCTTAACAAGAGTTTTGCAACAGTCACTCCATCATTCTGCCTGGTAGGGAAGGCCTCCACCCACCGTGAGAACAGACAAATGATTACAAGTACATCTCGAAGTCGGTTGCAGGGCGGCAACTCCATGAATTCTAAATGCATTCTAATAAAAGGACCTTCCCCCCGTCCTATGGTTCCCAAACTCACAACCGTTTTTCTTCTTGGGTTTAGCTGTTGGCACACCAAACATCGCCGACAAAGGCTCTCAGCGATCATCCTAAACTTGGAGTTCTACCAGGTTTGTCTAAACATTCTAATCATATCGTCCCTGCCTATGTGTGCTTAACCATGATACTTTCGAGCCATGTTAGAGATCATGCTATCAGGCATTACTGGTCTTTCATCTTTGTAAACCCAAATTTCATCCTCCTCTCTTTGTCTACAACCTGCCTTCAACCAGATGTCTTTTTCTTCCTCACTCGCTTCTTCCTGCATTTGTTTTACTTCCTGCCAAGTTTCAACCACTGGTGTTAGCACTTGAAATATGTTCTTCTTTCCTGTTCGGATTTATAAATGCAACATTTTTTGCACAATATTTAGCAATGGAGTCAACAAAACGATTGCCTCCAGTAATGTCGTCATCTCCTTTCTTGTGAGCTGCACACTTTACAACAGCAATTTTCTCAGGCAACTGAATTGCATCAATCAACATCTTTACAAATTCAGCATTTCTAATGGGGGATCCTGCAGAAGTTAAATAACCTCTTCGGGACCACAGTTGGCCATAGTCATGGACAACCCCAAAGCCATATTGACTCTCAGTCACTATGACTACTCGAATTTTCTCGAATCATGCTTGAATCAAAGTAATCAGCTCCGCCACCTGAGCAGAACAAATTCCTTTCAAACAAGATGCTTCTAAGACATCTGCCACTGTACATACAGCATAGGCAGCACTCAGAACACCTTCAACGGTTGTCAAACATGAACCCTCCACAAACATCACATAGTCAGATTCAGGTAGTAGTTTATCCTTAATGTCAGGTCTTGGCTTGGTACAATACTCAAGCACATCCAGACACATGTGATCAACTTCATCTTTCACTTCTGCATCCAAAGTGTCAGGTAACAATGTAGAAGGATTCACATTTACACATCTTGTCACAGTCACATTATCTGCACCCAGGATGACCTTCTCATACTTAGTCATCCTGTTGTTTGTCAGGAACTGAGTCTTGATCCTAGTAAGGAGAATTTCCACTGAGTGTGGTACATATACCTTCACTGGGCATCCCATCACTATACCTTTACTCTGCTCCAAACTCACACTCGTAGCAGCAACTGCTCTCAGACATCCTTGCAATGCGTTAGCAACTGGATGCAACACTGCAGAAAAAAATACAACGGGGTTTCTCATTTTTCCATGTCTCTGAATCAAAACTGACAATGCATATCCCTCTCTTTCACTGCAATACAGTTCAAATTCTTTCTCATAATCAGGCATACCTAGTGCTGGTGCTTCACATAAACTGGTCTTCAATTGTTCAAAGGCTTCCATTTCCATTTTTTTCAACACTACGGGGTCTTTCACATCTGCTCTAGTCAGTCTTTGTAAAGGCTTTGCAATCAGTGAAAATCCATGGATCCATTGTCGACAGTACCCTACAATCCCTAGGAACATTCTCACTTATTTCTGCGTTTTGGGGGGCTTCACTCCTTAAATTATTCTGATTCTTTCTATGGTGACTTGTCTGTTCCCTTTGAAATCTTGTGACTTAAGTACTGCACCTCCTTCTGACAGAATTGTAATTTTGATGGAGATACCTTATGTCCTCCTATTGCCAAGTGATTCAGCAAAGCGGTTGTATCTGAAACACATGCATCTGTGGTTCTTGATGCAACCAGTAGGTCATCAATGTATTGAATCAGTACAGATTTTCCTGGCATGTCTAGACTCTCCAGTGACTTTTTTAGCAACTGATTAAAAATAGAAGGACTCTCAGTATACTCCTGGGGAATTTGGCACCATGCCAAAATACGGTCTTCAAACCGAAATGCAAATATCGGTTGGCTGTCAGGGTGTAAAGGAACTGTAAAGAACTCATTACATAAGTCAATATTTGTATACCATTCTGAATCTTTTGGAATTTGGTATAAGATTACTGCTGGGTTTTGTACAATGGGACAACGATTTTGTTTACCTTTCGCAAATCCTGCACTATTCTGAACGTTCAATTTGGCTTTTTCAGTCCCATTATAGGTGAATTACATGGACTGCTCATTATTTCTCACAACTTGTTCAATCATTTTATCAATAACAGGGGTTACTCTTTCAACTATTTATGTTGGTAATTTATACTGGGGTGTATTTGGATAATTTACTCATTCTTTCACAGAAATCTTTACAGGACTCACACCTCTCATTAATCCAATCTCTTCTCCTGTAAAGTCCCACACCTCTTCTTTGACTGTTTCCTTCAGTTCACCAGGTGTCTTTTCTTTGTCAAACATAGGTAAACATTCCATTTTGCTCTGAATCTATCATCAACATGATCATTTTATACAATCTACCTTCATCTGCAGTTTGGAATTCAATGCCATCTGGTGAACAATAAATGGCACAGTTCATCTTGCACAGTATGTCCCTTCCAAGCAGGTTAACAGGACTACTGTCACAGACCACAAATCTATGCATTTCCTTAAAATTGCCAATTTCAACCTCAACTGGTTCAGTAAGGTGTGTTTTAATCTGCCTATTCGCTACTCCTACTACTTGGATAAACTCACCAGCGAGAGGAAGGTTTCTGAACCTCTACTGATCTAATGGTAGAACGGGTAGCACCTGTGTCCACTAGGAAGGTAACATTTACACCATTCACCTTTCCATTCACAAAAGGACCAGATTGATCTACCTCTAGAGTTGTGCCAAGCACTCACTCCTCTTCCTCTCCTAGACACCGTCAACAACTTTCATCTGATTCATTTCCATCTGAGTTCAGTCAATACTGTGGAATCGCATTCACACGGGGTGGTCTTGTAACCTGTTCTCCTCCATGGAATACTGTCTCTGCACTGTATTTCTGGAGATTTACACTGTGTGGGAGTGGTGGTTGTGGCACCTGACTCTGCTGGTTGACTACCTGTTGCTGTGGTGACGATTGTTGATTTACCTCATGCTGCACCTGTGGATTCAATTATGTATTTTCGGGGTTAACCTTTGGAGGTAACTTACACTCGCTCTTCCAATGCCCTAACTTGCTCCAGTTGTGACATGGCCACTTTTCTTTGCCTCTTCTAAATTTGCTAGTCCCTTTCCTTTACTTGAGTTACTTTTCATTTTGGCCTGACATTCATTATTAATTTGGTTCCCTAACTGAGCGGCTTGTTGTTCTGCCACTTTCACTTGTGCCCACATAGCTTTTTCTTTAAGCTCTCTTTGTTTAGCTCCAAACTCATCACTACAATATTTTGCATACCTCAAAACTTCGTCCACTGAGCAGGACTGCCAACACATCAAGTTGTGTTTTATCATATCAAATTCAAATTCAAATTCAAAAAAATCTTTATTTCGATCGTTGAGATCATAAAAGATATGCAAGTAAACAACATTAAATCATTAAAAAGATTTAAAAATGGATTCAGAAAATTTTTTTAAATTCGAGAAATCAAAGTTCATGGTTACACAATACATTTTTAGATTAGATTAAGAACTTATGGATCGTGCCGCATTAGAGTCCCTTATGATTCTTGCCCGTGATCTCCACATTGCCGCCAAGACTTTCGCCATTACAAACACAGTTGGGGCTGCAAGGTCAGTTTTGAGCACTCTATAGGCTGGGGCGTAAGTCCGAAAGCCCAGGTTCCTTAGATAGGGGACCAGCCAATAGCTCCTGATTTTGCTATAAGCTTTGCAAAACAAGACCACGTGTAGGTCACTTTCCAGCTTGTAATTGCACGCAGGACAATTGCTCGAGTCTAGATTCCCAATCCAGGTTTTAGTGAAGGACCTCAAGGGGAGAGAGCCGTATCTCCACTGCAGGAAGATCTTCCTTACGTGCACTGGGGACATAGCGTCTAAGACATATTCAGGTCTGTAAGAGTCTTTTACTTTAGTAAAACTGTCAGTTAGAGAGCCTTCCCGGATTAGACTCAAAGATCTTTGTAGCATGAAGTTATAGAACAATTTGGAGAGTTCTTTCCTCTGGAGCCTTGCGGACATTAGTTCTGGATTGCACCATAGCTCTGGTACTCCAAGGGTCGTGCACATGTCCCTGATATACTTGAGCCATGGAATTTTGGACACTTGGATTAATCTGAGGAGCTCCTGTAGTTCGCTTCTATAGTGGCCCAAACCCTGGCTGCTCCACAGCCGCCTCCAATAAGTCAGAGGTTTGAGGCTTAGTTCTTCGGTGATAGGGCGCAGTGCTAAGTCCATTCTCAAGGGGAGCAAGGGGGTACTCGGAGGAAGGGCCGCCAATTGTCTGATAAAATTGTTCTCTGCGTCCTGTATAGACTGTAGCGGTGTATATCCCCATAGCTCATCCCCATAGATGATTCCTCCTCATGCTTGGGCTTTATAAATGTTTATTGCAGGTGCCAGTGGACGAAGGGAGGATTTTTTTGCAATTCTTGTGATAGCACCAGCCCTCTGAATTAGTTTTGTGGTTGCCTTGGTTTTGTGTGGCAACCAGGTTAAGTTTTGATTGAGGGTTATGCCTAGGTACTCAATCACTTGAACTCTCTCTAGGGGTGTAGATCCCAAGCGGGGATTTGGGCTATTCTTGGGCTTTTGGCTGAGGATCATGAATTTAGTCTTCGAGGGGTTTATTTCTAATCCCCTTTCATTACAAAACTCCAAATATCCGTCCAGAACCCTCTGTAGCCCCATAGGTGTTTTTGACAACAGCAGGGTGTCATCCGCGAACATAATCGATGGCACCCTGCTGCTGTTCAATTGCGGGGCATCAATGTTAGGGAATCTACACAAGTGTTCTATCACCCCGTTCGTGAATAGACAGAACAGGGTCGGCGCCAACACACAGCCCTGCCTTACCCCGCGTTGGACAGGAAACCTGTCAGCCTACCGCCCTTTCCATATCTTACACGGGCGTAATTATCTGTGTGTAGCCTGATAAGGATCTGGAGAATGTCTCCAGGGATGCCCATGTCCCCCAGTACCGCCCCCAAGTCGAAGGCGGCACGGAGGTCCACGAAGACAGCATACAGTGACCCCCCTTCCAGAAGAGCTGTCTTCCAGTATAAGATTCCAGTATAAGATATTTAGTCTGAGTATTTGATCCACGGTTGACACTCCCTTCCTAAATCCTGCCTGGAGAGGGCTTAAAATATCAGTTTCGTCCATCCAGCGCTGGAGCCAATCCAGGATTAGTCTTCCAAACAACTTTTGGGTTACATCAATGAGGCTGATTGGGCAATAGTTGGCGGGGAGCAGGGGCGGCCCCTTTTTGTATATCGGGACCACCTCTGCACCCAGCCAAGTATCTGGAATTTTCATTCCCCCCAGCACTGCATTGAATAAAACCATCAAATAGGGTGCCCAAATCCCAGGTTCCTGCCTAAAAAGATCACCCGGCACCCATCTAAACCCGGGGCCTTTCCGGAAGCAAGACCCATTATAGCCACCTTAACATCTTTTAGAGTGAAAGGGGGAGATGTGTATGTGGTGAGGCTATTGGAAGTTGATGTTGCTAACTCATCATGTACAGGGGCATATAGTTGTTGGAAATGATCCTGCCAAACATTGGCCGCTATGTTGGGTTCAATTGCAGAGGGGAGATCCCCGCTCCCATGGTTGATTATTCTCCAGAATCTACGGGAGTCCCTTTTAGCTAGGGACTCCGATAGATTCTCCCAGTGCCGTACGTCCCACTCTATTCTAGCGTTAGCTATGAGCGATTTGTACGCACTTCTTTTAGAGCGGATCTCCTCCCTAGTACCTCCTTCTTTTATGGTGAATAGGAGGTCTCGTTTTGCCAGGCGACAGGTACTGTTATACCAGGTGTTCTTGGTTTGTCCCTATGCTCTAGGTCGGTCTGTGCTAAAAAGATCAGTTTCAAGCTTCTTTATTAAATGAGCATGTACTTGCGCTATGTCCTCACTTCTATCTGTTGGAGAGTCTGGATTCCACAGGTCAAAAGCCTCTTCAAGGATTGGAGTAATCCCAGCATAGAGTGAGGCAAGCTTTTCCCCACTAGAGGCGAGTTTTTCCCATTTTATCCGCCTCCTATTGTTCTCCAGTAGATGTCCTCCTTTCCAGTTCTCCTCGCCTGTCACAATCACCCAAGGAATGGTATATTCTAGTTCCAGGGCGTTGTGGTCACTATCGTGCCTGGGTATTATTTTAAAACCCACCACCCTTTTCCATGCCTGCAATTGTACCAGGAAGTAGTCTGTTCTGGATTGCCTCCCTGCTTTATTGTATGTACATTTGGACGGGATGTCGGACCTAGTGCGGCCGTTACAGGCTCTCAAACCATAGGTAAGGTTTAGAGTGTTTATCTGTATGGCAAGGGGTGTCCATGCTCTGGGAGGGGATGCTTCAGTCTGAGGGACCTGCCAACTTGAATCCTCCTCTAGGGAGGGTCCATCAAGTAGTCCAGGTAGTGGCTCAAAGTGTGAGTTGAAGTCCCCCCCTATTAGATAAGACATATCCGGAGGGATGGTTTCCAGAAGGGTTGACAGAGTTTCTATAGTTTTGGAGGTGGACGCTATTTTGACCGGCCTAGAGTAGATGTTTATAACCAAAAGTTTAATAGGACCCGGCCATTCAAGTAAGACGGCCAGTATATCTACCGAGTCTACTGGATATCTTGAAGCTCGGCATCCTAAGTCTATAGCGACCCAGGTTGCTAAGCCTCCGGAAGGTCTGCCTTTCCCACTCCAGACAGCGGGAATAGAATATGTCTGGAAGCCCCCAAAGGAAGTCTCTTCTCTTGTCCAGGTCTCTTGGAAGAGACAGACGCTTGTTGGTTGCGTTAGATCGGCCCATGTGTCCGTGTCTATTTTGTTAGTTAGGCCAGCCACATTCCATAAAAGAATTTTTAAGGTTTGTGGGGTATTTTGGGTGTCAAATTGTTTGGCCGTGGGTCTTATGTTTTCAAGCTGTGGGGCACTATCCATTTGCCCCTCATCCAATGGTGGGCCTTCTAGGGCAATTTCCCTTTTATGTGGCTCCTGGGACAGGTCTAAAGACCCAGTAGTGGATTTCTCCTGCCTACGGGTCGGGGTGCATAGTAACCGCTTTCATACCCTGCTGGTTGCGTTTGTGCCCCTTTAGTGGAGGCCAATTGTCAGTCCACCATTTCAAGACACTCATAATGATTAAACAATGGTAAGAATGGTGGCTGAAGAAATCTCGGGGGCCATGGTTCCTCTCTTTCAAATCCACCCCTTCCCATCCCTCTTCTATGAACAGTTTCCCATCCCTGGGAATCGCCATATGTGTTTGGGCGGAAGGGGGGTATTCGTGACTGGTTGTAGGGAATTCTCCTCCTTCCCGGGTTGCCCTCCCAATTATCATGTGAGTTGTGATAATGTCCTCTGCTCTGGGCATTTGTTGCATGGTCATTAGGTGGATAGAAGAACGAGAGGGGGACAGGATGAATAGCGCTCCCTTCATCTTCCAGAGCTGGACTGCATATGAAAGAGACAGTTCTTGGTTCTCTAAAACTCACTAATAGGCAATCGCCACTGATTGTTTTGGGTCTCTTGCCTACCCACGAGACTCTTCTTACCATGCGAATGTCGCTGGTCATGCCTCTGGGGAGGGGTCTATGTGTTGAGAGCCAGTTAATGACTTTATTTTTCAGAGACTCCCCTGTTTCATATGAGTCTGATTTTAATTCGGGTACCCCAATTAAGATAACAGTATATGGCGCCACTTCAGGTGGGAGATTGACTGTGACTGTTCTTGGTGGTTTTGCCTTTGAATGATTCGAATCACGTGTATCTTGGTGGGTGATCAAGGGGGGTATAGGGGAACTCTTGTGTTGTGCATTCAACTGGACGTTATCATTAACTAAATTTGAATGCTGCTGCGTGATGGGGAGTTGTTTGGTGGGGCCAGAAGTAGCTGGCGTTGCTGAGTTGGGTTTTGATTTGGGTGGTTGGTTACTGTGTGGTTTGATATTTTTGTCACCCGCTGTATTTACTATCACTACCTCTTTAGCTTTTACAGGTTTTGAAGAAACCAAGTTACAGTTATGTTTTGGGTCAATGTTGGGTAGCGTGGGGCGGGAAGCCCCCGGTTTCCAACAGTCCATAATCTGTAGGGCGGTTTTCTCGATTTTGATTAATCTCGCCTCCATTTTCATCAGGCGTGCTTCTAGAGGGCTTATGATCGTCTTCAAAAGGTGGCCTATGTCAGCTAATGATATGTCCTCTTCTGCTATCTCAGGATTGTGTTCCATGTTTGGAGGTGGCTGGTCAGTGAGGGTATCACTGGGCAGTTGCTGGGAGGGATCAATTGCTATTACCGCTGTCACCGGTGGGGTTCTTTCCTGGTTAGTATGGTCAGGGCTAGCTGTGTTGTGGGTTTTCCCTGTTTTTCCCTTTGCTTTTTTGGTCTTCCTTTCCTTAGTGCTTTGTTTCCCCGCTATCCTTTTTTGGGTGGCACCCTCCCTTATCCCCCGATTGGCACTAGGTGACCCTACTAAATTTGGGGTATCAATTGTTGTGGCCGATTCTTCCCTAAGTAAGATGGGGCATTGAATGGTTAAATCAGTATCCTCCCCCGTATTTGTTAGGTTAGGTGGTTGGGTGATTTGTGTTAGAGGCAATGAGAGAATACTCATGTCCTCTAAATCACTTATTGTTCCCTCAGAGAGATCTATACTCGTAGGTCGTTGTGCCCCACCACAGGCACCCAGTTGTGAGCTATCTATGACCCGCCTATCTTCGGGAGTTTTTGCCATCGCTATTACACCCATCGATGACCTCCTGACCCACTCTATTTCCTGCGAGATTCGTCTTTCTAGAAGGGTGATATCATCTATCAATAGTTGTCTATTTTGCCTTGGTTTGGGGTAGCTATTGTGGGGCCGTTGGCTAACAGGTTGGCTTTGCTCCTGGTCTCCATTTTGCTCATAGTGGGCAATATGGCTCAGGGGCGACAGAATAGAGGACGGTGATATAAGTTTTGCCAAGATGTGGAGTTAGGCGGTAGTACCTGATGTAAATAGGGTGGCCCAGTCCAGTCTCTAACGTTCTCGAACGGCCTCAAACGGCCCGCTCTTTGCCCGGTCTTCGCCCGCGCCTTCGTCCACGCACGTCCCGCGAACGCGTTAGGAGGCTGGGCTACATAGGATAAGGGGACGGGAAGAGGCACCAGGTGCGCAGAATGATGGCACGCAACCGCTCCTGGTCCTCGCATTCCCGCTCCCAGTTGCTGTAAGTGAGGACCTTGCTGCAAAGGTGGCCAAGCACACGGGCTCCCAGACCCCAGGCAAGACGCTGATTAGCAAGGTTCAGAGGGCAAGAGGATGGCCGAGCACACGGGCTCCCAGGCCACAGGCAAGATGCTGGATTTCCCGCTTTAGAGGGCAAGTAGATTTCCTTAAAGCAGTCCTTCTGCGAGCGGCACCCGCGAAGCAGGGGCCGCGAGGTGTTTTATTGCACACAGAGAGGAGGGGGCGGGAAGAGGCACCAGGTGCGCGGAATGATGGCACGCAACCGCTCCTGGTCCTCGCATTCCCGCTCCCAGTTGCTGTAAGTGAGGACCTTGCTGCAAAGGTGGCCGAGCACACGGGCTCCCAGACCCCAGGCAAGACGCTGATTAGCAAGGTTCAGAGGGCAAGAGGATGGCCGAGCACACGGGCTCCCAGGCCACAGGCAAGACGCTGGATTTCCCGCTTTAGAGGGCAAGTAGATTTCCTTAGAGCAGTCCTTCTGCGAGCGGCACCCGCGAAGCAGGGGCTACGAGGTGTTTTATTGCACACAGAGAGGAGGGGGCGGGAAGAGGCACCAGGTGCGCGGAATGATGGCACGCAAGCGCTCCTGGTCCTCGCAGTCCCGCTCCCAGTTGCTGTAAGTGAGGACCTTGCTGCAAAGGTGGCCGAGCACACGGGCTCCCAGACCCCAGGCAAGACGCTGATTAGCAAGGTTCAGAGGGCAAGAGGATGGCCGAGCACACAGGCTCCCAGGCCACTGGCAAGACGCTGGATTTCCCGCTTTAGAGGGCAAATAGATTTCCTTAGAGCAGTCCTTCTGCGAGCGGCTCCCGCGAAGCGGGGGCTGCGAGGTGTTTTATTGCACACAGAGAGGAGGGGGCGGGAAGAGGCACCAGGTGCACGGAATGATGGCACGCAAGCGCTCCTGGTCCTCGCAGTCCCGCTCCCAGTTGCTGTAAGTGAGGACCTTGCTGCAAAGGTGGCCGAGCACACGGGCTCCCAGACCCCAGGCAAGACGCTGATTAGCAAGGTTCAGAGGGCAAGAGGATGGCCGAGCACACGGGCTCCCAGGCCACAGGCAAGACGCTGGATTTCCCACTTTAGAGGGAAAGTAGATTTCCTTAGAGCAGTCCTTCTGCGAGCGGCACCCGCGAAGCAGGGGCCGCGAGGTGTTTTATTGCACACAGAGAGGAGGGGGCGGGAAGAGGCACCAGGTGCGCGGAATGATGGCACGCAAGCGCTCCTGGTCCTCGCAGTCCCGCTCCCAGTTGCTGTAAGTGAGGACCTTGCTGCAAAGGTGGCCGAGCACACGGGCTCCAAGACCCCAGGCAAGACGCTGATTAGCAAGGTTAAGAGGGCAAGAGGATGACCGAGCACACGGGCTCCCAGGCCACAGGCAAGACGCTGGATTTCCCGCTTTAGAGGGCAAGTAGATTCCCTTAGAGCAGTCCTTCTGCCTTCACCTATCTCTGGTCTTAAACCGAAGACAGATCGATATACAAAATGGCTCAAGTCCTTTTCACTCAGTTCTTCATACCCACCATACTGTTTAAACACTAAGAGCAGTCTCTCATAATATGAATGCACTGATTCTTTAGATTCCTGCAATGCCATGTCAATCTTTACCCAATCTGTTTCTCTTGGAGTAATTTTATTCTTCAAGAACGTTATTACCTGATCATATTTGAGCATTACCTCAGGTCCTGGAGCGCCTGTTTTAGCGTCCCTCGGATACTCTGCTTTTGGCCAGTCCACTGTTATTTTACATTCAGACCACAAATCTGCTGGTACTACTCTGTCAAACAATCCATCCAAATCTTCCCACAATACTTTTGAGACTTTCACAAATCGATCTACTTGTCTGTACCATTCTACTGGTTTTTCTCGTAGTCTGGGGAAATCATTTATAAATGACAATATATCCTGCCTAGTCCATGGAAAATGCACATAACCTCCTCCTGGTATTTCTCTCATAGGGAATTCATTTTCTATAGGTTCCTTGTCTTTAACTGGAAATGCTAATGATGTTTTATCACTGCTTTCTTCCCCTGTTCTTTACCCATTTGCTTCTCCATCGTTCCACATCTCCCTACTTTCTCAGCAATACAATCAATTCTTTTTATTTGGGTTAACCTTCCTGAAGTTTTTAAATTGTCTATATCCTTTTCAGTAAAATCTACTCATTAAGGCTTTTGCAGCATTTTATTTTTTGCAAAATCTATTCTAAGTTCATTTGCTGTTTCTTCTAGTCGGTCATGCAGATTTTTAGCCCTCCATGTAATGCTTTTGCACATAAACATAAGTTCATCATCTTGGTAGGTTTTTAGCCTTTCAGTTCCAATCGTTCAAATGATTAATTCTTCCATATCTATTTTAAATCTGACCACATCTAACATTTTAGGTTCCTTATCTTTTAATTGCAACGTTTTAACCCAATCACTTAACTCTTCTGCAGTTGGTCCTACTTGGGTTCTTGTTAAATCAAATTTATCTACACTCCTTTCGGATGTTACTGATTCCGATTCCGCACCCATTGGAAACTTGTACGGAAGACTTTGATTTATGGTTAATTCGGGTGGTGTCATACAACTAGTATTCCTAACTTCAGACAAATCTGGGTAGACCTTTTCCCTTACTTTTTGTAAAGTTTGGTTCAAAGGGATTGTTCTTTTATCCTCTGATTTTCAAACACGGGAATTACAGGGCCTATTGTTACAGTCACAGTTACAGCTTCTATGTTTTTAGTGAGTTCTTGTATCTTTTCAGTCAATTAATTTGTAGATCGCATAATTTGAGAGGTACTTGGATTTTCTTCAGGTTTCTGCTCTCATTTATCAGAACTACTCCTAATTTCAGAAAATCGTCTTGAGTACCAGTAAATCTAGTCTCCATTGGTGGAGCATTTGGGGTCACTATTACAGAACTCGGTTGATATGGAGGGGGTCTTCTATTCAAAATGTCCTCCAACAACTCATCCTCTGTATCACTGATCCCATAACTCTTTCTCACTGGCTCAACAATGTTAGATCTGAGGGTCTCTAGTTGGCCATGGTATTCAACTTTGTCCAAATAGGGACCCTTACTTCTAAGTCAGGATAAGGGGATTATACTCATTAATAACCCCTGCTCACCCCCCTTGGTGGCAGACAGGTTTATCTCAGAGGCAGTGTGTTAAGCATTTGTGAATATACACAGTAGTACAGTGAAAACACTACAGATGGGCACAACACAAGTTTTATAAAAATAAGTATTCTTTATATAGACCTAAACACAAGACCACAAACAACAAAAATCCCCAATACTACACTTAAGAATGCTTTAAAGATGATAAAAGTTACTTAGTTCAAGTTGATGATGAATGCGAAAAAGTTCTCAACAAAGTACCTGGATGCGCAACGCAAAGTAAACAACAGGCTCACAAAAGGGAGATGCGTTGGTTCCGTGATCTGGGGGAAATGATGCAGAACTATTTTTAAATTTAATTTTTTTAAAAAGTATTTAAAAAATATATATTTTTAAAAATAAGAGACAGAAAACTGATGCTTATTTTTATTTTTTACAAATATTTTAGAAAAAATTGATAAGGGGAAAATATTTTTCAAAAATACAAGTTTTTATTTTCTCATGCATTTCCATTGATTTCAATGGGAAGTATTGTCCTTTATTTATTTCTATAGCAGGCTATGTGTTCTCCGCATGTATCATTTACAAGATTATAAGAAGACTGATGCGGGACAGATCAGAGGCAAATTAGAGTATTGTAGATACCTGGGCCGCTCTCCCTCATCGCCCCGCCCTCAGCTGACCAGTGAAAGCTGCCGGATTCCTCCCTCTACATGGGACAACACTCGCACATACCTGGGCAGTACGTGGACCTGCTGGACGGCGTTTGGATCGCCATTGCCTTTGCCCCTGACCTCACGTCTCGCGGAACCCGCTGCGCGGGTCCCGCTTCGCCAAGGGGCGCCTGGAACTTGGGAGCTGCCGTTGGGACAGACCAGGGCTAAGGGCTGTGAGGGCTGCGAGCAGGAGGGGCTGGACTCAGTTTCCCAAGAGTCACAGCTCAGCTCCGCCCGCAACACCTGGGCCGCTCTCCCTCATCGCCACGCCCTTACCCATTACCCAATTGTATCCTAGGCCATAAGTAAGTGCACGAACACCGCTGCGCGGGAGCGTGCGGGAGAAGCCCGGGACAAGGGCGGGACCGTCTTTGGCCGTCAGTGGCCGAAGGAGGCTGGGCTGGGCCCACTCTCTTGATCCCCCTTTGTGTTACAATTAAGGCAATGCCTTCGCCCCCACCACGGGAAACCCCCTCAAGGGATGGCGCCTCCAGCTCTGGGACTTTGGATAATTACTTTAAACCCACTAAAGGAGAAGTGGACAAGGAAAGCTCGCTTGAGAAGCGTAGGGTGGAACGCAGGCGCTCCATTGAATCTATGAAAACCAGGCCCTTGACCGATATCATTCCTTATCCCACCACTCAAGAGGAAGGCACTCCACCCAGCAGTCTGATTAAATCGACACTCGAGGACTTTCCCGTCTTACTAAGGGAAATTCCTTCTACTCCAGGGATAGCGCTTGGAAAAAACACAGAGCCAGCCCCTCTTGAGTTCTCCCATACCCCTGTTAACCTGGTAACTCAAACCCCACCTACGCAATTGGCTAATAAGAGCAAGTCCAAATTAAATGTAGTGGCGAAGTTACATAGGCCCCCACCCAGTAAACGTGCTCGGAAAACAGTGGGGGGGCGGGGGAAATCCAAAATATCACATCTTGACTTTGGCAAGAAACGCACTAACACCGCTCTATCGGGGAAGCCTACTGAGATAGTGCCTACCATTCCACCGCCCACGCCCCCAAACCCCAGTATAACGGCCACCACTAAAGAACCAGAGGTAATTTCTTCAAACTTAAACCTCCCACTCTCTGCCAAAGGGAGCATTGAATTCCTACTCTGCTCCCTTTTGCAGCCCATTACCGACAGCTTAAAAAAAGTCGAGATCAGGCTCACCCTACTAGAAACTTCTCTTACCACTTTGAACACTCTAGTAAGTAAGCAGACAAAGCTAGTGGGAACCCATTCCTTTGCTGGGGATCCTTCCAAAGCAGAAGCTGCAACTAATGCCAATAAAGCCCCCCCCAGAAACCCACCGCCTGCCCCCCCTCTGCAACCCCTTATGGCCATCCAACTCCAGGCACGGCACAATAACCAAAGCAACAGACCTACCCACCCCGTGGACTTAGCCTCCCACAGCTCTCAAATAGGGTCCTCTGGAATACATCAAGATCAGGTTAACGCCCCCCCACCCACGCCCATTTGCCCAACTCCCAGACCACGAAGGCCAGACCTCCCGCCTGAAGCTAATAGATTAATGGTGGTCTTAGCTGGTGCTCCCCACTTAAGATCAGGGGAAAATGAGGACTACCAATCCCTTAAGAAAAAGGTAATCAAATGGCTTAACTGGAACCGACCCTTGCCATCCCATTTTAATAACGAAATCATCATGGTGAGAAGGGTTCCATGGCTAGGGAAGACCAGGAAAACCATAGTGGGGGACTGTATTATGGTAACCTTTAAGGATCCGGGAACGGTACGACACATTTGTGGAGGAATGAACCGATCCCTTGATTCCACCATACAGACCCTCCCAGTATCTTTTTTCTTCCCCCCGATTCCCAGGCACCAGGTCCCAACACACGATGACTGGACAAGGGTGGAACACAGACGTAAACACAAAGGCTTTCTACAACGCCCGTACTTCCAACCGCCGGAAACACCTTTTTGCGATTTTAATCGCTTTAACTGCCTGAACGGTTTGGATGGGGTCGACTGACTTACCGTCTGTAAGACAGTGCCAGGGGTCTCGGGTTCCCCCGCTGTGTCCTCCGGTTCAATTTCTGGCCCCCTGAATGATCCAGCTGCTTCAGACCATGGCAGAACCGAATCTTTTCACCAAGCCACTGATGGGGTAGTTGTTGCTGAGGGGATAACTACGGTTCCTTTCCTTGTGGGCAATGGTGCGCCAAGACCACCGGTGCCACATGCATCTTCTGCTGCCCCTACTATAGGTCCCGCATTTGAAGTGGGGCATGGACTCACCTCCTCCAACCCTCATGGTATGGCATCTGCCACCTTCGAACATTTGAAGATAATTTCCTGGAACATCGCGGGATTAGCTAACAAACTGGAAGACCCGGCTTGGGCAAAGTACATAGAAACTGGTGACATATGCATGTTCCAGGAAACCTGGGCCAGAGAGGACTATGGACATCAAGGCTATTCGTCATTTTTCATCCCAGCAAGGTGGGAAGGCAAAGGCCGCCCATCAGGGGGTCTTACGACGTGGGTTGCTGCGCACCTGGGCTGTGTGGCCACACGGCTCCCATTCAACTCTGATGACATCCTTGCGGTCTTATTAACATGGCCAAACAAAGCTAACCTCCTGCTGGTCAACATCTATTCCAGGCCGATGGGAATGGCAAAAGAATCATCGACCTTTGATGAACTCTCGAACTTCTTATCTGAACTGTCGATTGATTCATATTATGTGGTGGGTGGGGACTTTAACTCTCACTTTGAGCCACTCCCCGGCCTCCAGGAAGGGTTCTTATCAGAAGAAGAAGTTAGGTGGGCAGTACCATGGGTTGATGTGCCATCTCCGAAAGCTTGGACCCCACTGGCACTGCAAATCACTGCCCTTACGTTAAGGTTTGGACTCAGAGCGTGTAATGGGCGAATTAAATCCGATATACCAGGCAAAAATACTTACAATCGGCGGGGAAGAGAGTCTCATTTGGACTATGTCCTGGTCCAATTGGCGAGATGGTCAACAATACAGGACTTCAGGGTAATAGACAGGTTGGACAGTGACCACAATGCCCTCGAGTTAGACCTTGCTCATCCAGCACCTCAGGCCCCAGTGACCCATGAGGAAGGGAATCGCCCCACGCTCCTCCTAGATAACAGTAGGAGAAGAATTAGGTGGGAGCATATGGTCACAAGCAAGGATAAACTCCCACTGCTTTATGCAGAGATTACTCCCATCCTGGAAACTGTTGGGGATTTTGACAGTGTGGCAAATAAAATAGATATAAGGAGCAAACTGTTTGTTGCCCATGAGGAACTTATAAAAGTTGCGGCACCCCACTTTACTCGTAACATACGAAAGCCAAGGGAGAGGTGCCAAGGTAAAACACAATGGTATAATGTAGCCTGTAGACGGGCCAAAACAGAACTCCTTGGAGCAATTAAGGAGGGCACAGGAGGGGAACGCCTTAAGCAACGCAGGCAAGCTTACAAGAAGCTTCTTGCTCAGGCCAAAATAGAATGGGAGGAAAATCAGTGGGAAGAACTTACAAAGGCCCTAGCAATTCAAGATCAACGCCTGTTCTGGAGAATTGTGAATGGGGGATCAGGGAGTCTACACTCGGCAGTGGAGCCTAACATAGCTCCTGGAGTGTGGCAGGCCCACTTCCAGTCCCTATATAGCGCTGAGTCTGGAGAACTCCCTGCGCCAATCGAACCGGAGAGGCTGGGCCCTCAGGCGGATCCAATAACATTGAGTGAGGTCACTGCTGCTATTTCAGGCCTGGCTTCGGGGAAGGCACCTGGACTGGATGGGCTACCGGGAGACCTGTTCAAGCAGGAGCCCACCGTCTGGGCGCCTTACCTCGCTGCTCTTTTTAACGGTATCCTCGGTGGGATGGAAATCCCTAGTACTTGGCTGGGGGCTGAGGTGGTCCCGATTTTCAAAAAGGGATCCCCCCTCCTCCCAGCCAACTACAGACCGATTAGTCTGATAGACGTAGCGCAGAAGCTGTTCGGCAGGGTTCTCCTGAATAGGCTCCAGGACTGGATAGAGGAGGTGGGCGCCCTCAGTCCCTATCAGGCAGGATTTAGGAAAGGGGTATCGACTGTGGACCAGGTTTTTAGATTGAATCTGGTCTATTGGAGGACAGTGAGGTTCGAGGGCGGTAGTTTGTACACGATTTTCGTGGACCTACGGGCCGCCTTCGACCTCGTGCCCAGGGGAAAACTTTGGATCATCTTGGCAGGGATGGGCGTACCACCAGATATTTTATTGACCTTGCAGAGGTTGCATCATAACAATTATGCCCAGGTGAGGTGTGGGAGGTCGGGGGAACTGACTGACAGATTCCCCGTTGGCAGAGGGGTAAGACAGGGCTGTGTGCTGGCGCCGACCCTGTTTTGCCTCTTTGTCAACGGGGTAATCGCCCATCTTAACGCCACCGACTACACAGATGCCCCCAAATTAAATGGCAACAGTGTGCCCGCAATAATGTTCGCGGACGACACATTGTTAATATCTAAAACACCCATGGGCATCCAAAGGATACTCGATGCCTTTGTGGCCTTCTGCCAGGATAGAGGGTTGGAAATCAACGCCACAAAAACCAAATATATGGTATTGAATCCGAGCCCCAAACAGCGCCCGAATCCCCAACTGGGAGCAGTGCGGCTGGAAAGAGTAGCCACGTTTGAATATCTCGGCGTGACGCTCAACGAAAATATGACCTGGGGGACCCATCAGAGCAGGGCTAACCTTAAATTAGTGCAAATTACCGGGGGTATATCCCGGATGATGATTGGTTCGACCTACCGCCCACTGGGGGCCTTAATTCAGATATATAAAGCCCAGGCCAGGGGGGCGATCTTGTACGGGGCTGAATTGTGGGGCCACATTCCATGTCGGAACCTGTCTTCCACGGAAAATAGGTTTATAAGACAAATAACCGCACTTCCCCCTAGCACTCCACTTCTTCCTCTGAGGCTTGATCTAGGGCTACGGCCACTTGCCGACGAGATAAGTCTAAGACCCATTGCCTTCTGGCGCAGGCGATGGAGCGGCGATGATCTCGCCGACTATAGGGCGGAATTGGCCGAACTATTAAAGCACCCCAAGGCGCTCAGTATTCCCTGGGTCTAAAACATCCAGTCAATTTGCACCGATCTGGGGCTCCCTGAATTGTGGACCGAACCAGCGAATGCAGCACCAGGAATCTCTAAGAGATCCCTGGCGAATCTGTATCACGAACACAAAAGGGCAAGGGCCTTAGCTACCCAGACAGAGGGGTCCCTCTCTTCCATATTCCTGCAAACTAAGGATCTCTACAGATTTGAGAAGGCTTTCGATCCCATATATCCCATACTCACCAGAAAGTTATTTCTCCAGTGGAGATACGGTACATTGCCTTTTCGGTCCTTTTCAAGCACCTGGTTACAAGTCCCTTCCACCAAATACTGTCCTCTTTGCGTTGATAAAGAGGAAAATGATTTGCATGTGATCTTTTTCTGCCCAGCCTACAAGGCAGCCAGAAAGCATTGGCTGCTTCCCTTGATTAAGAATTTGGGTGGCAGGGAATATACACCTATGTACAGGATTTTAAAATCCGATGTTTCTGGCCCAACCGTTTTTGCACTTTCCAAATTCTTTACGAATGTTTGGTATACGCGTATTCGTCTTTTAAAAAATGCTGGGTAGACTTTAGAATCACTTCAATTCTTAATAACTGTTTTTATTGTCTGTGTTGATCTTAAAATCATGTATTGATGTTTTAACAAATCTGACAGAATTCATGTGATTTTTTTTGTATGTGCATCTTTTATGACCAAATGGTCGAAATAAAGATTGGAAAATGAAAATTTAGTTAATATTAACAACATAACATTCACATAAGAAGTGTATTTTAAATATTTAGTAATAATAATAACAGAATGCAAGGCTGTTTTAGTAATATTGTATTAAAAAATATATTAAAAATAAAGTAATTTTTTGTATAATTATCATATTTTTTGAAACATGAAATATGTTTGTATTAAATATAAAAAAATTGTAATATATATATTAAATATTACATTAAATTGCAAAACAATTGTACTTTTTTTCTCTTCACAGTTCCGGATGACGTATACGCATAGACGTGCTTCATCGCGGCCATTTTGAGGAGCGTCGATGGACAGATCAGAAGCTATGAGAGCTGCGCTCAGGTAGGAAACTTTAATAACTTTATTTACAAACATTTAGAAGTTTAAAGATAGATATATTGCAAGGAGAGAATAGGGAGGAATACTGAATTTAAATGTTAATGTAATTAACACTTTTTTAGTATGTCACCGATCGTGTAGTTAGAGTATGCCCTTGTCAGGTCACCTGTTAATAGTTTAAATAGTAAAAATGTACTTTGTAAATAAAAATAATGCTTATAGTACAGTAAAAAAGTTTAAATGAATGTCTATTAAATGAATTGATTATAAAAAATGTTTTGCAAAGTCCGGATCAAGAAGAAGATCAGTTTCGAAGTATTGGATTTGTTATGGAGACAACATTTTTGATTTTGAACATATTTTAAATGGAATCCTTTAAGATATGAATTTTTTGGGAGATTCTTTCATTTGTGGATTTTCAAGATTGCAAAAGAAAAAAGAAGAAAGAAGATGGATCGAAGTTAGTTTTTGGATTTGGAAATCATAATCGTTTGAATTCATTGAAGATTTTTTATTGACATTCGGATTTTGAAATCGTTTGGAATAGGATGAAGATTCTTTTTGGGGGGGATACTCTGAATCGATCTTTTCAAGAAGGACGTTTTTTCTTTTGACAAAATTTTTTGGTGAATGGATTTTTTTCATTTTCGAAAGGGAATGCTTATTTTCATTGAAGCATTCATTATTGTTTTTTTACACTGGAGTGGATTTGGGGATGGATGCAAAAAACTCATGCCTTTGGATTGGATTTACAAAGAAAAGAAAAGAAAACTAAGGTAAGGTGACCCGTTTTTTAAATTTGTAAAAAATGTTTTGAAAAAATGTCAATTTAATTGGATTGTTTACTTAATTGAGGTCAAAACGGGAAAGTAAGTGTGAAGGTAGAGTTAATAATGTAGTATGTGATTAACATTATCTAGGTAGTCTAAAGCCACACACAACGAAAATTGTTGTAAGGTACCCAATAGTCTCTTAGACATTTCTTTTGATCTTTTAGAAATGTGTGGGTTTAGACTACCTGTTAATGCTTGTGACATTCTCATTTCTTGGAAACTTTGCTCCTTCCTCAAAGTTTCCCAAAAATGATGAAAGTTAGGGTGAGGTTTTCCAATTGTGTGATTGAAGGAGTTGTGCCATCCCTCTATGGCTTTGTTTGTATTTGCTGCTCCTTCTAAGCAGCTCGTGTAGCAGTTCCACCACTCCACATGGAAACGTGGCTTCCTCCTGCGTCCCTACCTGCTTAGATACACAATCCATGTGTCCTCAAAATAATTTAGTAAGGGTGCCAATTTTTCCTCGTTTGTTGTGTAATAATCTGATTCTGTAATTGCAGTGTAGTACTCCTCTACACTATCAGGAGGAACAAAGCAAAGTGCAGTTCGTTTTTTTATTTCGAATTGCAGTTTGCTATCTGATGCATAATCTACAACTAGGGATGTTTTTTGTAATTTAGGCCAAATGCCTGGGAAAAATGGAAATAAACATCCCTGAATTTGGGTATCCGTGTACGTTTTTGTAATAACATTTATCATTGCAAATCCAAATCTATTATTATTTTCCTAGGAGTTTTGTTAGATGTTTTTGATGTAATCACTGTCAAAAGTTCAGTGTACATTGTGGATTGTTTGTCAGGTAGCAAACTGTACACTAAGGGGACAAATGAGTTGTTAATTTTAGCATGAATAGTGTAAATTTGAGTGAATGGATGGGGCGTGCTTTTAAATGTCCCATCGATCATCCAAATGTCACTATTCTCTAATTTGACAAGATTTCGGGGTGTGCTGAAGATAATTATTAGTTTATGAGGGTTTTGGTTATCATGCAAGATGAAAAGAGATAGAGATAGAGAGATAGAAAGAGTGAGTTCAGGAGGAATTTAATGTCCGAATAGGTTTGAGGAGTAGTTCTTTTTGGGTTACTTGCCTGTTTTTTTCTTTGAATAATTCTTCGCAGATTAGGTATAATTGGCATACTGCTAGCTACATGAGTAGAGACATGCTGTGCAACCTCCCTTAAAATTGAACCAGAAGAGTCATTGGAGGTGCTTGCAATATCCTTCATTTCGTTAATTGTTTCTCTTATATCTATGTCCATTGCAGAGGCAGAGTGGTTATGTTCAGTTGCTTTCACAACTGTGTCACCTAGTGTAACCGCTCTGCCTTTGCAATGGCTAGAGTAATATTGCACGCACCTCCAATGTCTTCTTGGTTCAGTAATTCTCTCCTTGCAATATATGTACCCTGCATGTTTTCACCGTCAGTTTCCTTTGTTTGATCTTATATATTTGGCAGTTTTTTCGCACAACATTTTCTGAAATGAAAAAAAAAAGGTTTGGTAAAAATAAGTACTTTCAACTGTTGCACTATCCAGCACTTACACTACTTCAACACCCTCTTGGAGGTAGAATAGTAAGTTAAACAACTGCACTATCCAGCACTGACCCTACTTCAATGCCCCCCTGGAGTTAGAATACTGAGTTATACACCTGCACTATCCAGCACTTACCCTAGATCTACACCCCCTTTGAGTTAGAATAGTAACTTATACACCTGAACTATTCAACACTTACCCTACCTCAACACCCCCCTGGAGTTAGAATAGTAAGTTATGCACCTGCACTATGCAGCATTTTACTTACTTCCACACAATACTGGAGTTAGAATAGTAACTTATACACCTGCACTATCCAGCACCTACCCTAGATCTACACCCCCCTGGAATTAGAATAGTAACTTATACACCTGCTCTATCCAGCACTTACCCTAGTTCTTAACTCCCTTGGAGTTAGAATAGTAACTTATACACCTGCACTATCCAGCACTTACCCTACCTCAACACACTCCTGGAGTTAGAATAGTAAGTTATACACCTGCACTATCCAGCACTTACCCTAGATCTACACCCCCTTGGAGTTAGAATAGTAATGTATACACCTGCACTATCCAGGACTTACCCTACCTCAACACACTCCTGGAGTTAGAATAGTAACTTATACACCTGCACTATCCAGCACTTACCCTAGATCTACACCCCCTTGGAGTTAGAATAGTAACGTATACACCGGCACTATCCAGCACTTACCCTACCTCAACAACCCCCTGGAGTTAGAATAGTAAGTTATGCACCTGCACTATCCTGCACTTACTTTACTTTTACACAACACTGGAGTTACAATAGTAAGGTATTAACCTGCACTATCCAGCACTTTCCCTACCTCAACACCCTCCTGGAGTTAGAATAGTAAGTTATACATCTGCACTATTCTGCACATACCTTACTTCTACACCCCCCTGGAGCTAGATTAGTAACTTATAGACCTGCACTATCCAGCACTTACCCTAGATCTACACCCCCTGGAGTTAGAATAGTAACTTATACACTTGCACTATCCAGCACTCACCCTAGTTCTACACTCCCTTGGAGTTAGAATAGTAACTTACACACCTGCACTATCCAGCACTTACCCTACTTCAATGCCCCCCCTGGAATTAGTAACTTATACACCTGCACTATCCAGCACTTACCCTACCTCAACACCCCAATGGAGTTAGAATGGTAAGTTATGCACCTGCACTATCCAGCATTTTCCTTACTTCCACACAATACGGGAGTTAGAATAGTAACTTATACACCTGCACTATCCAGCACCTACCCTAGATCTACAGCCCCTGGAGTTAGAATAGTAACTTATACACCTGCACTATCCAGCACTTACCCTAGTTCTTCACTCCCTTGGAGTTAGAATAGTAACTTATATACCTACACTATCCAGCACTTACCCTACCTAAACACCCTCCTGGGGTTAGAATAGTAAGTTATACACCTGCACTATCCAGCACTTACCCTAGATCTACACCCCCTTGGAGTTTAAATAGTAATGTATACACCTGCACTATCCAGTACTTACCCTACCTCATAACCCTCCTGGAGTTAGAATAGTAACATATACACCTGCGCTATCCAGCCCCTACCGTAGATCAACACCCCCCTGGAGTTAGAATAGTAACTTATACACCTGCACTATCCAGCACTTACCCTAGATCTACACCCTCCTGGAGTTAGAATTGTCATGATTCTCCGGTGTTGATTCGCGGCGGCCGTTATCTGTGTAACCCGGCCCGCCACAAACTATTCTTTCTGCAGTAATTGTCGGCGGGAGGCTGGAACTACAACTCCCGGCAGGCCTGCACGGGAGAGACGGAGAGCCAGACGTCACGTATGTCGTGACGCATACCAGGAAGTAAAGAGAGCCGGTTCGAACAAACTCGCTGCCGATAATTCGTTTGGTTCTGGTGGCAGTTCCAGAAGTCCGGTAAGGCCGTTCCGACATAATCCAGCATTTGATTTCATCTTTGCTTTGGGTCAGAATCTATGGAATCGTAGAGACGTTTTATTGCATTTGACTTGGTAATGAACTCTCCTGCTTGAGATATCTTGACTCGATCCGTGTATACAAGGAATACACACGTTGTTTTGGTGGTTCACTCCAACTATTTGAACTTCTTGAGAGACTGTGGGGTCTGAGGCTAAGAGTGCGTGGTCTGCTTAACCCTTTTGGTTCTTTACTTCTAATCACCTAAAAGGATTCCTTTATAAGACTCTGACGTAAGAGCTATTGGTGGTTTCTTTCTTCAGTACATCAACTATTGGAATTGTGAAGTGATATCCAGTGCATTGAGTACAAACAGAGAACTTATTGTTGTGGGATTCTGTGTTGGGTTTGGTGCAAGGACATTTTGTTATGCGGCACCTTGTGTCTTTGTTACGGCTGTAGCAAAACACCCATTACCTCAAAACTTCACCAGCAGTGTTCAAGGTTAAGACGTATTAACGTTCGAAGCTGCCATTTATTTGTGTTCCTATTTATTCTTTATAGGAGAGAACGAACGGGAGGAACTGTCAGTGGGTTTGGTTAAGCACTAGAACAATGTTTTCAGGTGTGTTCCCAAGATGATACATATGTATATATAATCTGAGTCCCGCATGTCAGACCTATGTTAACATTCCTGTTTTCTCATTTCCAGTCATCCAAAGTCCAAGTTCCATCCCTTGAACTCTCCTAGATATAGGCCATGGTATTTTTCTTTACAGGTAGGCAGGGGGTAGAGACTAGCCTTAACATAGGGGAAGAGAAGTGTGGTTTTGTTATATGTATTTGAACATCTGTTACTTGTTGTTTCAGATCTCCCTCCCCCCTGTCCCCTTCCTTTCCTTCCTGGCTTTCTATCTCTCTGTCTTCTTATTATTCCCTCGTGTGACTATCCTGGTAGTCTGTGTATATTACTTCAGACTCCGGGGACGTCATGAGATGGAACCCATAACATCATCGGTGTAATTCTGAAGAGTCCTAGACCCGAAGCCTGACAGAATTATCGGCCCACGGTTATTACTCTTCCTGATTGCATCAACACCATGGCCACCATGGATGATGTTATGGCAGCCTTGGCAGTGGTACAGGCAGAATTAGTGATGTCCAGACAAGAAGCTATCGCTGCTCGGGCCATTACGGCCCAGTTACAGGCACGTGTAGATACTTTGCAATCATCTGATTCTGGGGGTGCTCCTGGTCCCTCTACATCTGTAGTGGTAGAAATGCCTTCTCAAATACCTTTGGCCCCTCCTGAGAGGTTCATGGGAGACAACAAAAAAGTACAAGTATTAATGTCCCAAATCCTTTTGCACTTCATGTGTAAACCAAAAATGTTTGCTACCAACCAGGCCAGAGTGGCTTTTTTGATATCGTATTTGGGAGGTGAAGCTGCACAATGGGCTGTTCCAGTGGTCCGAAGAGACGACCCCTTGTTATATGATTGGGCAGAATTTCGTTGTGAATTCGAAAAGACTTTTGATCGAAGAGCTGAGACCTTTTCGGCTGATAAGGACTTGCTCGAACTTAAACAAGGGAACTCTGATCTGGTAACCTATCTGAACAGTTTCAGAAGACTTGTGGCTGAAACGGATTGGCCAGAAGCAAAGATGTCAGCCGTCTTTTATCATGGCCTTTCGGATGATCTCAAGGACGCTTTGGCTACCATAGATCCCCAACCCAGAACCAGCGCCGCTCTTATCGAACTCACACTTAGGTTGGATCACAGAATGCAGGATAGAAAAGGGGATTTAAAGAAAAAAGACCGACCTCTGAATGTGTATGAGCGTACAGGGGACAAAACGTCTACGCCAGTAGAAGCTATGGAGGTGGGTGCAGTCCGGGCCTCTCTAACTCTCAGCGAAAAAGATCATCGTAGAAAGCAGGGATTATGTCTTTACTGCGGTAAAAAGGGACACTATTTACGTGATTGCCCTGTGAGACCTAAATCTGGGAGGTATCGTACCAATCAAGCAGCGGCAGGTATATCTGAGAACAAGCCGGAAAACTCCAAAGCTTGAAGGTGGAAGAAGGGAAACCCTCAAGCGCCATGACCATCCCTTCAACTCAACCCTGTCGTCAAGAAAAAAGTAATTTGTTTTTGGATATGAAAATAGTGATACAAGGAGAAGAGAAGATCATTTGTGTAATGATTGATTCAGGAGCCACTGGGTGTTTCATGGATCACAAAGAGGCAGAAAGATTAGGAGTTCATCTTATTGCCAAAATACACCCCGAAACCGTGTATGCTGTGGATGGTAGGGAGTTATCAACAGGTCCTATTCAACACCAAACTTCGGAGTATGATCTTATATATGAGAATAAACATCAGGAACGTCTTTCTTTTGGACTCATTGATGCTCCTCATTTCGGAACCATTTTGGGTCTTCCTTGGTTGAAGAAACATGACCCATGGATTCACTGGTCATCAGACACGGTGGTGTTTAATTCTATATATTGCCAGGAACATTGTGCACCGGAGAGAACAGGACCTGCACAAGCTTTGTCATTGAGACACCATGTGGCAACAGCTGCTGAAAAAGAGGTAGACCTACCCACAGAATATAAAGACTACGAGGAGGTGTTCAGCGATAGTAAGGCGGAAATACTCCCACCACATCGTGACTTTGACTGTCGGATTGACTTGGTCCCTGGAGCTACTATTCCGAAAGGAAGGGTTTACGCTTTAACCCTGCCAGAGAATGAAGTCCTACGAGAACATCTGGATCGTTATGTTGTGGTCTATATAGACGATATTTTGATTTATTCCGCCAACACAGAAGAGCATGTAATACATGTAAAGAGAATACTGCAAGCATTACTTGACCACCACCTATACTGTAAAATCACGAAATGTGAATTTCACGTTACCACGGTGGAGTTTTTGGGCGTCATGCTCACTCCAAATGGTCCAGAGATGGCTGAGAGGAAAGTTAAGGCTATCAAAGAGTGGCCCCGACCCCATACCATTAAAGACATTCAATGTCTGTTGGGTTTTGCCAACTTCTACCTAAGATTTATCAATAACTTCTCCAATCTGGTTACGCCTTTAACGAAACTCACGAGAAAAAACACACCTTTTATATGGGACGACAAGGCACAAAGCTCTTTTGAGGGATTGAAGTCGGCCTTCTCCACCGCTCCAGTGTTGGTCCATGCAAATCCTGAGAATCCCTTTATCGTGGAAGCTGACGCCTCGGAAGTGGCGATTGGAGCAGTCATTTCACAAAAGAACAGACAGACGGGGTGTTTACACCCCATCGCCTTCATGTCTCGGAAATTGAGTCCGGCCGAGGTAAATTATACCATAGCGGAGAAGGAGCTGCTCGCCATCCGGGATGCCTTTCGGGAATGGAGACATTGGTTGCTGGGGGCCAAACACAAGGTGGTTGTCTATTCGGATCACCGAAACATTCAATTTATGCGAGATGCCAGACATCTTACCCCCAGGCAATTACAATGGATGTTGTTCTTTGAGGAATATCAATTCGTAGTAACATATCGCCCCGGATCCCAGAACAAGAAAGCCGACGCCCTCACCAGACAAGAACATCCTGTGTTGCACAATGTTGCCCCGCTTCGAGCCATTATAGAACCTTCTCGAGTTGTAGGAGCAACCCAAACAGATGACTTTGTGTTGGGAGTCAGAAAAGGGGTTAAAACATGTGTTTGGAGAACCTGGTTACGCCATCACAGAGAGTGGAAATTAGTCCAAGGAATACCCATGAAAGAAAAACAGGTATTGGTGCCCACGCTGCATCTCAGAAAAATTGTGTTCCAGTGGTGTCATGAAGCACCTAGTGCAGGACATATGGGATATGCTAAAACCGTGGAAAAGACTTTGAGACAATTCTGGTGGCCTTCGGTCAGACCGGATCTGAAACAATGGATAAAAGAATGTTCCGTGTGCGCTCAAATGAAATCTGACAGACAGAGACCACAGGGACTATTGCAGCCACTCCCTACACCAGAAAATCCCTGGGACAGCTTCTCAGTTGACTTCATTGTGGGCCTTCCTAAAGACCAGGGGAAGACAGCTATCATTGTCGTTGTGGATTACCTTTCTAAAATGGGACATTTTATAGCATGTACTCAGGTTCCCACGGCAGGTCAATTAGCTCATTTACTGATGATCCATATCGTACGTCTGCACGGTCTCCCCAAGGTTATTGTGTCGGACAGGGGGGCCCAGTTCACTCCTAATTTTTGGAAGGCTTGGTGTTCCGATCTAAAGATTAACTCATCTCTATCCACCAGCTTTCACCCACAAACAGATGGACAGACCGAGAGGGTGAATCAAACACTTAAACAATATCTCAGGTGTTATGTCCAAAGCAACAAGGGATCGTGGGTGGATTGGTTGTGGGTGGCGGAGATAGCTTACAACAGCACACAGCATTCTTCCACCAAACATACTCCTTTCTTTTGTTCTTACGGACATCACCCTAGATTCACTCCGTTATTACTCCCTGGTGCTGTCACCAAGTCACCTTTAGCACAGGAAAGATTGTCACGTGTTCGCCGAATTCTTCATGCCACACGGAACAATCTGGTCACTGCCAAGGCTAAATACAAGGTACAGGCTGATAAACATCGAAGGGTTGGCCCAGTGTACAAACCCCGAGATCGGGTTTGGGTTTCAACTAGGAACATCCGGTTTAGAAAACATAGTGTCTTTAACCCTAAATTCATAGGGCCATATGAAGTGATCAAACACATTAACCCTGTTGCAGTAAAAGTACGATTGCCTGCTCATATGAAGATCCACCCTGTATTTCATGTGTCACTGCTTAAACCCTCGTATAGTCCGGTGAAAAAAACACTGCACCCTGTATGGGTGCAGCAAGATCAAGAGTATGAAGTGCAAAAGGTACTGGACTCTAGAGTGGTGCGGGGAAAGCTACAGTATCTGTTGGCATGGAAGGGTTTTGGTCCGGAAGAGAATTCCTGGGAAGCAGCTAATGATGTGCATGCTCCACGTTTGGTAAAAGACTTCCATAGATTGCATCCGACTTGACCGGGGGTCGGTCGGAACCCCTTGTAAAGGGGGATGTACTGTCATGATTCTCCTGTGTTGATTCGCGGCGGCCGTTATCTGTGTAACCCGGCCCGCCACAAACTATTCTTTCAGCAGTAATTGTCGGCGGGAGGCTGGAACTACAACTCCCGGCAGGCCTGCACGGGAGAGACGGAGAGCCAGACGTCACGTACGTCGTGACGCATACCAGGAAGTAAAGAGAGCCGGTTCGAACAAACTCGCTGCCGATAATTCGTTTGGTTCTGGTGGCAGTTCCAGAAGTCCGGTAAGGCCGTTCCGACATAATCCACCATTTGATTTCATTTTTGCTTTGGGTCAGAATCTATGGAATCGTAGAGACGTTTTATTGCATTTGACTTGGTAATGAACTCTCCTGCTTGAGATATCTTGACTCGATCCGTGTATACAAGGAATACACACGTTGTTTTGGTGGTTCACTCCAACTATTTGAACTTCTTGAGAGACTGTGGGCTCTGAGGCTAAGAGTGCGTGGTCTGCTTAACCCTTTTGGTTCTTTACTTCTAATCACCTAAAAGGATTCCTTTATAAGACTCTGACGTAAGAGCTATTGGTGGTTTCTTTCTTCAGTACATCAACTATTGGAATTGTGAAGTGATATCCAGTGCATTGAGTACAAACAGAAAACTTATTGTTGTGGGATTCTGTGTTGGGTTTTGTGCAAGGACATTTTGTTATGCGGCACCTTGTGTCTTTGTTACGGCTGTTGCAAAAAACCATTACCTCAAAACTTCACCAGCAGTGTTCAAGGTTAAGACGTATTAACGTTCGAAGCTTCCATTTATTTGTGTTCCTGTTTATTCTTTATAGGAGAGAACGAACGGGAGGAACTGTCAGTGGGTTTGGTTAAGCACTAGAACAATATTTTCAGGTGTGTTCCCAAGATGATACATATGTATATATAATCTGAGTCCCGCAAGTCAGACCTATGTTAACATTCCTGTTTTCTCATTTCCAGTCATCCAAAGTCCAAGTTCCATCCCTTGAACTCTCCTAGATATAGGCCATCGTTTTTTTCTTTACAGGTAGGCAGGGGGTAGAGACTAGCCTTAACATAGGGGAAGAGAAGTGTTGTTTTGTTATATGTATTTGAACATCTGTAACTTGTCGTTTAAGATCTCCCTCCCTGCTGTTCCCTTCCTTTCCTTCCTGGCTTTCTATCTCTCTGTCTTCTTATTATTCCCTCGTGTGACTATCCTGGTAGTCTGTGTATATTACTTCAGACTCCGGGGACGTCATGAGATGGAACCCATAACATCATCGGTGTAATTCTGAAGAGTCCTGGACCCGAAGCCTGGCAAGAATAGTAAGTTATACACTTGCACTATCCAGCACTTACCCTACATCTACATCACCTTGGAGTTAGAATAGTAACTTATGCACCTGCACTATCCAGCATTTTCCTTACTTCCACACAATACCGCAGTTAGAATAGTAACTTAAACACCTGCACTATCCAGCACCTACCCTAGATCTACAACTCCCTGGAGTTAGAATAGTAACTTATACATCTGCACTATCCAGCACTTACCCTGGTTCTACACTCCCTTGGAGTTAGAATAGTAACGCATACACCTGCACTATCCAGCACTTACCCTACCTTAATACCCTCCTGGAGTTAGAATAGTAAGTTATGCACCTGTACTATCCAGCACTAACCCTAGATCTTCACCCCCTTGGAGTTAGAATAGTAATGTATACACCTGCACTATCCAGCACTTGCCCTACATCTACACCCCCTTAGAGTCATAATAGTAACTTATACACCTGCACTAACCAACACTTACCCTACCTCAACAACCGCCTGGAGTTAGAATAGTAAGTTATGCACCTGCACTATCCTGCAGTTACTTTACTTTTACACAACACTGGAGTTACAATTGTAAGTTATTAACCTGCACTATCCAGCACTTTCCCTACCTCAACACCTTCCTGGAGTTTGAATAGTAAGTTATACACCTGCACTATCCTGCACTTACCTTACTTCTACACCCCCTGGAGTTAGAATAGTATGTTATGCACCTGCACTATCCTGAACTTACTTTACTTCTACACAACACTGGAGTTACAATTGTAAGTTATAAACCTGCACTATCCAGCACTTTCCCTACCTCAACACCCTCCTGGAGTAACAATAGTAAGTGATACATCTGCACTGTCCAGCACTTATCCTAGATCTACAGCCCCTTGGAGTTAGAATAGTATCTTATAAAACTGCACTATCAGCAGTTACCCTACTTCTATACCCCCATGGACTTTAAATAGTAACTTATACACCTGCACTATCCAGCACTTACCCTACATCAACACCCCCTGGAGTTAGAATAGTAAGATATACATCTGCACTATGCAGCACATATCCTACTTCTACACCCCTCTCGAGTTTAAATAGTAAGTTATACAACTGCACAATCCAGCATTTGCCCTACTTTTATATCCCGACTTTTATATCCCCTTAGTGTTTGGATAGTCAGTCAGTCAAAAGTTTACTTTATTTGGTTAGTCATAACCATAAAGCATACATATACAAAAAGAATTCCATATAAAATAGCAGCAAGTTAAAAGTTCATTTGGTTAAAATGTATTTTCTCATTCATTAATTGCACACTTTGTCTCAGGCCTTATCTGTAGTCTATTTCTATTTTTTGAAGCTGAGACTCTACAAAATTCATAAATTTAACCCCGCGGCATGATAGGATGTTTGAACCTCCTCCCATTCAGCTGATCACAGCTTGCCTGCAGGTACGAATCTGTAGCATGTTAAAAATTGGTTTCCATAAGGTTTTCCTCTTTTCTTTTAAGGGCACACATGTACACAGGAGATGGCACAGAGTCTCGCTGTGATAATCGCACAGTCTACATCTCGGTCCCTGATGTGTGTCCTTCCATGATGGTATCAAGTCTTTGGAGAAATGGTCACCCATTCTGAGGGCCATGAATTTTCTTTTTAAGGATAGCCTGAAGTGCGCCACAAGGTAAGGTTGAGGTTTTAAACATTTGTACGAGTTTAGAATGGTCCATGCATGTCGCCGTTTGGCCAGAGTCTTTTTATCTTCAACCAGAGATAGGGCTTTTGCATTTAGCTTGCATATCTTTTTAAAGGCAGCTTCTTCAGGTGGATTCTTCCAGATCTCCTCTATTTTGAGGGTTTCTAATGATGCTCGCAGATCATTACCCCATGAGTTAGATTCCTGTTGGTCGTGTTGTTTTTTAATTTCTTGCCAACATAAATTGTTTAAAGATCCTGATTTCGCCGTTCTCAGTTTCCAGCACCATTTCGCTAGGGCTGCTTTCCTTTGGTATATTTGGTTTTGTCAAGTCAAGTCAAGTCAGAATATTTATATAGCGCGCTACATACCCGGAGGGTCTCAAGGCGCTTGAAGAAGGGTAGGGAATTATTTGTCGAATATCCAGGTTTTAAGTTGCTTTCTGAATGCTAGATAGTTCTGAGTGAGACGAAGGTGAGTGGGGAGTGAGTTCCAGGTTTTAGCTGCGAGGTAGGAAAAGGATCTACCTCCCATGGTGTTTTTATTGATGCGAGGTACGGTAGCAAGGGCTTGGTTGGAGGATCGTAGCTGACGGGAGGGGGTGTAAAAGGAAAGACGTGTGTTGAGGAATTCGGGTCCAATTTCATAAAGTGCTTTGTGTGCGTGGGTTAGGAGTCGGAACGTAATTCTCTTATTGACGGGGAGCCAGTGGAGGTTTTTCAGGTGACTAGAGATGTGGTATTTACGCGGGATGTCTAGTATGAGTCTGGCTGATGCGTTCTGGATGCGTTGGAGTTTATTCTGGAGTTTTGCGGTGATACCGGCGTATAGGGTGTTTCCGTAGTCCAGGCGGCTTGTAACCAGTGCATGGGTGACCGTTTTTCTTGTTTCGGTGGGGATCCAGTGAAATTTTTTTTTGAGCATGCGAAGAATGTTGTAGCAGGATGATGAAACGGCGTTTACTTGTCTGTTCATAGAGAGTGAGGAGTCCAGGATGACGCCCAGGTTCCGTGCGTGGTCCGTCGGGATGGGTGCTTTTCCAAGGGCCTCTGGCCACCAAGAGTCGTCCCAGGCAGAGGGGGAGGTACCTAAGATAAGGACTTCTGTTTTGTCAGAGTTCAGTTTCAGACGGCTGTGTTTCATCCACTCGGCTACTTCTTTCATTCCTTCGTGTAGGTTAGTTTTGGCGGTGCTAGGGTCTTTGGTGAGTGATAGGATCAGTTGAGTGTCATCCGCGTAGGAGATGATGTTGAGGTTGTGTTGGCGTGCGATGGCCGCGAGGGGGCTCATGTATACGTTGAAGAGGGTGGGACTGAGTGAGGACCCTTGGGGTACGCCGCAGATGACTTCAGTGGCCTATGAGATGAATGGTGGGAGGCGGACTCTCTGGGTTCTTCCGGTGAGGAACGAGGTGATCCATTCCAGTGCTTTTCCTTGTATTCCGATGTTTCTGAGGCGATGTAGAAGGGTGCTATGGCAGACTGTGTCGAAGGCTGCGGAGAGGTCAAGGAGGATGAGGGCGACTGTGTCTCCATTGTCCAGGAGAGTTCGAATGTCGTCTGTTGCTGCGATGAGGGCGGTCTCCGTGCTATGTTTGGCTCGGAAGCCGGACTGTGAGGAGTCGAGGGATTTGTTGGTTTCGAGGAAGGCGGCGAGCTGGTTGTTGACAGCTTTCTCGATGACTTTGGCCGGGAAAGGAAGGAGCGAGATGGGGCGGTAGTTTTTGAGTTCGGTGGGGTCCGCTCTGGGTTTTTTCAGAAGGGCGCTAAGTTCTGCGTGTTTCCAGCTTTTTGGGAAGGTGGCTGAGTTGAGGGAGCAGTTGATGACGTCTCAAAGGTGTGGTGCTATGATGGAGTCTGCTTTGTTGAAGATGTGGTGAGGGCAGGGGTCTTTGGGGGATCCAGAGTGGATGGAGTTCATCAGACGGATGGTGTCTTCAGTGGAGATTGGGTTCCAGTCATTTAGGATGTTCAAAGGGGGTGAAGGTCCTGCAGAAGGTTGGGTGGGTTGGTCTCCGGGTTGGTTGTCGAAGCTGTTGTGGATGTCTGCGATTTTGTTGTGGAAGAACGAAGCTAGGGAGTGGCAGAGGGCTTGAGAGGGGTGATGTCCTTGGAGTTGGCTGAGGGGTTGGTAAATTCTTTGACGATGTTGAATAATTCCTTGCTGTTGTGGGCGTTTTTGTCTAGTCGGTCTTTGAATGCGGCTTTCTTGGCAGATCGGATAAGTTGGTGGTGTATGCGGGTGGCGTTTTTGAAGGCGTCCCTGGTGCTGGTGTTTGGGTCTTTTTTCCAGGCCTTCTCGAGGGAGCGACAGAGTTTCTTCGATTTCTTAAGATCGTCGTTGAACCAGGAAGCGTTTTTGCTGCCTAGTTTGATTTGACGTTTTTTCAGCGGTGCTAGGAAGTCACGCTGTTGGATAGCCATTGGGTGAGGTTAATGGCTTTTTGTTCGGGGTTTGAGGAGTGGGCAGGGGGGTTTTGGAGAAGCGATGAGGAGATCTGGTCGATGGTGATTTTGTTCCAGTTTCTTCGCAAAGTAGATTGAGGATGGTTGTGAGTTGTGGTCTTTTTGTAGATAAAGTGAACGCAGCTGTGGTCCGTCCAATGGAGAGAAGTGGTGTAACTGAAGGAGACATGTTTGCTGGAGGTGAAGATAGGGTCGAGTGTGTGCCCAGCGATGTGGGTGGGTGTAGTGACAAGTTGTTTGAGTCCGAGGTTGGCGAGGTTGCCCAGAAGGGAGGTGGCATTGCTGTCATTGCTCTTTTCTAGGTGAAAGTTGAGGTCTCCCAGCAGAATGTATTCCTCGGAAGGGAGGGCGTGTGGGGTGATAAAGTCAGTGATCACGTCGCTGAAATGTGCACGGGGTCCTGGAGGTCGGTAGAGGAGGGTGCCTCTGAGTGTGGTTTTGGGATCGGTGTGGATCTGGAAGTGAAGGTGTTCAGCGCTGGTAAGGTTGACGTCTGAGCTGGTTGAGATGCGGATGGAGTTCTTATGGACGATAGCGATGCCTCCTCCTGTTTGGTCGGTGCGGTCCTCACGGATGATCTTGTATCCTTCTGGGATGGCAATGGTGATGTCTGGAGCTGATGAGGTGTTCATCCATGTTTCTGTAAGGAAGGCGACGTCGGGAGAGATGGTGTCTAGAAGGTTCCAGAGGGCGATGGCGTGCCTGTGGACTGAGTGGGTGTTGAGCAGGATGCATTTTAGGTGGTTGGTGTCAGGTCTCTGATTGGTGTTCGTGGATGAGGAGTTGGTTTTGGTGCCGTCAAATTTGCAGGAGTTGCAAGAGAAGGGTCCATGGGTGTGTCCAGGAGCGGCTTGGATGCAGTTGGGGGAACGGCCAGGGTTAAGGGCTAGGAGGGTGGTGGCATCGTAAGTAGTACGAGTGGGCTGGGCATTACGAGAACCAGGGGGTCTGGCGCTGGGCGCGGGCTTGACGCGGACGGGCGTAGACGGGCTTACCTTTGGCGCACCTTCGGCGCAACTGGGGCGCGAACGCTGCGCGTGGACGCTACGCGTTGGGACATTGGTCATAAATGGATAATGGAGGGGGCGGAGCGTGGGAGGGGCAGCAGCTGGGAGGCGGTGGTGGGAGGAGGGGTGGACCAGGGGAAACAAACAACAAAATGGAGGGTCAAAGGCTAATAGAGACAGGGGCAGCAAATTCACAACAGCGCTGAGTGTGCAGGCTAATTGTAAGTAAACACACCAGCCTCAGTGTAGCAATATTAATTCAGCCAGCCTCAGCAAGGTCACGCTAATAATTAATTATTTAAATAAAATAGTGCGGCGCTGCGCGAGCAAAGCGCTACTAGGCTGCGAGGGTCAGTCAAACACAGCTGAAAATGCTTAAGGAAATAACGATACCGCCAGGAGACAGAGCGAGGCAGCTGCAGTTCAGCAGGAGCGTGGGGGAGCAACCGATCTGAATGAAGGTCCAGGCGGTCACAATCTGCTCGGGGGAGAGGAAGGATAGAGATCGTGGGTGGGAGGGGCAGCAGCTGGGAGGCGATGGCAGGAGGAGGGGCGGACCAGGGGAAACAAACAACAAAATGGACAACAAAACAACAAAACAGACCAAACCCCAGCCTGATTTGGGCCGGGGCCGATCCTTTGTGTAGGTGAAACACGGATTTGTATATTTTTGTCTGGAGGGTATTTAAAATGGCTGCTTCTTTCCCATGCCATATTTCCAGTCCGTATGAGAGAGAGGGTAGGACTTGGGCTGCCATTACTTTTAGCAGATGGTCGTGTGATGGACATTGCAGTTTCTTTTGGAGAACTTTGTACGCAAAGCTCAGTGATTGTGCTTTTGCGGCGATTATTCTTTTTTGAGTTGAAAGGGACATGTTTTCGCTTATTGTGACCCCTAGGTATTTGTAAGCCGTTACTTCCTCAATGTGTCTGCCATTTGTGAACCACTTAAATGATCTTTTACTGGTGCCCGCCAATCTCACCACTTTTGTTTTTTTGAGGTTTAGTTCCAGGCCTTCTCTCTCAAAGTAATCTGTTAGTTTGGCTATTGTTCTTTGAAGGCCTATTGGTGTTTGACTTAAGATTGCAATATCATCCGCGTATTGGAGGAATTGAATGCTTTCGTTTGCCAATTTAGGCGGGTGTCCGTTCACGTTCTTGAGTTGGTCTTTCAAATCGGCCAGATATATGTTGAAAAGGGTTGGGGAAAGCACGCAGCCCTGTTTGAGGCCGTTAGTTATTTTTTGTTCTGCGGATATTCTTCTTCCGTCTCCTAGTTTTACTTTTGCCCATGTTCCGCTATATAGAGCCATTATTGTTTCCATTAATGCTTTCGGAAGACCCCACTGGTCCAGTTTTTTCCATAGGCGTCTTCTGGGCACTCGGTCGAAAGCGGATTTCAGGTCTATATAGCAAGCTATTAATTCGGTCTTCCTTTTCCCCGCGCCTTCAATTAGTAATGACAGAACAGACAGATTGGTTAAACAGCCCATGCCTTCTCTGAAACCGGTTTGGAATTTGGGTATTATTTTGTTATCCTTTATCCATTGTCGCAGAAGAGACAATATACAAGATGAAAAGAGCTTCGCCTCCACGTCGATTAAAGCTATTAAATCTATAGTTCCCGGGTTCCATTCTGCATCCACTTTTGTATATTGGATGGAAGATGCTTCCTTGCCAGGACTGTGGGATCTTTTTTTCTTTATGAATGTAATTAAATAATGGTGTTAAGTATGTTGCCCAGAAGTCAGTGTCATATTTGAATAAGGCGTTTGGACTTCCATTCGGCCCAGCTGCTCCTTCCGCTTTCATTTTACTTTATTAGGTCAGTTAGCTGTTTGATAGTTGTCAGTGGCATTTGTTCATCTTTGTTTGTGCCGTCCTGCCGGTCATTTTTTCTTTGTCCAAGAACTGTTTCTTTTTGTTCTATACCGTTTTTTAGATTTTTGAATGCTTCTCTGTTAATTGGGTAACTCTGGATGTTATACAGATTATCAATATAATCGGCCCATGTTGTTTCACTTATTCCTATATTAAGTTGACCTCCTGCTCCTTTCGAAAGTTTATTTATTACATTCCAGAATTCTCCACTGTTTGGTAATTTACTAGTCCTTAGCAGCTCTACCCAGATTTCCTCTGTGTGGGATTTTTTAGCTTTTCTGCACTCCTCTTTGTATTCTTTCCTCATTTTTTGTATGTCGTTGTTGTCTACTTTTTTTCCTAACCTTTTTTCTGCGGCCTTTTTTCTTAGTTTTTTCCCAATTTCCCTTTTCATGTCTCTTAGTTTAGTATTATACCATGGCTCAGTATTTGCATTGTGGCTATGGGTTACTGATGTGTTTATCGCAAATTTTCCCAGCACAAATTTATGTAAGTTCTCCCATTTGGTTATGGGTGATTGATTTTCAAAGGCATTCGTAGATTTTCCGTGTTCCAATACTGCATTCATTATCTCCTTTTTTACTGGGCCCTTGCTTTTAATTTTCTTCAGTTTATATATTTCCGGAATTGCCGTCAGATATTCTAATTGTGTTTTCTCCTCGATGTTTTTCCTCACTATTGTCTCTTGTGGGGAGTGATCACTCTCTGGTCGGATTTGTATTCCAAAGTGATCTATGTTCTTTCTTAATTCCTTGCTTGTTAGGGTAAAATCAATTGTGGAGTTCCTTTTACCACTGGTGAAGGTGGTCTTGGCGGGTATGTCTCCCTCCGTATTTCCATTTAGAATTGTTAAGCCTAGGGGTTCCAGGTCGCTCCAAACTTTCTCAACTTTATTCTTGGTCCGGTTGGTTTTTATTAGGTTACAGTTGAAGTCACCAGAGATAAATATCTCATGGGATTGGTAAGTTCTGTGTAAAGTTTTTATCAAGTTTATTACAGTTTGAGCTTTTTTCCCTTTTGTGGCCTTGTCTGGGTGGATATATAAATTTATAATTAGTAAATTCCATCCGGGGCTTTTTTTGCTTACTTTAGACTCTATTTTGATCACTTGTAACCAGTTCTCTCCTGATTCGAGCAGTTCGGTTATCCAGTCTAAGTTATTCGTGATAAAGATGGACAGACCGCCCCTTGGGTGTCCGTATTTTGCAAATTTTTCTGACATTGTGTGATGTTCCTCGTATCCCAATATTTGTCTCGGGGTTACATTCCATGTTTCTTGGAGTAGTATTATTTCAAAGTTGCTCAGGTATTCGATTGTCTCTTGGTCTTGGGACATTTCTTTAAAACCGTGTACATTCCATGAGCAAATCTTTATTTTTGTTTCTGATTTTAAGTTTAGCTTGGTGTTTTGTCTTTGGGTTCTTTCTGCTGCTTTGCCTACATCAGGATCGATGGGTGTTTAGTGCCTGTGCCAACCAAGACCAGTCTTTATTTTCCTTCAAACCCTGGTATTGCTGCTTTGTTTTAGTGCTACTCAGATCTTGTTCGGAAATTGATTTGCTTCTTGCTCCCCTCAAGATTGTTTGGGTTGTTTCCTTTACGTTGTTGGGTTGAGGAATATTGTTCTTTAATAAGGGGAATGGGTATTTTGTTGGGGTGTGACGCTCTAAAGTTATTCCCCATTCTGAAAAGTGTGTCCTAGTTGAGAAAATAAGTTCTGCTATTTCTTTAGATGCCCAGGTGGTACTGCTTATTTCTGAATTCATGTTTTTGTTTCCTTGAATGAATTCTACAGTCTTCAGGTCGCTTGTTGTGATTCCCCTTAGTTTTGGTATCTCTTCGATTAGTCGCAGGATATTTCCCCTGTTCAGCGTATCTGAATTCCCTTTTGTTTGAAATTCTGGCTTAAATAGTAGTTTACAATCTGTTACCATGCTTGCTGTTTCGAGATGTCGTGTTTGATAAACTCTCCTTTTTCCCTCAGCTGAATCAAGCCGAATGTGAGGTGTGTTATCAATCTGGTAGACCGTAGTTATCGAATCTGGTCGAATATAATCTGCCGTGGATGCTTCTTTTAGAGGGTGCATTTCTCCTTGATTTATTTCTATATTACTTTCGTTTTGTCTTGTCTTATCGTTTGACTCAGTTTCTTGATGGTCTCTGCAAATTCTTCCTTTATTTCCTGCTGTGATTATCAGACCAATATTTGGTTCCCTCACTTGGTCTGCCTGAGTTTTGTGGCTTTGATCTTTTACCATTCTTTCCTTGATAAATGGTAAATGTCCTCCGGTCTGCCAATTTAATCCTTTACGAGTCAAAGTTTCACATTCCTTCTGTGGCTTGTTTTCCTGTGTTTTTTGTTGTTCTGAGGCCTCTCTTTGATTTGATTTCAGTATTTCACTTTTATCATTGACTTTGTTTATGCTTGACTTTTCCTCATCTTCTGATTTTCCTTGTTTACTTGCTATTATTTTGATCTGATCTGGAGATTGAGTTTGGTCTTCTGCTTTGTCTGTGTTATTTCCTTTGTTAATTCCTTTGTGTCTATCTTCTTTGATAGAGATGTCTATAATTTGATTAATTGGGGCCTCTTTTGTCTTTTGTTCGAAGATGGCAAAGAGTTGTTTTGCCTGCTTATTTTTTATAGCATTTTTTCTTGCCTTCCTTGCCCGTTTCCGCTGTCTTTTGGTTAGGGGTTCTGACATACCTGATGAACCCATAGTTTTGTTGTCTTCCAGACATCGCTTTAAAGATTTGTTATCCTCAGAGTCATTTAAAGTTTTTTCTACTTCTGAGTTGTGAATAGTTCTATTTTGATTTCCAATTTTATTGGCCTCTGTGTTGGGATTATCACCTTTATTGATTTTCCCGCAAGTTACTGCTAATATTTCTTTCAGAATATCTGGTAGTGAAACTAATTTATCTATTATGTCCTTGCAGACGCAGTTTTGTTCTGTTAGTTTCTCTTTCCATTGTTTTTCTTCTTCCTTTCCTTTTGTGAGGTATAACAAATTTTTTTCCAGTTTCAGATTTAATCCCGATATATGTGATGCCATTAGGTTCATCAGGTCTACCTGCACATCGAGTTTGTTCGATTGAAAATTCAGCGCATTAATTGCTTGTTGTAAGCTTTTTAGGAGCACGTCCCCCCAGAGTGAAGATTTTTCTTTGGTTTGTAGCGGCAGTGCCCCTGTTGACCTATTTGGAATTTCTGAGGAAGAGATCGTTATAGGGTGTTCTTCTTTTGTTATATTCTTTGCTGTGTAAGAGACCTGGCTCTTATCGGTCGATTGTCTAATTGGGCTTGATGATAGGATTATTGGAGAGGATGTTGGCTTCCTTTTTTCTCCATTTGCCTTCCTTTTACCAATGTTTTCGAGTCTTTCCAGTTTTCTCAAGTTTTCGAGACTCAGTTGCGTTGGGTCGGCCTCCTTATGTGTATTTTCTTCGAGCATTCTCCGCAGTTCTGATTCTTCGAAAATCGAGAATGATTTGGACCCCTCTATCTTTTGTGCGCTATTCTGCAGATTTATTTGAGCTCCTAAATTGCTCTGGTTGATGTTTCCTGGGCTATTTTCGTTAATCTCATTTGGAGTTAAGTTTGGAGTTAGCTTTGTTTTGGTTGCAGGTTGCATGAACTTGTGCAGTGGTTTTGATCAGCCAGTTCTTTATTGTTGATTTTTCTTTGAGATTAGGACTCATACTTTTTTCTGAGTCATTTCTCACCTTGCGTTTTTTACGTGATGAGGTCAAACAGGTTAGTTATTTTGGACTATTTTGAGGTTTTACACCCTTACTATTGCTTGGAGTTGCCACCCCTTGCTCTTTTGTGAACTGAAAATTGAACTTCAATTTATCTCCCCCAAACTTGAAAGGTTCTGTCATGGGGATATGTGTCTGATCAGATTGTTTGCTCCCGGTTGGCTCTTCTGAGTTGTTTTTATTCCCATGTTCTTTTTTCCCTTTTCCTGCCAACCTTCTTTGCTTTCTGTATTCGAGGCTGTCGGATTTTTCCTGACCTCATCTTCCAACTACAATTTTCCGGAATGTTTTCCCTTCCGGCTCATATACTGTGTTTCTTTGGCCAAAACTCCCTAAGCCTGTCTGCCGCTTCAGCGACAGCTACCGTCGAGGGAGTGCACTTGTCAGTTAGGTCGGGTGTACCTAGTATTCGTCGCTCGCCTTCTGAGACTTTGCCTCTGCCTATTAGGCTGGCTCTGGCTTGCCTCAGCTCTCCGAGTTTCTCAGCGTTTCTCAAGGTTTCTCCAAGTTTCTCCTCGCGGGTACTCTAATGTCTCAAGACCACTCGTGTCTCCTCCAGCTCCTTCAAACCCTTGGCCCCTTTGCTCCTTTGCTCCTTGATGCTCACTAAGTCTAGCCCGCAGCCCGCAGCCCGCAGCCCTAGATTATCATTTGCTGCTCCACCTTCTTTTCCTTGGGCTTCGGGCTTCAAACGCGTTGATTATTTCGCGGACTGCAATGGCGCTTCCTGGGGTCCGCCTCCTCCCGTGGCGTCTTAGTAATTTTTTGCAAAGTTCCTTTAGAAGTCTCCTCACGGTGCCCCCGGCTTGGTGCTTCTCCTGTGCCCTGAGCGCCCTAAGCCTCTTGGGGAACACTTTTATATAGGCTTTTGTATAAGTTCTATTCAGCTTATGCTGGTAGTTCGTCTTCTTATTGAGATGCCTTGAGCGGCGTTGCTGTTTGGCTTGTTATTTGCTTTTTATTCCCCCAAAGCGTGTCTCCAGCTCCTTCAAAACCCCCCTATGCCCCTCTTGGTCTCGGAGGGTCAAATAGGTCAAAAAGGTCAAAGGGTACAGTGGGCTCCCGGGGTCCAATGCCCTTGGTATCAGAACATGCCTTAGTTGTTCTTACTTTCACTCCCACCCCCTTGCAGCCCAAGCAGCGCGCTGCTGCTACACTTGCAGGACCAGCTCACAGGTTTCTTCAGCCGGCTGCTCTCAGTTCTCTTCAGCCGATGGCTTTGGCAAACAAAAGGCTTCCCCCTATGCTTTGCCTTTGTGTCCGGTATCAGTGTGCTGCAGCGCTGTGATCCCCCACTGCTCCGCGGTACTCAGCGTTATACTGCTGGCGGTTGCCTGCCTGGCTCTGCCTCGCACTGTAACTGTGGCTCACCTTTAGATTTTGATGGCGGCTTGGTGGTGGCTAGGGAATGGCTTTTGAACTCAGCTTCACTCCCGGTGAAAAACGCCACCGCCGCCACGGCTCCATGCCGCACCTCTGCTCCTCCGCGAAACTCTCTCGTACAGCACTCTGGCACCACCTTGTGTCCAAGAGTCGTCTCTGTGCAGGTTCAGCTCTACAAGTCACGTTGACTGCAGCTCTTCGACCGGAATTTGATAAAGCTGAGCAGTCCAATATCTTCCAGCAGTGACCACAGCGCTTCCTCCGGCTCTGAAGTGTTTGGATAGTAATTCGTTCTTTAACACTATTAATATAAAAAAAAGTATATCCTGTTTACCTTTTTATAACTTGTTTGCTTCTTTCTGTATATGTATTTTGTTGATTTTGTTTTTGCTTGGATGATCTTTAAATTCGTAGAGCTGTTTAAAATTTAATAATGAAATTGTAAGTTTGGTGTACCTTTTTTCTACGAAAGGTAACTCATTGCGGATTTTAAAGTGGTTAATTGTTATCTTTGTATATTTTACATTTTTATTTACCTGTTTTTTTAATTTGGATGAAATGTGGATGGTTTCTTTATTAGAAGAAGATGGTTTTCTGCTTGTTTTTGAATTGTATTTTTCGAGTTGCTATTTCTATGAAGGAATCTGTTTTGGGATACAAGAGTTTAAAAATTGTTTATTTTCAAAGTATTAAAACTGTTTTGCATGGTTTAAAAAATATTTTCGTTATTACATGGATAGTCTGAGTTTAGTTATTCAACTGCACTATCCAGTACTTACCCTACATCAACATGTCCTTGGAGTTAGAATAGTAAATAATACACCAGAACTATCTAGCACATAGCCTACAATAATACCTTCCAGAAGTTAGAATAGAAAGTTGTACTTCAGCTGTATCTTGTACTTACCCTTCATTAATACCCCACTAGAGTTAGAATACTAAGTAATACCGCAGCACTATCCTGCATTTTTCGTTTGTCAACACCTCCCCTGGTGTAAAAATATTTAGCTATACCCTAACACTATCCAGCACATACCCTATTTCAATATCCCTGGTGAGTTAAAAAAGAAAGTTATACAGCTGTGTTTGTCAGCATTTACCCTACTTTATCACCTCTGTAGAGTAGCAAAATTCATTAATACACCTGCATTATCCTTCACTTACATTATTTTAATAGCTTGTTGGAGTTTGTTTAGTACTTAATACTTCTGCACAATCCAGCAATTATCCTACTTTTAAATATGAAAATATAGAATGTATTTCCTGTTTACCTTTTTATAACTTGATTACTTCTTTCAGTTGATGTTCTTAGTTGATCTTCATTTTGCTTGGATGATCTCAGCTGTTTTTGATTTAAAAAATATAATGTTCGTTTTCTGTGCTTTTTGCTTTTAGAGGTAACTGTATGAGGAATTAAAAGAGGTTAATTGTTAATTTGTACTTTTTAGTTTATTATTTACCTTTTGTTATATTTGAATGAATTTTGGTTGGTTTCGTTTTGAAAAGATGATGGTGTTCAGCTTGTTATTAGTTTCTATTTTTGAAGTTGCTTTTTCTTTGTATTTATCTGTTTAGGGATATAGGAGTTAAACAACTGTTTAATTTCTATTTATTAAAATTCAATTTTTCAGTTAAAAAAAAAATTCTCGTTCGTATATGGCTATTCAGAGGTTATAAATTGTGATATCAAATTGAATGTCATTGTTTTTTATCACTTGTGTGATACTATCCTTTTGCGGCAGTTTGAAGAATAGTTTTGGAAATATTACAATTGGTTTTTCTAAAACAGACATTTTTTATTAAAAATATTTCGACACAGTTCTGTTTCTTTACCGTTGAGAAAGATGTCTTTTTAAATTGTTCGACTCCTTTCTTTAATCTTTTATTCCAAAAAGATTTCTTCAGTAAAAATGTTATAGTAAGCTGAAAAGTGGAAAACATTATACAGTTTAGCTTACTACATTTATTTCCGTTTTTTCTGAAAAATAATATTTTTTGCTTTATTATTTTTATTTAACTCCATGGCTGCTAAGGGTTTTCCCCCCCGGTGCTGGGATCCCACATTTACCATTGTTCATGACGAGCTCAGCTCGATAGAGTGTATGGAGGTGTACATCATGACGAGCTGAGCTCGTCATGAGCGTCCAAGGAGTTAATTTTAAATTAGCCATTTTTTACTGAGTTTCAATAAAATATACAAACATGCTTCATATTATTAATTTCATCGATTTTTTAAATAAGAAATAATTATTTGGGTTGACATTTTTTTCAACAAAAATGTATTTTAAAAAATGTACTTACAACTATTTTTGAAAAAATAATATCAGTATTTTCAAAAATTCTTGTTTCGATTTTCAAGTGTGTTGAAAACTGTAAAATGTAATGAATTTATTTTTAAAAATTATGGAAACTTTTTTTTGTAAATGATCTGATGTACATTTCTATGTGTTATACTTACTTGTATTTGCCGAGTTGTCATTTTTCGGTAAGTCTGCTGAAAAACCGTCTGCTCTCACTGGTAGTCCGTTGACCACTGGCTTCAAAATGGTGTCTTACTACTATTTAAAGCTTTTTGTGTGTGTTACCATAATTTTAGGTAAAAGTATCGTTTTAAACCGTGTATTTTTTTGATTCGTTTGATGTGAGAACTTTATTTTAAATGTTTAAAACTAACAGGGTCATTAGGATGGCGGGCTGACTTTGCCCGCCCGCCATCCTGTCGGGGATTGGGACTGCCCGCCATAAGGGCGGGGGTCCCGTGGGTGGTATTAGGATGCGGCTGCCACAGTGGCGGCCGCATCCTGCATTTATAACATTGTGGCGGGCGGTGCTCTCTGCACCGCCCGGCACAATGCCATAAATGAATGTATGCATTTGCATACACAATGTGGCAGGCACCGCGCGGTGCCTACCCCATTGTATATGCAAATGCAGGGGGGTACCACAGGTACCCCCCGTGTGCACGCCCCACCCCTCCTTCCCTTTGGGGGCCCGCAGGGGGCCCCCAAAGTGAAGACCGCATGCCTTTCCATGGCGGCATTGCCCCCACGGAAAGGCATTGTGTAAAATGCCCATCATAATATGGCTGGCGGTGTCTGATAGACACCGCCACCATATTATTCCTTTTCTGCCCCGGCCGCAAGGCGATCGGGGTGGAAAAGCGGCGGACGATCTTTCCGTCCGCCGAGGTCCCCCCCGCCATACTAATATGGCGGGGGGAAACGAGTGAGGATGTCGGGCGGATTGCCCCCACCAGGTTGGCGGTGGCTACCGCCAGCCTGGTGGGAGCAATCCGCCCGACATCCTAATGGGCCCCTTAGTGTTTTATCGATCCACAGTGTTTATTCCTCCATTTTGTTTTCAGTGGTTTGGTGTTTGGATCATGAAAACTGTTGTAGGACTTGTTTTTTCCTTTGGTTTTAAAATGGCGGCTCTGTTTATGTTTTAATAACTATTTTCTGCTTGAGAAATGTGAATGAGAATTATTTCCTTTTATATATTATTTTCTCTTTTTTTTAATGGTTTCGTTTATTTTTAATACTGTTAATACTGTTAGTTACTCACTTAATACTCTAGTATTAATTTTAATACCCAAGTATTAAATGTGTAAAAATGTGTGTTTCATAAAAAATATGTCCAGTTGATTTTCACATTTTAATACACTTCCCCTACCCAAAACCCCTATTTTCCCTGCATGCCATCCCAGGAGTTATTGTACAAAAGGTTTAACTCTATTAATACTTGAGTATTAATTTTATTACCTGGTTATTAATTTTGTAAGAAAGCGTGTTTCTTTAAAAATATGTCTTCAGTTGCTTTCCACTTTTTAATACAATTCCCCACCCAAAACCCCTATTTTCCCTGCATCCCGTCCCAGGAGTTATTTTACAATTTAAAAAAAAATAAAACATTATTTTATATGCGTTGTAATGGTATGCGTTGTATTGTTTTTCGTTGTAATGGTACTTTTAATGCTTTTAAGTTACTTCTCGTAGTAATGGTATGCGTTGTAGAAACATTCGTTATAATGGTATTTGCGTTGTAAATAATGCGTTGTAATGATATGCGTTGTGAAAGCATGCGATGTAATGTCATACATTCGTGCTGAAGTACCATGCAGCCCCTAACCTATCAATGAGCTCATCAGCTTTGGGGATGGGGTGTGCGTGAGTCCTGGTGACTGAATTGAGCCCTCTGTAGTCCACACAGAACCGAGTTCAGGTGTGGCACCCGGCGTGGCAGCCTTTGGGACCAAAACCACTGGGCTGGCCCAAGGACTGTTTGAGGGCTCAATTACCCCTAAAGCAAACATCTTGGAGATTTCCTCCATAATGTAAACCCTAACCTTGTCACTCACTCTGTAATCCTTGTGCTTCACAGAATGACGGTCTCCAGTGTCCACATCATGGACGCACCACTCTGTGACACCAGGAACTAAAGAAAATAGATCAGAGAATTGCTCCAACAGTTGGTGACAATGTTGCTGCTGATCAGGGGTCAGTTTGGTAGAGAGGATGACACCATCCACTGACCCATTTTGCTCTGTTGCAGACAGGAGGTCAGGAAGAGGCTCGGTCTCCTCCTCCATTCCATCATTTGTCGCTAGAAGCATGCCCACTTCGGACCCTTCTAAGTGGGGCTTCAGGCGGTTAACATGCAGGACCCGCAAGGGGTTCCTGGGAGACCGCAAGTTTACCAGATAGGTGACATCACTCTTGCGCTCCACCACCTCATATGGACCGGTCCACCTGTCCTGGAGCGCACAAGGCTACACAGGGGCCATGACCCAAACTTTCTGTCTAGGCTGAAGCTCAATCAGAGTGGCATTCTGATCGTACCACCGCTTCATTTCCTCCTGGTTGGCTTCCAGATTCGCCTGAGCGAGATCTCCGAATCGCAGAGTCGGGTTCCTGAAGGCCAGTGTGTAACTATATACATCCTGGGGCGGTTTCCTGGGAGATTGCTCCCAGCCTTCCTTGACCAGACTCAAAGGTCCTCTAACCGGGTGTCCATACAAAAGCTCAAAGGGGCTGAACCTTAGGGACTTTTGGTGCACCTCACGGTAGGCAAACAGAAGGCATGGGAAGAGGACGTCCCACTTATGCCTCATTGGTTCTTCAAGACTCATGATCATGCCTTTAAGGGTCCGGTTGAATCTTTCAACCAGCCCATTTCCTTGTGGGTGGTAAGGAGTGGTGAACTTGCAAGTAACACCACACTCCAGCCACAGAGACTTTATATAATTAGAAATGAAGTTTGTACCTCGGTCAGACACCACCTCTCTGGGGAACCCCACACAGGAGAAGATCCCCATCAGTGCATGTCCCACGACGGGGGCCGTCACTGTCCTGAGCGGAATGGCTTCCGGGTACTGGGTAGCATGGTCCACCAAGACCAGGATACATCTGTTGCCCATTGCTGTCTTGGGGTCCAGTGGCCTCACAATGTCAATGCCCTTCCATTCAAAGGGGGTACTGACTACAGGGAAAGGTTGAGAGGAGCCTTGTGCTTCCTTCCACTTATCTCACTTGCCTGGCAAGTTTGACAGGTCCTACAATGAGTATCTGAACTCTTCCGTATCTGGGGCCAACAAAAGTCGTAGGCAAGCCTTTCAAAGGCCCAGATGACCAGCTAAAGAAAAGTCATGAGCCAAACCCAGTAGGAAGGCTCTGAAGTGCTGGGGTACCACCAGCACACAGGCTGACCCAGGCTCAGCAACCTTAGGTTCGCTATACAGGAGACCGTTCTCCCAGTAGATCCAATGTGATCCAGACTGATAACCTGCTGCCTGGTTTGTGGCCTGTTGCCTCAAACCCACAAGAGAAGGGCACTTCTACTGCTCTTCACAAAATTCCTCCCTGGAGCGACCCCCTTCTTGCTGCAAATGGGTCAGCTCAGGTAGGTTCACCAGTTCAGAAACTTGCTCCCCTGTAGGTTCCCGGGCACCCCCCTCAAGGTCTGCCTCCTCCTGGACTGTGGGAACAATGGGGGCTGGTTTCCCACGCCACCTACCTCTTCTCTTTAAGGCAGGTCCCTGCGCCATTCTTTCAGGCTCCAAGGTCTCTTGAACACCCTTAGTTGCCATAGACTGAGTAGTCACACACGCCCACTCAGGCAGGCTCAACATCTCTAAATGAGCCTTCTTCTCCACCTTTACCCAAGGGGAGCTTTCCAAATTATTGCCTAACAGACAATCAACAGGCATGGCTGGCCTCACAGCTACTTGAAGAGTACCAGACACCCCTCCCCACTCAAAGGAAACTTGAGCCACTTTGCAATGGCTCTCTGTGTTGTCAGCGGTAAAAACTGGGAAGAATGCATTGGGGACCACCTGCTCTTCAGACACCAAGTGACACTCGATAGCTGTCACACTGGCTCCGGCGTCTCTCAGAGCCTCCACTCTATGGCCATTGATGGTCACCCACTGCCTGTATTTTTTAGTGTTATCAGGGAAGTGAGTTCTATGGACCATCTCAAAGTCTCCTAATGGGACAAGGGAAATTTCTGTGGGACCCCACCCACCTTGGGCACCCAATTTCTTCCCACCCAGGGCTACACTGGCCATCTGACAGGGTGGTGCCCGGGGTGGCACATACTGACCCTTTTGGGGACACTGGTGATCATACCAAAGGTCACATCACCGGACAAGCGAGCCTTCGCTGCATGTCCCTGGAAGCGTGTGTTCATCGAAGCTGCATGCTGTCACATCACTGGAGACACGGAAAAAAGGGGGAAAGGCTGGGTCCTGTCTCTGACCGGCCTGGACCACTCTTATGAATTAAACAAAACAAGAAGCCGGACAGTATTAATTATTAGAAACAAATGCACACCTAGTACAATGAATTGCTAGGCTCACAAACCATTTGTGTTTAGTCACTTATTTTTTTATGAAAAGATTGTAATCAATTATTTTGGCATCAAGGGATACACCACCACATTTACAGAGGTTCACAAATACATTGAAAAACCATATACAATACATTCAATCAAATCATACACATATAACAATTGTGATAACAATAAATATAGACAACTGTGTAATGCCTCAAAAAAATAATTACGTCGTTGAGGCACCAATCCTGAATAGACAAGGAGCAAGTGGACTGGCAAATTGACAAACTAGCCTACTTGTTTCCACCACCACTAGATACGTATTCAATTTGTCATATGGTGCGTAAAAAAGGAAGACACAAAGACTATACAGCAGTGTAGAATTGTGTGAATTCTATTCCTATTACACCCTGCTAGTTCAGTATCTGGGTGGAGCAGAACGCCGACGCGTTTCGAACCCGTTCAATGAGTTAAGGGTTCTCCTCAGGACATGGATTGGGGAGGTCGTTGTCACTGTGAATTAAGTTAAAAAAATGGTATCAATGACAGGCTGACTACCAACTCACTGAAACTCAAACATTGCAAAAAACGTGCGGGTACCTTGTACTTGAGATGTCAGGATACTCCCTGTGAATGAGATTACATAATCCCAATTATATTCAGTTTTGTGTGGAGCCCACTGGGCCACCATATACACATTAATTAAATATCTAAATATCGCCACATACCTTGATGTATAAAACACTAAGGAGTGTTTGGGGTGCCGGTGCGCCTAAAATCAGTTTATATTTTGATGCACCTGTGGGAAGTAAACAAACCTTCTTGTTACCATCCCGATTTTTACACCACCAGCTTGAATCTCAACACACTAATGTTAGTAGGAATGGATTTGTAAATCCTACCTTCGTTTGTAGGCTTGTAAGTCTTATACGCGAATGCATGCGGCAGCCGCCGCGGCAGTTCGGCAACTGTAAAATCAAAGGGAGTGCGGTTTTAACGAGGAGCCGAGATCGCGCCCACTCGGTAATAACATTACAGTGTTCGTCTGAAAGGACTTACGTTTGAGACGATATATTCGAGCTCTGCAACCAGCACCCAAGCGGCAAGAGAAATGGCAACGCGAGTCTGGCGGGGGCGTGTCCAATTGTGTTTAACACAAAGGAATTGAGAGAAGCATCTTGGGATACGTAGTTTGAACGGGGCTTTACACACGCGCTCCACAGTAAGATTACTAGACAGAGAGTGTTTTGCCAGGCAGCAACGAGATGCATGTTGGGGTGTGTAGTAAGAAAAAAAGCGTCATGGCACAGTCCCCAATAACGGTGTGGAACGTGAGGTGTTTGTGTTGGCGGCGGTTGGATCGGAAAGGGAGATTCACACTTGGAGACCCTCATAAAAAGGTGTAGAAGGTACATGTACATTAAGCCGTAACAGATTGTGCAGACACACGAGCGGCAGGCGGCACAGACCAGCAGACGCTGCAGACAAGCTATCTATAGGTTAGTAAATTCATTAAGATCGTTGAGTCCCACCATAGCTGTATTGAATCTCAAAATGAGTCACTGGAGAAGCGTGACGCCATCGAGAGAGTCCCCAACGCATCACCGGAGAAGCGTGTCGCAGGGCCTGTCGTGGCTCCAAAGTACAGAGTCGTCGCAATGCCTGGGTGCCTACGCATCATCATCGCATTGCATCAAGGCGCCATCTTGCATACCCCAACGTACCCGCAGGCCTAGAATCTACGCATCACCTCCGCACCGGTAAGGATCACGATGCATCCCCTACTCTGCGCAAGCATTGAGGCACAACGCATCATTTCCCCCGGATCACGGAACCGACGCATCTCCCCTTTTGCGAGCCTTTTGTTTACTTTACGTTATGCATCCAGGTACTTAGTTGAGAACTTTGTCACATTTATCATCAACTTGAACTAAGTAACTTTTATCATCTTTATAAAACAGTCTTAAGTGTAGTATTGTGGATTTTTGTTGTTTGTGCTCTTGTGTTTAAGTCTATATAAAGAATACTTATTTTTATAAAACCTGTGTTGTGTCCATCTGTAGTGTTTTTACTGTATTACTGTGTATATTCACAAATGCTTAACACACTGCCTCTGAGGTAAGCCTGTCTGCTCGTGCCAAGCTACCAAGGGGGTGAGCTGGGGTTATTAATGTTAATGTTAAATACATTTTATAATGCACACAGTTACCCACAAAGACTTTCCCAGCGCAGTTATTAAGGAGTGTAATCCCCTTATCCTGACATAGAAGTAAGAGTCCATATATGGACAAAGGTGAATACCATTGCCAACTAGAGACCCCCAGATCTAACATTGGTGGCAGCGGTGGGATTTGGACTTTGCATTTGTGTTTTATATATAGTGATTAGTGTACACTACTAGTGAGTGCAGACCAAACGCGACCTCATACTTTTTTTACACTATTTTTCCTTGGACTGTTAGTTTTTCCAGAAACCTCCCAAATCTTACTACCATGAGTAAACCAGCATCTGTTGCATCTCTGGATCTTGAATTTGAGGAAAAGAGGTTGGAAACCTACATTGTAAAACAGCTCAAGCATCTCTGCAGGAAATTGAAAGTTGCTACACCAGGCATTTCTAAAAAGGATGACTACCAAAAGGTGCTGAGAGCCTGGGTAGAAGCCAGAAATTCCCCTGATCTTGTGGTGGAGCCAGTTGGGGATGCAAATGGGCCCATTGAGAGGCCATTATTTTCAGCCAGGGGAGGTGGACTCTCTCCGCCTGGCAGCAGTATCTCTTCCAAAGACCTGTCCCCCAGAGAGTTGAAAGACAGGGAGTGAAATAGGGCTCTCAAGCTGGGGTTGGCTAAGCTTAAGATCTAGAGTCAGAGGGAATCAGAGAATACCAGGTTGTCTTTGGAAAGGGAGAGAATGAGAATGGAACATGAGAGGATGTTGAGGGAGTTAGGAATCAAGGCCAAGGGCTTAGAAATCAATCCCGCTGGTGGCAGCGCACCATCTGTGCCTTCAGAAGGCAGGGTACATATTCCCAAAGATGTCATCAAAGATTTCCACAAAAGTGAGGATATTGGGCCGTGGTTTTCAGCCAAAGAGATAGCAATGTTGGCCCACCGGGTCCCTGACAAGGATTGGGGAGCAGGGTTGTGGGCCGCTTTTTAACTGAAGGTAGGCATACTTTGTTAGACCTGCCCAGTGATCCTAAGATGTCTTATGTCCTCATGAAAGGAGCACTGATGACAAGGTATAGTTTGACTCCGGAACTCTATAGACAGAGGTTCAGGAATTGTAAGAAGTTGGAGAGAACCACTTGGGTAGAATATGTGTCTTTCTTTTGCAGAGCTATGGATGGTTGGGTGAGGGGTAGCAATGTGGATAATTTTCAAGCGCTCTATGATTTGATTGCTAGGGAGCACTTGTCTGCTAATTGTTTTCCAGAACTAAGCCAGCACCTTATTGATAGCAAGTTGACTAACTCTAGAAAGCCTGCTGAAGAGGCAGACAGCTGGGTCAGTACCAGGGTCCTCAAGGGTCTTGTGGGAGACTCCGCCAAAGGTGGGCAGGGTCCCCAGCAGAAGAATGGGGGGGACAAGGGTAAACAGAGGGAGTTCCAGAAAGGGCTTCAAAGTAATTCCCAAGGGAACCAAGGTAAGGGTTCCCAGCCTCCCCCTGAGAAGAAGTCAGGACCCCCGACAGGTAAACCTGTTCATAGGGTGCCTGTTGCGCGCTTCCTCTCGATGCTTCACGCTTCCAGCTCCCAGCGATAAGCAAATGTCTGTAGATAGAATTACCAGCAAGGAAATTCAGAGGGGAGCTGGAGAGGAAGTCTTTTGTCCCTGAGACTTCTGCAGGAGGCAAGCACAGTTCAAGCCCTTGGAGAATATTCTGTAAATGATGAAAGTCTTAAAAGTTCCTTCTCCTTTCCTTGACAATGAAGCAACCACTCCAGGCCAACACAGCAAACTTGCACACTGGCAGAGGGGCAGAAAAACTCCAGTAGCTTCCTTGATTCTTCTCCTTGGCAAAAGGTTTCTTGTTCCAGAAGTGATGTAAAGTTCTTTTGACTGGGTTCCAATATTTATACCCGAAAATCCTTTGTTCTCTGAAGGCAGAAAGGCCTCTGCCTAGTCCAAACCAGTTCCTGAGCACTTTGTTTAATGACTCTCTTCTTCCTATCACTGTGCAGGGCAGAGACATCAGCCGCCCCACAGGAGGTAGAGCCAGCACAGGGGAGGGAAGGCACAGTTCTGGAGTACTGTGTTGACATGATTCCTTCTCTACGTTCACAGTGCAGGGCAGAGACATCAGACACACCACAGGAGGTGGAGCCAGCATTGTAGAGGGAAGGCCTAGCCCTTTTCAGGTCCCAGGTGCAACTCCTCCCTCCCATCTAGATGCAGATCTCTCTATTAACCACTGGGCTGCCCCAGCCTGTCTCCTGGAATCCCCCAGCTCTGTCACTCACAAACCCAGACAAGGAATACACAAACTAGCAGAGGCAGGCCTGGACGGTGAGGCAAGAAAATACCTATTTTCTAAAAGTGGTATTTTCAAACACAGAATATTAAAAATCTTTTTACTAAACAATGTATTTTATCATTCTGAGTTCAGGGGTATTAAATTTGAATTTCTACCATGTTCCCTGAGTCAGTTAGGATTATGTGAATGTAATAATCTAACTAACCATTCTATCCTATGAAGAACAGGTAGCCTTGCAATAGTGAAATACGAAAATGACTGTAGTTCACTATTAGGACATGCTACACACACCAGAGCATGTCCTACCCTATACTCACAATGCACCCTGCCCTTGGGCCTACCATAGCAATGTCTAATATGAAGCAAATGGAAGGTTTAGGGCCTGGCAAGTGGGTGCACTTACCAAGTCGACAGGGCAGTACTAGACTGCACACAGGCCTTGCAATGGCAAGCCTGAGACACATTTTACAAGCTGCTTCTGTGGGTGGCACAACCAGTGCTACAGGCCCACCAGCTAAACAACAAAAAGGGTCTTGACTCCTACACTCAGCAAGGCTGAGCCAATCTAAACTGAAGAAACAACACACTTGCCAGTGCTGAGAAGCTAATTTTTTAAAAACAAAATGAATAGAAAAAGCATACATGAAGAATAGCATGGACACTTGCTTCATAAATTGCAGCTTTGCTTTTAATTTTACTGAAGACTATTTTAGTTTTTAGTCATTTTCCGTTTTGTGCATGGGAATACAAAAACAGGGGGGGTTTTATATACATTTATATACAAACATGAAAAAAGACAAATTGGTATGTACAATAAATCAAACAACCTCACACACAACACATTCTTGGCCATCCATTCATACTAAACCACATCCATACTGGTCCCGGTGTCAAAGAGAACCTGTATATACGAAACATGAAGAGTCTTTTTTGTCGTTTTTACACTTTTTACAATTGTTCGTGAAGTTGAAAAAAGAAAGCAAATAGTCTTTCAGTCAGTTGTCGATACAATTTCAATGTAAACTCAAAGGGGTGACCCGGGACCGGGTCGGTCGACGCGTTTCGAACCCTGAGATTGCCAGGGTTCTCCTCAGGACCAAAAAGTAACTACAAAGGAAAGGAAACGATCGTCACTCAAAAGATCTTAAGAGATGAACACCTTATTCGCTATCTGGCTTCCCTCAGCCTACCTCTATTGTTGGGTCATGGCTCCAACCATGATTAAGGAAAATTGTATTCCAAAAGAAGGTGGAGTGGGAGGTGCTAGAATACATTAAAAACAAACAACAAGTGCACTAAGTATTTTAAGAAAATAACAGTGTTTTTGTTACACATGTCCGTCCTCTCATCACTCACTCGGTGTCAACCTGTGTGCTTACCTGTGCCGTGGTGTGTGATTGCTAAGGATTCTGTCCCCAGTGAATCGGGCTCTGTCGTAGGGTTTCGGCGCAAAATGCTGAAAAAAGCAAACTTGGGAAACGTGTGTTACCGCTGGGTTTATTGGGCGTCTCCATGGCGGTGAATAGTTGCGTCCGCTGGCCCCCTTGGAGCCATTCTTACCGTGGCCGTGCTCCACGCTGGTACTCGAAGTCTACTGTCGTTCGAACTTTTCCACTCCTTCTCCTTCAGTCTACAATGGGTGAATGAAAACGCACAATGTTGTTGGTTATGGGTGTGGCTTCGCTCTGGAGAATTGTGGGAGATGTAGTCCTGTTAGCGGTGTTTCAGAAACTGGAGGAGTGTGGGAAATGTAGTCCTGTTGGCGGTGTTTTCAGAAACTGGAGGATTTTACATATTGGATTTGTAGATTTCAGAAATCTCATTTAATCCATTGACCGCTGTGTCGTATTTCATAATAAGCAGAGCTTCTCTTTGATTAAGCCGTGTCTCCAAATTGCCCCCTCTTGGATCATTTTCAATTTTCGACAGGATCGTCCACTTTAGTTTGTTTTTATCGTGGTTCTTGGCCAACCAATGGTGTACTAAGGGTGCATTTTCAACTTCTCTGCGTATTCTGCACTTATGCTAAGTAATGCGTTGCCTCACTTCTTGCGTTGTTTTTCCAATGTATAACTTTGGGCAGGGACACATTATAGCATACACGACATTCCTTGTCTTGCAATTTGTAAAAACTTCATGCTTCCAATTGATGTTATTGAATGAAAACACCGTCTCCTCTATAGTTTCATCGCAGCAGATGCAGGTTCCACATTTGTGGTGTCCTGTTGTCGGTGGAAATCCAAATAGACTTCTTAGAGTCGGGCCTTTCTCAATGGGTAGGGCTGCCCTCACAATGTGGTTTGCAACACTCTTTTCTTTTTTACATGCAAACAAAGGCGGCTCTTTGAAATCCTCATGTAAATCTTTCACTATGTGCCAATTCGATGTTATCAGTTTTTTGAGTTGGTTGGGCGCAGGACAGAAGGTAGACACGCAGACCACCAGCAGCATTTGATTTACAAGCTCTGGGCACATATGGTGCACTGCACTAAGGACTGACAGGTAAATCAAATAACCCAATCATGGAATCACCAATTGGTACATCAATTTAACATAGAGGGCACTTGCACTGTGGAACTGAAAAGCAGTGGCACAGTGCCCAAAGCATACAACCAGCAAAAACATTTCACAACAGAGGAGGCAATCCGTCAAAAATGGAAGGGAGACTCATGCCAATGATGCCAGGTCTAACACATATTATTCCTTTTTTCCGTACATTTCCATTCCACCATTTCATCAACTGTTCTCAACGGATACATTCCATCCCACATATCAGCATTTCTCCATCTTCTCATTCTACTCTTATGAGTCATTCCCCATAAACCTCTCAGCCTACACCTTGGTTCTCCGAACCCTTCAAATCTTTCTCACTCCAATTCATGCATCTCATCTTCCCATTCTGTCAATGTCTCAAAGTGAGTCGGTATAGGTTTTGGTTCAAGCTTTGTCATCCTCTCTTTCAAATTTCGCAACACCGCAGTACTAAATCAACCTACTTCTGGAAATGCCAATACTCCATCATTCTTGGTATATCTTGCCCAATTCTCTAACCAAATACAGGTGTGATACAGGCGTTTTAAGCAGAGGAAGCAATTTTCCCTCTCTGGTAACTATTTCCTTGTCCATTTTAAACATGTTCTTAAGTTTCTTAAACCATGTAGGTTTCTCTCTCTCTTCTCCGTAATAAAACTCCATTCTCCTGCCGATTTCTTATTTACAAACAATTGTCCCCTCTTTCTCTGACTACTTCGCTGCACCAACCTATCACAACACGATTCACACTAACGCACCAATCAGAACAGAATACGTCACAATTTCTTCAACCTTTGCTTGCACATCTCTTGCAAACGCACCAATCAGTGCTCAAAGCATTTTAGTCACGCGGACTTATCCCAGCGCGACACTGCTGACGTCAGCTCTACTCCAGCTTCTGCAGCTTCTGCTGACCCCTCCTTTACAAAATGTATCAACACACTGTATTTACACTTTTATACAACTAAAACCAGTAGGTAACCACAGAAAACATTTACATTCATCTGTTTTGCTAAAACCAAAGTGATAGCTTACTCAAACTCACAAGAATTCTGTATTTCCAGTAGACAGCGCTTACCTCTTCTCTAACACAGAATTTTAGTTTTGTCGATAAAGTAGCACTTCGCTCTACCTTACCCTTCTCTCAAGCTTAGGGGAAAACTCTATTACTTTCTCAGGGATAAGTTTTAGTGGGAATACTCAATTGATTCCTGTGCTTAAGGCCAAGATTTTATAGGTTGCCTTCGCTATACATTCACCACTTACACATGTGAAATGTCCCTAACTTTGTAATACACGACGATATTACCACCTTGAAACAGACTATGTAATGTGAGACTTCACTTGCCAATTGTTCCCCTCTGCCTGCAGACAGAGTAACCAGCTTCCTACTTCCCAGAAGCCTCAAAATTTCGACTACATATAATGTGATACAGACTCAACATATAGGAGTGGATTCCGATTCGGGAAAGAAAACCGTCCTACGATTCGTATTTGTAGCCATTTCCGTACGATTCGTACAAAGCCATCCAAATTGCGTAGTACGATTAGTTTCCAAAGATTCCGTCCGAACGTTTACGTACCGTACGAAAAAGTAGCGAAGAACCGTACGATACGGACTCGGCTACTGAACCGCACGATTTGTAAACATGGCGTACAACCCGCCAAGTACGATCCTGATTGGAGACCGTGAACCAGATTCGTACGGGAAAAGTCTGTCGCGTATGAACTGCGATTTGTACGCAAAACATCGCGTATGAGCGAACCGCACAATAAAATACAAAGTGAAGCCCCCCTCAACGAAGCGCATGCGTACCTCGCTAATACGTCGCGTATGAGAGAAATACACAAATTAGTACGAAACGAAGCGCACGTGTACCCCATAAATACGTCGAGATTGAGAGAGCCACACAATTAAGTACGAAACGAACCCCCACCTCTACGAAAGGCACGCGTACCCCGTAAATACGCCACGTATGAGAGATCCTCACAATAAAGTACGAAACTAACCCACCTCAAAAAACACACACGTACCCATAAAAGAGCACAAGGAGTGTGCAAAAGAGTCACACAACACCAGAAAACATATCTCCTGTGTACAAACCATTGGAAAGCAATGTCCTGTCCAAGTCCAAAGTGGCAAATAGAGGGCCCAACTCAGACCCACCCCTTATAACACACACCCCCAAAATTTCTAACCAAGCCACACCCAGAAATGGACCAATAAAAAGGGCCCACACACACAAACCAGCATTCTTTGCAACATACACAATTACATACAGAGGCTGACAACACACCAACAACCTCACACATCCACCTTCACACATACCCCCAATAACATTCAGACCCACACACGCCCTTCACATTCAGACCCACAATCCCCCAGCCATACACACCGTCACCCCCCCAATCACATTCGCACCACAACATGTCTGCACCAAAGAATCCAAAGTTCACAAACCAGGAGATGAAGATCCTTGCAGATGAAGTCATCAGAGTAGAGCCACAGCTGTTTGGTGCATTGGTCAGACAGACCAGCATAGCGGAGAAAACACACATGTGGGAGAGGATCGTCGATAGGGTCAATGCTGTTGCACCCATAAAACTCACCAGGAAGGATTGCCACGCCAGGTGATACGATCTGCGAAGGATGGTCAAATGCAAGATGGATGAGGACTATGCCAATAGCGAATTCACTGGAGGTGGTGGTCCCCGCAGACCAGTACAGTACCAGCCCTGGGAGGAGAAGGTCATGGCCCTGCTACCACCGGTGGGAGTACATAGAATTCCAGGAGTCGTGGAGCCTGGTAAGTATACCAACAACTCATGTGAAATGGGGGGACACCCAGCAGTGCCCAAACATAAGAGGGGTGAGTGCAGATGACTCCCTTCAGTGCTTATACATAGGAGGGGGTGTGGCTATGACTCTCAGCAGTGCCCAGATATAGGAGGGGTGGCTGGATATGACTCCCAACAGTGCCCAATCATAGGAGGGGTGAGTGCAGAGGACTCCCAGCAGTGCCGAGACATAGGAGGGGGTGTGGATATGACTTCCAGCAGTGCCCAGACATAGGAGGGGGGTGCGGATAGGACTTTCAGCTCAGCAGTGCCCAGACATAGGAGGGGGTGTGGATATGACTCCCAGCAGTGCCCAGATATAGGAGGGGAGGCTGGATATGACTCCCAACAGTGCCCAAACATAGGAGGGGTGAGTGCAGAGGACTCCCAGCAGTACCGAGACATAGGAGGGGGTGTGGATATGACTTCCAGCAGTGCCCAGACATAGGAGGGGGGTGAGGATTGGACTCTCAGCAGTGCCCAGACATAGGAGGGGGTGTGGATATGACTCCCAGCAGTGCCCAGACATAGAAGGGGTGAGTGCAGAGGACTCCCAGCGGTGCCTAGACATAGGAGGGGTGATTGCAGAGGACTCCCAGCAGTGCCCAGACATAGGAGGGGTGAGTGCAGAGGACTCCTAGCAGTGCCCAGACATAAGAGGAGTGGCGTGGATATGACTCCCAGCAGTGCCCAGACATAGGAGGGGAGAGTGCAGAGGACTCCCAGCAGTGCCCAGATATAGGAGGGGTGAGTGCAGAGGACTCCCAGCAGTGCCCAGACATAGGAGGGTTGTGTGGATATGACTCCCAGCAGTGCCCAGACAGAGGAGATGTGAGTGCAGAGGACTCCCAGCAGTGCCCAGTCATAGGAGGGGTGGTAGGATATGACTCCCAGCAGTGCCCAGACAAAGGAAGGGGGTGCGGATATGACTCCCAGCTGTACCCAGACATAGGAGGGGTGAGTGCAGAGGACTCCCAGCAGTGCCCAGACATAGGAGGGGTGAGTGCAGAGGACTCCCAGCAGTGCCCAGACATAGGAGGGGTGCGGATATGACTCCCAGCAGTGCCCAGACATAGGAGTGGGGTGTGGATATGACTCCCAGGAGTGCCCACACATAGGAGGGGTGAGTACAGAGGACTCCCAGCAGTGCCCAGACATAGGAGAGGTGAGTGCAGAGGACTCCCAGCAGTGCCCAGACATTGGAGGGGTGAGTGCTGAGGACTCCCAGCAGTGCCCAGACATAGGAGGGGTGGCGTGGATATGACTCCCAACAGTGCCCAGCCATAGGAGGGGTGAGTACAGAGAACTCCCAGCAGTGCCCAGACATAGGAGGGGTGGCAGGATATGACTCACAGCAGTGCCCAGACATAGGAGGGGGTACGGATATGACTCCCAGCAGTGCCCAGACATAGGAGGGGGGTGTGGATATGACTCCCAGCAGTGCCCAGACATAGGAGGGGGTGCGGATATGACTCCCAGCAGTGACCAGACATAGGAGGGGGTGTGGATATGACTCCCAGCAGTGCCCAGACATAGGAGGGGTAAGTGCAGAGGACTCCCAGCAGTGCCCAGACATAGATGGGGTGAGTGCAGAGGACTCCCAGCAGTGCCCGGACATAGGAGGTGTGAGTGCAGAGGACTCCCAGCAGTGCCCAGACATAGGAGGGGGGTGCAGATATGACTCCCAGCAGTGCCCAGACATAGGAGGGGGGTGCGGATATGACTCCCAGCAGTGCCCAGACATAGGAGGGGGTGTGGATATGACTCTCAGCAGTGCCCAGACATAGGAGGGGTGCGGATATGACTCCCAGCAGTGCCCCGACAAAGGAGTGGGGTGTGGATATGACTCCCAGGAGTGCCCACACATAGGAGGGGTGAGTACAGAGGACTCCCAGCATTGCCCAGACATAGGAGGGGTGAGTGCAGAGGACTCCCAGCAGTGCCCAGACATAGGATGGGTGAATGCAGAGGACTCCCAGCAGTGCCCAGACATAGGTTGGGTGAATGCAGAGGACTCCCAGCATTGCCCAGACATAGGAGGGGTGAGTGCAGAGGACTCCCAACAGTGCCCAGACATAGGAGGGGTGAGTGCAGAGGACTCCCAGCAGTGCCCAGACATAGAAGGGGTGCGGATATGACTCCCAGCAGTGCCCAGACATAGGAGGGGGGTGTGGATATGACTCCCAGCAGTGCCCAGACATAGGAGGGGGTGCGGATATGACTCCCAGCAGTGCCCAGACATAGGAGGGGGATGTGGATATGACTCACAGCAGTGCCCAGACATAGGAGGGGTAAGTGCAGAGGACTCCCAGCAGTGCCCAGACATAGGAGGGGTGAGTGCAGAGGACTCCCAGCAGTGCCCAGACATAGGAGGGGGGTGCGGATATGACTCCCAGCAGTGCCCAGACATAAGAGGGGGGTGCGGATATGACATCCAGCAGTGCCCAGACATAGGAGGGGGGTGTGCAGAGGACTCCTACTAGTGATCAACAGCTTGAGGGTGGGTGCAAGGCTCATGGCCAGAAGGCTGCAAGGGGGATGTTGAAGAAGGTTAAACTTTGGACAACCCTATCACCACTACTGTGTACGCACAAGCCCAATTGCAATCATCCCATATGGTCCAGGTACACACCCATGGACCATGCTCATTGTACAGGGAGTGAGAAAGTACTGACAACATAGCTGGCACTGGGTCATAGTGTATGCTGCACAAGGTCATCCTGTGACCAGTGCAAACACTAACATCAGGACAACAAGGTCAGATATCTTAAACCGGAACACAACACCACGGTTATGGCAGCATGCTCCATGGGGGAACAGTCACACCATGATGGAGGCCCAGTTGAAATACACACTCCAACTACCAGCACAGCCTGTCACACACACCCCTTACATAAACATAGCCAGCTGGGACAGGCAATGTAGTAGCCGAATGTCACAACCGTCCTGTAACACTGCAAATACCGATCTGATGAAGCATTTAAGAAAAAAATGCACAGGCCTGTATCACAAGTCACTTGCACTTATACCACGATGACATAGCTACACCTTACTGATGCAGCGGACGCACAAATATTACTGCAATGGTGCTGGGTATTGACAAGGAGAAGCACCTGGGAGATGTGTTACGTTCTAAAGCCCTGCGGCAGAAGTATGTGGACTGGTCGTGGTGTGTTTGTGTTGTAGTGTGTGGTATCTGCCAGTCACGGCACATCTACACCTCCCAAAAGTGGCTGAGTGAAATCCTAAAATTTTCACTAAGCCACTTTTATGCGCATGCGGCCTCAAAAACCTGTGCATGCCTGAAGCTGACGTAAGGAATGACACAGCATTGTGCAGATAGTGCCACACAGAGCATTGCTGGATCTGCGTTGCACCAGCGACACAACTCAAGCAATGTGCCACTTCCATGGCACAGATGTGGGACGCAGCTGTACTGTTATCACACTACGGTGATCCACAATGTGAAAGTGTTGCATCCATGGTAGCATAGCTGTGGTGCACAATGACTGCCAAATCACTACTGATATGCCTGGCAATGCCATTCATTGTAAATGGACCCTCACATTAAAATGTGTCCTGAACTCAGATCAATCTGACACCACAAGTGAACAGTGTGAACATTCCAAAGCAGGTGTAGCAGTGATAACGACAATGTATATGAAAAAGATTAATTGCATTACATGGCATTAACATTGTCCGTCTCTCACACCCACAGGGCAACGTGCACAATCTACCCCCAACCAGGGGGGAGAAGGATCACAGGCGCAGGCTCCACAGGACCCTGATCCCACCAACAGCGACGCCTCTCACCACTCCATGGATGACACAGACCAACCTGGCACCTCTGGATCCCAAACCCGTGCAGCAGCTGGATCAGGGGCATCTGCTCCAACCACCACACCCACTCCTGCCACATCCCAGCAGACAGCTCGGAGCCCTGCCCACAATCCACAACTGAGCCAGTCCGACAATGAGGGACAAGGTTCGTCGGACACCCAGGAGGAGGCAGACAACACCACCACTGTCAACCCTCAGGGGTCCCGTCGACCCGATGTGCCCACAACAGCAGGCCGGGCTCGTGTGGGCAGGGGTGGTGGGAGTGGCACAAGGCAGAGGCGAGAACCTGACCAGCAAGCTGACGGGCCCGGTATGTCTGAACTCAGAAACAACATGGAGGGATACCGGCGGGATACCAGGGAGTTTAGGCAGGGAGTGGGGGCCCTCATCGCTTTAAAAAAACAGCAGGCTGAGCAATACGCCAGTCAACGATGACACCAAGGACGGATGGAGGCAAGACTGGCTGAGCTCTTGGCGGTGCAGAGGGATATAAGCCATTCACTCCGTCGGATTGCTGACAACATGCAGCACCCTACCTGTGTCACCAGGCCAGAAACATCCAGGCAAAGACTGCCAACAGGCACGGGGAGGGAGGAGGAGGTGGAACCATCCGACGGAGAGTCCCAGGCATCGTCAAGGCCTGCATACGAGGGTCCCCCAAGGAAGGTGGGTCGTCCACGGAGAAGACGTTGAGAGACAGAGGGCCATGCACATCTCCCAGGTCACCTGGTCTGCCATCTTGCCTTTCTGTGCAACATCATCACCCTATTGACTGTCACACTCTCCCACATGCACTTGCTGGTCGCAGTGTCACCAATGATGCCAAACACTGTGCTCTGGACTCTGTTGACTGAAACTGCAAGGCATCACATCTCCTTCAGTGAACTTTGGATTCCCCCCATTTTTGTACAGCACCTAGCACCTACTCACATTTCACTCACAAGTTGGAGAATAATAAAAAAACACAATACGTATTGATGTCGAAGTATGTTTTACCTGAGTCAACAGCATACGTGTCGGAATATGTAAAAGTATGCCACAGTGTTGAACAAACACAAGCCATCCATACACTGAGATATGAGTCTGGTTGTGGACACACATAGGTCTCAATGTATGATCAACTACATCCATGGAGGGAAATACTCACATGTGGCGGTTACTATCTGCTGTGGGGGGGGGTTGCCATACTGCTCTGACAGACAGTTACGTAAGAGTCTCATGAAGGTATACAGGTCATGGGTAATGTGTTGGTGTCCAGGGAGGGACTACCAGGTCTGTCTCTTGATGTGGGATAACTATCACCCACATGCAGTTGTACTGTGGAAGTGATGAATGTTGCCCAGGGCAATGGTGGCTGGATGGACTACAGGCAATGTGGTGTTGGATGGGAGACCTCCATATTTCTCTTTTTGGTTTGTGGTTGTGGAGTGCCTACTGAGTGTGGCTGAGGAGGATGAAGGTCTGCCTGGAGTTCACAGTGGGACTCGCAAACAATCAATCAAACAGGATATTTGCAAAGTGTGCTAGATACCCGTTATTGTTTCAAAGCGCTGGGTGGAGGGGAGGGGGCTGTTAATGATAAAAGAGCCAGGTATTGTGGAGATTTATGAAGGGTAGCAGCTCTTGGGTCTGATGTAGGTTGGTTGGGAGAGTGTACCAGGTCTCACTGGTGAGGTGGGAGAAGGATCTGCCGCCGCCAGTGGATTTCTGGATGCGAACAGTGGTTAGGGTAAGGCTAGCAGACCAGAGGCTGCGGGTGGGGGTGTAGAAGCTGAGTTGGTCAATGAGGTATGCTGGTTCCGCAGTGTGTAGGGCTTGTGTGCGTGGATGATGAGCTTGAAGGTGATCCTCTTGTTGACGGGGGACCAATGCAGGCCTCTCAGGTGGGGTGTGATGTCACTGCGTTGGGGGCGTCGACGATCAGTAGTGCCGAGGCATTGGGGATGCGTTGCAGCCGTCTCAGGAGCTTGGTTGATGTCCCTGCGTAGAGGGTGTTCCCGCAGTCCAGTTTGCTGGTGACGAGGGCCTGGGTGACGGTTTTTCTTGTGTTGGAGGGGATACATTTGAAGATCCAGCTGAGATTTCGCAGGGTGTTGAAGCATTACGCGGAGACTGCGTTGACTTGCTTGGTCATGGAGAGCGTGGATTTGAGGATGACCCCCAGGTTGTGTGCGTGGTCGGTGTGTGCTGGGCCTGTTTCTAGCAATGTTGGCCACCAGGAGTCACCCCAGGCTGATGGGGTGGTGCTGAGGATGAGGACCTCCGTCTTCTCTTCATTCTGCTTCAGCCTGCTGTCCATCATCCATTCTTCAACGGTCTTCATTCCCCTGTGGAGGTTGGCTTCGGTGGTGTGAGGTTCTGTGACAATTGTAAGTGGTGTTTCCGACTCGCCCGAATATGGTCGAGTCTGGTATCTATGAACCGCAAATGACGAGTTTTGTGGGTGTACGCGTTTTCGCCATGCTAGCCTAAACCGTTTGTTTGTTTCGTGGGTTTCTTCATCTGAACCCACGGGTTCCATTTTAGATACGGCATCCATTTTGTTTCTTGCCCTCAAGTAGTCAGCGAACGGACGCTGTCCGCTTCGCGACCCTGGGATTCCCAAACTCTTGCGGAAGACACGTGTTCCTTTGAGGGTGTTTTTATGATGAGGGGGATGAAACTGTAAGGCAGATGGCCCCTCTTGGGGCTCATCTTGCCGTGCCGGTCTATTGTTTCAGTTGTGCATTCATTAGGCACGTCTCCTTTGATCCCTGCAAACGTGTTTCCTGATACCACCCCTTTCCCCTCCTCTTCGATCTGTTCGCTATCCTCGCCTTCCTCTGCACCTGTTTTTGTCTCTTCCTTGATTTGTTTACAGTCGAACGGAATGTACTAATGGTGGGAAGATGTACTTTTACAGTTGGGAACTGCCAAATGCTACTGTAATTATGTTCCGGGCCCTGAATACATGAAAGCGACCCCCTACGACATTTACTGTGGGAACCAGGTTGTAATCTTTTGTTCATCATGTTATCCTATGATGAAAAACCGTATAAAAAGAGAGATCCACAGATACAATTTGAAGCAGTCTCCTAGAACCTACACGCGTTGTACTTCTTGTGACTTCTGTGTTCCCTGCAGTAATAAACCTCGAATCTTTGACACCAAAGGAAGTGTCCCGTGTCTCTGTCATTTGTACGCCGGAACAGGTTACCCACGAAGGTTTTAGGTGTTATCCCTGGCACCGCTGGGTCTTAGGAAAACCCAGTCCTTCAGTTGGCGCCCAACGTGGGGCTGCATCAGTGGTACCGGTCCAAAGCCCGACGATCGTGAGGAACTTCGTGTGAAATCTCCGAGGGAAGGTGCACCCCGCTTCATCGATCCTGTTGTCGAAACAAGTGGCCCGACGACTTTTCCCGCGAAGATCCCCGCCTCCTGACGGCTGCGACGGACTGCTGCCCTGACTGTAGACCTGTTTTGGCGCCTGGCGTAGACCTTGGTACAGCGAGACGATTGACGGGCCTTCCTGGTGACGCCATTGATCTTTGAGTTAAGTATTTGTGGGTCGCTCCCAGAGTCTTTTGTTGTCATGGGTGCTTAGTTGTTGCATGGTTCCATTGCATTTGTGGTTCTTGGTATCTTGTTCTTTGTTGTGCTATTTGACGTCTGCAGTCGCCAAAAACCGAGGGGTTTTGCTCTTTTGCAGGGACATCGTAATCCTGTAACCCTTGACGTTTGTGAAACTCGGTTAGTGTGCACGATGCCTGGCCGTAGTACTTTGCTCAGTTGCTTTAGAGGTTGTGGTGCGGATTCCCGGTTGGAGGACTCGTGTCCGATACCTCCGGTCGGAACTCCAACTTACGAATTATATAGTCGACATGGTTTGGGTCCAATCACATTCAATGAGAGTTGGGTTCGTTACACCAAAAAAGATGGTGTCCTTAGTTGGCCATCTCATGGTAGTTTTGAGGCCCCGATTTTAGATAATCTTGAAGCTAAATTGTTCCAAAGAAAAGCAAGGCCGGCCATGTTTGATTCCTTTCGGTTGTGGCGTAAAGAAGCCAAGCAGAAAGAAATCAAGCAGCTTAAACGTACTAAGAGAGAAGGTATTGTTACAACGATGAGAAATGCAGAGCAATTTCAGCGAGACAAGGAGGAGAAGGAAAAGGAAGTTTTTGATAGGTTGCAGCGTATGACAGTGGATAAGTGTTACCCCGCCTTATCGACGGGTACGGATAAGAAGGGAGAGGAAGCAGTAGAGGACCCTTTGTTGTCCTATCTGCTAAAGTCGCCACCTCCGTATGCACAGGATACCACAGTTCCTGTGGTCCCTCCTGTTCCTCTACCTGCTCCTGTTCCTCAACCTGGTCCTGTTCCTCAACCTGCTCCTGTTCCTTTACCTGCTCCTGTTCCTACTGCTCCACCGTCTATACCTTCTCATAATCCTGTTCCTGCTACTTCTACTCTTGTGATTACTCCTGCTGTTCCTTCTGTTTCTGGCACTTCTCTTGTTACCCCGTTGCTTTACTCTTCTACCCCGTCTGCTCGACGTCGCGTTCCTTCTGTTGCTGCTAACTTCTTCACTTCTCTTGGGCTGATTCTTGGGTCCGCTGGTTCTGATGCTCCCCAAAGACGAAGTCAGCTTCCTGGTGGTAGGGAACGTGATACGCTATATAACATGGCGACAAATTGGATTAGATATCCCCTTAGGAATCCTCCATGTGTGGTGGTCGATACGTTTTCTCAATTCAATGAGCCGACACAAAGATTCGTGTTTGAAGAAATGTGCAAGCTCTTACGTGATCAGATATCAGTTGATGCGGCCGATGATGTATTGGCTGCTCTAACTGACCTTCAGCTTCAGTTTGCGAGCGGAATAATGGTGGGTAGCAATGTTCGACGTGCTGTCGTGCAGTTGCTATCTTTTCGTCCTACTATAATGCCTCGAGCATTGTTTACGGATGAAGCTGGGGATCTGACAGCAGCGCCTGGTCAGTATCCCATGCGTGAAGTTCCCCCAGTGTATATGCCAGGTAACCCTGGTGCTGCCCCGCTGATCTTGCCACATTTCCAGAGAGTGTGGATACATCTTCTGTGGAAACGATCGGAAGTCTTGCAGGTGAAGCAATCTTTGCCTGACCCTCGCAAAAATCCTGCAGGGTACTATAAAGAATTGTCGCAGCTAGTGGATGCTACGATAATGAATCTTGCCGACATCGATATGCTGTTCGGCAATGTCGTACCGCAGCCGGTATGGGCGAAGATTCGTCAGCAAGATCATGCAGCAGAATTAGGTGGTGACTGGGCTGCACTTAGTGCCGCGGATGCTTTGCAAGTTGGTGGGGCTAAGCCTGAACAGCTCATTACCGATCTTCCTCAGAGAATAATCACCCTTATGAAAACGCTTATGCCAGCTATGAAAGTTAACTGGGACAAATTGTCCGCTTGCAAGCAAAAGAAGGATGAGAGTGTCTCTGATTTCTTTACGAGATTTGAGGAGGCATTCATTGATCAAAGTGGTCAAGATATGGGCACTGAGGGAGGTCAGAGGTTGTTCGTGGACAAATTTGTGTCGAATTTGTTGCCGGACCTAAGCAACAAATTAAAGAATTCAGAGAGTGCGTGGGCTGTTTCCACCTCTGCTCAGATATTGGCTACGGCCCAATATTATGAGAATAGAGAAAAAGAGGAAAATGATCGTGCGGACAAAAAGACGAAAGAGCTCAAAATGAAAGTATTGTTGCAACAGGCGTATCCTCCGCGTTCGAATCAGAATTATTCGCAGCAGCGGAATCGATCGCAGTCTCAGTCAAATAGGTCACAATCGCGGAATGACTTCTCTTCGCAGAGATCTATGCTTGGGTACAATCAGTGTGCCTATTGTAGGGGTGAGGGTCATTTGAAATTCGATTGTCCAGTTTTGCGTGAACGAAATAGTGGTAACTTATCTAGAGGAGGTCGTAGTGGTCCTCAACAGGCTTCAAGAGGTAAAGGTCGTGGTGTCACGCAAAATCAAAATGATCGTTCTAATAATTCCTCTGATTCTAATAATTGTTTCGATCAGCGTGGATCATCATTAGGCAGATCCGCACAGTATAATGTGGATGTTTATTACGTCGATCAGGGTGCTGACGACGGTAATTACTAGGACAGCCATAGACAAGGAGAGGGAGTAGTATCAGTTCCGGTTGATCAGAGAGGGCCTTACGTCGCAGTTGCCACCTCTGGCGTAGTTGAGCCTTTTCTGTTGGACACTGGTGCAGCGAAAAGTTCAATCATGCATTTGAAACTCCCTGGCGCACCTTTGTCTGGCTTAACAAATGTTTCTGTTGGATTCTCTGGCGCCCCTGTTAGCAATCCGGTTTCACGCACTTTGCCCCTTACAATTGGGCCTCGTGAGCTGCAAGCTCCTTTGATTTTGACTACTGGTTGTGGTGAAAATCTTTTGGGCCTGGATTTGCTGAAACGTCTGTATGCGACTCTGTATTGTTCTCCTGCGGGAGTAAAACTTACATTGGGTGAGAGAGTTATCTCTCCTATGTACTTATCCATCGATAAGCTCCCACCGGAATTGAGTTCTCTTCCTGCATCTTTGTGGGCAACAGGTCCCAATGACGTGGGCCTGCTTGACATCTCCCCTTATGTTGTTCAATTGAAGTCTAATGTGCGATTACCACGTATTCCCCAGTATCGTATCTCCCTTGATGGTGAGCGAGCGTTGTTAGCGATTATCTACGATTTCATCGAAAAAGATGTTATCGAGGAGACTCGGGGAAACGTGTGTAATAGCCCTGTGCTGCCCATTTTGAAACGCACTGATCCATCTAAGCCTCCTGTTTATCGTTTTGTCATCGATTTACGGGAGGTGAATAAAATTGTGGTTCCTCAGTTCCCTGTGGTGCCTGACATTACGGCCTTACTGACTCTGATTCCAGCATCTGCATCCTGGTTCTCAGTGATCGACCTGAAGAATGCTTTCTTTAGCATTCCGATTGCTGAGGAGAGTAGGGACCTTTTTGGTTTCTCTCTAGGTGGCCGCAGCTTTAGGTTTAAACGCGCTCCTCAGGGCTACTGTGAGAGTCCATCGATATACAGTCAAGCCCTGAAGAGTCAACTTGATGCGTTTGTGTTACCGGCCGGTGCGGCCTTGATCCAATATGTCGATGATTTATTGGTGGCTGCGGACACTCAGGACATTTGCAAAATTGCTACGGTGTCGTTGTTGCAACATCTCTGTGATTTACATCACAAGGTGTCACCTTCTAAACTGCAATATTGTTGCCAAGAAGTAACCTATCTAGGTCACTTATTGTCAAAGGAGGGAAGAAGGTTGACCCCAGAGAGAATTGCAGCGATTGCTCGAATGACTGTGCCAACAACTCAGAGAGATGTGCGTGCCTTTTTAGGTATCACGTCATACTGAAGGCAATGGATTCCGAATTTTTCATTGCTAGCGAAACCATTGGTAGCCCTCACGTGCAAGGATATTCCAACTCCTTTGCCAAGGACGGAAGAATGTCAGAAAAGTTTTTCTGAACTGCGTGATGCGTTGTGTTTGGCTCCTGTGTTAGGTACTCCTGACTACAGTAAGCCGTTTACACTATACGTTCACGAGAGGGAAGGTTGTGCGTTGAGTGTTTTGATGCAACAATTTGGTGGTAAGCAGCGTCCATGTGCATATTTTTCCTTGACCTTGGACCCAGTAGCTAGAGCATTGCCGAGTTGTTTGAGAGCAACAGCGGCAGCTGCTGTGTCTATCCGACAATCTGCAGGTTTGGTCATGGATAATATGCTTACGGTGATGGTTCCGCACGCAGTTGACACTCTCTTGAATCGTACGAAAACTCAACATCTGACGAGTGCAAGGTTGTCTGGTTATGAGTTGACGCTTCTGGCAAGTCATATTCAAATAAAGCGCTGCAATGTCCTAAACCCGGCGACTTTGTTGCCAACCAATATGGAATCAGACGAGGTAGCACCCCATGACTGTTACCTACGAACTGAGGAGGAAACAAAAGGTCGTGTTGACCTAAAAAACACTCCTTTCGAAGACCCCGATGGTTCCTTGTATGTGGATGGTTCGTGTTTTAAGTTGCCGAATGGTGATGTGACGACTGCGTATGCTGTAGTGACGTTGAGTACGGTTGTGGAGACTGCGAGATTGAATCAGAATTCTGCACAGGCGGCAGAGCTGATTGCCTTGACCAGAGCGTGTGTTTTGTCGAAAGGGAAATGAGTGAATGTGTTTACAGACAGCCAGTATGCGTTTGGTGTTGCGCACAGTTTTGGACGTTTGTGGAGAGAGAGAGGTTTTATGACATCGCATGGTACGAAGATCCAGCATGGACAGCTTGTGAATGATCTTTTGGATGCACTTACATTGCCCAAGCAGGTGGCAATATTAAGTGTAGTGCACACCGTAAGGTGACGGATGATGTTGGTCGTGGCAATGCGTTCGCTGATGAGATTGCTAAGGGGACTGCAAGGAACCTTACAACTAGAATGTATGTGACGAGTTCGGTAAGGTGGCCTGCAGAAGCTGGGATGTGCGAAGACACTATTGAAAGTGTGAAAGCGATTCAGAATGAGGCCACCGAGACTGAAAAGACCAAGTGGAAAGAGAGTACGGGAAAGCTGGATGTGAATGGCTGTTGGATTGACTTGTCCGAGAATAAGAGGTGGATGTTGCCGGATGCATATGTGCTAGCTGTTGTGACGATGGCACACGGCTTGTCACATATTAGTGTGAAAGGTATTTGTAGGTTGTTGTCCCCTGTATGGAAGAATGATGGTATCGCTAAATGTGCTGAGAGATTGGTCAAGAATTGCATGATATGCATGATGTACAATCCTGGTAAGGGAACTCCTACACCCCCTGGCCATTTTGCTCCTCCTTCATGTCCCTTTGAGGTGATCCAGTTAGACTTCATCCATATGGAGCGATGCAATAACTTAAAATACGTTTTAGTTGTGGTTTGCGCATTCTCTCGATGGATTGAAGCCTACCCTCTTAAAGATAATACTGCCCTGTCCACCGCAACAGTCCTACTGAAGGAATATTTTCCTCGGTATGGAATGCCACGGATTGTATGGTCTGATAACGGAAGTGAGTTTGTGGGCAGTGTGATGAAGAATGTGTGTAAGGGCCTTGGAATTACACAAAAATTCCACAGTGCCAATCATCCCAAGTCAGCAGGTTTGGTTGAGGGATACAACGGAACTCTCAAATTGAAACTCGCGAAGATTCAGGCTACGACTGGTCTCTCGTGGCCTGACGCTTTGCCCTTAGCTCTCCTGTCAACTAGGGCGACTGTACACTCTCGAGTAGGGCTTAGCCCATATGAGATTGTGTTCGGCCGTCCTGCCAATGTTTGGGGGGTCCCTAGACCCAGTGTGTTTTCTGATCTTGAGTACCCAATGTTGATCGATTATCTTCATGATCTGACTGCTAAACTGAGGTTAATTCACCAACAGGTCTTTGAAGCACTACCGACGCAGACGAAGGGTCCAGGCCACCAGCTCCAGCCCGGAGACTGGGTGGTTACGAGGAATTTTGGCCGAAAACAAAATCTTGAGCCAAGATTCATCGGACCCTACCAGGTGCTCCTGGCCACGAGAACTGCTGTTCGTTTGGAGGGTCGCAAGCACTGGGTGCACGCCACCCACACTAAGAAGGTACCTATACCTTTGCCAGCGGACTCGTGGGTGAGGAAGGGCATCGCTTAATCTGAAGCTGAGGTTGTACCGAACCTTGTCCCATTCAGCGACGCTCAGCCTGTCGGAGATACCTCAGTGCAGCCGGACGATACTGTTAAACATTTGTCATCGGAGGACTCAATATCTGAACAATTGTCTGGCCGACAGGATTTTGTTTCATCAGCTGACCAACTGTTTGAAGATCAGACTCGTCCTGGGAGAAGCAGATATTTTCTCAGTTCCAACACCAGAGACAAATAAAAACATATTTTTGCTTTCTCCCCTGACATTCACGTTATCCCATTATCACTCTTCACTTTGAACATTTTTGAATAATTGTAATTTTCGTAAATCCTGAGTCTTTTTCTGCATATGTGTATTTGTTTCCACAGCTAGGAGATTTTGTATATACTGTTTAATTAAAGTACCTTACATCCGGGTAGACCGTAGGGCCGTGCGGGTACTTCCTTCTGGTTAGTAGGTCTTGACACTAGGTTGGAGACCGTTGATTCCTAGGAACTCCTGGGGATTGACTATTGCTACACAGAACGAAGTGCGTCAAGAACGTTGCGGACGGTTTTAGAGGATGGCTTTTTCGAAGCTGTCGGAATTGGAAAAGGCTCAAGCTCAAAGATTCGAACTGCATAGAATTGCACGTACTAAATGCTTCATGATTCAGGTGTTCCTTCTATTCCTAACTGTTTCTTCGTTATTGGTGGGTGGGGTGTATTACATGATACAGTCATTGTTGCCTTCTGCCTCACCTACCCCTTCTTCTGAACCTAAACCTACCTCCACTGTTTCTCCTCATTCTTTCCACATTCTACCCCAACACGAGCAGGTTAGACGTGCGGAATTCATGAACAATTCCTTCGTTCAGCTCCTTCATCAGCATCAGTTGGTGATGAACACTACCAATTGTTGGGTGTGTGGGTTAATGCCACATACCACCGATAAGGGAATTCCGTACTTAGTCCTTCCTTACAGTTCCCAGGGTTCAGCTCGAGCATTTCAAACAATGTTTCGTAGCGCACTAGATTCCTACCCCAATCGAGAGCCACGTTCTCCACACTTTGGTCCCGGCCCGTACCATAAGTCTTTGGCAATAGCGATTGCTGATTTAGATAGGGATATCTATGATTCATCGCTTATCCCGGAGGAAGAGGTGCGAGCCTATAGGGATCTGAGTGAGGCTGAGTATAGTGTGCTAGTGGGTGATAGACAGCTCAAAAGTTCATCTCCAATATGGATCGTACCCCACCTTGGTAATTTCTGTTTGAAAGGTCGTGGCTGAAGCCCGAGAGCTCACCTTGGGGAGAGTGCTTGCACTGAAACGTATGTTTTACCAATGCTCTCTTCCCCTGTTCTCCTGACTGCCAAGGGTACGTACTTTGTCTGTTACGACCGTGCATATACATGGATGCCCCTTGACTTCTCGGGCACCTGTTATATTGCAAATTTGTTGCCACCGACTTTTACAGTTGCCTCCGATTATCACAAGACCAGAGTTGTGAGAGGTGTGATTAGCAAAGAGGACACTGCTGGTCAAGAAGCAGGAGACTTCTTTAAGGGGTTCTTGCCATTTTGGGGACCTATGATCAATAGTAGGAACCTGAGACAGTTGACTCGAGTGGTGGAATCGACCGCTAATATCACTGCAAGTGCCTTTGGCAACATCACAGCAGAGCTTCAGGCGGACAGGCTTATGACGTTACAAAATCGTATGGTTTTAGACGTCGTCTTAGCAGATAGAGGTGGAGTATGTAAGGTGATCCATTCGAGTTGTTGTATTTTCATTCCTGACAACGCTCCAACTGTCTATCAAGCCATCTCGAAGTTGCATAAGATCTCCGAGTCCATACACGTGGACGTAGGGGATTGGACCGTACTAGGATGGTTTTGGGGCCTGATGTCGACTTGGGGTTGGAAGATTCTGATGATCATTGGGGTTGTTGTAGCATTCCTATTCACGTGTTGTCTTTGTGTGCAGTGTGGTCCTGCCTTATGTGGCCTCTGTGCTACGACGTGTATGAGGCGGCCGTCTGTTACCAAGGAAGCGCTGATAGATAGGATATTGCTGCAGCAGCATCTGGATGGTCTGATGAATATCGAGATCGATTCTGATTTCGACTAGTGCTTGCCTACATGAGTGCAAAAGGAGCGTCTGAGGTTCCGTGACAATTGTAAGTGGTGTTTCCGACTCGCCCGAATATGGTCGAGTCTGGTATCTATGAACCGCAAATGACGAGTTTTGTGGGTGTACGCGTTTTCGCCGTGCTAGCCTAAACCGTTTGTTTGTTTCGTGGGTTTCTTCATCTGAACCCACGGGTTCCATTTTAGATACGGCATCCATTTTGTTTCTAGCCCTCAAGTAGTCAGCGAACGGACGCTGTCCGCTTCGCGACCCTGGGATTCCCAAACTCTTGCGGAAGACACGTGTTCCTTTGAGGGTGTTTTTATGATGAGGGGGATGAAACTGTAAGGCAGATGGCCCCTCTTGAGGCTCATCTTGCCGTGCCGGTCTATTGTTTCAGTTGTGCATTCATTAGGCACGTCTCCTTTGATCCTTGCAAACGTGTTTCCTGATACCACCCCTTTCCCCTCCTCTTCGATCTGTTCGCTATCCTCGCCTTCCTCTGCACCTGTTTTTGTCTCTTCCTTGATTTGTTTACAGTCGAACGGAATGTACTAATGGTGGGAAGATGTACTTTTACAGTTGGGAACTGCCAAATGCTACTGTAATTATGTTCCGGGCCCTGAATACATGAAAGCGACCCCCTACGACATTTACTGTGGGAACCAGGTTGTAATCTTTTGTTCATCATGTTATCCTATGACGAAAAACCGTATAAAAAGAGCGATCCACAGATACAATTTGAAGCAGTCTCCTAGAACCTACACACGTTGTACTTCTTGTGACTTCTGTGTTCCCTGCAGTAATAAACCTTGAATCTTTGACGCCGAAGGAAGTGTCCCGTGTCTCTGTCATTTGTACGCCGGAACAGGTTACCCATGAAGGTTTTAGGTGTTATCCCTGGCACCGCTGGGTCTTAGGAAAACCCAGTCCTTCAGGTGTGGGTGTCTCTGGTGAGGGACATGATAATTTGGGTGTCGTTGGCGTAGGAGATGATGTTGAGGCGGTGTTGTTGAGTGACATGGGTGAGTGGTGCCATGTAGATATTGAACTGTGCCGGGCTGAGGATTGATCCCTGTGTGACGCCGCAGATGATTTTGGTGGTCTTGGAGCTGAAGGGTGGGAGGCGGACATTTGGGGTACTGCCGGAGAGGAAGGATGTGGTCCAGGCCAGGGCCATCTCTTGGATTCCTGCGTCATGGAGGCGTGCTGTTAGGGTGCAGTGGCAGACCATGACGAATGCGGATGATAGGTCCAGAAGGATGAGTGCGGCTGGTTCTCCTTTGTCCATCAGGATCCAGATGTTGTTGGTGGTGGCGATGAGGGTGGTCTTGGTGCTGTGGTTGCTGTGAAAGCCGGACAGGGATGGGTCCAGGATGTTGTTGCCTACTAGTTAGTGGGTCAGCTGTCTGTTGACAATCTTTTCTGTGACTTTTGGGGGGAAAAGGAGCTAGGAGATGGTCCGGAAGTTCTTTAGGTCTTTGGAGTCTGCCTTGTGTTTCTTTAGTAGAGTGTTGATCTCTGCGTGCTGCCAGCTCTCTGCAAAGGTTGCTGTCTCTAAGGAGATGTTGTTAGTTTTTTTAGAGATGGTATGCGATGGCTGTGCTTGCATTGTTGAAAATGTGATGAGGGCATGGCTCAGATGGGAATCCGGAGTGGATGGAGTACATGGTCTTGCTGGTGTCTTCGTCGCTGATGTTGGACCAGGCGGTCAGGCGACGGGTGAGTGTGGGGGTGGCAGGGGTGGTGTTCTTGGTGGTGGATGAGGGTGTGTTGGTGTTGAAGCTGTCGTGGATGTCTGTGATCTTGCAGTGCGAGAAGGTGGCCAGTTATCTGCACAGGCCTTGTGACAGGGGAATGTCGTTGGTGTTCGACGTGGGGTTGTAGAGGTCTTTCACAATGTTGATGAGCTCTTTGGTGTTGTGTGTGTTTTTGTGTAGGTGGTCCTTGAAGGCGGTCCTCTTGGTACTCCTGATGAGTTGGTTGTGTGGGTGGGTGGCGCTCTAGTGGGCTGTGTAGCTGTCTGATGTTATTTGCAGAGCCTGTTTTCCTCTAGTTTCCGACAGGTGCGTTTGGAGGGTCGGAGGTCTTTGTTGAACCAAGTGGCTTTCTTGTTGTTTTGATTGGTTGCGGAGGTCTTGAGTGGGGCAAGGGTGTTGGGGCAGTTGATCCACTTTTATGATGTTGATGGTGGTGGTGTTGGGGACGGTGGGGTCGGTGGGTGGTCCCAGTGCGAGGGTGGTGGTCACTTGGTCCTTGGTGACCTTGCTCCAGCAGCGGCGTGGCAATTGTTGGGTGGGGTGGTGTTTGGTGAGCTTCCTGAAGGTGAAGTGGATGCATTTGTGGTCAGTCCACTAATGTTTGGTGGTGTGGTTGACAGAGACGTGGGGACTTGCGGACAACACGGGGTCCAGTGTGTGTCCAGTGGTGTGTGTGGGTGTTCTCACAAGCTGTTTGAGTCTGAGGTTGGCAAGGTTGTCGATCAGGGCGGTGGAGTTGGCGTTGTTCTTTTAGAGTTGGAAGTTCAGGTCCATGAGGAGGATGCAGTCCGTGGATGTGAGGGTGTGTGTGCTGATGAGGTTGGTGATGGTGTCGCTGAAGTGTGGTGGGGGTGTGGATGGTCTGTAGACAAGAGTCACTCTGAGGATGATGTGGATCTGGAAGTGCATATGCTTGGCGGTGGTGAGGGTGTCGTTGCTGTTGTTTGTGACTCTGAGGGAGTCCTTGTGGATGATGGCGATTCCCCCTCCCACTCTGTTGGTGCAGTCTCTGCGGGAGATTTGGTAGCCCACTTGGATGGCAATGGCGATGTCTGGTGCCGAGGTGACGTTCAGCCAGGTCTCCGTCAGGAAGGCAACGTTCAGGGGTGGTTGAGTCTAGGAGGTCCCAGAGTTCTATGGCGTCCTTGCGAGCGGAGATGGGTGTTGAGGAGGATGCATTGGAGGTGGTGGGTTCTCTGTTTGATGGTTTGGGGGGCCGGATGCTGTTGAAGCTGCAGTTCCAGCAGGTGAAGGTCCCTTGGGTGTGGTTTGGGGTAGCCCAGTAGCAGGAGTTATCACGTCCAGGTTTGCGTGCGTGGAGGGTGCTGGATTCATAGTGCAGGCTTGTGTTGTGGTGCTTTGTGGTCCAGGGGTTCTGGTGCTAGGTGTGGTCCAGGCACGGACGGGCACAGATAGCCTTGCCTTTGGTGCACCTTAGGTGCACCTTAGGTGCACCCGCTTGGCACGTACCGCTGTGCGGACGCACAGCGTCTGACATTTTAAAGCAGGGAGGGAGGAGCATCTGGGAGGCTGGAGCGTGATGGCAAGGTGGCGTTGCCGCAGGGGCAGCAGCGGGAAGGGGTGCGTAGAAGCAAGGGGGCGGGTGTAATAAAAAATTGCATGAGCACGCCTTAGCGGCTACATTGGAAAAAACAGAGCACAGCTTTCACGGAGGAGGAAGATAATACAAGTTACAAATCACTGGGGAAAGTGCAGTAGGCAACCGCAAGTGCACAGTGGAAGGCTTGCCACAGCTGGTGCGAAGTCACGTTACACGCAGTAGCGGGCAGGGAACAGTTGGAGCTGTTCGGTGGCAGGGGGGCGACCTGGCCTGCAAGCAGGGTCAAGAGTCACTCTTGACTCTAGTAGGTATCTCAGGTGGACGGTCATGCGGCTGTGGCAGGGGACGTTGATGATGAGGTGTGCGCATGCGCCCTGGGTGTCAGGATGCGCACAAAGTTGTATATATGTATATATATAGATGAGGAGAGTAGGGCAGTTTTGTGCCCTTTCTAGGCAATCCTGCACTTGTTTTTACCAAAAGTCTGTAAAAACTGTAAAAATTGAAACATTGCATGTTTTTTTTATGTATTTGTTTAGGACAATAGACTGACACTGATATGTATCTGTATGTATTTTTTGTTTGCATAGGTTCATTTGGAATATTCATGGCTTCCTGATGAAGGCTCACAGCCGAAGCGCGCGTAGTAACCTTTAGCCATGTTTTAGATTAAAATGTTTAGTTGGATCAATATCCAAAATAAAATCTCCACATAATGAATTGTAATACAATGCACGACAAATTGAAATGAACAAATGTGTACAGCATTCCATATATGTAGATTGTTCATCACATATATATAGGAGACAAAAATGATTGCTTTTTAAATGATAATTGAATAACAAAAAATAAGATATATATTTTTGTACCATGCACCTTGCTTAGATACAGTTATTACTGTCTGATGTCAGCTTATGGCCACTATTTACCTTTGTTCCTAATTAACTGTTCTCTCAACTCATGCGCCCTGGGTGTGCAAATGTCCTCCTGGAGTCTGACTCTTCTTCCTGTGTAGAGGTTGTTGACGTAGTTGAGGCGGCTGCTTTTGTGGACCTGGGTGGCTGTCTGTCTTGACTAGGAGTGGATCTATCTGAAGGTTGGTTCCAGCATGTGTATGGACTTGCATCATGAGTTAGCGATGGTGTGGATTTGGTGAACTAGATACAAACATTGATGTAGCAATGCAGGATGGTAGTGTGTCTGTCCTCCTGGCAGGAGTAGCTCTACCACTGAACCATTTTTTTCATGTTTAGCTGTGGGCCTGCGTGCTGAAGTCCTAGTCCAAAGTCTGAGGAGCAATCAGGAAACTTGTGTTGCAGCCCAATGGTTTAAGATTTTAACTCAATTTATGTTGAATCCTCTCAGCTCAATTAGCATATGTTAAACCACTTCCCCTACTGACCCCCTGACCACAAACCACTACAACATCCTTGCTAAGATACACTATCAACACTGAAATGTCATGTGGAACCCTTAGGTCAGATTGGTCTCTAACCCGGATGTGTGGAGACACACGTTCATCTTACATCTTTAGTTAGCGTAACACAGATCCTGTTTAAGCTTTAAATCATACACCAAGATCTATCTATCAGGCCTGGCAAATAATTATGTGAAATGTACTTGTAAGCAACTGATGCCCTTTTTTAAAGGTAAAAACCTCCTTCATTACTCACTATCCAGCTTCCATCCTACCCATACTACACAGGTGGCCCTCATACAAATGGCAGACTCTATACGCTGGGAGGTAGATGGAGGTTCCTGTCCAACATGTCTACAGCATTTGACACCATAGACCATCACAATCTTCTGAACCACATGAAGACCATAGGTGTATGGTCCGCAGTGCTGAACTGGATATTGTCATAACTATCTGAATGCACACATCAGGTCCGCACCTACAACATCGACTCCTTAGTCAAAACACAGAAGTGGGGTATGCCGCAGGGCTCTGCTCAGAGTACGCATACTTTGGAAATATTTCCTTCACCACGCTGGCGGATTCGATTGCCATGTCTGGAGTCTAAATTATATCATATGCAGAGGATCTTCTGAATCTAATCAACTAAAATTCTGTCAAAGCTGCACATTTTGAGCATCACCACAATTGGTACTTGGTATAGTATGTGACTCTGGGGGTGTACCTCACAAACTTTTGACAATCATACTCCTGGAAAGTTGGTGTCCTCCTTGTGGTTGGTCTACTATCCATCTGTGATGGCAATGTAGAAGTAGTGTGCAGGGCTTACATACAACCAGGTCACAGTAATGATGGTTTTGTGTTGTGCTGTTGTGTTGATAGCGCCTTGGTCTGAGTATGAATAACAGACTCAAAAGGGAGATCAGGCGAGGGAAGGAGAGGATGGGAACAGCAGGGAGGGAGATCTGAAACAAAGGTAAACAAGCATTACAGTTCTACACTTCTTGGCACTGAATCACATTATACTCATGACCTATTCTGTAACAGTTACACCTGTGTACATCAACCACAGCCACTGTATCAAATTTGTCATCACAGGTTTTAAAATGATAGTACATCTGAGGTTTTAACAGGGACGCATAAAAGGTAGCAGAGTTTGTCTCCTAAATGAAGGGGGTTTAACGCTCACAAGGCTGCTTCAATGCATTTAGAACCAGGCGCTCACAAACGTACTCACAGTGTATGAATGTGGCTCAAAAATACAGTGATTTGAATGTGTAGCAGGGCTACCCACAAAAATCAAATTACTCTAGTCAGGCCTGGGAATCAGTGAGGCTCATGAATGTAAGATACACATCACCCGGTAGAGCCGTACTTAGCTAATGCAACGAGGAAGGGAAATATTTAAACACAAGGAAGCCTAGCAAGAGACTATCATTGGCGCTTCAAACTGTGCCTTACAATGCCAAACATGACAAGCAGGTGTGAGCAAACTCTACAGAGAGTAATGAGGAACAAACCCAGAAAACCACCCCTACCGTGACCAGGATATGTAGCACGGCACAAGACTTTGCTGCAATTAACGTCAACCGATTGGTGTAACGGAAGTGTTTACATTACCAACACCTCTACGTTCCTACGTCATCAGTGCAACATTCCTGGAATAATGTGAATAGAAAGTTGTCATAAATTTACCAAGAAGGCTTGCAAAGCAGTGTTCTCCATCGGCACTGATGTAGATACCTGATAGTGACATTACATACTGGCACAGGGGGCAATGCATCCATACGAACACACTCACTGGACATTTGTCAGAACATGTGGGACCTACAGTGGTCCACACCTTCACAACATGTCAATAGGTAAACCTAACTGTACTGACCAACAACATTAATGTGATGAGACAAACACATCCTGTTGCACACAATGAGTTTGCAAATCCACACAGAGTCTGTGGTTGTGATGTCACATACAATGTAAACCGGTCACATCCGCAATGTCTCTGGACCATGGTTTACACACATTGATGCATTCACCAGAGTCATCAATCAACAACATATGAATGACAAGAAGGGTGACTGTCCAGTCATGGGAGTGTAGCAACAGGCATCGTGATCCATGTTAATGACACATGTATGTATGCTTCAACAACAAGCACAGTAACAGCTCCCACACATTCCCAAAGCATACCAACACAAAAAACATGTTTAGATATCTTACCAAAACTGACATTTCCACATGTCTGTGCATGGAACGCTGATTCGACACACTTTGCAATCATCATGATCAATAGCAGGAGTACCAAGATGACACAAAAAGACAACAGGCAGAGCGACCTGGGAAAGACAGGCACACAAGGGGACACATTAATAAGAATTGCATACAGACATGGTCATGTGAAAATACAGCACAATGTATATTACAAATTCACTCATTGCACATATGCGTGTCATGACATCATCCCTTGTGTGACACATCACAACAAACATCAAAGTGTTTTCACATACATTCAGCTGTACACACAGTATGCAACACATGCCACTCCATGCCACAAGCTTGCACACAACTACCCAGTGACTCACCATTAAGAGAAGAAGTTGCGTATGATCTGACTCCGGATATCATCCTCCTCCCCCTCATCACTTTGATCATGCCCAAGTCCTTCATCCGCAACAGGTGGATGTTCCAGCTCATCAGGATCCAGGATGAGTGGCAGGGCCTTCTCAACTGCCATGGTGTGCAGCATGCAGCACACAATGAATATGTTACACACCTTGATTGGGGCGTATGGGAGTGATCCGCCCGTCTTATCAAGGCACCGGAATCTGCTTTTCAGGAGTCCAAACGTTCACTCAATCACGCGCCTGGTCTGCCTGTGTGTATTGTTGTACTACTGGTCTGCAGCTGTCCTTGGGTTGCGGAGCGGTGTCATGAGCCATGGCATGTTGGGATATCCTGCATCTCCTAAAAATATACAGCATGTTGAAATGTAGGGTAAAGCAATTTTGTCAGAGGAATTTTAAATGTTAAACATACAGGACAAACAGAGTATACCCAACAACAAGACATGCCCGATCATTGCGCAGCTGCAGCATCATCTGTGGTACCCTGCTATGCCTCATGATGAATGCATCATGGCACGATCCTGGAAAACGTGCACAAACATGGGAAATCAGCATGTTCGCAAGACACACCACGAAGGCATTTATTGACTGATAATTCTTCCTAATGCGGTAGGCCTGCTCCTGAGCATGTGGTGGCACCAAAGCCACATGTGTACCATCAATGGACCCAATGACATGTGGCATCTTTCCCAGGGCATAGAATTCACCCTTGACATCTCTCAGATCTTCAGGGTTTGGAACATTTATAAATTCATCAATGTGCTCTAACATGGCAGCTAAGACATCACGTAGGACACAGCTGAACATGGTCTGGGAGATACCCCCCACACCTGCAATGGGAAATGGAAACATTCCTGTGGCAAAAAAATGTAGGGCTGCCATCACCTTTAGCTTTGGAGTCAGCGCAGTTGGATACCTGTGTCGCGGTTGGAGATGCGGTTCCAGCCTGTCCGTCAAGTTCTGAACCAAATCTTGAGTGAATTTGTAACGACGGATGCAATCATGTTCCCTCATGGTCTCCAAGTCGGGAAAAGGCCTTGGTAGAGGCGGTGCCCTGCAGGACATATTTGGGAAGAATGGCGAACAACTGTCAGCCTGAAACTTTTCCAATGTACATAGCACATGCTACTACACATCAAGGTACTATGGGGTCTGGTGTAAGCAATACATCCTGGACACATATGGCAGCTTCCTGCCACTTCAAAAATAAACAAGATACATATGTAGTTATAGAAAAAAAACATTACATGCACACAAAATAAACTGCTGGGCAGCTCTGAGTGAGCAGAGCAAGATATCACTGGAGTGACACAAATCACCAGACCTTCATAAGAAGGTTGTCATCCCATACAGACAGCTGACTGCAAGGCACAGACCTAGGTCACATGGAATATGTATTGGACATATCATACAACTTGCCATTGAGGTGTGTATGTGACAATGCAACACCACAGCAATTGTCATCATGCAGACATGTATGCATGTGGATCAATGATGTATGATGCCATCAGACACAAAAGCCATTGAAAAAGCACATGTGCCATGGTGTGCGTACATGCAAAACCATTTAAGTCACAACACAGACCCATTCTAGATGCACCAACAGCAGATGCATTATACGGAACCCAAACTGCTAAATCAATCTTCAAATTTACACACACATTACATTGTTACGTAGGGACCTGATTTGCGTCAAAATGACAACTGAGAAATTGCCACGGTCCCTGCCATCATGAGACAGGTTCCGGAAGTGATGACTGTGCAATCCCAGTGCTTATGTGCATGACAACCTGTGCATGATGATAACAATGGGATAAGTGGAAAAGTGATGTGTACAACATAGTGCCCCATCACACATCACATCTGTCAACAGGTCATCACACATCAATTGTGCAACATTAACTGATATGCTGACCTACATCAGTGCCTGCCACACCTAGGGCCTGCTCATGTAAGTATGCAATGACAAGAACTTGATAGACATCCTTGTGTTAACCGTCCTGCTACATCCCTGCCATGTGTGCGCCTCGTATCACTAGCCATATGTGACCGTGTGCAATGTACCATCCCCCTGCTTTGACTCCAGCGTGTGAAATGCACTGTGTAAAACGCAGCTACCCCTGCATTCACATGGGCGTGTGTAACGCACTGTGTGAAACGCAGCGTACCCCGACAGTGCGTGCGTGTGTGCGGGACGTTTCACAATTGTAATGGTGCCCAACGCGAGCGAACCGTACCCCGACAGTGCGTGTGGGAGATTTCACGATTGTATTGGTGCCCAACATGAGCGAAGCATTCCCCGGCAGTGGGTGCGTGTGTGTGGGACATTTCACGATTGTAATGGTGCTCAACATGAGCGAAGCGTACCGCGACAGTGTGTGCGTGTGTGCGGGACGTTTCCCGATTGTAATGGTGCCCAACGCGAGCGAACCGTACCCGACAGTGCGTGTGTGTGTGCGGGACATTTCAGGATTGTAATGGTGCCCAATGCAAGCAAAGCATACCCCGACAGTGCGTGCGTGTGTGCGGGACGTTTCACGATTGTAATGGTGCCCAACGCGAGCGAACCGTACCCCGACAGTGTGTGCGTGTGTGCGGGATGTTTCACGATAGTAATGGTGCCCAACGCGAGCGATGCGTACCCCGGCAGTGCTTGCGTGTGTGCGGGACATTTCACGACAGTAATGGTGCCCAACGCGAGAGAACCGTACCCCGACAGTGCGTGCGTGTGTGCGGGACGTTTCACGATTGTAATGGTGCCCTACGAAAGTGAACCGTACCCCGACAGTGCGTGAGTGTGTGTGGGAAGTTTCACATTTAAAAAAAGTTGCATACTTGACGTGAAAGGCACCGTAATTGTGTGTGGATCCCAAAAAATACATAGGGGACAACTAGGCTATGAGTAGTAGGGCCAGAATGCAGGGTGGTTGTCATGGATACTGATATTTGAGTGTGTGCTACAGGTGTCCTGCAAAAGTCAGTTGGACAAAACTATACAATGTTGCAATGTTGTTGTGGAGCTGAAGCTCAAATTTTGACCCATGCAAATGTGTGTCAGGGCCTTATGCTGAAAGTGATTGGATGAAACGTAAGATGAAAAGTAATGTGGCCTATCACACTGTACTCCTGATACTGAAAGCCCCTCAGCAGCACTGATTTAAGGCTGCCTGTGGCTGTGAGAGGGCACTTGCCTGCACAACATTGGAGTGGATCACAATGCTGCTGTCTCTGCATTACCTGGACTCTGATGTTGCTGAACATGGAGAGGGCACCTGCATTCAGTGAGAAGAAGAACCAGGCCCTGCTGGATGCCCTCCTACCTAACTACAGCAAGCTGTATGGGAGACCAGGGGAGCAGGTGGGTGATGACTGCACTAGCTTTGACTGTGCCCCTGTTGTGTGAGCGTCACTGCAGCCATTGTGTATTGGTGGATCAGACATGCAATGTGGTTTGGCAGTGAGTCCAGAGTGTGTACATTGTGGTGTCTACCATGCAGAGCATGTTGTATTAAAAGTGTGTTTACTCCTTACTTGCATTATGGTAACTGTCACATTCAATGCATACCTGTTTTTACACATTCTGCTATGCCACACCGTGCAGGCTTTTTGGGCATGATTTAATGAGCTATTATACTGTTCACCCCAGAGTGACAGCTGAATGTAGTCACTGATGTTTAAGGGTATTTTTGACCTGTGGTGAATTTGTACATATGCTGTGTTGAAACTCATGGACATTGAAGAGTGTGCATGTTCCTTATCACCTGGCTGAGTTTGTATGTGAGGTTTTGCACCACAGCTGCATGGCGTATGCAGCACCTGTAGCCATCTGATGAGAGAAGCATGCAGTGTTGTGTGCATGACTTGCACAGTTAGGCCAACACCTGTAGCACCTCTTTGTCAAGTGTGCCATGTTCAAAGTGAGGGTTGTATACAATGTTGAGACTGATAGGCAAGTGATCTGTGCCAGGGTGTGTATGTGTGGTCTGCTGAGGGTTTGTAGGTGTAGTGGAATATGTGACAGCATGTCACGTGCTGTCCAACACCATGCAGTTGCATGTGTTGTACAGTGTGTGCCATGATCAGTGAGTGTGTTTAACCCCTTATGCCATCTGTTGCCTTTGTAAGGCATGTACTGCATTTGTGTTTGCCCACTGGGCAAATTCAGATGGACAATGATGCAAGTCCTGTCAGCATCGTATGCCCTGTTCACATAATCAATGTAGTGCAAGTGTGTCTCTCTGGGACATGCAGCAGGTGTAGTGATGCTGTTTAACTTTCTCTTCTGCCTATGAAAAGGGGTAGATCTGGTTGGACATAGTCAGGGCTGTCAGGTCTGTGAGGGCCCCTCGTCATCGGCTGATGAACATCAGGAAGAGGTGGCAGGACATCCGGTGCTGGACCCGGCGTATTGCCCGGGTCCAGCTGAAGCTGGAAGCTCCACGCCGGTATGGCGGCAGCCGTCAGCTGACCCACCACATGCTTTAAGTCCTGGAAGTGGTCTTTCCAGATCTCCATAGGCAGTTGCAGGGCGGACAGCAGCAAGGAGGGGGTAGGTACATGTCTGTTTGTAGTGTTGTGTGTCACATGCTACTTGAGGTGCTCTGAAGCTTGTGAACACTCTCACAGTTGGGGGTCTGGTGAGACAGGCTACTGGTGTATTGTAGTTTAAATTCACCATATTCATCTGCTGCTCTTTTCCATCCCTTCCCCTCCTCAACATGTGACCCCTGGTTTGTGTGTTTCCAATGTTGACCATGTACTTCTAAGGTGTAAGGTAATTGGACAGCACATTGATTTGCGCATCATGTGGGAGGGAGGTCTGTGACATGTGATGTTACCTTGCCTGTGACACGACCTGTGCACTGTGTTTGGCCTTCATATTTATTGGCACTGATCATGAGTAACAACATAGGAGTGCAATTTATAGGATTCACACCCTATCAGCATGCATGAGCCTTGTTGCATACTCATACCTGATGTACATCATTTGTAAAATATGCAGAGTGACAAGACGGTTATTCATGAGACAGTCATCAATTTATTGACCCACAGATCTGTGTGCCCACCACAGTACCCTGAAACACCCTGGCCTCCTAATCATGTGTAAGCCTATGGGTTGCAGTCCTACTTCATGTAGTGCTGTCTCCTTAGGGCACTAGATTTGCTGTATAGGCAGCTCCAATGTCTTCTGAAAAACGTTACCTTACTCGTTTTGTCCAATGTCAAACATTGTTGTCTTTATTCATTCAGTTCATTTCAGATGTTTAAATCACATCAATAATGCATGAATTCATTTAAGATTCTCGATGTTTTCATACATCCATATTTAAATGATTATCCTTATTTATATCCAATGCATTTTGGTGTAAAACGCCTTCATCAGGGATATTTCGCGTTATGCGCTCGCTCTGCTTCTATGGTCGTTCTCGCCGGCGAGAATGACCGTTCTCTAAGGAGACAGCACTACATGAAGTAGGACTGCAACCCATAGGCTTAAGCATTCACACTCCCGGTGGGGAGTGATCCCTAGGAGCACAGCAAACAATTCTCTCAACGGGTAACCCATAACTCAAGCAGTGCACGACCGCATCCATAACTCCTAATCATGTGTGTCATCCGACACTGTGCCCATTCTATGTGTGTTCAACATGGGTGTGCCTCAGTGGCCTTGGTCCCTGCCATACTTTGCATTTATCATGTGTTAGCTACATCTGCACACTGTCCATGGATACATGATTTAGCTTGTGCATACTCACACTGGGCATTGCCTGTGTGCCTATTCTCAAGAATATGTTGCTGATTGTTTGTGACTAATATGGATTGCCAGCCACAGGATTTGACCTTGCTGTATATTTTCAAAAGTTGCTGCCCAGTTTTTAATACCCTGATTCTGATGTTTAACTTATTGAGCGTTTTCAAACACATTAATGGAGTGATGGGGATCTTGTGCAGGAGAGGTGTGATGGACCTGCTGGTTTGGCCTTGTCAGTTCTGAACTCTGGATGTCATTTGTGAGTTAGAGTTATTACCATGCCCTTCCCCTGTGATGCTGGACAGTGCTGTCATTGGGAGCTTTACAGGCTATGTTGTTTGCTTACAGAGATGATAGTGCCTCAAAGTTTTTTGCAACATGTATGTAGGTGCAGTGTTACTCTGTTTTGTCCTAGTACACACACTATAGTACTGACATTTCCCCCATGTGGTTAAGGGTGTATCTTTCTAAGCAGCAATGATTTTGATCTTCGCAATTGCAGGCACATTATCTTAAGCATTGTCCTAATTTTGGACATGTGTGCCAATACACATGACAGCCAGTGTGTGTTATTGGCCAACAACTATATGATCTGGTGATAGATGCCCCTGTGAGGAGTGACACATTTGAAGTGATGTCACATTGATGGATGTCCCTAGACACTCCCAGCACTTGTTGAGAGTTCATAATGTTTGGAATGTGTTCATATGACAAAATGTGTAGGTTACACTTATGTGTCTGCATTATAGTTGTCCCACAAGGTAGTGCACACCACACAACATGTGCAATGTTTTAGAATGAGCAGGCAGGTTTAGAATGAGGCCAGTGTTAGTGGTTAATGGTGTGGCTTGATGTCCATAGACATGTCCCCACAGTGGTCTTGAGTGCTTGACACTCCATTGCTGCCAATTGTACAGACTGATGTGTGGCAATCCATCAAGACCTCCGTTGGAGCATGTATACGGTATATGGTCCTCGCCATTTATTTCTAACAGTGTTTTATCTTGAAGTGTGCAAACTCTCTCAATAAATGTGTCTATGTTGTTTGTGTGGATTTCCTTGTGATAGATCTTTCATGCAGGCACATACGTGTTATGTTCACAAGATGGATATTTTGCTGATGCTAAACAAGTTGATTATTTGAAGTATGCAGAGTCCGGAGATGCCAAGATTTGATGCCATTACTTCTCACCAAACACTACTTCCTGGGCTCTGGGAGTGTTGTAACCTTGTGTAGTGAGGTGTCTTACTTTGCCCTGAGGGGAAACACAACTGTGTATTTCTTTGTGAACTTGAGGTGGCATAACTTCATTGTATAGATCAGCTTTCATGTGAACAACCAGAACCTCCTCAGTGTGACTCTCACTCAAGTTTTAGGCTGGTCTGTTGTTTGGGTCCTTGTGTTCAAGTAGCATTGTGTCTATACCAACTGTGCAGTACTAGTCTTAAATATGTGCTGACTTATGTTGCTGTTACTCATGATGCATGCCATGGTTTGCAATGTGCCCAAATTATTATTGTTCATGTGTCAGATGTGTACAGGTGACTGATGCATTTTTGTTTCTTCTCCTTGCCAACAGCATCATCAACCGACACAGGAGGAGACATAAGCACAGACCAGGAAGGGGGGACACAGCTGCAGTGCCACCAGTGCTGAGGAGTTGGAGGGAGCCAGTAGCCGGAGGGTGAGGGGAGTCAGCCGGCCGCACCTTTTGAAGGCGACACTTTGCATCATGCGGACGGCTCGGCTTCTGACTCCCAGAAGTAGGGGGAATATGCAGCAACAGCTTCTTCCACCACTGTGTCTGTCGCCACCTCCTCCAGACCAATCTCCACCCTCCCAGTTGGTAGGGTCCGTGCTGCCCCCCATGTCTCCTTCATCCCCGGCACTGCAGCCCCTGCCCCTGTCTCCCCTGCTGCCCTCAGTGCCGAGTCTGTGGACCTACTCCAGCAGATTCATGTTGGTCAGACATCAATGCTGACTGTCCTCCATGGCTAAACTCAGATTTTCAAATGGTAATGAGGCGGACCATGGAATCTGTGTGCCATCACAAAGTAGCAGCTAATTATCTTGATTTGTGTGTGTTTAGTTTGCCTACAGACATTGTCCAGAAGAGTGTACATTCCGCAGTGACACATGAGATCGTCAGTACAGTTGCACAATTGTTGTGGTGACGTTTGTGCACATTTTTTTTTAAACATTCCCTTCAACGATGGCCATGCCTGCTCACAAATGAGTTTTGCTCATTAGTCTGTGCCTTCCATGCTACTCACTGTACTTGTGTTTGTAGTATGTAGTAATTCCTTCATGAACACCATCAGCCTTTTGCAAACTATGCAAATGTATGATCACAGCCTTACCCTTATGTTTGGTTTTGTCATGCGGTGTATTTGTGCACACGACTCACAATTCAGTGCTTTGTATCTAAGGGGTCTCAACCCTGTTCCTTCCATGAGAGAGTACATGTTTCACCACCTGGACATTGATATCAGGCCCGGAATATACATGACTGTGTGTTTTTGATTTATGATCTAATTCTTTGGTGTGCGGTTACATGACTATACACTGTTGAGTAAGGATGGGAGGGTGTGTAGGTTTGCTGCAAACTCCATGGCTGGATATGCATGTGGGATCTGACATCACACCCACAGATGGTCTGTCTCGCAGTGTGTGACAGAAATCTGTCCTCCATGGTGTGGGACACTGCTGTAAAGTGATGTGTTGCTATAGCACTATCAGGACTGTCACAGGTTAGGGATGTAAACATACACACATGTAGTTGTTGTATGGTGCGGATAATGCCCTCTCCTATAACTGCACACTGCCAGGAGTCCTATGCACACCCCCTCCTATGTCAGGGTACTGCTGGGAATCACATACAGCCACCCCTCCTATGTCTGGGCACTGCTGGGAGACCTCTGCATTCACCCCTCCTATGTATGGGCACTGCTGGGAGTCATGTCCAGCCACCCCTCCTATGTCTGGGCACTGCTGGGGGTCCTCTGTACTCACACATCTTATGTCGGGGCACTGCTAGGAGTAATATCCACATCCCCCTCCTATGTCTGGGCACTGCTGGGAGTCATATCCGCACCCCCCTCCTATGTCCGGGCACTGCTGGGAGTCATATCCACACCCTGATCCTATGTGTGGGCATTGCTGGGAGTCATATCCACACCCCCTCCTATGTCTGGGTAATGCTGTGAGTCATATACAGCCACCCTTCCTATGTCTGGGCACTGCTGGGAGTCATATCCATACATCCCTCCTATGTCTGGGCACTGCTAGGAGTCATATCCACACACCCGTCCTATGTCTGGCCACTGCAGGGAGTCATATCCAAACCCCCATCCTATGTCTGGGCACTGCTGGGAGTCATATCCGCACTCCCCTCCTATGTCTGGGCACTGCTGGGAGTCATATCCGCACCCCCTCATATGTCTTAGCACTGCTGGGAGTCCCCTGCACTCACCCCTCCTATGTCTGGGCACTGCTGGGAGTCATATCCACACACACCTCCTATGTCTGGGCACTGCTGGGAGTCATATTCACACCCCCCTCCTATGTCTGGGCACTGCTGGGAGTCATATCCGCACTCCCCTCCTATGTCTGGGCACTGCTGGGAGTCATATCTGCACCCCCTCCTATGTCTGGGCACTGCTGGGAGTCATATCCACACCACTCTCCTATGTCCGGGCACTGCTGGGAGTCATATCCACACCCCCTCCTATGTCTGGGCACTGCTGGAAGTCCTCTGCACTCACACCTCCTATGTCTGGGCACTGCTGGGAGTCATATCCAGCCACCCATTCGATGTCTGGGCACTGCTGGGAGTCATATCCAGCCACCCCTCCTATGTCTGGGCACTGCTGGGAGTCATATCCACACCCCCCATCTATGTCTGGGCACTGCTGGGAGACCTCTGCACTCACACCTCCTATGTCTGGGCACTGCTGGGAGCCCTCTGCACTCACACCTCCAATGTCTGGGACTGCTGGGAGTCATATCCAGCCACCCCTCCAATGTCTGGGCACTGCTGGGAGTCATATCCACAACCCCTCCTATGTCTGGGCACTGCTGGGAGTCCTCTGCACTCACCCCTCATATGTCTGGGCACTGCTGGGAGTCATATCCAGCCACCCCTCCAATGTCTGGGCACTGCTGGGAGTCATATCCACATCCCCTCCTATGTCTGGGCACTGCTGGGAGTCATATCAACGCCCACCTCCTACATCTGGGCACTGCTGGGAGTCATATCCACACCCCTCCTATGTCTGGGCACTGCTGTGAGTCATATCCAGCCATCCCTCCTATGTTTGGGCACTGCTGGGAGTCATATCCGCACCCCTATCCTATGTCTGGGCACTGCTGGGAATCACATCCTGCCACCGCTCCTATGTCTGGGCGCTGCTGGGAGTCCTATGCACTCACCCCTCCTATGTCTGAGCACTGCTGGGAGTCATATCCACAATCCCCTCCTATGTCTGGGCACTGCTGGGAGTCATGTCCACACACCCTCCTATGTCTGGGCACTGCTGGGAGTCATATACACATCCCCTCCTATGTATGGGCACTGCTGGGAGTCGTATTGGCACCCCTCTCCTATGTCTGGGCACTGCTGGGAGTCACATCCACACCCCCTCCTATGTCTGGGCACTGCTGGGAGTCCTCTGCACTCACACCTTCTATGTCTGGGCACTGCTGGAAGTTATATCCAGCTCCCCTCCTATGTCAAGAGAAGGCCCTGGCCTGGACCACATCCTTCCTCTCCGGCAGAACCCAGAGCATCCGCCTCCCACCCTTCCGCTCGAAACCCACCAAGATCTTCTGCGGCGTCCCACAGAGATATTCCCTCAGCCCGACGCTGTTCAATATCTACATGGCAGTCCCCGGGATCTGGAAAACCACAGCCGATGGAAGATCCTGCTCCTACCTCGCCGCCAAGACCTGGAACACTCTCCCAACCAACCTACGACAGACTCAGGACCTGCTGGCCTTTAGAAGACTCCTCAAGACCCGGCTCTTCGATCAGTAGTGCCCCCCCCCAGCGCCTTGAGACCCTCACAGGTATGTAGCGTGCTTTATAAATGTAATGATTGATTGATTGATGTCTGGGCACTGCTGGGAGTCATATCCAGCCACCCCTCCTATGTCTGGGCACTGCTGGGAGTCATATCCACACCCACCTCCAATGTCTGGGCACTGCTGGGAGTCCTCTGCACTCACACCTCCTATGTCTGGGCACTGCTAGCCTATGTCTGGGCACTGCTGGGAGTCCTCTACACTCACATCTCCTATGTCTGGGCACTGCTGGGAGTCATATCCAATAATAAAGTACAATTGTCCCTAAAGGAATTATTTTTACTGTCTTGTTGTTTTGAAATTACGTCACAAACGTGATCATTAATGAACATGTAGGAAAGGAATATCTGAATGTAAACAAAATAATCCAATGCATCAAAACATTATATTTATTTTCATTTGTATTCTAGTTTTTCTATCAACTTCTTTCAAAGTTTTTTGGCAACCATCACAAAGCTGATAATTTAGATTCGTATTAACAGCAATGCAAAAACACCATATACTCAAATAATGGATAGTTAAAACACCATTACAGATGATAATTCACCAGACTGTTTCATCTAGTACATCAACTCATAAATCAGAAGAATACCAAAACGGTGCTAGGTGTCAACGTTTCGGTCCCTCGTTGGTCTAGTCGATCCGTAGGACCATCATCAGGACGATGACGTTGCACAAATATACAATAATTTCTAAAAAACATAAAATACTCCTTTACTCCTACAAAAGAAGGTATCGTGTGTTTACACACAAAGAAAACAAATAATGGAACCACATACTTGGTGAAAAATGTGCTACCCAAAACCACAAATAGTGCCATATCAAAGGCATGCCACCATCCATTAGTGTGAAGGACACCATTTAAACAAAACAACACAGGAAAACTAAACTAAAAGACAACACTTTAAAACAATGTGCCACTTACATATCAGTATGAAAATTACTAGGGAGTGTCCTTTATATCGAGCAATGTCAATCTGCCCAAGTTCTGGAAAAAGCATAGAAAATCGAATTTATAGACTTATGTCCTCTGTATGCTGTTAGCAGAGATCCTGTATAGGACAACAAAATACTCACATAGTCTTAATTTATTTTCACTTCCCAACTGCAAAATGAGAGGAAAGAAGAAAGAAGAACAAACTCCTTAACTAAATGTAAAACAAGTTAAAGCCCATCCGACACCAACACACGTGTCTACTGACTTACTTCGTATTTCAAATCAGTCTCTCATCACCTGTATAATAAGCAAAGTCTCAATCTAAAATCAATAGACTCACAGAGCCCAACAACGATTCTGGAGCTTTCCACAGCGTGACTGACTTACTTATTTCGAAAACTGCCAGATCCGTGTCATTCAATCCGTGATCTTCAGCTAACCGAGTCCGAGTGCGGAACCATGCGTCTCGTTTACGTTAAGGTTAAGCAGTGGAACCTCCTAGTAGATGACGTCATAGGGCTGCAAATAAGCGCCGCCATCTTGTAATGGACTAAATGTTTCGGAAAGCGAGTAGCACTTATTGTATGGTCATTAGTTATGTCTCGCTATAGTCAACTGGATACCTATACAATAAGATCTGACAGCCCCCTTTGTGTATAAAATACGAGAATATTCGAACGAATTCGAGTTCATGGATGGCAGCAAGTTAATAAAAAGATTGAAAAACAAATCAAAGCCAGTAATGAAGGTGAACTAAATAGTCCATCACCGCCACAATAATTGATAATACTGCTGCAAACGGCTCAAACCATGACAACAGCATAAAAAAGTCGGAAATCGAATTAAGTGGTCATATTCTAATGTGGTCATATATATAGTATCTGGATCGATCCTATACGTTAAAATAGCTGCCAAAACTGAAACAGAATAACCAGGGGTAAGCCCATCTACAGGTTATAGTCGAAAATCAGCACACCTATTGGATCCAAGGGTCCCTGCATTCAAGCTGCTCAGAGCACAATTATAGAGTCGCTAGAGTATGCCATTCAACAAATGAATTTAAATCATTCTGAACTGTATTACATGTCCATATGAATTTGTTTTCTTTTTGAGTCAACAAACGATCAACATTAGTGTTCCTCCTATTGTTCTTTACAACATCCAGAACAAACCATTGCATTTGTGTAGGCATATGAGACATCAGTTGGTAATGTTCTACCAACGGTGCATTCAACACATTACAGCGAATGCGCGACGGATGCTGTACAATACGTTTTTTTACTTCCTGGGTTGTTTTTCCAATGTATGATAAAGAACATGGACACTGCATACAGTCCTTAGTCGTGACAGTGGTGGCACAAGCAGTACAATTGCCACAAGGGAAATGTCCTACCACTGGGGGAAGACCCCAGATATTTTGTATTGTCATGGGTACTGGTTCATTATAGGCCCTTACCAGGTGGTCGCAAAGATTTCTCGCCCTTTTGAAGGCGAACGGGCGTAGACTTAAATGTGCTTCAAACTTTTTAATAAGGTGCCAGTTCTTTCTTATTATCTTGGTGATAGCATTAGAATCTGTGCCAAAGGTAGTTAAACATGTTATGGGTTGCGTAACCTCAATCTCATCATGTCTGTTCTCCTCTTTGTGCACCAATGCCTGCCTATCATAGTACCATGCCCTTTTCATAGCTTTCTTTACCAGCCGGTATGGATACGACCTCAAAACCAATTTTGTGGACAGTAACTTAGCCTCCCTGAAAAAGTCTTCCCTTTTGGTGCTATTGCGTCTTATTCTTAAAAATTGACCAAAAGGGAGATTATCCCGGAGATTCCGAGGATGATGGCTATTATACTTTAGCAGAGTATTTCTGGCCGTTGGTTTTGTGTATAGGCTCATGGACAGATAGCCCTCGTCATTCTTAATTGTTAAATCTAGAAAGCTAATGGAATCTGCATTACTTTCTAATGTAAATTGTAAATGTTGATTCTGCGCATTAAGCCAAAGATGAAAATTATTAAGTTCAACTTGTTAGCCCTCCCATACAATACACACGTTATCTATGTATCTTAGATATTGGTTGAGGTTGGCAATATAAGGGGTGTTGTTAAAAATCGCCTTTTCTTCGAACGCAGCTACAAAAAGATTGGCTATATCCGGCGCAACAATTGCGCCCATTGCCACCCCTTTAACTTGACCATAGAAGTCGTTGTTAAACAAAAAGTAATTCTCCTCAAGGGCTATCTGTGCACAGTCTAAGATAAAATTGGTTGGGACCTGATGTGGACGAATCCGCTGGTTCAAGACCTCTTCAATGACCATTAAAACTTGATCTTGTGGAATGTTTGAATACAGGCTTTCAATATCCATTGTTGCCAAAATATTCACATTCTGATTATATTCCTTGCCTTCTAGTTTACAGATCACATCTCTGCTATCTTGTGTATAGGATTATGTCTTTGGGACAAAAGGTTTTAGAAAATAATCAACATATTCAGCTAGTGGTTGTAGCACTGACTGATATCCTGCCACTATGGGCCTTCCTGGTTTTTTTTTTGCTGCACTTATGAATTTTCGGCAGTGTATAAAAAGCCGGTATACTGTAGTCTTTTTTGTTCATATAATCAAACTCCTTTTTGCTTAGCCATAACCCTTCCAAACCCATGGTTGTTAGTCTTAAAATAGATTTTTTAATTCTAGCTGTGGGATCTGTCAGACGTTTTTTATAGTGTGTGGAATTACTTAGTTGTCTCAGTGCTTCTTGGTCATAGTCAGTCTTATTTTGTACAATTATCCCTCCCCTTTTATCCACCGGTTTGATGATTAGATCGTTGCGGTTGGAAAGGGATTTCAGTATGCTTTGTTCTTCTTTAGAGAAATTGAACTTAGTGTATTTTCTCTCATTGGAGTATTTTGTTTAAATTCAGATATTCCTTTCCTTCATGTTCATTAATGATCACGTTTGTGACGTAATTTCAAAACAACAAGACAGTAAAAATAATTCCTTTAGGGACAATTGTACTTTGTTATTGAATATACCCAGTCCCTACGGGATTATTGGGTGGCTCTATGGTATTTAGATTGTAATCGCAGGCGTCAGTCTGCAAGGGCCCTTTTTCATTAAAGTGGTTTGTTATATGTATACGTATCGTTAGTTCACTTGTAGATTTATTTGTTATATTTTTTTATTTGTGGTGTTGAATATTATGTTGTAAAAGTATATTACTTAAATATACTATTGTGTCCTGATGTCTGAACAAGAGACTCTGACTTATACTGATGATTATATAGCTAAAATTGCTGGGGGCCCTCACTGTTAGGTCCCCAGACCAGCATCTCAGGTCTAAATACACAACAAAGCATAGTATGAAATAATCTGGAAAGACTACACAAAAAACTCATCAGAACAGAATTACATGCAAAATTCTTGACTGACTGCCTTAATAATAACATCATCCCTATTGGGCTTCAAGTACGGAACATTCCGGTGATTTTTGTGGAAGACGAAGACTATAAAATTGGCTTTAGTTTTGTCTCCAACAAATGCTCTAGGAGTTGGATGGTCCTAAGCATAGAAACTGCATTAAAACATATTGAGAAGTTAAAACTTAAAATCGCTGAACTAGAGAAACAAATCCGTGAAGGCCCTGTAGCAACAGATACAGAGGATTTCTTAAAGAAATTATATACAGTGATAACTGACTACCAGAGAAATAATATCTTAAAGAAAACTGAGAAATTACAAAAAGACATTAAGAACTATCACAGGGAACGTACTTACCCATTCCTGAAAAATGATTTTTTTCCAACAGACTAACAGCTATAGAATTGGGTGCCTAAACACACCACTTTTTCTGATACAGGTTCCTCTAGCTCTGAGGATAGCAATCACCGAGGTGGAAATCCAAATTGTAGACCAACACGAGGTCATAACCCTTCTAGTGCCTCATCTTCTTCCCCTTTTTTATCAAGGGGCCAACAACCTCCGAGAGGGCGAGCTCGGAACCCCAGGAGAGGCTGGTATCGCAACCAGTACACCCCGGGGTTCCGACAGACTCGCAACAACTATTATGAGTGGTAGATACTTTGCCTGAGGTCATTCTGACCAATACTGGTAATGTGAATATGGAGGTAGTTCCTATTTTCAATTTGTCTACATATGAATTGAGTAGAAAAGAAATAGAGGTACTTAGCCATGGACTATCTTTTGTCCCTCCCAACAGAAATGATGTTTTCACTACAATGGTAGAAATGTATAAATTTTTCAGAACTATACGTTTAAAACATTTCTTTTCTAAATCACCAATGATTACCCCTAACACTAACATTACTGGGCTTAGATGTCCATCAACTTTCTTTCCAGCTACCAGTTTAATGCCCAAAGAAATCATCACGTTTGAAAATGTGATCCTTACGGAAATAGAACAAATGTTTCAAGAGAGAAAATACACTAAGTTCAATTTCTCTAAAGAAGAACAAAGCATACTGAAATCCCTTTCCAACCGCAACGATCTAATCATCAAACCGGCGGATAAAGGGGGAGGGATAATTGTACAAAATAAGACTGACTATGACCAGGAAGACTGAGACAACTAAGTAATTCCACACACTATAAAAAACTTCTGACAGATCCCACTGCTAGAATTCAAAAATCTATTTTAAGACTAACAACCATGGGTTTGAAAGGGTTATGGCTAAGCAAAAAGCAGTTTGATTATATGAACAAAAAAGACTACAGTATACCGGCTTTTTATACACTGCCGAAAATTCATAAGTGCAGCAAAAAAAAAACAGGAAGGCCCATAGTGGCAGGATGTCAGTCAGTGCTACAACCACTAGCTGAATATGTTGATTATTTTCTAAAACCTTTTGTCCCAAAGACAAAATCCTATACACAAGACAGCAGAGATGTGATCTGTAAACTGGAAGGCAAGGAATATAATCCGAATGTGAATATTTTGGCAACAATGGACATTGAAAGCCTGTATTCAAACATTCCACAAGATCAAGCTTTAATGGTCATTGAAGAGGTCTTGAACCAGCGGATTCGTCCACATCAGGTCCCAACCAATTTTATCTTAGACTGTGCACGGATAGCCCTTGAGGAGAATTACTTTTTGTTTAACAACGACTTCTATGGTCAAGTTAAAGGGGTGGCAATGGGCGCAATTGTTGCGCCGGATATAGCCAATCTTTTTGTAGCTGCGTTCGAAGAAAAGGCGATTTTTAACAACACCCCTTATATTGCCAACCTCAACCAATATCTAAGATACATAGATTACGTGTGTATTGTATGGGAGGGCTCACAAGTTGAACTTAATAATTTTCATCTTTGGCTTAACGCGCAGAATCAACATTTACAATTTACATTAGAAAGTAATACAGATTCCATTAGCTTTCTAGATTTAACAATAAAGTACGACGAGGGGTATCTGTCCATGAGCCTATACACAAAACCAACGGCCAGAAATACTCTGCTAAAGTATAATAGCCATCATCCTCGGAATCTACGGGATAATCTCCCTTTTGGTCAATTTTTAAGAATAGGACGCAATAGCACCAAAAGGGAAGACTATTTCAGGGAGGCTAAGTTACTGTCCACAAAATTGGTTATGAGGTCGTATCCATACCGGCTGGTAAAGAAAGCTATGAAAAGGGCATGGTACTATGATAGGGAGGCATTGGTGCACAAAGAGGAGAACAGACATGATGAGATTGAGGTTACGCAACCCATAACATGTGTAACTACCTTTGGCACAGAATCTAATGCTATCACCAAGATAATAAGAAAGAACTGGCACCTTATTAAAAAGGTTGAACCACATTTAAGTCTACCTCGGTTCGCCTTCAAAAGGGCGAGAAATCTTCACGACCAGCTGGTAAGGGCTTATAATGAACCAGTACCCATGACAATACAAAATATCTGGGGTCTTCCCCCGGTGGTAGGACATTTGCCTTGTGGCAATTGTACTGCTTGTGCCACCACTGTCACAACTAAGGGGCTGTAATTTGAATGGAAAAGAATTTGTGTTTCGTCATCATTCCAATTGTCTAACAAAAAACGTGATATACTGTATACAGTGTGCATGTTCTTTATCATACATTGGAAAAACAACCCAGGAAGTAAAAAAACGTATTGTGCAGTACCAGTCTCGCATTCGCTGTAATGTGTTGAACATTACCAACTGATGTCTCATATGCCTCCACAAATGCAATGGTTTGTTCTGGATGTTGTAAAGAACAATAGGAGGAACACTAATGTTGATCGTTTGTTGACTCAAAAAGAAAACAAATTCATATGGACATGTAATACAGTTCAGAATGGTTTAAATTCATTTGTTGAATGGCATACTCTAGCAACTCTATAATTGTGCTCTGAGCAGATTGAATGCAGGGACCCTTGGATCTAATAGGTGTGCTGATTTTCGACCATAACCTGTAGATCGGCTTAACCCTGGTGATTCTGTGTTAGTTTTGGCAGCTTTATTAACATACAGGATCGATCTAGATACTATATTTATGACCACATAAGAATATGACCACTTAATTCGATTTTCGACTTTTTTATGCTGTTGTCATGGTTTGAGCCGTTGGCACCAGTATTATCAATTATTGTGGCGGTGATGGACTATTTAGTTCACCTTCATTACTGGCTTTGATTAGTTTTTCGATCTTTTTATTAACTTGCTGCCATCCATGAACTCGAATTTGTTCAAATATTCTCGTATTTTATACACAACAGGGATGTCAGATCTTATTGTATAGGTATCCAGTTGAATATAGCGAGACATAACTAATGACCATACAATAAGTGCTACTCACTTTCCGAAACATTTAGTCCATTACAAGATGGCCGCGCTTATTTGCAACCCTATGACGTCATCTACTAGGAGATTCCACGGCTTAACCTTAACGTAAACGAGACGCGTGGTTCCGCACTCGGGCTCGGTTAGCTGAAGATCACGGATTGAACGGCACGGATCTGGCAGTTTTCGAAATAAGTAAGTCAGTCACGTTATGGAAAGCTCCAAAATCGTTGTTGGACTCTGTGAGTCTATTGATTTTAGATTGAGACTTTGCTTATTTTACAGATGATGAGAGACTGATTTGAAATATGAAGTAAGTCAGTAGACACGTGTGTTGGTGTCGGATGGGCTTTAACTTGTTTTACATTTATTTATGGAGTTGGACTAAGTAGTTTGTTCTTCTTTCTTCTTTCCTCTCGTTTTGCAGTTGGGAAGTGAAAATAAATTAAGACTATGTGAGTATTTTGTAGTCCTATACAGGACCTCTGCTAACAGCATACAGAGGACATAAGTCTATAAATTCGATTTTCTGTGCTTTTTCTAGAACTTGGGCAGATTGACATTGCTCTATATAAAGGACACTCCCTAGTAAATTTTCATACTGATATGTAAGTGGCACGTTGTTTTAAAGTGTTGTCTTTTAGTTTAGTTTTCTAGTGTTGTTTTGTTTAAATGGTGTCCTTCACACTAATGGATGATGGCATGCCTTTGATATGGCACTATTTGTGGTTTTGGGTAGCACATTTTTCACCAAGGATGTGGTTCCATTATTTGTTTTCTTTGTGTGTAAACAAACGATACCTTCTTTTGTAGGAGTAAAGGAGTATTTTATGTTTTTTAGAAATTATTGTATATTTGTGCAAAGTCATCGTCCTGATGATGGTCCTTCTGATTCTTTTGATTTATGAGTTGATGTACTAGATGAAACAGTCTGGTGAATTATCACCTGTAATGGTGTTTTAACTATCCATTATTTGAGCAAAAGGTGTTTTTGCATTGCTGTTATTAAGAATCTAAATTTTCAGCTTCGTGATGGTTGCCAAAAAACTTTGAAAGAAGTTGATAGAAAAACTTGAATACAAATGAAAATAAATATAATGTTTTGATACATTGGAGTATTTTGTTTAAATTCAGATATTCCTTTCCTACATGTTCATTAATGATCACGTTTGTGACGTAATTTCAAAACAACAAGACAGTAAAAATAATTCCTTTAGGGACAATTGTACTTTGTTATTGAATATACCCAGTCCCTAGGGGATTATTGGGTGTCTCTATGGTGTTTAGGGAGTCATATTCAGCCACCCCTCCTATGTCTGGGCACTGCTGGGAGTCCTCTGCACTCACCCCTCCTATGTCTGGGCACTGCTGGGAGTCCTCTGCACTCACACCGCCTATGTCTGGGCACTGCTGGGAGTCCTCTGCACTCACACCTCCTATGTCTGGGCACTGCTGGGAGTCATATCCACAACCCCCTCCTATGTATGGGCACTGCTGGGAGTCCTCTGCACCCACCCCTCCTACGTCTGGGCACTGCTGGGAGTCATATCCACATTCCCCTCCTATGTCTGGGCACTGCTGGGAGTCATATCCACACCCCTCCCATGTCTGGGCACTGCTGGGAGTCATATCCACACCCCAATCCTATGTCTGGCCACTGCTGGGAGTCATATCCAGCCACCCCTCCTATGTCTGGGCACTGCTGGGAGTCATATCCACACACCCCTCCGATGTGATGCACCGTAGCACAACATAAATGGCGTGTGTGCGGGTCGTATCACAATTGCAATGGTGATATACGCTAGCGTGAGATGCACCGTACCCCAACATTAATGGCGTGTGTGCGGGTCGTATCACTATTGCAATGGTGATATACGCGAGCGTGTGACGCACCGTACCACACCGTTAACGGCATGTGTGCGGGTCGTATCACTATTGCAATGGTGATATACGCGAGTGTGTGACGCACCGTACATGCACACTTCCGTTGTTGAGGTACGTTGTTCTCACCGTATGCGCCGTCGTTGGTTTCTATGCACCAGGTCGTAGGCGTACAGGACTGGGATGACACGATTGATGGGGTTCATGGCGTGTCTGTCCCGTACCTGGATGCGGTTCAGGCCGAACTCCGCTTTTACAGAAGTTTTCAGCTCCCGTAGCAATAGGGTCGTACGGAGGCTCGCCGAGACGAATCGTACTTGCTGGTCCGGAAACTGCTGCCTGTTTACGTACGGACGGCGCGTACAGCGTGACCCGGATATGAATCGTATGTATTTTTGGTTCGTATGGTGTTTGGTACAATTCGTACGGAGATATGCTTTGGGTTAGAATCGTACTTCAGCGTACGTACGGGTACGTTGTAGGTGTACGAATCGTATGGGAAAAACGAACCGTCCTGCGATTCGTGGGGGATTTTACTAGATCGGAATTGACCCCATAATGTTAGCCATAATTTCTGTACATCAGAACTCTATATACATTGACCTTGTCAAATATATACATTGCTTATCCAAACTACCCTATAGCAACCAGACTTCTGCTACCAAGAAAACTGATTCAGCGCTGCTCTCAAACAATCTTCAAAACCATCACCAAAATCCTCAGGAGCTATCACACTTCACTTGTCTATGAGGCCCATAGCACCGCAAGTTACTCATTCACGCAAATCACACTGCTCCCAAGATCAGTGAAGCCAGAGGACGAGCTGCTGGATAGCGGAGTGCCCTACTTCATTTATTAATTTAAATTCTATACATTATGTACATATGCATTTTCCTCAATTTTACCATGGTATTTAAATCTCATAAACTGCATTTAAGGTACCCCGCTGTTTGGTCAATGGATCAGCAAGTAAGAGTTGGTTTATGGACAACAAGACCCGCTTAATTCTCCATTTATTAATTTTATTTCTCTTTATGTCTTCTTCCTTCATGACCTTACGCTTAGAATTTTAATCTTTATTCAGAAAATTAGTCTAAGCATTTCTCTAATCACTTCAAGTAAAAGGATAAAATAAGTTCAATTATTTTACATTTATTAGCAGAATAGTTTAGAAATTAGAAAATTCAAAGACCTATTACCCATCTTCTTAGTCATAGAGGAAAGAACAGGATTAAACAACAAAGTTCCCAAAAACAGCCTCTCTATCTTCCTTGATGTTCATCTCCCATCAGGACTCCGACCCCATCAAAAGTTAAAGTCAGGAAAAATGTTTAAAGTCTTAACACCCAGAAAATTGATCAGTCCGGCAGAGTGTTGTGTTGCAAAAATAATTCAAAAGCAAGCTTTTTTCTCTCTTCCAAATGGCCTCTTTTTTTGTAACATTTTATTTAGCAGTTTCGTTATGGTTACAAAAGTGCGCTGGGATCAGATGAGCATAAAAACAAAAATACAAAGCAGAGTGACAAGCACGCACGGACACAAATATACATTTCCCATTAAGAAAATAACATTAACTTGGTGTACAAATGCCGCCCTGGAGAGAGTTTCTCAAATCACCCACATTCTACTATGCAATCCAGTACAATCACATTTTTAACTGAGGAGTGAAGCAAATACAATAGTGAAGCAGATCATAGCTGTGGCAACATGCCTAATACCCCGTCAGAGAATGGATTGCATCAAACGCAGTGTGCAAATTTAGCCCACACCGGTGAGTACTATTCCATTATCTGCTTGTGTGGGGGAGGTCAGTTGCCGGGTTTGTATGTATGCTCTCAAGGGCCCCCATATATCCCTAGGTCTAGAGGATGGGGGTAGTGTCATTGCATAAACTTCACCGTTTGTAGAGCAAGTTACCATACTCCTCTTCCACCCCTCCACCAAGGGATTCCTCCTACCACCCCAGTGACGAGCCACCTCCCTGTTGGCCAGAAGCAAACTAATAGCAACAAATCTGTGTGTGACCTGCGGGAACTGTACAACATATCCCAGTAGCGTGATCTCAGGCAATGGAGTTATCGGAACCTTGACCATCTCGCTCACTTTTTCATGCACGGCCACCCAATATTTTTGTACATTCAAACAGGTCCAGGCCAGGTGAGCAAAATCGGTGTTTGGGGCGTTACACCTGGTGCAATGATGTGACCTGTTAGGGTCTATTCTGTGGAGTCTGACCGGGGTTATGTACATTCGATGTAAAAACTTAAAGTGAAGCAATTTGTGCCTGCTGGCGTGGGACACCCTGCTGCTGACAGCACAGCAGGCGGCCCATTGTTCGTCTGAAAATGAGCCACCCAAGTACTCCTCCCAAACCTTGCGTATTTTATCCTCATTAACCGGTACGATAGCAGCGCATGCCTTATAGAGCTGGGACACGATGTGTACCCCTCTTTCACTGCCAATCACAGTAGTAAGCAGGGCAAGGAAGGGGGCTCCAAGGGATAATCAGGATAGATAGCCCGAAGGGCAGAGCGGATTCGAGTGAGGACAAATCTGTCCATGAAGGTGGCGTCGGGAAAGAGGTCTTTATCCTCAGGGTCGAAAGCGTGCCCGTTGGGAAATAGGTCGCCTAACTTTACGATGCCAAATTTGCAGCATGTCTTTTGTATCAACTTTTGGCCAGTGATGGGGATCATTCTAGGATTTGGGAGTGGGAGATCTGAGGAGTAGAGCAGTGGAGTGTGTGTGACGCAACACAATTGGTCCCAAGCCCAACTGTTCGTCGATGCCGGCTGGATATCCGTAGGGTCTTTGGGGAAACCTTCATTAGGATTTCCGCAAGCGGATCTGGTAAGACTAAATCAGATTCCGGCCCAAGGTAAGGGGTTCTGGCATCTGGGTGGTACTAAGCCTGTGCAAAACTGCACTGCGCAGCTAAATAATATAAACAAAGGTCGGGAACCCCGAACCCGCCTCTGTCGCAGGGGAGGGTTATCACTCTCCAGCTGACCCTGGGATGTCCGCCTCCCCATACCAGTTTTATCGAATGGGACTGCAGAATTAAAAATAACTTTTTGGTGAGCGGGATAGGGATGTTTTGGAATAAGTATTAAAATGTAGGTAGCACAATCATTTTAATTAACAATACCCGACCCGCCATGGACAGTGGGAGCTGGAGACACTTCTCAACCTGAGTCTCCAAGTTAGCAACTGCCGACCCGTAATTACGTTGAATGATCTGTTCGGTGCTGAGGTGAATGTGAATACCCAAATACTTGACAGAGTCAGTATTCCATTCCAGGGGGAATTCCAAGTCCCACTGACCGTGCTGACAGTGTGCGGGAAAATTACAGATTTGCTCCAGTTGATTCCCAAGCCAGAATATAAACCAAATCGTAAAATCTCCCGAATGAGGGGGTCTTAGTTAATCTGGGGATTGCGAACATACAACACTGTGTCATCGGCATACAATGAAACTAACAGAGGACCGGTGCTAAATTGCAACCCTCTGTGGAGATGTTTTTTTCTGAAAGTGCCTTATAAGGGGATCCATAGCTAAAATGAACAGCAGTGGTGACAGTGGGCAGCATTGCCTGGTGCCGCGTGAGAGTGTGAATGATGGGGACAATGTGCCGTTCAGTCGAAGCCGGGCAGTCGGTCAACTATATAGTAGAGCAGTGGTGGCTATAAAACCGAACGGCATTCCCATGCGCTGTATGATGGACAGAATGAAAGGCCATTCAAGGGAATCAAAGGCCTTTTCTGTGTCGAGCAGGATGGCCGCAGCAGGGGATTTGGGGTTAATTCTATGTAGGGTATTAAACAATGTGCGTAGATTGAAGGCCGTCGAGCGGTGAGGTATGAAACCAGATTGAGCAGGGGAGATTATGGATTCCATCAGAAAGGACAAATGGCTGGCCAAAGCTTTTGCCAATATTTTATAGTCCAGGTTGAGTAATGACAACGGTCGGTAGGAGCCACACAGCAGCGGGTCTTTACCTGGCTTAGGGAGCAAAATGATGACCGCTTCACTGAGAGTGGGAGGTGAGATTTGCAGTTCAAGGGCCTCTGCATACATGGCAAGGAGCTGGGTAATCAGTAAATCTTTATAGGCCTTATGAAAATCTGCACTAAATCCATCAAGCCCCGGTGCGGATGATCTCCTCAGAGCAGATATCGCCTCATCTATGCTTTCCTCCGTGATGAGGATAGCTAGGAAGTCCTGCATGAACTTTTCAAGAAACACCAGCGCGACCTCAGATAGATAACTCTCTTGATCCCTTGTGTCGGTGCCCAGCTTAGTAGTGTATAGAGCCTTGAAATAGGAAATTAATTCCTCCTGGATATCTAATGGGTCAGTGAGGTGTTGCCCAAGCACAGATTTCCATTCAGGGATGCATGCCTTTCCATAAGTGGGGCGGATAATTTGAGCCAGCAAACGGCCTGGTCGCTCGCACTTGCCGTACACTCTAGCATTATGGTACTTTCCCATATAGAGTATCTCCCTCTCAGCGTTATCTCTAAAGTCTGCCAGGAGGGAAAGTCTACGTTCGTCCAGGCTGGGCCCAGGAGTCCGAAACTGTGCAATGTCCAGCGATCCGAATTCTCGCTCTATCTGGGCAAGCATGGCGTGCAATTCTCGCAGAACTTTAGCATTTTTAGAAATGTACACCCCTCTAATGTAGGCATTAAAGCCTTCCAAAAGCATTGTGGCAGTGTCTACTGAACCAGTGTTTAGGATGAAATGGTCTTCTATCGCCTCCCTCAGATCCTCCCAAAATACCTCATTCTCAAGCGTGCGGTCAGAGAACCTCCACTGTTTTTCTAAACCTTCTGGACACGGTATCGCCAAGGTCAATAAAACTGGGAAGTGGTCTGAGTATGTCCGCGGGATCGTCTTAACTGCTTGGCACCAGTGGACTAAATCAGGTGAGACTAAGCAATAGTCTAGTCTAGTCGACGTATTGTGGCTGCTAGTGTAGTGCGTAAAGTCAGTGCGAAGAGGATTTAGCTTCCTACTAATGTCAATCAGGGGAAACTGGCCGCAAAGGGATTTTAGTGCCTTTCTAGCACGTGGTTTAGGGTCTGGAGCAGTGGGTGTGGTGTCACACAATGTATCCTGAATGATGTTAAAATCACCCCCAACCAAATGGGAACTGGGCCTTGCTGCGCCAGCCTAGAGAGCAGGGAATAATAAACGTCAGGAGAATCAACATTGGGACCATATATACAGATCAGGGCTAATTTGCAACCCAACAGGGAGCCCAGGACAATGACGTATCTACCTTCGCTGTCATGTGAAACAGAGCCATTTGTGGATGAGTATGGCTGTGCCCCTAGCGTAGTTGCTGTAATTGTCGAAATATCTATGCATGCCCCAGCCAGCGGCAAATCAGGCCTGGTCCGAGGGGGGCAGGTGTGTCTCTTGCAAGAAGGCCACGTCCACTCTTTGACGAATCAGATATTACGCAATTTGTCTTTTTTTCCTGTTGTTATTCAAGCCTTGAACATTCCAGGTAGCTAGAACAACATCTGAGGGGCCCAGCATTATGTCCCATGTGTGTCATGGGGGAATCTGGAGCGAATATTGAAAGAAAGTTGACCTTACGCACCTATCACAATCTGTAAACCGTACAGTTAGAAAAATCCCAGTGGAACTAAGTGTTGTCCCTCCCACACCCCCCTCCTCCCTCTCAGCCTCCCCGCCCAACCAGAGAGGCCAAACCATTGTTAACGAAGAACAAAGCAGCAATGAGGGTATTACTGTAATAATGGAGATAAAACATAGATAATACTTGCAGAATTCACACAACCATGTTAAGGTGAACACCTTGTGAGGTAGTGGCAATGTCCCACACAATGATGTGGCAACTGACGTATAGCGTAAGGAATGAAAGTACGAAGTCCTTGCAGTTCTCAAGACATCACATGGAGCAACACCAAAAAGCCAAATCAATTATGTCCAGCACCCGAAAAAAGTTCCAAGCTGGCATCCGAACCAGTCTGGGAGGGGGGCAGTCTGTTCTCTTTGGTAGAGGGCTTGGCATTAAGTTTGTACTTGGGGCAAAACTCCTGTACCTCTGTGGGGTTTTCAAACACACGCATTCGTCCACTCACCTCCACACGCAAGCAAGCGGGATAGAGCATGCCATATTTCAGTCCTAGGGGGCATATTACCAAGCAATAGCGATATTTATCGCTATTGCTTGGTTAGAGACAACAATTTACCGCTGAGCTGTGGTGATTTTTATCGCAGATAAACCTTGGTATTACCAAGATTTATCGCAAATGCGATAAAAATCGGCCGCAATGAATGAATATCGCTGAAAAGTCCGCGATATTCATGCATTACCGAGCTAATTCTCTTAGCCATGTTATCCACCTCCCATTGGATAACATGGCTAAGAACTGCTCAGGGCAGGTGTTAGCTTTTGGAGATATTCACGCTTAGCGCGAATATCTCCAAAAGTTGGTAATATGAGATAGCGCTGTTAGCGACTGTTTCCAGTCGATAACATCTTGGCACTCTCACTTTGCATGTCATTAGTGACAAATATCACTGACATGCAAAGTGGGGCCCAAGATGGTTGCTATCTCCTACTAGCTGTCGCTAACTGGTGTTAGCGACAGCTAGGTAATAGGGAGATAATTTTATCTCCGCTTTCTTGGCTTTTAAAGCCAAAAAAGCAGAGATAAACCCCCTTGATAATATGCCCCCAGGTTCCTTAGGGTCGCTTTGACTCCGGTGAATTTTCACCTGGCTTCTTGCACAATGATGGTGAAGTCTGGATAGAGGGATAGTTTGGACCCCTGCCACAATGTTTCGCCCTGCTCTCTAGCCAGTCGTAGCGCCGTGTTGCGGTCTCTAAAGTTCATGATCCGCACTATTATGAGTCTAAGTGGGCATACAGGGTTGTGCCTCAGCCCCAGCGATCTGTGAGAGGTTCGACCACAAAACCAGCAGTAAAGGCCTCTCTCCCAAACAGGTTGATCGGGATCGTTTCCACCAACATGTCCATGCGACCTATGACTGTAGATTCCGGGACACCCAGTATGCGCAGTTATTGCGACGGCTGCGCGCCTCCAAGTCCTCATTGTTTACCGCCACCTACTTGAGAATGCGTTCCATTCGATCGAGTCTTTTCAAGGATTGTGCCGTCCCATCCTCTAAGTCAGATGTGCAGGATTCCACCACGTCCAGCCTTCGGTCGTGAGCTTGTATCTTGGACCCCAGCTCCGCCATATGTTTGTCCAGCATGTCGAACTGTACATCCAGGGCTCGGAATCCAACCCTCATTTCTTGTAGCAATGTACCCAGTTGAGGAACATCCCCTTCCGGAGCGGGAGCTTCTGGCCACCTTCAGCCATGGAATGGGCGGGGTCCTGGGCCGCATCAGAGAAATTTTCAAATGGGGGAAGTCGCTGCTTAGGATTCTTGCGGCCCATTCCGTAGGTTCCACCACAGAGCGCCACGCAGATCCACTATCGGTGTTAATTTCGATCGAGGCCGCAGTAGGGTCGGAGAGGTAAAGGTGAACTGGGCGAGAGCTGGCGTAAATAGAAGGTGAGGATGGGCAAGCTGCAAATCTAAAGGCCCTCGGGACCAGTCAAGGGCCCAGACACGCACAACCGTGCAGTGACTGAGGTAGCGGGACAGTAAGTGTGGGGGCCTCTGAGGGACCAAGATGTAGTACACTGAAGGCGCAATGCAATCTGGTGGCTCAGCGTCTATGTTGCGGTTTCTCCACGTGCGCAGTTCCCACCATTAAAGCACACTGTTTTGTGAAGCCATCACAGGGTAGCCCAGAAGTTGCTGGCAGGCGATCAGGAGTGCAGTCACCTGAGGATCATAGCAGGATCATCGTGGTAGCAGTGGTGGGTGGTGACAGATGTGTAGACCCCGGTCAGGGACCCCTGCGGGCTCCAGGTGCAGTGATGCAACAGTATTGATGGCTGGGCAGCAGGGCCAGGCAGCCGAGCAGGTAGGTGGAGTGGCTTCAACCGCCAGTAGTGAAACATAAACGAAAGGACGCCCGTCTCCCTACATCACCTTAACTATAAATAACAATTTTCCTTTTAGCCATTCATTGTATTGACAAGTAAATGCTTGCCATAACAGATGCGCTAAATAAATTATTCAACCAGGTGCTCAAATCCAATTCGCGTCTCACTACATTTCTGTAGTAGTTATTGCCACTCAAATCCCCCTCATCTACGTTCCCAAAGGCTGCTTTCCTCGTCAGTTACTCCTTTCCGCTTCGCTATTGGTTGAGGTCGAGGATGATGCTTTGTCCCGTGCATCCTGCTCTCACGCAGACCGAGGAGTTCCCGCCACCCCGCCCCCCCACCAGTAGCTCACCTTGAAGTCCCGGAGCCTCTCGAGCTGCTCAGGGCTCAGGGCCCCGGGGTCCCTGGGCTCCAGCGCAGACTCCGTGTCCGCCATGTCCGCTGGAGGTAAGCAGGGGAAAGCGAAGGCCAAAACGCTGTCAGCCTCGCTATGGGAACCGGCCAGTCACAAGACTAAAGCCAGCAGCTCAGACGCATTTGGAGGTGTTTGATTGCTTTCATCCCAGACGTTTCTACACATGCCTAGTGATGTTGAATCATCTTCCTCTAAGCTTTGCATTGAAAATAGGTGGTTTAAGACATCCCAAGGTCAACAAGCGTGTGCGTGCCTCGCGTGGCTGCAGGGAGAGGGGACCGAGGAGGGGGCCTGCACGATTCCCTTGTGGGAGAGAGCAGCAAGGTGCGATAATTGATGATATATGGCCAGCTGCTTGCACCTGCAAGGGAATCGCCAAACGTGCATGCGTTGCCATTGAAGGCAAGGGAGCGCGTGCACGTTTTTGGGTGAAAAAGGGAACCCATGACTAAAGATCTCTTTCCTATCAGCGCATGTGCGCTGCATAGGCGAGACCTAAAAATGCATATAAAATCATACACCAGGATTTCAAGGTTCACCATTGGGATTAAGGTAAGTAGCAAGACCAGGCTCAATGTCCCAACAGTGGATTCTTGGGAGCGTCTCGGTTTCTGCCATGAGCAGGATGCTGATGTAATTGGTAGCTGGTGTGCTAGGAAGAAGGGGTCCACCTAAATGCACACTTCACAAGAGGACTTAAAGTTAAGTCTGATACGCCCCACTTAAAGGAGCAGGTTGTAACAGCCTCAAGACCACGGGAGCACAGTGGGTTAATCGGGGCCCAGGCCGGCAGGGCTGTGTGCAGAGCAGATAGGTCAGCCAGGTGGCACATGTCAGGATGTCCTTGCGGTCAGGAGCAGACAGCTTAGAAAGGTGATTTTGGGACAGCTATACCACTCACAAACTGGGTCTCAGGGGTCTCGATGTCCCTTGATGGGTGCTTGCTTCCTGGGCGGTTGGAGTCCGAATTGGACTCTTTATCTCTGTGACTGCTGTGGAAGGGTCTGTACCCCAGTAATTGGTGCGGCACAGCTCCAGTAGGTCCTGGTGTCTCCAAACTTGGACGGGAGGCAGATTTGATCCTACAGGCTTGGTGTAAAATGTTTGTTTTGAGTGCTGTGTCAGAGTCGTAGGGGAGCAGCAAGTCGGAAAATCGGATTCTGCAGGTTCAGTGCCTGTTGACTGCAGGGAAGTAGTACCTCTTCTCCAATGGAAAACTTTGAAGATTTGTCAAAGGCTAGAGCGGATCTGGGGTTCTAAGAGGCCTACAGTTCCAGGATGAGATAGCACACCATGACTGTCAAGTCCTTAAGGCAGAAGGCAGGGTTTGGCATACATTTTATGCCGCAAGGAGTCAGTCCTAGGGGCAGCAGTTCTTTGTTCTTATCTTCTTTTTATCCAACAAATCTAAGTTACAAAGTCCAGGGTGCCACCGAAATACAACATTACCGGGCATTTGATAGAGGGAGATTTATTACGGGGCAGAAGAGGCCAGGGGGCGGGGCGCAACGGCTCAGAAGCCTGCGCTGGGCTGATCGTGAAAGTGAGCTAGGGACAAAGGCTAAATTTGTACCCGGTTGTGCAGGAACGCTTGCTCTAAAAAATGGAGAAAACAGATATGGGGGCCATGGAAACTGAGGCTGAAAGTTTAACAGATTTTTTAAGAAGATGCAACTTCTAGAAACAATAATATAAAGGCATAAAAATCACATTAGTTCTATATCCAGTGCTCCGCATTCTCTGGTAGCCACATGGATTTAGATTTCAGTACTGAATACAAGCTTTCAAACTGCTAGAGAAAAAGGGTCTAAAACCTTAAAGACACCTTTATCATTTGTGGCAGAAATGCATTCAAGAAGCAAAGTATATTATCTAGGAATACTCACATCTACCTATAAGTGAGAAATCCTGCAATTACAAGTTGTATATTTCAAATGTTATAAGGAAAAAGCAATGTTAAAAGAGAGCATGGCAAATATAACAATGCACATAGCAAAACACAAGATAATACAATACAGCTAATATATATATGTATACTAAATCAATGATCAAGAGCTCTTGGAGACAACTCGCCAACCTGATGCCTACAACAGACCAGGAATTGCCCAACGATATTTCTGCGGACCTCCTTTTTATACTCTTTAAGGTGGTGAGGGGTCTATGGTAACGTCATCTTGCGCCACCTCGTGCTATTTATTCTTCCTGCGTAATTTATGGTCTGATCCGTACCCTTCCCATCCATATGTTCGGAAAGCAGCCTTTTCTCGCAAACATGGCACTTATGCTAGGCTAAAGGTCATGCCTTGTTGACTTGAAGCTTACCGTAAATTAGCTTTAGTTTTAGTTTAACAGAAAAAGCGCTTTATTGCACAAAGGGGGTACATTTTATGTGAGGATGTACCATCTGTACATCCTGTTACCACACCCATCACAGCTGCATGACACCGCTGAGGGGCTAAGTTCCTCTTTTCTCAAATACAGTTTGTGGATGTGGCCTTCAGTTATGTCGAAAGAATTGGATGGAAGTTGACCTTTAGCACACAAGCTGAGTGGGGGCTCTAAAACAGGAGGAGAAGCTTCGCAGACAAGTGGGGCTGGGTGAAGTCTTGGTCAGACCTGCTTTCTGATTTCTTAACACAAAATGGCAGTACTCTAGCCAATCTAACCAAGGCCTATAATGCTGAACAGTAGGGCCTACACAAGGGTTCATGCTAGCTAAGTGATAAGAATGTCCCAGGATATTTATATAGTAAAATCTTTCCCTCTCTCACACCCCCGTCTTGTTCATATTATTGAACATCATTAAACATCATTTGAACCGCATATTTAGCAGGCACCGGGGGGAGTGGCCATGGTGAGTCATGAAGGACCGGCTCCACAGGGCTTTTGTTCAGGACAGCTCCTAAGTCCTCATGTGGTCCCCCTAGTTTGTCACACATTGTCTCATAAGGATGTACCAAATCTCTCCCCGAGAGAAGTGGTGGGCCACTATGCACCTGGGCCTGGTACTGAGTTTCAGAAGAAACTTGTGGTGTGGGAGAGTCAGGGATGGTGAGCTCTACTATGTTTAACATTGCTACTCCTTCCTCGTCCCCTTGTTCCCTACGTATTCCAGTATATAGTCCTGAGTCTGCATAATTCATCCCAACCACTTTTGAGCTGAATCTCTTAACACAATGTATCATAATCTGTGTCCCACAACACAGCAGCAGCATCATGATTAATATTGGCATTAACAATTTCAGTACTGCAGACAGCCATGAAGGCATCCAGTCCAAATTAAACCAATTAGCAAAAAGGTCTGCTTGTGCACCTCCTTCCTCATGCATCTTTTTCCACAAATTGTCCAAGTCCTCGATAGCTTTTGTAAGTGTTCGATTATCCGCATCATTCGCTATTATAAAAGTACAACAGGACTTGCCCACCTTGGCACAGACACCACCATTCATCGCAGTTAACTGGTCTAGAACATAGCGATGTTCCAGTACCATGAGTCTCAAAGGTCGTAGTTCTTCTTTCACAGCATTGAACCCATCACAGGTGTTGTTGACAAGCTGCATCAGCTCGTACCTGGTCACTTGGAGCCAGCGAGCATTGGCCTGGAACAGGGGGATAACGCTCCCGAAGAAAAGTTCAGCATCGTTGAAAAGGCAAAATTCTTGTGGAATCTCATGAAAAGGGCAATCCAAGAAATACTTCTTGACTTCCCTTTTCTGGTGGAGGAGCAGGGTGACATCACCTGTCATCGGGTGGGTGTAAATTTTGGAAATGTTCGCTGATGGAACAACCAGATGCAATTCATGCATCGTGACAATGGAACAAAGTCCTTGTCAGTGGGGAGGCAGTTGCAGATAAATGTGTTCTCCGCTGGCCCAATAGATGTCCAGGAGGCTGGAGGTGCCATACTTAAGGTCCGAATTGAAGACTATACTGCTGCAATTAGTGTTTTGACCCACAGGAACTGTTCTGTTACCTAGGAATCAAAGGATAGAAGACTTTAGCTTGTATGCTCTTTTCGGTTTGTATGTTGTACCCTCATTGAAAGTGTATCTTCTAGTTTCCTGTGCCCATATCTCAGCACACTCCCTCCCAATATCCTTATTGATATAGTGTTTGTGCTCTTGTCCTGCAATTGGGCTACCTAAGGAGGCTGCCTTACATATCAACTCATGTGGGCCATTCCACTTGCTGTTGAAATAAATATTGGCCCGTAGGCTCAGAATTGGTCTCCACTGACAAGGGCATATGTCATGGGTATGGTTGGCCTGTTGATGTATGGGTGAGTGGCATTTTGATGGGGGTGTTGGGAAGGTGAAGTACCCTAGTGTCTTAAAGTTAGACTCCCAAACCTTCATTATGTTGGTATGCCAGGGGGGAGACAGGTAGTAGCCAAAGGCTACCTATCTTTAGGGTGTCTACACCGTTTAAGTGACTACTTCCTGTGGGAAGGGGCATTACCCTGACCCTAATTGGCTAATACACCCTGGCATCAAGATGGTGGGAAATGAAAAGTGGGCTCTGCATCACAAGCCTCACCTTAGGGGTTGTGCTGGCTGAATGGGGACCCACCTCATATTTTAACCAATGTTCCTGCCTGCCCGACAGTCAATTGTGGAGCAGGACAGGGGGGTTGGCATACCCCACTAGCTGGAGCTGCCTGATTTGCATTATGCAACATCGCCTTTGAAAATTCCCACCTCTTCAGATCATTCTGACCTGGGGTATGTGTGAAGCACCTCTGCCCAGAGCAGGCTTTGCTCCTGGCACTGGCTCCCTCCCAATGTGGTACAAAACATGTCTGGTGGAGGCAGGCTGGCTAAAACTAGTCAGAGACCACACCAGTGTTTGATAGGTTTTCAGGGGACCCTCTAAGTCAGAGGTATTCAAACTTTTTGATGCCGAGACCCCCTTGTAAAACCTTTTTAGGCTTAAGGACCCCCTTCCAACAAAAGTTTCTAGAAACTGGTACTCCTCATCATCAACAACTATCGAAAACCCTAAATGCGCCTGTTAGACCTCATCACATCCATCCATCCGTCATTCATCCACCCACACTTTCACACATCCATCCAGCCATCCTTCATCCATCCACCCTTTCATCCTTACATCCATCCTTTACCCATCCACCCTTACATCCATTCATCCATCATTTATCCACCCACCTTTTCACACATCCATCCATCACTCATCCATGCAACCTTTTATTTATCCATCCATACATCCATCCACCCTTTCATCCTTCCATCCATACATCCATCCTTCATCCATCCAGCCTTTCATCCATACATCCATCCTTCATCCATCCAACCTTTCATCCTTCATCGATACATCCATCCTTCATCCATCCACCCTTTCATCCATACATCCATCCTTCATTCACCCACCCTTTCATCCATCCATCCACCCATCATTCATCCAGCCACCATTTCACACATCCATCCATCCATCATCCATGCAACCTTTTATCCATCCATACATCCATTGCTTCATCCATGTACCGTTTCATCCTTCCTTCCATCCATACATACATCCTTCATCTATCCACCCTTTCATCCATCTATTCACCCATCATTCATCCAACCACTTTTCCCACACATCCATCATTCATCCATGCAACCGGTCATCCTTCCATCCATCCAGTCATCATTCATCCACCCACCTTTTCACATATCCATCCATCCACTCTTCATCCACCCTTTCATCCTTACATCCATACATTCATCCTTCACCCGTCCACCCTTCCATCCATCCATCCACTATTCACCCACCCACCTTTTCACACATCCATCCATCATTCATCCATGCAAGCTTTTATTTATCCATCCATACATCCATCCTTCATCCATCCACCCTTTCATCCTTCCATCCGTCCTTCATCCATCCACCCTTTCATCCATACATCCATCCTTCATCCATCCACCCTTTCATTCTTCCATCAATACATCCATCCTTCATCCATCCACCCTTTCATCAATCCATACATCCATCCTTCATTCACCCACCGTTTCATCCATCCATCCATCATTCACTAACCCTTTCATCCATCCACCCATAATTTATCCACCCACCTTTTCACACATCCATCCATCCATCATCCTTTTATCCATCCATACATCCATCCTTCATCCATCTACCGTTTCATCCTTCCTTCCATCCATACATTCATCCGTTCATCTATCCACCCTTTCATCCATCCATTCACCCATCATTCATCCACCCACTTTTTCCACACATCCATCATTCATCCATGCAACCTTTCATCCTTCCATCCATCCATCCTTCATCCATCCTCCCTTTCATCCATCCATCCATCCACTCATCATTCATCCACCCACCATTTCACACATCCATCCATCCATCATCCATGCAACCTTTTATCCATCCATCCTTCATCCATCTAATGTTTCATCCTTCCTTCCATCCATACATACATCCTTCATCCATCCACCCTTTCATCCATCCATTCACCCATCATTCATCCACCCACCTTGTCACACATCCATCCATCATGATCCATGCAACCTTTTATCCATTCACACATCCATCCATTCATCCACCCACCTTTTCTGTGCCCCTCTCATAGGGGGGGAGCGGGGTCAGCATCTCTCTGCGTCTTCTTCTTCTTCTTCTCCCATGGGAGGGCATCACTGTGCCTACCTGCTGGGGGCAGGGGCGGACAGGCTGTAACATCTCACCTGAAGAACAGACTCTCAGGAACATTTCTCCCACACAGGCGCCAGGTATGAGGGTTTGTGCTTTACCGCCTCCTCCCCCAGCCACCCTCCCCTGCCCCCCATCCCTTCCCCTCCTCGTGTATGTGAGCCAGGCTCACAAAGCCGCACCCGAGTACTTCACAGGTCTTTAAAAGACCTTTTACTTGTAAATGAGGCTTTGTTGTTTTTCACCCCTCGGCGTGAATTAGGCCTCCGCCGTGAGCACCCTCATTCAGCCCAACGCCACTAAGGCAAACTGACAATCTGCGACCCCCTTCCCAGGACTCCACGACCCCCCTGGGGGTCGCGCCCCACAGATTGAAGACCCCTGCTCTAAGTCGTCCCCTGTGTGCATTTATTATTGATTCCAACATTTGCATTGTGAGGATTTGTTAGGTAGGACTTTTTGGGCTATTTGTGGTAGTTCACACTAAGGCCCCGATAACCTTTTGTACACATAAGGTATCCATGCCAAATCTGCATCTTTTTTTGTCCAACCTTCTCAAGATTCTAAAGATACCCAGGGTTTGTTGATTCCGATGGAAGGGACCAAGAAATTAGCCAAAATTCAGCTAAATTCTGTTTTTTTGTGAATATAAGGAAATATGTGCTGCTGAAAAAGATGTCTGATTGTTTTCCCTGTAAATGGTATCAATGAAGGGTTTGCGGTGCTAAAATCACCATTTTCCTAACTTTTCGGAACAGGCAGACTTTTGTCAGATAACCAACATTTTCTCCACAGGTTTGGCATTTTACTGGCACTTAGCCTGTTTTTCTATTTTTTTGTGCTTTAAACTCCTGCCAGTTAGTGGTACAAATGGGTATGAAACCAATAATAAATCTTGGAAGGAAAGCTATACATTTCTGAAAAATGGACAACAGTCTGAATTTAGCAAGGGGTCATTTGTGTAGATCCATCAAGGATTTCCCATAGAAAGTAACAGTTGAACTTGTAAAATATTAAAATTGAATGGAAAAAACGCCATTTGTGCCTACATTTTCGACTGTAACTTATTTTAACTATGGCAGATTTTTAAAAGCAATACACTGGACCCTTATGGTTGTGGGGATATATAGGGCTTCTAGGTTCAACCCAAAATCCAAGGTACCCAGAGCCAAACTGCACCTTGCAATTGTTTTTCATTGTGTACCGGATATACAGCAAACTATTTGTTAAACTATAAAGAGTGAAAGATATGTATCAAGGAACGCTATGTATTTATGAAATAGTAACAAGATATGGAGTTTAGAGACAGTGGTTATTTGCTGATCTCTGCTCTGAATTTGTGGGTATCCACACTAGCATGTGAATTAGAGGGTATTTTTCAAAATGTCTTCTTTTTTTACACACTGTCTTACATTTGGAAGGCAGAAATGTATAGAAAGACAGCTGATAATAACACTTGTTCTACCATTTTGTGTTCCCCTAAGTCGTTCAATAAAAACTGTACCTCACTTGGGGTCAAAACGCTACATGGACACATCACATTTTTCCACTGAAAACTAAGCCTTTTTTTTAAATGTGCCTAGCTGTGGGTTTTGAGCTCTAGCTCAACCGGCATTTTGGGAAACCTAGCAAACTTGTACATTTTTGAAAACTAGACACCCAGGGAATTCCAGGATGGGGTGACTTGTGTGGCTCTCAAGGGGATCTGTTACCCAGGGTCCCTTGCAAACCTCAACCTTTGTAAAAAAAAAAAAAGAAACATTTTTCCCAAATATCTGTGATGGAAAGTTTTAGAATCTGTGGGGAGCCACAAACTTCTACCCCCCACAGCATTCTCCCAAGTCTCCTGATAACAATGGTACCTCACTTCTGTCAGGGGGGTCCCCACAAGTACCTGCTTCTTGTGGTGAGTCCTCGCAGAGAGGACACAAACTATCGCCCCCACACACACCCTACCCTGTTCTGGATAGAAAATAAACCAGGAATAGGATGTGAGTGAGGATGGCAGCCAAAAGTCTAGGGCACAAATGCTGGGGGTGTAGGTGGTGGCGGATGTCCCGCACGTGATTAGTCCCAGGGCACCAACTGGACAGGGGGACAAGGGAACACTGATTAACTACTATTCTCTTGCTCGGCAATCACAAACCACAAACACTCATATGGGACACAGCTTGCCTCCTCATATGTATAGCGGCCCTGCTGCCCTCAAGGAAAACGAAATAAGGGTATCCACTAGTACTCCTGGAAATGGACACAAGGAAAATGTCAATGCGCTCCTTAGCGCGGGTGAAAATGAAAGGTAAAGCGCTCCTGCGCTGCTAATAAGGGAAATGTCAATGCGCTCCTTAGCGCGGTGAAATGAAAGGTAAAGCGGTCCTGCGCTGCTAACAAGGGAAATGTCAATGCGCTCCTTAGCGCGGTGAAATGAAAAGCGAAGCGCTCCTGCGCTACCCACTAGGAAAGACAAAGCGCAACAGCGCGGTCAGGATCCGGACATAGGGAACGATGTACGGCTTCAGGAACCGCCGTGAAAAGTACACGAAGCACCGTACTTCGGGGAGTCGCGTCTGATAAGAGACCTCCTCCGGAAGTACTGATGACGCGGCTGCGCTTCCGGCCGTCGACTGCACCGTTGCCTTGCCGAGGCCGGAAGTGAGGATTCTTAAGACCCATACAAGTGTTTGCAACATCCAAACGGACAACAGGCAAGCGGGAAAGGGGGGGGGTGATAGAAGGGTCTAGGAACCATGACAGTGGGTAGGCCTAGTGCCCGCAACAGGAAATGGGCCAAGACACAATGTGGACACACAAATTCTTTTCAGTAAAAATGTACCCTTTTTTCACAACGTGCCAAGCTGTGAATTTGGACCCTAGCTCAGTCAGCACGTAAGGAAATCAGGCAAACCTGCATATTTTTTTTAAATTACACACCCAGGGAAATCCAGGATGGGGTGACTTGTGTGGCTCTCACGGTGTTCTGTTAACCAGAATCCATTGCAAACCTCAAACTTTGTTTAAAACAAAAATTCACATCTTCCTCACCATTCTGTGTTGGAATGTTCTGAAATCTGCATGGAGCCACAAACGTCCACCCAGCCAGCATTCACACAAGTCTCCCGATACAAATGGTACCTCACTTGTGCCGGTGGGCCAAGTACCCGTGACAGGGAAGGGCCCAAAACGTATTGTGGAGACATCAAAATTATCTATCACAAAATGACATGGTTTTGAAAGGGGGCACCTGCGTTGTTGTTTCCAGGTTTGGCAGGCAACTAGAAAAACATACAAAACCCAGACATTTCTAAAAACTAGACACCCGGGGGAGTTCAGGGAGGTGTGGCTTAAGTGGCTCCCCCAACGTTTTCCTATCCAGAATCCCATGCAAACCTCAGGCTTAGCTGAAGAAAATCAAATTTTCCCTACATATCCGTCTGGGATCACCGCAACAGCACAAATTTCCAACCAATGAGCATTCCCTTTGGTCTCCTGATAAAAATGATACCTCACTTGTGTGGGTGTCCAATGCAGACAGCCTAAAAAATGTATATACATAAAGCTTAGGGATCGCTGTGCTATCCCCTCAATTTCTACGTTTTTCCCAGTCGCAGGCCCTTGGCCCACCCACACATGTGAGGTATAATTTTACTCAGGAGACCAAGTGAAATGCTGGGTGGTTAGAAATTTGTTCCAGTGCGATGATCCCAGACAGAAATGCAGCAAAAAAACTTGATTTATTTAGCTAAATTTGAGGTTTGCTAGGGATTCTGGGTAAAACACATTGAGGGAAGCCACACCTCCCTGGACTCCATAGGATGTCTACTTTTCAGAAATGTCTGGGTCTGGTAGATTTCCCTAAATGTCCCCCGATCCTGAGACCAAAACAAAGGTGACCCCCTTGCAAAAACAGATTGTTTTGTGATAGGTAGAGGCACATGCGTTTTTGGTCCCAGGCTAGGTGGTCATCTACCAAACCCAAACATTTCTGAAAACTAGACAACCTCTGGAGTCCAGGAATGTGTGGCTTGCATGGATCTCCCAACCTTGCTTACCCAGAATCCCCTTCAAACCTCAAATTTGTCCAAACAAGTCATATTTTACTCACATTTCTGTGTGTGTAGGTTGTGAGATCACCGTGCCAGCACGCATTTCCCACCATGCAGGGTTCCCCACAGTCTCCCCATAAAATGATACCTTACTTGAATGGGTGCCCAAAGCATAGACAGGTTAAAACCATACGAAAGAAAAACTGCAATTTTGGACCCGCTTTGGTTCTCCCTCAGTTTTTCATTTTATATGTTTAAGGTTCTCTGCTATGGGCACCCACATAAGTGCTGTATCATTTTTATCAGGAGAGCGAGGTGACCGCTGCATGGTGGGAAAATTGTGCTGGTGCAGTGATCCCAAAACTTTTCCACACAGGAAAGTGTGACTTTTTAGATACATTTGAGGTTTGCAGGGGATTCTGGGTAACAAAATGCTGGTGGATCCATGCAAGCCACACCGTCTGCCAAGTGCCATCTATGTAGACGTCCAGCCAAGTGCCATCCATGCACACCATCAGCACACCACCAGCCAAGCGTCAGTCCAAATACACTTCTGGCAAAGTGCCATCCACGCACACTGCAAGCCAAGCGCCATCCACACACACCACCAGCCAAACGTCATCTACACAAACCATCAGCCAAGCGCCATCCATGAACACTGCCATCCAAGCACCATACATGCACACCACCAGCCAAATTCCATCCACACACATCTCCAGCCAAGCAACAGTCCACACACACCACCAGCCAAGAGGCAGTCCATGCACGCCGCCAGCCACACATCAAACACACACACCACCAGCCAAGCGCCATCCATGCACACAGCCAGAAAAGTGCCATCCACGTACATCTCCAGCCAAATGACAGTTAAGCATGGGCGAATTTTGCGAATCTGGCGTTCGAGAATTTGCGAATTTGCGAACTCGCAATCCGCAAAATCTGCGAATTCTCGCGAATTTGCGGATTTTTTTTGTGTGTTCGCAAGGATTTCTGCCAGTTCGCAAGGATTTCTGACAGTTTGCGAGGGTTTTGTAACAGTTCGCAATCGCGAACTTACATGTCGACTCGCAAAGGTCACGATTATGTTGTTTCTACGTCTGGTTCATCATCATAGGTTCCCAGCACCCTCTGTTTCACCCCTGCCACCCTCTGTTTTACCCATGCCACCCTCTGGTACATCAATGCCTTATGCCACCCTCTGGTTCATCATCACTGTAGATTATGGGGGGAAAAAGCAAGCACACCTGCCTGCTTCAACTGACATGAATTAATTTGGGGTTGATTCATTAATTTGTCAATGTTTTAAAATTCCAGTCTGGCACCTGCATCCTTATCTGTAATTTGCTTTCTGTTGCAGTGCAATTTTTTTTCCAGGACCTTTGTGGCCTACTTGTAGCTATTCTATGAGCCTGCTGTGAGGGTCAGAGCAGGGTCATACAATTGTTGCAACTAGCAACTGAACAATTGTTGCAACTAGCAACTGAACTTTGGAGGGGCCCTTGTCAGGAAGCACTACAGGGAACGGTTACTAATGATGAGTTTGAACCTGCTTTCACTTTTGCAAAACTCGTTTTTCTGCAGAGCAGCATTACAGCAACTTTAATGCCCCACCAAGCTTATATGTGAAAGTTGATTTCTAATCCAAAAGTTATCCAAAGAAAATCAAAAGGCCTCAAATCTAAAAAAGTGCAGGCAAATGTCAACCTGAGGAGTTATTCTGATAAAAATAATCATTTTCAGAAGGTCTATGCTGCTTGCTAGTAGATTTCTTGTGCGGAATTGCAATTTTTGTAATTTCGCGAGTGCGAGATTGTTGCTGCCCGCCGCACCTACATGTTCGCAATTGCGAACTTACACCGCAAAGAAAAAAAATCCGCTGCGTGCGAATTTGCGGATTTTGCGGGAAATTCGCAAATCTCGCGGATTGCGAATTTACCGAAAATCCGCAAAATCCGCGAGCGTAACGGATTTTCCGCCCATGCTTAATGACAGTCCATGCACACCTCCAGCCAAGTGACAGTCTACCCACACTGCCAGCCAAGTGCCATCCATGCAGACCATTAGACAAGCGTCAGAACACGCACACTGCCAGCCAACCACTAGTCCACGCACTAACTGACAGCTACACACAAGTCCACACACACCACCAGAAAAATGTAGGTTCACTCACTGTCAGCCAAACGCCAGTACACACAGATCATCAGCCGAACTCCAGTTCACACACACACAGAAACTTTTCCTAGTGTCTAGTGGTTTTCTTCTGCCCTTGGAGGCTGATGAGCCTAGAAATATCGCTGATGTGCCCCCAAGGAGGGCAGTAATGGCCAAAATGTGTGCACAAAAAAAGGGAAGCAATCATTGCCTAAGGGGCCACACACTGACATGCACATGAACATATCTCTGGTGCCTAGTAGGCTTTCTGCCCCCCTGGGAGTCAGATCGGGGAATTTTGACCCATCTGCCCCCAGGGAGGGCAGAACAACCTTGGCTATTTTTTGAGGTGGTGCACTAACATGCCCATTCTGGGCAGCCCCTATACCTAACGTACAAACAAAAAAGTCCCTGGTGCCTAGTGGGCTTTTTGTCCCCCGGGTGTGTAGATCGGGGGCTATTGTCCTCAAATGCCCCCCCCCCCCCCAGGGAGGACAGAACAGCTGTATTATTTTTGAGTGGATGGGGCACTGGCATGCCCATTTTGGCCAGGCCCTACTCTGGCAAACAAAACGTCCTGGTGCTTAGTGGGCTTTCTGCCCTCAAGGGGAGCAGACTGGGGGCTAATGCTGCCATCTGCCTCTCAGGAGGGTAGAAAGACTGTGGCTATTTTTTGGGGAGGTGTTGGGGCATTGGCATCCTCTGTCTGGGCAGCCTCCATCCCTGAACTACTTAAAAATATATATTCCCTGACTTCCTAGTGGCCGTTCTGCCCCCTGGGGCAGCTTCAGGTCTATTGCCCACAAAGTTGGCAGAAAGACTGTCCACTTGTTTTTGAGTGTGATGAGGGGCATTGGCAGGCCCATTCTGGGCAGCCCCCACTCTACTCTAGCTAAAAGAAATACTCCCTGGGACATAGTGGTCTTTCTGCCTTACGGGGTCAGATCATGGGCTATTGAAAACATGTCTCTGAAGGTTGGGGAAGCTCTTTCCCAGCTCCTGAGGCTAAAAAATAAAAAAGTATATCCCTCTGCTGTTAACAGCAGAAGGATTTCTCGGTGATGTGCAGAGGACATAACACTTACGCCCTCGGCAAACCAGCACCACAGCCAAGGGCGTAACTGTTACGTCCTCGGCACAGAAAGGGTTAAGACAAGGTTTTTGGTCCCAAACATTTTAGGGTACAGTGAAGTTATCATGGAGCTAGGAAACTCATGATGACAAGTATCCAGCCCGATGTACTCTCTATGGCTTCCCTGTGCACTTACAATATCTAAGAATAGACTTAGATATTATAGGGTCATATCTGCACATGTGATGGTGTCCGCACATGGGACATAGTGCACCCTGCCCTAGGGCTGAAAGGCCTGCAGTATGGGTAACTTACCTATACATCATGGAATCTCTGTGAGCATGGCACCCAGAGCTGTGTGCCATGTCGACTCTTCAGTTTTCTCTACACCAAGACACGCAGCCTGCAATGACAGTTTGCATGGTCTTGGTGAGGGATCTCTGGGGTGGCACAATTGGTGCAGCAACCACAGTAGACCCTCTTTAGTCCAATGCAGTAGGTACCAGGGTTACCATTTACTAGGAACTTATATGGGTGGTTGAAGTTGTACCTATTTGTGGTACAGTTTTAGGAAAAGAACATTGGTACTGGGAACCTGGTTAGCAGGGTCCCAGTACACCTCAGTCAAAGTTGCATCAAAAACTCGACAAAAAGAAGGGTGTGGGGGTACTGCAACAAGAACCCAGTTCCTCACACAAGGGCTTCCGTTTCTATCTGTGCATATCTTGCCTCTGTCGCTGTGAGTTCTTTACTTGCAAATGCCAGAGGTGCCCATCTCCCTGGCTCCATGTCCTGCGAGAGCACCACTCCAAGGTCTACTAGGCTTGCATCGACCACCAGCTCCATTCTTTTAGTTGGATCAAATTATGCCATTGTTGCCTTATCCAGGAGTGCTGACTTTACCCTCTAAAAAGCTTCTTCCTCACCTGGGCCCAACACCCAATGAGAATCCACTGTGGTCAATGCCCTCATTGGTTCCACAGTGGTTGCCAGTTTGGAAATGAACCATTCACAAATAGTGCACATTTTCAGAAAACTGTGCACCTCGGAGGAATTGCTTGGTGCCTGCTTGATGGCATGTGATTTTCTGAGGTCAACCTGCACCACATCCAGCGTGAAGACATGACTGAAGAATTTGATGGTGGTCTGAAACAATGAACACTTCTACTGATGGAGTGTAACACCTTTTTCGCATAAGCGCTTCAGGGTATCCCACAGGCATTGGTGATGTTCCACCCCTTTTTTAGAGTACATTAAAATTCCATCACTGACATTCATGACACATTACAATCTGGACAATACCTCCCTTATAGCTTTCGGGAACACCTCTGCTATGGTTGAAATGCCAAAGCTTAATCTCTTGTATCTACGCAAAGCCAAGTCTGTGGAGAATGCCATTATGTATCGTCTCTCTTCTTCTAGCTGAAGTTGGTGGTATGCAGCATTTAGGGCCAATTTTGAGAACCATCTGGCCCTATTCAAGTCAGCTATAATGTCGTCCATCATGGGAGTGATGTGCCTCTCCCACTTGATGTCCTTGCTTGGAAGGCACATGTCAATGCACAGCCGTGCATTGCCGGGTTGCTCCATGATCACCATTGGGGAGACCCAGGATATTGCACTAATGCCTTCTTGATCACCCCAAGCTCTCCAGCCTGTCCAGCTCCTGTTCCACCAGAGGCCTCAGATGGAACGGTACATGGTATGGCGTAGGGCCACCGGTTTGACAGATTTATCAACATGTATACTAAATGGTGGGGTTCACAGTAAGCCAAAACCTTTAAACAGCTCCAGGAACTGGTTCAACAGTTCGTATACTTATGCTTGCACTTTCTTGGTGAACAACACTAGACCCACTATATCTGATGTGTGACATCCCAGCAATGTGTCGGACTCTTTGTCAATTACATGGAACGCCACCATGATTAATTGGTCATTGGACTGCACGCATACCTTCATGAGTATGAGGTAGCAGGGTGTGACCCCCGGACATGTAGATCTTCATGTAGGATGTTGACATAATGGGGTTGTCATGCAGACCAGACTGCCTGCAACCACCGTAACCTTTCTCAGCCATTTTTTTTCTTAATTTTTCCCTGTTGTGCCACTGGTATTTTGCCTATCTGTGTCTTGTTCTAATTCCACCACTGTTTGTACTGTCTCGTACCTGCCTGTTCCTTTCGCCGCTGCTGCCTCTGCGGCCCCTCCCCTCCAGCCCCCCGGAATTCCCCCCCCCCCCCCTGGAATTCCCATGCTACTGCCTCCCAGCCTCTCCTGGACCTGGACCAATGCATCCTCCACCCCCGACATCAGCACCTCCATTCCAGACGGATACAAGATCCAGAGGAAAGACCATTCCAACCACCCCAGAGGGGGCCTCGCCATCGCCCACCGGAGCACCCTCCGCCTCACCACCTCCAGTGAAACCTTGCCTTCCTCCGAACACCTGCACTTCCAGATCCAGGCCACACCCAAAGCCACACTCCGAGGAACCGTCCTCTACAGCCCCTTCAGCCCCCGAATACCCTTTGCCACCACCATCACCGACTTCATCACACCACAAGCCATTGCCTCAACAAACTACATACTCATTGGAGACCTGAACATCCACCTAGACAACTCCAGCGACCCCAACTCCACTATCCTTCATGAACACCTCTCCAGCATTGGACGTAAACAACTCGTCAACACACCGACCCACAGAGCAGGACACACCCTCGACCCCATCTTCACGGCAGGAAACAGCGTTCAATTCAGCCACACAACTCAGCCACCATGGACCGACCACCACTGCATACACTTAGCCATCAACAAACCCAAGGCACCCAAACCAGCCCCACCCCCACCAAGAAGGAACTGGAGCAAGGTTACCGACGAGCAACTTAACTCCATCCTCACCCAAGACAACCACACCTGGGCACCCGAAACAAACGACACAGCCAGAGAAATCCACACCTGGATCTCCAACTTCGAAGACGAGCTCGCCCGCTACGCTACCCCAACAGACAACACCCCAGGAAAGCTGCCTGGTTCACCACCCCTCTCCAAGAAGCCAGACGCACCTGCAGACGCCTGGAGAAGAACTGGAGAAACACCAAGACAACTAAAAACCGAACCACCTACAAGGACGCCATGACGGACTACCACAACCAGATCAGAGCCACCAAGAGGTATTTCATCCACAACAAAATCCTGGCCAACTCCACCAACTCCAATGAACTTTTCAGTGTAATTCAAGAATTCACCAACCCACGCAGCAAAGCCACAGACATCACCCCATCCCAAGACCTTTGCGACAAGCTTGGAACCTATTTCAACAGACAGACAGCAGTCACGACTGAAGACACCGCCTTGACAATGAAAAGCATCCACTCTGGCCCCCACGGACCCCTGCCCCCCTCACATCTACCACAGAGCTGCAGCCGCCATCGCACCTGAACTACAACACACCATCAACACCACCTTCAAAACAGGCACCTTCCCAGATGACTAGAAAGGCTCAGAAGTCAGACCCCTGATCAAGAAGCCCACAGCTGAACCCACCGACCTCAAGAACTATCAGCCCATCTCGCTCTTCCCCCTAGCAGCCAAAGTTGCAGAGAAAACAGTCAACATGAAACTGACACGATTCATTGTAGAGAACTCCATCCTCGACCCGTCCCAATCTGGATTCCAAGGCAACAACAGCACAGATACCTCCCTACTCGCCACCACAGATGACATCCGCACCCTCCTGGACCAAGGCCATTCTGCAGTCCTCATCCTACTCGACTTATCAGCGGCCTTCAACACCGTCTCCCACCGCACACTAGTCACCAGACTACACGACGCAGGCATAGAAGGAACAGCCCTAGACTGGATCCGATCATTCCTCACTGGAAGAAGCAGAAAGGATCAGACTCCCACCATTCTTCTCCAACCCCACGAAAATCACTTGAGGAGTCCCACAGGGTTCATCCCTGAGCCCCACCCTCTACAACATCTACATGGCCCCCCTCGCAGCCCTCGTCCTACAACATGGCCTCAACATCGTATCCTACGCCGGCGACACCCAGCTCATCCTCTCCATCACCAAAGACCCCACCACTGCCAAACTCAGCTTCCAGAAAGGAATGCAAGACGTCGCAGTTTGGATGACCAACAGCTGCCTGAAGCTCAACGCCGACAAGACAGAAGTCTTAATCCTTGGTGCCAACCCTTCTGCATGGGACAGCACCTGGTGGCCGACTGCCCAGGAGGCCCGCCTACCCCTTCAGACCACACCAAGAACCTCAGCATCGTACTCAACTCATCACTCAACATTAACTGGCAGGTCAACGCTGTCACCTCCAGCCGCTTCAACACCCTCTGCATCCTCCACAAGATCTTCAAGTGGATTCTGCCTGAGGCAAGGAAAAGAGTCACCCATGCACTCATCACCAGCAGACTGGACAATGGAAACACACTCTACGCCGGCATCAACAAGTCCCTACTCCGCAAAATCCAGACAATACAGAACACTGCCGCCAGACTCGTCCTCGGCATCCCCGACACAAACACATCAGCCAACACCTACGAAGCCTCCACCGACTCCTCGTGGAGAAAAGAGTCACTTTCAAAATCCTCACTCACGCCTGCAAATGCCTACACAACAACGGACCCAAATACCTCAACGACAGAATCAACTTCCACATACCCAAAAGAAACCTCCCATCTTCCAACCTCGTACTGGCCGAAACCCAGCGCATCCACAGAGCCAGAGCAGGCAGAAAATCCTTCTCTCACATTGCAGCCAAGACCTGGAACGTGCTACCGGCAGACATCAGACGCGCCCCCTCCGTGAACACTTCAGGAAGACCCTCAAGACGTGGCTCTTTGGCTAAACAGATCTGTGGACCCCACCCCCTCTGTGCCTTGAGACCCTCACCGGTGAGTAGCACGCTTACAATTCCCTGATTGATTAATTGATTGACTAATGTTTGGTTGTCGCAGTATTTAAGCACCCTGAATTTGTTTGCTGCTTGATTTCCTTCGGCTGATCATTCGCCGTACACGTGCTGCCCAGCTCGCGGAGGCGGGCATAAAAAGTATCAGTGGACTTACCCTCTCATTGACAGGCCTAGCGAAGCTTGAATCTTTTGAAATTTGTATTTAACTGCATGTTAAAATGCATGTAGAGGTCCCTAACCGCTGCATTGTAGTCATCCACTACTACCATGTTAAGAAGAAGTTCAAACAATGTATAGATCTATTCTCCCTCATAGTGTAGCAACAGAGAGCGCTTAAGGGCACCATCATTCTCCAGGGTGGCTATGAACTAATAATTCATTCTCCCCATCCACTTTTTCCACCTAGACGCAGACGTAGCCAGGTCAACAAGTTCACTAAACAGTTGAAGTAGTCCTACCAGTGTGTTCTGCTGGGGGATCTACAGCTGTTGTTACCCATGATTTGGTGCAGCATTGTCCTCAGCTGCCACAGTCCCTGTTTAAAATAGCCCTTTTTAGGTTGCTTTCCCTTGACTATTTGCTTTTGTCCCTCCTGGTTTTCTGTTGATCTACATGCTAGACTTATAACTTTGAGTGCTTTGACACTGCCATTCAGTTCCAATGCTCTGTGCTTATCATATACATACTGGTGATTGGTGTATACATGATTGGCTGATTTGAGTTAGCTGTAAGCCAATTGTCCAGTGGTAATGCATATACCTAGGACATGTACAACAAATCTTCACATGTACCACCGGTTTGACATAATAGCGCCTTTGGGGGCAGGTTACTGTTACTCTGCTTGGCATTTAAAACTACTTTCCAAAGTTCTGCATGTGTCTCGCTACATCTGAGTACTCCCTAGGGGCAGGGTGGAGTGTAGGGTAAAGGTAGGGCATGTGCACATGTGCGCTACATGCCCTAGTGGTGAATACCACTGGATGGTGTGTTCAGTACTGTGAGGTCTGCTTCTCGCATTTATTGACATGGGAGATCTATGGAACAGCTATTGAGCTGTATTTTCTATGTGCAGAAAAGTAGCAGCATGGTGTTTGGAATTGATCAATTAGAAACAGAAAATCCTTTCTTGTGGTGAGAGTGGATTTAACATTACTAATGTGAAAATGCCATTTTGGGAAAGTGGGAATTTTAGCCTGTCTCCTATCTACATCTGGGTGAAGGGGGGACAGCTCCATTAGTGCATTCCTGATAGATGACCATAAACTAGGGGCACTCAAGGGAAACTACAGACATCTGACTCTTAGGGCCTTTCCTTGGGCGGATAAGAGGGGGTGGAATTGGCATCTGCATTCCAAGGGCAGAGCCTTGACCCCACTAAAGATATTGATCAAGCCTCCCAGGGGAGGATGGCAGAGAGGACTAAAGTTAGAGTGGGGCTTTGCATTTCAAAGCTGGCATGTTAAGCCGATCTCATTTTCAAAAGCCATTGTGGTTATAACTACTGGGGCTCTGTCCTCAGGAGTTTAGAGATGCTGTTGGGATTGGAACCGTACTACGCTGTTTCCTGTCTTGCTTCGGTGCATACCAGCTAGCCAGAAACCGCTGGGTCTAACAGTTCCCAAATCTCCAGGTGACCTCCCCACTTTCCTTGGTATCCCACTGTCTTTTGTGGACTCACTGCTCAGCAGCCAGACTTTATTCAGCTTGTCTGGGGCTCTTGGGCGATGTCCACTGATGTTTCTTTTATCCTCTTTTGATTCCTTTTAGGCTATTTTGACCCCCAAGCCGCTCTCAGCACCTGTGCATCAGCCTTTCCACTGGCCTGCGTCCAGAGGCCTTGATTACTTCTTTGCTGGCAATATTGGGTATGGTCATTAATGCTGCAGGCGGATCCGTGCCTTTCCCCAGCGCTGGGCCGATTCCTTCACTTGCAGCGTGCCACTGCCGGTGCAGAGGTGTGCAGCTGAAGCCTCAGCAGGGCCACCGTGAGCTCTCACTTTAACGTGACCTCCTATGCCTCCAGGATGATACTGTTAGAGGCTGTTGCCTCCCAGGACGGGCTGCAGCCCTTGCTCTTCACATCGTAACTCTGCACCTAGATAGTAGGCGGAATCGCCAAACCAGCAGCAAATGGTCTCACAGCTGGCCGATCACAGCAGAGTGTAGCATTTGCTCCAACTGAAGCAGAGTGGCTCCCTTGCCAAGCGGTTGACTCACTCATCATCAATGTGCATGTGAGGCCCAACCACCTGCTCGGACAGACCATGCTGCAAAATTTGCACTGAGTCAGAGTAAACCACACACATTACTGCAGTATGGGCAAAGAACACATGCTGTCTAGTACGCTTTTATTTATAGCCTCCGACCACGGCTGGCTAGAGGATGTAGTATATTGACATCCAGGGCCGAGGGCTACTCCTATAAAGTCCAGGTGACTCACTACAATAGGGAATAGTGTAGTGAAAATTCCTGGGAATGTTCTCAGTTTGCTAGAGATAGCTTGCTAAAGTGAGTAATCACATGCGGTATTACGATGGCGTTTCGAGATGGAGGACAGTGTAAACAAAGCACATGTTACCATAAACTAAATTTATCCCCTTCGCTGCGGCCGCGATTTTACCGCTGTGCGGTAAACAAAAGAACGGGGCGGGGCAGTGACGAACCCCAGCCATCATCAGCACACGCCCATCGCGGGCGTGACGGCTGGGGTTCGTCACCAGCATGGGAGAGGTTAAAATACATTTAAACGAACAAGAAGGAAAAACAGCTCTCACATCCTTGAATGTAGCAACATTTGTATAAATAAATTCAGTGTCTGAAGCGCAACTAGGATGGGAACTACATTATCTGAATATGCAGGATAGTGCTGAACAACGTGCTTTCAGAAACTGTATTGTTCTTTCTTTAGCCTGATTTGTTCAAATTGAGTGTCTTGCACACTTGTATTGAATGTATGATATCATTGTATTTTGACAATCAAAGAAGCTCTTTCTTGAGGATATTGGGCTTACTATACCCTGATCTTCATCAGTAGACAACACTATCTGTCGATCTGAATTCTGATGAAAGGCTTATTTTGTTTTAGCTGAATTGTAAATTGTTCTGCTATTTTATTATTTGAATTTTTATTCTGAGCTACATACTAATATGTGATTTAAATGACTAATGGACTAACTCCTAAACATTTATTTAACTTCTGTAATGAATTGAAAATAAAGCAGACCTATTAGCGTTGCCAATGCTTACTATGTCCACGGTGCGTTTTTAGGTGTCGCCTGTCGAAAGCTGCGCAAGCTGCGCAAGCGAAATCTTTTGTTTACAGTATGTTGGCTTTGTCCCGCCTCGGTCTTCCATTGGCTAGCTCCATAAATGGATGCTAGCCATTGGAAGAGAGAGGCGTCCGTCATTCTGCGAGGCGACTCGTGGGCGTTTCGGCGATTTTTTCTCATCCAGCCCCTTTTAGCACGTCAATGCGGCGGTTGGCGGTGTTTTTTTTTTGTATCGGCATGTTGGTTTCATTTCCAACGTGTGCCTTGCAGGGGTGGGCTGTACGATTTCGAGTTGCTAGCAGGTAAGCGGCATATTTTAATACTTTTATTTATCCCGTTCCCACCCCCCCTCCCGCTGTCCGTGAGCCCATTCACCCGCCCCCCTCTCGCTGTCCGTGAGCCCGTTCACCCGCCCCCCTCCCGCTGTCCGTGTGAACGCCCCCCCTCCCGCTGTCCGTGAGCCCGTTCACCCGCCCCCCCTCCCGCTGTCCATGTTTCTCCACCCTCCCACCCCCCGATGTGCCCCGTTTAGCTTGTGTCTCCCATCCGTGCCCCAGTGTTGTTTGCGCCCCATGTTCATTTCCCCAACCGCTTTAAAATCCCCGCCATGGTCCCCCGTTTTGCTTCCGGCCCTCTTTATCCCTGTTACTTCAGTGCCCTAAGTTGCTCCGGTCCCTTCCAGCTCCCCCCTGTTGCTTCCGCCCCTCATCTTGTGCCCCCGTGTGGCTCCCCTTCAGTTTTTTCCCCTCCACCCGTTTAAAAAAAAATAAAGTATTTTCCTTTTCAGTTACTGATCCAGCTCGGAACGGTAACTGAAAATAATAGAAAATAAGCGACTGAACAAAAACTTTCAAAAAAATTATATAGCCACAAGGCGCAGCATCTGTGATGCTATGCTGCATGGCGCACACACATTGGCGCAAAGTCGATAGGCCCCAAAGGTGCGACCTATTGGCTTTGCCAATGCGTGTTTATTGTTTTAGACAAAGCCTGGAACTGATTGTTGGTGTTCATGACGTATTTGGAGCCGCGGGGCTATGGCCTTCGGCTGCTGACTTCTCACACCTGTAGCTGAAAGTGTTCAGTTTCGGGCTCGTACTTTAGTTGTCCGTCACCTCTGCAAGAAAGGTGGTGGCCAAATTTTCCCCACCTGTTTAACAAGACCACGCAATTTCCGATTTTGTACTTACTGAGGAACTGCTGATTGCTCACGCTATTAAGGCCTTTTGGTCTGATCGGATAATATTATTCACAGTCCGTTAGGAGACCACTTTATTCCATCATGTAGAAAGCTTATTCTTATCCAGGGCTTTCACTGTGGTTTGGAATTTTGTCAATAGTATCACTGAAAACAATTTGCTCATCCTCGGGTCAATTGTCTTTGTTTTATTTATTAGGTTTTCACTTGATTTTCCTCTCTGGGGGTTGGCGTTTATTGTTCCTTTTAAGACTTCCTTTTCAACAGGCATATTACTGTGTACATTTTGATAGCTCTGATTCGGTTACAGTGTCTGCATTTTTTTAATGTCCCAATGTTCCTGATCCCGTTTTTTTTCACAAATCTCTTCTTGTTTGGGATAGCGCAGTCGCTCTGTGGCTGTGTGTGTGTGTGGCTCTGCGTGTGGCTCTGCAGGTATGTATGTGTGTGGGACTCTGTGGGTCTGTGTGTTTGTGTGGCATTTGCGAGAGATTAAGCTATTGGCATTGTAAATGACAGTGCCATTTATTTGTTTTGAAAACCAACACATAAATAACATTTTTGTCATTTACAACATACATGCCAACATTTCAGTAGAGCAAAGTGGGAGATAAAAAGAAAAAAATCAGGAGAATGGGACTTGAATCGGGTTACTGGCATGTATGGGCTTTGGAAGTGTGCTGCTGCAGGATTGGATATTTGAACGGCAAATGCACGTTTTTTTCTTACCTTTCCGAAGCATGGAGCGCAATGGCAGGCAGAGAGAGGGTGATGCATGTGTGCACGGCCTGGCAGGTTGCTAGCAGTGCATTTACCCCCACAACCCCCCGCCCGTGTGGCAGCCCAGGCACACACACAGCCGCCACCCCCCCCAATACTTTACAGGTTTTTAAAAGACCATTCCCTTGTTAATGACGCTTTGTTGGTTTTTCACCCCTTCTAGAGCCCCTGCATCATCACTCGGACTATTGCTGGACGAATTAGCACGTTACACAATACCAAGCCCTGTCAGCTGAACCCCGAGGAATCGGGTTTCTGCATGCAGGAATCGGGAGGCGGGAGACTATTTTTTATTTCTTTATTTATGCATTTTTATATAGCGCAGACTTTACCCGAAGGCGTCAGAGCGCTTCACAATAGGAACAGAGATGAAACATGATGGAAAACATTACACAAGAACAGATTACAAAAGCAGACGTTACGTTACATAAGGTAATAGTGACAATTGTGAGCAAACAAAATACATGAGGTAGTAAAAATTGTGAGCAACCAAAAAATACATGAGGTAGTAAAAAGTGCACAAGAGGAAAAAGTGACAAGTGTGCAGTTACAAGAGAAAACAGAGTATAATTTGAGGTATAATACTGCAATAAGTGCTAGACACTCAGGCACAAGAGCAAGCGTTACGTAGGCAAAGGTGGCACTTGTGCAAGTATCAAAGGTAAAAACATGTGAGAGGTAGCAAACCGTGTGTTACAAGGGCAAAGTGGTGTGTGCATCTTACAAAAGGGCACCAAACACCGTTGCATTGTAAATGCTTGTTTCATATTGTCTTTGGCAGTCCATTCTCTCTGTTCACAGTGCCATATTTTTGTAGTCCCTCATCTATCTTTCTGGCGCCAGTCCGTCTCCTGTGTTTAGAGCGCTAGTTATCGATCGTCTCCTTTCTATGTCTATGGCGCCTCAGTTCGTTATAGCCGTGTGCTGACTACCTCAAGTGGCTCTCTTGTTTTTGAGGGCAGGTTTAGGGAAGTAATAAAAGGGCATAGCACATCTCTAGATTCTTTACTTCCTCGCGCTTGGGAACTCGTCCCCTTCTCCACCTTCCAGGACATCTTCAATATTGTGCAAGTTGTAGAGAAACTTTCGCTGCTGATATAATGCATGGCAGTCTGGGGGTAAGTTGTACCCTTTCTGTGATTAAGGGATGCCTGCAATGGCTAATAACTGGCCAGTATGCAGCAGGGTTTAAGGAGGCATCTTTTGAAAGGGCGTGGCATGGTAAGGGGTGGGGAGTGATTAAAAGAGTATATGAAGTGGGCGAGAGAAACGTGTAAAAGGGGAGGGGAGGCAACCGTCAGCACGGGGGAGCCTTGGTACAACACCGGGGGCTTAAGGTTGTTTAGAGGTAAGAAGTAGAGTCTTATCACAGCTTCAAAGAAAACGATATGCAGTCGCAAAATTACCTTGATTACCTCTTCCCTGTCTAAAGCTTCTGGTGGCTAATTTGCCTCATTTTACTTTATATTTTTTTCGACTGCATGTCATTTTTGAAGCTGTGCTTTTTTGGAACATTAACTCTCATGCGTCACACCTACAGCGCCATGATTGGCGGGCCCTCTGGCACTGCTCCAGACCTTCAGGGGCTCTCGACCCTGCTGTAGTCTCACCCAGCCTGGCATGGGAGGCCAGGTCTCATTGCTCCGCTTCCCAGGGCCCAAAGCTCCAGTGCTCAACTCTGCTTTGCTGGGGCTCGAGCCCGCACCATACCACAATCCTGGATGCCGCTTGCCTTAGGCCTGCTCCATTGCACTGGGACCTGCCTCCTCTTAATATCTGCTGTGAGCACGCGCCGCCTCTCAGGCGTCCTGATCGGTGGCCCCTCCAGCACTGCTCTACACTTCCCGGGGCTTTCGGGTCGGCCTCAGAATCATCCGGCCCAGTGTGGGAGACCGGATCTCACTTGTTATAGTTTATCTTCTTCCCAAACATGACATGAACATGTTCTCCTATTTCTTTAGGGTAAATCTGAGTTGTTCAGTCTGGCCAGGAATATCATTTCTGATTTACTATGCCTGGGAATTATGTGAACTACTTGAAACATCACCAATGTTTTTCTGTTTTAAATGCAGATGTCCACTTTAACTCTGTCGGGTTTCTTCCTTTCATGTTCATGACCAAAAGTTATGATTGTTCGTATTAACCTATACATTTGCTACTTCCTGCTATTTGTACACCTGATACTTCGCCCTAGGACTTGATGACTGGTGCAGCTCACTCTAGGATTTGATTACTTTAACTGGTTGTGTCGGAAACTGTCTAGGGGCTTGTCTGGGGCCCAACAGGTTGTGACAGTAGCTTTCTTAGCACGTGGTGTTTCCAGTGCTTGCAATTAAAAAAAATAAAAGTGCAGTGCTTACTGTCCCACAGTACCTGTTTGTTCTAAGAAGTGACAGCACACTTCCATTAACCACTTGACTACTAGGGCGCCACCCTACTTACTGAATATTTTTTTGTCTCACTCGTACACTATCAGAGATATTTTATTTTCTGGAAGAAACGGAAGAGAGAGAACCCTTCAACCAATCAGGGGAGTAGAGTACTATTGACTAGTAGATATAGAGTTATACTTTGGCAGACAGTTACTTTAAATCAAAGGATTTAAGTATAGTGTTGGATGTAGCACACTCCAAAACTCATACAATAAACCTGTTGCCTGAAAACCTAAGTAGTCCAAATCTGATTTTAAGATGTTACGAGAATTTTTTTTATTTTAAAAACAAAATGATTTTTCTGTTGTACGGTTTGTAATTAAAAACATGTATTTCTATAAAAAGCACAATTTGTAACACAATTAATAATATCCTCTACGTGTATCATAAAAAACAATTCATCACAAAGTGCATAAAAAAAGATTCACATAGCCACGAAGAATATAAATAAATTATTTAAATAAGGAAAGTAATACACACACTAATGCCCCTTGTACCTATCACATACACAACAATAAACAGAGAGACAAACAAAAATAGTTCAATTTGTCATTCTACGACACATCAGGGTCACGGTATTTCTCTAAAGCAATCTTATTTGCATTTATCCTCAGCTTGTATTTAGGAATTGGTTATAGTCCCAAAGGATTGTGTCAAGCAGTGGCATTGACACGTTTCGATAAATTTCTCTTATTGTTCCACCTTTTCAAGAGGGGCATTATGCCTCTCTTGTTAGGCACTGGTTGGTTGCCTGCTAAGGTTGCTCCTGTTGGGGATACATCCTATTAGTTCTCTATTTCAATTGTGATTTAATGTCCTTCAGTTTCTAGCATATCTTTACATTTTTGCATCACATCACATTTATGTCCCAAATTTCTTAAAATATTCTTCCGTGTTGAAGAATAATTAATCAGATCTGGACTGATTTACAACCCAATGGATATTGGATATAGTATTCTATTCTATGAATTCTGAAATTGTGCACATAATTTCGTTATTAAAGGTTGTTCTAATTTTCAACCTCCCCCCATCTTTAATATTAATCATTCTATGTTTGGTGTGTGCTTTTCAGCTTGATTTACAGCAAACAAGAAAAATTAGAGAAAAGAAACGCACACTAACAGGCGATTCATTATTTTGTCTCCAGATTGCAAAATAATCAAACCTCTGCAAATAGCATTTGAATTAACAGGGAAAAGGGCAGAAAAACGTCTAGAAATGTGTACCGTTTACTGTAGGTGGAGGCTCAAAATAATGAGTGGCTGTCTTTGAAAACGAGTTTATAGGATAGCGAATAAGATGATAATGAAAGGTTTCTTCCCACTACAGATAAAATTGGAAAGCATTTTTAACTAAAATAAAACGAATATTCAAATAAGAATTAGACCTAGTAACAAGTGGCAATACAAAATTAAGGTGTTTCCCCATAAAAAGGTGAGAAAAGACATATATTTATATAAAATGGAGCAAGAGAAGATCTAAATGAGATAAATAGGCCATTTAGCGACATTTTAGTTACATCCCACAGAATTGAAAAAAGCCAATAAGAAGAGAATGCCTAATGATAATGGATTGGAACAACGGTTATAATACGTTGTAAGGTAATACATTGATTATTTGCTGTAAACCAAGCTGAAAAGCACACCCCAAGACAGACATAATGCCTGTCTTGAAAAAGATGAAGCAATAAGCAAAAGCCATTGAAACGCGTTGGCGCCACTGCTTGACCCAATCCTTTGAGACTGTAACCGATTCCTAAATACAAGCTATGGATAAATGCAAATATGATTGGTTTAGAGAAATACCGTGACCCTCATGTGTCGGAGAATGACAAATTGAACTGTCTATTTTTTTTGTCTCTGTTTATTGTTTTGTATGTGATGGGTACAAGGGGCATTAGTGTGTGTATTAGTTTCCTCATTTGAATAATTTATTTATATTCTTCGTGGCTATGTGAATCTTGTTTTTTATGCACTTTGTGATGAATTGTTTTTTATGATACACGTAGAGGATATTATTAATTGTGTTATGAATTGTGCTTTTTATAGAAAAACATGTTTTTAATTAAAAACCGTACAACACAAAAAATCATTTAGTGTTTTTTAAATAAAAAATGTTAAATCAGATTTGGACTACTTATGTTTTCAGGCAACAGGTATATTTTATTTTCTGACAGTGTGCTCTGAGGCCACCCGTTACATACAATTGGTTGATTTAATTGTCACATGCCTTTCCTTTCTTCTTAGTGGTCCACTCCATAGGCTTCCTTCTTTTAAGTGTGTTTGTTTGTTCCCTGGAGTACAGACAAATTACTTGTGTTCTTCCATTGTTAATTTTTTTAGGCACTACTTTGTCGTTAAGCACCCTACAAGAGTTCATCTTTTTGAGCTGTCTCCGTTGTGTACTTGCCCCCAGAGCTGTTCATCTGCTTGTCCCAGTAGACCCTCCCACCACTGGCCATCTGTTTCCAGAGACCCTTACTCGCTCGCCCCGTTGTCATAAATTTGTCTCTCACTCCCACGCTCTGATATCTGTATGCTTTCTCACAGAAATGCCCTTCCACCCTCTGTTGTCTGTCACAGCACCCCTCCCCCTTGTCACGTCCTTCCTCCCCCCTCAGTGTTTCCTCCCACCCTTTAGTGAACTAAAACCAGCATTGGCATAGCCAATAGGTCTCGCCTTTAGGATCTTATGAGTGTTTAGTTATCCAGCACAATATCCTTGGTGCAACAACATTAACTATTGCATGGCTAAACATTTATAAGGTCCCAAAGGCGACCTATTAGCTATGCCAATGCTTGTTTTAGGTCAAGCCTAGCAGCGCCTGCGCTGCTCTGCGTGGCATGCTGTAGCTCCTCAAGTAACATTAATTACGCCCCTCACTCCCCATTAGCTCCTTTGTGTGCCTGTCTAAATACCCTTCTGTTCAGTGGCAAATGTTTGCATTTATCCCTCATTTTAGTGGGTGTTTTCTGTCCCTGGCGACTGGCCTTACTACAAGTATTATGCCCCCTCTGCTTATTTTGATGCAGTTTTGCACTTCTTTTTCTGTTTCCGATTGCCTTTGGAACAAAAGCCTTAATCTTATCTCTTTGCCAAGCAGAAGACCGACCCTGGGCTAACTACGGAATGTGTTTGTTATTCTACTCCTTGCAGGAGTCCCTCACTGCATTAAGGTAGCCCGAGGGAAAACAAACAGTGGGCGATGCTATTAAAATAGACCATTTATTTGCTTTCTTATTTAAAAGTGCTGACCTATTTCCTAAGTAACTGACTTTGTATCAACTATACTAGCTCTTTTTATTTAAAAATGATGTTCACAAAATATAGATTTAAAGCATACATTACATAAGCAACTGCATCACTCTTTGTAAACTCTCCCTTACAACACGCAATTACTACATGCATTATATGCCACTGTGCTTTACGCCACTGTGCTTTACGCCACTGTGCTTTACGCCACTGTGCTTTACTCCTCTTTGCTTTACTCCTTTCCACTCTCTTTTACTCCTCTGCTCTTCTCCACACCACTCTACTATACTCCACTCCTTAACGCCACTCGGCTTTACTCCACGCCAATCTGCTTTGCTATATATCACTCTGCTTTTTTCCACGCAACACTGATTACTCCACGCTGCTTTATTCGACTCTGCTTTACTCCACGCCACCCTGCTTTACTCCACGCCACCCTGCTTTACTCCACGCCACCCTGCTTTACTCCACCCTGCTTTACTCCTCTCCACTCTCTTTTACTCCTCTCCACTCTTTTACTCCTCTCTGCTCTACTCCACACCACACCACTCTACTATACTCTGCTCCTTAATGCCGCTCTGCTTTACTCACGCCATTCTGCTTTACTACACGCCACTCTACTTTACTCTGCTCTGCTTTTATCTACGCTGCGCTGCCTTTTCCACGCTACGCTGCCTTACTCTACTCCTCTCAGCTTTACTCCACTCTTCTCTGCTTTACTCCACTCCACGCCGCCCTGCTTTACTCCATGCCACTCTTCTCAATACCACTCTGCTTTATGCCACTCTGCATTACTCTAGTCCACCACTCCGCTCTGCTTGATTCCACGCCGCTCTGTCTTACTCCACGCCGCTCTATCTTACTCCACGCCGCTCTGCCTTACTCCACGCCACTTTGCGTTACTCCACGCTGTAGGAGAGTAGGGTCTGCTTCCTATGGTTACCCCCACTTTTTGCTGGGTTTCACTGGTTTTTCGACTTTAGTCTGGCTGTGGCCCTGCTAATCTGGACCACAGCCTAGCTGCTATCTCTCTAAATTGATACCATGTACTTTAGGTACATACCAGATTGGTTACTGAGTTACCTTGTGACCCCCTAGTATATGGTACCTTAGGTACCAAGGGCATAGGTACCCCAGAGGCCTACCAGGGGCTGAAGCATGTCTTATGCCACCCCGGTAAGCCTTCCAAAATGGACCACAGGTCTGCACTTGCAGCCTGGGTAAGGTGGTGTAAGCACCCCTTACTAAGTTATAGTATACCTATAACTACCTATACATATAGACACATATTAACCTATAAGTCACTCCTATGGCAGGCCTGGACAATCCTGAAGGCAGAGTGCCTGGCTTTGTGTGAGAGGGTGCCCTAGCATGAGCTGAGCCCCTCTGCAGCTTTCGGAAATCCTTCCTTATAGCTGTTCTATGATATCGCCATACCATATACTCTTAAGTGCATTATACTCCTCGCAGTTAATGCTAACTTTGGTTTGGCTTTATTATAACATGTTGTGTTTGGTGTCAAACACTGGGATACTACCCCCTCAGTTCTGGTGGCGGGGGTAGCATTCCACCCTTCTAGAGGAAGAAAATATGTACACACTGGTATATCCGGTTAGAGTTTAAAAGAGCCTCAACATCACAAACTGTCTGACCTCCTGCTGCTGGACGAAACTCCGGCAGGGGAGGCCTGGACAATAGGTTTCATGTCCAGGGAGGTGCCAGCACCTCCCCAGACAGGCTTTAGTGTATTGGGGTAGGGTGGGTTGCATTCAGTGAATGTTTTTCAGACACTGCCTGGTGCACACAAGGTGCTCCATGCATTTCCTAGTTCAAACCGGTTACTGGGGCATGCAGCTCCAGCTCTAGCGTGAAACTGGACAAAGGGGATGGGGTGTAACCACCCCCTCCCATAGTCCTCCCATAGATGGGACCTTAGAGTTAGTCAATCACTTAAACTTAGTATAAGCATAGGACCCCAGTCCCTAGGATTTTAGATTACCCTGGATGAAACTCTGAAACACATCTTGGACCTTCGACATTCCATATCGACTGGAAGATGGAAGAAATCTCCCTTGGGGTCAAGGAGTGACCCCCCTGTTCAAACAGGCACCTAAGAGCATCTTGCCGGTCTGCATTTTCGAGGCTCCTGCCGTATCCCGAAGAATCTGCGACACAGGACATGGACCTCCAGACATCTCTTAGGTCGACACGAGATCCCAGCAAAGCTGAGACCCGCCGCCATCACAAGAGACGTGGGACTGGAACTCCAGGACATCCTGCAATTTTGCAACTGCACCTACTTCCCGAAGTTTCCCGTTGCAGTGCATTGGGCTATTTGTTGCCCTTGCCCAGAGCACCTTTTGCACTGAAGCTGAGAGGCCAGCACTAGTGTCCTGTGAGTCCCCTTTCTTCACCGCAGCTCGAGGCTGCTTCGCGATCTCTAGTCCGTTGGCTAGTGGGTCTCCACTAAGGACAATTCTTTGTTTCTTTGGCTTTCCTGGTTGCTCCAGACGTGACCTGACTCTCCTCCAAAGGGTGAGTCCCTCTGACCTTGCTGGTCTGCACCGAACCCAATCCTGTCGTCTTGCGAGGGTTGCTGTTGCCAAGGCTTGTTGGGTCCAATCCGGATTCTGACGCTGCAGCACATGACATCCTTTGTGGGGCAGCTCGACTTCCGGTAATTGTCAAAAACAACCTGGGTAAAGTGGACAGAATTAAAGAGCACAAAAATGATATTTTCACATCTGCGCTCCAGTGGCCCCGCAGGTGTGGCAAGAGTCATGACCCACCCCCCCCCCTAAATCTAAACTAGAAGCTGTAGTACTAAGCATCATTGAAATGGCTTCCTAAGTAAAACTCAATTCAAGTAAAATAGCTCTGTAAGATGTCGATAAATACTAACAAACAAAACCCATTAAAAGTACCTTCGTTGGCGCCCTTGCGCAACTGCTTGTAGTTGGCAGCCTGTTGTACCAGGTCCAGAAGCGTCTTGGTGAGCTGGGCATCTCCTAAAGGATAGGCCTTGGGGTTCACTTCAGGTTCAGTCTTAAACAAAAGGAGAGAGATACAACAGTAACAGTTACTGGCAATGACAGCACTCTAAATTTGGGAATGACCGCACTCTAAATTTGATTAGAGAATTGGCTAGGTTTCCTTTGATAACCTTGGTCTTTAACTTCTGTAGTAAAGCAATACTATTAGCTTGTTTTTATTACTTTAATGTACCAGCGCACGGTACAAAACAACACCAGTGTGACACGCACAATAACTAGCGGGTGGAATGTTAGTAGAATACAGTGATGGGCGATTGTTAAGTAGGAGCATGAGTTTAAGGATTGCTGGGCCCATGTTAGGTAAACTCACAGAATACGCGAGGACGTCTTCGTTTAAGAAAGTCATTAGTTAATTAGCCTTTGGTAACAGAACAGCAGCACGGAAACACCTCCTCCCGCAAAAGACCCCCTTCGCCTTTCTCCCATTTAACGGCGGTATTGTGTGAATCCCTTCACCTCCGCACCCCTTTGCCGTGACCGTACAACATTTGTATTCTCTGCCCTCCTCACCACAAACTATTGTGTTGCGCTCCCATCATCTGCTTGCAGGCGAGACTGTTGCATTGTAAATGCTTGTTTTTATCTCCTCTACTCCCCCATTTTGTCCCCTCAGATCCATCTGCCAATTCCCTCACTGTCAGTCCGATCCCAAACGACACATTTAATAGGCCCCTGACTTACCCCCTTCCTCGCCTCACTGCTAAGTAAACACCTGAGTGCGACCTCCTAACTACCTTCGACTGTGATTGACGCTCTTTTCAGCCTTCCGCCTTCACTCCTAGAGCTTAACTTTTGCCGGTGTTTGCAGGTGATCCTGACCAGCTCTCACTTGTTTTTCATCATCTGATTTTGATCCAGAGCAACAAAGACAACAGAAATGAGAGAGCGAAGAAGCAGGCAAGAGGAAGATGTGAATTAAGTGTCAAACAGAGAAAGCGAGGATGAAAAAGAACTGCCAGAAGAAAACGTAGGGGTGGAAGAAAGAGGCATGTGGTGGAATCAAGTCTTGGCGACACGGATATCAATCAGGCAACTGTGGAATTCACAAAAATACAATATAAAGGAGGGTCACGTGGAGTAGTTTAATGACTACAGCACACCCATTCCCCAAAAACTATCCAAACAACTGGAAGGGAATGCTCAGTCAGACAAAAAAGGGGGGGAAACTACAATATGTGAATGTTGAAATACTGTACGATCTATTCTGAGAGTTTGCCCATCATCTGGCTAGAATCAAGAATCCGTCAGACCACCCTCACTGGTGGTTCTTCGTCATGTGGAACTCGAGGAGATTGGGATCATGAACCACAGCTTTGGGCATGATTGCCCCACATGGTAACTGACCTCGTGCTCCTAATAGGCTCTCAGCCAAGATGGATGATCAAAGTCGTGTTGACTCTAGTGAAGTGCAGTGCTAAAGTGAGTGAAGTTAAAAATGGCTACTAGGACAAAATATATATTTATTAGGAATTGTCCAAGTGTCATACTAAAAGCAACAGCCTGATAGTGTAGTAATATCAACTATCTCGAGGCTGAGAAATATGGCCATATTTCTCATAGCCTCGAGATAGTCAGTTACCCTGTGGGGCAATCATGCCCAAAGCTGTGGTTCATGATCCCAATCTCCTCGAGTTCCACATGATGAAGAACCCCAGTGAGGGTGGTCTGACGGACTCTTGTTTCTAGCCAGATGATGGGCAAACTCTCAGAATAGATCGTACAGTATTTCAACATTCACATATTGTAGTTCCCCCCCCCCCCCCCCCTTTTTTTTGTCTGACTGAGCATTCCCTTCCAGTTGTTTGAACTGTGGAATTCAGCCATGCTGGCGGGCGGGATCCTATGAAAAACACATTTTAAAAAATTGCAAATTAAACTCTGCTGACTCCGGTTACATAATCACATCCGGTCGGCACCGCACAGCGCCAGTGCAGCAGTCTGGGACAATACTTCGCTTGTGTCATTAAGATACATAAACTTGTGATAGTTATTCTTCCCCATATACTTTTGTGGTTTACATTTATGATACATGATAGGCAGGGCTCGTGGAATTGTGTGGCAAGAAGGACCAATTTGTGCAGCGCTGTTGACAAAATTATGCCCCAAGAAAAGGAAAATAATGCGACGTAATGCAGCACATTTGAGGCTGTGTTCATTCGCAATTTTTGCATTTTAGCATTTGTTACCACTTTATAGGCAAATATTTCACCATATTAATATCAGTTTTCTACCTAAACACAGCAATTAGCAACTGAAAAGCAATCGGCCTCCGCGCTACAAAATGCCTGTCACTATGCAGCAACGTGTGTTTTAGCTTGTTTGGTAACGTTATATCTGGTTGAGCGAGAAGCAAACTTTTTTTTGTTTAAATCTGCATATTGTGCAGACGATGATAGATTTTGTGGAAAGAGTGGCAAATCCATAAGTATGTGGGCAAAGGCGCCGCTGAAAATCCGCATAATTCCAATGGACCTGGAGATGCGGAATTTCAGTCACGGTGCAAGTTCATTTTTGGGGTCGTGCCTCGGGGTGGAGGTCGCAAGGAACGACGCGTTGACAAAGGGCCAGCTTGCGCCCTGACCAGCGAGTCGCCGTAGGTGGGCCAGTCGTGCTGAATAAGCCGGCACGTCAAAGAGGTGTTTCAGGCGCTGTAATAAGGCGACCTCCTTTTGCACTCCCTCCACAGGCGCCATCCCCGTCCCCTCCCTCAGGCATCATTAATGCGAGAAGCCCCCCGGCTGAGTGAGGCTGTCTGAGAGGGGCTGCTGCCAGCAGCTTGGCTTTAATTACAGGACAGGCCCAGTCATTAGCGCGCAGCTGAAGCGCAGGGCACGCGCTGCCGCACTGATGGAGGAGGGGAGGAGGGGGCTCCCGCCAAGGACTTGCATACAGGGACCCTAAGGGCTCCATGAGATGGGAGGCGGGTCACCTCCAGCGCGTGCATCTGCTAGCAGTTTCATCCCGTTACCAACTTGTTCTTTGAGCATTGCTCCGCCATCCCATCTATTGCCACACCAGTCTCTTTCTGCTCCCTGGTGTAAATCCTTCTTCACCTCCAATTTCTGATCCGTGGAGTCCAGTAGCTCATAGCTCCCTGCCTTCCTACCATCACTGCACACTCTTCTGCCCAAGAAACACTCTCCACGTTATCGTAACTTCCTCTTCAGCGATATCCCCGAGCTGAACCCACTACACCTTCACGCCCTCCCACCCAGAACCCTCGTATCCCTACTCACCTTGACTGCAGCACATCCCTCTCGGCCCGACTGGAGCTTCACGGAGGACTATCGTACAGAAGCGCGCTTAACAGTAGGGGAAGTGACGTTACGCCCATGCGACTCCTGGCGAGTCCTCTGTTACACGTGCGAAGCCGGAAGCGTTGTAAAATAAAGACAAGAATGTGACTCTTTTAAAATTATTTACCGGTTTTTGGGAGCGGACTTCCGCGCGAGCCTGTAGGTGCTCAGAGAGACAGCTGCAAAATGGCGGCATCAAGCTTCCGATTTTTCGGAATTGGGCGCGTGGTTTTGCTGTTATGAGTGACAGACAACGTCACGGTCTAAAGAACAGCAAAACTTACGCCCCCAAATCCGAAAAAGTCGGAGCATATTCGGAGGGACTGCTCTCTCCTCCAATGGCTGGCCTCCATTTAGGAAGCCAGCCAATGGAGGGAGAGCCAAAAAGAGGGAGGGATAAAGCAGCCCTTTTACTGACAATACATCTCGGACTTCCGGTCTGCCTTTGGCAGACCGGATATTACCTCGACCTAAAGAAAAATGGCTCCAGCTGAAATACTAAATTCACCTTTCACCTTTGTAGAATCAAACTTCTCTAACTGCCACGCTCGCGTTACCTTGTTTTAATACTGTTAGTTAGGAAGAACTTTATAAACGTGAGCGACTTAAAAGGCTAGTTGAACATGTGAAATGAATGTCTTGCTACTTTACAGTCGGAGGTACCCTTGGATCTGATGCTGTTTTCTGATGTCACTGTTACTAGGGATACTAAACATCTGTTTCCCACGTTTGATTAGGCTGTGGCATGGCGATTTAATAATTTACCCTGGTGCACTACTCGGTCATCGAGGAAGTGTGTCAGTGGTCACCTATGTCCCCTACCCCACCCTCGCTTCTATTCACATACTCTTGCCTTCCAACTGCTAGTTCCAGCCAAGACCATATTCTCCCTAAAGAATTTTGGGCCTTTGTAGCACGAAAAAGGCCATCTGGTTGTCCATAACCCCTCCCTCCGTCCTGGGAATCTGTGAAACCCAGTATGTTAAGTCGCATCTGAACATCCACATCAATCTTCCGATATTTCTCTTTTTGATACAGTGTGTTGTCTAGGCACGTTCGTGAAGAACTTTAGTTCCATCTGTCATAGGCAGCTTTTTAAACAAGATGAACAATTATTCCCCTCCACCGACTGATAGTGTCCCTTATGTTAAGGTAGACACACTGGAGTCAAGCTATCCTGGCTGAAGACGGCTGATATCCAGAAACCGGTCCTAGGATGCTTGATTCCGGTCCAGGAAAGACATGGCTTGGCAGTTCGGGCTGGACTGTTCCATGAGGCAGAGGGTTAAGGTTGATTTGCATATGGCCATGTCTGAACTGGGGTGGTGTGGAGTGCCAAAAAACAATGGATTTAGGCTCAGATCTCTGTACTAGGGTGAATGTATGACATTGTTCTGCATTCTGTCCATCAACTGTTGTTTTGCAAGGTAGATGTAGGGCCCATCCTTCCCCAAAGCTTCTTGGCGCAAACTGATCGTTCTTAAAGGGTGGCTATATAGACTGGAAAAAGTGACATCATGTTTTCTGGAGAAAGGTTTCAAGGGACCAACGGATCTGTCATGCTGAAAGGAATTGCATAAGTCGACTGGCAGGGAGATAAATTGTTTGCGGGGGAAAATAGGTATCATGGTAAAAAAAACAAGCATTTGCAATGCAATAAGTCTCGCATTAGGAAAGTGTGAGCTATTGGTATTGCAAATGCCAATTTTTTAAAATGTGTTGGCTTTGAAAATATATAAATTAATAGCATTGTTATTCACAAAGCCAATAGCTTACACTTTCCTAATGCGAGTCTTATTGGCTATGGCAATGCTTGTTGGTAGCAAGCAAGGACAGTGCTGTTGAGGTGCTGAGTGATGATGTGGTTGGGCTGAGTGATGTGGTGGTGTATCATGTGGTGGTGTATTAGTGATGTGGTGGTGTCCCCAAGTGGTGTCCCCGAGTGATGTGTTGGTGTCCCCGAGTGATGTGATGGTGCCCCCGAGTGATGTGGTGGTGCCCCCGAGTGATGTGGTGGTGCCCCGGAGTGATGTGGTGGTGTCCCTGAGTGATGTGATGTGGTGCCCCTGAGTGGTGCCCATGAGTGATGTGGTGGTGGTCCTGAGTGATGTGGTGTGTGAGGGTTGTGAGGGTGAGGGGCGTGAGGGGGTGTGAGGGTGAGGGAGGGTGACGGGGTAAGGGTGTGTGAGGGTGAGGGGGTGTGAGGGTGAGGAGGTGTGACGGTGAGGAGGTGTGAGGGTGAGGGTGAGGGTCCGAAGTAAATGGTGGCAGGGTAGACATCATAAGACAGAGAGAAAAGACTGCGTTGGTCAGTTTCAGAATCAGGAGGGGCAGAGTCAGCACAGTCTGCGAGGGATCAACGTGTCTAGAGGCAAAGCATAGCGGATGTAGCATTGCAGCTAGCAAGTCAAGCGTTTTCAAGCTTAGTGTCCCTAGGGAGATGGCAACACAGCAACAGCATTTGAGGAGCAAGGCTACTGTAAACAAGCACTATAGGCTTTCACTTTCGTCCAGAAAACTAGAAAGGTGCAGAGAAAGCCGAACAAAACACTGCATCCCTGCAAAATGGATGCAAAAAAAAAAAGCTCTCGACATTGCTGTGGCGGGGGAGCGGGAGCGCATTCCTTTGAAGTCGGGGGGGGGGGGGGGCGGGGAAGTGGCAGCCTTTGAAGTCTGATGCCGAGGCACAGACGAATGGTGGTGCGCGATGTGCACGCAGGGAGCGGGTGAGCGGCAGCCTTTGCAGTCTGATGCCGAGGCACAGACAAATGGTGGTGTGTTATGTGGCTGGCGATGGTGTGCACGTGCATAGATCACAAGAACTGTATGCGATCCGCAGCCGTTTTGGTAGACTTTTCTTTTCCGCTTACTATAATCTCGCCGGAGCAATGCGCAAGCGCTTTGGCTCAGGCGAGACCTAAAAATAAGTGGAAGCATGGATGACATTCACGTTGATTTAGTAAAGTGCATAGTTAAGTTTGAGAGTGTTTTTATTTACAATTTCAAGATCTGCAGTACAATCCCGTTTGGGACTCGTGCTTCGAGATCACGCTGACATAGTTTATGCAACATTATAAGAAAAACAATCTCATCCCTCCCACCCCGTACACCTGTTCTCCACCTAAAACACTCCCCTCTTCCCACCGTCTCCAAATGTTCTTTGATCCCCAATCACACCTCAGTCTGTTTCCCACACTTCCTAAGGTGGTTGTGTCAATATTCCGCCTGTTGGACGGGTGCATTGCGGAATAGTAGTTCTCTACTTTGCAGTCATCCAGGATGCTCAGCGCTCGGAGTCACTTAGGGCACGAGAGTGAAGTAGTGTGGCTCACTGGTTAGAGGCGGCAGACCCGAGAGCAGAGGACGGCCCGGGACCAGGGTTCGATTCCCGGCGCGGCAGGTTTCTGGACCAGGGTCAGCGAACTCGATAATTCTCTCGCCTCGGTGCCCACTCTGATCAGCGATCACACTCGGCAACTCTGGGCATTAGCTTGCCTCATCTTCACTAACGGCCCCACCAGACCGCCGGGGATGCCTGGTCTCACCCTGGAGATACCCATTAAGGGACCATCTCTCAGGGAAGCCAGGAAGGGTTTCGCAGCGGTCGAAGCGCCTTGGGACCCTACGGGTAAGTAGTGCGCTATATAAATGCCAATACATTTACAATACATTTACATTTGTTGTAGTCTGAGCTAAAATAGATAAGTAGCGGCCCCATTGTTTCGAAAAGTCCCTGCCCATTCCACACACTATAAATGCTAATTTTCTCATTCCCAGGGTTTTCCACAGCCTCCCCGGCCACATCTGTTCCGACTTAGAGCCACTCTGCCCCCAACATTCTTAAGAGAGTTTGTTTTGCTAACTGGAACAGATGAGAGAACAAGCATTTACAATGCAATGGTTTCGCCTTTGGAAAAGTTAGAGTTATTGGCATTGCTCATGACATTTCCTTTTTTTTTTTTTTTACTTATAAATAAATGGCATTGTTATTTACATTGCCAACAGGTCATACGGCCCACACAGCTCTCTCAGCCCACACAGCTCTCTCAGCCCACACAGCTCTCAGCCCGCACAGCCCACACAGCTCTCTCAGCCCACACAGCCCACACAGCTCTCTCAGCCCACACAGCTCTCTCAGCCCACACAGCTCTCTCAGCCCACACAGCTCTCTCAGCCCACACAGCTCTCACAGCTCTCACAGCTCTCCCAGCTCTCACAGCTCTCCCAGCCCACACAGCTCTCGCAGCCCACACAGCTCTCGCAGCCCACACAGCTCTCGCAGCCCACACAGCTCTCGCAGCCCACACAGCTCTCGCAGCCCTCGCAGCCCACACAGCTCTCGCAGCCCACACAGCCCACACAGCCCACACAGCCCACACAGCCCACACAGCCCACACAGCCCACACAGCCCACACAGCTCTCCCAGCCCACACAGCTCTCCCAGCCCACACAGCTCTCGCAGCCCACACAGCTCTCGCAGCCCACACAGCTCTCGCAGCCCACACAGCTCTCGCAGCCCACACAGCCCACACAGCTCTCGCAGCCCACACAGCTCTCACAGCCCACACAGCTCTCGCAGCCCACACAGCTCTCGCAGCCCACACAGCCCACACAGCCCACACAGCCCACACAGCCCACACAGCCCACACAGCCCACACAGCCCACACAGCCCACACAGCCCTCACAGCCCTCACAGCCCACACAGCCCACACAGCCCACACAGCCCGCACTATTCCCGATGGACCCCTTCTATCGGGACTCCTTCAAGGGTCCTTTCTTTAAGGATCCCTTCATTATGGATCACTTCTAAGAAGATTCTTAAAAGAGGGGTACCTTGAATACCCCCCCCCCTCCCCCCAATATACAGAGGTTGCATTTGCCATACACAAAACATTGATGGCTTCCTAAGTGTTAATTATGTTCACGTATTCACGCTCCTCCCCCCCTCAGGCCCTCCAGCTGACCATTCACTAGAGGACTTCCACAGGCCAGATATTTTCACTCCTATTCGTGAAGTGGACAACACATGAGCAGGGGGTCCAGCCGGCTATGTCATTTGCCTAATAACAGCTGTCTGTGGGTGCTTAGAAGCGACTGAGCTGCGGTATGTACCGCTAGATAAAGCCTTCACTATATACTATAGGAATTATTCCCTCTACAAAATTAAAAACACTGGCGCATATTAGCAACAAGCTCGTTAAAATTATCGAAACTGCCGCTAAAACTGCGATAATTTTAACGAGCTTCTTGCTAATATGCCCCGAAGTATGTGAGTGGAGCTGAACCATTCCCAGACACTTGAAACACCAACCCGCTGCCGTCAATCACAGACCCCGGGTGCCCCGCGTCTGTAGACGCCTCTTCCCAGCACCATTAGTACCTCTGCGATCCTTTAGTTGACACCGGGCCTGGCATCCCTGTGAAGTTCTCCCACATGTCTTGAAGTAAGGAACCTTCCTCTGTAGTGTGAAGTTTCAATTGTGTTCACACACCGTTCCTCCAGTGACACGGCTAGTGCCTGCGAGAATGCTGACCCCGCCCGCCCGCCTCGCGCTCTATTCCCCAGGCGCTATAGCTCGAAGCACTCTGTCGCCTCAGACTAAATACAATATCCCCGTCTGCCCGGGACCTGTTTAGGTTACACGAAGGAGCTAAGAGGGGATTCCTTCCTCGCAGCCTCGGGCTCCTCGGCTGAAAGAGCGGGTGGAGGCTGGGGGCTCCCGTTTACATTACCAGGCTCAAACACACGAATGGTTCTAGTTTACAAAAAAAGTCCCTCGTGCGATTAATCCTGCGAGCCGAGGGCTGCTCCCTCCAAATGCCTCGTGGTCAGACTCGTGTCATCCTCTTTGGTGGTTGTCATAGTTATGTCAGTACGTTTGGTCGCCCTTCGTTTACAATCCTGTGCGACACCACTGCCTTGTAAAAAGATGCACAGCTGCAAATCACCGGGATACAGGGTTTCTTTGGGTTTTTGGTGTGGCAGCATTCGTTCTACCCTGCCTCGTATTCGGAGCACTCCTTTGCAGTTGGCACTGTCTACGGGTGGCTTCTTACCCAAAAAGACAGCTTCTAGCTTATAGGGAAGCAAGGGACACACACGTGGATCATCTTCCCAGACGTGAGCACTCAGTTCCTACCTCGCTAGGAGGCAAACCTGAGGTAAACTAAATGTACATGTAAAATCAATAACAGTCCACAATAGTAAAAGGATTACAACACCAGAAAGGAGAAGACGAAAGGGTAGCGTGCCTTAACTTATCTCCACGTTAGTGCTTTCATTTAGAGGATCACACGTGGGGTCAGTAACACTTAGGACAACTAAAGTGAAGTGTGAAGGAGGCTGCGCGACACAGCAATCCCAGCATCTCTGCAGCGCTTTAGAAAGAAGTAGGGAAGCGAGGCCCACCTTTGTAGGACAGCTTCAGCCGTGGGACGTTGTTCTTCGCACTCTGACAGCTCCCGCGCCCCAGGCAGCAGCGCTCCGAGTCCCAGGACGGCGAGTGCCAGGCTCCGGAGCCAGTCCATCCTGGAGAGGGGCCCGCGGATCTCGGGGCCACGTCGGGTCCTCACAAGTCCAAACCTCTGCAGAGCTGCAGGTAACAGGTGAATCGGGTCAGTCCATGCAGAACACTCAGGCCATTAAGAGCTCAGTGAAACAAAAGCATGTCCAAGAGAGTAAGAACGAAATCACAGAAGAAAGGCACTCCAACGCTACAAAAGGGGGGGGGATACGGCTACAGCGCCGGGCCCTGACAGCACACGTGCGGCAATGGCTGCGTACTGTGCCTAGAGCAGAGCTTCTGGCCGCGCTGCGCTGTGACACTCGCTGGAGGCAAGCACTCATCCTGCGCCCTGACTGCTGCCGGCTGAAAACACAGCACAGCGCGGGGAGCCGGGGGAGGGGGCGGAGAGGAGCAGCAGGGCCGACGCTTCCCTCCACGCAGCACGCTGAGAGATAACAGAGGACAACAGCAAGCAGCAGCAGGTCTCTCCACACTCCCGGCGCTGCCTGACAATGGGGAGCAGGCAGCCCACACTGCGCTGCGCCCCCTCCTGCCTCACCCAACACACGCAGCACATGCAGGAAGCGTTTACGGGAGGAGAGGAGGGGATGCTCGCCCGGGGCCATAAATCCACCTTCACAGACACACACTTGGCTGTTTTATAGACATCTTTCAAACGCAGCACATGCTTCTCGGAGCTCGAGCCCTGCTCCCCACACATAAAGATCTCAAGTCCTCGCGGCAGTTCTGCCTTGCTCATCGGCGGGAGGGGGGCGGGAGAGGACGTGGGGGGCGGGAGAGGACGTGGGGGGCGGGAGAGGACGAGGGGGGCGGGAGAGGACACGAACGGCGGGAGGGAGGCGGGAAACGTGCACAGGACAGCGAGGAGGGGGGAGGGGGGACGGCGGGAGGAGGGACACGGAGGAAGGCAGGACAGCAGCAAGCACGGCCCGGCCGGACCAGATTCGGGGGCGTTCCCGGCTTTTGGCTGACGTAGCATGACGTAGCCAAAAGCCAAAAATTCTCGGGAACGCCCCCGAATCTGGTCCGGCCACGACGGGCGCCTCTGTTCTAATGGCTAGCCTCCATTTATGGAGCTAGCCAATGAAACAGAGGGCGTATTCCAAGAGTCCCTTACTGAAGACTAGAGATTTCTCTGGGGGCGGAGCTTACGCTCCGTTCCCCAGTCGAAACCTAAAAATGAGAGAAAAATTGTCATCTTGGTCCGTACAATTGGAATTTGTCTGGGGCCAGGCGACCCTACAGGACCACATCAGGGCAGTAAGTTATAGCCGAACCAGTCATGGCCTCCACCCTCTGCAGGATCATTACCCAGAAGCACATCCTCTGGCATGACCAGAGGATGTTCATCACTATCCCCTCCTCACCATACCCCATTCAACAAATCTAGCTTCTACCAGTTGCCCATTTTCAACAGTATAGGGGCATCTGTAGAGAATATTTCTGAGAGCCTCTCAGCCCCTGGCACTAGATACATAGTATTTGTTTGTTCCATTATTTCTTCCTACTGGACCTGAATATACTGCACACATGAAAGAAATACATGGCACCAAGAACGATTTTGCTATAGGAGGGACCCAAGAAGTGGAACTAAGACATGCATGCATAAGAGTCTCTTGCACATACACAACTTTTGCACACATTTCCTGTATAGAGTCCGAGAAGCAGGACCGTAGCCAGGAATATAGATTATAGGGGGCATTACCCCAAGGGATGACAAAAACATAAGAGAATTAAAGAACTGGCTCATGGGTAAAGTTGTTCATGGTCATTGGAAGCAGGTCAGCAGGAATTAATTTTTATTTTTTAATACAAAAATGCTTCTTAATGTGATTGAATTTAAGGAACATACAATGCATATTTTACTTTTTTGTTTTATTCTCTCCTGAAGATTTTTATGAAAATGTGTGCTATGTAAATGTCATTGGTGAAATATCCGTGTCAATATCCACAAAAAGAGGAAGAGGTAGGTGTATGTAGAAACACACCCCTCTTGAAAAACGTAAGGTTTTTAGGTCTCGCGACCTATCGATGTGCGCAAGCGCATCGAGCGTAGCGAGAATTCATGTGGCGAAAACATCTTCAAACCAAAGGGCTTTCAGCCCCGCGGTTTTCATGAAGTTCACGTGAACATGCACGCGCATCGCATGCAAGCCCAGCCTCTCCCGCCCCCATCCGGCATCAGGCTTCTCCTCCCCTAGCAGCACTCCTCCCACACCAGCAACTCCCCCCCTCCCACACCAGCACCTCCCCTTTCTCTCCACGCAATCACAGCCTCCCCCTCCCACACCAGCACCTCCCCCCTCCCACACCAGCACCTCCCCTCTCTTTCCACGCAATCACAGCCTCCCCCTCCCACACCAGCACCTCCCCCCTCCCACACCAGCACCTCCCCTCTCTCTCCACGCAATCACAGCCTCCCCCTCCCACACCAGCACCTCCCCTCTCTCTCCACGCAATCACAGCCATGCTGCACTGCCGAGCCTGGGCTTTTCCAGCTCTTCCCTCCCACTCTCTCACTCTCCCGCCCCAACCCGACTTGTTCTTGTTCTGAACTGCAGATGTACGAAGCGCCGAGCCAACTGCACAGAAAGAGCCAGTCTCTTTGAATAACAGTCAAAAAGAGCCACAAATGAAAAACCGATCCCTTGAGTCATCTGATCACGTGCAGACGAATGACTGCTTTGGTTTCAATGACCTCGCTTTTTTTTTTTGGTTCTTGTTTGTGCGTAAATATTTGAAACAAAACAATGAAGCAATGGGAAATGGGGGAGAATTCATGTGCTCCATCGGATAGTCAAACCACCGCTTTTTTCCGTGGCGTTTTCTTCGAGTGCACGTACAGGCACGCGCATTTGGCCCATACACTTTCATGGCCATCTGTTCCTGTTCCTAATGGCCCTCCCCCCTCCCCCAGCACAGAGCGCGCATCGCGGCCGCACAGCACATCAAAGGGCTTCTCCCAGCGTGTGCTGTGCGGCTTCTCCTCCCCTAATTATGTGGCCGGCCGTACTTGTGTTTCCTGGCAGCTTCCCGGCCGATCAACTTGTATCAGTTTGCTTACGTTACCATGGTTTAAGGCACACATAATTTCCTGTATCATGCCTTGCACTCCCTACCTTCTCGGGACATTCTTTGCACTTGTAATCATAGCAAACAAGGCTACTTTCGGATCAGCTATGGTCAGACAGCTATCTTCTTCGCTGTCCTTGTTTTCGACGTTTTATGTTCTCTTACTAAGCCTTACATCAGTGACGGCCCTTCGCTAGCCTTGCACACCAAATCCTGTGATGTCACTTATATCACAGTTGCTTGAACTACATTACCTACCCATGCCACCTGAATTTGGCACACATTTTATATTCTCTTGCTGGACATCTCATGCCGTATCGTTATTTTTACTCCTCAATTTCCACACCTGGCATTAGTTTCTTTTCATGCCTTGCACCATTTTGTCATGCTTTACTCTACTCATGCCTTGCAAGCCCTGAACCTATTATCTTCCCTACCCAATCTTTCCACCTGATATCTTCACATGCCATATATCTGTATTCTCCTCCTATGCATATGCACCCGTTATCGTCTCTCACATCAGGAAGGTTTTGTTTCCCATGCCTGCTCCTTGCATCAATCTCATGCTCTGCACCTGAAATGTGACATCAAAGGCTCTGTGCCACTTTCACCCACACAGCAACACTTACAGACACACAACGCCACTCACACCCACGCAATCCCACTATCATCCACGCAACACCACACTCAACCACGCAACGCCACTCACCCAAGCAACACCACTCACACACGCAACGCCACTCATCCACGCAACCCCACTCATACTCATCCACGCAACGCCACTCATCCACACAACGCCACTCACCCACGCAACGCCACTCACCCACGCAACGCCACTCACCCACGCAACGCCACTCACCCACGCAACGCCACTCACCCACGCAACGCCACTCACCCACGCAACGCCACTCACCCACGCAACGCCACTCACTCACCCACGCTACGCCACTCACCCACGCTACGCCACTCACCCACGCTACGCCACTCACCCACGCTACGCCACTCACCCACGCAACGCCACTCACACACGCAACGCCACTCACAAAACCAATAGCTCCAACTTTCCTACTGCGAGACCTATTGGCAACGCCAGTGCTTGTTTAAAATTGCATTCGCCCACTAGATAGTGGCATGCTTCATCGTAGGGCTGCTACAACATCCCTGTGCAGATCAATGCCTGGGATAGAGCAAAGGGAGGGGGGAGACAATACAAACATATGTGTTGGAATCCATGCAGTAAACTACATACAAACAGGCAATGATAGTCTAAGTGCAAAACTACCTCAGGAATCTCTTTAAAAAATCTTTAATCATGGGTTTTCTAGATAGGATTATACATTTTGAAATGCAGATGATCTAGGGGATAATTAGGAGCCCTTTGTCTCTCCTTACTGCTTCTATGTCAACATGTTTCGGCCACTTTAACCACCCAGTAAGGGTCGTCTAACCTTACTCAAGACTAGCGCTCTCGTTCTCTTAAGTCCCTTTTCAGGTAAATATCTGGAATTCCAAGGGATATATTTATTCGCGAAAACCTTTTCCATACAATGACCTTTCATTTTTTGTGTAAACACTCTCGGATGTTTCAAGTTTTATCGGTAAAGTCTCTCAAACTGAAGTGCAAGTGGGAGCATCCCCCTGTTGTCACACTTTCATCACATGCCTCATTTTCATGCCTCTCACCGCTTCAAACACCCGAAAGTGTCTAGCCAAAAAGTGACCAGCAAGGTCCTTGTATGCAAAACGTTTTTTGCATATCAATATTAACTTGATGTTTACTATGAAACACACCATACAATTCCACACCACACAATTAAGCAGCACATAATTCATAATGACCTAGCATAATTACACTGCCCATAATACCACTAATCACATCATAATTCAACTCTACACTCTAATCACTACCACATTAATACACCCCAAATAAAATAAATCTATACCATATAGCAACAATCCACATAAACACACTCCACAAATGCCACGTAATTCCAGTCAGCTTAATTTCAATCAGCGCCACACAATTTCACCCCACACAAATCAACTCCTCACGTTTCCATTCCACACCACATAATTCAATAAGACTCCACACAATACAAATCGACATCACAATTACATAATTCACCACAGCCTAGATGTATGACGGATATTTACATGCGCAAATGGGTTTTAGGCCCGTTTGCACATGCAAAAAACCTGTGGGCCTTTATACTATCCCTATTTTGCGGGTCGTAAACAATTTGCGACTTACAAAATATAGTTAAGCGACTCTCTAGTAGGAAGGGGCATTCCCTTCCTAATAGTGACTCCAAAAGCCATGTAGGAATGTTATGCGGTCGCAAAACACTCGCAGTTTACCACCCTTCTCAGAATCGTGGAAAGCACTCGCAAATGGGATGGAGTCTTAAGGGGACCTCTTCCCCTTTGAGAATGCATGCGCTAACATGTTTTTTACAGACAGACAGTGGTCCCACGGACCACTGCCTGCCCTTAAAAAATTAAAATGAAAGGTTACATTTTTTATTTTTTAAATGCATCCCGTTTTCCTTCAGGGAAAATGGGCTGCATTTAAAAAAAAAATAACTTTTTTTAAAAGCAGTCCCAGACATGGAGGTCTGCTGACCCCAGCAGGCCACCATCCCTGGGGGTGCTAGCCATTTCCAATGGGGTAGCAAATTGTGACAGCCTCATTAATATTTATGAAGCATGCAATTTGCGATCCCATTGGGAATCGCATACAGTGTCTCAGACACTGTTCTGTATTATTGGAAATTGCGAGTCGCAAATTGCAACTCTCAATTTAGTGCACTTTTTGAGTTCCAATTTCCAGTGGTCATGCATCTGGCCCTACATACATACAATCCACACCACTTGATTCCACATCAACAGCACACAACATAATCAAACTCGACTATATAACACTCCACAACACAAAATACCATAGCGCATAATTACTCTCATAACACACAATCCCACTCCACATTAATCCAATACTGTAAATATCACATAATTATAATTACAAAATTCCACTGCACATCCTCTACAAAAAACATAAGTAAAAAATATTTACGCCGGTAGCTCTAACTCTCGTTTTCTGAATCGTAACTCTACTCAAACTAAAAAACTTAAGTAAACATGCATTTACAACGCAACGGTCTCGCCTTTGCAAAAGTTAGAGATATTGGCATTGTTAATGACAAAATTTTTATTTATATGTTGGTTTTGAAAACAGATAAATAAATGGCATTGTCATTTACAATGCCAATAGCTTATTCTCTCGCAAATGCGAGACCTATTGCATTTGCAATGCAACAGGTCACGTATTTACGCGATTTTGAGCTTTTGACATTGCGAATGACAATGCGCACACACAGAGAGCCACAGCCACACACAGAGCCACACACATACACATATTGAAAATGCAATAGGTCTCTTCTTTAGTAAATTTAAGCAATTCTGTTTTTAATAAGGTGGGTTTTTAGTTTTGCTTTTATTACTGTTTTTTAAAGTTCCATGTATATAACTTGCATATGTGTGCATCTATGTATATGTAAGCATGCATTAATATTGTTGTTCATATAGATATGCAGATGTTTATATATGTATTTATATATACATATACGTATATATATATATATATATATATATATATATATATATATTCAGTGAAAAAAACATTGGTTATAGAACATATATAGTTAGGAATTTGCATTTACAAAACCTTATTTTACTCGCATAAAACCATTGAAATTCCATATATAGTTAGATGCGCTAACTATATATCACGCACCCGCAATCCACTGCTGATGATGTCACATATTACATCATTCATGACATGGTTAGTGACATCACTGATGACATCACTGATGACATCTCAAATGACATCACTGATGACAACATCCAGTGACTGTATGTTTCTGTAAAGTTAAAATGTGTCTTACATATTGAAGAATGAGTGGATGTATAAGTGTCTGGAAGAAGGATTTAGTAGGTGCATGACTGACTGTATGAGAGAATGATTAAATGTGTCTTAATGAGTGCATGGGTTAGTGACTAAACTATCTTAATTTGTGCATCATTATATCTGTTGTTCTACAAACTGCTGCATGTGTTGATCAGTAGCTATATGAATAACTGTATGGGTTATTGATTGGTTGTCCAAGTATTTGTATGGGACACTGAGTGTGTGTGTATGGGTAGCTGGGAGGTGTGTGACTCTGTACATAGATGTGTGAGTAGTTGATTCACTATATGTATGGGTTCAAAACTGCATGTGGAAACAGCTGTATGGGCGGATGACTGTGTGCATTAGTGTATTAGTGAGTGAATGGATATCTCAGTGCTACATGTCAAAGTAAGTACATATGTAAAACACAGTACATGTGAGAGTTGACATATATAAATAACTGTGCAGAAGAGCCAGTGAATGCGTGAGTGGCTGTATGGATCATTGTGAACTTGTTTCAGGGATTGTATAACAGAGTAAATATGTGTTAGTATATGTTTGAATAAGTAAGGTGTGTATAACTGTATAGTTGAGGAAATGGAAGTGTGATTGATTGTTTGCATGACTGACTAGGTGTGTGAGTAACTCCATGGATGAGTGACAGTCTGTGACTGTCTGTTTACACTGATTGTATCTAAGGTTATATTAGAGTCTGAAGAGGTTCATGGTATTATCACATGAATGATATCATCAGTGATGTGATCAGTAATGTCATTTGAGATGTCATCAGTGATGTCATCAGTGATGTCACTAACCATGTCATGAATGATGTAATATGTGACATCATCAGCAGTGGATTGCGGGTGCGCGATATATAGTTAGCGCATCTAACTATATATGGAATTTCAATGGTTTTATGCGAGTAAAATAAGGTTTTGTAAATGCAAATTCCTAACTATATATGTTCTATAACCAATGGTTTTTTCAGTGAATTTTCAAGGTTTTGTAAATGCAAATTCCTAACTATATATGGACTATAACCTATGGTTTTTTCTGTGAATTTCAATGGTTTTTTAATAGCAAATATCAAAAGCTGTCAAATGTCAAGTACGTGATAGGTAAAAACGTTTTCGTGTTTATGCACGCTGATGTGCTTTGAACGCTGCCCCCCCCCCCTCCCCTCTTTTCTCTTAGTAGTACTCTCTCTTTGCAGATAGTGAAGGGTAGTTAACGCAGACCTTTACCCCCGTTGTAATCCGTCGTACCTGCTTGTCTCTCCATTTGATTGATTGTTATCCAAGCATTTACTGTTTTAGAATTGGTTCTCTTTGGATCATTCTCTATTTACAAACAAGCACAAAGTCGCAATACTCTGTTTAGTCTTTGCAGATAGTGAAAAATCGTGTAAAAAAATAAAAGTAATCGAGCAAAATCAGTAGACCACTAATTGGATCTCTTTTTGACCTCGCTAAAATACAAACATTAGGAACAACCCTTCATGAGAAATACGAAAATAGTGAGATGAACTGAGCTCCACACCATGATGGCTGCAAGACAGCTCGACTCCGCCACCCACCCCGCCCAAAATAACAAACCCTATGCAAATATTATAAATATATACAACACACCAGCAAAGTAACAGGGTAAAACATTTTATTAAATAACTATTTTATACTTTTTGTTGCCCGATCCGGCTAGCTCAATCGATCGAGCATGAAACTCATGCACTGATAGCAAGCGTTGAGAGTTTGTAGAACGATGGCTTCAGATTTTCTACATACGGTGTGGTGGCGCGAACTGGGAGGGGGCGTTTGGATCCTGCCCCTTCCCCAAATAAGATTTTCATACGTGAGTGTTCGTTCATGCTTTTGGTCCCTGAGTTGCTTCGATGGCACTGCCTTACACAAATGGCATAAGTCCTGGATGTTGAGTGCCATACTTCAGAGTTCTAAGCAGCGCTTGTAACACTGTCTAAACCTTATTTGCACCTGCTGCAGCTTCACTATTCAAAGTAAGTGGGGTCCGTTTGTGGACCTGACTGCATTGGAAAACAATGTGATACGGTGCCTCCCTAAACCGCTTGACGGAGGCCCCCGAGGGGCGGTGAGATGGCGCGGACTGGGAGGGGGCGCTTGGCTCCTGCCCCCTCCCCAAGTCGTGTTGCCCTGGTGTGGCCTGAGATCGCCCCCGACATAGGCGGCCGGCTCCCGGGGTCCGGCGGAATTTTTTGCCTTTTGATGACTCTTCCATTCTGGACCTTGTCCCACAATCCGTTTGACCTGAAGACACGCTGTAGTGGGGCGCCCCTTTACCGTTTTAGTTGCCATTCCGCCCGCTTTTGCTACTCTGTGCCTCTTCCGCCATTCAGCTGTTTACCGCCCGCTCTTGCGACTACAGCGTCTCGCTCACCATGTAGTTGAGTTGCTCCCGCTCTTGCGATTTAACAGAACTTTTTGGACTGCTGAAAGCGGTTGTATTCCGACCGCTGGTTGGTGGAGACATTTTGACTATATTCTGGACCTGCGTTGTCGCGTAATGCGTCATATGACGCGCCGCGTTAGCGCACCCGGAAGTGCTCCGGTGCGCAAGGCGCAGCTTCCCGGAAACGATCCAGAGCGCGCCGCGCAGCGCGTAACGTAAGCATAACAGGTCATGTGACTTGTTAATTAAAACATTTTTTTTCCCAAACGATGAAAGCCCCACCTTGTTTCTGGATGTTTCAGACTGAAGCTGGCGTCACCATGAGAGCACCACCATCTCGTAGCTCCGTCGTGGCCATTCCGCAAGCAATCATGGCAGCCGCTCCCCACCGGAAGCCTGCGGGAGTCGAGGGCCCCCAAGACTTTTGTAGAATCTTCAAGGCTGAGGGGACGCTTTCGAGAATGGGACCCAAGCCCTGGCAGACAAGCGTCCGAGTTCCAAGGTGTCCCAGGGCCATTTTACTGGACCAGGCCCAAATCCGAAGAGCCGGCCGCCATTTTAAGAGTCCTGTGGCAGCCGCCTATCGCTGCACCGCAAGAGTGGGAGCAACTCAACTACATGGTGAGCGAGACCCTGTAGCCGTAAGAGCGGGCGGTAAACAGCTGAATGGCGGAAAAGGCACAGTGTAGCAAAAGCGGGCGGAATGGCAACTGAAACGATAAAGGGGCGCCCCACTACAGCAGACGAGCCTCCGCCATGTGCTTCAAAACTGAATACGTATCTCGTGATATCAAGGTTGGGCAACCAGTACACAACAAGCAGTTACGAGTCCCATTTACACCGGCGCCATTTTGGGCGCGGCCGGGCAGGTCCAGGATCTAGTCAAACATAACAAATGAGGCTGACGTCTCTGAAGCAGTTGACGCACAGCAGGACATAGCAAATAAACATGAAGTCTCTAAAGCTGTTAACTCACTGCAGGACAAAACAAGTGAACCTGAAACCTCTGGAATAATTGTCGCTCAAAAGAACAACACACAAAACTCTGTAGAGCCTGAAGAAAGAAAAACAGAAGGGCACTGTAGTTTCAGACACACTTAACACTAATGACTTAACAAAGATATCGTCTGTTTATGAAGCAGTTATCATGTTCACAGAATTGACAAAGAAGTGTGCAGACACCAATGCTATTAAGAAACACAAGGAAATCCCTAACGCATCAGCATTCTCGGAAGAGGTTGACACAGATAACATCTTAAGGAACAAAGAAAGACAAAATAAGGATGAGGAAGTTATCACTTTAGTTTTTTCATCAGCTAGCGACAGCAAGAAACATATTGTAATGAAGATTAGAGAGGCTACGGATGGATGAATAAATTATCAAAAGAAATGGCGACTCCTCCCTTTAGCAAATTAGCTAAATCTTTGCGTAATTTGGACATTAAAGTTATATTATTGTTGTTGTTGTTGTTATCGTTATAGTTCTGGTTAATTTCCATTCAGAGTGTCCTACACAGCACCACTCTAGGTAAACACTACTTTATGTAAAACCTGGGACATAGCACTCATTGAATCTATAGTTGGTCACCATGGGGTTTAAAGAAGGGATGGTTCTTCACCTGGGTGCCTTCCACAACTCAGCACGTTGTGCTGCCTTGGGACTATTCGCACAAAAGACAGCTTCTGACCATTGTTGTTTTTTTTTGTCAAAAAATGTTTAAATATATTTACAGTTTTTGTTGCGTTCGTTATATTTAAAAGTTAATAAAGTTTTATAATCCTACTTTCTTGGAGTACTATATTTTTTTTAAAAATCGGGTGAATGGGGCCTTGAATCGGGTTATTGTCATGTGTGGGCTTTGCAAGTGTACTGCTACAGGATCGGACATTTCAAACTCAAATGCACGTTCTTTTTCTTACCTTTCCGAAGCATGGAGCGCAATAGCAGGCAGAGAAAGGGTGATGCACGTGTTGAACACTGCCTGGCCTGGCAAGTTGCTGGCAGTGCCCCCCCTCCCCGCCCGCTCCTGAAAGAGGGCACACACACACCGCCGCCCCGAGTACTTCACAAATCTTTAAAAGACCATGCGCTTGTTCATGAGGCTTAAATGGTTTATCACCCCTTCTAGAACCCCTGCATCGACCCTCTGACGTTTCCTGGAAGAATTAGCACGTAACACAATACCAAGCCCTGTCAGCTGAAACCCCCGAGGAATCGTGGGGCATATTATCAAGGGGGTTTATTTCCGCTTTTTTAGCTTTAAAAGCCAAGAAAGCGGAGATAAAATTATCTCCCTATTACCAAGCTGTCGCTAACACCAGTTAGTGACAGCTAAAAGGAGATAGCGACCATCTTGGGCCCCGCTTTGCATGTCAGTGATATTTATCACTAATGACATGCAAAGTGGGCGTGCCAAGATGTTAGCGACTGGAAACAGTCCCTAACATCGCTATCTCCTATTACCAACTTTTGGAGATATTCGCGCTTAGCGCGAATATATCTCCAAAAGCTAACACCTGCCCTGAGCAGTTTTTAGCCATGTTATCCAATGGGAGGTGGATAACATGGCTAAGAGCATTTGCTGGATAATGCATGAATATCGCTGACTTTTCAGCGATATTCATGCATTGCGGCCGTTTTTTATCGCATTTGCGATAAACCTTGCTAATAGCAAGGTTTATCTGCGATAAAATTCGCCGATGTGCGGCGATAATTTTTGTCTCTAAACAAGTTAGAGACAAAAATTATCGCTAGTTGTTGGTAATATGCCCCCGGGTTTTTGCTTGCAGGAATCGGGAGGTGGGAGACTAGCACTGAAATCAGTAGTCGCACACCTGAATCGGGAGGATTGGTATGTCTGGATTCTCTACAGCTGGGGCCATAAACTACATCCGCAGGGCTAGGTGATAGCCTGGGTCAGGCCTGGACAATCGGACACAGAGGAAGAGGAGTGTCAGAGGGTGCGGTAGTGAATAGGGTGAAAGGGAGGTGTCGGGCGGGCACAGGGTGTGATTCTCAGGGAAGAACAGCGCAGATGGGGGGAAGTATATGGCCCATGCATGAGAGAGAGAGCGGGGGTGACCAGTGCGTGGGGGAGATGCTTGCGAGGGTGGGGAGCCGTGCTGAGAATCGACGGCGTGCAGAGAGTGGGTCTGGTCAAGGCATCTAAAATGGCTGCCGTGCACGGCAAAATTGTGGCATTGGACAAAAAGGCAAGATGGCGCAGACAATGTTTATCAATAAGGATTCATTTATAACAAAATATTTACTCGCAGTGACAAAATGGTGGTCAACACTTCCTGATTTCCATCGAATCGAACGTTAACAGACGTCACGCAGCAAAAAAAAAAAAAGCTCACGCACAGCCGCTGGAAAACATGTATCAACATATATGAGCCTCCTCAGCCACCCTCAGAAAACATAAGGGATCAGGATACGTCTCCCGCACCCCCTTATACCTAGTAATTTAATTAAAACGAAACACAAAATGGCGAATTCCCGTTTCGCTACCAGTTTGCGGCCCAGTTCGCGGCCCGGGAAGCGCTTCTACCGTGAAAAATAAATTTTTTTTTATTTTCCCCACGGGACCCTTTAATAACCCCAACATCATTCCTAGGGGGTCAAGAGGGGTATACCTTGCCCCCTTTCATTAAATTCCCCCTTCGTTTTTCACCTCTTCTTCTCTCTCGATCCTACCGAGAGATAAGATGGCGGCCGCTCCGGACTGTTTAGAATGTTGACAGACACCGGAGAGCCAATCAGCTTCGCATCGCAAAGTTCCGTTTAGCGAAAAGTAAGCGGACCGGAGCGCAGCCCGGAGCGCTGTTACAGATATATATCTTGTTTTGAACGTTAATTTCTCAAAAACCACTGGAGCACATATATTGAGACCTAGCAAAGGCACATCGGGCTAACAGTCCCTACAATTTTGCCAAGTTTCGTGCAAATCCATTCAGCCGTTCGAGCTAAAAGTGAGGCCAAAGGCCCTATGGAAAAATGAATGGGAAAAACGTGTTTTGGGACCCCCCTTTTTTCTCTGCCCCCCCTTGATGAAACCCCCCCTAATTTTCAGGGGCTGCTCAGAAACAAAATGTGCCATTTTCCTGACAATTTCAGCCGATTCAGTCCACAAACGCCAAAGATATTAGACATAGAATTTTCAAAAGTTCCATAGACAAATAATCCTAACTATATATACCTACTGGCGACACGCCAGTAGGTAATATATATATATATATATAATGTCCATGAAAGTTTGAAAAACACTAATAAAGCTAAAAAGCCACCTGATTACAAACAGATTCGCTTTATGTGTAATAAAGATGAGACCTATGGCATTTTGTTCACTAGTGCCTTTAGGCAAAGAGTAAAGGGTTGGAGTAAGGTAAGACTGTTTTTGAGATTGAGTAGTATAGGGTGATTAGAGAGTGAGTAGTAGAGAATGAGTAGTAGAGAGTGATTAGAGTACTACAGAGTAGGGGTGGGCGGAATTTGCTGAATCGTGTTACGCAAATCTCCGCGAAACTGTAAAAAATCTCTGCGAACACGCATAAATTCCGCGAACACGCGGAATTGCTTGTTCTCGATGCTTTGTTACTGTTCGCGATGCTTTACCGTTCGCAATTGCTGTTTGCGTGCTCTGGGAGAAATATCTTGCGAGCACGCATTTGAGAATGCGAACAAGCAAAAAATTCGCGGAAGTCGCGGAATGCAAATTTTTGGGCAATTTCGCGTTCTCCGCGGAACGCGAAATTACCCAAATTCCGTGAGCGGAACAGAATTTACCGCCCAGGCCTACTAGAGAGTAATAGAGAGTGAGTAGTAGAGAGTTAGAAGTGTGATTAGTACAGTGAGTAGTAGAGCGTGAGCAGTAGAGAGTAATAGTAGTGAGTAGTAGTTAGTAGAGAGTGAGTAGTAGACTAATAGAGAGTAGAGTAGTAGAGAGTAGAGTAGCAGTGAGTTGTAGGCAGTAATAGAGAGTGAATAGTATAGAGTATTATAGAGTGCGTAGGCGATAGTGCGTAGTAGAGATTGAGTAGTAGAGAGTAGAGTGAGTAGTAGATATTAGATTTAGAGCGAGTAGGAGAGAAGTATAGATTGAGTAGAGATTAGAGAGCAGTAGTTGGTGAGTACTAGAGAGTACTAGAGTTTAGTAGACAGTAGTAGATAGTAGTAGATAGTGGAGAGAGTAATAGAGTTGCCAGTAGAGTGAGTAGTAGATAGTAGAGAGTAGTTAGTGTATAGTAGAGAGTGAGTAGTAAGGGAGTCAATAGAGAGTACAAGAGAGTAGTAGAGAGTGAGTAGAGGAGTAGAGAGTGAGTAGCAGAAAGGAGTAGTAGTGAGTGAGTAGTAGAGTAGTAGTGAGTAGTAGAGTGAGTACTATAGAGTAATAGTGATTAATAGAGTGAGTAGTAGAGAGTACGAGTGAGTAGTAAAGAGTGACTAGTAAAGAGTGTGAGAGTAGAGTGTGAGAGGAAGAGTGTACTAGAGTGAGTATAGTTAGTAGTAGTCAGACCCTCATGCCGCCTCGGTCCTCGCTTCTCCTCCAAGCCACTGTACATAATGCCACTGCACTCTATTCTGCTGCACGTCACTCTAGTCTATCCCACACCACTCTGTTGTACAACATGCACATAAGGACATTGCTACAGATGGAGTTCGAGAGTGTGTGCAGTAGAGTGTGTGTGTAGTAGAGTAGTAGAGTGTGTGTGTGTAGTAGAGTAGTAGAGTGTGTGTGTAGTAGAGTGTGTGTAGAAGAGGACTCCACTCACCTCTGTTTAAGCTTCTGCAGGTCATCGGTCAGGTTGTCCCGCTCCCCCTCCACGCGAGAGGTTGGTCACCATGTCCACCTGCCGCCTCAACTCGCGCATCTTCTCCTCAGTAGATCTTGCTGATGCGGGTGGGCTCCTTGCCCTTGAGCCGGTTGACCAAGACCTGGTTCTGCTGCTCCAGGAAGCGCATCTTCTTGATGTAATTGGTGAAGCGGTTATTGAGTACAAACAACCAAGCGACAAAAGGTACTGCCTAGATTTCACAATCACACGGGCTCAAACCAGAGTCCCAAAATTATCTCTAGTTGACCAAAACATACTAATTATGCCATAAAGCCACAAGAAATTTTAGGAAAAAATATTCATTTTTATGATTTTCATGATTTCAGTAAAATGATACATAGAATAGTTTAACATACAAAATACATATACAAAGTGTGAGAAGTTGGCCTTATATATGATGTTTCCAATTCTGGAACCACCTTGTATCAGTCCAAACAATCCCTTATGGTGTCTGGTTGTAAGTCAACCTTATAGAAAAGCTATCCTAGGGGTAGCATGGACTAAGCAGCCTGAAAGGCTAAACTCAAGAGTTCGTGTTAAGCGAGCTGTTTTACCAATCACAATCCTGTAATATCAAATGAAAGGACACCACACAAGTGTATATATATTATAAAAATGTGTTTATTACTAAAATAATCCCCAGTACTCTTTATGAGCAAAGGGGCACAAGCGTTAAATCAAAAGCACAGTATAACATATGAAAGTTGCACAATTATGGATGAGGGCGGGTGGTCACTCAAACCATATATTAAGAAAGTGGTATAAGAGATACCAATCGAACAGTGGTTAGGCCTAGGGCCTAGGGTATCGCTGGGAGCAGTCGGGACAAGCAATGCTGAAGTCGGGGAAAAGCCCGCGGGATTCGGGTGCAGCGCTTAAAGCACACGCATGCACCAATGCAAAGTCAATGGTGCGTAAAAGTTACACAGTTAGAGTTTAAGGATACTTCCGCTTAACCTAGAAGGATAAAACTTTAGACACAGACCCTAGAGGTGTGTACCAGTGTGGGAACACCGGTGTTGCTGAGTTACCTCACCCACAGGAAGCGGGTGCATAGGGTCGAAGTGGCGTTGGGTTTCGTCACGCAGGTTGTTGGTGCTTGAAGCTGAGATGCTGCAGGCGATGTGAAGGAGACGTGTCCAGTGTGATCCAAGGGTGTATCCGAGTCGTAAAGTACCTGAAAGCAGAGGGGACAGAGTCTGGGTCACTCAGCAGTGACCATGGTGGAACCAGGACGGAACCAGGCAATGTCGGGCGCAATCAGGTGGTTGTCGAGGAGCTTCTCTCCGCTGCCACGTGGGCTCTGGGGCATCTGCGACGTCCAGGAGCGGGTCACGAGCTATCCCACGAAGGCTCTCCCCGTCGGCGCTGTCGGCTTCAAGATCGGAGCAAACACTTGGCAAGAGCAATCCCCGCAGGACTGGAAGATTGCTTATCACTCGGACCAGGAGGGTCAGAGCGGGTGCTCCTTTTCAGAGGAGCGGGTGCAAGTCTGGAGCAACCAGAATCACAAGTCGTATTTCAAGTTTCGTCGGCACAGGGGCCACAAGCCAGCGGGCAAGTGACCGGGCCAACACGTTGAGCCAAAAGAAGCAGAAGGGCCCCACGCAGCACTCGTCGATTGTAGAGGGGTGAGCTTCGGTGCAAAAGTGGCTCAGGGCTGGGGCTTCTCAAACCCTGGTGTACAGCTTCGAGGGTCACTCGTGGGCTGCACGGTCAGCGTCTCGTGGTCTTTTCAAGATGGCGTGCCCCACGCTTCCGGTCGCCTCCACGGGTCTCCGCTCTGCAGGGACTGTGGATTGGGCTGGCAGAAGGCAGGCAAGCTTGATCTCGTTGATCTCTGTCGCTCGAGTTCCGGCAGGAACTGCAACAAAGCAGACGTCAAGGTGCTGGATGGTGCCTGTTTGCACAGGGGGGTCACTCCTTGACCACAAGGGAGATTCTTCAGTCTTCTACGTCGAGTAGGATGTCGAAGGGTCCAGAGTTTTGTTTCAAATGTTTAATCAGGATAATCTGAGTGCGTTGGCACTGCTCCCATTCTTATACCAATCTAGGGGGCTGGATTACCTGCTAGGTCCCCTCCTATGGGTGGGACCCAGGAAGGGGGTGGATACACCCCTTTCCCTTTGATCCAGGCCGCGCTGGGACTGGGGCTGGTGTGCCCCAGAACTGGTTTGGCCGGATTATGCAAGGGGAAGCCTTGTGCTCCCCAGGCAGTGTCTGGTTTCTTTCAAACCTCCCTGCTACAATCCACTATCTCCTGTCTGGGGTGGTGTAACACCTCCCTGCGACAGGAAAGCCTTTGTCCAAGCCTCCTCTGCTGAGCTTCGGTCAGCAGCAGGAGGTCAGACTTGTGTCTGTGGCAGAAGCATCCATTTTGTGGATCTGAGGCTCTTTTAAAAATCAACCGCGTTTCAGTAAAGTAACATGTCTTCTCCCTCTAGAGGGGTGGAATGCTATCCCCGTCGACAGGACTGTCGAGGGGATAGTATTCCAAATCGTATGACACCTAGGGTACATGGAGTCCATTTTACAGAGAGAGCAGATAGCCTGGGGCCCTGATTAGCAGGGAACCGGGCCAACTAAGTCGAAAACCAGCTAAACACAAGGCAAAAAATCTGGGGTAACCATAGTCCGGTAGCCACCTTCCTACACAAAGCTTTCAGAAGAAAACACAGAAGTGTCCCATACATCACTTCAAGCATGCGTGTGATTGTGAAATCTAGGCAGTAGCTTTTCTCGCTTGGTTGTTTGTAGTTTAGTCGCCTGTGCTGCTGCCTAGCATCAGATTTCAGGGGTCCCCATTTGAAGCGGTTATTGAGGTCCTACAGCTCCACCTTCTCGTTGGTCCTGGTCTGCAGGAACTCCTGGTTCATGGCGTCGGCCAGGTTGAAGTCCAGCACATCAGTGGTAGGCGGGCCGCCCGGCTGGCCCAGAAGCTGGAATATGAAGGGGCAGCTGAGCTCCTGGACACCTTGTAGGTCCTGGAGGACAGGCTGCTGGTGGAGCTCCCCTTCGAGCCCAGGGAGACACAGCTCCAGCACCCCCCTCTCATTCCGATGCCCGAGCTTACAGTAACCTCACAACAGCTGAAGGGCTTTTTTGGGATACGAGGACGTTAATGGACAGACACGCAGTGGGAAGGGGGGGAGAGCACGATTTGGCCAAAGCCAACCAGGATCTCCCACTGCTCTGTGGGGTCTGGGAGCAGCCCTGCAGCCCAAGAGGCTTGTAGGGGCATGTGGAGAACGCCAGCAATGGCACAGAGATTTACCAACAGGGAGGGATCTCGGAAGCCTGGGAGGGATGGGGCAAAGCCTGGCACCTGTCTGACAGGCAGCTCATTCGGGCCCCATCCATACCGGCCTGCATACGTCGCAGCTGTGACCTGTGTTTGATCAGAGAGTAGAGACAGGCTCTTCCCTCCACCCAGCCAGGCTTCCAGAGGTGTCCTCGAGTAGCTCGTCCTGCCCCAGCCCTGCTGGCTGGCCACAAGCCCATGGCTACCTCTATAAAGAGAAAAGAGCCTCACCCATAGGCTAAAAGTGTTCTGGATTCTCAGAATAAAAAGCGTCTGGATACCCTATCGAGTGCTTAGCTGCGCTATATAAATAAAGCTCGATAGATTGATTGGATCACGCGTCCAAGAAACTGCTGAAAATCACGATTGAAAATGAAAGTTAACTTCTGTGAAGAGCAGGATGCTTGAATCTAGAATGGACCAGTGCCGGGGGCAGCAACTCCCTCTCTAGGAGCCCCCGGGCTTCTATGCCCGAGGCTCAGAAGTATCTCGTGTTCTGTCTCCCATGCGACTCCCGAGGGTGTTGTTACTCTGTGCTGCGATGAGGTGCATACATTAACATACAGCAGACGCATTAACCCGTCAAGCTATCTTGATGATATCATATCCAGTGACCTACATTCCCCACACTTATCGCAAGCAGAAGATTTACCCCACAGTTCGGATCGAATCTAGTAACCTACATGTATTTGACCCGGTGACCTACAGTTTCAACACAGGTGCATTCACCCGCTGCACTATCTTCACGGTCTGAGGAACTTTGCTTTTAACCCCCCACCCCCAAGGAGTCAAGAGAAGCGGAGACAGAAGAGGGCCCGATAAAGACGGGCGCATTCCGGAGTGGATCGGATTAGCGCAGCAGAAGAACTCACTCCGGCCACGTGGTGTGAGTGTGAATCGGGGGCACAAGAGATAGTGAAACACAGAACACGAGAAGAAAAGTAGGAACTGAGTGGGAACCAGCAGAAAAGTTCCATGAGACGAGAGTGTGAAGCAGGGCTACAAGAGGACGACTAGAGACAGAGTGTGCAGACATCATTAAGCGTGTACCTTCAAAGCATTTCTGGTATAGTGGACAAACCTTTTTTTTTTTTTTTTTAATCAATGTCGCCGCATTGCAGGTCGCATGAAAGACATCTCTGTTGCCTCGTTCGGGGAGGTTAACCTGGGTAGAGAGTTCTGGTGCCTTTAAAGGCATGGGTCGCAGCTGAATAACAAGCGCTGGCTATGACGTATCCTTTTCTCTTTGAGCCGTCCCACTTGGACGGACTCGGCCAGACTTCCTGCTGGCGTAAAAGGTTTCTTATCATCTTTATGGGCGAAACAGATAGCCCCATAAAGAATATAAGAAACCTTTTACGCCAGCAGTAAGTCAAGGAGCCCTGTCTGAAAAGGACGGGGCTAAAAGAGAAAGAACTTCACTAGGACCTCTTCTCCAATGGCTGACCACCATTTTGCATGACCGGTGACGCCAACCAATGGAGAAGAGGGGCGGGGCTTAACCCTCGCTAGTGAAGTACACTCTAAAACATAAAATATTGCGAGCTCGACTGCGCATGTGTGCAGTACGCCATGAGAGACCTAAAACATTGTCATTTAAAATGCCAAATAGCTTTAACTTTCACAAATGCGAGACCGATTGCATTGCAAATGCTTGTTACTAACTGCTGCTCAGTTTAACCTGGAAAATCGTGTTTTCTTTCCTCTCTCTCTTACTGCAGTTAGAGGATCTTGTAAATTGAGCTGTCTGACAATCATTGTGAAACAAAAGGCTATCAGTTTGTTTTCTAACACAACATTCTAAAAGCTTGTAAACATTTCAAAATATATTACTAATTACAAAACACAGATTTAAATAGGAGCAAAACAAATAAGAACACTTTACTTGGTGATGTGCCAATGTTAAATATTTGCATAAACTCAACTTCCAAACATTATTTGTACACTATGTAGTTTTATCTGCAAAACTGCATGTCAGTAGGAAATTTGGTGGGCATTTCAAAGGAAAATATGCTGACTGCAAATGGCAGTGTGCTACCACTTCATGCTTTACTCATATATTTATTAAACATGAGTTTTTAAACATGAACTGAGAAACATTCCTGCCCCACCTTGATGAAATGCTGTTAATGAACTAAGAGGCAAGTCAGGGGTCATGTGTATCCGATCTGTGGCTAGATTTGTATTGCATATGGAGCAAATGTTTAGTCTATTAAATCAAAGAAGAGTTTTTTGTCCAGCTGACATGCTAAACTCATATTTGAGTGCTCACAAATGTGATAATGAAGAAAATTGTGACTCCGTGAATTAAAAATATTTGCCCAGGATCACATAATTTAAGACCAGTTCATGGATCAAGACCATTACATCCAGGTCGGGTAGATTATTCAAGTCACTAGATCTGCAGGTCTGGTAACATTATTCTGATTTTTTCAAGGCCTGGTAGAGCATAATATGTTACACTGCCTGCCTTCAGTGCCTCAGCTGGAATGTTGTCAGGTCCTACAGCCTTCCCATTTCGCACGTGTTTGATGTGTTGCCTTATTTCTTTCTCGGTCTACTCTAGTGGACTGGCAAGTCCGTGTGAAATTGCTGTATGTAGGATGGAGAGTGCAGCAAAGGATTATTCTGCAATTTTTGAAAGCACTTCACCCATCTTCAGTTTTGGCCTCCTTTACCCATGATTGTCTTCCCAAGTTTTTCTTTAACGGGTTTTCCTGGTTTGCTGTATCTGCTGGAGAGTTTTCTTGTTATGTCGTAGAGTTCTTTCATGTTTCCATGGCTTGCTCCTTCCTGTGTTTCTGTGGCAAAACCATCCACAAATCTTCACTTGTCTACTCTTAAGCTTCTTTTTTCTTCCTTGTTGGTTTCGGTGTATTCGCCTCGAGCTTTTGCTTTCTCTGCTCTTGTTCGGCTGCTGTTGACTGCAGTTTTCTTTTCCTTTCACTCTTGGATTTTGAGGTGATCCTCTGTGGATATCTATTCTTGATGATAGTTTTTTGTGGGAACCAGTACTACCGGGCAGATTGACATCACTGTTTGTTTGATCTCCTCCCACTGACTTTCTACTGGGTCTCTGTCATCCTCTAGTTCTTGCAGGACTTCAAACATGTTACTGAGGGTGACTGAGTATTCCCTCTGTTTCTGTGCCATTACATCGCTGGGGTTAGTTTGCCGGTTCCATCCATGCTTTCTTCAGCTTTAGCCTGGCCATGACAAGGTGATGGTTTGACGCCACGTCCAGCCTTCTCATTACTCTCACATCCTGCAGGGACCTCTGGACCTTCATGGCATTTCAGACGTGGCCGATCTGATTCTCTGATGAATGGTATGGTGATACCCATGTTGCCTTGCTTGTTCTTTTGTGTGGGAATACACTACCATCTATCACCAGAATTTTCAGGGCTCAGAGATCTGTGAGCCTTTCATCGTTCTTGTTCATGTCGCCAAGGCAATGGTTGCCCAGGACTACTTCGTACCCAGTGTTGTCGCTTCCAATCAGTATGGTGATATCTCTCTCAAGACATTTCCTCAGGATGTACTGAAGTCTGTTGTAAACATTTTATTTTCTATCTTTTTTTGCTGTCATATGTAGGTGCATAGCACTGGGTAACATTCATGTTGATCCTCTTTTCCTTTTTTAGGTTTCATCTGGGGCCGGAGCTCCTAGCTCCGCCCAGGAGAAATCTATTGTCCCTACAGTGTGGGGCTTAGTCCCGCCCTCTGTTCCATTGGCTAGCTCCATAAATGGAGGCTAGCCATTGGAACAGAGATCTGTCCGTCAAGGCCGGACCAGATTTGTGGGCGTTCCCGAGATTTTTTCCCTCTCCACCCTTTTTGCATCGTCATCGGGCGTTTTTTTTTTTTTTGGTGTTTGTTTTCGTCATTTCATGCCGACCACGGCCGCCGGAAGAAGTCCAGGTGAGTGCGTTCCTTTCCCGCCCCCCCCTCCCACTGTCCGTGTCTTTCCCGCCCCCCCCTCCCGCTGTCCGTTCCTTTCTCCCCCCCCCTCCCGCTGTCCGTTCCTTTCCCGCCCCTTCCCGCTGTCCGTGTGCCTGCCCGCCACGTTTCTGCTGTTTGTTTCACTAAGGCCAATGCATGCTGAACACTTCCTCTTTCATCAAGCTCAGTGCGGGGTCAACGCTTAGTGTGCACTCAAAGCAGTGTGTGTGTCCCAGCGCCGCACTTGTTGATGAGAATCGCCAAAGAATTAAATAAAACTCTCCTGACACTGGACCTGCATTGCCGTAGAAACCGCCTTTCCCTTTACGATGCGGCTTTCCCTTTACGAAGTAACGTGTGATTTTCGGACTGTGTGGGCGTGTGCATGAGCAGTATGTTTACTTCCTAATGAGGGCTGTGTGCCGGTACACTGGACCTGCATTGCCGTAGAAACCGGCTTTCCCTTTACGATGCAGCTTTCCCTTTACGAAGTAACGTGTGATTTTCGGACTGTGTGGGCGTGTGCATGAGCAGTATGTTTACTTCCTAATGAGGGCTGTGTGCCGGTACACTGGACCTGCATTGCCGTAGAAACCGGCTTTCCCTTTACGATGCGGCTTTCCCTTTACGAAGTAACGTGTGATTTTCGGACTGTGTGGGCGTGTGCATGAGCAGTATGTTTACTTCCTAATGAGGGCTGTGTGCCTGTACACTGGACCTGCATTGCCGTAGAAACCGGCTTTCCCTTTACGATGCGGCTTTCCCTTTACGAAGTAACGTGTGATTTTCAGACTGTGTGGGCGTGTGCATGAGCAGTATGTTTACTTCCTAATGAGGGCTGTGTGCCTGTGTCTGTATCTGTGTGGGAGTGACGTGAGCAGTTCTGTTAGTACTTGTTACTAAAGGCATGCGGAGTCGGTTCTGGACGTTATAGATGCCCCATCCGTCCACTCATCTCTCGAAAGATATCAGGCACACCACCATCCCTTCATACTACACTGGAGTATATGGCAAGTACTTTTTTTTTATAAACCGCGCAAACTCAACCTATCATGAGCACCAGTTACATTACAGGAGGACACATTCATTTTTGGTAGGCACGGGGAATTAAAGAGTTGCCCAGATTCACAGGATGGTGAGCCAGCACCAAGAGTCCAAACTAGTTCCCAGCTCCAAAGTGGGCAGCTCTGGCCTAAGTCACCCCTTGAATATATAATGTGTTCCTTGTGTTTGTGATATGCTAATTGAACACCAGTACACTTTGTAAACAAAACATGCAGTTGTTCGCATAGGGCCGGGCATATTTTAGTGGGGACGAGTTTATGATGCGTTTAAAGTGTCTGGGCGCTCAGCTTACGTTTACTGCTCATTGGCCACTTTGGCTGCCCGTTCCTCTGAAGGAATGTGCACCGTAATAAATCCATTAATGCAAATGCTGCGTGTGAATGCCTGTCACTAGCATCAAATTGGACAGAAGCTTAAGAGGCGCTTTAGGTGTAAATACTGCAGTGTTGTGTTTGGTATAGGATTTAAGATGCAATATTAATTTTTTTTGTTTAAATCTTGTACAGATATTGTATTGTTTGCTAAGAGCTGATTTTCGATAATAATGTTTTGAATAAACACAACCTGTGTGATGAATCCAAATTAGAGATATTCAGTATTGTCAGTGACTCAGCTGAGTTGGAGGGTGCGGGATCCAAATTGGGTGTCTCCCTGGCCCAAGCAATACAGAAAGTGTTACTGATTCTTACTCAACTAGCTGGCTAACAGACCTGTTGAAATGCAATCATCTTATCCCCAAACATCAGCTGATCAATTTTTGAAAATAGCCATATGTTGCTATCAAATACACATTTTCTTTTTGAGAAGAGCAAACAAAATGACTAAAGCTTAAGAAAAAATAAAATAAAATAAAACCTGTTTTGCCACAAATCTTTTCATTTTTCGTAAATACACTTTTGACAATGGCAATGTAAATGACAATGCCATTTATTTATCTGTTTTCAAAACCAACACATAAATACAAATTTTGTCATTTACAATGCCAATAGCTCTAACTTTTCCAAAGGCGAAACCATTGCATTGTAAATGCTTGTTGAAGAAGGTCACTGATTATACTGGGACCATGGGCTTTCTGTCAAATCAAGGCTCTGTTGGCCTCGGCGTTTCGCATCATTGCTACTCCCCAGTATGTTGAGTGTTCTTTCTCGTGCACAGAATTCAGCCTCATCGCTCCTGAAGCCATTCTTTTCTCTCCAGACTGTCCGTCTAGTCTCTCTGATGCCAAGCAGGGCAATGTTGTATTTCTTTTTCTCCGCTTCCACCTGGGCTGTCTTGCCTGCTCGGGCGTTGTCCTCATGTTCCATGTCCCAATTGTGATGGTCTTAGTCGAAAGCAGGTGAATCAGCTTTGTGGCTTCCAAGGATCTCTGGCTTTCACCACAATGCATCATAGCTCTCCGTGAGGAGATTGCTCTCCCTCAAAGCAGGGATATCATTTGGTCTTTGGTTGATGTTTCTGTAGCTAGGATGTTTCTTCATAGTAGGTTAGCTAGATCCACGCATAACCCTCGTCCTTTCACAGATGGACCTGGAACCGCCCATAGCAGAGTTTGTCCCGATAACGCCCGCCACATTTAGTACTTGATGGGGTGCAAATGTCAATGAGCATCGTTTCAGACTAAACATATTAATTGCACAATATTACAGTTGAGATTTAACCTTGATGTTAACCCCTTCCACACTCATGACGAGCTGGGCTCGTCATGGCGTAGCCTCCTCGCACGCTGATGCCGAGCCCAGCTCGTCATGTAAAGTGCGATTCCCAAAATCCCAGCATGCGAGCAAAATAACGCTAGCGCGCATGAGGTTAATCTGATACCTTAGTTGCAGTAGAACCTTTTGCCAAGCTTTATTTTAAACATGCCTGAGTGACTTTTTTTCTAATCGCACATACCACCCACTTAAGCACTGTGCCGTCATTCTGTCTCACGGTTTACAACACCCTTATGTTGCAGTTGTATGCCATTCATGTTTCTGAGTTATTAATTGCATGGAGTAAGTTTTAAGTGATTCTTTGGAGGACATACGTATGCCAATCAGCTGTGGACTAATATACCAGAAGATTATGGAATTAATGTTTCATAAATGTATATTTCCCCAGAAGTTAATTGTGTAGTAGATATGGATAGTTATTGGTTGAAAAAGTAATTCGGAATCCTTATGACTCAAAAGGAGCCACTCTTCCCAGCATGATACAATGCCGTTACAACTTGTACCTGGTAATATCGGAGCTCTGATATACCTGAAACGCCAACATCATTTGTGACCTCAATGCACAGCACTAAATGGGGCAAGCAGATTTTTCTAATTTCTGTAGCATTTTGCTCAGTCTATATGTACAAAGTTTATACATTTCTACATCTCTTTAGCATGCTCTATCGTCTGTCAAATTAAATGAATGTTTGCAATTGTTCCCTCAAATATTTGTTGTCAATTCGATCTAAATGTCTTTTCCACTCGGACTTTGAATAATTGGTTACTGCTTAATTAATCAACACAGAATTGTGACCAAAGTGGGAAATATGAGGACGGTCATGTTCTAATTTAACTGCAAGAAAACTTAATATCCCTTGCAAATGGTATGTTCTAGTCCTCTCCTGACTATTTCAAAAGTGAAAAATGTATGCTTCTACTGATATTGCGCTTGTAGTTCCTATTGTCATTATATGCCATCCGTTAAACCTATTGTGTATTGCAAAGTGAGAACATATGTTTTAAATTTAACAGTTTGTTATACCTAGGCTGCCGCTGAAGAATACAGAACAGAACTCTTCTGGCGTATCAGAGCACCGCGGGGCAAAACCTCAAAATTTGTGTAATGGTAAGTCCCAGCATAGCTTGAAGTCAACTTTCAGGTATACCACTACATAGTATGCTTTGCCTTCCTAAGGAAACCTTGCAGCAACAACTAAAGCAGCTTATGCCTATAAATTATTTGTACATTTCTCAACTCCCTCTGTATCTCTTTACTTGCTATGAAAGTGGATCTTTGTGCTCGAGGGGCACTTTGCCCACATCTACTACAAGACCAGACTACATGGTCACTGCAAATAGACATTCAATGTAGGCTGCATATTGTAATTCTTATCTATGTTCTCTGCTTAGTCTTTTGTAAATTTAAGGTTCTTCTAGATATTTGGGAAGATTTCAGTTTTTAACTCTCGCCATGTTAAGAAAACTAGCAATGGATGACCAGATGCTTTTGTCATTGTATTACTATTGATATCATGGATAATTTTCTCGTATTTTCATAGAAAATGTGCACAGTTACCCATCATCATTGTAAAATATGCAACACTTGTAGAATACAGTATTAAATACCAAATTACTATATCACTGGGAGTTAGTTTATGACAGCCAGGAATTCGGGACTACAAGTGATATAGATCATTGTTGGAATACTTAAAGTATGCAGTCATAATCCCTGCATTCTCCTCTGTTCTGATCATTTATTAATTCAGGGCTTGATAAATCAACAATTGCCCACTAGACAAGCAGGTTAAGTACCTTAAGAAAGGTATTCGACCCTCAAAGTATCTGCTTGACCTTCTATTCTGAAACTAGTAGAAAAATACAGATACAGTGGTCCAGGTTTGAAACTTTTCCATTATTCCTTCCTTAAATGTTATACTGCAATGCAGGCGTACTGGAGTCAATAACATGTATTAGGATGCTTGGGATATGACCATTCCATGAATGCTTTCAGAACCAAGACTGACACATGATTGGACAAGTCCCATCTCAGCTGGGATTTCTTGCCTATACCTGACAAAGGCCAGGACTGCTAATATTTTAGCTACTAGTCTGGCCTGTGACTGAGTATAAACAACCCTTTTCAAATGCAAGTCTGGTATGTCTTGTGTTCTACTCATACCAAGCTATACTAGTCATTTTCAGTCTTTCTGGTTGTGGTGCTGACTTTTAAAAAAAACTTTCTTTTCAGTTTTATTCCTATTGAAACATACAGCTTAGCATATAAACCGTATTACATTGGCATAGGCAGGAATCTGAGCAAACGTGGTATACAAACATCATATGAGTACAGGACAACATGAGTCAACTTACCTGGAGCAGTGTTAATATAGAATCAAAATTTCAGAATCCCTCTCGCAGTGATACAGGTCACAGGTGCTCCAGCAGGGAACACAACACAGATGAGGCCCCACATATCTAAAATCCCAGAGGGAAGATCGCAAACTGTGCAGTCAAATAGTGTAAGTGTGGATTCAAACATTATGAGAGTAACACAGTCCAATACTATGAGTCTCATTAAGGATGTAGGCTCATTCTCGCTCTCCTCTACAGATAATGTCTCTGCTTCGATTCCAGCCAGGTAAACCTGATATGGACCCCAAATGTCCCATGGGCGACTACAGATCAGGAGCAGTCCCCGGGAAGTATCTGACTGCTTATTACAGTATGTCATATATTTGTGCCATTCCTGTATAGTTGAAAGAGGGCCTCAGATATAACGCATTGCCACCCTGCGCTTCCTAAACAGTAAGCCTATAGCAACCAGCCGTTGAATAGTGCTACACAATAATTTATCATATCTTAGTAATGCCAAAAGCTGGTTCGGGACCAACTGTTCGACTAACGCACCCAGCTCTCTAGACACCACTCGCTAAAAGCTTGTACGCCAACTGTACACATCTAGCTTCTGCCTCGGTGCATCGTGGGCAACCAGCACTGCCACGCAGCCTGTACCTATGTAGTTTGGCTGCCATATAGTATACTGTGTGAACATATTTAAAACCAAAGCCTATGCTTTCAGAAGACCGTATTCACAAGTGAGCAGTATTATTTCCATTGATCATCGCTGATGGTGATCATTAGGTCCCTCTGCCAGTCCAGTCAATCCCCTGACAGCTCTGGTCTACGTGCTTCCACGATGATGCCAGGCTCAGAGGATGATGTTTGAGTCCAAGACGTCATAACGTTGCACTGGTCATCTAAAAAGGGTTAAGTTACCTGGACTGGGAACCCAGTAGTTGCACTAATTGTGACTATGCAGCCCAATAATACATATCCAAGTCTGGGGCGTTGAGCCACCCAATATTGTAAGGTAAGGTCAAGGTTATTCACCCTACTCTAATCTGTTTGCCCCCCTGGAGTTTATCAAACCTAGATCGGGTCAGAAGAAGCAGAAGTTTTGGGAAGAAAAAATAGTAACCGAGTAAGGACTACCACTTTCATGATAGCTACATGCCCAACAAGCAACCAGGGCAACCTCGTCCAAAGATCCACCTCTTCCGAAAGGCACTGCATTGCTCTGCCATAATTGTCTAGCATAAAAACATCTAAGTCTGAGTGAACCTGTATTCCTAGGTAACGCACCGAGTCCGTTGACCACTGTGAAGGTTATGTGGTGCTGACTTTTGACTGACTTCTTTCCAAGTCTAGGAATACAAACATTGATGAGTGCAGTGCTTGAATTAAGCTAAGCCTTTGGTATTTAATTCAGGGCCACATCCCGGTCTGTGGTATTTTTTTGGCCTACCGTGTGACATCTGAAAGGAGTCAACTGTGGTCCTGCTTCAATAGGAAAGACCATGCTGAACTGCCAGACTAGGTCTTCTCCAGATTGGAACATGAGAACCCGCAGACCAGTTACAGCTTATTTGGGTCTTGTCAGCATGTTGCAGCTTGGGCCCTATATCACAGTGAACACAAGCCCCATAATCTGGACATCTCCCCACACATATGGCCTTACACAGTAGAAAAGAAAGTCCTAGATGGAATGTTTGAATTGATTTCAGCCATTGCTAATTATGTGCCGCATCCCAGTGCATTGTTTTTTGGCCACCATGTCATCTCAGATAGAAACCAGTTAAAGAGAAATGAGTCTTTCTCCGAAAGGAACAGTCTAGCTTGAAATGCATGCCAGGTCCGGTCTGAATAGGAACACAAGCAACCTAGACCTGTTTAGGCCTATTTGGGCCTCTTCCATAATATCTAGTCTCCAATATGTTATTGGACATCGCCTAACTTTGTCATCACTGAATTGCAGTATATGTTGTGGAGCTGGCCCAGTACAGAAGCCTACTCTGCCTGCTGAGAGAGGGGCGTAAGATACCCCTATAGGTAAGAACCCCCAGAGGATTCTATGCCTGAGCGCCGGGACAGCCAGGAAGTACAGGTGAGTGTGGGAGAAACAAAGGAACAGACCAGAGTAGTAGAGCGTATCTCCCTGCTTTCTAATCTCTACTTAAACCATAACTTACATGCTTGACCAACCAAAGAGAAGGAAAGAGTGTTACAATGTACACTGCCTCCGAAGATTGCACTCAACATTTTGCATCCAGCGCTGACTCTGCCAACAAGCTGAGGATCACTGATGAATCGTTGGCACCCAAGGGCTCTTCACTTGTCCTCACATGCCAGACCTCAGGATGCTTTGGGGCCACTCCTGCAAAGTCTTCGGATTCATGGTCCGGAAGTCGGAGCAGGACTTGGGGTTGTGGTCACGCTCCAAGCAGAACAGGCACATGCGGTGCGGATTCGTCACCAACATCAGTTGGCTACAGGAACCGCAAGCCTTGAAGCTAGATGTCACGTCGGACCGGCTTTAAGGCTTGCGACTCCTGTCGCAAATTGATGTTGGTCACAGACCTGCACCTCGTGTGCCTTTGGTGCTTGGAGCGCGACCACGACCCAAAGTCGTGTGGGAGCGGTCCCGAAAGCTTCTCAAAGCCCGGCAGTCCGCTCCGTGCCGTCCAAGGTCTTGGTCGGGAGGGAGTTTGCGGGACCAGTCACGGAGCCACCACTACCACTCGTCATCGAAGTCTTCGTGTTCAGGTAAGTTGAAGCACAAGAAGAAGGTGAAGAAGGATAGTCGCTCTTCACGTTCTCCCCGTCCTGTTAAAGTCGACTCCGGCCTTTCCGGGAGTCGCAGGGCCCCAAAGGATCCAGGCCTGGATCCTAATCGGCGCCGGTCGGCCTCGTGACACCTCCTCCGGCAGCAAATCTAGTGACTACACCGTCGACGCCAGTTGTCCCCATCTGGCGTCGGCCTGGCATCCCACTCAATAAGGACATGGAGCCAAACCAACGTCGTCCGACGTTTGGACCAGCGCAGGCTGGTACTTTTGTACCCCTGTTCTCCCCTGATGTTTCCTACCGCCCTGAGTGGCTACCAGGAGAGGGTGAAGAGGACTGGGATGGGTCTGTGGACTCTCTTGCAGATCAGTAAGAGAAACCGGACTGGAGAGAGTGATTGGGTGATGCCAGTGGTCTGGGAACCTCCCCAGACCTCGGCATACTTTCTCCACCGCTGCCGTTCAATTAGGCCCTCACGGACATCCTTTTGGGCACTTGGTCCAAGCCCAACTCAGTGGCTCCTGCGGATAGGATGATTGCTTGACGCCACCGCCCAGCCCTGAGCAACTCCATTTTCCTCTCACCATCCCACCCTTGAGAGCTTGGTAGTCCAAGCCTCCACTTCCAAGGGCGCATTCCCTAACGCACAACCTGATAGGGAATCCAAGAAGCTGGACCACCATCGGAATAATGTTTTCTTTCTCCAGCTTGGGACTGCGGTCGGTAAACAAAGCATGTCTCTTGGGCTGTTATTCCTACTCATTGGAGTTGCGCAGGTGCTGCCACAGTGCCCGGATGAGGCCCGGGCCGTGCTCTCCCATGCCGTTGCCGAAGGGAGAGACACAGTGAAGTTCACCATCTGATGTGGGCTGAACACCGCTGACTCACTAGGCAGAACGATTCCCACATTGGTAGCCTTTCGATGCTACGCCTGGTTGAGGTTTACTGGCTTTTTGGGTGATGTTCCAACTACCCTTTTGGACATGCCCTTTGATGGCTGTTGCTTGTTTGGCGATAAGGTGGGCAACACGCTTGAGCGTTTGAAGGACTCTAGGGCTATGGCCGGGTGCTTGGGCCTCACATCCACCTCCCGCCCCGCCCAGCGCAGTCTGCCTTTCGCCCCTTTCGTGGCTACGGAAGGGGTGCCCTACCACATTCCTCCCAGAGCCATAGGCCTGCACAAGCCATCCAGCATATGCATGGCCTGGGATGTGGGACCCAATGCCGTGGGTCTGGGGGCCAGTAGACAGGCCAGTCCACCAGCGCTCCCACTGCAGCAGTCTCCAAACCCTCCTAGTCTGACCTTTCAGGGCCACCGTTTGCCAGGGGGCGGCAGCATTCGCCATCACCTCCCCCACTGGCACACCATCACGACGGACAAGTGGGTTTTGCAGATAGTCTGAAGGGGCTACTCCCTCCCGTTTGGAGACTTCCCCTCCATCCATGCCACCTCAGAACCATTGCATGTCAGAGGATCACTTGGACCTTCTCCAACAGGAAGTTCTGGCTCTCTTGTCCGAAAGAGCCATCAAGCTTGTTCCTGGCCCAGAAGAAGGTTGTGGTTGTTATTCTCACTACTTTCTAGTACCCAAGAAGAACAAGGGCCTGCGTCCTATCTTGGATCCCTGGAACGTCAATCGCTTCCTCTGGAAGGAGAAGTTCAAAATGCTGACCCTTGCTCGGGTCATGTCTGCTCTCGATCCAGGAGACTGGATGGGAGCATTGGGCTTGCAGGACACCTATTTTTACATCCCCGTCCTGCTGGCCCATCAGCGTTACCCATGGGTCACGGTAGGCCACGAGCACTTTCAGTTTACTGTACTCCCCTTCGGCCTTACTAGTGCCCCTCGGGTGTTCACCAAAGTGATGGCAGTGGTTGCACCTCATCCGCGCAGATCAGGGGTTCCAGTCTTTCCCTATCTCAACGACTGGCTGTTGAAGACGTGCTCGCCCCAGGCTGTCGACTCCCACCTCCAGACTACGCCAACCTCCTGCATTCGCTGGGGTTCACCAATCAATGTGCCGAAGTCAAACCTGATTCCCTATCAGAAGCTCCTTTTCATAGGAGCAGTTGTGGACACAGCGCAATTTCGGGCTTATCCTCCCAAGCAGAGAGTCCTGGATATTCGGGTTATGATTCCAATCTTTCAGCCTCTATACCGAGTTTTGGTCGGAATCGCCTTGAGGCTGCTGGGCCTCCTGCATCCTGCTGGTGGACTATGCAGGTGGCATATGCAGGCTCTGCAGTGGGACCTGAAGCTCCAGTGGGCACAGCACCAGGGGAATCTTTCCGATTGCATCCAGATCTCTGAAGGCACTGCACACCAACTACAGTGGTGGCTAACGAGCCGGGATTGGATCAACGGCAGATCCCTCTCCCTTCTCCAAGCATGGGATTTGAGAAAGTTCAGGTTTTGCTTCTGCAAAAAACTTTATCGCACTGGTTGTACTTCGGGAATTGGAAAGTGTAGGAACTGGGGTCACCAGTTCCCCGGGGTTAGCCTGGCATGAGCAGGTAGGCACCCGAAAGCTCAGTTGTTAAGTGACTACACAGCACACGCATCCACTGAGACACTAAATGCACGCAATGACTGAGTCCACACCACTGAGTTGTGATTTAAAACAATAGGCTTTTATCTGGAATAAAATGATAAAATGCATGGTAGTCAATCACTTAATACCTTCACTTAGGAAAGCATTTCATCAGGGGTGCAATGCAATAATCACTGTAACCTTACACCATAACTATTTCATTCAATTAACAACCCCTGCAGTATAGCACTTTAGGCATTTGGGCAACAGTTCCTTAGATAAGAATCAACATTTCATGAAGCCTGCCCCTGCAAGGAATTCATTCAAGAGACATTCAAGCGCATTTCATTAGGCAAAGAGATCCAAGCGTTTGGTGAAAATATGCATTTCATTAAACCTATAAAACTTGGCTTCGGCATAGAAAACATTTCCTCGGGCCAGAATAATATTTGAGTAACCACTTCCAGTAAGAACAAGCATTTCATCACGTTAGAATCACAGTTCATCACAAATCAGGCCGGAATAAACATCCCCTTATATAAATAGTAGCATTTTTTAGTACTAATGACCCATTCCTCAGGCAAAAGTAATCCTGGAATTGATCAGGGCCTTCGATGAACTCATTCCGCAGTTCAGGGGCCTTCCTCGACTAGATTAGGGCCAACGGAGCCCAGTCACCAGTTTTCCCCAGGGAGGGGCCAACTCAGGGCCTCCCGGGGCCTTCCGCCCTCCTCCCTGGGGGTTTCCTGTCTTTTCGGCTGTACTCGAGGCCCACGGGACCTAGCAACAGTTCCGGCAGGGGAGGGGCGGCCCGGGGCCTACTTCGATCTCCCTGGGGACCCCGCGTTCACTTCTGCGGCCGCCCTCCTCCCCCAGGGGGTTACCTTTTTGTCTTTGGCTCCTCAGGGAGCCCTTGCAGAGGATTCTGGTGTAGGGAGGGCCCGGGCTTCTTTGGGGGCCCTCCGGCAGTGTTGCTGGCCTTCGATCACTCCCACGGCCCGAGAACCAATCAGGGGCTGGGAGAGGAGGGGCCAGGCCAATCGCGGGGCCTGCCTTGGGGGCGCGCCAGCCAATGCCAATGGCTGCGCGGCGCTCGGCAGAGGCGGGGCAGAGAGTGCGCCCCCGTCACTTGAGGCAGAGGCCGGCTTCAGGCCTAATGCGGCCTGGTGTCACGAAGCGGCCCTCTCTTGGTCCGGAGGCCACCAAGGGGGGGGCGATTAAGGCAGCGCAGTATCACCGGGGGAGCGCCGTGGCCGCGTCTGGGTCAGACGGCCTCGGGCGTGCTTTGGTGCCGCGCGACGGCACCAAACAGCAGGCGGGAGTCCAGACAGGACAGCAGGGGCCGCGGCGGTGAGTCGGCCTGCCAGTGCACTTGGACTTCAAAGCGCCGCAGGAGGGGGGGGGTGGGCAGTTTCAGTCAGCGCTTCACAGGGGCATACAGCGCGCTTAATGGCCACAACAATCCTGGCCGTCTACTGCTTCTCCGTGGGCATAGCGCTGCTGGGCCACAGCGTGTCGCAAACAGGGAGACGCTTGCTTGATATAGCGTCTCGGGGGCACAACAGATGGGCGGCCCAGCGCTGGGATTGTCAGCAATGTTCAGGCAGATTTGGCGGTGAAGATATGGCAGGACAGCAATTCCGGCAGGTCAGTCAGGGGGAGGCAGGCAGGACAGCGCAGGCCCAGGTGAAGGCAGGGGGTGCACAGGGGCAGCACAGTCCAGTACCTGGTTGATCCCCCAGTAGTCCTGGTTAGCGCAAGTGAGCTTCTTCGTGGCGCCTGTTGGTTCTGGCGCCCTTTGGCTGAAGTGGATTCCTGTTCACTTCAGGTGGTCCCTGGGTTTCCCTCCCACCGGGCCAGATCAGTGGGCTAGCTCAGGGTTCCTCACTCTACTTGGAAGGCAGCACCTAAGCCCTGTCACTCCCAGTGGTGTAGGTCCCTGACTAGGCCCTACCGCCTAAGTCTCCTGCGTGGGTCCCCCAGGAGAGTGATGCCCCAACTGACTAAAAAGTTTCCCTCCCTTCCTTATATATGCCCAGGTCAGGTGACGACTCTCTAAGGCGGCAAAAATAGACTCCGCCTCTATTCTGGAAGGTTCCAGGGGCTTCCCCACTCTAACTATGGGCAGGCGATGGAAGGCTGGCATTGCAACAATGTTTGGGGTCCCAGTCAGCTCCTGGCAACTAGGGTGCTACTAGAAAAAGACCACGCTGCAGTAGCAGTGGCCAGTGGCAGCCATGTTTGAAGTAGAGGGCACCTGCACCTTAGCATTGATTGGCAATGGGAAGGTGCCAGGGGACCTAAGGCCAACGAAAGAAGGTAGGAAAAAATTAGGCAAGGGCGAAAAAAAGTAGGGAAAGACCACCCTAGGGCTGACAGGTCTAACATGCGTCCCCCCCCAGCCGAAAGAGGGGAGAGCTACCCAACCTCTAGGGAGTTCTCGTCACTAAGGCGGAAAAACCGGGAGAGGCCGTTGGCATTGGCGTGGTCAGCTCCGGGCTGATGTTCCATCCTAAAGTCCATCCCCTGTAGGGAAATGGACCACCTTAGTAACTTGGGATTTTCGCCTCTCATCTGCATGAGCCAGCGAAGGGGTCGGTGGTCGGTTTGAATCAGGAAGTGAGAGCCAAAAAGGTATGGCCTCCGCTTCTTCAAGGCCCAGACAACAGCGAAGGCTTCTCGCTCGATGGTACTCCATTGCCGTTCCAGAGGGAGGAGTCTTCTGGAGATGAAGGCCACAGGTTGGTCTTGGCTGTTGTTGTGGAGTTGCGATAGCACGGCGCCTACGCGTGCTCAGAGGCGTCCGTCTGCACGATTAATTCTTTCTGGAAGTCAGGAGTGGCCAGCACCGGAGCGGTGCACATCGCGCGCTTCAATGTTTCGAATGCCTCTTGGCAAGTAGCCGTCCAGATCACCTTGCGTGGCTGCTTCTTGGACGTTAGCTCTGTCCAGGGGGCTACGATGGTACCATATCCCTTGGCTAACCTGCTGTAGTATCCAGTGAGGCCGAGGAAAGCTCAGACCTCAGTTTGGGTCTTGGGGGGGCTCCCAGGTCATGATGGTCTCGATTTTTGCCTGGAGGGGTTGCACCTTACCCCCGCCCACCAGGTGTCCCAGGTACACAACAGATCCCTCTCCAATCTGGCACTTGCTAGCCTTGATGGTCAGGCCAGCACGTTGCAAAGCCTGCAGCACCTCCTGGAGATGCTGCAGATTGTCCTCCCAGGTGCTATTGAAGACAGCTATGTCATCCAGGTACGCTGCTGAGAAGGACTCCAGGCCAGACAGCACCTGGTTCACCAACCGCTGGAAAGTGGCCGGGCCATTCTTGAGCCCGAAGGGCATCACTCTGACTTGGAAGTGGCCCTCTGGGGTGGAGAACGCTGTCTTCTCCTTTGCTCCATCGGCCATGGCAATCTGCCAGTACCCTGATGCCAAGTCGATGGTGCTGAGGTACTTGGCTGCTCCCAGCCGGTCAATCAGCTCATCTGCCCATGGGATCGGGTGAGGGCCTGTCTTGGTGACAGAGTTCAAGCCCCGATAGTCCACACAGAACAAAGTTCTGGTGTGGTGCCCGGTGGGGCCGCTTTCGGTACCAACACGACCGGACTAGCCCACAGGCTGCTGGAAGGTTCGATCACCCCCAGCTCCAGCATTTTGGACACCTCACCCTGGATGATGTTCTTCACTTCCTCGGACAGCCGGAAGGACTTGGTTTTTACTGGCGGATTGTCCCCTGTGTCCACATCATGGGTACACAGATGTGTAATTCCAGGCGTGAGGGAGAACAAAGAGGCGTGCTGCGCCAATACCTGGCAGCAGTCCCTCTATTGGTCTGGGGTCAAGGATGGGGAGAGGACCACTCCCTCTACCGATCCATCCTTCTCCTGGGCCGCCAGAAGGTCAGGAAGAGGCTCACTCTCCTCCTCCTCGCTCCCATCCGTCACCATGAGGAGAGCAAGCTCTGATCGCTCATGGTGAGGCTTCAGGCGGTTGACGTGGAGCACCTGATGGGGCTGTCGGGGGGGGTCTTCAAATCCACTACGTAGGTAATCTGGCCTCAACACTCCACAATCTCGTACGGACCAGTCCACCGGTCCTGGAGGGCACTAAGCTCCCCAGGCTCCATGACCCACACCTTCTTCTGTCCAGCGTCCAAATCCACCGTGTGAGCGTTGCGGTCATACCACTCCTTCATGACGGCTTGGCTAGCCTCCAAGTTGTCTGAGGCTTCCTTCCACAGCTTGGCCATCTGGCTGCGGAATGCCAGTTTGTAGCTGACGACATCACAGGGAAGCTTCTTCGAAGTCTTCTCCCACCCCTCCTTGACAAGGCTGAGGGGTCCCCTAATGGGATGGCCATAGAGCAGTTCGAAGGGGCTGAACCCGACTTCCTTCTGTGGCACCTCGCGGTACGAAAACAGCAGGCAAGGGAGGAGGATGTCCCATTTCCGCCTCAAGTCCTCTGGCAGGCTCCGGATCATCCCCTTCAAGGTCTTATTGAAGCGCTCTACGAGCCTGTTAGTCTGGGGGTGGTAAGGAGTGGAGAACCGATAGGTCACTCCGCACTCCTTCCACATGGCCTGCATGTAGGCCGACATGAAGTTTGTGCCCCTGTCTGACACCACGACCTTGGGGAATCCCACTCTGGTAAATATCCCCATCTGGGCCCGCGCCACCACAGGTGCAGTGACGGTCCTCAGGGGAATAGCCTCTGGGTACCGAGTGGCGTGGTCCACTAACCCCAGATGAACCGGTGTCCCGCAGAAGTCGGAGGGTCCAACGGCCCAACGATGTCAATTCCGACCCGCTCAAAAGGGGTCACGACCGCCGGGAGCGGTTCCAAAGGGGCGTTCACTTTGGTCACAGTCTTGCCACTTGCCTGGCAAGTCTTGCAGTAGGTGTCAGAGGCAGCTCTCATCCTGGGCCAATAAAAATGTGAGCTAGCCTCGCAAAGGTCTTGTCCTGACTCAGGTGTCCAGCCAAGGGTATTTCATGCGCCAATTCCAACACGAAGGCCCGGTAGCATTGGGGGACCACTAAGGCCCTCGAGGATCCATGCACCGGAACCTTAGGCTCACTGTAAAGGAGGCCATCCTCCCAGTACACCTGAAAACTGCCGGTCTCCTGATCAGTCGCTTGGGCTTCGGCCTGTCGACGCATGCCTTCAAGTGTGGGGCACTCCTTCTGCGCTCGACAGAATTCCTCCTGGGTAGGCCCTCCTTCCACATGCCACTCTGCAAGGGTTGGCAAGTCCCCCACGGGAACGACATCCACCTCCACGGACTCCGGGGGTACCTCCGCGGGCTCCCCCCTCCACAACACTCTCTCCTCGTCACGACCAGCATTGGGTTGAGCCTTTGTCTCAGGCTCCAACCCAGGTTGAGTTTCTTGCCGGGCAGCCATGGTCCGCATGACCACGCAAGTCCACCCTGGTAACCCCAGCATCTCAGTGTGGGCCTTAAACTCCACTTCCTTCCAGGCGGTATGTTCCAGGTCGTTTCCTAGCAGACAGTCCACAGGCAAGGCAGGACTTATCGCAACTCTCAGCGGGCCTTTAACTCCTCACCACTCAAAGGGAACTTGAGCCACGGGATAGTAGCTCAAACTGCCGTCAGCCAACACGGCCGGATGGAACACATCAGGTACTACCTGCTCAAAGAACACCAGCCGCCACACTACGGTGATCATGCTGGCACCTGTGTCCCTCAGAGCGTCCACCTCCTCCCCATTGACCTTCACCCTCTGCTGGTACTTAGCAGTATTCGATGGTAAGGGTGTCACTGGGACCATCTCTCTATCACTACAAAATGGGAGTCTAGAGGGAAAGACAAATAAAACTAGGACGCCCTCCACTCAGTAAGCTAATCAACAACAGTCCTAGTTCTTGTGGCAATATTTGATTATTAGTCTATATACTATATGTATAGATCAGAGAGGTTGTTGTTTTTTTAAAGAGGCAATAGACTGAAACATTTGGACTATCCTTATACTGAAAGGATTCCCTCGGGTGACGAATGTCCACCGTTAGTGTTTACAGACTAATAATCAAATATTGCCACAAGAACTAGGACTGTTGTTGTTGATTAACCATCTCTCTATCCCCAAGTGAAACCAGAGTCAGGCCTGTCCACTCCACTCCCCTTCCCTATCTAGGGGCAGCTCCATCCCAAGCGCTACACTAGCCACCCTGGGACTCCTGCCACCTGTTGGGGCTCGGGACGTTTGTGACACTGGGTATCTCCCTTGTAGTGTCCAACCTCCCCGCATTCATAGCACCGGACAACTTTTGGCTGCTGACTCTTGTCAGGGTAAGTGGGCTTCGGGGAACTGGACTGAGGTGGGGTACCTACTCCTCTCCCAAACTGTCTAGTTTGTGGGCCTCGTGAGAACTCCTTTTTATCTCCCCCCTCTTTCTTCTGGGGGACGCCATCTCCCCCGGGCCCCTTTGTGTGACACCCAGGTGCTGACCCAAGTATCAACTGAAGTAGTGTGGCTCACTGGCTAGAGGCGGCAGACCCGAGAGCAGAGGACGTCCCGGGACCAGGGTTCGATTCCCGGCGCGGCAGGTTTCTGGACCAGGGTCAGCGGGCTCGATAATTCTCTCGCCTCGGTGCCCACTCTGATCAGCGATCACACTCGGCAACTCTGGGCATTAGCTTGCCTCATCTTCACTAACGGCCCCACCAGACCGCCGGGGATGCCTGATGTCACCCTGGAGATACCCATTAAGGGACCATCTCTCAGGGAAGCCAGGAAGGGTTTCGCAGCGGTCGAAGCGCCTTGGGACCCTACGGGTAAGTAGTGCGCTATATAAATGCCTATACATACATACATACAGCCTCTACTGCAAGCTCACGGGGATCAGTCAGCTTGCGGTCCACCAGATGTTTGCGCAGCTCCGGAAAACATTTATCCAAGAGGTGCTCTCTCAAAAAAAGATTGTACAGGCCCTCATAATCATGCACCTCGCTGCCACGCACCCAACCATCCAGAGCCTTTCGGGCATAGTAAGGAAAAATCCACCCAATTCTGCGTGGACAGCTTATGGCTGCCACAGAACTTCTGGGGGTACCTTTCGGGTTGAGGCCAAACTTTTTCATGAGCGCCTCCTTCATGGGGGAATACCTGAACTGGTCCGCCTTATCCAAGTACAGGAGGGTGTCCCTGACATTGGGAGGTATATAACGATACAGGCCACCTCCCCAGTGTTTCTCGGGCACCCCATGGGCGGTCAAGGCCACTTCATACGTCTCCAACCACCTAGCAATGTCATCTCCCTGCGTGTAGCTCGCTATCACCTCCTTGGGTAACCAAAATCTGGGCACCTGTTTAGCCGCTTGTACGCTGCCACCATTAGGACTTCCTGGCGCACCTAATTGCAATGCTCGCAGCTCCATTTCTTTAAGCTGGAGCTCGTGCGCCAACTTCTTTTCCTCCATTGCTAATCTTTTTTTCTCCAAAGCAAGCTTCTTATCCCCCCTCTCTCTCTCTCCCTCTCGTGCTCTAACTTGGCAAGCTCCCACTTCAATCGCCTCTCCTCCCTCCTGTCCTCATCCTCCTGCGACGACGCACTCCCCCTGGATACACTACTCCCTGCCCCGGAACGTCTTCCTGGCAACACATTGTCAGACATATCAATGTTGAACAGGCCTGGGTATTCTTGAGTGCCAGCCTCCCCTTGTGTGACCTGCCCCTCCTGTTCCCCATCCCCTCTCCCCTCTGGATGGGCCCTTACCCATGCCCTCAAGGCGGTACAGAGTTCTTCCTTTGCGGCTCTCCGCCCAACCGGCACCCCCATCCCCTGACAAAATTCCCAAATCTGCACCACTGTGTACTCCTCCAGATCGGCTAGCTGGAACTCCATTTTGCCAGGTGGGGACCCAGATTAAATCAAGGAAAGATGCTAGGACGTGGGTACAATACTGGGTCAACACAGGTCTCACAGTCTCTACAGGCTAGACAGTGGGGGGTCAATTGAGCAAGCTTGTAGGCACGATAGGTGTCCAGTCTAATTGCAGCGCACTCTGTCCCACTGGAGGGTGCTGTATAGTCACAGGTCCTGAATCCCACCACTCGCCACCAATGTAGGAACTGGGGTCACCAGTTCCCCGGGGGTAGCCTGGCACGAGCAGGTAGGCACCCGAAAGCTCAGGTGTTAAGTGACTACACAGCACACGCATCCACTGAGACACTAAATGCACGCAATGACTGAGTCCACACCACTGAGTTGTGATTTAAAACAATAGGCTTTAATCTGGAATAAAATGCAGGGTAGTCAATCACTTAATACCTTCACTTAGGAAAGCATTTAATCAGGGGTGCAATGCAATAATCACTGTAACCTTACCCCATAACTATTTCATACAATCAACAACCCCTGCAGTATAGCACTTTAGGCATTTGGGCAACAGTTCCTTAGATAAGAATCAACATTTCATGAAGCCCGCCCCTGCAAGGGATTCATTCAAGAGACATTCAAGCGCAGTTCATTAGGCAAAGAGATCCAAGCGTTTGGTGAAAATATGCATTTCAATAAACCTATAAAACTTGGCTTAGGCATAGAAAACATTTCCTCGGGCCAGAATAATATTTGAGGAACCACTTCCAGTAAGAACAAGCATTTCATCACGTAAGAATCACAGTTCATCACAAATCAGACCGGAATAAACCTCCCCTTATATAAATAGTAGCATTTTTTTTTAGTACTAATGACCCATTCCTCAGGCAAAAGTAATCCTGGAATTGATCAGGGCCTGCAATGAACTCATTCCCCAGTTCAGGGGCCTTCCTCGACTAGATTAGGGCCAACGGAACCCAGTCACCAGTTTTCCCCAGTGAGGGGTGAACTCAGGGCCTTCCGCCCTCCTCCCTGGGGGTTTCCTGTCTTTTCGGCTGTACTCGAGGCCCACAGGACCCAGCAACAGTTCTGGCAGAGGAGGGGCGGCCCCGGGGCCTCCTTCGATCTCCCTGGGGGCCCCGTGTTCACTTCTGCGGCCACCCTCCTCCCCCAGGGGGTTACCTTTTTGTCTTTGGCTCCTCAGGGAGCCCTTGCTGAGGATTCTGGTGTAGGGAGGGCCCGGGCTTATTTCGGGGCCCTTCGGCAGTGTTGCTGGCTGTTTCCGGGCCTTCGATCACTCCCACGGCCCGGGATCCAATCAGGGGCTGAGAGGAGGGGCCTGGCCACAGCAGCCAATCGTGGGGCCTGCCTTGGGGGCGCGCCAGCCAGGACCAATGTCTGCGCGGCGCTCGGCGGGGGCGGGGCAGAGAGTGCGACCCCATCACGTGAGGCAGAGGCCGGCTTCAGGCCTAAGGCGGCCCGGTGTCACGAAGAGGCGGCCCTCTCCTGGTCCGGGGGCCGCCGAGGGGGCGATGAAGGCAGCGCAGTATCACCGGGGGAGCGCAGAGGCCACATCTGAGTCAGACGGGCTCGGGTGTGCTTCGGTGCTGCGTGGCGGCTACAAACAGCAGGCGGGTCCGGACAGGACAGCATGGGCCGCGGCGGTGAGTCGACCTGCCAGCACACTCGGACTTCAAAGCGCTGCAGGGGGGGGGGCAGTTTCAGTCAGCGCTTCACAGGGGCATACAGCGCGCTTAATGGCCACAACGATCCTGGCTGTCTACAGCTTCTCCATGGGCATAGCGCTGCAGGGCCACAGCGCGTCGCAGACAGGGAGGCGCTTGCTTGATATAGCGTCTCGGGGGCACAACAGACAGGCGGCCAGCGCTGGAATTGGCAGCAATGTTCAGGCAGATTTGGCAGTGCACATGTGGCAGGACAGCAATTCCGGCAGGTCAGTCAGGGGGAGGCAGGCAGGACAGCGCAGGCCCAGGTGAAGGCAGGGGGTGCACAGGGGAAGCACAGTCCAGTACCTGGTTGATCCCCCAGTAGTCCTGGTTAACGCAAGTGAGCTTCTTCTTGGCGCCTGTTGGTTCTGGCGCCCTTTGGCTGAAGTGGATTCCTGTTTTCTTGAGGGGTGGGGGGGGGGGGGGGGGGTTGAGTTGAAGGCTTGTCAGCAGGTCACTTCAGGTGGTCCCTGGGTTCCCCTCCCGCCGGGCCATGTCAGTGGGCTAGCTCTGGGTTCCTCACTCTACTTGGAAGGCAGCACCTAAGCCCTGTCACTCCCAGTGGCCTAGGTCCCGGACTAGGCCCTACAGCCTAAGTCTCCTGCGTGGGTCCCCCCGGTCAGTGATGCCCCAACTGACTAAAAAGTTTCCCTCCCTTCCTTATGTATGCTAAGGTCAGGTGACCACTCTCTAAGGCGGCAAAAATAGACTCCGCCTCTATTCTGGAAGGTTCCAGGAGCTTCCCCACTCTAACTATGGGCAGGCGATGGAAGGCTGGCATTGCGACAATGTTTGGGGTCCCAGCCAGCTCCTGGCAACTAGGGTGCTACTAGAAAAAGACCACGCTGCAGTAGCAGGGGCCAGTGGCAGCCATGTTTGAAGTAGAGAGCACCTGCACCTTAGCATTGATTAGCAATGGGAAGGTGCCCGGGGACCTATGGCCAACGAAAAGAAGGTGGGAAAAAAATGAGGCAAGGGCGAAAAAAAGTAGGGAAAGACCACCCTAGGGCGGACGGGTCTAACAGAAAGGTATTTCCAATTCACATGGAAACTCTTGCAAATCGTGAATTACAAATAAGATGCTGTGTGAAAGAAGCTTCTCCTCCTATTTGCAATCCGGAATGCAATGTATTAATGCTTTGTGACCACAGTTGTATTTATATAGCTCTTACTACCCCTAACGAGGCATCAAAGTGTTTTTCCTGTGAGTAGCACGCTACTGCAAAACCCATAAAGATTGGTGGTGAATTAGTATAGGGAAATATGACCGTAATTTAAGTGGTGGATATAATGTCAACTAGAGGACACGTTTGGTGTGGCCCTCCAGGACTCCGTACCAGGCTCTGGACCTCAGAGTCAAATGACTGGCCTAGGCCTCAGCAAGCACTCTGGATTATCATGTTCGTTGGGCCACAAAAAGTTAGAATACCAGATATCACATACATGTGGGTCACTCAGGACAGGGGTACACATCAGAAGATCACCCAGGCGAGCATTCATTGTCCTAACACTGGCCATCACTCTTAAGGCATCACTGTAATTTCCAGCCAAGCCCACAGTAATCCATGAAAGCAGTATATTACAAATATGGTTATCTAAGCGGGCCGAGTTTGCCTGGCTTCAAGATGGCTGCATCCTGAGTAAGCTCCCGTGATTGATCGATAATGCTGCAGGAATGTGAATATCCCCTAGCAATCTAGAGTGATAATTGAAAGACTTCACAGGAACAAACGTCCCGTATCCTGACATTGCCTAGCCAATGACTATTTTTGTCCAAGGTATACGGAAGATTGCGACCAGCAGGGGCACGGCCTACCACGCATGGTGAGATGCTGTCCTCCAGCGCGAATTTAACTGCAGAGAGTGACCTGGGTGTCCATGGCTGCCAGGACTTGTGGACGTGTGAAACTGCACCAGTTGTCAGGATTGCTGAAAGGTGGGGCACGAAGACTGCTCTGCCCACATTACTGGGACGTGACCAGTGCCTCCGACCCAGTGCCGGATGAGGCCTACCTATGCTCATTGGAGCCCTGAGTGCCTTCACCTGTGATGGAGCGCTGTGGTTGCCGTGGTGTGTGTGCTGTGGTCCTGGCTGCCCCAGTCACTGCTTTGCAGCTGCGCGTTGATCCCCAGCGGCCCCAGGGATATTGTAGTGAATGGTACTGGTCCGGTAGGGCGAGGCGGGAGCAGTGCTCCCCCACCCCTGCAGAGAGAGGACAGGGCCCGCTGAAGGCATTTTATACGAGCCCTGAGGTGAGATGCACATGGTGTTGAGGCTGTGCATATGGCTGTTGACCACATCAGGCGCTGGGCCACACCAGGTAGCATTGAGGCCAGTGCAAGACACTTGCATACTAGCTTAAACTACTCAGCAACGCGACACAGAAGCTGTTTGGTGCGTTTTGTGGCGAGCGGCGCACGTTATTCGATGCATAATGGGGAAACCAGACAAGCTACAGCAAAGGCTGCAGTTCGAACAGCGCAAGTCCACCGGGACAGGAGATGAAGAAAAGGAAGGGCCTGCGACGGAGCAGGGGGCAATGAACGCTGAAGAACCAGTTACTTACCTTCGGTAACGATATATCTGTAAGAGACCTAGATCAGTTATAGATTCCTCACCTTAGAATTACCCCCTGCCTTCAGACTGGATCAGAGAATTTTTTCTTCAGCAGTACACCTGGACGTTGCTAGGTGGCTTCGGCTGACTCCATGTTCGTCATTGGCGTCGTGGTCACCGGAATGACGCTGCGATATCATCTTAGACGCCGACCCTGCGCGCTGACGTCAGTTCTTTACATGACATTCCACGCCAGAAGTGCAGAGCCATGCAGGTCACTGACCCCTGGTGCACAAAACTAGGGCCCTGCAGGAAAATCCCTTACCTTGGAAGTCAGTTTCCAGAACGGGGAGAATGGGCGGGGCGGTGAGGAATCCATGACTAATCTATCTCTTACAGATATATATATTGTTATTGAAGGTAAGTAACTTGTTTATCTGAAAGACAATTAGTTCTGAATTCCTCACCTTAGAATAGATACCCCAGCAATACCAATCCCAGTGGTGGGTCTGTAAACCAAGGTCACACCAGAAAGTCGTGGAGAACCGAACGGCCGAAGAAGCCGTCCCTCCGGACTTAGCTGTCCAGGCAGTAGTGTTTGGTAAATATGTGCAGTGAAGCCCATATACCCGCTGGGTAGATGTCATGAATCCAGGTCCAACTACAGTAATGGCTGCCAACGCCCTGATGGATTGGGCACACAACCCCACCGGAGTTTCCTTTTTCGCTGAGGAGTAGCAGATTTTGATGCAAAGAATGACTCATCAGGAGATGGTTCGTTTCTACATGACCCAACCTTTCTTAGCGCCCACAAAGCCACCAAAGAGCGGGTTATCCACCCGGAATTGCTTTGTGCGGTCCAGATAGAAGTAAAGTGCACATTTTGGATCCAGACGGTGGAGCCTCTCCTCCTCTTTAGAAGGCTACAGGAGTGGCAAGAAGGTGGGCAAAGTGATAGTCTGTCCTATGTGGAAAGAGGTAAACACTTTGGGAAGGAAAGAAGGCCTAGTGCGAAGGACAACTTTCTCCAGGAAAGGAGGTTTTGAAGAAAGAGCCTGCAGCTCACTCACCCTGCGAGCAGAGGTGACCGTAACCAGAAAGGCAGTTTTAAGAGTCAGAAGTCTGAGAGGACAGTTATGTAGTGGCTCAAAGGGAGCACACATAAGATAGGTCAGAACCAAGTTCAAGTCCCACTGAGGCATTGCAAAAGGAATTGGAGGATACAAGTGAGTAATGCCCTTAAGAAAGCGATGTACAATAAGGGACTTGAAGAGAGAAGGCTGGTCAGGAAGCCAAAGAAAGGCCGAAATGGCCGAAAGATAGCCTTTTAGAGTGCCCATAGCAGAGCCCAGCAGGGCCAAAGAAAGAATGAAGAGGAGAACCTCTGAAAGAGGGGCAGAAAGGGGATCCACAGAATTTGCTGCGCACCATGCCACAAATTTGTTACATCTACAGGCATACACCGTTTCGGTGGAAGGACGCCTGGCTGCCAAGATAACGTTACAAACTTCGGGAGGAAGGTCTAAAACTGTCGACTGTCACCACTCAATCTCCACGCAAGGAGGTGGAGGCTGGACAGGTTCTGGCGGAGGACCGTCCCCAGCTAATGCGACAGAAGATCCTCCTGAAGAGGCAGTCTGATCGGAGGATCGATGGCCATGTGTAAAAGCTCTGGATACCAGACCTATCTTGCCTAGTCCGTAGCCACAAGAATGACTTGGTCCAGTCGCGCTTGATACTCTTCAGCACTCAGTTAGAAGTGGTAAAGGCAGAAATGCGTATGTAATACTGCATTGCCACTCGCGGCGAAAAGTGCAGCTGAGCGAGGGCCGCCTGGAAAACGTGCAGAACTGCTGACATTTTTTTATGTCTCTATTTTCTTTGCCTCTCCGCCATTATACTTGACAAGCAAATAGTAAATTGCCTAGGTTGTTATTTTCACATGTCATGTCCCTGACCTATGAATTTCCTGCAGTTGTCAAACAGGGGGTCCTTGTTGTTCTCACTGAACTGCTGACATTGTGCATTCTCTTCGGTGGCAAAAAGATCTAACCAAGGCTCTCCCCACCGGTAAAAGAGACCTTGCACCACCTCCGAGTGAAGACGCAGTTCGTGATCCACTATGCACCGGCGGCTGAGTTCCTCCACCCTGGCAAGTGTTGAACCACCAGGGACATGCCCGATGTTCCAGCCACTTCCAGAGACGAAGTGCCTCCTGACATAGGGTCCACAACCCCCCCTCCCCCCCCAACCCCCCCCCGTTTGTTGCAGTACCACATGGCGTTGGTGTTGTCAGTGAATACCTGCACTACTCTGCCTTTTGACAGAAGGAAGGAATGCCTTCAGTGCAAGACGGATCGCCCGAAGCACCAGAAGGTTGATGTCGAGTCGGGACTCTACCGGCGACCAGAGGCCTCTGATCTCCGCCTCTCCCATGTGGCCACACCACCGCAGAAGTGATGCATCTGTCATCACTCCGAACTCCGGTTGAGGAAGGGAGAGGGATCTGCCATTGACCCAATCCTGGTTTGTTAGCAAGCACTGCAATTGGTGTGCAGTGCCCTCCGAGATCTGGATACAATCGGAAAGATTCCCCTGATGCTGTGCACACTGGAATTAGGTCCCACTGCCGAGCCAGCTTATGCAACCTGGCATAGTTCACCAGCAGGATGAGAGAGGTCATGTGGCCCAGTAGCCTCAGGGTCAGAGCCCCAGCATCTGATGCATATTTTGGGTGCGTTTGTGAAGCCATGTGATCTGGTGCAACGTCTGTGGTCAGGTGAATAATGGGATTCAGATGTCACATTGTGAATCTCTCCTTTCGCTCTTACTTCCCCAGTTAGTTAGCATAAACCCCTCTGTGCCCTTTGGGCATGGTGAATTTTATTTGAGTTTTGGAGGGTTGGATGGATTTGGATGGCTTATCTCATAATATTGGGCAACCTTGTGATGTTATTTTCTGGATGTGTATGTCTGATTTTCTCTTTATGAAAGTGTAATTCTTTTTAATAAAAAGCTTTTCTCTGTTAAATGTTATTGTAATGTTTATTGATATTGACAACCTTCCAGAGATGCCTCTGATTTCTCCGCAACTCCGTTTGAAATCACACACACACACACTGCAATACTTGTGTTTATGTTCAGTCCTTTGCAGACTAAGAAAGGGTACAGTATTAGTTTGTACCTGTGCTTTGCAGCTTCCTGTCTCTACATGGATTGTATTGTACTTTGTTACAATGCACTGAACCAGCAGATGTGCTTGTCCACCTAGTTGATTTTCTAATTCAATCACGTTTTGTTCGAAGAATCAGATTCATGTGTAGTTTAAAAAAAATATCTTATTATTGTTCTTATTTTGCAGAACGTTTCTGTAGACTCCACAGTTGAGACTAAGACGCTAGCCATAGACGCAGCTTTGCCACCGGTGGAGCCAGCTGTCAAACTCCTGCCTTTCAAGGAACCTAACTTTATTGTGAGTTAGTAATAGATTCTGTTAATGAAAAATGTATTTGCTTGACTAAATGACATACCCATCTTGTTGGTGAGTTGACTCCAAAGAACCCCTTCCTGTTCATCTTCACATCCTTGATGTTGCGAATTACTCTAGTATGTGATAAACTGTTTTTCTGCAGTGTTTCACAACTGATAAAATAGCAGATGCTAGGCTCAGCATCTTTAACAAGAAGCTCCTACTCTTGTTAGAATATTTTCCAGGGTAATTTGGGATATTATACATTTATTTATGATGGTTTCAGACCCTTGGTATTATTGAATGATTAAAGTTTTGTCTGGGTGGAAGTTGCGTCCCTATTGATGATCAACAGAAGGCTCTTGTCTATCAGAAAACTTAATTTAGGAGAATGGTTAATTTTGTGTGGCGGGTGGATGGATAGGTGGACTATAAAATTCTAAACCAGCAGAAAAAGGAGAACCTTGATATGTGATCTGTCATTTTACCTGATGAGAATTTCCATTTGAATCAATGAACAGACTGTCTGTCCTTGAATTTGGCGGTTTCAAGTTCCTTCGTGGGTCTGCTCTTTATTTAATGTAAGCGTAATGTGAATCTTTACAAAATTGTCCAAGCAGTGATGTTTCTGCCCTACCACTTGCCAGTTCAGAACATTGAGACTGACCCCACAAGTTAACACTACTAGGATACTAGGAAGTTAATTTGTTCAATCTCTTTGTCATGACCAGCAAAGATTCAAAAATAAAAGTTGCAGCCTTGTGAACGTGAACAATAAATGTTTACGAGTAAGAGCCTTTTTTTTGTTTTTGTTCTTTCTGACACATTACATAATTCCCCTGCTCCCCCTCTCGCCGCCCCTCACCCCACAGGCCCTATTTATGAAGAGAGCTCTATACTGGCCTGAGTCAGAGTAATCGCTTGTTATTAAATCTCTGGCTTTCATCATCTAGCTTTTAGTTAGCTCTTCTATTAACCCCTTAAGTGCTGCGTCGGTGCATTGGCCGACGGCAGCACTACCTCCCCAGTGCTGCGCACGACCATTGGATGTCCATTCAGCACTAGTTCCAATGGACAGCGCAGCACTGGGGAGGGATGTTTACTAGCATCTATGAGGTTAAAAGTCTGGTGTCACGCCTTTCGTTACTGTTGGGAAAGGAAATGTGCCTTGAATTGTTATCAGAAGGTGTACCCTGACCAAAAATTCTCTGTCCACATGTCTGTCCTGGTTTTTGTTGATTCATTGCCACAGCGCAGACAACAACCATGTGGATGGCCTCCTGTAAAATAGATTAATACCAAGAGTCGAACTCTGACCTAGAAGAGTACCTCAAGTGCTCGGTTTCTGAGAGTGACAAGCGTTGTTTTAGTGGATTTAGAACGAGTATTCTTTCCAGCAAAGAATTACAGCAAAAAGAGCAAGCCTTTTTAGTATTTTGCTTAGCAGCTTTACCTGTTTGACAGACCTGTTGTCACCAGTACAAACACCATCCAACATAAGTGGCTTTTAGATCAACCCTCTTTAGGCATTGGATTAATTTGGTAGCAATTGTAGCATTTGATGGGCTGTACGACCAAGCAATGGAAAACATCACCCCACAGCATTTCACAGAATGTTACATTAATGCATTGCAGTTCCCATTGGTGATGTGACACTTACTGCTTCGTCCAGTGGTGATGGCATCCAGTAAAAACAAGCATTTGCAATGCAATAGGTCTCGCATTAAGAAAGTGTGAGCTATTGGTATTGTAAATGACACATTTTTTTAAAGATGTGTTGGCTTTGAAAATATATAAATTAATAGCATTGTTATTCACTAAGCCAATAGCTTACACTTTCCTAATGCGAGTCCTATTGGCTATGGCAATGCTTGTTGGTAGTAAGCAAGGACAGTGCTGTTGTGGTGCTGACTGATGATGTGGTTGGGGCTGAGTGATGTGGTGGTGTATTAGTGATGTGGTCGTGTATTAGAGTGATGTTGTGGTGTCCCAGAGTAATGTGGTGGTGTCCCAGAGTGATGTGGTGGTGTCCCAGAGTGATGTGGTGGTGTCCCAGAGTGATGTGGTGGTGTCCCAGAGTGATGTGGTGGTGTCCCAGAGTGATGTGGCGGTGTCCCCCGAGTGACGTGGCGGTGTCCCCCGAGTGACGTGGCGGTGTCCCCCGAGTGACGTGGCGGTGTCCCCCGAGTGACGTGGCGGTGTCCCCAGAGTGACGTGGCGGTGTTCCCAGAGTGACGAGGGGAAAGAGAAGGATGTAAGCGTGAGTCTTTGAAGTCTGATGCGAGGCAAATGGTGGTTTGTGACGTGGCTGGTGTGGCAGGGGAGTGGGAGGCATTCCTTTGAAGTCTGATGCCGAGGCTCAGGGAGCCAATGGCAAGCCGCACACGTCGCACATGCACTGTCCAGAATCCACATTCAAAAGCCCTCTTGGTAAGCTACCCAAGATACCCAAGCCATGCCGGTATAGCATGGCTTGGGTATCTAATTCAAAGGTAAGAAATATGCAGCTAAAAGTCTGTCAGATGAGCAAGTTACTTACCTTCTGTAACACATTATCTGTTGGAGACTGTCTAAATGCAGATTTCTTACAGCCCCAACCCTTTTTCCCCCTTTTACAGACTGATTTTGTTAGGGCTAGGGCTACTCTCCTTTTCAGGGACCTAGTTTTGCACATAAGTACGTCAGTTATTTCTTTGCTCTGCACTTCTATCGTGGAAAAAACGAAAAGTACTGATGTCCGCGTGGCTCCTATATAGTTACTGCAAAATCATAACTGACTCTATTGACGACTTCACGTGGAGCTGAATGGAGCCACCTGACAGCTCGCTCAAGGGGTATTGCTTAGCTAAAGTTTCCAGATCAAGCCTGATGCCTGGGAAATTCAAAGGTAAGGAATCTTCAGCTAGATAGTCTCTATCAGATATTCCGTGACTGATGGTAAGTAACTTGTTCAACATATATTCAGGGCCCTTCCTTTACTGCAGTATTTTTGGTACATGCACTGTCAAATTCACCTCCCAAATACAAGAACTGTCGAGTTTATTGTAAGTCAGCTGGAAGTGCTGCCTAACCATCCATACTTCAGTGAAGACACCTGGGGCCGTATTGCAGATATTACAGGGGTGCAGCTACTCTGTTTGACACCAGTTAGTGATAACTTTTAATGCCCTCAAAGCTTGAAAGTAATACTTCCCTAGGATATAACCACAGGGGTCCCTGGCTCCTTACATATGAAGACACATGGGTGCTGCTGCTGTGCTGTTTGTTATCAGCTGCCACCGAGACCTGCTCATGTTTGAAGTAGGACACAGGAAGACAGTGGCTACTCGGATCACATTGGAGCCGCTCTACTCTTTGCCTTTGGCCACTGCCCAATCCCACTGCGATCTCTCTTTGGGTACGCGGCCTTCGCCCTCCCCTCGCACTACATGACCTGCGGTCACTTTATTCCCAACAGACAGTGCTTTTGGAAATTGATGAACATACACTACGCTCCATCAGCTGCTCACAGTTCCACTTATTTTGCCCAGTAGGGAGGGCAGCTGCTCTGTTCACCATCAGCAGTGACCAAGTTCCAGTCACAAGTGACGGAATGAATGAACAAACCATGCCAACCAAACCACGAGGTGATTGTAGGCCACGGGGCACACTAGGGCAGCTGCACTGTTCGCCATCGGCTGCCTGCCCCATAGTCTCACTAACCTCTGTTCCCCATCAGCTTTCTTATAGTTTCGCTATTACCCAGCTCACAAGGGTGTAGCTGAGTTGTTCACCATTAGCTGTCTCATAGTTTCACTATTACCCCGCACCCAAGGGTGCAATAGTAAAAGCTTGTACGGCTCGAAAGGTACCGGGGGATGTTTTCGGATCCGTCCTCCTGCTCAAGTTTACCAAGTGAAAATGAGCGTTCGTAAATTACAATAGCTGCATGGGGTTCGGCATACATTAACACTGTCCAATGTGAACTGTAGGAAAGGTATGTGGAACACGTCCTGAAGTAAAGAAATTCGAAATAAAGCCTACCTTTCTTGCCGATCTCTACGCGATTAAAATCTGAGGAATGTGCCAACAAAGCAATACCTTGATCTTGAGCCGGCCGGAGGTGGAGGGAGGGAAAGTGTGCCATGCACTCGTTACTGCTGATGCTGTGCAGGGTCCCCCGGAGCTTCTGAGATGATCTGGAGCAGACAAGGGGAGGGAGGGAAAGTGAAAAGGCGACATGTGCGCGTTGTGCTCAAACACCGCGAGCCGTACATGTACGCATCGCCTGTCCAGACACATGCACATCTCCTGTCCCCCATTCGGAAGCTAAATCGACAACAATAGATCTCGCAAGTGTGCAGCGCATGCGCTGCGTCGCTAGGCGAGACCTAAAAACACACCACAGTATCCGCACTACACAATAGCGCAAGAAATAAACCTCAGCACATCACAACAACACAGCTGCAGTGTGTATTGTTTTCTTGGGCTTGGATTGTCTATTATTGTGTTGTATTGCACTTGTGTGGTAGATTTGCTTTTGTGGTTTTTATAGTGCTGTATTGTATCAAGGTGGTTTAGTGGTATGTTGTGTTGCTTTTATTGTTCTGTGAGTTGTGTGTGCATTTTTGTGTTGTGGCAGTACTGAGACTTTTTTGTAGTTTATGTAGGATTGTTTTTGTGGTCTTGGCACTGTGTGTTCCTTTGTGTGTTGTGCTAGGTTGCTTGATGTGTTTTGTTTTCTATTAATGGGTTTGTTTTGTTGGGTTATATTGCTACGTTGGGGTGTTACTGATTGTGTGTAGTGATGTTTTGCTGCTTTAGTTGTTTTCGTGTTCCGTTGTGATAGTTTATATAGGTTTGTGATTGTGTTTCTCTTGTGATATTTTATGCTGTTTTGTGTGTAGTATTGTATTGTGGGGGTTATGATGGTGTTGTGTTCTTGCTGTAGCTCAAATGCAGTCCATCCGTGTTAGGTGAAGGTAGAAAGGTGAGGTCACAGTACATTGAGAGTGTGATGATAGTCGAACTTGTGGGTGCTGTGAGGTAGGTTTATCTGTTGGGATACTAGCATCAGAGGTTTGATGATGTGATTGTGAGCAGTGGCAGTTGTGGTATTACAGTGTTGTGGGCGCAGATTGGAGCTGGGATGAATGTATGATGCTGCAAAGTTATTGTGTATTTGCTGATCAGTGGTAGTTTGATAGTGGTGGGTGGTAGTAAGGTACTTTCATGTGGTAATGCATGCCTTGAAAGGGAATTATACTGAAGGTTTGTTGCATCATCAGGGTGCTGGATGGTAGTGTGCTGTTGTGATTTGTAGGTATCAAGGACCCCCTGATAAGGATGAGACTCCTGGGTCAGGGACAACAATTTTTTGTGAAGGTAAAAACCCAGGCAGACTATAAATACAAGAGCTAGCTGATTATAGGAAACAACATTCAAAAAAAAAACACAGGAAATTGATAAAAATGATTAAAGCAATGGACTGAACTGATATCAAAAAGAGATACTCTTTAATATAGTTATAAAAGATAAATGTATACATGGATTAAAAAAATTACACAATAAACAGATTAAATCATGAAGTTCATGTGATTATTTTCAATATATATAAACAGACTTCATAACATATAAAATTGATTTTTTATCTTCAAAGTGTTCTCTAGTTGCAGAGAATGAGGCTGCGTGTCGTGTGTCTACGCGTTTCGACAAAAACAATTGTCTTCATCAGGACAATATTGGATGGTCAGCCAAAAGAATTTTTTTCCTTTCTAGACAAAAAAGATACAATGATAATTTTTAAAATCAATTTGGGTTTAAGATCACAGTGCATTGCTTTTCATAAAACATAAATTTGCTCATAAATTAATCAAGTTCATCAACCTAGCTCATGTATAGATGCAAGACATATTTGAGAAAAAGTAGTAGGAACAACCATATATATATATTCCATCTTTCACAATTATCATGAACTGGACATGATCATTTTAGTTTCAAATACAGACATATATCAAAAACCTCATAGAGGTTGGTGTATCATCCATATTATTTAAAAACCTAGGAAAGTCACCCTACCTATTACTGGAAAATAAATATTTTATTTATTAACAAACACACAAGAGCCTATCGTTATTATTTCCTACGTCTTTTATCTGGGATCCTAATTAGGTTTGTTTGAGCAGATATGGGCGGAGGCCTGTATTTATAGATAGGTTTATACTGAAGGGTTGAATTGAAAAATTTGAAGGGTTGAATTGAAAACTTTAATTGGAAGTGGTAAGCAAAGGATACATAGTGTTTAGTCTAGGAGATTCTAAAAGGGATGTACTTTTGTCTTTCAGAGTTTCTACAACCTTGATGGTTCGCTAGTCACATAAAAGGTCATAGCTGATATTTGATGGAGACAACAGACCAAGGAAGGATATGTACTTAAACTGTGTCCTTATACATAAATTATTCTTACCTAAAAAGATTGGTAACCAGAAAGATATGAGGTAGTTGTAGGGAGTAAGGCACCTTTACTTCTTTTATTCAGAAAACTGGACTCGGTATGTGATAACTATGTAAAGAATAAAAATAAGTAACCCATTGAATTATTTAGTTCGTGTTGTCATTGTTTTTAAAATTAAAAACCATATACGATCCTTTCTTTTTTAATTTATTAATTGTCCCAGATGCCAATCTTACCTGTCTATGCAGTATTCACTGCCTCCATCTTACTATCACCTATCAAAAAAAAAATTTTCATCTTTTTTTGGAGCGGAGGAAGGAAAACAAAGCTTGCAGGTTCTATTTCGTCAGTACGTGGCAGTTGATAGACAGCGGTATTTGTAACTAAAGTGGAGACATAATCAAAAGAAAATGCGCTCTAATACTGCTTCTATTTATCTATTGACTTTTAAAGAGTTCATGTTTACGCTTCATCCTTACGTTTGTTATTTATCCAAGGTAGCCGTGTTCTTGCAACATTGTTGCTAGCAGTTTGTAAGACGCGGCGGTGGAAACCTTTGTTTATTTTTCCGAAATGCTCGTTTCCCACGGGGACTGCTGTTGGCGTCTCTGATGCCTGAAGTGGTCGTAGAAACGCCCCTGCATACAGAAAGGGAGGAATACCCACAGGGGAGCTAAGATTAGCGGGTATACGGCGATCTTTTTTACTTACAGAAACGAAGAACGGCTAAAGATTCAACTCTATACATATCAATTATATGAACGGTTTTAGAAAAAGGCGCGAAAAATAGCACCGGGAAATTCAAATTGATCCCTTACAGAATGCGGAGTGCGGAGTTACGAGCAAAATGATGCGGAGTTTTCACACGGTGTGAAAGGCTCTTACCTTCGCTACCAGACTGCGGCGCCTCGACCTTCCTCTACTGCTCCTGTCTGCAAAAACGATCAGACCTGTTGCATCCCTCGAGACTCTTTTATTTCGTAAAATGGCTACGCCCCTTTCTAAAAAAAAAGTCTTAAATGTATACCGCCTATTTAAAGCGATACAAAGTTAAAGCGATACAAAATAAACCGATGCTTTATCAATAAATGACCTAATCTGTGGCTTTCGGGAGGAAACGCTAAATGTATATAAACCAAAGTTACTGCTATGGGTTATGAACAGATAAAAGGGCACAACAGAAACCCTCTGCTGCATAGTCCTTAAGAAAGGGCAGTGCAGTAAAGAGCTGGTCGTTCATCAAGCGGAATATATTCATCAGACAGAGATTGCTCATGATTCGTAAGGTCATGTTAGTATTATATTATTGCATTTTCCCATGGTAATTCATGGTTTAGGCCATGATTAAAAGTTCCGAGAGTAAAAATCCAAAAGACCTCTCTTTTTTTACGGATTTTATCTCCACCTTGATTTTTTTGTAACTGTATCTTCTCTAAGATTCGCCATTTAAGTTCTTCAGGTTTATGATTATATTCTAAAAAATGGTTTACTAAAGGTGCAGTGGTTTTCTTAGTTTTGATGGCGGACCTATGTTCCGTTAATCTAGTCTTCACTGAACGGGACGTCTCTCCCACATATCCAAGATTGCAGGGGCAGACAAGTAAATACACAACGTTCTTTGTGTTACAGGTCCATAGTTCATCGGCTCTAATTTTTGTTTTGTTAAATTCCATTGTTTCACCTGTAATAATAGTGTCACGGGATTGACAGGAACCACAACGAGAGGTCCCTTTGATGGCATTTGCACCATCAATTGATTTCTGGATGAAGGGGGCATCCCTGGTCTTGCTTTTGTGGCGGGAGTGAACAATCTGATCTTTCAGGTTCTTGTTTCGCTTGTGGGCAAACATAGGTTTCTGTAGTTTTTGTTCATTTTCATTGACATTTAGTAAGTGCCAGTTTGAATTAATTATCTGTCTGACCATGGAGTCCATAGTGGAGTGTTTAGTGATGCACACTAATTTTGGATCTGTTTTTTGCTTTTGTGAATGTAACAGGGTATCCAGATCATAAAATCGGGCCCTCTTATACGCTCCTCTAATGAGTCTATGCGGATATCCTCTCTCAATGAATTTGCGTTTCATGATTTCAGCTTGAGTGTCAAAATCTTGTATGTTGGTACAGTTCCGCCTTACTCTCAGGAACTGAGAGAAGGGGATACTGTCTCTTTGACAACGGGGATGATAACTATTGAAATGCAAAAGGGTATTACGAGCGGTGGGCTTAGTGTACAGATCCACCTCAAGCAACCCTTCTTTATTTTTGATGTTTATGTCGAGAAACTCAACTTTTGATTCACTCATGTGTGCAGTGAACTTAAGGTTCGCATCTGTTAGATTTAACCATATAAGAAACTCATCCAGAGTCTGTTTCCCATCGGTCCACTGAAAGAAAATATCATCAATATAGCGATACCAATGGGAAACAGACTCGAAAAATGGTGCAATCTCATTAAAGATGAACTTACTTTCAAATAAAATCATGTAAATATTAGCTATTGATGGGGCCATTGAAGCCCCCATACTTACACCCTTTATTTGCAGAAATAGTTCTTCGCCAAATTCGAAGAAGTTTTCTTTCAACACTAAAGTTAAACAATCTTTAACGAATGGCTTCGAACAGGGAATTTTGTGCTGATCTATAAACCACATTGTGGCATCTATTGCTTCTGCTTGGGGTATATTACTGTATAGAGATTCCACGTCTAAAGTTACGAGGATATCATTGCCTTCAGAAAACGCTAGATTCTCAACTTTCGCGATCATATCTCCAGTATCTTTGACATACGATTTTGATAGTGAGATGTAGGGGCGTAATATTTGATCCAAATATTTTGACAAAGCTTCCAGAGGAGTGCCAATCGTGGAGACGATTGGTCGATATGGAGGATTTTTTTCGTCCTTATGGATCTTGGGCAGACCATAAATACACAAAATCTTTTTCTCTGAGTAATTAAGGAAGTCAAACTCTTTTTTATTTATTATACCTTCGTTCAATGCTTTGGTAGTTAGCCTATTTATTGTTTTCACTATTTTCTCCGTTGGGTTAGTTTTAATCTTTTTATAAAATGAAGGATCGTTGAGCATTTTGTTCATATTCTCTTCATATATGTTGCAGTCCACCAGGACTATTCCTCCACCTTTGTCACTACTCTTAATCACAATGGTGTCGTTGTTCTTTAATCTTTGAAGGGATTCGTATTCTTCTTTGGATATATTGTACCTTGGTTTTGGTATAAAGTTTAAAGCCTGGTCTAGTCTTTTCAAGACGACTTTTTCAAATATTCCTACTTCTGGACCCACCTGCTGTAAAGAGGGGGTGAATGTTGACGGTAGGGCCACAATGTTGTTGCTTATATTATCTAAATCTAATGGATCATTTTGCAGAAAAAACTTCTTTAGTCTTATTTTTCTTAGGAAGGAATGGATATCTTGGTAAAGTTCAAAGATATTTACTCTTGCATGGGGGACAAAAGATAAACCCTTGGAGAGGAGGGATACATCAGAGGGCTCTAGGTTATAGGTCGATAGATTGAAAATGGGGATTACATCCCGTTCCTCCAGTATTGCTTGTTCCTCGTCTCTAAATACTGTTGAGGTTGAGTGTGCTGTTGTGATGTCATTGTGCACTAATGGAGTATGGCAATGCAGTGGTAGTGCATTAGTAGTCTTGCTAGTATTGCATTAATTTTGAGTTGGTAGTGAGATGATGGTGGGCGGGTAGTATGGGGTCGTCGAAAGATGGTGTTGGTTGTGCAATACAAGACTGGTTGTGCCACGGAGGGCATTGAATGTCACTAAGTTTGCTGATTCACTGTAGTTTTTGCAATTAAAATAGTTTCTGCCTATGCCTCAAAAAACTGTAAAGGAAGCACTTGAGGTGGATTGAGAGACCTAATAGCATCAAGATAAAGAAAAGTTCTCCTCTGAAGCCTCCTTTTGGAAATCAAATGACAGTAGCTCTGGATAAAAGCTCAAGTTCTTTCCAGCCGGGTTCTAAAACTAATTACACTGATCTGAACCAATTTACGTTATGCTTCCCTTGATTTAATTTGAATATATTTACTGAAGTACACCGCATCAGTGCTCTAAAATCGAAATGGACTAGTGACAGGCTGATGTGCATAACACCTTTCTACCTTTCTCAACTAGCATTCAGGCATTGGTGGAGCAGCTGCTGGAAAGAAGAACAGAACTTGGAAGAATCTAAAACAAATTCTTGCTTCCGAAAGAGCACTGCCATGGCAACTAAATGATCCAAATTGTAAGTTGGAGCTGAAACTTCTAAATTACTGAAGCATGTGTGGAGAAATATGCGTGAATGGAGTGTGCCCTGTGTAGCAATAGTTTTTGTAATGTGTGTCAGGTAACTCATATGGTATAGCTGCACTTATGCCTTTAGTAGAGTGATGGAAAGTTGTGTTTGTGCACACCATCCTTTAAGTGATTGGCATCCATTTTGGTCTAGTATTATCCTGGGTTCTGTATGGTCTAGCACTTCCTCTTAATGGAGTTTTTTTTGTCTAGCTGTTTTGAGATTATTTTGGGAAGAGATAGGTTTTCAGAGCTTCCTAAGTACTGGTGGTTCTCAAAGATCCTTGTCTTTGGTGCCAAAAAGTACCAGAGATTTCTGGCATCCTCAGAGCAGGAAGTTCCACTAATACATTTCTTCTTACAATGGAAGGATAGCAGGATAGAAAGCTGGGACACTAGGCTTGCGCAGTGTTCTCTTCGGTGAATATCCTAAAATGTTCTTAGATGAAGGCAGGTGGTGGTGGCGGTGGTGTTTGGGATACAGAGGCTTTTGAGAGTTTAGAGTCTCGCATTGCACTTGGGCGGCCATTTAGATGTGATCACATCGAAGGAAATACAAGAGCTGTCCTGTTTATTGTAAGTGGTTCTGGGCTGGTAACGCCGTAGCAAACAGTCTGCTTCCGTGTACGGGCTGTATGTGTAAGACTACCGTCGTGCACAGCCCAATATTTGCTCACGGGTAGCCTCGCATTCAAAGGACTCTTCAAGGATTGAAACTGACCTGAGGTATGTCTTATAAGATGGTTGGGCATTTGTAAAGGATGTCTGCAGTAATTACTGAAGGTCTATGATGTTTTCGCTGTTATACGTTAAAAGTAAAATTTGCCCTGAAGTACAGTTTCACGTTACCTAGGCATGCAAAATTCAGCAAGGTAGCAATCTGGGGTAAACATTAACCCAGAGTATGGAGTTCCAGTGCCCAACAACCCACATGCACATCTTATGGGACGTCAAGGTTTCTCATATTTCCCTGGCACATCTCTTAATCCGATTCTAGGTCTTTGTCAATTACTCTTCTCCCCAGTGGGCTGAACAAAGGTCTTCCCGCACACAAGGACAATAAACCTTGCTTGACCCAGTTCCTGGCAAACGACGTGATGAGGAGAAAATCTACATCTGATAATAAGCTTGTCACACTGCATATGGACTGGGCAGGCCAAGCCCACTGGAACAAAGGAGTAAGCCTAGACCTGCAGCCAACACAAGAAGGAAAAGCAGAGAAGTCTGCAGCCAACACAGGAGGAGATCACCTATAACGATTTGGTGGGAAGTGATCAGACACTTGTCAGCTAGGGGTACAGCTGAGGCTCGCAGAGAAACCCTTACCCAGAGACAACTTGAAGTGGCCATTTTCAATTGTCCCTGGATGCTATGCAGGATGGCTGGGGCAGGGGTGGAGGGATGATGACGCATCTTAGGTAGGATCGGCTAAGGATATTCGGCCCCTAAAACATTCCACCCCTACTTAAAAACCCTTGCACAAGGGAAAGGGAGTTTAGAATCCCCTATACCTGGGAGCGACTATGGGGGAAAGGATGCACAGCTAGTAGGAGAAGCCAATTGATATTCTCAAGGTTGGACTTTGACTCCATCTAACCCCCACAACTAGGATAGGTCTCTCCAGGACCAGTGGTGCTGGTCCCCTTATGCTTCTGTGAAACAGTTGAGGAAAAGGACATTGCGTGGACCCTGGATGGCTCCCTTAGGGATCCTTTGTGCTGGCACTTGACTCTGCCGCTCACAAACAGTTTACCTGCAAGACGGCAGTCAGCAATGGGGACAGGGGAGTGCAGTTGGGAGGATGTTCTGCCTACTGCTTGTCATTGGCTGTGGAAGACGATCCCCAAGGAGAAGATTGCCTCAGGAGCACAGGCACACTGCACAGTAAAAATCCAGCTCCCAACAGAAAGAAGCACCTATTAAAAGCCAGGAGGCCTGAAGAAAACGATCCTGGTGGTTAGGGCTGGCCACCAAGAGAAAATAAGCCAAATAGGAGTCAAAGCAGCCTTACGAGACCAGAGATGTGGCTATTTAACCCCTTCGATGCTCATGACGAGCTCAGCTCGTCATGAGTTACACTGCTCGTGTGCTCATGACGAGCTAAGCTCGTCATGAACAATGGGATTTCAGAAAGTGCAGCATCTGGGATCAATTGGTGCAGCATTGATGGTGTTAAAGATTTTCCTTTTTGTAAAGAAAATGAAACAGGCACATCGCATTCTGCTGAGTTTTCTGAAAATACCCTCTGGACTGGTCTGGAACCTGGGGTAATGCGTGGGACCTCCTTCCCATACCCATTACTGCCCCTGGGCTCCATCTTTGCGGGGGATGGTGCACACAGAAGACCCGCAATGGCAACACCCTGCCTGTGCTCAATGCAGGTACAGAAGAGAGCAGAGGAGCAGGGCCCATGATTTGCTATTCTGCCCCCCTCTCCCCCATTGTCTGGTTACGTGGAGGCATAGGTGCACTCCGCTGCTATCCACCTTCTCGTTGTAACTGTATCAGCAACTACCATGGGCCACTTTCCTCAAACAGTCTTGTCAGAATAAAATAAAGCACAGTACTGGTATATGCTTATCAAGTTCCAGACACCAAAGCATGTGCCATTTGAAGGGGATGATGAGTGTGTTAGACGTTACATCTTAGTGTCCTTAGGCTCAATCCTTTTTTGTATAAATAGAATCAAGAGAGTCCTTGCTTTATAGAAAAGTTGCTCTTTATTTTGTGTAGATAAAAGCGTGAACAGCCGACACGTGTTTCGCCCCTGTGGTGTATTGCGCCAGGACTTTTTCAAGGCTGTAATAAATCACAATTAAAATTGTAAGTGTACATAATTGAGAAGAGAGCGCCTGAGACCCCAAGAACCGTGCAAAAGTTCGAAAGAGAGGTAGTATAGAGTGCAAATTCATTGGTGTGAGTTTTGATGTGTAATCACCGGGTAGGAGAAATCCCTTATGTGAGTTTTGAGAACGGGTGTGTGCATGCAGACAAAGAACGTCAGACACTGAGAGTTGCGTGCAAATTAGATACAGAACTCATGAAAGTTACATTTTTGATTAGTTAGAGGTGAGATAGTATCTAAGTGAACATGAATAAGCAAATGCCACCACAAATCTAGTTATAGAGATAGTTAGGGTATTTTACCAAAACAGAGAGATTAGAGGATGTGAAGAGAAAAAAGTTTAACATTATCTATTTCATACCTATTTACAATGTTATCAGTTCTGTAAATGTCTTCATTTTGTACACAGTATATTTCAACATTTGATCCGGTTTGTAAATCTGTTGACACAACATTTTCAATTTTTAGAAAAGAATTTTTATATTATAAAAAAACATTTTTACTGTATTCATTAAAAGCCTGCTTTTGCCTGTTTCTAAATCAACTAACAGTCTAATTCGAAGGATGCGATGTAATATACAGCCATCTATTTACGTTAATACCACTATTTCCATAAAATAGTTCATTGAAAAAAAGAGAGCTTTCCCAAACAAATCCAGAAAGGACTGGGAAATATAGCAACAAAAAAAAGGGGGTTTGTTCCTTTCTGTGGTTCCTAAATTAAAGTACGTAGTACTTAACAAGATTTGACACCCAACACTTCAATACCTCAATGACATGTACCCTAGTTTGTCCACAAAATCATTGCATAAACATATTATTCTTAAAATTCATATTTATTAAAACCTTAAAATAGCAGCATGATATGAATAACAATTTTACATATAGACATATAAAAACATAATCACATTGCATTTAAGTTTAACACAAAAAACAATAATTAAAAGTAGCAAGAATGTCGACGCGTTTCGGTGTTTACAGCAGATGGTACACCTTCCTCAGGACTACAGTAAATTCTTGAGTCTAAAAAGTATATGGGACAATCCATTAGTGTACATTCAGAGAGGATTTTTTTAAATTTTACAAAGAGGTTCTCAAAAAGTTTGCGGTGTCAAAAATAAATCATTTCTTACATAATACGCAGTATTCAATGTGCGATGACAGCATAAATCCTGGGGATAGAAAATTCTTATCCACTGTTTTAGTTCAATTCCTTCCCTTCAAGTGACCTGTGACCTGTATGCACACAGTGATTTGATTTACAATTAGTTTATTCATTTAAAGAACCAATCTATAGGCAAACCCCTTTACACCACCAGGCACATACAGGCTTACTTTGTACTTAATGGATGGGGCGTTGGTAGTACTTCTTTATATTAATTTCAGAAGGCTCAGGTTATTCGTTGAATGGGGCGTACTTTCCTTTCGCACCCTAGAATTCGCCTGATGAAACCGGAGAGCTTCTTTTTTTGTAATTGAAGCAGATTCCTTTTCTCTAAAAGGAGACATAGGGAGTACAGTTGTTATACGTTACTGTCTCCTAAGTTTTATACTGAAGAGCAATATTGGTGAATCATGCACGATATACTGAATTACACCAAAAGAAATGTATTAGGTTTAATTCAAAATACAGTTTGTTTTGTTGAGAAGGGGATTCAGGTTTGTTTTGGTTTGGAGCAGAAACGTTTAAACATTGTTTCAAAGTGCTAAGGAAACATAGTATATTCTTCCTTAAAAGCGTTCATCTTAATGTTAATTGGAGCTAGAGCATGGTTACATTATTGCAACATTGTTTTGGGAATTACTTGTAGTCCCGCTTCCCAAAGATTTGCTGTTATGGAAATTATTTCCAGCTCGCTAAACATTAGAGCCTCCAAGTGGATATTAATCAGGGCAGGCATAGCGTAGCACAAGGCGAGACATTGACAAGCAGCTCGCTAAACATTAGAGCCTCCAAGTGGATATTAATCAGGGCAGGCATAGCCTAGCACAAGACGAGACATTGACAAGCAGAGCGCTCGTTCTGCCCAAAGTCCTTACCTCCGTAATAGTAGCCACACGCCGCCTCCCTGGTAACCCGGTCTCCAGCGTCAGATGGTATACTGCGCGAGACGGGTCTTTTTATGTGGTGTGGCGGAGCAATTTTAGATAGTTAACTTGCTACACCTGGGAATTCCGAGCATGCGCATTGAATCCGATATTTTTGTAGTTTTTTGGTTGTTCCGCGTGTGCGTATGACTTCCTGCAATGAAGGAAGGACTTAGTTGCGAGGACGCACTATATATAACACGGACTTCAGATATATTGTTATGATATTATTAAAGGGATTACTGGTCTTTAACTGGTGCGGCAGAGCAATTTAGATAATGAACTTGCTGTGCCTATGCCGAGAAGTCTGCACATGCGCATTAAATCCACCATTTTTGTAGTTTTTTCCGTGTGCGTGTAATTTCCTACAGTAAAGGAAGGGCTAATGCGCGGAGGCGCACTGTGTTCGAGGCTGACTTCGGATATTTTGTTAAGATACTGTTAAAAGGATTACTGGTCTTTAGTATTTTGGGAGCTTGCCACGCGGGGATTTTTAGTGTGTACAGCGTCCAAGACAGTAGTTTATATGGTCTAGTACCGGGGCATAGTGTGGTTCCTAGATCCATAGAAATGCTACGCCATTTTAGTAGTTTTTGGGGCATATTATTGTGGTTATACAGTTTATACCACATATGAATCCTATATACCCCAGTTTTCAATGAGTGGAAGTACAATCGAATGCAGCCACAAATTATCTACATATGGAACAGTTAAATCAATTTTAAGGTGTAATAATTGTCCTGGTACCTAAGGGTAGCTGTGGTATGGAACATGGAGCATGTAAGAGGGTATAGTTCGAAAAATCCCAAAAGAAGGAGTCCACAGTGTATAAATAGCTAGTGGTTTGAGGAAAAGGATCACCAAGTAGATCCACAATTTAGAGGGAAATTTATTGAAAAACTGCTCCGGGTTGTCATCACACAGCGTCCTTTTACATTCTAATTTAGCCCACATTGTGTCATCATTTCTGTTTATGTTGATCAATATTTGGATCAGAGGCAATTTAAGTTTTCTGCTTTCACATTCAGGGCTAACATTACACAATGGTCATAGACACACAGTGTTCACAATATATACTGTGCACATTCTGTCAATTTATTTACATGCGTACATTTATATGGTTTATTTATAAATGAACAGCATTGTATATCCAAACATAACCCCACTAGAGAAGACTACAGTGTGGCTAGAATAATCATCTGACCAGTCTTTCCCATTCTTCTCTGCTGTTCAGTCCCTGAGTATAGGTACGGAATTTGGACATGAAAAATTGTTCTCTCTGCTTACGTTTAACGTCCAAATTACCTCCTCTCATATTGGTTTTTATTTTTTCCACTATGCACCACTTTATTTCATCCTCTTTATGTTTCTCGGTGATCCAATGATCTACTAGTGGGGCATTTTTCTTGTGGTTTTTCAGGGCGGACCTATGTTCAGATAAACGTAATCTAATTTCACGTCCAGTTTCACCAATATATCCTTTTTGACAGGGACATACTATTAAGTAGACCACATTAGGAGTCCTGCAGTTAACATGTTCATTCACCCAATGTGATGTACCTCCTAGTTGGATCCTATCCGATTGGATGATGGATTTACAGTGAGTGCATGACCCACACGGTTGGTTTCCTCTAATTGGTTTGCCCTGATCAATACTTAATTGTTTACTTTTGTGGGGCTCTCTATATGTCTGAACTAAACCGTTCCGGATAGTTCTATTCCTCCGGTAGGAAAAAATGGGTTTAGATAAGGGAATTCTGCCTTCTCTGTTTAGGATTGACCAATTCTTTATAATCAGGTTTTTGATCTTATAGCTCAAACCATTAAAGTTTGATACCATCACGATGTTATTCTCAGGTTCTTTTTCTTTCTTATTGCTGGTTTCAAAAAGGGATTCTCTACTTTGGTACTTGGCTCTTTTGTAGCTGTCTCTAATAAGCCTCTTGGGATAACCTCGTTGTAGTAGTTTGATTTTCAAATTCTCTGCATGTCTCTCAAAAGAGTTTTTGTCAGTGCAGTTCCTTCTTATTCTAACAAACTGACTGTAAGGAATGCCATCCTTCTGGTTTTTAGGATGGTAACTTTCATGGTGGAGCAAGGTGTTACGGTCTGAAGGTTTAACGTACAGCTCAACACATAATTTACCTTTGTCAGACTTAATCTTGATGTCTAGGAAGTCGACTGCCACTTGACTTTTATTGGCTGTGAACCTAAGATTCACATCACCGCAGTTAAGCCACTCCAAGAAATTGGACAAGTCATCCTCAGACCCTGTGCAGACTTCTCGGCATAGGCACAGCAAGTTCATTATCTAAATTGCTCTGCCGCACCAGTTAAAGACCAGTAATCCCTTTAATAATATCATAACAATATATCTGAAGTCCGTGTTATATATAGTGCGTCCTCGCAACTAAGTCCTTCCTTCATTGCAGGAAGTCATACGCACACGCGGAACAACCAAAAAACTACAAAAATATCGGATTCAATGCGCATGCTCGGAATTCCCAGGTGTAGCAAGTTAACTATCTAAAATTGCTCCGCCACACCACATAAAAAGACCCGTCTCGCGCAGTATACCATCTGACGCTGGAGACCGGGTTACCAGGGAGGCGGCGTGTGGCTACTATTACGGAGGTAAGGACTTTGGGCAGAACGAGCGCTCTGCTTGTCAATGTCTCGTCTTGTGCTAGGCTATGCCTGCCCTGATTAATATCCACTTGGAGGCTCTAATGTTTAGCGAGCTGCTTGTCAATGTCTCGCCTTGTGCCACGCTATGCCTGCCCTGATTAATATCCACTTGGAGGCTCTAATGTTTAGCGAGCTGGAAATAATTTCCATAACAGCAAATCTTTGGGAAGCGGGACTACAAGTAATTCCCAAAACAATGTTGCAATAATGTAACCATGCTCTAGCTCCAATTAACATTAAGATGAACGCTTTTAAGGAAGAATATACTATGTTTCCTTAGCACTTTGAAACAATGTTTAAACGTTTCTGCTCCAAACCAAAACAAACCTGAATCCCCTTCTCAACAAAACAAACTGTATTTTGAATTAAACCTAATACATTTCTTTTGGTGTAATTTAGTATATCGTGCATGATTCACCAATATTGCTCTTCAGTATAAAACTTAGGAGACAGTAACGTATAACAACTGTACTCCCTATGTCTCCTTTTAGAGAAAAGGAATCTGCTTCAATTACAAAAAAAGAAGCTCTCCGGTTTCATCAGGCGAATTCTAGGGTGCGAAAGGAAAGTACGCCCCATTCAACGAATAACCTGAGCCTTCTGAAATTAATATAAAGAAGTACTACCAACGCCCCATCCATTAAGTACAAAGTAAGCCTGTATGTGTCTGGTGGTGTAAAGGGGTTTGCCTATAGATTGGTTCTTTAAATGAATAAACTAATTGTAAATCAAATCACTGTGTGCATACAGGTCACAGGTCACTTGAAGGGAAGGAATTGAACTAAAACAGTGGATAAGAATTTTCTATCCCCAGGATTTATGCTGTCATCGCACATTGAATACTGCGTATTATGTAAGAAATGATTTATTTTTGACACCGCAAACTTTTTGAGAACCTCTTTGTAAAATTTTAAAAAATCCTCTCTGAATGTACACTAATGGATTGTCCCATATACTTTTTAGACTCAAGAATTTACTGTAGTCCTGAGGAAGGTGTACCATCTGCTGTAAACACCGAAACGCGTCGACATTCTTGCTACTTTTAATTATTGTTTTTTGTGTTAAACTTAAATGCAATGTGATTATGTTTTTATATGTCTATATGTAAAATTGTTATTCATATCATGCTGCTATTTTAAGGTTTTAATAAATATGAATTTTAAGAATAATATGTTTATGCAATGATTTTGTGGACAAACTAGGGTACATGTCATTGAGGTATTGAAGTGTTGGGTGTCAAATCTTGTTAAGTACTACGTACTTTAATTTAGGAACCACAGAAAGGAACAAACCCCCTTTTTTTTGTTGCCATAAAATAGTTCATAACATTAGAGCCCAGATATTCTGACCATATCGCAACCTTATCACATGATAACACTCGATGAATCGTAATTAGTCAGGTGTGATCCGGGTCATGGATTGGAGTATAGTGGGTCATGTGAAAGAATATTGGTTTGGGAATTAAGTCCCTTAGTTTCTAGGACTTGTTCGTAAGGAGTTAGGGCAGGTGTTAGTAATTGAGGAGTTTGATAGGTTTATTGAATTCAGGGTCTAGTTTGTAACATAAGAAACCTAAAGGAAAACACATTTTCAAAAGTATCAGCAAAGATTATTCAAACCTAAGGGGACTCCTTACGAACAAGTCCTAGAAACTAAGGGACTTAATTCCCAAACCAATATTCTTACACATGACCCACTATACTCCAATCCAATACCCGGATCACACCTGACTAATTACGATTCATCGAGTGTTATCCAGTGATAAGGTTGCGATATGGTCAGAATATCTGGGCTCTAATGTTATGAATTATTTTATGGAAATAGTGGTTTTAACGTAAATAGATGGCTGTATATTACATCGCATCGTTCGAATTAGACTGTTAGTTGATTTAGAAACAGGCAAAAGCAGGCTTTTAATGAATACAGTAAAAATGTTTTTTTATAATATAAAAATTCTTTTCTAAAAATTGAAAATGTTGTGTCAACAGATTTACAAACCGGATCAAATGTTGAAATATACTGTGTACAAAATGAAGAAATTTACAGAACTGATAACATTGTAAATAGGTATGAAATAGATAATGTTAAACTTTTTTCTCTTCACATCCTCTAATCTCTCTGTTTTGGTAAAATACCCTAACTATCTCTATAACTAGATTTGTGGTGGCATTTGCTTATTCATGTTCACTTAGATACTATCTCACCTCTAACTAATCAAAAATGTAACTTTCATGAGTTCTGTATCTAATTTTCACAAAATCGTGGCGACGCAACTCTGTGTCTGACGTTCTTTGTCTGCATGCACACACCTGTTCTCAAAACTCACATAAGGGATTTCTCCTACCCGGTGATTACACATCAAAACTCACACCAATGAATTTGCACTCTATACTACCTCTCTTTCGAACTTTTGCACGGTTCTTGGGGTCTCAGGCGCTCTCTTCTCAATTATGTACACTTACAATTTTAATTGTGATTTATTACAGCCTTGAAAAAGCCCTGGCGCAATACGCCACAGGGGCGAAACACGTGTCGGCTGTTCACGCTTTTATCTACACAAAATAAAGAGCAACTTTTCTATAAAGCAAGGACTCTCTTGATTCTATTTATACAAAAAAGGATTGAGCCTAAGGACACTAAGATGTAACGTCTAACACACTCATCATCCCCTTCAAATACCTTACTGTCCGAAAACTCAAGAGGTCCAGAGTTTTCTTGAGTGTGTTATCAATATCAAAATCCTGTGAAAACTGATGTGGGCTTGGATTCCTCTGTGGACCACCTCCCCTCTGTAGAAAACCAAAGCATGTGCCCTTTACTCCCACTTAATCTAGTGCCGAAATGCTGAAAAACAGAGCAACTTATGTTTTTTTAGCATTATCACTTTGGCTATCGCCATTTGAGATATTAGAAAAGTACTTGTTTGCATTCTTTCCACTGCAATAGTAGGTGGTTGGGATGCAAGTGATTACCCTTTGACTGCATGTCCACTTTGTGAGGAAGTCGTATCACTGGCAAGCGCAGCTGAACTCACATTTTGGAAATAGAGTTCCAAGCAGCCTAAGGTCTATGAGGAGATGGCAACGGAGTAGAAACAGTTGCTAGAAAAACAAAAAGGGATTTTTCTAGCCATTATGCAGGATAGTGAGTAAGAAAGGTTCTCTGGTGTGGTGCGGAGGCGAAATAGAGTCTGCATGACCGGGAGGAGGTGAAGTGGAATGGAGCCTTTGTTACCCTTTGCTAACAGAATAGAGGACAAAAGGAGCATGTAGGATGTGGTAGCAAAGTAGCTGTGCAGGCAGAACCGAGCCTGCTTGTTGTTAGAAATCGGAAAAAAAATGCTACTTAGCTAGAGGTGGGTGAGTGATATAGCAAGAGCCCAAGACCCTGCCTCTGGGGAAAGATTATTACCAGCAGCTCCTTTCCACTTTTGCTTCCAGAGTTGAAACCATAAGGCAAGCTTGGACCGATGATGAGAAAATGGCAGCGAAAGGAATGGAGCCTCCATTGTGGACAAGTGAAGAAAAAATTAAAGACATCATTGTGAGAGAATAGGTGAAAGGGAACATGCAGCCTGTTGTGGGAGATCAGGGGGAATGCATGCAGAGTTGATGAAATAGAGGGTAAAGGGAATGTTTTCTCTACTGTAAGAGTTGAGGGAAGGAACTCTTTAGGTGGTGTCAGGTGTATGGGCATAAGTAAGAGAATGATGTGTGAGGTCGAAGGTACCGATAGGTTTAGCACCCATAGACCAGCAAATCCATTTAGGCAACAGCTGGGACAAGTTGATCTTTTTACAGGACAAGCACATTTCTGTTGCTTTTAGACCACTGGACAAGTAGACTTTACCCCCCAAAAAAATCCACACCCCTGTGGAGAAAACTAGAGTGTAGCCTGTGGTTGTCTTATTCTTAAAACATATCTGCTGGATTTTATGGCTTTACGGACCTTATTTTATTGAATAATGATCCAAGTACTTTTGTCCTGTAATCTTACTTTAAAGTGCAATCTGTTGTGAAGTTTATGTATGCTGATAAAAGGGTTTAGAGCTGTGCCAGCTTCCAACTAACTTAAAAAAGCTCTTAGAGTTTTTTGGAGTCAGAATAGTAAAGTAGTCGCTGTACATATTTACAAATCCGCTGTCTCATACACTTAAAAGTTGCTAAATTGTATCTGGTTGCTGTTATGTTTTCTGACTGTACATTATGTGGAGGTAGCTTATAATGGTAACAGTGCTCCCTGGAAGATTTCCTAAAAATTGCTGAAGAATAATCTTGAGATGCCGCTCTAATAATATAGGGATTCTTACTAAAGGAAAGTGATCTAAGCCAGTGCTGATCTTCTTTTGACAGCACATTTTCCTGTTTGGTCTGACTGAATGTTCAAAGATGTATGTTGAACATGATGTAGATCTAGTAGTATAGCTAGGATTATTTAGATTTGATTTGTTGTGAAAAAATGTATTCACATTTGTGAAGGTGGGTTGTTCGAGTTGCCTGGCCAGTCAGATTAAACGCCTCTCTGAAAGAAGTTGTGCTACTATTAATCCATGTAACCAATCACTCACCCATTTGTTCATCGAGGTGCTCGTCTGGTCATCATGTGACTCATTCCGGCATTCACTCGCCACCAGTCTGCAACTTTCTACAAACATAACAGTCATTCACTGTAGTGGTGCTACAATTTCAACAAGCCAACAGCACTGGCTTTGTGAATGCCTGTAGGATTAGTTGGTCATTGGGGCTCTGCTTTGATCTCTGGCTAGCCTTAGTGTACCTCATTTGTGTGCATGTAGCTCTTGCATCCAGTAGGAAATCCTCCTTTTCAGCCTGGTAACCCCGTATTTTTCACCTTTTGCTTGTCACACCACAGTGCACGCCCTGCTAACCAATGCTAAAAGTGCCTGTGCGCCCCTTTTAAACATGGTTGAATTGGCATAGACCAGCTTGGTATATTTAGTTTACGGATAAGTTCTTAGTGTGTGGTGCCAGATGGATCCAGATCCTGAAAGTTAAATGCTAGAAGTTGACTGCTGCATCTATTATGCCATCATGTACAGTGATCGTGCAAGCATGGTTCCAGGCCTACCAGTGTAGCCTAACTGTAACAGTGTAAAGAATGTAGTTCCATGTGTCAAAATAAACCATTTGACAGGTCAAACCCTGCCATTCAAATATTAAGAAGTCGCCAATATATAGGCTTGTCGCCCGCAAGGCCACCTTCATTGTATTTACATTTCTATATGTATCACTTTTAATGTCATGTCCTTATAGGATTCAGAAAAGGGGGTGGTGATGAACAGAGTGTCCGAATTAAGCAGACCACTCTTACCCAGTCCAAAGATCAGGGCTTGATCCATCACCGTTATTTATCTCACTGCACCATCCCAGCTCAGAACCTGGCTATATGCAAATCAGTCTGTCCCTGGCCCAGTGCATCATGGGAACAGGGCAGACTAAACTACCAAGCCAATTCTTCACCAGAAAGGAGACAAGCTACCGGGGACCGGTTTCTGGCATTTCAGCCTTCTTCGGCCCGGCTTGCTTGAATCCTGATGGTGCAGTGAGAAAGGGACTCATGTCTGAGTATACCCTGCCTTCATCACCACCCCTTTTTCTGAATCATGTCCTTATAGGGGCTAGCATGCAAAAGCATAGGGCAGGCCGAGCTGCCCTATGTAGAAATCCAGAATCCAGATTAAAAATCCTAATCCTGTGCCTTTGAAATGGGACTAGCTAAAAAAATAATTAAACAACGATTTTTAATAGGTCTTAACATTCCAATTCAGTGGTGGTCAGATTTTTAATTACTATTAAGGAAAAGTAACCTGCCTGAAACATTTGCTTCCCCCACCACCCCTAGCCATTATGGGCAGACATGTCTCCTATGAACATGACTAAGAGGGTGAGGCTGTGAGCATTCTTTTGACATTACAATGTCAAAATCAGCTTGAATATCCAACCCTGCCTGCCAGGTCTGCTGGGTTTTACATATAATACAGGGGGCACACTTAAAAGGAAGCAAAACAGGATGGCGAAACTAGAGTTTACTTTATTGTTCGATTAAAAAATCATTACAATGTCATGAATAGTTTAAAATGTTTACATTAATACCATCACAATAGGAATAAAAAATATATATATATATATATATATATATATAATTCATCGAAGAAATCAATTTAAAAGCCTAATAGCCTGTTGATAAAGATAGTTTTAAACCTTAATTATCTGTTATAGTTTTTCCATCTAATCAGGTCAAATACAGACATTTACTTATAAGTGCAGCATTTAGTTTACTTTAATAATATAGTTCGTGGTTTGTGGTGGGGTTCCAAGGGTGTCAGTCCGTTTAAGTGATGAGCCCCCCACATACAATGTTTTAAGGAATTTCCAGGAGAAGGACTGGTCAGGACATATGCCGAGGCCAGGTCGGCTATTCTTTGGTAATGCATAGGATTGTAGGTTAACCATTGGTGGCTCGCAGAGCCTCGATGTTTGTAATTTGTTTTGCTGTTGCTGTAACAAACTTGGTGAAACTATTTGTGTGTATCCACTGCCTGGTTGTGGGAAACTCTACTTTTGTTTTATCAGACTTATGTCTCTGGTTTCTAGAGGGTACAGTGCTGCCCAAAACTGGATTTTAGTATTAGATGTAGGAGGACACAAAGATTACCATAGTACACACCCCACACACACCCTCAGCCTTTATAGCCCAAGTTTAGCATGGCTTAAGACTTCCACTCAAAGTAAGTAGGGTTGTCCCTAGAAACCTTTACCCCATTTGTTAAGGTGTACCCAGGAGTCTTTCTTACTTACTAGTTCATGCCAGACATAAATGTGGCATTTCCAGGCACCCACTTTTGAACACTCCTGTACCGGAGAAAGATAAGAATCCTGAACCTGCTGTCTGCGACATTGAAAGAGCCCTGAAGGACTGTACCTGCGCTTTACAGTATCTAGGAAAAAGAAGTGGACTCCAAGGGTAGTAAGGCTTACTTTCTGTGTAAGCTATAGAGACACAACTAGCTTCATGATGCCTTTTCCTGCAAATACCCAGAAGATCAATGGCAACTGGACCAAGACTGGACCCTGCTGTTTGGCATCTGCCTGACACCCTTTGAGTCTCTAAGTGCCTCCCCTGTAGTCCTAGGGGGATTTAGTAAAGTACTCCTGTAGTGAATGGGGACTTGTGAGATGCTGGCCTGGTATATGCTGTCCACTAATGTAAGTGGGCACCTTGCACCAGTCCAGACAAACCTTATGGTGATTTAAGAGGTATCAGATAACATTTGAAAGCTATCCAAGTGGTTGCTGTGGAGAGCAGCCTTCAGGCTTGGTCTTGAAGGAGTGTAAATCAGCTTGTTTTACCAGAATGCAATGTTATAGTATAGATTAAATGAAAGAGAACCACACAAGGTATTTATAAAAATATGCATTTATTATATAATACTCTCTAGTACATTCCAGTATCTCCTACAGTGATGTACACAAAGCACACAATAGTATAGCAAATAATTCACAGTAAATAGCCCTAATACACTGTGGACCCCAGGGTGGGACCAAACCATATACTAATAAAAGTGCTATAAAAACCACGACTCGAGTCTAGAAAATGTCAAGAGGACGTAGAATTGCTGGGACTCCAAGGAACCACCCAAGGGGAGTAGATAGGGACTCCATGGAGTGTTATGCAGTGTGGGAACACGACCATGTGCTCTTTACAAGTCTATGTGCAAGTTGCGGCTGGATTTTCAAAGACGAAGGGACTACAAAGAAACCCTGTGGAAGGCAGAAGGTTGGAGAGCCACCCATCCGTGGATACTGAAGTTCTGTAGTAGGGGTATCTCTGTTATAGTCATAATCTAGTGAATAGTCCCGCCCATGTGCGCGGACCCCGGAGCAATCAAAAATAATCTCTTAAGCTGTCAAAACATGCAGACCTGCATAGACACTTAAGAGAGAATTTAAAGACAGATAATGCAGCCTATATCCACAGGCTACACTGTCCAATACTTCAACAGGAAATTCCACCAAAAACCACAACAGCACAGCCTGTCCAGGGTTTTCCACAGAGAAAAACCTTGCTTTGAACAGCAAAACCCTCTGGAATGATAGAGAGGAAGGAGTGGACAGACAAGCCCCATAGGCTGCCATTATGTGGCTCAAAAACAGGATACTGTGCCTTTAAGAGAACTTCCCAGAAGCCTCACAGTATCCCAGAATGCAGTGCAGGTCCCTTTCACCTTCAGTTCTTTTTGAAGGCGTAACACGCCAGACCTGTAGCATTCCTTACATGAATATCTCTCTCCACCGGGGAGGAGGGCGGGCGCTTATGACTATAACAGAGATACCCCTACTACAGAACTGGAGTTACAGGACAGAAACTACTCCTTCTGTAGTAGGGGATCTCTGTGTATAGTCATAATCTAGTGAATAGAATGGCAAGCCCATCCCCACACCAAAGCGGCGGTGGAGAAATGAGAAATAACACCACTATTGTGCGAACAAATTTCGCAGCGAAGCCTGCCCAACCTGAGCATCTGCCCTGGTATCAGTGTCCAGACAGTAATGCTAAGCCAAGGTATGGACCGTCTTCCAAGTGGCGGCCATGCAGATTTCTGCAATCGGAACATTAAGCAGCAAAGCAGTCGCGGCAGCTTTGCCCCTGGTGGAATGAGCCTTAGGTTTACCTCCTAAGGTCGTATTAGTCTGTTGGTAACACAATAGTGTACAGGACACAATCCACCTAGAGATGGACTCTTTTGAGGTAGCAAAACCGGTCCAGACTAATTCATAATTGTGAAACAATTGATCTGAACCACGAATATCTCTGGTTTTAGCCAGATAAAATTCCAACACCCTCCTAACATCCAGGGAATGTAGGGACCTTCCCGCTGGAGATGCCGGATTCTGAACAAACGTAGGCAAAGTTATTGTCTGATTGACATGAAAACCAGAAAGAACCTTAGGAAGACATTTAGGGTGAGCATGCGTAACAACCTCAGCAGCATGAAATACAGTATAAGGTCCTTGGCAACACAACGCCTGAATACCACTCCCCCTGCGGGCCGATGTGATGGCCACGAGGAACGCCGCCTTCCAGGACAGATGCTGCAACGAAGCCCTATGAATAGGTTCAAAAGGCTCCTACATCAATCTGGACAGCACCACATTCAATTCCCATGAAGGTGAAGGAAGCCAGACAGGAGGGAATGCTTTCTTCCAGCCTTCCAAAAAATCTTTGATCACAGGGATCTGGAAGAAGGAAGTCTGAAGGGCATTTCCTGTAGGCAGTCAGCGCAGCAATAGGAACCGCAATGGAGTAGCCATTAAGGCCCGACTGCGCCAGGCGTAGAAGATACAGAAGGAAGACATCTTCCTTACACGTCGACAGGGCATGGTCCTTGGACTTGCACCAGATGCAAAAACTTCTTTCACTATTAAGCAGAAGAAGTCCTAGTGGAAGGATGCCTAGCCTCCTTCAGCATGTCCATACAAACTTCTGGTAGATTCAAATGGCCATATCACACTATCTCAGGAGCCATGCAGCCAAACTCAAAGACGAGAGGTTGGGGTGCAACGTCTGCCCCCTGAACTTTGCGAGAAGGTCCGGCCTGCAAGGCCTCCGTATGAGAGGACGGAGAGACCGGTGAAGCAGGTCCGGGGTCCGCGCACATGGGCGGGACTATTCACTAGATTATGACTATAACAGAGATACCCCTACTACAGAACTGGAGTTACAGGACAGAAACTACTCCTACCCAAGTTACCTAATCCAGAGAAGCCGGGCGCATAGGTTTGAAGTGGCGTCTGAAACTGCTATCGAACCCTATGGAGGACTTCAAAGAAGAATAAGAAAAGGAGCGTAACCCCTTTAGCCACAAGGGAACAGGGTAAGTAATCACATAAAACAAAGTTCCCTTGATTATATTTTCTATACATTTGTCATACAGCTACCTTTTCTACAGTTCTCCTAAGATTCTCAGAAGATCTCTATTAGAAATTATCGTCACTCAAAATCTCATTTACTCAGAACCCAACACTATAAGTGAAACCACAAAAGCACTTACAATCTAAAAATTTATATTATGTTGCCAAGGCGTAGGTCATCAAAAAAATGTTTTATTTTTAAAAAAGGATATTAAAAACATTTGCAAATACCCATCAGGTGTGTATATACTTCTTGTGATGGTATCAGCTGAAGAGAAGAGCCACTGCTGGAAGGGGAGAAAGTGTCCGTTGGAATCCAAACGTGGATTCTTGTCAAAGAGTACCTGAAAGCATAGGTGTAGGAAGCTAGGATCTGACTGCATGGTTACCCCCACCTTTTGCCTGGTGTTTTGCTGGTTTTTGACTAGTCTGACTGGGATCGGGCTAATCAGGACACCGGTCTATCTGCTTTCTCCCTATAATGTTAGGGAAGCCCACTCCCTTCTGTGGCACTTCCCTGTAGGAAAAGAGCAAACAGGGTAGGAGGACGTCCCATTTCCTCCGCAGGCTTTCGGGTAGACTTCTGATCATACCCTTCAAGGTTTGGTTGAACCTTTCCACGAGACCATTGGTCTGTAGTTGATAAGGAGTTGTGAACCGGTCGGTCACTCCACACTCCTACCACATTGCCCGCATATATGCTGACATGAAGTTGGTCCCCCTGTCAGACACAACTTCTTTGGGGAATCCCACTCGGGTAAAGATCCCCATCAGGGCCTTTGCCACTACTGGTGCAGTAATTGTTCAGAGGAACTGCCTCTGGATACCTTGTGGCGTGATCCACCAGTACCAGGATAAACCTGTGACCGGATGATGTCGGTGGATCTAGGGGCCCAGCAATGTCGATGCCTACCCTTTCAAAGGGGGTGCCAATGACGGGAAGTGGTTCCAGGGGAGCCTTCAGCTTCATCCCTGTTTTCCCACTGGCTTGGCATGACATGCACAACCGACAGTATGTGTTGGACGCCACCCTCATTCTAGGCCAATAAAAGTGGGGGACAAGCCGGGCAAAGGTCTTGTCCTGACCCAAGTGTCCTGCCAAGGGAATCTCGTGCGCCAACTCTAATAGGAAGGCTCGGTAACACTGTGGGACTACCAGGGCCCGTGACAACCCGTGCACTGGCGCCCTGGGCTCACTGTAGAGGAGACCATCCTCCCAGTAAACACGATCGTTCCCAGACTCGTTACCTGCTGCCTGGCCTTCAGCCTGTTGCCTCAGACCCTTGAGGTTGGGACATTCCCTCTGTCCCTTGCTCAGTTCCTCCCTGGATGGTCCTCACTCCACTCGCCACTCAGCGGGGACAGGCAAATCCTCCAACGGAACCATGTCCTCCTTCGCGGACTCCGGGTCCACCTCTGCAGGTGGCCTATCCGTCTCACGGGGCACGGACATCGAGGCAGGCTTTTCCTGTCCTCGAGATGCTCCTTAATCAGCAGCTGGGTGGGCCATTGTTCCAGGCTCCAACCCACGCGACTTCTCCTCCCGAGCAGCCGCAGACCTGGTACTCACACAGGCCCAATCAGGTGTACCCATCATCTCAGAATGAGTCCGGTATTCCACCTCCTTCCAAGCATTGTGCTCCATATCATTACCCAGCAGACAATCGACTGGCACGGCGGGGCTTACGGCAACTCGAAGTGAACCTGCAACCCCTCCCACTCAAAGGGAACCTCGGCCACAGGATAGTGGCCCATTCTGCCGTCAGCCATTGCGGCTGGATGAAGTACGCCTGGAATCACCTGCTCTGAAGACACCAGATGACTCCTTACCATAGTCATACTGGCTCCTGTATCTCTCAGAGCTTCCCCTCTATGGCCATTGATGGTGACCCATTGCCCATACTTGGTAGTATTTGAGGGCACCTGGATCTTTGGAACCATCTCCCGATCACCCAGGGCCACTAAGGTGACACCAACCCACTCCCTCCCTTTAACTAAGGGCATCTCCTCCCAGAGTGCTACACTAGCGACTCCCGGGGCATTTCCTCCAGTGGGGGGTGGTCTCTTTGGGCATTTCACGTCTCCCTTATAATGTCCAACACCACCGCACTCAAAGCAATGGACAACCCTTGGCTGCTGACTCTGGCCAGGATTAGGGTTCTTCTGCGGGTTAGCCTTAGAATTAGAAAATAAACTTTTCCCCTTAAAGTTATTTTGGGGGCCTTTGGAGAACTCCTGTTTCTTGTTATCTCCCCCCTCTTTCTTCTGGGGAGCGCCCTGTCCGGACTTCTGAGAATCTCCTCCCGTCCCCTTCATGGACACTCGGGTACTCCAGAAAATGCTCTGTTGGAGGTTTTAGTATTGTTGAACCATGAGGGTTTCAGGAGTAGAGTATCTGTGCTCCTAGAATGTCTGTTTCCTCCAGATAGTGTAAGTTTTTGGGCTAGGTAGTAGGGGGTGTTGTGGTGTAACGCCTTGTGAGTGATGCAAGCCATCTTTAGGTGAATACGAGCTCCTTCAGGTGTGGCGATATGTGGTCAAATTTCCTAGAACCTGTTATAAGTCTTGCTGCGGTGTTAAGACAGGCTTTTAGAGGAGGGGTAGAGACTTTAGGAAGCCCTGAGAGGGTAGAACAACAGTACTTCATCCTCAATATGACTAAGGACTGAAATGCAGTTTTGAGGTCTAGGTTCTCTATGAATGGCTTCATTTTTCTGAGATAGCTGAGGTGAAAGCGGGCATTTTTAGCCATCAAGTTGATGTGAGCTTGCATGATAAGGTTCTTATTCAGTGTGATTCCAAGTGATACTGTGGAGTCCACCAACGTTGGCGTGCAGTTAAGAGCCGTGCTCATTTTGGTCCATTACTTTATTTCCTGGGAGTTATGGGGGGGGATTAAAAGAAATTCAGTTTTTTGTGAGTTTATCTTGAGTAAGTTGATCTTAAACCATTGGACGATTTTTTCGAGAGCTAGATTCATTGTCTTTATCTCTTCAATGGGGGTGATCTTAATGTAAAGTTAGGTGTCGTCCGCGTACATGTGGTAGGAGATGTTCGCCTGTTGTAGTAGATCGGTAAGTGGTTTGACATAAAAGTTGATTAGTGTGGGGGATAGTGTAGAGCCTTGTGTTACTCCTAGCAGATTAAGTGAGGAGAGAGAGAGAATCTTGTCGGTCATGAACGTTTGCGTTCTGTTTTCCATAAAGGATTTGAACCATAGAAAGACTGTGCCCGAAAAGCCCATCCTGTCTTCTAATCTTTTTAGAAGTTTGTCGTGATTGACCGTATCGAAGGCTGATGAGAGGTCGAGCAGGACTAGCAGGCATGTTTCATTGTGGTCAAGGACTAAGAGGGCGCCATCTACTTACTATATGTAGGATGGCTGTTTCAGTGCTATGGCCAGGTCTGAAACCCAATTGGTGGATGTTCAGTAAATTGAAGTTTGTGATGTGTTTATTCAGTTGTTGCCGAACACATTTTTCCAAGACCTTTGCTAGCATGGGAATGTTGGTTATTGGTTGTAGGTGTTAGCTGACGTTTTTTGTAGGATAGAGGCGACCAGTTTTTAGGCATTCCGGAATGTGACCTTGTGTTAGCGAGTCATTAATGATTTTGATCCAGAGAGGGGAGATGATATGATAGATGTGGGGTAGGCAATTTGCTGGGACAGGGTTATTGAAGTGGTTGTTGAGTTTAGTAGTCGCTAGAATTTTTAAAGGCTTTTGTCTGTTCTTGCCCAAGTTATTGGACTGACATATAAGGTGGCAAATTCCATGCCACCATCACAGACCAGCACAGCCTGAGTTGGAGTTCTGACTAGGCCAGAACCCACCTCAGAGCCCAAAGGTTAACCCTACTAATCCCTTGTTCCCTGTACCACCATCTGTACTTGTGCTAAGGGGCCTAGTTACCTTAGGGGCAGTGGTGGTAGGAGGATTTTCCTTGGCTATTGGAGAATCAGCATATTTTGTCTAATGTGTTTTCCCCTTACAAAAGTAACCCCAGGGGCCTGTTTTGCCTTTTCCTTTGTTGAATTGTGACGAACATCACACTATATTAAAAGGTTCCAGAACAGAACATTAGCAACACATAAAAGGCATGAGCCATCAACAATCTGCCTCTTTTAAATGCGACTCCAAGCAGATAAGTTCAATTTCTCTCATTACTATTAACCATTTTTTATCTCTATTTTGAAGTATGATGCGGCGTTGTCGAGCGGCACTGCGTTGGTCCTCTACAGCCGTGATCCCCTGATGTGTCGATTCTTGAAGCAGCGACAGGTGCGCCGTCTGTTTCTGCAGTGGGCAGCGATGTTTGGAAATTGCTGGAGATGCATCGGGAAAACAGCCGTAAGAAGAGTGAAGCATCAATTTCTATAGTTTTGAGTTTCTTCTTGCTTCCAGCTCCCAAACAGGAGCAACAACCTACAGAGGCCCAACACTGGCACAGGCACAGGCACCTCTTAGCAGGTCAGAACTCACAGCAGCAGAGATCAGGGGAGCTGGGAGTGAAGTCTGTGTCCCTCAGACTTCAGAACAGGAGGCCAGCTAACTACAGGCCCTTGGAGATCTCCTTCAAGCAGGGAACATAGCACACAGCAAAGTCCTTCTCCTTTCCTTGTCAGAAACAGCAACTGCAGGCCAACCCCAGACACATAGCAAGGGCAGTTCTTCTCCTCAGCTCCTCTCTTTGGCAGAGGTTCCTCTTGAATTCCAGGAATTATCTAAAGTCTGGGGTTTTGGGTCTGATACTAATACCCCAAACTGTCTTTCTTCTCTTTGTGCAAAGGGCTCTGAGCCCAGTTCAAACCAGTTCTCGGGGGCACTCTGCAAGTGCACAACAACATCCACTGTCAGTGTGAGCCTTGGCCCCAGACACACTGCAGGGGGGAAGCCAACATTGTGGAAGCCATGCACAGCCCTATTCAGGTACAGGTGCTACTCCTCCCATCACTCCAAATGCAGATCAGGCCTATTCAGCCTAGTGCTGACTCTTCCAGGCTCCTGGAGCCACTGTACCGCCCCAGCCCCTGTCACTCGAAAGCTAGGCAGTCAATCCACAAACAGGCAGAGGAACACATGATAGTTGAACAAGAAAATAGCCACTTTCTAAAAGTGGTATTTTCAAACACACAATTTAAAAACCACCTTTACGTAAAAGATGTTAATAAATCCTGAGTTCAGGAATACCAACCTCCATGTTTGTATCGTATCCCTATGGGAAGATATGCTTTAAAATGTTAGAAAGCATTTCGTATGGGGCAAGATAGCCTTTCAATAGTGAAAAACAAAGTTGGCAGTATTTCACTATCAGGACATGTTACAAATACCAGTAAATGTCCTACCTTTCACATACAGTGCACCCTGCCCAGGGGGGTACCTTGGGCCTACCATAGGGATGCCCTATATATAAGAAAAGGGAAGGTTAGGGCCTGGTAAGTGGGTGCACTTGCCAAGTCAACATGGCAGTTAACAATCTGCGCACAGGCACTGCGATGGCAGGCCGAGACATTTTTTCAGAGCTACTCATGTGGGTGGCACAATTAGTGCTGCAGGCCCACTAGTAGCATTTGAGTTACCGGCCCTGGCACACTCATTGTGATTGGTTCTCCCTGATTGGCATATTTGTTTTACCAGTAGGTCCCTAGTAAAGTGCAATAACAATTTACACCGAGAGCATAAGCACTGATCAGCTGTGCTAAAGTGCCCAGAGTTCTGTAGCCAACAAACACAGGTGAAGAATAATAGGAGGAAGAAGCAAGACGTTTGGGGATAACCATGCAAAAAGGGCCATTTCCAACCGGGATGGACTGTGTAAGTTAGGTGTTCTTGGCTAAGTTTAGTGTAAGTTTGGTGTACTATGGAAAAGGGCAATGGTCAAGGCAGTATTAAAGAAACCCAGCCTCGATCAAACTTATCCTTCTAACTACCAACCTATTTCCCTTCTACCCTGGCTCAGCAAACTTCTTGAGAAGCATGTCAATTCTGTTTCGACACACTTCCTGGAATCTAACAATATACTGGACCCCACCCAGACGGGTTTTAGGCCTCGTCATGGAACAGAGATTGCTCTGATAGCAGTGACTGAGGAGGCAAGAAGGATCCTGGACGGTGGCGGGTCAGCGGCCATCGTCCTACTCGACCTAAGTACCGCCTTCGACACTGTAAATCACGACATTCTACTCCACCGCCTTGGCAGGATAGGAATCTCAGGAACGGCACTCACCTGGATGAGATCCTTTCTTACAGACAGATCCTTCCAGGTATTTGAGAAGGATTTCACCTCCTCCAGTAAACCTCTTAATTGCGGAGTGCCTCAGGGCTCCTCCCTAAGTCCCACTCTTTTTAATGTTTATCTCAGCCTTCTGGCTGATGTTGTCCGCCCCTTTGGAGTGAAAATTGTCACTTATGCGGACGACACACAGCTGGTGGTAGCGCTGGACCCACCTCTCAATTCCCACCACAGCTTACGTAATTGCTTGAAAGCAGTTGCCGCCTGGATGTCGGGCTCCTGCTTAAAACTAAACGGGGATAAAACAGAGGTAATGCTCCTGGGAAACAGCATCATTAAATCCATTGACTCCATCTGGCCCCTCTGTTTAGGCAGCCCCCCGCAACCTAAACAACAAATCAAGAGTCTCGGCATCTGGCTGGACCAAACTCTTACATTTAACCACCAAGCAACCAAGCTTGCTGCTACATGCTTCGGGCTTATGAGACTACTTCGCAAAATCCTCCCTCTCCTTCCGCTTCACTCAAGACGGATCATGGTCAAAGGACTAATTCTATCCCGCCTCGACTTCGGAAACGCCCTATACCTTGGGGCCCCACCGTCCACACTCAACAGACTTCAAATCATCCAAAACTGCGCGGCAAGAATCCTCCTCGACATCCCTCGTCGAGTCTCAGTCAAAGCCCGATAGAAGGATCTCCACTGGCTCCCTGTGATAGCGAGAATCGAATTCAAGAGCATGTGTGTAGCTCACCGCTCCTATTGGGGAACAGGCCCTACCATCAACCGCCCCTTGGTAAATGCCAATCTTCCCAATCTCCCTCTCAGATCTGTGACTTCTCACCTCAGTGCCACGTATTAGAAGAGCCAGATGTGGAGGCCGGTCGCTCTCCTACAATCTAGCCAAGATCTGGAACTCTCTCCCCCTCTCGATCAGAATCCAATCTACTCACCTTCCGAAAGCTTCTTAAAACTTGGCTTTTCAATAAAACATCTGCTTAATCTTCCCTCAGATCCACTAAATCCAGCGGATCTGGCTTAACCTATTTCCTCTGCAGTGCTGGGACGCCTCTAGGTAGCCATTGCGCTATATAAATTATTTTTCCATTCCATTGTCTATAGTACCAACGGAGGTAGTTTAGGGAGATATGAGATTTGTGCACTGTTTGTACATTGGACAGGATAGATCGAAAGTATCTTCTTGAGGGGTACATTTTCTGGGTCGACGTGGGAACCCGAGCTTATGACAGAGCAAAGTCCACTGACTGTGCTCAAGAGTGCCAACGTTTGGATGGACAATAGGAGCCTGTACCATTGAGGCTCTGATGGACACTGGGAACTTGTACATTCTTTTACCCCCTTGCTGTTGAAGAGCAGCCAGTGATTCCCCTTGCTCAATGTTAGATTTGGGGTCTCTAGTTGGCACAGGTAGGTACTTGTGACAAATAGGGACCCTTGCCTCTAGTCAAGGTAAGATGGTACACTCCTAAAATAACCCCTTGGTAGCTTGTCACGAGTAGACAGGCTTATCTCAGAGGCAGTGTGTAAAGCATGTGTTAACACATGCAGTAATCCAGTGACAACACCTCAGATGGACACCACACAGTTGTATAGTAAAAATAAGTATTCTTATATAGATTTAACACAAGACAACAAATTACAAAAATCCACAATACTGTACGTAAAATGGTAGGTTTGGCTTAGGTCTCTTTAGATCTTAAAATGCGACACTTTGAGTCAATGTAGCTTTAGAGGCGACACGCAGGGCAACGCAAAGTGTTGCAAAGATGGTGATGCGTAGAAATGTTGGTGCAAAGAAATAAAGAGGTTGTCTTCTTGATGCGGCGCACTTCTCCGATGTTGCGAGATGTCTCGACTCGATGCATCAGCTACAGCGGCAATACCCTTGTGACGACATCGGCTTTGGCGGTGACACTCTTCTCCCTCGATGCGAGAGGCTTCCACTCGATGCGATAGCTGCAGTGGTGACACCCTTTTTCAGAGATGCAGCGAGAGCGGCTTCGATGGCAGCACGCTTCTCTGTGGGCTTCTGCGGTGCAATGCGTCCGCTACAACACGCTTCCTTGATGTTGTAAGACCTTTCTTGTGATGCGGTGCAATGCTTCAGCTACAGCAGCGACACCCTTGTTCAGAGATGCAGCGGCTGCGACAGCGACACGGTTCTTCTTCGTGAGTTGCGTTTCCAGCTCATTGCGACACACAGTCCCTCAGAAGGCCCAAAACAGCAGCAGGCCCTTCCAAAGAACTCTTGGGGAGCTGGTGTTTGAAGTCTGTTGTCCTTGAGACTTCAGCAGGAGGCACGCTCTTCTCTCAAGCCCTTGGACATCCTTTACAAGTTGAATCAAGTGCACACAAAGTCCTTTCTCCTTTCTTTAGCAGTCAGACAGCTACTGCAGGCCAATCCCCCAAGCAGCACTTCAGCTTAGGGATAGTCTTTCCTCCGTTTCTTCAGGTTCCTCTCCTCAGCAAAGGTCACTTTTGGACCAACCAGAAGAGATCTAAATTCTTGGGATCAGGGTCACAATAATTATACCCCAGAATCCTTTGTCCTCTGGGGGCAGATGGGCCTTTGCCTAGTCCAAATCAGTTCTGGAGCACTCTGTTTTCATGACTCCTTCTTTCCTTTCACAGTGCAACGCAAAAACATCAGACGCCCCACAGGAGGTGGAGCCAGCGTTGTGGAGGGAAGGCACAGCCCTATTCAGGTCCCAGGTGCTGTGTTATGGGGTATTTCCTTAGCGCCGCCATTTCCTCTCTGTGAAGGGTTAGGCTTTCTGCTCTCACCCAGTTATCAAAAGAGCCACGCCAATCCTCTGCTTGTGGAGGTTCGCTGCATTTCCAGCGCTTAGTGATTAACCTCTTAGCTGTAATAAGCCCAAGGTCCCAGAATCTAGAGGGGACTTAGTTTGCTTCGTCCTTTTATACAGACCCAAAATACACGTTTCCCATGTGTGTTGCATTTCCCTTCCAACACCGTTCGTAAGGGAAGCAGTCACGGTGTACCAACATAACTGCAGTGCGGGGCATGACCACAGCATACGTAAGAGGTCTGCATCTACAAGTGTAGATCTCGGGCATGCGGATGTCGTGGTGTTGAAGTATTGGTTAAGTTTATCAGGCGATAAATATGCGGGATGTATAATGTAAAGCTGTATAAGTTTGAAGCGAGAGTTGTGCGGGATGTTCGTAGTGCCGGCCAGCACAATCGCCCATTCTTTATCCGTCCACGCCCGCCCCCTGTCTGCCGCCCATTTGTCTCTTAGGCTCTGGAAAGGACACTGCCTGCGCAAGCCAATGACAGCATGTGAGCCATTCCCCATAACGTGTAAGTATTGCACCAGTAAATGTGTTGGTGGCTCTCTGGAGAGGTCGCCCCAAGCTCGTGTTAGCATGCGTGTAATTGCTGCATATAGGAGGAACTGCCCTGCCGGGAGGCCCGTGTCCGCAACCAATGTCTCAAAAGGAAGTAAAACCCCTTCTGCATATAGGTCTCCCACCGTATCCACCACGGCTTGTACCAGGGTGTCCAGTGCCGTTTCCGTGATGACATCTCTGTCCCTGGGTGTTCCCAATAATGGTAGAATCGGGGTTTATGTTATCACTGCGCTTGTGAGTTTCAGGCTTCTCGTGTAGCATTTGCGTGCAACTGCCAAGTGTAACTGCGACGGCCAGGAAGCCCTGGTTAAAGGGTGAAACAGTGTGTGAACATGCGTCCTGGGCTTGTCCTACCTCATACTTGCAATGCACCCTGCCCTTGGGCCTACCATAGGGATGGATGATATGAATAAAAGGGAAGGTTTTGGTACTGGAAAGTGGGTGCACGTGCTCCGTCAACATGGCAGTACCAGACTGCACACAGGCTCTGCAATGGCAGACCTTAGACACATTTTTACTGGCTGCTTCTGTGGGTGCCACAAGCAGTGCTGCAAGCCCACCAGCAGCATTTGGTTTACAAGCCCTGGGCACTCCTGGTGCACTGTACTAGGGTCTGATGGGTAAACCAAACCAGCCAATCATGGAATCACATATTCATACATTAATATATAATAGGGAGAGCATATGCACTTTAGCTCTGATCAGCAGTGGTAAAGTGCCAGAGTCCTAAAATAGCCAACAGGTCAGAAAACATATAGGAGGAAGGCAAAAGGTTCAGGGATGACCCTGCAAAAAGGGCCAAGTCCAACACTCGTACATGCATATTTTGGTCTACCAAGAAAAAGATATTATGTGCTATTCTTGTGCTATTACTGCTATTGATTCTGGTTGGGGTGTCCTGGGTTTTGGAATGTGATCAGAATGCACCGTCCTGTATTAACCATAAGGTTGTTTCTCAAGTTCGCACAAAAAGGACAGCCCCCAGTAATGTGTTTCTAGACACACATAAAAGTTATTGTGGGTTACTGAGTCTGTTACTAGCTTATCCATTGTCACTTGGTTATTACATTTGTACTTCTACAAAATCAGGGTGCAGAGTATAAGGAGTATTTGGGTTTGGTTATCCAGGCTAATGTCTATATTATTGAAAACCACGAGGCATAGGTTATCCGGGATGTAACAACAATACTTATTGTGGACATTTCTACTTGGAGCAACAGAATGTAACACTGGTGGGTTGGCATTTAAAAGACTTGACAGTTCCCCGAGAAGCTGGTTATTACCCTGTATGTTGCCCAATTGTTAATTTTACTAACCTCATTCTGTATGCTATTTTCTCAGGGATAATTCTGCGTAAGGGTAAGTACTCTATGGTAGATCCAAAGGACCATCGTACCGTTAAATGGAATTCCAGGTATGCTGATATAGATTATGATAGGCCTATTTATGCGCACCCAGGGTTTTTCTCTTTATCTAATGGGACTTATTCTAATATGCATAATGGTACAAATTATGTGGCCCTTGGGAAGGTGTTGCCTCTAGGTGTGCCTTGCCAACATGCAAATCCTAAGTTTAAATGGGTTAAAGGAACACTGACAAAGGAATTTTGCAAAGAGGTGACAGATCTTGAAGTCAATAATTATAGTAATGGTATCCCTTTGGGCGATGGTTCCCAATCTGTACGCCGCGGCTTCCTATTGGGCCCTCCAGACTAGCCAGGGGCGCCGCGCTCCAAAGGTTTCAGAATTTCGATTTCAAGCCATAAATTGCTGGTAACATCACAGAACTGTGAGTTATTTAGTAAAAGCAGAAAACCTCTTTATCCACCAGATGGCAGCAGAGCACTCTTTATTAAGAGCGCAAAACTGAAAGTTACTGTTGGAGATGGGTTACTCAAATTTCCTGCTTAAGAAGCCAGCAACAAACAAGAGCAGCTGCGTGGCAAAAGGTCACCCCATTACCAATCCACAACCTGAGTGACAGTAGTCATGGCAGCAGGCTGCTATAGAACACAGGAAGGAAAAGCGATTTGTAATGAAGCTACCCTAGAATATATAGGGCCCATTTTGAATTTGTGTAGCTGGAGCCCAACTATCATTGTACTGGATATAAGTAGTACTCTCCAGGCTTCTACAGTCCTGAAATACATTTGGAGGAGGAGGCAAAACGTTTAGTTGTTTTTCCTGCAGGATTAGGGAATTACTCCAGAACTGAGGAAAAAACAGTGCTGCTTTGAAATTAAAAAGAGCAAGAAGAAACAGTACCTACCCCAGCATGGAGAAAATTTGCCTTGCTCCTGGAAAGCTGGAGTCTAGCGGCTCTGAGTGGTAGTAAAGTGAATCGACTGAGAGAGGCTGGAGAATAGTGACCACTGCTCAGCTTGACTGAGATCTGCTCTGAGGCACCCTATATTCCACCACACCTGCTGCTGCTCTACCTGCATTTCCCCGACAATCAGTGATGAGCCCATCAGGGCCTGCGTACCTTCTCACCACCCACTCCAACAGTTTTCCTATGGTGAGGGGCCAGAGAGTGATTCATAGCCACCTATGCACATTTGTTCAAAGACCAGCAGCAATAAACCTCAGTTTGTCCCTCATACCAGTGGAGCACCTTCGACCTCTACATTGGCTTGGCAGTTCTGACGGTGCCAGTTATTTCTGATGAATGACTGCAGCACTGTAGAACACATCTGCTCATCAGGAGCACACACCCTGAGCAAATATGAAATTGAGATGGGAAGAAAGCACAACCAACCCCCAGCATTGATTGTGCTAGAGCAGCACAGTTCCACAAATGCTCCCATTTTTTTTTCTCACTCCTAAGCACACCTACACATTTAAACCAGGTTTCCCTTTTTTTCAATGATAGACATATGTAACACAATAAAAGTATGTCAACAATTTTGTCTTCAATTCAAATCCTTGCCTCGCTTTATTCAGATTTCTTCCAAACAGCCAACGCGTTTCGTCGCTATAGGCAGTAATCCTGCGACTTTCTCAGGGCTATAGATTCCAATGAAGTTCTTTTCTGCGCTGTGATATTTCCAACCCACACATGGGGTCTGCCGAAAGTGGAAGTCGCTATATATGCGCAACTCCTCGTTAAATTCACTCGCGAGTAGTCATCATTTCTTTCTGCTAAGTCAGCATAACTTATTGCTGCTCCGAACAGTTTCCTGTCCCAATTGTATCGATGAATACTTTCGGCAGAACCCATGTGGGGGTTGGAAATATCACCGCGCAGAAAAGCAGTTCATTGGAATCTATAGCCCTCAGAGTCGCAGGATTAGTGCCTATAGCGACGAAACGCGTTGGCTGTTGTTGGCTGTTTGGAAGAAATCCGAATAAAGCGAGACAAGGATTTGAATTGAAGACCACATTTTTGGCTTATACTTTTATTGTGTTACATATGTCTATCATTGAAAAAAAGGGAAACCTGGTTTAAATGTGTACGTGTCCTTAGGAATGAAAATGTTTTATTTTGAGAGTCTTATCTCTCGACTAATGGAGTTTGGTGGTTCTCCATTCCTTTAAGCACCGTGAAATCAATTCTGGAGTAAATATATATTTAGTGCGAATCTAACCTTAGGCGCCCTATACCTATAAACATAACCACGCTGCGTTTATTTTGTCCACCAATGCTGCCCAACAAGAATATTGTATTCCATCTGCTGCAGAACCAGGTTAGATATAGCCTTACAAAACTGTGCCATGACTTTGCGCTTTGAGTACAAAGATAAACTTGCCATTAAAGCTGTATTTCTATCATAGATGGTCAGACAGCCCACAGCGTAGTTTTAGCTACAAAGTAGCCACAAGCATGTACTCTGAGAACAGATTGCAATATTTGGCTTCCTGAATTTATAAAGTACATCTTGTGAGAAGTTGACCTGATATATAATGTTCACTATTCTAGTGAGCACTTTGTATCAGTCCAAACAACCCTTATTGATGATTGGTTGTAAGTCAACCTTATAGACCAGCTATCCTAGTAGCATGGATACGAGCAGTCTTCGGGCTAAACTCTAGAGGGCGTGTTAAGCCAGCTGTTAAACCATCACATATACCCCTTGAACACCAAGTGAAAGGACACCACACAAGTGTTATGAAAATAAACAGTGTATTTATTTAGAGCACAACAGCCCTGTACTCTTTGAGGACAGGGTACTAAGCACACAACAAAACTCTTACGAAAATACTTTAAGTTGCACAATTTACACAAATGCCCGAGGGGCACGAAAAACCATATACTACAAAAGTGGAATGCGAAATTACTAGCAGGTAAGTACTGGACTAATAGGCTTTGGAATCGCTAGGACTACGTTACTGAACCTTCAGATTACTAGTAGGAGGCCTAGGGGACTCGGGTGCAGAGTGTGCACTCTCATGCGGGATGCGGGACAAAGTCTATGGAGGCTAGTAAAAGCAAAGTTAGGGTTCTCGGGCGAACCCGACTAGTTAGGCTGAAAACGAAAAAGGATCTGGACCCTTGGATAGTGAGGCTATGCTGGGGCACCGAAATGCCGAAGTTACCTAGCCCAGGGGCTGCGGCTGCATAGGTCTGGAAAGACGTCGGGAATCCTCGTTGCAGTCTATGGAGCCTGAAAGAAGAAGTTGCTGGCAGGCGACCAGTGAAGATTGTTCGGTGGATCCAAGCCTGGATCGAAGATGGAGGACACCTGTAAGCAGAGGGGACCAAGTTCTGAATCACTAGCCAGTGATTAGATGGGCACCAGGATGGCACCGGCTGAAGTCACCTCGACCAGGTGAGTGGGCGACGCTGGGCTCTGCAGTCTCACGGACCAGGAGGCGTTGTCGGCGACCAGGATGGAGGTGCGAGCTGTCCCACGATGGTTGCTGCTGTCGACGTCGCTGGACCGAGGATTGGGGCAACAAGTCTTGGCAAATTCAAGCCCACGCGGTGGACCTAAAATGGCGTCTGGAGTGGACCAGGAGGGTCCGGGGTGCTCCTCTTTTGGAAGGGAGCAAGAGCCAGTCTGGAGCAACCAGACCAGCAGTGGTGATGTCGTCGGTCGTCGTCGGGAAGGCCACAAGCCAGCGGGCTAGTAGCCAGACAACGCGGTGAGCAGCAAAAAGCAGAAGGGCCCCACGCAGATCTGGTGGATGCTGGAGGGCTGAACTTCGGTGCTGGAGCTGCTCAGGGTTGGGGCTTCTCGGACCCCAAAGCACTCACTCGAGGATCCCTCGGCGGTCGTGCTGGATAGAAGTCGTGCAGTTCTGATGATGGCCGGTCCCTCGAGGTCTCGTCGCACCTACGGTTCTCAGCTGAGCTGTAGAGGTAGATAGAGGTCAGAGGTGCCAGGGAAGCCGGGTCTCGTCGTGCTGGTCGGTCGGATTCCGGAGGAAGGACGTGCAGCAAACCGCAGGTGCAGGGTGACTACTCCTTAGTCACAAGGGAGAAATCTTCAGAAGAAGTCGAGAGTTCCTTTAGTAGAAAGTAGTTTCTTGATTCAAAGATGATCTAATTTGGAAGGGGGCCCGCTCCTGTCTTTATACTAGGAAAAGGGGCTGGCATGCGACTAGGTCCTGTAAACAAAAGAAGGGGGTTCCCCGTGGGTGACTTTAAGATATGGGCAGGTCGTAGGGGGAAAAGACTAATGTGAATAGAACAAAAAAGAACACCCTGCCTCGGGATATAATGGCCCTAACTAGAGGGTCCAACAAGTATATATGGAGGGGTGATTAACCTAGGAGTTGACACTACACACAACAATCACAAGGTCAATCCAAATAGACTCTACAGATCATATTAGAAATATATATATTTTTATTTCTTTTGGGATAACAAGGATATAAAAAGTAGATAGTACTTTCGTATCACAAATACATTTAGAGCATAAAAAAAGACAAACATTGATATGGGGGCAACAACGAAAGGGAAAATAGGGCTACATTAAGACCTACCCAGTACCAGCCACACTTCAAACACACTGTCTCACTTACTTCAGTCTCTTCTCACTCTGTCTCATCTTATACCATTCACCTTTCATTCTTCCATTCATTCTTCTAATCCTGGCGAGTACAACACATAGGTGGTTAATGTGTTGTATGGATCGGGGTGTTGGTCCAGGTAGATGATTTTTACTACGGGTCCTGATGTAATTAGGACAATGACCGTATTCCTGGAGACACAAGCCGACGCGCGTTTCGGTGACAGGCCAATGAGGCCACACCTTCGTCAGGGCTAGGGGCAGTATACTGGGAGGGACACAAGGGTAAAATCTGTATGATTATTTATCTCTGTTGTTGTCCCCATATCAATGTTTGTCTTTTTTTATGCTCTAAATGTATTTGTGATACGAAAGTACTATCTACTTTTTATATCCTTGTTATCCCAAAAGAAATAAAAATATATATATTTCTAATATGATCTGTAGAGTCTATTTGGATTGACCTTGTGATTGTTGTGTGTAGTGTCAACTCCTAGGTTAATCACCCCTCCATATATACTTGTTGGACCCTCTAGTTAGGGCCATTATATCCCGAGGCAGGGTGTTCTTTTTTGTTCTACTCACATGCGACTAGGTCCTGCCCATGGGTGGGACCAGGAAGGGGGGTGGTTACACCCCTCTCCCATGCCGGACTTTCCCCAGCTCAGGGGCTGGTGTGCCCCTGGAACTGGTTCTAGCCGGCAGATGCATAGTGAGCACCGGGGTGCCACTTGCAGTCACCTTCCTCTAAAGCCCTGCCTACCCAGGATACACAAAACCCTGTCTGGGATGGTGCTAGCACCGCCCCTGACAGGAAACCCTTTGTCCAAGCTCCCCTCGCTGGAAGGACTCCCAGCTGCAGGAGGTCAGACTTGTGTCTGTGGTGGCAGCATCCATTTTGTGATGCTGAGGCTTGAGTTAACTTTAACCGGGGTTCACAGTTACATACATGTCGTGTCCCTCTAGAAGGGTGGAATGCTAACCCCGTCGCCAGAATTGGCGAGGGGTTAGTATTCCAATTCGTATGACACCTTACTCGACATGTTTTGATAAAGCGATACCAAAGATAGCATATAACCGCGAGGATTATAATGCACTTAAGAGTATATGGTATGCGTTATCATGGAACAGCTATTAGGACTTGGTTCCGCAAGCTGCAAACGGGCTCAGCTCATGCCAGAGCACCATCTCACACGATTCCAAGCACTCTGCCTTCAGGATTGTCAAGGCCTGCCATAGGAGTGACTGATAGGAATCTGTGTGTCCATTTTAGGGTTAGATATAGGTATACTATATCTAAAGCAAAGGGTGATTACACCACCTTGCCCCAGCTGTCGTGCAGCCAGTTGTGTCAAATTTAGATGGCCAGCCAGGGGTGGCATAATACATGCTGCAGCCCCTGGTAGGCCCTGGGTACACCTATGCCCTGAGTTACAGGGTCTGATAAGGTGGCCCAGTACCAATTGGTAAATGCACCTAAGGTACACGGAATCCATTTTAGAGAGAGAGCAGTGGGCCTGGGGCCCTGAATAGCAGGGTCCCAGGTCAACTAAGTCGGAAAACCAGCAAAACACCAGGCAAAAAGTTGGGGGCAACCATAGTCAGGTATCCACCTTCCTACACATCTTCCTAAAGTTAATTACGTCATTTCTTCATGGAGAAAAGTGCAAGTACTCCCGAGGCCGGGCTTGCATCCATCCACCAGCCAAAAAAAAAATCTGCATAATATGGAGCCACGGCCAACGGCCAATAAGCCAAGGGAGCCATGGGTTGAAAAGGTTTGGGAACCAATGCCTTTGGTTATATTCCTTCCTCCATTATTACCTTTGGTGGTACTGCAGTTGCCACTGGTGAAAAAGCTCTTGAATATTTTGGATGTAAGCTGCCGATACTGCCCAACTCCACAGTAGCTGCTCTGTGTGACATCACCACCCAATTGGGAAGTATGCACATAGATTTCGAGCAAACTAGATATGCTGATTTCATCCTAGCTAAGAGCGGTGGTGTGCGCGCAGTAGTAGGAGACTAGTGTGTAGTCGGGATCACTAATATGGAAAAGAACATTACCCAACACATTTTAGACATCCTAGAAAATGTTAAAGGAATGGAGAGTGGGAACTGGAGTAGGTAATTTTTTGGTGAATGGGGTTGGATCCTTGAAAAAGTGATTTATTTTCTTTTGATTTCTTTCTGTGTCCTGGTCCAGTGTCTTCCCTTATGTTGCTCTTATTGCACCAGCCTTCCCGCCCCTAGGAGAATATTGATTCTTGATGCTAATGCAACAATTAGGAGTCAAAATGAAGTAGAAGACCACATGCAAATAGATGAGGGTCTTTTTGAGACTTCTTCTCTCCTTACTGTTTCCCTTCCTAAAGCTGAAAATATGGAGTACTTTTAAAACAATGTATTCATGATTTATCAAATTTCTGTAGTAGGGGATCTCTGTGTATAGTCATAATCTAGTGAATAGTCCCGCCCATGTGCGTGGACCCCGGCAATCAAAAACAATCTCTTAAGTTGTCAAATCATGCAGAAACTGCAAAGACACTTAGGAGAGAATTTAAAGACAAATAATGCAGCCTATATCCACAGGCTACACTGTCCAGTACTTCAACTAGAAATTCCACCAAACAACACCACACACAACACAGCCTGCCCAGTTTCTACCATAGAGAAACTTGCCTCCACCAGTAAAAGACTCTGGAATGATAGAGAGGAAGGCATGGACAGACAAGCCCCATAGGCTGCCATTATGTGGCTTAAATAGGATACTGTGCCTTTAAGAGAACTTTCCAGAACTCTCTCCCAGTATCCCAGAATGCATAGCAGGTCCCTCTTACTTTCAGTTCTTTTTTCCGGCTCCTGCTAACAGGACCCTGGCATTGAGCTCTCCCTTGTTTCAAGGGTTTATTGGATTTTTGTCACTTTTTTGTATAAAAGTGTTTGAGTATATCTTTCTTGGTGCTTCTCTTCTCTCCTGTGTGTTGGTTCAGGCTTTTTAGGGCTCTAAAATGCCTGGTCTTTTCAACAAATGCCCAGCATGTGGAAGGAAGAAGGCCAAGAGTGATCCACACGACGTCTGCATCGTCTGTCTCCCTGACGCACATATCCCTGAAGACTGACATCTGCCAGCAATTTTCAGCAAGGACCCTGAGGGACAGGCTAAAGATCAGGCTTCAAGGCCTTGAAGAGAGACGACTGCAGGCTGCAGGTGGGTCTGGGCAGGCTGGGAAGGTTCCCTCTGCCTCTGCTGAGGCCTCTGGGGGGCTCCCCAGAGGCAGGAAGGCCAGCAAATGGTCCTGGTCGGCGTCGATTGCATCGACGACGTCGAGAGGAATGACGGTGTGTTCCCCATCTCCCCGGGGCTCTGGGTCGAGACGGCGTGAAGATTCGACGTCGAAGGGCCTGGATAGGCCGCCGTCGAAACCACCGTCGACTGCATCTTCATCGTCTACGTCGGAGTCGACCTATCGACGACGAAGACGGAGCGACAAGCATCGACGCTCGCCGTCGAGGCGACACCGCCGATCGCCGTCGAGACAACGGTCGGTGTCGAGGGGATCCTCGACGTCGAGGACCTCGAAGGAGGAATCGACGGTCGACGTCGCGGAGGCGGCGTTCGGCGTCAAGAAGGAAGAGGTCGACGTCGCGGAGGCGGCGTTCGACGTCGTGGAGGAAGAGATCGACGTTGCGGAGGCGGCGTTCGACGCCGGAGTCGCGGAGGCGACATTCGACGCCGGAAAAGCGACGCTCAACGTCGAGAAGGAAGAGATCGGCGTCTAGGAGTCGCTCCACCTCTCCTAAGCGGCGCAAGAGGAGTTCTGGCGCCAGAAGTCAGGCTGGATATAGGGGAGGCCGCAAGAGGAAGCAATCGCCTGCTGAAGGGGCTGGGTCACAGTCCCCTTCGCCGAAGAAGTCACCGGCCTCGGTGTACTCGGTGGTGTACACACCAACTCGGCCTAGGTCGCCCCCTCCTCCTGTACCTAAGGAGGACCCTCCCACCAACCCTCCACTTCCGCCAGGCCGACCACTACCACCTCTTCCACCGCATGGGCCTGCCCCTCGGTCAGTGATACCTCTGGTCCCTCCGCCGAGGTCGACGGCATTACCACCTCTGCCGACCCCTCCTAAGGGGACTCCGAAACCTAGACTCCAGGAGGAACCGAGGAAGACACCCCCACAGAAACCTGTGGAACGTCCACGGGGCGGGAGATCACGCTCTCGCTCCAGGAGGAAGGAGAGATCGCGCCAAAGGTCGTCCACGCGGTCGAGACACCGCCATAGGAGGCACAGATCTCGCTCTCGCACGAGGTCCTCCGGGACCAGGGACTACTCTCCGACCTTGTCGGGATCACCGGACACGAGGGTGTCTCCGATTGATGACCTGGTGGCGTTCCATGTTCTTTTGAGAGGCGCTGCAAAATTGGGCGTATCTTTAACGGTGCCCACGCCTAAGACAGCAGTCATTTTCGAGACGCTGCACCAGAAACACCTGTCTCGTCCACTGCTGCCTCTGGTGCTGGGCCTGGAGGAACCGGCCATGGACCTTTTTCTCACCCCTGCGGTGACGAAGGCGGCCCCATCGAGATTGCTGAAAAAATACCGGGCTCCCGATTCGGACCCGGCCTTTCTAAGGGCGGAACCTCCTCCGGATTCTGTGATTGTGACGGCGGCCCGCAAACATGCCACCACCCCGTCATCCACGATTCACCTAGATAAAGAGTCTAGATGGATGGATTCAGCTGGAAGGAAAGTATGTGGGACATCGGCGACCTCTATGAAGGGTGCGAGTGCCACGGCTTTGTTGGGACTCTACAACCGTGCCCTCTGGGACTCCCTCCAGCAGTTTGCGGAACACCCGCCTCGCGAGAAGCGGGAAGACTTCCAGGAAGTGCTGAATGAAGGGATGCTGGTTGCGAATTTAGATTATCAGCGCTGCAGCAGACTCATCCCTATTAGCGGCACATGGTTTTTGCCATGGGGTTAACCAGCGACGTCGCGCCTGGCTCCGCCTTACGTCACTAAAACCGGACGCACAACAAAGGATAGCCAACCTTCCTTTCTCTGGCGAGACCCTTTTTGGGAAGCATGCGGATGACGAAATGGCCCGCATGAAGGCGGAGGCCGAAACGCTCACGGCTGTGGGCCTGGAGAAGCCCAAAGAAGCGAAGAAATCATTCCGCCCATTCCAATGGCGGTTCGGTGGGCAGGGCAGAGGACGTGGCCAACCTTCGGGACAGTCACAGCAACATCAACAGTTCCGTAAGCCGTTCCAGAAACGCCAGAAGGGCAGAGGAGGCCAACAGTTGGCTCCAGCGACCAAAGGCCCGGCCGGGTCTGGGCCCTGAGCACTTACTTCCCCCGGATCTGTTACCCACCCTGGTAGGGGGAAGCATTCAATTTTTTCTGGCAGAGTGGAGAAAAATTACTCAGGACAAGTGGGTGCTGAATATTGTTTGCAATGGATACAGTCTTCGGTTCACCAGCCCGCCTCCAGCAATTCCACCGGTCAGCTCGCAGTTTCAGATGCGCGAGCTTCTGGCGGAGGCAGATACCCTGTTAAGGAAAAGGGCGATTGAAGACGTACCTCTGTCTCAGAGAGGAAGAGGTCTGTACTCCCGGTTCTTCCTGGTTCGCAAGAAGGACAAGAACGAGTTCAGGCCCATTCTGGACTTGCGACAGGCAAACAGATGGATTCGCAGGGAAAAGTTTCGCATGCTGTTGTTGACTGACTGACTGACTGAAGTTTTAATTAAGGGCTCGAATGCCGCGGCGTCTTGGCGCTGTAGAATAGAAGGTGATGTGAGACAGATCAGGGCAGGGAGAACAGCCATGTTTTCTGGGATTTTCTGAATCTCAGTTTGGAGGCTTGTGAGCGAAGTTCGACAGGCAATGAGTTCCAGAGTTTGGATGCCTGATTAGAAAATGATTTTCCACCCCAACGCACTTTCCGGATTCTAGGCACGCAGACCAGGTCTTGATTGGCCGATCTTAGAGTTCGGTTGGGCACATAGCGCGGGAGGAGTTTGGCCAGAACATCTGATCCTTTTCCGTGAACGGCTTTGTGGGCCAAGCAGAGGGCCTTAAACTGGACTCTGCGCTTAATTGGCAGCCAGTGCAGCTCTCGAATGGCCCGGGAGGTGGGGTGACGCTTTGGCAGGTTCAGGAGAACCCTGGCGGCCGCGTTCTGGATAGCCTGCAGTTTGATCAATTGCTTCTCTCCCGTACCGAGATAGAGAGTTGCAATAGTCAACCCGAGACATTACTAGGGCAGCAATGACAGTCTTTTTTAAGGTGGGTGGAATAAAGGGCAAGATCTTTCTAAGTACCTTCATCATATGAAAACAAGCTGAAGTGACTTGGTTCACCTGCGCTGTGCAGGAGAGGTTTTTGTCCAGTAAGAATCCGAGGTTTCTGACCTTCTCGGCTGGGGTAGGACAACAGCCGGCTTCCGGGGGCCACCATAGCTGACTCCATATCGAGGGCTTCTGACCGAATTCTATGATTTCAGTCTTCTCAGTATTTAATTTGAGGAAGTTTTGGCTCATCCAGTTTTTTACACTGAGAAGGCAATTCCTGAAACGGCCTGCGGTTGCTGCAATGGAATCGGAGACCGACACTATGATTTGCGTGTCGTCTGCATAAGACACTAATCTCAAGCCATGGGATTTTATCAGTTTCGCCAAGGGGGTGACATATAAATTGAACAAGGTTGGTGATAATGCCGACCCTTGTGGGACTCCTCCGGGAAGAGTAAATTCCTCTGATTTAAGTCCATCCCAGTGGACTTGTTGGATTCTGCCTGTCAGAAATGATGCTAAGAGGGCTAGAGCGGCATCGGAGATGCCCAGATTTTCCAGACGACTCAGTAGGACCGAATGATTGAAGGTGTCGAACGCTGCGGTTAAATCAAGTTATATGAAGGCCGTTCTTCCACCGTCGTCCATGGTCTTCCTGATATCCTCTGTTGCCATGATAAGGGCTGACTCAGTTGAATGGCATGCTCGAAAGCCATGTTGTGTAGAGTCAAGAAGATTATTCTTTGTAAGGAAAGTCATCAGTTCTAAGTTCATGGCTTTCTCGAGGATTTTAGCTGGTAGAGGCAGACAGGAGATGGGTCGATAGTTTTTAGTTTCGGAGGGATTGAGTGAGTCTTTTTTCAGAATCGGGCGGATACAGGCCTTCTTCCAGATTGAGGGGAAGGAGTTCGAGCATATAGCCTTGTTTAATAGAGGTCAATACTCCAGTTATAGCTAATGGAATAGAATGCAAAATGTGCGGAGGGCATGGATCCAATGGAGATCCTGATTTCATCTGTAGGAGAAGGTCCCCGACCTCTGACTCCTTTAGCATAGGAAACCTAGGAAAGACAGGGAAAGTGGGAAGTGAAGATTCCTCAGTGTCCACTGCCGGGACCTGGGTAGGAGTGACCGAGATGTTAAGGCTGGTATTGGAGTTGGTGGCTACGGTGCCGAGACCGTCATAAACAGCCTGTACTTTGCTCTGGAAAAAAGCAGCAATATTCCCGACAAAGTTCTGGTCCGGTGTAAATATAGTGTCTCGCTGGGTTTTTGCCAGAAGGGTAACAGTCTTAAAGAGCTCTCTGGCAGAGTTGGGGGCTTCTTGGATTCTGGTGGTGTAGAATGTGGATTTGGCCTGAATAATCGCTGCCTTATACTCTTGCATCAGATTTATCCTCAGTTGCAACAGGGAGACTGGCTATGTGCTATAGACGTACAGGATGCGTACTTCCATGTGCCCATTGCACACAAACACAGGAAGTTCCTGCGGTTCCAAGTCGGCGCTAATCATTATCAATACACAGTACTCCCATTCGGACTAAAGTCTGCGCCGAGAACGTTCTCGAAGTGCATGGCGGTGGTAGCAGCACACCTACGGAAGAACAAGGTCTTTGTCTACCCAAACCTGGACGATTGTTTGATCAAGGCATTCTCCTTCTCGGAAGCGCGAGCACACTTCCAGAAGACGTGCGTTCTCTTGAACAAGCTGGGGTTACACATCAACATGTCCAAGTCGGTCCCGACTCCGGTCCAATGCATACAGTACTTGGGAGCCTCCATCAATACGCTGTCAGCAAGCGTGTCTCCTTCGGAAGAGCGACGATTATCACTCCTTTTGGAAGGCTCAGGCTCTTATGACAACTCCATCTACAACAGTGAGGACGGTGTCTTCTCTACTGGGATCGATGGCCTCTTGTATCTTCCTGACGCCACACGCATGGCTGCACATGAGACTGCTGCAGGAGTGCTTGGAAGACCAGTGGGATCAGAGGAAAGGATCTTGGGACGACAAGATACGACTGTCTCTGCATGCTCTTCAGTCTCTAAAGTGGTGGTGTTCAGCAGAGAATCTCCTCAGAGGGGTTCCCTTCCACAAGGACATTCCCACGCAGACTGTCGTGACGGATGCTTTTCTCCTGGGGTGGGGAGCGCACTCCGAAAGCCTACAGATTCAAGGAACGTGGTGCCCGATGGAGGCCACGTATCGCATCAATTTCCTGGAACTCAGAGCTGTGCACTTGGCACTGAAGGCCTTTCGTCCGTCCTTTCAGACCAACTCTCTGCTTGTACAGACGGACAATACCACCACGATGTATTACCTCAACAAGCAGGGGGGCTCGAGATCACGCACTCTGTCGCAGGAGGCGCAGACGATCTAGCACTGGCTTTTGGCCAGAGGACTGACGATAACGGCTACTCGTCTGCCAGGTGTGCAGAATGTTCAGGCAGACGCACTGAGCAGACTGGTTCAGGAAAACCACGAGTGGGTCATAAACAACGACGTACTAGGAGAAGGTGGGGAACTCCAGACGTAGATCTGTTCGCCACTGACGAAAACAGCAAATGCCGAGACTCCCCCTCCAGGTACTACCAGCAGGGGACGCTAGGGAATGCGTTGTGGATCAACTGGTCGAACAGCTTTCTGTATGCTTTTCCGCCCATTCCCCTGATTCCGGCGGTGCTCATCAAGCTGGCCCAGTCCAGGGCTCGGATGATACTCATTGCCCCGGAACGGCCCAGACAGTGGTGGTTCACGGACCTGCTTCACCGGTCTCTCCTTCCTCACATTCGGACCTTCTCACGAAGTTCGGGGGACGGATGTTACACCCCAACCTCTCGTCTTTGAGTATGGGGGCATGGCTCCTGAGATAGTGCAATATGGCCATCTGAATCTGCCCGATGATTGCATGGACATACTGAAGGAGTCTAAGAGACCTTCCACTAGGACTTCCTATGCTTACAAGTGGAAGAGGTTCTGTATCTGGTGCCAGTCCAAGAACCATGACCCTACGACATGCAAGGAAGATGTCATCCTTCCTTACCTTCTACATTTGGTGCAGTCTGGACTTAATGTTCATTCCATTAAGGTTCATCTCGCTGCATTGACTGCCTACAGGAAATGCCCTTCACAGACTTCCTTCTTCCAGGTCCCTGTGATCAAAGACTTTTTGGAAGGCTTGAAGAAAGTATTCCCTCCTGTCAGGCTTCCTTCGCCTTCATGGGAACTGAATGTGGTGCTGTCCAGGTTGATGAAGAAGCCTTTTGAACCTATTCATAAGGCTTCGTTGCAGCACCTGTCCTGGAAGGCGGCGTTCCTCGTGGCCATTACATCGGCCCGCAGGGTGAGTGAAATTCAGACGTTGTGTTGCCAAGAACCTTGTACTGTATTTCATGCTGCTAAGGTTGTTATGCGTACTCACCCTAAATTTCTTCTCAAGGTTATTTCTGATTTTCATGTCAACCAGGCCATAACTTTGCCTACGTTTTTTCAGAATCCTTCGTCTCCAGCGGAAAGGTCTCTCCATTCCCGGATGTTAGGAGGGTGTTGAAATTTTATCTGGATAAAACCAAAGATATTCGTAGGTCTGACAAGTTGTTTATCAATTATGGATCAGTCAGGACGGGTCTTGCTACCTCTGAGCAGTCCATTTCTAGGTGGATACAATTGTGTTACCAAAAAGCTAAAAAGACCTTAGGAGGTAAGCCTAAGGCTCATTCCACCAGGGGCAAAGCTGCCACGACAGCCTGGCTCCGTAACGTGCCGATTGCTGAAATCTGCAAAGCAGCCACTTGGAAGTCGGTTCATACCTTTGCTAAGCATTACTGTCTGGACACTGATGCCAGGGCAGATGCTCAGGTTGGACAGGCTTCGCTGCGGAATTTGTTTGCACAATAGTGGTGTTAATTTCTTTCTCCACCGCCGCTTTGGTGTGGGAATGGGCTTGCCATTCTATTCACTAGATTATGACTATACACAGAGATCCCCTACTACAGAAGGAGTAGTTTCTGACCTGTAACTCCAGTTCTGTAGTAGGGGTATCTCTGTTATAGTCATAAGAGCCCGCCTTCTTCCCCGGTGGAGATATTTCTTCATGTAAGGAATGCTACAGGTCTGGCGTGCTACGCCTTCAAAAAGAACTGAAAGTAAGAGGGACCTGCTATGCATTCTGGGATACTGGGAAAAAGTTCTGGAAAGTTCTCTTAAAGACACAGTATCCTATTCAAGCCACATAATGGCAGCCTATTGGGCTTGTCTGTCCATGACTTCCTCTCTATCATTCCAGAGTCTTTTACTGGTGGAGGCAAGTTTCTCTATGGTAGAAACTGGGCAGGCTGTGTTGTGTGTGGTGTTGTTTGGTGGAATTTCTAGTTGAAGTACTGGACAGTGTAGCCTGTGGATATAGGCTGCATTATTTGTCTTTAAATTCTCTCAAGTGTCTTTGCAGTTTCTGCATGATTTGACAATTTAAGAGTATTTTTGATTGCCGGGGTCCACGCACATGGGCGGGACTATTCACTAGATTATGACTATAACAGAGATACTGAAAAAACACAAATGACAATGGGTCAAGGAAAAGAAGAAGCTATCTGAAAGACTGTGTGCTATCGATGGGATACAATCTATGAATCCACAGTGTTCATGGTGAAAAAATATATGTTCCCATCAGATACCCGTCCTGTACCGCCCTACATCATTTGGGATCCTTCACCCGAAGGAAGTGGAAATGAATCCACTATGGATTAGGTAGATTGCAGCCTAATCGTGCTGAAGGATGCAGTGATATGTAGAGGAAAATTATATGGTGGTATCAGGGGGTAAAAATAACTAGCAGTGCAGAGAGAAAGAATGCCATGTGTAGCATGTGACTGAGTGAATTAATATTGGGTTGTGGGAGTGGAAAAAATGAATTTAATGGAATCCTACCCACACCCAAGGTTAAAAAACAGTGCAGAGTAGTGTTACAAATAACTACTTAGGTGTAATCTAGGTCGACCTGTTTCTGCAGAGAAAATATGCAAAAACAACAGGTGATGGACCGAATGTGGATCAATGTCACACACTCACCCCAGTCCAAAGATCTGGGCCCAAATCCATCGTTTTTTTGCACTCCACACCACCCTGGGTTAGACAATGGCGATATGCAAATCAGCTCTGACCCTGTGCCCCATGGGAACAGTCCAGTCCGAACTACAAAAGCCATGTCCTTCCCAGAACGGAACCAAGCATCCGAGGACCGGACCGGTTTCGAGGTAACACCTCTCATCAGCCCGGCTAGCTTGACTCCAGTGGTGTGGAGTGCCTGGGACCCACGTAAGGACATGGCTTTTGTAGTTCGGACTGGACTGTTCCCATGGGGCACAGGGTCAGAGCTGATTTGCATATCGCCATTGTCTAACCCAGGGTGGTGTGGAGTGCAAAAAAACGATGGATTTGGGCCCAGATCTTTGGACTGGGGTGAATGTGTGACATTGATCCACATTCGATCCATCACCTGTTTTCTTTGCAATTGCCGCCATAAGTGCGCTGGGGATGCTCAGACGTGGGTCCCAGGCACTCCACACCACTGGAGTCAAGCTAGCCGGGCTGATGAGAGGTGTTACCTCGAAACCGGTCCGGTCCTCGGATGCTTGATTCCGTTCTGGGAAGGACATGGCTTTTGTAGTTCGGACTGGACTGTTCCCATGGGGCACAGGGTCAGAGCTGATTTGCATATCGCCATTGTCTAACCCAGGGTGGTGTGGAGTGCAAAAAAACGATGGATTTGGGCCCAGATCTTTGGACTGGGGTGAATGTGTGACATTGATCCACATTCGATCCATCACCTGTTTTCTTTGCAATTGCCGCCATAAGTGCGCTGGGGATGCTCAGACGTGGGTCCCAGGCACTCCACACCACTGGAGTCAAGCTAGCCGGGCTGATGAGAGGTGTTACCTCGAAACCGGTCCGGTCCTCGGATGCTTGATTCCGTTCTGGGAAGGACATGGCTTTTGTAGTTCGGACTGGACTGTTCCCATGGGGCACAGGGTCAGAGCTGATTTGCATATCGCCATTGTCTAACCCAGGGTGGTGTGGAGTGCAAAAAAACGATGGATTTGGGCCCAGATCTTTGGACTGGGGTGAATGTGTGACATTGATCCACATTCGATCCATCACCTGTTTTCTTTGCATCTGCAGAGAAAATAGGCTCACAAGATACCTGTCTGCTTCATCAGGACCTTAAACAGAAATGTGCTACTGCTGGTAAGTGTATACAAAGTGATTATAATCATATCACCTGATATCGCCAGTCGGGATGATCCAGATGGTCACCAACATGAAAAATGAACGAGACAAACATACACATAGAGACACACAGAATTATTAACGATAGCTTCAAACACAGAGAAAATCTCGTGATAGTGTACGTTTACCAAACAATATTGGCCATGAGTTGCTTGCTAAGTCAACATGAGTATAAGGCGACAGGGGCCTTTTGGAAAAGGTTAAAGTAATCCTTGTGGTCACTCACCCACGCTCTGTGGAATGAGCTCTCCACCTCACCCGGCTACAGCTGAGGTACAAATGGAGCCCCGCTCTATTAAGTGCAAAGGAAAGAAACAAATCATGAAAGAGGAAGAGCTCAATGAAGCCTATGTGTCAAACACACCTTTTTTTTGGAAGAATGCTTTACTTCTAGCGGTTTTGCTATCATTGTATCTAGCGCAGTAAATGTAGAAAAAAGTGCTGTCTTTTGCATTTTGGAAATGCACATCAATTCCAAACTTGTATGTGCTAGATCGACTTCCAATAGGCAAATGGGGGAAGATCAGACAATTTACCCGTCTGTGTATATAACGGGTGTTTAGACCAGAGGTAGGAAACTGAGCGCGTTGTAATGGGCGTTCCTTCCTCTTAGTGCTTATCATCCCATGTGCAGGTGATAACCGCTATACCAATAGTGCCTGTCTATGTATGTAACGGGTGTCTAAACCAAAAGTTACGTACTGCGAGCGCTCTAATAAGTACATCGAGCATGCCTGTCAGTGCTCTTGCTATTACATGCCGAGGCTCGATAGCAATGGCTGTTGCCCTCTTCGTTAGTATTATGTGCCCCCGCGCTTACCTGTCCATCAGTACTCCTCGCCGGAGAACTATTTTTCCTACGAAGAATCCCTATTTCTACAGATTAGCGGGACTAGTATGGGCAGCGTTTTTGCCCCTAGTCTCGCTAATCTGTACGTGCACCATTTTGAACAGCAGCACGTGCTCGCAGACACCAACCCCCACCTTAGGTGTCTGCGAGCTTGGAAACGTTACATTGATGACATCTTCGTGGTGTGGCGCGGAGATGAAATCCAACTCAAAGAATTTCATGAGTGGTTAAATCAGAAGAACCGCTATCTCAAATTCACGATGGAATTCAATACATGCAGACTGGCCTTCTTAGACCTACAGATCATTGGTACACCAACTGGCCTTGTATCAGAGCTTTATCAGAAACCAATGGCACGCAATTCTTTGTTAAATTACCATAGTTGCCACCCCAAATCCCTTCGGGACAATCTGCCCTACGGGCAATTTTTGCGGATACAGAGGAACTGTACAACCAAAGTTTCCTTTGAGACACATGCAAAGAACCTAACACGAGATCTTCTAGACAAAGACTATCCTAAGAAACTGGTACATCGATCCCAAAAATGAGCAGCAAATAATAATAGAGTAGCCTCTTAGAGATAATGCCTCCCAAAGAAAAGACAGAGCGAATGACCTGTGTTACAACGTTTGGAACACGATCCAACCAAATCACCAACATCATTAAAAAACACTGGGGCATCCTCAACACGGGAAAAGATAAACTGCCGGTCCCCATATTTGCCTTCAAAAGGGGCCAAAACCTAAAGGACAGACTGGTCCATACAAGACCAAGAATAGAACTTCCAAGAACGAGGGGTACTTTGTGGGACATGCCCGCTGTAACCGGACATCATCCGTGTGGACAGTGTGCAGCATGCCCGCAAACATGCAAATCCACTGAGATTAACATTGGCACCGAACACCCATGGGAACAACGCAGGTTTACGAACTGTAACAGTTCTAACCTCATTTATTTAATTAGCTGCCCTTGTGATAAGAAATACGTGGGCATGACCACCAGGAAAATAAAGATCAGGATCTCAGAGCACAAGAGCTCTATACGTTGCAATAAACAGACGACGCGTATGACTAAGCACTTTCTAGAAGCCCAACATGCTCCAACAGATCTTCACTGGACAGTGCTAGAACAACCAGTAATTCCCAAACACATCGCAGACATAAGCACCTTCCTACATAGGAGAGAACAACGATGGGTGTTTAAATTACAAACGGACAGAACAGGTCTTAATGAGGACATTCCATGGATGTCGCTGTAGGCTACTGCTACACTGTCCATCTCACATAGTTGTTCCTGCACCAGTCATACAAAAGTCCAGTTCGGATGGGATGCATACAATAGATGCTGAAATGCTGTACAAGACCTGAATAAATCTCAAATATGCTATCAATACACATTTGACAAATTTGCTTTGGTAAATTAAACTAAATAACCGATATAAAAACATATAGAACCTAGCCATTTGTGTGTTGTTCATGAGACCCACTGATCAATTGCTCAGCATCCGCCTTATCTTGTGGCCATGGCCGCGTATTACTAACATTATGTACCTTCCTAGACCAGCAGCCAGACCTACCAAATACCGACTGGTATATTAGGCATACTGTCATAAACAACTGCCTAATTATCTGCCTGCCAGTGCCACGCACTACTAACATTTTATACCCTTTCATGGTTAGCAAAAAGGGAACCGATTGCCTGCATTACCGGTATAATTGTCTACTGACAATATTTAAATAAACATCTCTTCTTGAGTGCTTTTTCCGTGTTTTTGGGGCTGACATATCATTGCAGCACACCATAATGCCCCTTACCGATAAAATTGTCTAACGACAATATTTAAATAAACATTTCTTCGTGAGTGTTTTTTTCCGTGATTGTGGGGCTGACTCATCACTGCAGCACACTACAATGCCCATCATACTATTAGCCTGCACACGCGCTATCGAGTGCGCCTGTGTAGTTCTGGCGCATGCGACGGAACCGGTCATGTGACCGCCCCGTCGATTGCCGGAAAGAAGTTCAAATAGTCGCTTCCTGTCCGTCTTGGTACCTCCCACCGACAGCCTAGACGGAGGCGAGGAGTACCGACGGACAGGTAAGCGCGGGGGGCACATAATACTAACGAAGAGGGCAACAGCCATTGCTATTGAGCCTCGGCATGTAATAGCAAGAGCACTGACAGGCATGCTCGATGTACTTATTAGAGCGCTCGCAGTATGTAACTTTTGGTTTAGACACCCGTTACATACATAGACGGGCACTATTGGTATAGCGGTTATCACCTGCACATGGGATGATAAGCACTAAGAGGAAGGAACGCCCATTACAACGCGCTCAGTTTCCTACCTCTGGTCTAAACACCCGTTATATACACAGACGGGTAAATTGTCTGATCTTCCCCCATTTTCCTATTGGAAGTCGATCTAGCACATACAAGTTTGGAATTGATGTGCATTTCCAAAACGCAAAAGACAGCACTTTTTTCTACATTTACTGCGCTAGATACAATGATAGCAAAACCGCTAGAAGTAAAGCATTCTTCCAAAAAAAAGGTGTGTTTGACACATAGGCTTCATTGAGCTCTTCCTCTTTCATGATTTGTTTCTTTCCTTTGCACTTAATAGAGCGGGGCTCCATTTGTACCTGAGCTGTAGCCGGGTGAGGTGGAGAGCTCATTCCCCAGAGCGTGGGTGAGTGACCACAAAGATTACTTTAACCTTTTCCAAAAGGCCCCTGTCGCCTTATACTCATGTTGACTTAGCAAGCAACTCATGACCAATATTGTTTGGTAAACGTACACTATCACGAGATTTTCTCTGTGTTTGAAGCTATTGTTAATAATTCTGTGTGTCTCTATGTGTATGTTTGTCTCGTCCATTTTTCATGTTGGTGACCATCTGGATCATCCCGACTGGCGATATCAGGTGATATGATTATAATCACTTTGTATACACTTACCAGCAGTAGCACATTTCTGTTTAAGGTCCTGATGAAGCAGACAGGTATCTTGTGAGCCTATTTTCTCTGCAGAAACATGTCGGCCTAGATTATACCTAAGTAGTTATTTGTAACACTACTCTGCACTGTTTTTTAACCTTGGGTGTGGGTAGGATTCCATTAAATTCATTTTTTCCACTCCCACAACCCAATATTAATTCACTCAGTCACATGCTACACATGGCATTCTTTCTCTCTGCACTGCTAGTTATTTTTACCCCCTGATACCACCATATAATTTTCCTCTACACATCACTGCATCCTTCAGCACGTTTAGGCTGCAATCTACCTAATCCATAGTGGATTCATTTCCACTTCCTTCGGGTGAAGGATCCCAAATGATGTAGGGCGGTACAGGACGGGTATCTGATGGGAACATATATTTTTTCACCATGAACACTGTGGATTCATAGATTGTATCCCATCGATAGCACACAGTCTTTCAGATAGCTTCTTCATTTCCTTGACCCATTGTTATTTGTGTTTTTTCATTGTCTTGTAGGGATCATAACAATGCAAGGTCACTAAATATCCCCCTGACACACCCTCCTTATCATATTGTTATAACAGAGATACCCCTAGTACAGAACTGGAGTTACAGGACAAACTACTCCTTTGTCTTTTTGCTCTCATATAAAATGTTTAGCTTGTGCTAAAAGGAGGGTCTTGGAATAAAAAAATTAGGCTTTCACATTGTTTTGGGTAAGTTAGCATTCCTGGTGCCATTTTGTGTATGGGAACCGTTTTGTATCATGATCGAAACCAGTCCTTTGCATTTCCAAGAAACGCCTTCTCTAGGTTGTTTCTTCAGAGCAGAGTTTTGCTACACTAATGAATGCACTGTTCTTATTAGCATGTACCTTTCCTTAGATGCAAGCCTACTCCCACTTGTCTAGTGGTGAGTATAGGTAGTGACCTTGATTAGTAGATTATGTGTACTTGGCCCCAGAATCGAAACTTACACCTTTGTAATTTACTGTCCAGCTGCATTTCTCTGGGAAATTCCATGGTGGGTGTGCTCTCATTGGTTCCGAAGTGTACATAGGGTATTGTTATGCTTGCTGATGTCAGTCCCTCTGCAGCAATCCTAAGTGACTGGGCAGATTGGGCTCCACTCTGAGTGTACTTTAATAAACAGATATTGGTTTGTATTCTCTACTGTCTGACTGACTTCATTTTAGTAGAAGGCCAAAAGGTGGTCATTAGTGACCCGAGTGACCTGAATCAGCCCACTTCCTTCAAGGAAATTAAAGATGAACCTCATTTGAACCCACAGGCCGGAGGCACAGGTGAGAGGACCTCAGGCAGCTTCACAAAACAGGCCACGGAGCACACGATGGTTGGTTCTAGATCTTTGTAGGAAGAGTTGTCAGAGGTTGGAGCTACTTGGATCACAATGCACTTGTCGCAGGATTGCCAACAAGCACATGCACTTGAAAATGTATGCAGTGTACAGGGGTTCGGGTATTAAAGCCCCCACAAGGATGCCCCCACAAGGGATTCTGACCACAAACTCGGTGAGAGGGCAGCTCGGACATCTAGGGACGTAGAAACCCACCTCCTGTGTTGCATAGCCTTTCGGAGTCCATAGGAGCTCGGGATCAGCAGAGTTACGGTACAAGCAAATGCAGGGGACTAACCCCTTCTCTACAAGGGAAATTATCTTCAGGTGTATTGGATGCTCCACAGGACCTGTGTGGATCCTGTACAGGCACAGACCATGCCGCAAACTGAGAAGGAAACAAAGTGAGGCCCAAAGTCCAGAGTGCTCAGACGGTTAAGTGCAGTGGTTTCAGTTCTGAATCTTGTCCTCGTCGAATCTAGGGTCCTACAGCCAGGTAACCCTTAAGTACCAACAGGAGAGCGTTGGAAAGATTCAGGGGAGGGTCTGGACTGAGGGGAGATTACTCCCATGTCCTTTGTCCAGTTTTGTGCCAGAGCGAGAGCCAACAGCTCCCAGGACTGGTTTGACCTAGTCAATGCACAGGAACACCAAATGTGCCCCTCATGCAGACTTTCAGTCACTGGTAGACTCACCCACCCAGCCCTAATACACTAAATCCTGTCTGGGGGGTGGTCACACCTCTCTGTGACAGGATGCCTATTGTTCTGCCTTCCCCTGCTCGAGCTTGGCTCAGCTGCAGGAGGGCAGAAATGTTCTCTGGTTGGCAGCAACCATTTAGTGCTGTCCAGGGCTAGACTGCTGGTACTGTGATCACTAGGAGCCCCACGAAGGAAGCTTCTGAGGGGTGGAATCATACCACCCACACCGGTTACCAGTGTGGGAGGTATGATTCCAACATCTTTGACACTAAACACGATAGGGTTTGTTTCAGCCGTTTTACAGTTGGTCAGTATGCGGTCGCGTGATGCCCCTCTATATGTTGCATATGGCTGCTTCACTGACAAGCTGGGAGAATGGACTCCGTGGCTGCAGGGGTGTCCTGCTCATGCAGGGGCACCCTCTCACTTAAAACCTATACGTCACCCCTCTAGCAGGCCTTTAAAATCATGAGGGCAGGGTACTTGATTCTAAGTGCAATGACCCTTAGATATAGTAAACCTATATCTTAAGTAAGTGGTGCATGCTCCAACTTACACAGGCTGCAATGACAGGCCTGTAGTTCCATTTTGCATAGCCTCTTATGGGTGGCATAATACATGCTTTAGCCCGTTTAGCCCGTGGGAGGCCTCTGGGGTACTATGCCCTGGGTACATGTGTACTATATACTAGGGACTGACTAGGGTAGCCCAGTATCCAATCTTGAATTTACCTAAACATGTAACACAACAGTTTAGGGCGAACGCAGATTGAGATCCTGCTAATCAGACTAGTCAAAAACAGCATTACAGCTAGCAAAAAGTGGGGGTAACTATTAGAAGCAGTTCAAAGATAAAATCTTTGAACAGGACTAACCTGATTGGTGTATCAAACCTGCGCTCTTTGTCAAATTGCGCCTAAGTTCTGGTTTACAACTGACTATTATTAGCACTTTATGCTTCTTTGCGCTATTCCTTCTTAAAACTATAAAAAATGTATTTTTTTCTGTTGCCCTTACTGGATTTTTGTAATTTTGTTTATTGAATGTTACTCTACTTGTCTACTTCGGTTAGAGATTTTTATTGTTTTTATGACTGTTTTGGTACTTCATGAATACACTACACATATCCCAAGTTAAGCCGGTCTACTCTGTGCCATAGCCATGAGGGGTTTGAGCTCAGGTAAATTTAGTGATTTTTTGGGCTCACCCTGACGAAGGTTGTGATTATTCCTTGAAGTGGATAGACACCAACCGCAGAAAAGAATCCAATTTCTTACAGCCTCTATGCCCAGAATCTACAGAAACTGGCTCTGATGGCAACAGTGTGATGGGCAAAGATGTTTTAACCAATACCTGTGAGGGGGACTGTGTTCAGGCTTTATCACTGACATTTTTTCTCAGTCCCCATAACTGAGGTCCTTCACCCTAATCATTTCTGGGATCTTATGTTAAAGTTTTTGTGGGTGGTATGGTTCGCATTGGACTTGGTGAATTACGTTTTGGACACCCCTGTATGTACTGCACATAGTGCTTTCCATTGTAAAAACAGATTGGGTTTATCTAGAACATACCAGAGTTCATTTATGTCCTTCCCAGTCCCCTCCTAGTCACTATCGTTCCTCATTAATGGAGGAGGTGTCAAGCCCAGTCCATTTACCGGAGTAGGGGTGTCCAGTCTGCAAAGTAACCCACCCATCTTCTGTTAATGTGTTATTGACATCTCACATAAATCTAGGGATAGGTGATCAAGTATGTGCGAGCCCGATATACAAATCACCATTGGCCCTGCGGCCTGCCGAAAACTGTGTGATGTGGGGGTTTAGCACAGGGGGTAGGCTGGCTGTGGGGAGTTGGACGCGCACCCTGTGGCGAATGCTGTCCACAGCCAAAGGCTCAACGGGGATTTGCCATATGTATGATAGTAAAATAATAATTTGAGTTAAAAAAAAAAGTAAAAATTCATTTAAAAAACACAAAGGTTACAAGTGACATAGTTTGGTATCTTACTTTGCATAAAAGACTCATAAATTCACTGAAAAAACAAAAGTTAAAGTGACGTTCAAGGTAGGTGAACATGACAGTCTAAATGTAACATTTTAAACTAAAGAAAATGCTGTTAGTCAACAGTTATATAGTTATTTCAAGTAACTATAACTCGCATCCTCACAATGCACTGCTTATGACTTTACATATTACAGCACTCATGACATGGCCTGTGACATCATTTATAACATTACTGATGACCACTGAACTGACATCATTGAAGACAACACTGTACATGGCAGGGACACAAGTTATAATTACTTGAAATAACTATAGCTGTTAAATATCAGTGGTTTGCAATAGGACCACTGTAGGCGTGGGAGTAGGGACGACCGGGACACCAAGTAATGGGGTTAAAGAGGGTTTTATTTTTATCGCTCTTGCAGGTTTGGACATCAACGTCTTTCTATTTCTAAGTGTTAGTCTCTCTCGGGCGAACACGCTGGGGTCCGTGGCGCTGGTGTTCTATTCTCCTTAAACAGGCGTTGAATGCCTGTTCTCCCCGGTGTCTCCTCGAAGGGGTGTTTTCTCCGCTGCCTCAGGCTCGGGTGCATGTAAGAAAACCAACAGAAAGGGAGCCGTTAGTGTCCTGTCCTCTATGGGGTTGCACCAGTGGGACCGGGGTAAGTGAGGGAAACCCAGTGTTTCGTGCCTCCGAATATTTACAGTGCTGGGGGGGTGCCAGTGAGGTGGGGTAGACAAGGTAGGTACAGGGAGGGAGGGGGGAGCGGATGGGACGGGAGAACAACACAGGGTAGGAACGAACAGGGACTATTTGCACTATGTTACACGCTTTCACTTCGCCTCCCCAACCAAGCTGCCCAACGCCGCCGTACCTGTGACAGCCACACTCCTCCCTCGGGAGCGTGGCACGGCGGTCCGCAGGGTCGTTGGCCTCCTGGCTTCCCTCCACCTTCCGCCTCTTCGTCTCCTCCGCGATGTTCCTCCGGGCTGGCTTTCTCCACGCACTCTTCGGTTTCGTCTCCGTTCTCCGTTCCTCTTGCTTCCGCCTGTCTCTCCTCCTCCGGGGTGCTTGCACACCCAACGAACGTCACTTCCCTGCTTTTGGCCAATCGGGATGCTCTGACGTCCATCGGGGGTGTGTCCTCCTCCTCTGCGGCGAACGCCCAGTTAAAGGAGCCGCTGTTGCTGTTGTTGTCTTCCGGATTGCGCCGCTCTTCGTCCCACCGTCCTGACTGAAAAGAAGGAGTCGGTGGATGGTCAGCAGGGTGAGGGTTCCACCATTCATGCGAGGTAGGCGCCCCTACCTCGTTACAACCACTCTAAGCTTTTGGCTTTTTTCAGTGAATTTCTGAGTTTAAAAAAAAAGGAAAGTAAGATCTATTGCCGTACCTAACTATAACGTCACTTTGATAAAAGGTTAGATTGACAGTGTTTGTGTGTATAAATGTGTGTGATGCCTGCATTAGTGTCCTGATATTTCTATTACTGTACATGTTACTATTTTCTAAAACAGACATTTTTTATTTGAATGAATACAGTCTTGAATTAAAAATTAAGAGGCCCTTTCCTCATAAGACTAACTTGAGCATGCCAACATTAATTTAAAGCAGACCTGGTTTAAAGGTATGCAACTAAATCCAGGAAACAGAATAACTTTTATTCATGCTTTGTTGTCCATTTGTTGGTTTTCGTTTTTTCCAGACTTTACTATTGAGGCACCACCTTCCTTCAAACCAGCCAAAAAGTATTCAGATATCTCAGGTCTTCCAGTGAGTGCAAATCTTTTTTCCTTCTACCATTTAACTTTATTTGACTTGGGGAAAGTGTGCTTTTTTGTTAACTTTCTTTCCCTTTTTGTAAGCAGCTTAACTTTTCACTACTGATAGAATGTAAACTTTCTGTTAAGAAAGCTAGGAAATGTTATATTAAGGATACAGATGTGAGGATTATGCTTTCTTCCTTCTATCAATGACACATTTTCCAAAACGGCAGCCATTTGAAAACATACACCAAATAAACAAGCTTTCCCAGAAGCACCTGGGAACCCAGAGACTTAACCTCTTCCCTAAGGAACATGGAGTCGACATAAATCCTACAACTTCTTCTTTCTTCGTGCATAAGCAATTTCTTCCTAACTCTTCTTCGGAGTCACTTACCCCTATTCATAAAAACAAGCCAAATTATAACTGCAGCATTTTATAACTCAAAATACACTGCTGCTCTCTATCTTGTCCCACAATCTATGCATTCCATTAACAACCATGATAAAGATTTCCTTCTCGTCTCAATTAAATACATGCATTTTCCAAGAATCAATAACAAAAACTTTTTTTTTACTTGCTGTTAACAGGAGGGATACAGAAGCTTTATTGCTGGGTGGGGTAATCCTCACCTCCTTGTCCCTAATGGAATTGAAACTTTCAGTTTCAAAAGCTAGGAAATGTGATTTCTATCACAGGACCGGAGGGGAGGATCACGATAGTTTAAACCTTGTTCCCCACAATCCTAGCCACTTCTACAACTGCCTAAAAGTAAAATCTCTTAAATATAGAACAAGACTAACCTGCAGGATTCATCCCTTAGCCCCAGGCAGAACACTTTTGAGGCCATTGCCCCTCTAGCCTAATGTGCCCTAAACCTCTTTTTGTCCGTACCAGCCTCCTGACACAGAACACCCTTCATGCTACAGTTGGCAATAAGATCACTTCATATGGTGTGCACAATGCATTGAGCAACTGCCTTTCCACAGTAGGTCTTACATCCTCAGTCACGTCCTCAAGCACTTTCAAGCCTTTCACCACACACAATTAAGGAGCGTCATCAAATGCTCTATTTTTCTGCTACAGATCATAATGGTCACCACATCTGAGGTATAAACTTTCCCTGTGACATGGCTGACCCTTACGTTTGAGGCCATCCGACGGACACAAGACTCAAAAAATAGGACTAGTTTCCCAAAAGTATCCAGAGCTTCTGAAAATGAGTATCGATCCTCCGATCATGCTTCCCCTTTGCGAGGATCTTCTGTCCCAGCAGAAGCGGAGGGTTCTCCACTCAAACCTGTCAACTCTCCCTCTCAATTTGTGAAGATTGAGCGGCTACAGTTGATAGCTTTTGAACTTGATCCCGAAGTATGCAACGTTACTTTGGCAGCCATGCGTCCCTCCACTAAGACAGTATACGCCTGCCATTTACTTATATTGTACAGGAAGGTCTATAGATCCTCTTTCTGCTCCTCTTTTTTACTGTTCTTCTTTCCAGTCTTACCCTTGCCCAGCAGGGCTCTCCTTTGGGTACTCTTTAGGGTTATCTTTCTGCTCTTTCTCTGTTGAAATCCCCAATTGTAAACAGGTTCTTAAAAAGGGCTGGGTCAGTTTCCACACACACCTTTTGTCATGCCGCAGTGGGACCTCAATTTGGTCCTCACTTTTCTTATGTGTGCTTATTGCTAGCCCTTGCACCACTGTCCCCTCCGGCTGCTTACCATCTAGACGGCCATTCCAGGGTCAATAACTTCTGCCCGGTTTGTGAGTGAGTAACAAGCGTTCTCATGTAAGCCCCCCAATATGATGACTTTGTAAGAAATGAAGCACAATTTTATCTACAAAAGGTACTGACCCCATTCCATCTAGGTGAATCTATCACTCTGCCCACCTTTTTTTGCTCCTCCGCACCCCTCTAAAGAAGATGAGCGTCTGGACCCAAAAAGAGCGTTGTTGTTCTACCTTGGACGACCAACTGTTTGTGGGGTATGTGGGAGCTAAGAAAGGTTGGGCAGTACAGAAATGGACAATTTCCTGCGGGGTTGTTCTCTGCATTAAGATATGGCTTGGCTAAGAAGCTGCTTCATGAGAGCTTACCGTTACACTCCACCAGGGGAAAGGCTGCGACCACGGCATTAACTCTGGGTGTCTCAGTCCTGGGCCTCTACGAGGCAGCAACGTGGGCATTTCTGCACTAGTTTGCCAAGCATTACTGCCTGGACAGTCCGGTCCTCAGGGACTGGCATTTTGCCCGTTCAGTCCTGATAGACTTTCTAGTGTAGAGGTTTGTGCGCAACCCACCACCAGGATGGTATAGCTTGGGTATCTATTCAAAGGTAAGAAATCTGCAGCTTGAATCTATCAGATGAACAAGTTACTTACTTTTGGTAACATTTGAGACAGTAGCTGCTGATTCCTTTCAGACCCACCCATGCCTCCCCGCTCTGCGTACTTTTACCTTAGAATATCCCCAGGCGTCAGACTGGATCCGGAAATGTTTGCGTAGCAGTACCCTTGCGCGTCGGTAGGCGTCGTCTGCGGCTCCGCGTCCGTCGTCGGTGCTGTGATGACGTCATCGGAGTACTTAGACGCCGCCTCCGCGTGCTGACGTCAGTTCTTATTTTTTTCCGCGCCAGCAGCGCAGATCCGGAAAAAAGTGGTACCTTAGTCACTTTTTGACTGACTTTTTTTAGATCTTTTTGATAATTTCTCGAGTTGTTGACTTCGATCGGTGCCGATAGGGATGCCAGGTTTTAAGCCTTGTGGGGACTGCGACCGACTGATGTCGGTCACCGACCCTCACCGTCGGTGCCTCCACTGCCTCGGCGTCGATCATGACGACAAGACCTGCTCCGACTGTTGGGCCTTGACCTCAAAGGCTAGGCGGGCGCGGTCCCGCAAGCAGCTCGAGCTCAGACAGTCGGCCCCGCGCCGTGAAAGGTCCCGGCCCGGACGGAGGTCGAGGGACCAGTCGCAGGGGCGGAGCCATCATAGCTCCGGGAGTCAACATCCCTCCTCAGGTAAGCACAAGAAGTCGAAGAGACGTCATTGCTCTTTCGACTCCCCCCGACGCTCGTGCGGTGTGGCCGGGGGTTCGGGTGACACCGCCCACGCGGCTCCGTCGGAGTCGCAGGCGTCGCAACCTGCCCCATACCCTCCAGTCCCTGGGCAGCAAGCGACGCTGGAGGAGAACAAGCGTTTCCTCATGGCCATGAGGTCCCTCTCTCCTCCGACGGGTTCCGCTGTGCCTTCGGGCCCAGCGGACCCCTCTGGGGGCCCTAGCGGGTTGGGTGCTTCGGCCCCGACGCCGCTGGGTGCTTTGGCCCCGGCGCCGCAGGGCCGCACTGGATCCACTTCTGGATCCGGATCGTCACCGGACGACCTCACCGGCGCCGGTTCCACAGGTGTCACCTCCGGCGCCGTCCTCTGGCGGCGCCGTCCCCAATACCTCCCTTGACCCGTTTCCGGCGTCTGAGAGTCCCCGCTAGGCTCCGCTCTCGACGCCGCTTGGGGAGTTTTACTTCAATGAACCGGCCCCATCCTTTGACAACCCTGAGTATCAGGAGATGGGTGAAGAGGAGTATTGGGACGGGTCTGAGGACCCTCCGACACATGAGTGTCAGTCCCAAGAGGACTGGACCGGTGGACTTGGGGATGCCAGTGGTCTGGACACTTCGCCAGACACTGGTTTTGTGTCTCCCCCCCCCCCCCCCCCCCCACCCTCTACCGTGGCTACGGAGGAGGGGGGCAACCTTCAGTGTGGTGTTGACGCGGGCAGCCAAGGCCTTGGGCCTTGAGCTCCCCGTCGTGGCCGTGAGGACTAATCTCCTCACTGAGGTCCTTAAACCGCAGTCAAGCTCAACGGAGCCTCTGCTGCCGTTAAATGAGGCCTTGACAGACGTTCTTTTGGGCACTTGGTCCAGGCCCACTACAGGCCAGCCTGTAGATAGGAACGTGGCGAGACGCCGGCCCCGGGCGACCCTTGTTTCCTGTCCACCCACCCCACCCGAGAGTCTAATCATCCAGGCCTCTAATTCCCAGACCGCATTCCTGTCGGCTCCGCCTGATCGGGAATCCAAGAGGTATGAGAATTATGGAAAGAAAATATTCTCCTCCCTTAGTTTGGGACTGCGGTCTTCCAACACCGCATGCCTTTTGGGCTGTTACACCCACTCCCTGTGGGACACGGTTGCGGACGTGCTGCCACAATGTCCGGCGGAGGTCAAGGCTAAACTCGCCTAAGCCCTTGCGGAGGGTCGAGATGCGGCACGTTTCTTTATCCGGTGTGGACTGGATACCACCGATTCACTGGGCAGAGCGATGGCAACGACGGTGGCGATTCGTCGCCAGGCTTGGTTGAGATCCGCCAACTTTTCGGCCGATGTCCAGAATACACTCATGGACATGCCATTTGATGGCCGTCGCTGGTTTGGCGACAAGGCAGACCATGCGCTTGAGCACTTTAAGGACTCCAGGGCTACGGCCAAATCCTTGGGCCTCTCGGCCCGCGCCAGCAAATGGGTGCCTTTCGCTCCTTTCGTGGCCAAGGTAGGGGCGCCCCCACACGTGCTGCCAGCCACGCACCGCAGACTAACATCCAACGCAGGTGGCGGCCGTGGAAATCGCCCACACCTTCCCCCGCAGCATCCGCCTCAAACCTTCCTAGTCCGTGCTTTCAGGCCCATGTGACGCCAGTAGGGGGCAGGGTTCGCCATCACCACTCCCACTGGCGCACTGTCACATCGGACAGGTGAGTGCTGCAAATCGTCCGAAGGGGCTACTCCCTCCCCTTCGAGATGACCCCTCAAGCTATGCCACCGCAATACCACCGCGTATCGGGGGATCATCTGCGGCTTCTGCAGGAGGACGTTACGGCCCTCCTGGCCAAGGGGGCCATCGAGCACGTTCCTGGGCCAGAAGTAGGGTGTGGTTGCTACTCCCACTACTTTCTGGTACCCAAGAAGGGCAAAGGGGGCCTACTCCCTATCTTGGACCTACGGAACATCAACAGCTTCCTCCGGAAGGAGAAGTTCAAGATGCTGACACTGGCTCAGGTCTTAGCTGCCCTGGACCCAGGAGACTGGATGGTAGCATTGGACTTGCAGGATGCTTATTTTCACATCCCCGTCCTGCCGGCCCACCGGCGCTACCTGCGGTTCACGGTAGGCCACAAGCACTTTCAGTTTACCGTACTCCCCTTCGGCCTTACCAGCGCCCCACGGGTGTTCACGAAAGTGATGGCGGTGGTCGCACCTCATCTGCGCTGGTTAGAGGTTTCAGTCTTCCCTTACCTCGACGACTGGTTGTTGAAAGCGGGCTCGTCCCAGACAGTCGTCAGCCACCTCCAGACGACGGCAGACCTCCTGCACCAGCTGCAATGTGCCGAAGTCACACCTGTGCCCCTCTCAGAAGCTCCTCTTCATCGGAGCGGTTCTTGACTCGGCGCAGTTTCGGGTCATCCTTGTGGCTCCGGACTGGGCACGAAGGTACTGGTATCCCGAGCTACTCAGTATGTCAGTCGATCCCCCCCCGGTTCGTCTGCCTCTTCAGGAGGACCTTCTGTCGCAGAAACAGGGGACGGTCCTCCACCTGAACCTGTCCAGTCTCCACCTCCATGCTTGGAGATTGAGCGGCGACAGTTGAGGCCATTTGACTTGCCTCCTGAAGTCTGTAATATCATTCTGGCAGGCAGGTGTCCCTCTTCTAAGTCGGTATACGCCTACAGGTGGAACAGATTTTTGGCATGGTGCACAGCAAAGGCTGTGGATCCTCTCTCTGCCCCTCTTTATGAGGTTCTTCTCGTCCTTCTTTCTCTTGCCAGCAGGGCTCTGATCTGGGCACTATCAAGGTCTACCTTTCTGCCCTTTCTGCCTTTCTGAGGCTGCCTGATCAAGCATCTTTGTTCAAGTCCCCTATTGTAACTCGCTTTCTGAAAGGCATCACACACACATTTCACCCTGTTCCCTTCGTGATGCCTCAATGGGACTTGAACCTGGTTCTTACTTAGCTGATGTGCGCTCCCTTTGAGCCACTTCACAACTGTCTTACCCGCTTTCTTACTTTGAAGACTGCTTTCCTGGTTGCCATCACCTCTGCCAGGAGAGTGAGTGAGCTCCAGGCTCTTTCCTCTAAACCTCCTTTCCTTTCTGTCTATTCGGACAAGGTTGTGTTGCGGATAGGTCCTCTTTCCTGCCCAAGGTTGTCACAGCCTTCAACATTGGGCAGTCCATCACCTTGCCCACCTTCTTTCTGCCTCCGCATCCCTCAAAGGAGGAAGAGCGGCTCCACCGTCTGGACCCAAAACGTGCGCTTTCATTCTATTTGGATCGCACACGCCAGTTCCGGGTGGATGACCAACTCTTTGTTGGTTACGTGGGCGCTAAGAAGGGACGGGCGGTGCACAAACGGACCATCTCTCGGTGGGTCGTCTTGTGTATCAAGGCTTGTTACTCCTTGGCAAGGAAGGAGCCTCCTTTTGGGCTGAGGGCCCAATCCACTCTGGCCACGGCGGCTACCACTGCCCTGGGTCGGGGAGTCCCCTTGCAGGACATCTGTCAGGCAGCTACGTGGGCCTCGCTGCACACTTTCGCAAGACACTACTGCCTGGACAGCCAAGTCCGGAGGGATGGCTTCTTTGGCTGTTCCGTCCTCCAGGACTTTCTGGTGTGATTATTGGTTCGCAGACCCACCACCGGGGTTGGTATTGCTGGGGTATCTATTCTAAGGTAAGGAATCTAATAATACCCTGTTTCTTTCAGATGAACAAGTTACTTACCTTCGCTAACGATATATCTGTAAGAAACAGTAGTTAGTATTAGATTCCTTACCGCCCCACCCATCCTCCCCGTTCTGCGAACCGATATCTAGGGTTAAGGTCATCCCCTTTCAGGGCCCTAGTTTCAATTGCACCAGTGTTGGTTTTTGACATGGCTCTGCGTTTTTGACGCCGAAAAGCTGTGTCTAAGAACTGACGTCACACGCGGAGGCGGCGTCTAAATACTCCGACGACGTCATCACTGCGCCGACGACGGACGCGGAGTTGCAGACGGCGCCTACCGACACGCAAGGGTACTGCTACGCAAAAATTTCCAGATCCAGTCTGACGCCAGGAGATTTTCGAAGGTAAGGAATCTAATACGAACTACTGTTTCTTACAGATATATTGTTACCGAAGGTAAGTAACTTGTTCGTTAGGGCTAGGGTTGTTCCCATTTTCAGGGCCCTAGTTTTGACACTATCAAATTAAACACTTCAGGGCTCTTCACTTCTGGTGTGGAAAAGTAAAAAGTACTGACCTCTGCATGCCTGGGTGGCGCCTATATAGGTGACCGCAATGTCATAACCTGACTGTGCACGCAAAGAGGTATTTCTCGAGCAAATGTTTCCTGATCCATCCTGACGCCTGGGAAGTTCAGAGGTAAGGAATGTGCAGCTAGCTATTGTCACTACCAGAGAAGGCATTACTGCAGGTAAGTAACCTGTACATAACCTGTTCACCATGACCGTGAAATAATATGGCTCTACAACACTTTAGTAAGACATGTGTGAAATTGTGTTTGTAACTACAGTTGCTTTAAGTAGAGTGCATAGATCCAATTCCATGTTACTTTCACAGTTCAACAAAATTGACACTAGAAAAACACTGTTTACTGTTTCACAGTTTGAATGTTGCAGTGAGCCTGCATAGGAAAACAACTACCTCACTGTACAGATTAAATCTCTTGCATTCCAGTTTTGATTAAACAATTTTTTTAATACAAATATGCATGGAAAATACCATGTAATTATCCATGTGTGCAAATGCACAGACTAGAATATACTATTGATAACCATCGCTGAGTGTCTGGAGGAGCATGATAACCCAGTTGAGGCTTTGCCTCTCGTGAGTCATGGCTACTTCCAAAGGCAAACAATCATAATCTTATCTTATCTTATCTTAGGTGCAATTTATAAAGCGCACTGACACCGAAGCTTCCTGGCGCTGAGAGGGCAAGTGAGGGGGGAGCACAGGAGGCGGAGTACTAGCAGAGGGTGGGGAAAAGATGAGTTTTTAATAGTTTTCTGAATTTCAGGAGGGAAGGGGAGGATTTGATTGAAAGAGGAAGAAGGTTCCAAAGCACCGGAGCTAGGTAACAGAAGCGGCGACCGCCGAATTTCTTAGTTTTGCTTTTAGGGGTGACTAGCAGATCACGGTGGGCTGATATGAGGTTGCGTGTTGGGCAGTGAGATTTGAGGAACGTGGGGCCAGAGCAATGAAGGGCTTTGAAGGTGAGGCATGCCACCTTAAAGGCGGCCCTTTGGTCAATAGAGAGCTAGTGGAGGCTGATGAGCAGAGGCGTGGCTGATTGCCATCGGGGGGTTCCATGGATTAGGCGGGCCGCTTGATTCTGGACAACTTGGAGACGTTGTAACAGAAATTGTGAAAGACCATGATAGATGGAGTTAGAAAAATCCAGACGGGAAAGTACAAGTGAGATGACAGTTTGGGTAAGTGCTGCGGGGGGAAGAAGGTGACGGACTTTGCGAATCCTCCGAACTTGGTACATGCAAGATGAAACTACCGCTCCAACTTGAGCTTTGAGGGAGAGTTCGGCGTCAATGGTTACGCCCAGAATCTTTACTGTTTTAGCTGGAGTGGGGGGGAGCCAAACTCCGGATGCCAGAACTGCGGGCCCCAGTGGGTGTGACTGAGTCCAGGGAGGAGGAGCTCGGTTTTGCCGGGGTTCAACTTCAATTGGTTCTGGTTCATCCAGAGTTGGATGTGGATCAAGGCTCCATGGAAAGTTTTAATGGCATGTGGAGAGTTGAGTGAAAAAATGATTTGTAGGTCGTTGGCGTAGTTATAAGTGATAATGTCCCATTTTAGAAGAGACTGAATCAGTGGCCGAAGATATAAATTGAATAGGAGCGGGAAGAGGGAGGAGCCCTGGGGGACTCCTCAGGACGTGGGAGTTGTTTTGGCAGTGTAGGTGATAGAGCGCGCAGTTCACCCGGGTCACCAATTTCTTACACGCACTGGGCCCCGGCGTGCATTTGATTCCAATCAGTGATTCTCGTGAACCGGGTGAGATCCTGGCACGCTACTATGAGTAATCAATGGTTTCAGGATTACCTCTGCTTACCATGCACCTGACTTACCACAGGCACAAACTTACGATGGACCTGGAGCTAAAAGGGAAAATAGTAGACAGGACCTTAAAACATTTCTTTACGTCCATATATTTTATCCACTTTTCTGTAAAATAACCACAGACACCTGATGAAGTTTAACACTTTATATGAAAATTCAAAAAGAAGATGCCAAGACAATAAGTGATATGCAGAACACTATGTCAAACATTAATATCAACACCAATAGGTAACTTTGCACGAAGAAAATCACGACCATTAAGATATATGGGAAAACTAGAGGTGGGATCTTGGCATAGAACTAATCACTGCAATTTTATACTAAGACAGGAGTTATGGGGGACCTAAAACATGTACTTATCCTTATCACTTAAGACTATTCTTACTAAGTTCACTGCAAACCACTAAAGGAAAGGGAAAAATGGGAACAAGCTATTATTTATGACAAAATCAATGAACTCCTAAAGGAGGGGGGGAGAGAAGGAACCCAACTAAATCAGACACATATACTGAATGTTTCAACGGCAATAGAGCAATATCACAGGTAGAATGCTTTTATAGATTGTACGAAAGAGCGAGAGAGAGAGAGAGAGAGAGAACAAGATCCCAAGAATACGCAAACCCACAGACAATATTTACCTAATTCAGATTTGAGACCAACCCTGGCCACGGGTCAGTTGGGAAGACGGAGACAAGGACCCTCAGAAAAGGCACACCAGAATGCGAACAGGTACAACCCACGGACAGATCAGGACAGGATACCCCTCAGGTTCGGGTCAAAAGACTGGGCCTCCCAGGGAAAACGACCAACACCCACAGCTTCGGACAGCAACGCCTGCGTTACCCCTTTCTGCAAGTAATCCGCCAGAAACCCCGATTGGATTTTCGAATCTCCCAGCAAAGTGCTTCGCCAGCACTTAGGAATTTCCACCCCTTAGGAGCTTGTGGAAAGTATGGACAAAGTGCTCCGCAGCACTTTCAGAATGAGCACCTATTGAGATCGTAGGGTCAGTGACAGGTCTGCTACTCGGACAAGTCGGACAATTTTCATAAGCTAAACTAGAGTAATTATACAGTTCTGGGGACCCTCAGACCACCCACTAATGTTGCAAGTGACAGTTTCCCATATTTTGATTGGTCAGGAGAGGTGGTGCGATCATTACCACCTCCTAAAATTCAGCTTTCCCAGATTTAATATTCAGGTTTGCATACCCGCCCCCTGGGTTCACGTTCCCATCCATAGAGTACAACAGAAAGTATGAGCGCATAAGACAGTTGCAACAAGTTTGTTAAATTCAAGGTGATTGTCCATATTGTGTGCTGGGTTCTCAGGCGCATTTTGCTTCAGGAGCCAGCTGGCTTGGTTCAGCTTCTGCGCAGTCGAGTTTCTCCCAGGTCACATGGCAAAACCCAGAGGAGCTTCAAATATGGTGTAGCTTAAGAACTCCCATCCCCAAAAGACGCGGTACATGAAAAATAAGCGAAAACAAATTAATATCACATCCAGAATGATCACACTGTATACCATGAAAAATCTTATCCCACCCTTACTTTATAATGACTATAGCATTAAGTTTTAGTGCGAAAAGATAGATAGGCTAAAGCAACAGCAATAGCAGAGAGCGTGGTGAGAGTCAAGCGGCCATTTAGCAATAGTGCGCATGTGCACAGAACTCCCTCCAGAATGCGAGTGCGTCACATCACATGGGTATGACCGACGCATGCGCAGACTGAATTTCAGCGAAGCAACCATTTTCCTTAGTGCAAGCTTCGTTAATATGAAAAAGACATACAGGCAAGCATCCGGGGACACCCGCGTGTTTGGGAAAAAACGTGTAATAAACGACAATAATGATTTTAGTAATATTATACATTTTGGCGAGGTTCTTGCACGGGGCAAGGCGCTTCACGTGCAAATCCTTGCTCCATCAATCCCCTCTTTGATGATATTTACTATCATCACTACATAATGGAAACAGATGCCAACTTTTCTCATTCATCCACATCACTCATTTCTATTTCAATGAATTTATTGTTCAGTTTTCTTTCAGCTTCTCTATGAGAGTGGTGATTTTTCGCCTTTTTGTAGATAGAATTCTTTAATTCTTCTAATTCCAGTTCATCAATATTTCTTTTCACCCCTCTTTGATTTACTGTGTATTTCTTTTTACACTTCTGACATTTGCAGCAGATAAAAATAATCAATATAATTATACCTATCACAACTATTGGCATCAGTATTTTCCACAACAGGTTTCTACCTAAGTTAGCAAACCAACTACCTATAGAGGAGAGACCTCCAGTCAGTCTTGTCCAGGCACTGTCAACCTCCAATGGTTTGAGTTCCTTTTCCAAATTAGTTATGTTCTTCACATATTGTTTTAATTCGATACTTTTATCTGGAATGTAAGTGCAACAATGTTGCGCCTTCAGCATTCTACAGACCCCGCCCTCTTTTGCTAATAGGGTGTCAAGGGCAAGACGGTTTTGTAAAACCATTGATCTGATCGCAACCATTTCAGTATTGACCAGCAGGAATCCAGCAGCAGTGTCCGTTGATAACCGGTCCACTACCGTAGACAATTTGCAGATTCTATGGGTGTTCAGAACTACCCCCATTCCAGGTATCAGTGCACTGAAAATATCACCTATAACTTCACCTACACTTTCGCGCTTACTACGCACTAAGCCATTAGTTTCTTCATCGCTTCCAGCTGCATTATTCACATGGTATATTTTCGGGAAAACAATGCCAAAGTAGCAGCTTCCATACCAGTGATCCGGCAATTTGAAATAAGCCTTGTTCCCACATATATAATATATTCCGGGAAACACAGGTTCTGACCCATTTTTGAAATCCCAACCTCCAATTACCTTGTAATTATGTTCACACTCGCTGGAACCGATGAATTCATTGTTATAGTACTCTGTCTTTTCCCTATGGATACAAAGTTTCCCCTTTCGTTCAAAATCCAGCAACAAGGCAGGATTAGCTTCGCCTTGCGAGGTGTTATCCATGTGTTCAGCCCACCTAGGGACTCTATCTTTATCGTCATTTGCTTTCTTCTGAAACTTTTCTCTCCTTCTGTCTGCCATCTTTATGAACATCTTTTCCTGCTCTTGCAGAGAACAGGTCAGATTAGATTCTCTTGCTTCATTTAGATCTATATTACCTATAGTCAGAAAATATTCTCCCATATAACGGGTCACGTCACTGGTAGTATGTACACGGTTCAAGTGCTTTCTAACAGGAAGTTCAGAAAAAACTACGTCATCATTTGAATAATAGTATTGCAAGGTGCTTCTATAGAACAAGCTAGCTAAAATACTACAGGAAATTCCATAGGTTAACGGTAGGTGGTGATATGTCACACCTTCAGCTACTGAGGTAGGTAGCTTCATGCAGACATAACAGTCTTCTATTTCCATAGCTTCTACGTAATGCACTAACAAGTTAGCAAAAACATTTAGGTGTGTTCTGTTTTTCATTTTGTGAAAATGTAGTCCATCCTCATCTGATGCTTCTAAGTTAGGTCGTGTATGTGTCGAGCCTACTAGTTTGTCGCGTCTTTCTAAGCTTCGTGGTGTTTCTGCAGTCGGGTCAGCCCCTACGTCTACTGCCTCAGGTTCGGTAGGGGAAAGGTTAGGATTCTTATTTATCATAAACGGTAAGAAGATTGTTAGTCCTATCCATATTATTATTAGCACAGCTACGCTACATAAGCATACTTTACAGCAAGTTTTTAGACACCCACATCTGGATCTCCCAGAGACACTCGGATCAGACATTCTGGCTTACAGGTGGCTTTCGCTGCCCCTCTTCGTTTCTTTGCACCAAAGGCTCACTTCTGGGTTTTCAAGGAGGGTCTTCGTCAGAGCTTCGATCAGCAATGGACTCGTCTTCACTGTTGCCACTATGGTGTGGTTCGTCTATTTCTTCCAACACATAGTAAGTCCACTCAGGGCTTCGATACCGTTTGCTCTGTTTCTTTATTCTGTCGCTTTTTCTCAGCGATTTTCCTTGGGCTGTCCTTTTTTCACTTTGAGCCCTCTTTCGGTCTTTGTCGTTTTCTGCGACTGTCTTCAGTCTGAGCCTCAGTCTTTTTACGTATCGGGGTGCACTTCTGCCTCCTTTCCTCCCAGTAGTTGAGGAAACTTGCCCTTCTTCGTGCACTCTTTTTATTTTTTGTTGTGGCACATCTGTTTCCCTACCTGACTGACTAGTTCCAGGTCTTTCATCTATCTCTTCTGCCTGGTCCCTATTCTGACCCTGCTCAGATTCAAATCGCACTTTCTTTTTATTTTTGGTTGCTGTTGTTTCCGCTGTCTGAGCACTTTGATCTAGTTCTATCTGTTCCTGTTCATGCTCTTCGATCCCTTCGCTTTCTTCTGCATGAACGTCAGCCCTAATTACTATCTGTCCCTTTCCAGACTCCGGAGTTCCAGGAGGAGTCTTGATGCCTTGATCTGACCCTACTTGGCCTACTTCCTGATCAGGTGTGATGTGATTCTCGTGGACCTGATCTGCTTCGTCTATTTCTAACTCACCTGGACTATCCCACTCACTGTCTAAGTAGGAATATTTCCGGGTTCGTATTGGATCATAAACCGGGTCGTCTGCGGGATACCATTCAATGCCTTGACTTGTGCTCGGCAGCTCGATGTCAGCTAGTTCTGGACTTTCCTCTTCGGAAGCCTCATCAGCTGTGCTGCCTTCAGCTTCAGTCGCGTTTTCTCCAGCTACCCGCTTGGTGTGGCTGGCGTGGATCCACTTCGGTACGCCCGCACACTTTACAGCAGTTGTAGTGACGAGGATCACTTGTCGTGGCTTTCCCCACCTCGGTTTCAGGCAACTGCTCCGGGTGTGTTTCTTTAATGCCACCCAATCTCCTGGATGCAAGTTGTGTGCTGGAGTCTTTGGCCACTCGTCTTCTGTCTCTCCAATCTGCTGAGAGAGAGAACGCACTTGGTCACCCAGCTGCTTGCAGTATTCTAGCACCATATCATCAGAAATGCTTAGCAGTTTGTGTCCGGGTACCCATGCCTGCCGCATCACTCTTCCCATCAACACTTCATGGGGACTCAGGCCAGTCTTTCGGTTCGGGATACTTCTCAAACTCATCAGCACAAGGGGTAAAGCCTCTATCCAGTTCATTTTTGTGGAATCACACATTTTTCCCAACCTGGACTTCAGGGTGCCGTTTATTTGTTCCACTACTCCAGAAGCCTCTGGATGGTAGGCACAATGTAGTCTTTTCTTCATTTTGAATGCTTTACAGAGTTCTTCTAGCACATCGTTGGCAAAATGCCCACCTTGGTCCGTTTCGATAGTCTCTGGGATTCCATACCTAGGTATCAACTCCCTGAGCAACAGCTTAGCTGTAGTTAGGGCATCAATTTTCTTTGCTGGGTAAGCCTCCACCCACCTGGAGAACAGACAAACTATGACTAGGATATATCTATATCCTTTGCAATTTGGCATGGTTACAAAGTCTGCCTGCATTCTTACAAAGGGTCCTACTGCCTTCCCAATTGTACTCTGTTTTACTACAGTCTTCTTTCCTGCATTAAATTGCTGACACACTAGGCACCTCTGGCAAAACCTTTCCGCCTGGTTCCTGAACTTTGAGTTACAGAACACCTGTTCAAACACCCGACACATAGCGTCTCTTCCCATATGTGTTGGTTCATGTATCATTCTGACCATGGGGTCTACCAGGCTGTCAGGCAGTACAGGTACCCCAGCCGGATTTACCACCACACCATCCTCTCTCAACTTGCATTCATTTGCTGCCCACCTGCCTTTCTCTTGCCTGTCTGTTGCCTGTTGCAACTCCTTTAGTTCCTCCCACGTTGACACATTCTCAAACAACATAAGTTGGCAGCTGTTTCCACTCCACAATGCAATTTGGAGAGACATTTGATGTCGGGCACAAAACTGTGCCATTTGGTCAGCGTATCTATTACCGGCGGTCACATCATCATTTCCTGATCTGTGAGCCGCACACTTGACCACAGCCAATTCTTTGGGCAATTGGATAGCTTCCAGTAAGTTATGCACCACTTTTCCATTTCTGATAGGGGTGCCGGAGGAAGTCATGAATTCTCTTTGCAACCACAACTGGCCGAAGTCATGAACAACCCCGTAACAATACTGGCTGTCGGTGTACACAGTTATTCTTTTGTTCTTACCCCTCTTACAGGCTCTGGATAACGCGATGAGCTCTGCCACTTGTGCAGATTTCACCTCGCTTAGGTATGATGCCTCTATGGTCTTCGTCAATGTAACCACAGCGTAGGCAGCACTCAGGCCCCCATTCTCATGTCTTAAACACGAGCCATCTACGAACATTGTCTCATCCCCATCAAGTAATGCTATTTCACGAATGTCTGGACGGGGCTTTGTACTGAACTCAGTCAGATCAACGCAATTATGGTCCCCTTCTTCTTTTGATTCTATATCCAGGGGGACAGGTAACAGTGTCGCTGGGTTCAGGACATTGCACCGGGAAATGGTGACGTTTTCAGCACCAATCAGGATTCTTTCATACTTAGTCAGCCGACTAGGTGTGAGGTACTGGGTCTTAGTTCTAGTTAGCAGGATTACAACAGAATGAGGAACATATACAGTGACGTGATGTCCCATGACAATGTTCTCACTCTGTTCCAGACTGACACAAGTAGCAGCAACTGCCTTCAGACACCCCGGCAATCCAGCAGCCACCGGATCTAGGGTGGCCGAAAAATAGGCCACTGGGCGTCTAACTAATCCGTGCTCCTGAGTCAGGACTGAAAGAGCACAATTTTCTCTGGTGTCACAGAATAGTTCAAAAGATTTAGAGTAGTCCGGCATACCTAATGCAGGAGCGGTACATAGGCAATTTCTCAATGTTACCCAAGCATTCATGCTTTCACTGTCCCAGCTGACGGGGTCTTCTACTCCTTTCTTGGTCATGTTTATCAGGGGCCTGGCCAGTGCAGCAAATCCTACAATCCATTGTCTACAGTAACCCACAACTCCTAGAAACATTCTTACCTCTTTCTGAGTTTTGGGCAGTTCCATTGCTCTAATTATTTTGATTCTTTCAGTAGTTACTTTCCTGATTCCTTTTTCTATCTGGTGCCCCAGATACTTCACTGAGTTTTTACAAAACTGCAATTTGTCAGGCGACACTTTATGTCCTCCCTTTCCTAGGTGATTCAGCAAGGCAATGGTGTCAGTGACACAGTCAGTTTGGGTTTTAGATGCCACTAACAGGTCATCTATGTACTGCACCAGAACAGACTCTCTTGGCAGCACTAGGGATTCAAGGCACTTTTTCAGTATCTGGTTGAAAATCGATGGACTCTCGGTGTACCCCTGAGGGACACGATTCCAGACATAGATATGGCTGTCGAATTCAAAACTGAAAAGGAATTTGCTTTCAGGATGTAATGGGATGGAAAAGAATGCGTGGCACAGATCAATGACAGTGAACCATTCTGCATTCCAGGGAATCTGATAGAGAATTACTGCAGGGTTAGGTACAATAGGACAGCAAGGTACAACAATTTGGTTTACCTTGCGCAGATCCTGCACTACCCTGTACTTCCCACTAGGCTTTTTGATCCCAATGATAGGCGAGTTACAGGGGCTGCTCATCACTTCTTCTATGATTTCGGCTTCGAGCAGCCGGGTAATTTCAGTCGCCACTCCTGCTTTCACTTCTGCACTCATCTTATACTGTCTGGTTTTGGGGTATATAGCATTCGTTTTTATTGCTATTTTAACTGGGTCCACATTTGCCATCAGGCCTACATCTTTTCCTGTGAAATCCCACACTTCTGGTACTACTCTTAATTGGAGCTCTTCAGGTAAATCTTCAATTGTCAATGTCTTTATATCAGCATCTTGTCTGACTAACATTAGTTTGTATAGGCCATCTTCATCGGGGGTCTGAATTTCGACACCATTTGGTGTGCAGTAGATGGTACAACGCATCTTGCACAACAAATCACGTCCTAGCAAGTTTACGGGACTGGAATCACAGACCACAAATCTGTGCATTTCCTTGAAATTTCCTATAGAAATTTCCATTGGTTCAGTTACTGGAGTACTTATTATTTGATTTGAGACTCCCACTACTTGGATTGCTTCTCCCGAGAGGGGTAGGTTAGGAACATCCACTGTTCTTACAGTAGATCTGGTAGCACCAGTGTCCAACAGAAAGGTGACATCTTTTCCTTCCACCTTTCCTTCAATGTATGGTCCAGTCTGGTCTACCGGTAAGGAGGCGCCAAGCACGCACTCCCCATCCTCCCCCCTAAGGCCCCGTCAATCTTGATCTTCACAGAGGAAGGTGTCATTTATCAAATACTGTGGAATGACTGCGTTGCTTTCATTCTCGACCTCCCATACTTCCGCCCTTTCATTCTGCTGACCCTGATTCTTAAAATTCTGTCTAGGAGCGCGAGGCACTGGGGGTAATTTTACCTGTTGCTGGTTCTTTCTCGTCCCCTCTTTCGGCACCTGTGGATTTAAACCATTTACAGGGGCATTACCGGCCTGTAGGTGTGGACACTCGTCTCTCCAATGCCCTATCTGGCCGCACCCATGGCACGGGAATTTCTTCATGGCTTCTTCTCTACTCATTTTAGTGCGGGGCTTCCCTCCTCCCCCAGCAGTGGCATTCTGAGCATTTTTATCAGAAGTCAATCTACTTAACTGCTTTTCTTGCTGTTCGGCTAATTTCACCTGTGCCCACATTACCTTCTCCTTGAGGGCCTTCCTTTTGTTTTCGATTTCATCTTCGCAATATTTTGCATATTTCAGGACAGTATCTATTGGTTCTCCCTGCCAACTGATTTTATTGTCTCTAATCCATTGGGAAATTTCAGGCCTTAATCCTAGCACAAATCTGTAACTGAAATGTGTCATGTCTTTCAGGTCCACATTGTCGATACCACTGTATGTTTAAAACACTTGCAGTAGCCTTTCATAATAGGAGTGAACATTTTCATCACGTTCTTGGGTGGTTCTGTCTATTCGGGTCCAATCTGTTTCCTTTGCGGGAACCTTTTTCTTAAGGTACTGTATGACCTGGTCATATTTCCTCATTACATCAGGTGAGGGAGCTCCGGTTTTCTCATCTCTGGGATATTCATCATTAGGCCAATCAATTTCTATCTTACATTCGGTCCATAGATCTACAGGGACCACAATGTCGAAAAACCCATCCAGGTCTTTCAGCAGACATTTCTGAACTTTTATGAAGCGTTCTACCTGTCTGTACCAGTCAACTGGCTTCTCCCGTAATTTCGGGAAGTCATTGGTAAATGACACAATATCCTGTCGGGACCAAGGGACATGAACATATTTTCCTCCCGGGACCTCCCTCATGGGGCACAATTTTTCGGCTGGTGTTACTTCCTTTAATAAGAATTCCGAAGTCACTGACCCAGCCCTGCTGTTTTCCTTTTTCTTTGCCCACCGGGTTCTCCATTTCCCCACTTCGCCCCACTTCTGCAGGAGTTTTAACAATTCCTTCACCTGGACCTGTTTTCCCATTACATTCAGGCTTTCTAAATCTTTGTCTGAAAAATCCACTCTGTAAGGTTTCTGAAGGATTTTGGAGCGACTAACATCTATTCCCATTTCTTCTGCTGTATCCATTATTTTTTCATGGAGCGACCTAGCACTCCGGGTAAGATTTTTACTGATAAACAGCAACTCTTCTTCGTTATACGAGCTTAGGCGCTCTACTCCTACGTTTCCAGCCATCATTTCTTCTATTTCTATTCTCAATTTATATATTTCTAATGCTTTAGGTTGGGGAGTGGCCTCCTTCTCTAGCTCCTTTGTCCATCTGTCCAATTCTTCAGGGGAAACTAAAGTGGCACTCCTAATTCCCGTTGCACTTTCAATTCCCACCTCCTTTGGTCTGGGCTGACTTCTTGTCCCTATTACACTGGCCCTTGATTCCCTTATGGGCAGATCCATCAAACTCCCAGATTCACACTCACTCTCTTGATCCTCATCTATGAATATCTCCTTCTTCAAAGTCGGGATGCTAGAAGTGGGCAGCATCGAGGGGAGACCAGGAGGCTGGGGACTGGTCATGTCATTTCTATACAGTGGAATAGCTGGACCAATAGTTACTGGAATAGTCAAGGAATCGGGATGGGGCTGCATTTGGGTAATGGTTCGAATTAACTCATCTCGCTGTTTAGTCAGGACCTCTCTCTCTTTTTCCCCTAATACCTTTCCAGTAGATTTGTCATGCAATACCTGGGGTACTAAGGACGGATAAATACTCGGAGCGGTCGGAGTGACCAGTCGCGGAGGATCTTCTCCGAATGGCTGATAATTTGGGACTGTTGGTTTGGGTCTGCAAAACCCGTCCCTTCCACTGGTTTTACTGTCTGTCCCGGTTCCATCTGTATCACTATCTCTCCTACATCTGGGATACTTTGCAAAGGGATTTCGAGAGGGCACAGGTTCTGAGTCTGCATCATAGGGAGGTGGATTTTTCATTAGCAAATCTTCCAAATGGTCATCATCCAAGTCCCCCATAGGAGCTAGGTGATGGGTCTTTTCTTTGCTTTTTCCTTTCCTTTCCTCAACCACCCCCATCATCGGGAATAGCCCTTCAGTTATCATAGACTGCCTCCACTGTTTCATTTTCTGCTCTTTAGTTGGCGTTGGAAGCTTAGGATACCATTTACTCACTCCCTTATCCATCCTGGGTTTATCTCGCTCTGCAGCCTCAATCTCCCATTCCTCCAGAGCTTCGTACTGGGTCAACCTAGGTCTGGGGTGCAATTCATTCATGCGGGTCCTTAAGTTAAACAGGATCCGACCATTAAAAGTACCTTCAACAGGGAATGCTAGAACTCCGTCATTTACTGTATATTTTGCCCAATTCTCTAACCAGACACAAGTATGATACCCTTTATCAAACATCATGAAAGAAGCAGGCGTATTCGGCGGGGGAATGAGCACACCTTCCCTCGTTCTAATGGGCTTGTCGGCTTTGAAAAAATTCTTTATTTTGTCAGAAAATGACAATTTCCTTTTTATTCCGTACATCATGTGTGGTCTACCTCGCATAAGCTGATCCTTATAAAATCCTAGGTACTTTGGATTCGGTATAAAATCTGGATACCACATATAATCTTCGGGACTTTCCTTAAACTCGGCTTGATCAATTTTGTTTACCTTTGAGCTTCCAATGCTAGCGCGACTTCTATTTCGCACTACCCAATCAGGTCAGTGAATACAAAAATTCCTAGCCAATGGGTGCGCGGCCTTTTCGTGAGACCGAGTCTCACTCTGCGGCACTCACCCCTCCTTCACAAATTCAGCTTCACTACACGCCCGCTGTCTTGACCAATACCAGCGCGGCACGGAGTGACGTCAGAGCAGCTCTCCGACTGACTCCCTCCTTTACAAGGTAACGGAAACTTTTAACTCTTCCTAAAGTGCAACTGCAAAACTTAGTTACTAACACACAACGTCTGCCACTATGTCTGAGTGTTCTAAAAAGATAGAAAAACTTCCTTTTACTGCAAGTAAACCACTTCTGTCTACTTCTCATTCACTCTGGGTAGACTTCTTTGCCTAACCTCGCACTCGAGTAATATAGAACCCGTTATTCTTCCGACTCATCCACTGTCATCAGGGATATGTACTGAGCCGGGATTTCACCAGTGAACTATTTTACTTACCAGACAAGCCTCGGAGACCCTACTACTCCTTCCGTATGCGACCCTTACTAGGTGATATCGCAATGAAAGTTTTATACCGGACTCGTAGCTATCAATTATTCAGATATAACAAAAGATCCTAATTAGTGCTTCTAGTTATTCATTTAACCCTGCACTAATGATTCAGACCCTAGTGACTTCAACAGCTAACCGGATTCTGCTCACCGTTAGCTAAAATACTTCCCCGGGGATTCGGACTACACTGAACATCCACAAACAATTCTGGGTTAATTCAACATTTATAGCAGCAATGTAAAAATCATATACCTTTACATATAAAATTTTAAAACATTTCAAAAAATTTCAAACAATATAAAAACTCAGCAGCACATTATTTTCACGGTTTGTTTCTTAACTTTCCCTGTCTACCTAATCTAGCTAGTCCAAACCATCCTCTGGCTGCCAGAAAATTACTGATAGAGCGCGCAGTTCACCCGGGTCACCAATTTCTTACACGCACTGGGCCCCGGCGTGCATTTGATTCCAATCAGTGATTCTCGTGAACCGGGTGAGATCCTGGCACGCTACTATGAGTAATCAATGGTTTCAGGATTACCTCTGCTTACCATGCACCTGACTTACCACAGGCACAAACTTACGATGGACCTGGAGCTAAAAGGGAAAATAGTAGACAGGACCTTAAAACATTTCTTTACGTCCATATATTTTATCCACTTTTCTGTAAAATAACCACAGACACCTGATGAAGTTTAACACTTTATATGAAAATTCAAAAAGAAGATGCCAAGACAATAAGTGATATGCAGAACACTATGTCAAACATTAATATCAACACCAATAGGTAACTTTGCACGAAGAAAATCACGACCATTAAGATATATGGGAAAACTAGAGGTGGGATCTTGGCATAGAACTAATCACTGCAATTTTATACTAAGACAGGAGTTATGGGGGACCTAAAACATGTACTTATCCTTATCACTTAAGACTATTCTTACTAAGTTCACTGCAAACCACTAAAGGAAAGGGAAAAATGGGAACAAGCTATTATTTATGACAAAATCAATGAACTCCTAAAGGAGGGGGGGAGAGAAGGAACCCAACTAAATCAGACACATATACTGAATGTTTCAACGGCAATAGAGCAATATCACAGGTAGAATGCTTTTATAGATTGTACGAAAGAGCGAGAGAGAGAGAGAGAGAGAGAACAAGATCCCAAGAATACGCAAACCCACAGACAATATTTACCTAATTCAGATTTGAGACCAACCCTGGCCACGGGTCAGTTGGGAAGACGGAGACAAGGACCCTCAGAAAAGGCACACCAGAATGCGAACAGGTACAACCCACGGACAGATCAGGACAGGATACCCCTCAGGTTCGGGTCAAAAGACTGGGCCTCCCAGGGAAAACGACCAACACCCACAGCTTCGGACAGCAACGCCTGCGTTACCCCTTTCTGCAAGTAATCCGCCAGAAACCCCGATTGGATTTTCGAATCTCCCAGCAAAGTGCTTCGCCAGCACTTAGGAATTTCCACCCCTTAGGAGCTTGTGGAAAGTATGGACAAAGTGCTCCGCAGCACTTTCAGAATGAGCACCTATTGAGATCGTAGGGTCAGTGACAGGTCTGCTACTCGGACAAGTCGGACAATTTTCATAAGCTAAACTAGAGTAATTATACAGTTCTGGGGACCCTCAGACCACCCACTAATGTTGCAAGTGACAGTTTCCCATATTTTGATTGGTCAGGAGAGGTGGTGCGATCATTACCACCTCCTAAAATTCAGCTTTCCCAGATTTAATATTCAGGTTTGCATACCCGCCCCCTGGGTTCACGTTCCCATCCATAGAGTACAACAGAAAGTATGAGCGCATAAGACAGTTGCAACAAGTTTGTTAAATTCAAGGTGATTGTCCATATTGTGTGCTGGGTTCTCAGGCGCATTTTGCTTCAGGAGCCAGCTGGCTTGGTTCAGCTTCTGCGCAGTCGAGTTTCTCCCAGGTCACATGGCAAAACCCAGAGGAGCTTCAAATATGGTGTAGCTTAAGAACTCCCATCCCCAAAAGACGCGGTACATGAAAAATAAGCGAAAACAAATTAATATCACATCCAGAATGATCACACTGTATACCATGAAAAATCTTATCCCACCCTTACTTTATAATGACTATAGCATTAAGTTTTAGTGCGAAAAGATAGATAGGCTAAAGCAACAGCAATAGCAGAGAGCGTGGTGAGAGTCAAGCGGCCATTTAGCAATAGTGCGCATGTGCACAGAACTCCCTCCAGAATGCGAGTGCGTCACATCACATGGGTATGACCGACGCATGCGCAGACTGAATTTCAGCGAAGCAACCATTTTCCTTAGTGCAAGCTTCGTTAATATGAAAAAGACATACAGGCAAGCATCCGGGGACACCCGCGTGTTTGGGAAAAAACGTGTAATAAACGACAATAATGATTTTAGTAATATTATACATTTTGGCGAGGTTCTTGCACGGGGCAAGGCGCTTCACGTGCAAATCCTTGCTCCATCATAGGGACCCAGGCGGACCGCCTGTGTTCTTCCCGTAAGGAAGGACTTGACCCACTCAAGGGCAATGCCCTGGATGCCTGCCTGCTCGACACGGTGGAGAAGGATGTTGTGATCCTCCGTGTCGAACGCGGCTGACAGATCCAGTAGGACGAGGGCTTGGGGGATCCCCGCGTCCGCGTTACTCCTGAGTGTGTCAAGGACTGCCAGGATGACGGCCTCTGTGGAGTGGGCGGGTCTGAAGCCGGCCTGATTCGGCTCAAGATAGCGGGAGGATTCTATAAAATTTGACAGGCACCGGGTGACATGGGCCTCCATAAGTTTGGAAAAGTATGGGAGAAGGGAAATGGGGCGATAATTCGACGGCTCCGCAGTGTCAGCGCCGTTTTTTTTTTAGAAGGGGTACTAGGATGGCCTCCTTAAAGGAGGTTGGACAGATGCCGCTGCTGAGAGATCTGTTAAGTAAGTGTAAAATACAATCTGGCAGATTAAGACATATGTTCCGCAGGACAGACGGAGGACAGCAGTCGTTCGGGGAGCCAGATTTCACGGGGATGGCTAGTTCCGCTAGGGAGGTAGGATCTAGAACAGGAAAGGTGATAAAAGTCGAGGAGTTGTTAGGGGAATTATCCGGTGGGGGTGCCTGGGATGGATTTTTTGATTTTTGTGATCTTTTCTAGAAAGAAGTTCAGGGTGTCACAGGTATCCTGGGTGGGGGTCTGGGCTGGGAGGGTTCTGTCGTCTGTAGTTAGCTCATTCAAGACTCTGAACACCTCCTTGGATTTGTCGGCTGCCGAAGAGATCCTGTTGGAAAAGTGTTTTGGCTGAACTGATAGCTGTTTTAAAGTCTTTACGTGCGGCCAGGTAGGACTGTCTGGCAGAGTCAGAGTAGTCACGTCTCCAGGTACGTTCTAACTGGCGTATTTTTTGTTTCTGAGCCTTGAGGTCGTCCGAGAACCACCTATGGGAGTTCCGATGCCTGGTACGGGGGAATTTGACTAGGGGGGGCAAACCGGTCACTGGCTGACTCTAGCCAGGATCCGATGTCTTGTTCTAATCCATCGATATCATTTTAGTCGTGAATGGCTGGGCAGGAGTCGGCCAGGGCGGTGAGGAAACCCTGGGAGTCGTATGTGCTCCATTTCCTAGAAAGGCCACCGGCCATCAGGGGGGCAGGAATCTGACCGGCAACTATGATGGTAGTGTCCACCAGATGGTGGTCAGACCAGACACAAGGAAGTATGTCTGGTGGGGACAGAGCCAGGTTGCAGGTCCAGATCTTGTCCAAAATATGTCCCTTAATGTGAGTGGGTTGGGAGATATATTGAGTGAGATTTAGATTTTTAAGAGTCTCAAAGAACTCGGTGGCATGGGAGCCGGCGTTAATGTTGCCGAACCAATAGTTTAGATCGCCGAAGATAGCGAAGCGGGAGTGCAACGTTAACAGGGTAGACAATTGTTCATTCATAATGGAGGAAAAGGATGGCATCGGATGTGGAGGCTGGTATAGAAGGAGGAAAGTGAGGGGGCCGGTGTCAGTTTGCACGCTGATAAGTAAGTTATCCACCTCAGGGAGGGGGAGAGAGTAGGAGGAGATAGAATTCAGGCATTTAGATATAATGGCTGCTACCCCACCCCCAGGCCGGTCGCCGGGGCGGTCGGCGTGGAGAATATAATAATCAGGGGGGAGGGCGGCCAGGATGTCCGGGAGGGATTCTGATGTGAGCCACGTTTCTGTGAGCAGAAGCATATCAGGATTAGAATTGGATAACAAGATGAAAATGTCCTCAGTGTTTCACTAGCGAGCGGGTATTCAAATATGATACCCTGATGGACGTGGTGTTCCTGATCAACATAGCTGGAGGTAAGCGTCCACAAGGATGGAGTTGGTCGGGGGGCATAAGGCCAACGGAGGATATGCGACGCATAGCTGTGGAAGATGGCGTGGTGGCTGTATTCTGTAGATCTGAGTGATTGAGGTGAATACCTGATAGGATGGTCAGCGTGGCATGCCCTAAGGCCCGTCCTGGCGCGGGCAGGAGCAGACGGGCTTGCCTTTGGCGCGCCCGCTGCGCTTGTCCGCTGCGCGTACGAGAGATGCACATAATTTGTAGGCGTGGAAGGCAACGTCGGGGGGGCGTGGCCTCAAAAAGGGGCGTGGCCTCGGTCTTCGCCGAGATGAAGATGACGGCGTGGAGAAATTGTAGGCGGTGGGGGCCGCAGCAGCGCTAAATCCGCTGCATGGGACCAACTAGAGGTGTCTGAGGGCGAGTGCACACAAGGTAAAGTGACAATTTCACACAAGAGAAAGTTTTTTAAAATTGCTAAAATTGCTCTCGGCTTCCGCCTCAAGAGCACGATCTGTCTCGGTGCCTGGCGCTTGTATTCAGCGCTTTATAAGGCGATGTAGTATAATTACTAGCATAATCAGTGTGTGTGTGTGTGTGTGTTTTTCTAGGCCTGAAATTTAAGATGCCACCTGGCAGCTCCCCATGAAATAAAGGGGTTTCAAGTTATTTTCCACAAAATGGAGAATAACACTGATTCTAGAATAACTGGAAGGGGGGGGGGGGGGTCTAATGCACAATTGGACCAAAGGAAACCAGCCCAAGTCTGCAGCCATTTACCATTGGAGCAGGTGGTAATGTTCAGGGGGAATTATTTTTGCTTATGGGGGGAGGTATCCTACTTGCCCCCACCCCAGCAATTCCCCCAGTTCACATTTAGAGCAGTCTATGGTATAAAGTTGAGGTTCCTCAAAGTGCTTCTCCCTTTTCAATCCGCCTTTTGAACTGGGACTGACAGCTCAGGAATTCTCCAAAAGCTGTCTTCCCTTCAGTATCTGTAAAATCATCCCATAGTGCTGTTAGATTTGCATTCAATGAGTAGAATTTCTTGAAACTGCTCTTTGTTAATTAAGATATGAACTTCCTTCAAGACGTTCTTGCTTAGCGCCTGCTAGTAATACAAATATTTATGTATGCAAGAGAGTCTTACAGTTATCGGACCGTGTGCCCTCTCAAAGTTGTGTAACTACATAAATTATTGTAATCCTTCCAATTTAACATATTATCTATAATATAGTATTAATGTACATCCCTGGTCTTCCTTGAGAGTGCCTAAATTTGTCATCACTATGTACCAGAATAAAGTAATTTGTACATTTGTCAATGTGCCGTATCACACGCACATATACTCAAGAACCTTTGGGTCCAAAAGAATTCTTTGTAATCCTACAACATTCCATGAAAGTTATGCAGACCAGAGAACCATTCAGGCTCCTCTCTGCACCTCCAAGAGTTGGCAACTGAAAACAAACGAAGTGTATCTTCAACCTCTAGACATTTTTACACTATATCTGATAAAAGAAATCTTCCCTATTCTGGGGATCTGCTTTACCTTCACAAAGAGCTGCAAGTGTTCTAACCTTTCATGATTAACCCCTTCCAATGCAGATTGGAAACATTTTGGAATTGTTTGTAGGTTATTCAAGGCAGGTGAATAATTAAGTAGACACATTTCCACACATTACATCTATTGTAGTAACCCTGTGGTGTCACAAACTGTACTCAGTTTGCAATGTATTGATATAACCCATTCAACTAAGACTTGTACATGGCACTCTGGTCACTTCAGGAGTACAGTACAGTTCTTGTGCTAGAGACTCATTCAAAATATTAAACATCAAAGAAGTTTTTTTTCTGAGGGGTTTGTGGATTAAGATCATGTATGTATGTATGTATGTATAGGCATTTATATAGCGCACTACTTACCCAGAGGGTCCCAAGGCGCTTCGACCGCTGCGAATCCCTTCCTGGCTTCCCTGAGAGATGGCCCCTTAATGGGTATCTCCAGGGTGAGACCAGGCATCCCCGGCGGTCTGGTGGGGCCGTTAGTGAAGATGAGGCAAGCTAATGCCCAGAGTTGCCGAGTGTGATCGCTGATCAGAGTGGGCACCGAGGCGAGAGAATTATCGAGTCCGCTGACCCTGGTCCAGAAACCTGCCGCGCCGGGAATCGAACCCTGGTCCCGGGCCGTCCTCTGCTCTCGGGTCTGCCGCCTCTAACCAGTGAGCCACACTACTTCACTGCTGTGCACATTTCCCCTGTTTATTAGGGTTATTGTGTGTACTCGCCACAGTATTTTTAATAGTGTTTAAGGAAATAGCCATTTAACTGAAAAGGGACAATCTGCAGCTGGGAATAATACTTCAATATAAATCTTTATTTGGTAGATACAATCACCATATAAGAATACAGATAAAAAAAGAATATCAAATTCATGATTGAAAACTACATTTGAGTAACCAATTAATTAAACCATTGTTAAAGCCTTTAAATTTTATGCAGCGTCAGCCGGCTTTTTTATATTTATAATTCCTTCCAAATTTGTATACATGTGCTGTTCTGTCACAATTTCTACGGGCTGTTATCACTCAGAGGAAGCTGCAATAGTGGGAAAAGAACACTGTCTTATCTGAACGGTATTGTTTTTAACAGTTTTATTAGTTTTTAATCTGACTATTGTGTATATTTTATTGTGTATTCTTTTATGATTCACTTTGTTATATCTGATAAAGCTTATTTTCGATATCCGGTCCAAACCTTGTTCAAACCCAAGCTCTGCATTCACAGAAAAGGCTGTGGTAGGCTGGTAAACCTGAAGCAACTTACGTAAAAAATTGTTCCCCATTGTTTGGATCCGCTCCAACGTGGCATACCCCTAGAACTCACTGCCATAACAAAGCTGTGCAATACACTTGGCTTGATAGATTCTTACCAGATCTCTTGGCGCCATGGAGCCAAGCCTATGAGCAAAACTAGAAACCGCCCCCATTGTTTTTACAGACTCGGATGTTAACAATTCTTGGAAACCTTTAATTGAGGCAAAAAGATCAAATAAAACACCCAAGTAAGGGAACGCCTTCATTTTGCTCAGGGTAAAATTGGATATCTTAAATTTTTATTTATTTATTTTATTTAAAGAGTTTTATATAACGCTGGCTAGACCCGAAGGTATCAGAGCGCTTCACATGAGAATCAACAATGTATCAGAAAAAGATCAACAATTACACCATACATCAAAAAAAAAAGCAGTATATTAGGAGAGGAGGGAAAGGAGAGAGAAAAGTAATGGAGGGGGCAGGGAAGGTGCATAAGGGAGGATAAGGGAAGAGACAAGAAGGAGAGACGAAAGGAAGTCTGTCTCAAGACCGACTGGGTAGGTGACAACCAAGGAGGGAGTCCTCGGTCCATCTCCCCTATAGCTAAACCAGGTAGCTCCATCTGGCATCAGACAAAATAGTTCAGTCTCAATACATTGAGAGAGGAGAGAATGAGAGACATAAATAGAGGGAGGATGCAGGAAGAGACAACAGGAAAGACGAAAGGAAGTCTGGCTAAAGACCGACTGGGTAGGTGACGTCCAAGGAGTAAATCTCCGACCTGTCTCCCCATAGCACTGGCTAGACCTGGAGGTATCAGACGCTTTACATGAAGTTCCAGAATGTTACATCAGTTACAAGTTACATATGTTGCAAAAAAACATTTAAAGAGCATAGATGATGAGATAAAATGAGTGTAGACTGGTAAGGGAGTAAGGTAAAAGGGTAGGAGGGAGATACAGAGGAGAGAAGACGAAAAGTCTGCCGAAAGTCTGTTTGGGTAGGTGACGGCCGAGGGGAAAGCCCACAGCCCATCTCCTCTATAGCTATCAAGGTAGCTCCACCGGGCATCGGCCAAACTGCTAGGTCTCAACGGTCAGTGGCAAGTTCACAGATTCCATGCCCTGATGGGTGAGCCGGATGAGGGTTATGCTTGAGGTCTGGTCAATGTCCAATTGTGTCCAAGAGTATTAGCACAACGTGGTAAAGGACCACTGTGGCAGACAGCCTGGGGTCAGGCAAGGGATTCTGCCCCTTGTGTTTCATTCTGCCGGTCCCCATTTTCATCTTTCCCCTATGTATTCACAAGGCCCTAAGGTTAGTCGCACAGCTTCTCGAGGTGTCTCCTAGGCTGTTTCAGTAGGAGACTTCTCCTCGATGCCTATTCAGCTGCCATTTAGGGTCCGGGGTGCAGGAAGAGAGATCGCCAGAGGCGGCACCGAAGCAGGCTCTCAGGGGTGAACGCTGTGTGATCCCCGCTTTCAATGGGGGGTGTTTGGCGCCGGCCCAAGCTGCTCCATGGCACAACAGTGTCCGTTTGCTTCCAGAGGAGTGGAGTATTGTAATGATGCAGCTGCAAAGGGGGACAGGCGGCTGCCATTTTAAGATCCGGCGGTGCGCCTCCGGTTTCACTCTCACTCGTTCATAGAATTCGTGAAGGGACCCCCCTCACCCCAGCATCGTTTCTTCGAGGGGTCAGGGGCCTGGAGGGGGGGGGGGGGGCTGGGGTGAATAGGTTTCCACCGCCACCTCCTGTTGCTGTTCAAAATGTGCTGTACAATTAAGATGGGGGGGATGATGAACAAAGCTCATCCCTGCTTACAGCTACATGTATTTCTGAGCTCCAGAAATATGTATGGTATCTCCGCTGCGGCCGCAGCTCCTTTTTGTAAGCAGAGACCGGGTCCTATGCCACCTTATGCTCCCTGGTGAATGTCCATAGCTGGCGCCATTTTGGAGTCAGGCATGCGATGGTCTGCTTCTTATACCCAATATATCAATGTGTGTTGCCAAAAGGTCTATTGAAGATTGTCGGGAGCCCTCGGCCACCCATATTCACCAACTGGACTCCCGGTCCCCCCCTCCACTACCATTACATATGACTTCGAAAAGTTAACCGACAAGTCAACGTGCCCCATAAGAGACACATACATAGCCAACAGTAAATACAATCTGTGTGCGGCCTGACCCATAAGGACCGCATCATCTGACTATATTAAGACCGGGAGAAATCTATCACCAACCCTAGCCACAGTCAGCCGAAACTCAGCTCTAGGCCATTCACATAAAAGTGAACAAAAAGGGGAAGTATACACCCCTGACGAACCCCAGCGCTCTTCAGAAACAAGCATTGGCATAGCCAATAGGTTTCGCCTTTGGGACCTTATAAGTGTTTAGCCATTCAACAGTTGATGTTGTTGCACAAAGAATATTGTACTGTATAACTAAACTCTTATAAGGTCTCACAGGCGAGACCTATTGGCTATGCCAATGCTTGTTAAAACTAGAAACTGTGGGCAGAGCAGCAGTAGTAAGTAAAGAATATTCCACTTTTTACACAGTAATACATCAATATCATATATGATCATATATGATCCATAGTAAGCGCAAGTAATTAATTTTACGAGCTGATGACCAAGATAATCCTTAATTTTGCTTCAACGACCCTAAAAGGCTCTCAAAACGTACAATCCTTTGCTCCTTACGGAGTAAGGAGGGGGTAGGCAAAGATATTTGCGAGACAGCTTTCAGTAAATGGCCATTTTGCGTGTGTCTCACATGTGCTATAGACGTGTTCACAACGATTGCCTTTTTATTGTTCAACTACCAGGTGAAAGCATAGTCTGCACTTCATACATGTCCTCCTCTTGGCCCAAAGGCCACAGGCCACTGAGCACTTTGGAAATCCAGGACGCGCAGTGGGAATCCATCACTCGCACAAGCCTCGCGCACATCTCACAGAGGCTGTGAAGGTCTTCGCAGCGTACAACTTCACTGCAGGCAGAGCTCAGCGCTCCACCCCAGGTGTGCGACACCTTAACCGACACCAGTGCCTGTCCTCGAAGGGAGCGTGGGAGCTCCTTGCATAAACAGTCCTCTCGCACGACTCAGGAAGGTCCCAGGTGAATAAAGAGCGCGCGGATGGTAAACATTGGCAAGAAGTCCTGACTAGGGGTGCCACTGGTTTTCATGCCTTTGGCCTGACCAGTGATGCCGTATCCAGCTCAAGCATGCCCCCAGCTAGGGCAGGGCAAAGCCGGCAGCGGGGGTGGGGTGGTGCTGGTAAAGAGCTTTTGCTGTGGAGGTGGGGTGTGAAGGGCAGGGGTGATAGTGTTCTAGGTTGGCCCTGTGCCTTTAAGAGGAGCCACACCCGTCTGCTATTGATGCTGCTGGCTGGCCGGGGTTCCTGCTTACTCCTGCCTCTGACGTCCCAGCTGCTCCTGGCATCCTTCAGTCTGCTTTCCACACTGCCCTCCCTCGCAGCTCCCTTTGTCCGCTTAAGAACACACCATGAGCGGGGTAGCGGCCACGCTGGCCAAGGAGCGGGCTCTTGCAGGTGGCCTGGGCACCAACGAGCAGGCGATCAAGTACTTGCAGCAGGACTTCGAGGCGTTGCGCGCCGAGTGCCTGCAGTCGGGCCAGCTCTTGAAGGACATCTTGTTTCTGGCCATTTCCTCCTCCCTGGGCTTCAAGGAGCTGGGACCCGGCTCCTCCAAGGTGCAAGGCGTGAAGTGGAAGCGGCCCACGGTAAGTTGGTTTGACGGCACTTCATGGAGGAAGGGGCCGCGGCTACCTGTGGGCAGCTGAGGACGATGATATGGAGAGAGTGTACGAGGAAGGCGTCGGGGTGGAGACTTGCAAAGTGAGGAGCAGAGACTCGGCGAGTGTCCCGAAGTGAGGGGGTCAAACTGTTAGATGGGGAGAGTTCATTAGTGAGTGCGAGGAACCGTGAGGGGGTGGGGTAGTGAAAAAAAGAGGGACTGTGGAGTGTGAAGGGGTGGCCAGTGTGAGACTAGGACAACAAGCGCACGCCTCGCGCTGAAGGGGGGGAAAAAAGAAGAAGCGGCAGGAGGAGGAGAGGAGAGAGGAGGGGGCTGCGCCAGTTTCCCTTGCGGGAGCGAGCAGGAATCATATGTTTGTAATTAATACATGGTTTGAAAGCTCGCTCCCGCAAGGGAATCTCCAAACAGGCACGCTTTGCATTCAAAGCAATGCAATTCGTGCACGTTTTTGACAGCAAAGCTGAAGCGATTGCTAAAGGTCTTTTCCTATGCAGCGCATGCTCGCTGCGTAGGCGAGACCTAATGAGTGAGTCAATGCTGCACCGAGGCTGAATGGAGATCAGCTAAAAGGGCCAGAATACTTGGATCAACCCTCATCTCACTGAGCAAGGGCCAGAGTTTCACTTGGTTCACCCTATCAAATGCATACGTAAAGTCCATAAATGCCAGATGTAAGAGTCAGACAGTCCACCGTCTATTTATTAATGATTAGATGGAGGTTAAGACATTGATCTGAAGTTGACCTCCCCACCCTAAAACCATATTACATATCACTCAGAATATTGTTTTCTTCTGCCAAGTCGCCCAACCTATTTAAAATCGCCCTCCCCGATATCTTGATAATTGCATCCAATAGAGATATTGGTCGATAATATTGTGGGTTCTCTTTGTTCACCTTCTTAAAAATGGGAACGATCATGGCAGTGGCCTATGAGGGTAACAACCCCTCCTGTGCAGCTCCATTCAAGACCTGCGTTAAGATTGGGGGCCAGACATCTATGATTGCTTTAACCCCTTTCATGCGGCTCCCAGCCGTCATCAGCACACGAGCACCGTAGTGCATGACGGCTGGGGGCTGTCATCAGCATGGAAGGGGTTAAACAGATCTGGTGGTATACTGTCAGCGCCCTGGCCCTTGTTGCTGGACAAGGCAAGAATTCCTTGTGTGACTTCCTCTAGGGTGAAGAACACTTGGTTACTAACTGTAAAAGGTACAATGGGGTTGTAACACCACCACGCCCCCTGATATAAATGCCCTCAAAATGTACTGTTGTTCTGGGATGTGATGGCATAAGAGCAGGCCAGAGCCCTCTGCAAACCAAGGCCTGTTAACTACACTCTAAAAGAGACGGCTGGCCCCCATCTCACAGGCTGGACAGAGCTCTTGAGTACGAAGCTGAAGGCTAGATTTTTCAGATTTCTCGTCTTCCAGTAGCTGTGTAGCTGCCACTAATGCTAGTTCACCTGCGAAACACTGTTGTTTCTTCAGTAAAACCACTCCAGGCACCTTACCTTCTTGTCTGAACTGAAAGCAGACCAGATTCAGAAATTGGTCTTGGTAATTTACTCTCTGCTTAATTTTGCCAATTAGGACATTGCTCCCAAGGATCAATCCCTCGGGCATCTTCCTTGCAAGAGGTTGCATTTTGGGTACGGGAGCTTCAGTTCAGTAATGGAAGTGAGGATAAATACCAGATGCATGAGTCTTCATTTGTGAAGATGGCTTAAGGGCTCCAGAAGCTTGGGAACTGCAAGCATCCTGCTTATGGTTCATAACCATTGTGAGAAGTTGGCCTGGTATATGCTATCCACTAATTAAAGTGGGCATCTTGCACCAGTCCAAACAACCCTTATGATTTGTGAGGTCAAAGATAACCTTTAGAAAACTATCCTAGTGGTAGCTGTGGAGAGCAGCCTTCAGGCTTAATCTTGAAGGAATGTAAATCAGCTTGTTTTACCAGAATATCTCCTCCTATATTGATTAAATGAAAGGAGAACCACACAGTAGTTATATAAAAATATTTATTTATTAATATAACCCTCTCTACTATCCTGTACACAAGGATAGAACACACCGCACACAATACAAGATCAATAAAAGAGTTGTAAATAGCACAATACACATTGGGTTCCAGGGAGAGACCAAACCATATACTAAAATAGTAGTATAACAATCACAACTTGAGTCAAGACACTAAGCATGTAGAATCGTTGGGACTCCAAGAAACCACCCAAGGTGATTAGACTGGGACCCCACGGAGGACGGGTGTAGTGTGCGAACACGACTGCGGGCTCCATACAATTCTATGTGAAAGTCACGGTTACTGTTTTAAAGTTTAAGGACCCTTCTAAGAGGACTTCGAGCAAACCCTTTGGCACTTAAGAGGTTGGAGAGCCAACCCACCTGTGGATACTGTGGTAGCAGAGTTACCTATCCCAGAGGAGCTGGGTGCATAGGGCTGGAGTGGTGTCAGGCACCGCTGTCGTTCTCAACGGAGAGCTGTGAAAATGTACTGCTACTGTGAAGGTGAAGAGGGTCCAGAGCCTGGATTTTGGAAGGAAGGAAGGAACCTGAAAGCAGACTGGACAGAGTCTGGGTCACTGCAGGGTGACCAGGGGCTCGGTAGACGGATGCCCACCAATGTTGGGTGCTTCAGGTGTGAAGAAGGGATGCTTGACTCTGCAGCCACGAGGACCAGGATAAGTTGAAGAGGACCAGGAGCCGAAGGTGAGCTGTGCCACGAAGGACGTTGGGTGGTGAGGGATCGGTGTCTGACTGGAGCACCAGCAAGCCTTGGCAAAAGCAACCCACGGAGGAAGGTTAAGTCGGTTACGGTGTGGACGAGCAAGGTCCAGGAGACTCACCAAGCAATGTGGAGTCAGGGCACATCTGGAGCAACCAGGGAAGCCCAACAGAAGATTACCCTCAGGGGGACCCACAGACCAAAGGACCAGGAGTTGCTAGGGGATGTCGAGCAAGATTGCAAAGTATCAGCCTATGAAGCACTCTGTGCGAGGAGGCCTTAGTTCTTTGGTGCAAATACTGCTCAGGGTCAGATCTACACTGAGTCCAATGCCTAAGCTCGAATCGCAAACAAGCATATGCAACTGCAAATGGATGTGGTGCACAGGGGTTCGGGTTATGCAGTCCCCACGAGGGTTACTGTCCTCAAACTTGCTGAGAGGGCAGATCGATCTCAGGGACCTTCAGAAACCCACCTCCTGTTTTGCTGAAATCTTCGGAGTCTGCAGGAGCAGCAGGTCGGTCAGTTGCGTTACAGTGCCTGCAGTTGCAGGGGAGTGACTCCTTTGCTCCAAGTGAGATTCTTCAGTTGTCCTTAGTGCACCACAGGTCCTGCACGGAGCCTGTAACGAGCAATGGCACAGACAAAGCTTTGGACGGAGAGGTAGACTGGACTTCAACTGGGCCCGACTTAGGGTGTCCTGGCGGTCGAAGGTCAGTGGTTTCTTCTTATAGAATCTTGTCCACGTAAAATCTAAAGTATCACAGCCAGGTAAGCTCTTATGTACCCATGGGAGAGGGTTGGACAGATTTCGGGTACCCTCCTAGGCGAGGGACAGGACAGAGAGGTGGTTACACCCATGTCCTTTGTCCAGTTTAGCGCCAGAGTAGGAGCCAATGGCTCCCAGAACTCATTTGAGCTGGACTATGCACTGGGAGCACATTTGGTGTCCCTGTGCAGACTTTCAGGCACCCAGCCCCAATACACTAAATCCTGTCTTGGAGTTGGTCACACCTCCCTGTCACAGGATGCCTATTGGGCTGCCTTCCCCTGCTCGAGATTGGCTCAGCAGCATGAGGGCAGAAATGTCTCTGGTTGGCAGCATCCATTTTGTGCTGTCTGGGTCGAGAAGGCTGGCACCGGATAGACCTGTGACCCCACGAAGCTTTGTTCTGAAGGTTGGAATCATACCTCCCACACCTGTTACCGGTGTGGTGGTATGATTCGAGGGTGTTTGATACCAAACATATGTTTCTATGCAGCTGTTTTTAAGATAGCATTTACCGCGCGGTTATAATACACCTCTACCTATGTGTCCGGCTGAGTCACAGACCACCCGGGAGAATGGTCTCCGAAGAGCCTTGCTGCTCGCTTTTGTTTATTTAAACCTGTTATATTTGATAGAGAGCATGTGTTCTCTGAGAACTCGTGCATGTAGATTTCCTTCTGACATTTTTCCACTCTTCCCCATGCTTTCTTAACTCTGGATACATTAATCTGGAAGTTAGGCATGCTTTGCTCTTTTCCCTTATTACCACTATGGATGTACCTTTTGATAATCAACAATTCAGGTGTAAAGACGATAATGATAGCGGCTGCCCATATGTAGAACAACTTGTGTCACACAATGCTACACTCTGCCTGAATGTAAGATGGGCTCCATATACTCAGAATATGTAGCGCCGGAAGTGCATTGCATACATCTGTTCATTGCTTTCTCTGTATCTATGCAGAATTTGACCATGATGTTCTACCAAACAGGTTTACATATGCCTAAACTGCCCAATGTTCCTTTTTTCTCTCATATCAGACTGGGTTGCAGTGGAATCTGCCAACATGTAAAGAATGGGAAAGAGTCCGAATGTAATAGTAGGGGAAAGTTATCTTCATGCTTACTTCCAGCACTTTGGTTATTTGCAATTATTAATGACCATCTGATCCCTCAGCCTTTGACCACAATACTCACACTGATTGGTTGATGAATCGGTGCTTACACACAAGAACGGGGCGTGCCTCATTTGATTCATGAATGGTTGTGTGGTACTGACATGTAAAGATGTGACGTAAAAGTACCAGAAGTAGTTTCTGGCCCCACCACTAGGTGGCCATGTACCCATATTCTGTTAAAAAGAAAGAGCGTAAGGACTAAGAAGAATAGAGTTATCATGAAGGTATCCATGTAGCTTAAGCTTTGCTTATTCACTCATTGCGAGAAAAGAGTATGAGTTACAACTGACAAACTACCATGTTCTTCTAGTAGAGCTTTCCCTCAATACCATTTAGATCGTATGCAAAGGAAACTGAATTAGAGACTAGACATTCTTCGTGCACCCCACTTGGACCTCTCTGAAGCAGTGACCAACATAAATAAAGATAACTCCAGTAGAGAACCTAAAATCTGGGTTCTCTACTGGAGTCCGGGTTCATGTAGGACTCTCATGGTAAATGATAAAACTGTATCATATTCCTTCTTATGAGGATGATTACCAGCGGAGCCCTCGAAAGCTGTGTTTGACCAATGTGGCAAGGTTAGAGTTAAAACTAGATCCGGGATAGTCTTTCCGCTAGAAAGATGCTGAAGATACATCTACCACTCTGGTCGATCTGGTACTCTTAGTTCTGTAATATCATCGCGCTGTACCAACCACATGTTTATTTAATCAATGAGAGGGGCTTATTTTTCCCTGAACTGGGAGTAGCAAGAAATTCTGAATTTTCAGAGCAGTGTGACATTTTTTTACTTTATTTTTATGTCTGTTATTGTCTTTACTAATAAAGTCTTCAAGATCATATTATAATAGTCATAAAATGTGAGAAATAAAATGTTTCTTTTTTTTCAGGCAAATTACACGGACCCTCAAAGCAAATTGAGATACAGTACAATTGAAGAATTTAATTATATCCGTATGCTCCCAACAGATGTTATTACAGGTTACCTTGCCTTAAGGAAAGCAACCAGTGTAGTTCCATAGAAGTCTTAACGACAGAAAGAATAATCTTTGAGAAGAATTCTGGCTAATATTACATATGATTGTCAAGAAAGGAGCGCAAATTCTTCCTTATGTATAATCACATTTTGTTATTAAATTAAATACTTTCATCAACCAGAATGCTTTTTAGTATTTCTTACCGAAGTAAACATTGTGTATTGTTACTCTTGTGGTCTAGAATACATATAAGAGTTCTAGATTTGAATGTGTGTGATATATACTCAATCATCATGCTGTTTTTTTCATAGTAAAACAGTCCCTTGTGCTTCTGTTGGAATAGTGGAAATACTCCCTGGCAGTCGGAATGATACACCACATAGCATGAGGTGAGAGTGTAATACTCCTCTGGGTGGAGCTACCATCCACTCTATTTTAAAGACTTGGTAACAATATGTTTCGCAGACAGATTTTTAGGTCTGGTTTGACAGAGCAGCTAACAGGAATGTGGCTATAAACCTCATGCTTGTGTATTATGTTATCATGGAGACTAATAAACGGACATTGAGTGGATGTCTGCACACCCATCAAAGGCACTTGACCATGTGAATTTTACTACATGGATACCATTTGTTGAGAAACGTATACACGAAGACTGATTTTTTTTTTTAAAAAAGCACAACGCAGCACCGCAACTGCATTGCGCGAGAGAGAGCAGAGCAGCATCATACCTAGTAAGATATGATGCTGTTAACTGCAGCCTACAGTGTGCTAGCACAGGTAAAGAGGAAATATGAGAGAATATAGAGAAATCGAATATGTGAACAGAATATTGTGTCAAAATATCGGGGACCAAAATATGAAGAGGGTAAGTGCAATGAGGTAAGTATAGATTTACTATTAACTCTATCATCAAGGTACATATATGTGCAGTTAAGTATAGTTAAAGTTTGCTTACCTTCACAATATTTTTGTCCTCGATATTCTTGGCACAATGTTTTATCTCTAGTTTGCGCAGACTTTAGGCTACTATGTGCTAATGAACACATCCTTGTACCATAGTACAAGGGTATGTACCTTCCATAAGGAATTGTTCTTATACTAGGAGAGACCCTTTCCAGTATAAAAACTATCCTTTAACACTTTTCCTGCTTGTATGTGTGTTGTACAATGCAGCACATATGCAAGGTAGGAAAAACAAGGAGTTAAATAATTTGCAGGAGTGTACAATTTGTAAAATCCCTGCGAGTGTTCTTAGATAGGGATTTTCATCCAAACCCATGGTTGCTTGCATGAAAGCACCCATGTACCTCCGATGGAATGCCCCCTTGACGCAAAGTAACACAATGGAGTGCATAGCACAACTTTGCGTTACTTTGGGAAACTATCCAACAGAAATACTGAGTTGGGTCAGGTTTACGCTACAAAGAAATGCAAACCTGGGGCCAAGCATTAGTTAATCAGGTGCTAAACGCCAACCTTAAGTTGTAAATAACCCTCTTTAAATTTTGTGTTGCACGCAATTCTTTAAAAGGATCTAGTCATTTCTGCAGCCCTCTTTCAACTAGATATCGGAGCTCTCATTGGCACTCTCAGGACATAGTACAAGGTGACCCACTGGTAGATACAAATGGTGTTAAAAAGGGGTTGACTTCTCGCTGCACTCAACTCTTTAAACTGATGCTATTTCTTTGGGTGGTATGTAACTTTTACAAACAATCATTTGATAGAAATTAGCATATTGCTAAAAGGTAAACTCAAAATAGTGACTCACTATTTAGAAATCAAAGCATTTGTGATTAAAATGCATGGTATTTATTTAGCAGGTGCAAAACACATTGAATTATGAATTTCCTAAACAGATGGTAACTAGGTGCAAAGTATAAAAGGAGTGCCAAAGTGCCTTGCAATCTTTCACAATGGCTGCATTGTATACTGTAGTGAGGAGAATGCAAATTCTAGAAGGTTGACACAGGAGGAGGAGGAGAAGAAAAAAGATTCATGCAAAGGGTCCCTTTAATGCTATGGCATCGCATTTGGGCAAAGGAAGAAGCAGCTCTAAATCGTTCCATTGTTTTCGATTGTTTAAAATTGGATCACTTCAGGAAAATCCCTTGGATTTCATATATTAGTGATTTCCTGGGGAAACTTGGACTTCCAGACTGCTTTGAAAGCCCTAGTAATATAGCCAAAATACCGAGGACTAAGTTGAAAAAATAAAGCTTATCTCATCTGTACTTAGTCAGAGATAATATGGAGAGGGGAAAAAAAGGGTTGTTGACTATTCATTACTGATTTGTAAACCAGGCTTTGCGCCATACCTCTCTTTTTGTTTTAATCACATCAAAATGTTTTATTTGAGAAGATTTAGGATGGGTACCTCCCACCTATTGTCATATCCACGAGACGCATATTGTGACGCCAACCTGGAATTGTGCCCATGCGTCTCAGAGTGCACTGGTCTGACTAAGACGTGCTTTCTTTAAACCACTTTTACGATTTTTAAACATTCGTAAGTGTCAGGCCGCGTTAAATCATCTTCAACTGTTAAATGACAAATTTATTTGTTTAATGGTGTACAAGTATATTTCCACGGCTGTCCCGCAGCGGAATGTTGTTGGAAAATGATCATTATGTATATGAATTATATCATTTAGATCATTCATGCTCATTTTTTGAGTTTTTTTGCGTGGAAATAGAACATGACATTGTCTTACATATAATTTTAACTATCTGCAACTACCATTATCATGGACTCATGATTATCTGTTGGTATTTTATCTTATCATGAATTGTTTGATGAAATGTATTTTATGACGTTTTCTTTTATGGCTGGTTTTCAGCCAAATAAAGACTTTTGATGATACTGTAGTGAGGAGAATGCAAATTCTAGAAGCTTGACTAAGGATGAGGAGGAGAAGAAAAAAGATTTATGCAAAGGGTGACTTTGGTAAACCTGTATCTGAGCAAACTGACAAGGAGGTTTATGCCAAACAGGTTATTTGGAGCTTACAAAAATTGAACCCGGTACTTAGCAGGCCTACCCAGAGCAGTGAAGCAATACCTACACATATTCAGGTATTGTGCAGTTTACACCTGCTAGCTTGTGGGAGCTACTAACCCACTGTGGCTTTTACAGGTGGAATTTCACAGAGTACTTTGTGTGGTTTTCAGGAGTTTTCTAGAGGCAATATTGTCTACAAAGAATTCCCACATTTCCTTCCCTAGTACAGAGTGTAGGAAAGTAGGATCTGTTTTTTATGGTTACCCCCACTTTTTGCTTCATGTTCTACTGTTTTTGACTAGTCGTACTGGGGTCCGGATTAAGGAGAAAGCAGATTGACTGGGATCCTGCTAAACTATTACGTTCTGTACTTAGATACACGCCAGATTGGATACTAGGGTGCCCTTGTCAGTCCATAGTATATGGTACCCATGGCCTAGATATTCCAGAGGCCTACCCTGGGTTGAAGTAGATATTATGCCAACCATGAAAGGCCATTCAAAATGCAACTACAGGTCTGCCATTGCAGCCTGTGTAAGGTGGTGCATGCACCACTTACTTAGATATAGGTTTTAAGTGCGGTGACCCTTAAGATATAGATTTACTATAAGTCACCCCTAAAGCAGGCCTTAACAGTCATGAAGGCCGGGTGCTGGGTATTACGTGAGAGGGTGCCCCTGCATGAGCAGGACACCCCTGCAGCCTATGGAGTCCATTCTCCCGGGTAGCTAGTGCTACAGCCATTTACGACATAGAGTGGCATTATGCAACTTTGTGATGAACTTCTCTGACACCAAGCACGATAGGGTTCGTTGCAGCTGTTTTAAACATATTGGAATCATACCCCCACAGCGGTAACCATTGTGGGAGGTATGATCATTGGGTCCCTGGTGTTCCCGGTACCAGTCTACTAGCCCCGGGCAGCACAAAATGGTTGCTGTCGACCAGAGACCCATTTCTGCCCTGCTTGAGTCCAGCTCAAGCAGAGGAAGACAAAACAATAGGCATCCTGTCACAGGGAGGTGTGACCACCTCCCAGACAGGATTTATTGTATTAGGCCTTGGTGGGTGCGCTTGCCAGCAATGGAAAGTCTGCATGAGGGGCACATTTGGTGTCCCTGTGCCTAGTCCTGTTCAAACAAGTCCTGGAGGCTTTGGCTCCTGCTCTGGTGCAAAACTGGACAAAGGACATGGGAGTAACCTCCCCACTATCCAGACCCTCCCCTGGGAGGGTCCCCTAAATCTGTACAACCTTCTCCCGTGGGTACATTAGGACTTACCTGGCTGTAGGACCCTAGATTCGATGTGGAAAAGATTCGGAATCCGAAACCACTGAACTTAGTCTCCCTCTCCGTTTGGGCCAGACTTCGACCATCTGGACACACAAAGTCCAGACTGAAGCATCAACTGTGCCCTTGCATCATACTGGATCTGTGCAGGACCTGTGGAGCATCAAGGACAACTGGAGATACCGCCGTTGGAGTGAAGCACTGCAACCCTGCACATCTGTGTTTGCACATCAGGTGGCATAGTGCAGATGACAATAATACACGCTTTTGAAAACACAACATATCACCACCAATAATACCACCCCCAAGCAATACCACCACCGGCGATACCAGTGCCACCACCACCAATACTACCATCACCATCAGTACCACCACCATCAGTACCGCCACCAAAACCAGTACCACCATCAGTACCAATACCACCACCACCAGTACCCCCACCAATACCACCACCTCCAATACCACCCCCCACCAGTACCCCCACCAATACCACCACCACCCACCAGTACCACCATCACAACAACCAGTACCACCACAAGTACCGTCACCACCAGCAGTATATGTCTAACCAGTACCACCACAAACAGTACCAAAACCAGTACCACCACCAGTGCCAGTATCACCACACAGTACCACCATCAATACAACCATTGCCACCACAAGTACCACCACCACCAGCAGTACCAGTACAACCAGTCACACCACCACTAGTGCCACCACCACCCACCAGTACCACCAAAACCAGTACCACAACCAGTACCACCACCACCCACCAGTACCACCACAACCAGTACCACCACCACCCACCAGTACCACCACCACCCACAGTACCACAACAACCCACCAGTACCACCACAAGTACCGCCACCACCAGCAGTACCAGTACAACCACTACCAGTACCACAACTATCAGTACCACAATTACCACTAGTACCACCACCAGTACCACCACCCAAACCAGTACCACCACAAGTACTGCCGCCACCAGTACCACCACCACCAGTGCGACCACCACCAGTACCACCACAAACAGTACCAAAACCAGTACCACCACCCACCAGTACCACCACCACCCACCAGTACCACCAGTACCACCACCACCCACCAGTACCACCACCACCCACCAGTACCACAAGTACCGCCACCACCAGCAGTACCAGTACCACCACCACCAGTGCCACCAACTCCAGTACCACCAAAAACGGTAGCAAAACCAGTACCACCACCACCACCATTGCCACAATCACCAGTACCACCACCACCAGTACAACCACCACCCACCAGTACCACCTCCAGTACCACCACAAACGGTACTGGTTATACTGGTGGTGGTACTGTTTGTGGTGGTACTGGTGGTGGTACTGGTTATACTGGTGGTGGTACTGGTTGGTGGTGGTACTGGTTATACTGGTGGTGGTACTACCACCACCAGTATAACCAGTACCACCACCAGTGCCACCTCCAGTACCTCCACAATTACCGCCAACACCACCGTCACCACAACAAGTACCACCAACAGTACAGCCAGTGCCACCACCACCACTACCAAAATTACCACTAGTACCACCACCAGTACAGCCAACCCCAACAATACCACCACCCTCCACCAGTACCACAACCAGTACCACCACCATCACCAGTACCACCACCAGTGCCACGCCCAGTAACACCAGTACTACAAGTACCACCACCATCACCACAACCATTACCACCACCAGTGCCACCACCAGTATCTACAGTACCACCGCCAATACAACAAGTACCACCACCAGTACCATCACTAGTACCAATACCATTACCACCATCAATACCACCACCAGTACAACCAGTACCACCACCAGTACAACCACTACCACCACCAGTTTCACCACCACCAGCAATACCAACAACGCCAATATCACCACCACAAGCACCACCAAAACCAGTGCCACCACCAGTACCACCACCAGTACCACCACCAACCATTACCACCACCAGTACAACCAGTACCACCACCAGTACAATCAATACCACCACCATTACCACCATCACTCCCACCAATACCACCACCTCCAGTTCCATCACCACTACCACAAGCTCCATCAGCACCACCAATACTACCACCAGTGCCACCAGTACCACAACTACCAATACCACAATTGCCACCAGTGCCGCCACCAGTACCACCACCATTGCCACCACCACCATCAGTGCCGCCACCAGTACAACCAGTACCACCACTAACCAGTACCACCACCAGTACAACCAGTACCACCACCATCACCAGTACCAACACCACCATTGCCACCACCAGTACCACCACCACCACAATCAGTACCACCAAAACCAGTACCAACACCAGTACCATCAAAACCAGTACCACCACCAGTACAACCAGTACCACCACCAGTGCCACCACCACCACCAGTGCCACCAAAACCAGTGCCACCAAAACCAGTGCCACCACAACCAGTGCCACCAAAACCAGTACCAGTACAACCAGTACCACCAAAACCAGTACCACCACCACTGCCACCAGTACCACAACTACCAATACCACAATTGCCACTAGTACCACCACCATTGCCACCACAACCAGTACCACCACCTGTACAACCAGTGCCACCACCACCAGAACCTCCAGTACCACCACACACAATACCACAACCAGTACCACCACCAGTACCACTACCACCCACCAGTACCACCACAAGTATCGCCACCACCAGTACAACCAGTACCACCACCCACCAGTACCACCACCACCCACCAGTATCACCACAAGTACTGCCACCACCAGCAGTACCACCAGTAACACCACAAGTACAACCAGTACCTCCACCAGTACAACTAATACCACCACCAGTACAACCACCACCAGTACCTCCAGTACCACCACCACCACCACCAGTACCTCCACAAGTACCGCCAGCAGTACCAGTGCAACCAGTACCACCAGTACCACCACCACAACCAAAACCAGTACCACCACCACCAGTTCCACCCCACCAGTACCCCCACCATTACCAGTACCACCACCAATACCCCCCCACCCACCAGTACCACCACCTGTACCACCATCACCACCACCACCAGTAGTACCACCACCACCCACCAGTACTACCACCTCCCACCAGTACCACCAGAAGTACCACCACCACCCACCAGTACCTCCACAAGTACCGCCAACACCAGCAGTACAAGTACCACCACCACCAGTACCACCGCCACCACCCACCAGTACCACCACCACCACCCACCAATACTACCACCAGTACCACCAGCAGTACTACCACCATCACCACCACCACCAGTAGTACCACCAGCAGTACCACCACCACCCACCAGTACCTCCACAAGTACCGCCAACACCAGCAGTACCAGTGCCACCACCCACCAGTACCACCACCACCCACCAGTACCTCCACAAGTACCGCCAACACCAGCAATACCAGTACCACTCACCATTGCCACCACCACTCACCATTGCCACCACCACTCACCAGTACCACCACCACCACCAGTACCACCACCACCACCAGTACCACCACCATTGCCACCAACACCAGTATCACCACAACCACAAGTACCACCACCTCCACCAGTACCACCACCACAACCAGTACCACCAAAACCAGTACCACCAAAACCAGTACCACCACCACCAGTGCCACCCCCACCAGTACCACCACCCACTAGTACTACAAGTACCGGCAACACCAGCAGTACCAGTACCACTACCACCAGTGCCACCACCACCAGTAACACCACCACCCACCAGTACCACCACCAGTATCACCACCACCAGCAGTACCACCACCAGTGCCACCACCACCAGTACCACCACCTCCAGTACCAGTACCACCACCACCAGTATCACCACAAGTACTGCCACCACCAGCAGTACCAGTACAACCAGTACCACCACCAGTACAACCAGTACCACCAAAACCAGTACCACCACCAGTACAACCAGTACCACCACCATCACCAGTACCACCACCATCACCAGTACCACCACCACCTACCAGTACCACCACCATCACCACAACCGGTACCACCACCAGTAAAATCAGTACCTCCAGTACAACCACTAACCGTACTACCACCACCAACCACCAGTAACACCACAAGTACTGCCACCACCAGCAGTACCAGTATAACCAGTACCACCACCAGTGCAACCACCACCAGTACAACCAGTATCGCCACAACCACCAGCACCACCAGCACCACCACCAGTACCACCAAAACCAGTACCACTGTCACAACCAATGCCACCGCCAGTACCACCACCATCACCAGTACCACCACCATTGCCACCAGTACAACCAGTGCCACCACCACCAGTACCACCACCAGTACCTCCAGTACCACCACCAGTATCACCACCAAAACCAGTACCGCCACCAGTACAACCAAAACCAGTACCACCACCAGTACAACCTGTACCACCACCACCATTGCCACCAGTACCACCACCACCAGTACCACCACCATTGCCAGCACCACCACCAGTACCACCACCACCACCACCACCGCCACCACCAGCAGTACCACCACCATCACCACAAGTACCGCCACCACCAGCAGTACCAGTACCACCACCACCAGTGCCAACACCCACCAGTACCACCACCACCCACCAGTACTACCACTAAGCATGGGCGAAATTTGCGAATTCGCGATCCGCGAATTGGTGCGAAAACGAACCCTCAATCCGCAAAATCCGCGAATTGGTGCGAATTTGCTGTTTTTGCCAGTTTGCGAGGGTTTTGTACAAGTTCGGGAACGGGAACTTGCGTGGTCGCAACGGTCGTGACCATGTTTCTACGTGTCCAGCTGGTTTGCGACCCTGTGGTTCATCGCGTCCACCCTCCGGTTCATCACTGCCACCCTCTGGTTCACCAATGCCAACCTCTGGTTCACCAATGCCACCCTCTGGATCATCACTGTCCCCCTCTGGATCATCACTGTCCCCCTCTGGTTCACCACTGTCCCCCTCTGGTTCACCACTGTCCCCCTCTGGTTCACCACTGTCCCCCTCTGGTTCACCACTGTCCCCCTCTGGTTCACCACTGTCCCCCTCTGGTTCATCACTGTCCCCTCTGGTTCATCACTGTCCCCTCTGGTTGATCACTGTCCCCTCTGGTTGATCACAGCCACCCTCTGGTTGATCACAGCCACCCTCTGGTTGATCACAGCCACCCTCTGGTTGATCACTGCCACCCTCTGGTTGATCACTGCCACCCTCTGGTTGATCACTGCCACCCTCTGGTTGATCACTGCCACCCTCTGGTTGATCACTGCCACCCTCTGGATCATGACTGCCACCCCCTGCTTCACCAGTGCCACCCTCTGGTTCATGACTGCCACCCTCTGGTTGATCACTGCCAACCTCTGGTTCAAGGCTGTCGATTGGGGCAGGGAGGTTGAATGAAACTAGACACTGCTGGGGCACACA